>NC_066583.1:291631044-292904574 GCF_024323335.1 Lathyrus oleraceus
TGGATAAGAATACTCGCATGAGATATATTATTTATTACCGTCAGAACGTAGATAATAAACTCGCATGGTAAGGAACACCAGAGACACCGAAGTATATAATGGGTGATCTACCGCAAACGTGAATTGGTATATATGCCAAAACACACATCCGAAACACAACTGGTTAAAGGATGAATATTCGATTCTACAAAGAATACGAATCTTACTCTACTGGGGAAAATCAACACAGGACTCCAACCAAAGAGCGCATGAGACATATTATTCATTACCGGCAGACCGTGAATAATATACTTGAATGGAAAAGACACCAGAGATACCGAAGTATATAATAGGTGACTAACCAAAAAGAGAGACAATCGATACCAAGCATCCGGGTAAACGAAAGACAACTCAAAGAGATAAATTGCTAGCATCCGGCAATTATCCAACAACAAGAATATTCGACTCCGCGAAGGGAAATAACGAATCTTACTCGACCAGGGAAACACAAAAGGCTTCAACTGAAGAGTGCATGAGATATATTATCCATTACCGTCAGAACGTGGATAGAATACTCACATGGAAGATTATCCTGAACCGATTACTGGGTTAATAAAGGATAAATCGTCCGAAACGAGAGGCATCGGGATACCAAACAGGCATATAATGATGACCAATCAAAGAGAGTAACAACATTACCAACAAAAGGGTAAATGAAAGACTCACTGGGGATTAATTGCAAGCATCCGGCAATTATCCGCAAAAGCTGGGGATACATTGATAGACAATCAAGGATCCGGGGAACAAATCACTAGCGAACGGTGAAAAGACCCACTGGCGACTTCAAAAGGATAACATTGCAAGCATCCGGTAATGATCCAGAAGACTGCTGGGAAAACAATTGCTTACTCAAGAGCAACTACCCAAAGCAGGGAGGAATATCAACATCGAATATTGAATGAAGATAACCATAAAGGAGAGATTAGGGTTTACATCTACCGAATACGGGGCAGAAGACCAAAATCTGGCTGAGAAAACAAGGGGTTTAACAATACCGACTACTGGGTAAGAAACCAAAGACTCAGCTGAGGATAAAATTGCTAGCAACCGGCAATTATCCACATGTATCATAAGATACAACTCCGCTGGAGCGACAAAATCACAGCGACATAGGATTTACAACTACCGAATACGGGGTAGAAGACCACAAACTCCACTGGGGATATAAATCACCACAGGGAACAAAACTCTGTTAGGGATAAAACCACGACAACAGAAGAATTCACCATCAACCAGACCGAACCACAAAGGTTACCACTGCTAGGGGAAAAGAGATAGGACTTACGACTACCGGTATAAGGGCAGTGGCCAAATACTCTGGTGAGGATAAAAGATTAGGGTTTACATCTACCGAATACGGGGTAGAAAACCAAAAACTCTGCGTGGGGATAGAATAAATCACGAATCCGCACGAGAAACCAAAAATGAGGTTTATAACAGACCACAAACTCTGTTGGAGAGTAGGGAGTTAGGATTTATGACTACCGACTATCAGATAGAAAACCAACAACTCTGGCTGGGGACTAAAAGGTGTATAACCACAATTTCCGCCAAGAAAGCCAGGAAAATAGGACTTACAACTACCGGTATAAGGGTAGAGGCCAAAATCGACTCTTGCGGAGGAATGAAAGGTATATAACCACAAATTCCGCCAAGAGGAAGAGAACAATAGGACTTACAACTACCGGTATAAGGGTAGAGGCCCGAAATTCCGCTGGGGATAAAAATCACCACAGGGAAGCACAAGGAACAGACGACAAATGTCAATTCAGGAAAGATCCGAAAAGACAGACTGAATCAAGACACGTCCTAATGAGGATATAACTCAATAGGAAAACTCCATCCCAATATATGTGTTGGGAGGAAACGGAAGAAACCGTCATCCACGAGGGTATATCTCAGTGGGGAACCGCAGAAGGAAAGACAAACACTTTCTGCTTATGGGGCTGACTCTATATGGAGAGATTAAACACCCGACATCTGCTTAGGAAGATCTATAACGATCTATATCACCATAGCAGGGAACAACAAACAAAGGATATATGGCAAAAAATGCAACATGAATATCTGAATGTTTTATGAATATGCATGAATATGCGTGATTTATGTTTGATGAATGCTGACAAAACAGACATATCTAACACAACAGGTCCAGGAACCAAACGTCCGGTATTATACTTCCAGGGGAGAACCAACTGGAAAGCCAATTCTGCTGGAGATCTGTATGCTATAAAGCAAAGATCTGCGGGTACTGCTGGAAAGCAGAAGCAAAAGAATCAGGGATATCTGGAGAATACCAAATCTCAGAGTAATGGATCAGCGATCAACCCAACTGGGGCACAGAAAGTCACAACAGGCAAAGAGCCACAAAGACAAATCTGTCGGGGAACAAGAGAAAATCTCAAAGTCCTGCAGGGGATCCTAGCAAACACTGCTATGGAAACGGATCCAACATAACTCCATTGGGGAACAACCCACTGAGGGAGCAAAGGTCATCCAGATAGAGTTTGGCTGCACAAGCAACTCTACTGGGATATCATCAACTACTCTCTTGGGGGACAACCCACTGAGGAAGGAAGACACCAAACAAGTAGATTCTGCAACAAACCGCTCTACTCGGGGCGAACACACATCTGACGGATCACATTAGCAGATTCTGCAACAAAAGCCGCTCTACTGAGGATCGGAAAGTAATCAGGAAATCAATACAATCTCTGGATAACGGAGCTATCAACTGACCATACCGGGGATTGAAGGAGGTTCAACAGGCGATACTGCCATAACAACCGCTCTGCAGACAATGCTGGAGAAAGATGGATGAAAATACTGGGATATCAACCCAATCAACCACTGAGTAGGAAAATAAATCCTGCTCTGCTGAGAATAACAACCATTCTGATAGAGCGAAAGTAAACAACTCCGCTCGCGACTTTGCCGGGGAAAAGGTAAAGTACCGGGTATCAAACCACTGACTTACCGAGTCTTCCAAAAGGAAAGCAACCGTGCTGAGGAAACAGACAAATCCGCTGGCAACTGCGCTGGGGAGAGTGACAACAACTCTGCTCGCGACTGCAATGGGGATATCAATAACTATTCTACTCGCCAAGGAGACAAATAAAGTCTGGGGATAGCGATCCACTGGAGAAAGTGACGAGGCGCCATCAACTGCCGAATCTTCCACAAGGAAAGCATCCATGCAGGGGACAACTGTTGTTGGAGAAAACTGAATCTTCAACAACACTCTGCTTGGGGAACAACCCCACCAACAACTCGACTTGCAATTATGCTGGCAACTCACTTGGGGAGAAATACGGGATACGGGGATATCAACCCACTAACCACAAGTATTCTGAATGACTGAGCAATCAAGCCGGGGAGAGACTACTGCTGGAGAACAGACTGAGTCTTCAATACACCACTCCGCTTCGGGGAGTCAAAATCCACAGAAGATCTGCTTAGGGAACATCCCCAACAACCAAATCTCTGCTTGGGGAACAACCCCAACAACGAAATCTGGAGAAGAAGGATACAAACCAAACCAGGAATATGAACAAATGTCTTACCTGTTGGAAACCATGCCACCCTTGGGAGAGCACTGAGAAATTCTTTGAGTATCCTTTTATCATTTGTGAATATTCACTTTGCTTAAAACAATAAATTTTGAAAATTTTTGTTTTTAAAACAATGATATTTTTATCAATTAAAACATGCAAAACATTTGTTGAATTGAAACAAATAAGAGTGCAAATAACTGGATAAGAGCTCAAATTTATTCGATGGAATGGTAGCCTGCAAATGGCAAGACTCCATAGATCTGTACAAATTTGAAATCAGTGATATATATTGGAAGAGGGCTACATTGAACATAATGATCCTTTCTCTACCAATTTGAATCTCGATGTATTCGAAGCTTCAGTTGACGACGAATCGAGAATCTTCCGACGAAAAGACGGCTGGTGAAACAGAAAGTCTCGTCAGGATGCAGTTACTTGCCTGATCCCTAATTCTTGCCTAGATTGCCCCAGGGTGAGGTACTCAATCTAGCGGGATGCAAATATGCTTTTTTATCAAGTCTCTAATTTTTGTCTGGATTACCCTTGCAGGTTTTCCACCGAGACGCTCATTTTTGCCTAAGCCGCCCTTTCGGGTTTTCAACTTAGCGATCTATTCTGTTTTTCATTTGCATATACTTTTTTTTTATTAGGCAAAGTATCTCTTAACTGCATCTGAATTCACAGGACGAGTGAAATCCTCCCCATCCATTGTTGTAAGCATCAAAGCTCCGCCTGAAAAGGCTCTTTTAACAACATATGGACCCTCGTAGTTTGGAGTCCACTTGCCCCTGGAATCGGGCACGAAAGACAAGACTTTCTTGAGCACAAGATCACCTTCTCGGAACACACGAGGCTTGACCTTCTTATCGAATGCTTTCTTCATTCTCTGCTGATATAATTGATCATGACACATGGCAGTTAATCTCTTCTCTTCAATCAGATTCAACTGGTCATAACTGAAGGTGAGAAAAACAAGAAAGGGGGGGTTTGAATTGTTTGAAAAATAAGCGCTTTTGCAAATTGAAATCACACAATGATTTTATACTGGTTCGCTTATAACACAAAGCTACTCCAGTCCACCCGGCCAAGGTGATTTCGCCTTCAACAAGGACTTAATCCACTAATCTTGAAAGATTACAAACAACCCCTAAGAGAGAAGAAAATCTCTTAGTCCTCTCAAGTCTACAGACTACAAAGAGTCACTTGAGGAAATCAAATAAAAATTAGATACAAGATGTGTAATCTAGAGTGCTTCTAAGAAAGCAAATATTACAAACTTAAGAACAAATTTTTCACTTGATAAGCAAAAGCTTAGTGAAAATCTTTGAAGAACAAGGATGTTTTTCTTGAGCGTGATATAATTTCAGTATAGTTTTGGCTAGTGATTTCTTCTTTTTTGAAAGTTGATTTCTTCTCTATTTATATAGGAGTTGAAGTAGAGTTGAAGTAGCGTTGAATCTGTTGGATATTGAGATGTAGTTACGCCATTCCATTAATAGCTTCTGCAGTAGACTTTTTCTCTTAGAAGTGACTACTTACCACAAGTAGTATCTTCTCTCTTGGAAGTGGAGATTAACGTCTCTTTCTAATTGAGGAAATCCATTTGCAGAACTTTAACTTGGCTTAAACGTTACTTCATCATGATTAACAATTCTGATTAGAGTCTTCATGTATCTGGAGAAACTTGGGATCTGGCTTCTGATGTTATTTCTTGAGAGTTCAGATAGCGCTGGTAAATATCAGAGTTTTACAGAAGACATTTGTTCAGAGTCAGAGCTTCTCGACTTTACATTATGTTCAGATGCTTCTGATACTTTGCAGTTTTGTCCAGAGTCAGAGCTTCTTGAAACGAGATTCCACTTTAGATGCTTCTGATACTTGATAATTTGTATCTGATCTTGTTGTGCATCTGATGACATCATCAGATTTATTTCTTCTTTCTTTAGAACCCTGCACACTTAGAAACTTTTCGTTAGGGTGCCATTTTTGGTTTCATCCTTTGTTATCATCAAAATCATGGAATCTGTTGTAGAACACTTTTTGTTCTTACAATAACGACTTTGAATCCATTCAGCATCAGTCAACTAGGGACTTGAGGGTATAATTTTTCTTTTTTCTTTTTGAAAAAATTTGAAAATTTTTTCCTGATTTTTGATTTTTTTCATCTTTTTCACCCTCTCTTTTCTCTTTTTTTTTTTACATTACATTTGTAATGCCCCAGTTTGACTGTTTTGCTGATTCTCATGGTACAGCTGAATGAGCCTCTTTTCGTGCTCGAGAAGTATAGGAAATCTCATCAGGAATCCCCTTCAACATCATCTTCCTCTGCTTCGAATACAAAGAATTCAAGATTGGGAGATGGCGTTGGATCATTATGTTCAATGGGTTTTAAGATCAACCTGCATAATGATTTTGGTTAACAAAAAACTTTAGAATTTAAACAAGCAAACCATTATGCAGATGAAAAATGTTGCTTTTATTCTTGTTTTTATGGGTTTTTTGTGATCACTGATTTCATGAAAAAGCAAAAAGTGAAAACAAATGGAGAAACAAATGTTTAACAATGCATTAATTGAATGAAAATATCATTGTATATATGAGCCAAACAATGTCATTACTTCTCCTTTTGGCATGGGAGAAGGGTTTTAAACAAAGTGAGCATATTTACTTTGATCTATGGATAACTGTGGGAACATCCACAGCGACCCAATTGTGGCAGACACCACCAGGAATAACAAAATTGCTCATATTCTCTGCATCTTCTTCAATGATAGCAGCAGCTTCCTCTTCAACAAACTGATCATCAAGGATGAATCCTCCACTTGTGAACAAACCTTGCTCATTATATGCCCCAGAACAGTAGCCAATGCCAGCCCGAGATTTGTCCATCAAAATCACTTTGTCGGGAAAATTCCTCCTTGAGTTCACAATTCTCTTGCTCAAGATGATCCATCAATCTCGAAGAATCGGCTCTGGTATAATACCGGCGAGGTGCGTCTCCAAAATAAATGAAGATCGCAGGGTCAGACCACAGGACGGGAGACCGGAACAAAACACTCGCTTATGCAAATGATGCATGAAGTGTTTATGCATATGCTTGTTTTTAATTTCAAAGGAACTCGAAGGTTCTATTTGCAAACTTTGAAATATTTATCCTTTTGATCATATACGAGAATATCTCATCAGATAGATCAGATGAAAAAAATTTCCCGGTTTTTTCATGTTTGAATTTTTTTGCAAATAAACTCCTTTGAGTTCCTTGAAAATTTTCTTTTTATCTGATGATATGGATGCGGATGAATGTATGAATGCATGAATGCAACAATCACACTCAAGGATCAAGCAAAACACACCAAACAAAGGTCGTGGGAAAGCTCATTGTATCCCTAATATCAATCATCCATTTTGGTAGATTTAGGTTTTACACCTTATCAATACCCAAGTTCCATTGATATTAACGGTACATGAACCAGCTCAATCATCCTTAATATCAACCAGCCGCTTTGGTGGATTTTAGGTTTTACACCTGATCCGGGATCCATTGATATTAACGATGTTTGAACGACTCAACCACGAATCACGGGTTTGCTGAGAGTCGCGAGCATGGAGTCTTGGTTAAGAACCACCCAAAGGGAGTGCACTAGGGTTTAAACCTGCCAGACATGTTCTACCAGAGGTTCCCATAATCATCGTCCCATCTCTCGGATATTATCGGAGGAACGAATACTCGTATTCCAAAAATATTCTCGAGAGAGACTCTTATGAGTGTAGTATCGCGTAACAATCGCATCAGATCTTACATCTGAACGACCTCCGCACTACGTCCTAAAAATAGGCCAAGATGGGTTTGGTAAACTAAGGTCCTTGGCTTCTAAGGCACATGATTGAAAGAATAATGCCTAACCACAAATGACTTGTGTGACATTATTAATCCAACATGACCTCCACCAAGTGAATGGACTCGCAAGTCAACTGGCTAAGGACTACTCCACACCAGTCAACAAGACTACGCCATTCTCCTATCCTAAGGTGCACTCGAGTTCGGGTATAGAACTCATCTCACAGAGATCACCAAAGCAAATAACATTTGTATATCAAGCAATTCACACATTACAATCAATACAGTTATCCCAAATTGTACAAAAATATGTCAAATAACAATAATAATATATCACACAACAATGGTGAAAAGTTGGCAATACCGCCAAGGAATGGACTACTCCCCAGCAGAGTCGCCACTTTTCTGTAGCGGTGTATTCGTTACTATATGATCTATTGATTAAATCATAAGCAAAGCATACAATGAACATAGAGTCGCCACCGCACTTTTATTTATCCTAAGGACTGGTTAAAAAGCGAACAAAAACCTAAGAAGTTTTACACGTAGAAAACTAATGAAAAGATCAGAGATCGGGGTAAGGGGTAAATTACGCAATGGGAAGGTGTTAGGCACCCATCACGTCCTAGGTACTCCTAGGGAGCCCTTTTCACACTTGTTGTATAAAAATATTTATTTGTTTTTGACATATTGTGCAAACATGAATGGGATGATGAGAAAAGAATATACAAGTTAGTTATTTTTGTGTTTGGATGGATAACCATTGCCTACGTACCTTTACAGGATCAAAACCTCGTAGTTCGGCTAAAAAATTTCCAAAAACATGAGTGAGTTCATTTTAAACACAAGCCCTAAGGTTTTACGTTACCCATGGGAGAAAACTCAACCTTATATAACAACTAGTCCACCATGTGAGAAAAGCTTCAACTTGCCAGAGAGGGGTTAACCCTATAATAGGCAAGGAAGACTTACAATTCATCTACTAAGGACAAATAGGTGAGATTAATATCAACTAACTAGGGTAAATCAAACCTATAGCTAATGTATGAAAACTTAACAAACATGGACAAAGCCATAAAATCACTTGAATGGGTGAAGTTATTTGGATTATTTACAAAAAGGTCAAAGTATGATTAAAGTCAATTCAAAATGAAGTATTTACAAAATGGAGTTTGGAAAATCATGGACTTAAGGTCCAAGTTTCTAATTTGGAAAGAGGTGAGAATGTTTGCACAACACTTATTTCAAAGTTTTAAAAGTATGTGTGAAAAGGTAGGACACAATGGGATGAATGGAATGGTGGGTATGTAAAACTTCTTAGAAGGGTCCGCCTCTTGAAATCATATAGAAGATGATTCAAGTGGGTCCTTAGGAATAGGCTACAGATGAGCAATGAACATGGTAACAGATGAAAGTAAATAAAAGCGGATACTGGATGCCACTCAATGGTCTTATACCTGTCTCCTAAAACAAGCAAGGATATCAGAAGCCACTCTATGGACTTACACTAATCTCCATCAGAATAAAACAAAAGCGGACACCGGATACCACTCAATGGATTTACACCACTATCCTTAAAACAAAACAAACATGGAAGTTGGAAGCCAATCTGTCTGGACTTATCCCATCCTCCAACGTATGATCATGGGAATACCAATGCCACATCACAGGGACTTACAATGAATCCTCACATACAACAACAATGCTCAAACAAAGAGCAAAGAAGATATGAGTGACCGATGAGGTCTTACACTCTATCTCTTCCATGTCATGGGAACAGATGCCAACTCACAGGGACTTATAACTGGTTCCTCAATGGGAAAACATCAATGTCACAAGGACAAAGGAAATGATCATGCACTAATGGCAAACAAAGATGATAAATGCACAACGGCGATCAATGATAGTAAATGCACAATGGCAATCAAGTAATCATGTATAAATGAATCAAGTAATCAATCACATAAATTCAAGTAGCACACGCTATAACCATTCAATGAGGCTCAAGCAAAAGGGTTTGACTATGAAAGTCCACTGTAAGAGGTAAGTGTCGCTCTTAACCTTGCCATTGAGGGGCTAAGGTGAAGCAGATGAAAGGGTATGAGGGGTGTGCCTCATTGCTACTATCTCAAGTCCGAGAGAGCATGTAAATATAAGAATGTGGGGGAGTTCAGAAAGATGGAACTCTTTCCCCAATTAGACTCGATAGATCTTGGGTTTGGATCTCAATGCTACAACCATGTAATGGGAGCAAGGAGAAGACTCACTGAATAGTGGGAGATAGGCTACTTATCTCTACCTTCCACCAATTGCCTCAAATGAGGACTTTTCCTGCTTAGGACAAATATAAACATACACAAGCATTGCCTCTTAAGGAGGACTTCAGACAGTTTGCCCGGCCAAATAACGGGTCGGGTCTCCAGACTACATGAAGAAGAAGGTGCAATACCTCAATGCTAATTGCTTATAAGCAAAGCAATGCAAGTTCTTAAGAGAACTAAGCAACTAAGGGGTACCTGAAAACAATCCAACATAATCAGCATCCCATTCAAAAATCAAACAACAATACAAGAACCAACAATGTACAATCATAATCAAACAAATAATGTGCATAGCACAAAGCTCAATGTGAACCAACATCCTACAAAACAGCCACATTAGTTTACAAGTCAAGTAAGATAATCCCAAATGTGAAACAATTCCTTTAATCATTAACTCCTTAACCTGAAAAGCCAAAAACAACTTCAAATGTAAGTAATAAGACCACTAGGACTAGCCTAGGGTCCAAAAGAAGGAAAAATCCTAAAACAGCAACCAATTCATGATCAAAGTCAAGATATTTCACTAACAAAGGGATCCCAATTGGTCCCATATCCAAACTATGCACCTATTTCAATTTATGCACCATGTAAGGCAAAGTGAGCAATGTTGAATCACATATGGACAACCAGAATGATTACATCCAAAAAAAAATATCAAAACAACACAGTAAATTCCACAAAAATTATATCCTAAACAGAGGACATTCAACAAGCTACATGTCAATTTTTAAGCCATTTGGATTAGTGGAACTATGGGAATTAATTCAACATGACAAAGCATGCAAAAACACAATCAAATGAAGCTACAAAATGTACACTAACTTCAATCAAATGGTAAACAGTGATGGTAAATGGGAAATTAGTAGGACCAAAGCCAAATGATAGCTTAACATGTTAGGAACTACTCTATCAAATATCATGGTCATTGGATAAGGTATGTGGATTTGGCAACATATATACAAAGGGTTACACAAGTAAAGCCCTAAAATGCTAGGAAGCACTCAAAAATTCTAATCAATTAGGAAATGGACTATTAAAATCCACAAAAATTCACAGTGAATGTTAACATGTTAAATGTGCTACATGCAAAAAATCAAGGCCATAGGCCAAGGGGAAGTATGGCAAAAAAGTCAGGGAACTCAGCATATCACATTGTGTCGCATATTTCCACACTCAAGTTCAATAAATCATAGCTAAAAGACCAGAGGTCCAAAATTTACAAAACCTATGCCAAAAATTCCAGAAATGAGTCAAGAACCTACATCTAAAATTTCATTTAATTTGGATTATGTATGGTGATTTTATGATTAAATTGGTACAACATATGGAAATAGTATACATTAGAAAGACTTCTATGGCAATTTATTTTTTCTACCAAGCACTATTTATTTTTTGATTCTATAAAAAAAAGTAGATAAAAAAAGAAGATCATCAAAAAAAGTCTTGATTTATTTGGATTAATAATGATCATTTTATGATTTTTTGAAGTTTTTTAATATTTATTTCATATTTATTGGATTTAATTAGGATGGTTAAATTAAATAATTGGATGAAATGGCATAACAGTAATTATGTTGCCAAGGCTAAAACGACGTCACTTGGCATTTATGTGTTGGCGCGCGAACATGATTCGAAAACGGAACCGCAAGCTGAAAGATCAAACAGAAAATAAATCCAGAAAATTCTTCTTCTTCGCGCGGTACGTCCTCCATGTCCAAGCTCGAGTTCAAGCATTTCATCGCCAAATTGCACAAACTAATATCCGTTGGAATCGTCCTTCCACGTACAACAACGATATGCCTACGAAATCTCCTAACTCCTATCCTACCGCACAGATCGATCGAAAGAAGGTTTCGCGTCAAAGCTTCGAGTTCGGATTTCTCAACCTATAGTCCACCGTTTCACAAACCGAGCCTAGCATGATAAACTACGTCTAACGAACTACCACACGCATATGAACATTTATCAATTCTTGAGGTTCGAAAATTTACCGTCGTTTGATGACAGTGATGAATCGTGAGGTATTGGCGTGTGAAAGTCAAAAACAGTCGTAGAATGATCTTCCAGGAGTTGAATGCTATGCTCAAATTCAATCGAAATTGCTTCTAATGCGCGAAAATCGAATTCACCATTGATGGAGCTTTCTTGGACAGTTGCGAATGGTGGCTCTTCTCGATTCAAACTTCCAAAACAGATGGAGTAGAGGATGGTGGGAGATCAACACAAAAGGAATTTTCAGAATTGATCAAGAATTGGTGAAGTTTGATCAATTTTTGTGTGAAGTGTTCTTGGTGAAAAGTGAGAAAGAAATGAGAGAATTGGAGAGTTTTTCTTGAAATTTTCTGTTAGATTGCTGAATTGTGTCTGCAGAAAGTGTGATTGTGAAGTTGTGATTAGTTCTTAATTTCTGTTATGGATTAAGAATATATATGGAGTACTAATCCAAGCATAATCGTAATTAAGGAAAAGAAGGGATTAGTGCCATTTAGCTTATGTGCACTTTTGGATTTTAAGCTCTTTTCTCTTTAGAAGCAATGTAGCAGAAAATTGTCACTTGGAACCAATCACAAATATCATTTGGAAGCTGGTTGCATTGGCCTCATTTTCAAATTTCTCATATTTTCCAATTTGGACCATTTTGCCCCTCCCTCTTAATTGTTTCACTTCAAAAATGGCCTTTTGCATTGAGCCTTTTCCAAGAAATCCAATTATGCACCCTTGAAGTACACATTAAATGGAGTTTGTGCATATAAAGAACTTGCAATTTGGACAATCCATGTGGAAGTTATGCCCTCCTGATTACGGGTCTTTTTTGAAATTCATCTGACCATATCTTGCAAACCACACATGGAATTTTTGAGTTCTTGGACTTTTTGGAAAGGTGAGATCAAGATCTTCAACTTTCATGTTGGACAAATTTTGATTTGAAGCTTGTATCATGACTTCATCTTGAGGGGAAAAACTTTCCATTTTGGGCAGCTGAGATTACAGGTCCACTTGCCATTTTGGGAAACTGTCTGTCTGACTTCAATTCCTTCAACCTTGGTCTTTGAAATGCCAAATGAAGTTTATATAGACATGAATGAGACATTTTCAACCAATTCCAATCATCAAATCACTGATTAAATGCACAGTTGACCACAGTTGACTTCTGTTGACTTTTGGTTGACTGGGCCAAGTTCTGATGAATTCCAAGCCTTTTTTACTTGAGATATTGATTCCAAATGATATCACAAGTTATATGAACTCTTTATGAATGATCATGGTGTCCAAATTCTTCAAGAATGGCCACCATCAATTGCTCAGTGCCTGATTTAACTGCTTTGACCTGGCTAGCTTCATCTGCAAGCAACATGGTTAGATGACAATATTTTTGTACTTTTGGTTAGTAAACATATGAAAAGCAATGATATACAAATGAAATACATGCTTGGTGATCAAGAAACACACTCACAAGGTAACCCACCCACTAAGAGGGAAGCTAGGGTATGCAATGATCCTTGAGGCCATGATATGATATGATATGGGCCATGAGGGATCTTAGGGTCCAAAATTGGGGTCTTACAAACGCCATTAGTAGTAAATTTGTAGTTTCATTTGGTTGAGGGTCATGGCGAACACCATGGATCTTATTAGTGCATTTCAAGAGTATTTGGGGGTTATCATTGTGTTTTGGTCCCACTTAAGGCATCATGAAGTAAAATTTTGAAAAAAGATAGAAATATAGTAGAGATATAAACTTAAAAATAGAAAGTAAACTAAAAATTCTTAAAGGAAAAAAATAAAAACTAAAGAAATATAAATTAAATTAAATGGAATATAATAAAAAATGGTGGGTTACCTCTCGCACATCTCTTTGTTTTACAACGTTAGCTCGGCGTGTTTTAGGAGTGTAAGCACCCATGATGGTTCTTTCGAGAATAATTCCTCGGTCAAACTTTCAGTAATCTTTGGTTTCCATGGCCACTGATCAAGCCATCTCTCATATCCCTCACCTTTTCTCTTCTTGCTTATGTGGGGTGGTTCATACTTTTGAACTTATGGGGGTGGTTTTGGCTCTATTATGAGTATCAACTTTTCAAGTTTAGGTCTAATTATTTCATCCACTACCTCAAAACCTAACCTTACCCTATTAACACTAATGATTTCCCTAGTTTCACTATATTGAATGTTGGTCCCTGACAATGGTGCCAAAAACTTGATCGGTATCCCTACGAATGATCCAAATCTCTCAAGTGAAATCTCTAATTCTAATTCTAAAGTGTTGAAATTCCTCAATGTGAGAAATAGTTGCTTTACAAAAGTTTTTTCTACCTAACAATTACTCTAGAAAAACATGGATGATAAAAAACTAAAACCTAAGCTTATTTATAGAGCTAAAATTGGTAGAAAATGCATGGAATTCGAGATGGAGGAGTGAGACAAATTTATGTTGAAGTGGGAAAAATTAAGCCTTTTTGTTGCTATTTTTCAGGTATCAAAGTCCATGGCGGATGCCATGGCCTTATGGAGAATGCCATGTGTATAAAATATGGAGGACATGGGTTTTAGGTCCATGGCGAACGCCATGAGTTCAAAAACCTTGCCCTTTGACTTTTCTTGCGGTTCCTTAAAATAATGGGAGTGGTGGTTGTAGAGAAAATTTGGGTGATCCAGCCACCTAGGATTATAGTAACTAAAACAAGAGTGCCTTAGTCTATACGGTGATACAATTGAATCACGATATTGATTGTTGGTCCCCGACAACGGAACCAAAACCTTGATGGGTATCTCGCAAACGCATGGAAAAATCAGTTATAGTATAAAAAAATTTGAACCCATAGAGACTAATGTCAACCCACCGTTATCTATGTCGCTTTGTAAATCTAAGGCTATTGGTAAAAAAATTGGTTGAAAACGGATTAAAATATTTGGTTTATAAATAAATTGAAACGGATACCGGAATGTAATTTTAGGGTACCTTCAGGACCTAGATAAAATTCACCACTTCATATTGTTTTAAAAATCAATTTCGGAAGAATTATTAATTTAAAAATACTGCTCACATTCCCGCAACCCGTATTGGATTTCAGAACTGTAATTGCTTGTTGTCGCACGTTACCAGTTACAGTTCCGAAATCCTTTTTGAAAATCAATAGTCCTTAATTAATTAATAAAGCACTGTCGTTGTTTTTAAGAATTAAAAATCTGAATTTTAACGATTGAATACCGCTTTCACACTATCGCATTGAAACCAGTATCTAAATGTCGTTCGCTTTCGCGTAAAGATTTTAACTCAAAAATATTCAAAATCATAAAACCATTTTATTATAAAAATGCAGTGATGCTTGTTTTATCGAGTCCCATCAGAAGGATGGTCCTCACATTCTGGACTCGAAGAGTTTAGCCGAACATATCTATTTTGATTAAACTCGTGTAATTTTTCTGCATAACTAAACTAGACAAAAATATAAATATTGATTTAATTAACCAAGTGGTAAAACTAGTAGAAAACATTTGGAATTCGTGTTGGAGGAGTGAGACAAATGTATGCTGAAGTAGGGAGAAATTGTGTATTTTTGTTGCTATTTTTCAGGCCACAAAATCCATGTCGGACTCCATGGTCTCATGGCGAACGCCATGAGTACAAAAAATGGAGGAAATGGGTTTTAGGTCAATGGTAAACTCCATGGCCTCATGGAGAATGCCATGAGTTCAAAAACCTTGCCCTTTGATTTTTCTTGCGATTCCTCAAAATACCAGGTGTGGTAATTATAGAGAAAATTTGGGTGATCCAAACACCTAGGATTATAGTAAGTGAAACAAGAATGCCTTAGTCTATACAGCACTACAACAAAATCACGATATTGATTATTGATCCCCGGCAACAGCGCCAAAAACTTGATGGTTAACCCGCAAACGCATGGAAAATTAGTTATGATATAAAAAATGTCGAACCCACAGAGACCAATGTCAACCTACCAGTATCTATTGTCGGTTTGTAAATCTAGGCTATCAGTAAATTTTTTGGTTCAAAACAGATTAAAATAACTGTTTTATAAATAAATTAAAACGGAGAGTGGAATGTAATTTCCGGGTACCTCCGGGACTCGGATAAAACTCAGTACTTCACTATTTAAAAAATCATTTTCAGAAATATTATTAATTTAGAAATAATGTTCACTTTCGTGCAACCCGTATTGGACTTCGGAACTGCCATTGCCTAATGTCGCACCTTACAAGTTACAATTCCAAAAACCTTTTTGAAAACCAGTAGTCCTTAATAAATTAATAAAGCATTGTCTCTATATTTAAGAATTAAAAATCCATATTTTAACGACCAGATACTGCTTTCACACTATCGTGCTAAAACCGGTATTTAAATATCTTTCACTTTCGTGCAAAGATTTTAACTGAAACAAAATTCAGAACCAAAAAATTATTTTATTAAAAAAATGCACGCAACTTGTTTGATTGAGTCCCTTCGAAATGACGGTCCTCACATTCCGGACTTTAAATGGTTAGCCGAACATATCTATTTTGACTAAATCATGTTATGTTTTTGCATAACTAAACATGATATAAGTATATATAGCAACAACAATTCAACACAAAATAGTAACAGTAGTAAGTAAAATGGATAGAAATTAAACGTACTGAAGTAAACAAATACAAAATCTGATAATGCAAAATAGTTGAAATAAATTCTAGAAAAAGTATTCTAACATGATTACACTACGAACGATCCAAAACTCTTTGGAGAAATCTCTAATTCTAACTCTAAAGTGCAACAAGTACGCAATGTGAGAAATGACTGCTTTACAAAAGTATTTTTCTGCCTAATAACTACTCTAGAAAAACTGAAACCTAAGCCTATTTATAGAGCTAGAAATGGTAGAAAACTCATGGAATTCTTGTTGGAGGAGTGAGAGAAAAATATGTTGAAGTGGGAGAAAACTGAGTCTTTATGTTGCTATTTTCAGGCCTTAAAGTCCATGGGGACGTCAGGGCCTCATGGCGAATGCCATGAGTACAAAATATGGAGGACATGGGTTTTAGGTCCATGGCGAACGCCATGAGTTCAAAAACCTTTCTCTTTGACTTTTCTTGCGGTTCCTCAAAATACTGGGAGTGATATGTGTAGAGAGAATTTGGGTGATCCATCCACCTTGGATTATAGTTATTGAAACAGGAATGCCTTAGTCAATGTGGTGCTACAACAGAATCATGATATTGATTGTTGGTCCCCGGCAACAGCGCCAAAAACTTGATGGGTATCCCGCAAATGCATGGAAAAATCAGTTATAACATAAAAATGTCAAACCCTTATAGTCCAATGTTAACCTACCGTTATCTATTGACGCTTTGTAAATCTTAGTCTATCGGTAAAAGTTTTGGTTGAAACAGATTAAAATAATTGGTTTATAAATAAATTAAAACGGAGACAGGAATGTAATTTCTGGAAACCTTCGGGACTCGGATAAAATTCAGCACTTCATTCTGTTTCAAAAATCAGTTTTAGAAAGAATTATTAATTTAAAAACAATGTTCACTTTCGTGCAACCCATATTGGATTTCGGAACTGTAATCGCTTGTTGTCGCACGTTACAAGTTACATTTTCGAAAACCTTTTTGAAAAAATATAGTCCTTAATTAATTAATAAATAATTTTCGTTGTTTTTAAGAATTAAAATCTGAGTTTTAACGATCCGATACCGCTTTCACACCACCACACCTCAAATTGTATCTAAATATCTTTTGCTTTCGTGCAAAGATTTTAACTGAAACAAAATTCAAAAACATAAGTCTATTTTAATTAACGAAGTGGTAAAAGAGATATATATATATATATATATATATATATATATATATATATATATATATATATATATATATATATATATATATATATATATATATTACACCAGAAACGATCCAAATCTCATCGGAAAAATATCCATTTCTAAGCCTAAAGTGCAACAATTCTTCAATGTGAGAAATAACTAGTTTAGAAAATTATTTTTCTGCCTAACAACTACTCTAGAAAAACATGGATGATAAAATACATTGCATAAATCGTTGCCTTGTTGCAATCAACAGTCCCCGGGAACAACGCCAAAAACTTGAAGACTTCTCGGCAAGTGTATCGATAGTGTCATATTAATAAAAGATCGAATCCACATGGTATATGTTCGAACAAGCCAATAATTGTGCTATATAAAGGAAAAACAGTAAAGGGGGGGGGGGTGAAGTTTTAGAAAGGAAAATAAATTACGAGTTTAAAAAAAAAGTATTAAGACAGGTAGGTTGTGTATTACAATCCCCTTATCGTATCTTATTGATGTATGATGCCTTGTATAAATGGTCTAATCCTTATAATCTCATGGAGAACTAACAAAACCATTATAGTCGATACCATACGAAATATCTCATTAACCATTACTCGAAGATTTGTATCCCGAGTCCGCCAATGTAAGAAGGGTTAGGCGATGTATAAAACATTAATTATGTATCCCATTACTCGGGGTCTCATATCCCTATTCAACCAATTTAAGTAGAATAGTTTCCCTAGGTCCAACATATATGCTAAGGGTCAGTATCCCTATGTGTCCAATATCAGATTAACAGAGTATCTCAAATAAAGAAGCATTAAGATTAAGAAACAACTGAATAAGATTATAATTCAAATGATTCATACAAAGTGAAACCAACATATAGTGCCAACAAGATTTAATAAGGTTCATCATCACACAACCTAACCTTGAGGAGCTTAGTTACTTATAGTTAAAATTACAATATCAATTGAATAAGGAAGAATAACATATGAATTCCCTTGAAGGATTGGCCTTCAATGACTTCTAATGCTCTCAAAATCACCCTTTGATGCTGTAAAATCGTGCTCCTATTGTCAAATTTTGTAACCCTTTGTGAAATTGCATAATTTCCCCTTTTAAAGGCATCAGAATGGACCAGAACGCGTTAGAAAAAAGCCCAGAAAAGTGACCATTGCGCGCATGATGTAACAACCCGTATAATATATATCTAGAATAATATCATACAAGTGTTATTATTTGATACTGATACAACATAAGTGCCTAACAACATAATTATATACATGTCCATAATATAATTTACAACATATGATACATGTCATACAATAGTGCCTAAATAAAACTCTAAGAACTATGTACAATATTTACAATTGTAAAAAATCCACAGCAGAAGATCACAATATCACAACAACATCGAAACATCATCAAGCATCTCCTCTTGATCAAACCTACAAAACACCTGAAATACAACAACATTGATGGGGTGAGATAATAATCTTAGTGAGTTCCCATATCCTATGGGTCCACTCGGCCCTACAGGGTTGCTACCTGATTTCTAACTCAAGTATTCACCTTCCGTTACTTGTGTATCACTTACACAATGAAACTAGGACTTGAGCAATTGAGGGATATTCACAATGTATGGAAACATGTCACTTGAGTTCACATAACTCAATAAATCACTATTCGGATTCACGAAACATCAATCCCTGAACGGACCTACTGAAATTCTGGTATCAGATATGAGATGTCGAAGATAATGTCATGACACTAATATTTGAACAATACAAACAGGATAAAAGATAAAGAACAGTAAAGCAAGAGACACAAGCAATTGTTAACCCAGTTTGGTGCAAACTCACCTACGTCTGGGGGCTACCAAGCCAGGAAGGAAATCCACTAAATAGAATCAGTTCAAAGACTCTCAGTAAACAACTTCAAGTTACAGTCTTTTCACCTAATCTCTACCCGTGTGACTTCTACCTAAGAACTCTTAGATATGAGACCCTACTCACTCCCCCTCAATCACACCAGTGATATAAAACAAGAATTACAATGAAAAGAAGACACTCTTCAAAGACACACACTTGATCTTACTTAACAGCTTCACTTAAGTAGACACAACTCATGCTTAAAAGCTTATAGTGACAAATTACAACTCAAAAATCATACTAATTCAATCATCTATGGATGAATTGAATGGCTTACAATTCACATGACCACACAAGACTAAAACCCTTATTCTCTCTCAATATTTCGTTCGTTATTTCTTGTGTATCAAATCAAGTTTTCCATGTCCTTTTTATAGAAGCATTTGGCTGGGCTTGGACATCATAAAACCCTAAAACTATTTCCCATTCAAATCTTCTCATTATAGCTGATTAGATCTCATTGGAAAATAAGTAAATCTGGTTATAATTAATGATTGATAGCATGTTCAAATCATATCTTCAATCATACATAGATTTGCATTAAAAACGCAATCACATAATACATAACATTCAGACTGAATGTTCTGTATACAGATGTCATGACATCGGGTCTGACATCCTGGTAAAATCCTGCATAATTACATTTTAAACATCCTACAGGTACAAGTTATCTTATGCCAAGATAACACATGTGACAACTTGTGAACACTCAAGGTTTTACCAAAATTGCTGCCAACACAAGAACCAACATCTACGTCTAAGCCACGCTCGGTTCATGCATGTTCATATGATTTGACTTTCATGATGGATATCGGCTCCTCTATGAGTCTTAATCCTTAGTTCAAATGATTGTCACCTGTATGAGACTCTAACCCACTTAGGTGTCCACCTTTTCCCCATGTCCTCCATGGTTGAGACTCAAACCCAATTGAGACATGAATCATTGGTGCCACATCCCCATTTTCTGCTTTACATAAGCCTCTCAAATGGTATGCGCACAATTACAAATAATTCCAAATAGGTGATTAATTCTCATATACTCATGATTATTCTCATCAATCACTAAGTGTTCACAACCAAAAATTCTCATGATATCATATCAATTCTCATGGCATCATAATATGATCCATTCTTATTACATGAATCACACATGTTCCATACAAAGGATGTTAATGTATCATTCCCGTGACTACTTCTCCGTTGTACACACCGCGGTAGGATTACATCCAAGCATCACTATATAACTAATTTCATGACTTAATTTATCTTTCTAAGTTATTTACCTAGTATTCACCTAGGCTTTCCTCAGTCATAATTTTTAATCTTATACTTACACAATTAACATACAACAATTTCACAACATAGTTCATGAATACATATAATTAATTCATTACCAAAACATAGACGATAACTGTATTACAAACATGTTTTTCTTCTCATCAATTGATGAAGCATTGGACTACCTTTCCAATGTGTCCTACCTCATGTTTATCGCAGTTACCATGCCCGTTTTATGGTGGATACAAGGAAATCATTTGTAAACACACATAATACTATAATACCAACAAGTAATTTATAAGTCACTTATAAGCATTATTCTATATTACCAAGAAATATAGCATTGAACTATCTTTCCAACGCATCCGACCGAGCCTCATTCTAAGTTACGAAACTTATTTTAGAGTGAAAACAGGGGAACCAACCAATTATTATCATGGCCTAATCGATTGGATCAACATTATGTCACGATTTTTCACTAAAATGGAAGGGACCAATCGATTGGTCCATGGTGTTAATCGATTGACACCTGAAACGTTTCTAAAAATCACATTTCTAAACATGTCTTCTTCCATCCTTTATCATTCTAAACCATTTCAAACCATAGCCTAACATAAACCCATACCAAATTAAGTGATTATGAAGTATGATTCAAGAATAACATACATATGCCACCATGGGAATCAAAGACAACAAGAACAACATAGGAGCAACATCAATAACACAATATAGTACCAACATATAGAATCAAGGAGAAGTATGAGCAACAATAATTTCATCATAAATTCACACCAATCCTAACTCCAAAAAACATATATTATATCCCCCAAAATCTAATTTATATATAAGAGCTCACCTTAGGTTGATGAGGATGATGGAAATGAGATGATTGGTGGTGATGATCATGATCTTCATGAGCTTTTCTCTTATTCTTCCTTCCTTCCTCTTCTTCTATTCTTTCTCTTTCTCTTTTTTTCTTTCTTTCTTCCCTTCCTTTCTTTCTCCTTTTCTCTTTCTGATAACTCTCTCTTTCTTTCTTATCTCTTCCTACTTCTTCTTATCCCCACTTCTCCACCTATTCTTTCCACCACACAATATATATATATGCTTAATATATAAATATATTGTATAATATTAGGGGATGATATAAAATATCTCAATTGATATTTTGTATTCCAGTACCAATTGACCAATTAATAATGTTACCAAAAATGTTCCCTCTTGTACTTATTAATAAAGGTCAGTCTTTTTTAATAAGGATTGATCTCTTCAGAGTTCACTGGTTAGTCTATTGGTCTCAGCTGACAACATTTAGAGTGCATAGGAGCTCTAATCATTCCAACTAATAAGACATAGAGTACATAGGAACTCAATTGGTCTTAATTGACAACTAATTGAGCATTTAAGGGTATATGGGATATTACAATTTCCCCCCCTTAAATTTAAATTTTCCCCCGAATTTCCTTCACTCAACAAATAAACACTTCTTGCATCACCATCTTAGGTTATCACTTGACTTTACTTATATTTCAAACCTCTGGCATACTCATTCTTATAACTTATCTTCCTTCATAAACACTCAGAAACGTCCTGGTCTTAAACTTTATTCTCATTCTGATATTGAATTAACTTTTAACCTTGTTCCCACTTAATTTATCTGATATATCGCTCTGAATCACTAATTCACTTTCCTTCCAGAATCTACAACTCCCTTTTTGTACTGAGTCCGCAAAACATAACCATGACATCTGATCTTGATTTGGATAATCCATCCTATTCAAATCTCCATGAGATAACGTACTGGCTTTTTGACTACACGCAACACTAATGACTCTTCTATCACAATTTCTTCATAAATTAAGGCAAACTTTATAATCCATTAATAGATATCCTTATCAATGTTCTCTCGCCACCATGATTTTATTGTTTCCAAAGGAAAAGGGAAAAAGTACGAACAAAACCCAAAGAAGTTTTAAAACAAAACTAATAAAACCCAAAGACTCCTCAGATGAATGGCTTTAGCAATAACACGAGATTCAAGAAGTCCTTCCACCCCAAATAAAGGAACTCTATCAGAAACTGGTAAACCCAAAAGGTGAGCATACTCCTCCATGGTAGGAAATAACTGATAATCAGGGAAAGAAAAGAACTGATAGACAAGATCATAGAACTGAGCCAAAGTGCATAGAAGACCATCCTCAACATCACTAGATAACACAAATAAAAGTCTTCCAAAACAACCTCTGAAACCCTTAGGATTATCCACAAAAGATGTTAGGTTCCTTAATTCCATGAGATCAGGACATCTGAAACTGTATTTCCGAGTGTTCCTCCTTCCAATATTCATGATCAAAATATATGCATGTTTGCAACAAGAGTCTCTAAGTTCCTTTAAAATTGAGTAAAATTCTTATGAATGCCATGAGTGCATGATACAACAATCACAAACAAGGTCATACAAAGCACACAAACAAGGTCCAAAGGCTTAGAGTCACAAGCATGGAGTCAAGGGTAAGAACCAACCCACGATGTATGTACTAAGGATATAATCACATGTAGAACAAGTATAAAAATTTCCCAAAGTCTTAATTCCATCTTTTGAATATTATCGGTTTATACAACTACTCGTCAACCAATAATATTCTCAAGAGAAACTCGTCTGAGTGTAGTATCGCATAACAACTAATGCAAGTTTATACTTGAATAGCCACCGCACTACATCCTAAAAGGCCAAGATGGGTTAAGGGTTCTAGGGTCATCATCTTCTCGGGCTCCTAGGTTGAAAAAAGTAATGCCAACTACGACTACTCATGTGACATCAATTATCCCAAAGGGGCCTCCACTGACTGGGGGATCTCAAGTCATCTTATTAAGGATTAACTCCATGTAAGCCAAACATGACTATACCAAACTCTTATCCTAAGAGCTCTCAAGTCCTGGTATAAGACTTATCTCACCACACAGAGACCACTAAGCACCAGACAAAATAAACAATAACAAACAATAAGAAACATAATATATACACACACAAAAAAAGATGGGCTTAACCCACCATGGACTACTCCCCAGCAGATTCGACACTTCTCTGTAGCGGATTTTTTTTTTGAGATTAAGCTATTGATTAACTTAACTCGCAAAGCAAGAGTCGCCATCGTACTTTTATTATTTTCAAAGGAAAAATAAAAAGGTACAAACAAAACCCAAAGAAGTTTTATAATAAAACTCACAAAAATAGAACAGGGTTCGGGAGTTAATTATGCAAAGGGAATGTATTAAAACCCTAAACATCCATGGTACTCCATGGAAATATCTTTGAAAATATGCACATTTTACTTGAAAAAGGTGTTATTTGTTAAAAGATTGGAGGAATGGGAAAATAAGAATTTTCATTATGACTTGGAGCTTGCCAAGACTTTTAAAGTCTCATGCCTACGTACCAACAAAGTGCAATGGAGGATCAAAACCTTGTAGTTCGTGGTAAAAATAATAAAAAATGTTTGTTTTGATTCACTTTTATGAAAAAAGCTATTTTGTCATTTTAAGGAGAATACTCAACTAGTCACCCATAAGTATGAGAACTTTGCATCATCATGAGAAGGGCTCCAACATGGATAAGGATTAACAAGTATGCCACCAGCTCTCAAAATGGAAAATAATTATCATCAATACTATGTAGATAGGAGGATTACAACTCAACTATGGGAATGACTCATGTCTAATGCCTTGAGAAAAAATTAAAAAGAGAAAAGTGCACAAAAGCACAAAATGGTTTGAATGAGTTAAGTATTTATAATCCTTTGAAATTGGTCTAAGTATGCTTAAGATGAATTGACATTTATTAAGAAAAAGGTTCTGAAAATCACTTGACAAAAGTCAAGGTTTATTGATAAAATGGTTCAACTTTTAAAACAAGAAAGTTTTGAAAAGAGAGGATATTTTAAAAATTAAAGAAGGGGGAGGATAAGGAGAGACTATCCTAAAGCATAAAATAAAAGCTAAAGAAGAAATATCTAACCAAAAAATATAAAGCTTTATGACATAAATCAAGAAAGCATTCCCTCCTTTGGAAGACAGGAGATGCAGCAAGTGAGAAATAAACCACTTGTACAATAAAGGCACATAACAAACTATAGTTCTACCTTCTCTAGAAGTCCTATAATGAATGGAGAAATAAGTATCGCCGAGCAGAGTTGAAACCAGATTCTTAATCAAGAAGATCCTCATAACATTAACATCAACAAAATTGTCAATGTTAGGAAACAATACCAACCCATAGATGAGTAAGGCAAGATAGTTTCAAAGGCCATCATGAAACTGTATTTTCGAGTATTCCTCCTTTCAATATCAATTATCAAAATATATGCAATGTTTGCAACAAGAGTATCTAAGTTCCTTGAAAATTTCGTAAAATTCTTATGAATGCCATGAGTGCATGATGCAACAATCACAAACAAGGTCATACAAAGCACATAAACAAGGTCCAAAGGTTCGGAGTCACGAGCATGGAGCCAAGGGTAAGAACCAACCCACAATGTATGTACTAAGGATATAACCACATGTAGAACAAGGTACTAAAAAGTTCCCAAATTCGTAATTCCATCTTTTGGATATTATCGATTTATACAACTACTCGTCAACCAATAATATTCTCAAGAGAAACTCGTTTGAGTGTAGTATCGCGTAACAACTAATTCAAGGCTACACCTGAATAGCCACCGCACTACATCCTAAAAGGCCAAGATGGGTTAAGGGTTCTAAGTTCCTCAGCTTCTCGAGCTCCAAGGTCAGAAAATGTAATGCTAACTATGACTACTAGTATGACATCAGTAATACCAAAGCGGCCTCCACTGAGTGGGGGATCTCAAGTCAGCTTATTAAGGATTAACTCCAGTAAGCCAAACATGACTATACCACCCTCCTATCATAAGAGCTCTCAAGTCTGGGTATAGGACTTTTCTCACCACATAAACACCACTAAGCACTAAACAGAACAAACATTAACAAACAATAACAAACATAATATATACACAAACAAAACAAAGATGGGCTTAACCCACTAGGGACTACTCCCCAACAGACTCGCCACTTTTCTATAGCGGTCAAAATTTTGAGATATAGCTATTGATTAAATTAACTCGCAAAGTAAGAGTCGCCACCATGCTTTTATTGTTTCCAAAGGAAAAGGGAAAAAGTACGAAGAAAACCCAAAGAAGTTTTAGAATAAAATTCACAAAAGAGAGAACAAGGGTATGGGGGTTAGTTATGCAAAGGGAATGTATTATCACCCTAAAAATCCATGGTACTCCATGGGAATCTCTTTGAAAATATGAACATTTTAGCTTGAAAAAGGTGTTGTTTATTTAAAGATTGGAAGGATGGGAAAATAAGCATTTTCATTATGATTTGGTGTTTGCCAAGACTTTTAAAGTCTCATGCCTACGTACCAACAAAGTGCAAGGGAGGATCAAAACCTCGTAGTTCATGGTAAAAATAATAAAAAGGGTTTATTTTGATTCACTTTTATTGAAAAAGACATTTTGTCATTTTAAGGAGAATACTCAACTAGTCACCCACAAGTATGAGAACTTTGCATCATCATGACAAGGACTCCAACTTGGATAAGGATGAACAAGTATGCCACTAGCTCTCACAGATGGACAATAATTATCATCAATACTATCGAGATATAAGGATTACAACTCAACTATGGAAATGACTCGTGTCTAATGCCTTTAGAAAAAGTTTAAAAAGAGAAAACTGCACAAAAGGCACAAAATGGTTTGAATGAGTTAGGCATTTTTTAATCCTTTGAAATTGGTCTAAGTATGCTTAAGATGGATTGACATTTATTAAGAAAAAGATTCTGAAAATCACTTGACAAAAGTCAAGGTTTATTGATAAAATGGTTCAAGTTTTAAAACAAGAAAGTTTTCAAAAAGAGAGGATATTTTGAAAATTAAAGAAGGGGGAGGATAAGGAGAGACTATCCTAAAGCATAAAATAAAAGCTAAAGAAGAAATATCTAACCAAGAAATATAAAGCTTTATGACATAAATCAAGAAATCATTCCCTCCTTTGGATTAAGCCTCAAGCAAGCAAAATAAGTAAATAGTAATCCATGTGTCAGATGAAATCATAGTAACCAAGCTAATTCTTCACAAAGAAGTCCAAAGTCAAAGGTATCAGATGGATTCCAAGGTCTCAAGTCCCAAGTACCAAAGAAAAGGTCAAGATCCTTATTCTAAGTCCATAATTCCACAAAGATGCCAAGGATAGTAACCATAAGTCCATGGATCAATGTAACCAAGTTCCTTTTAGTTTTTTTTTCTTCATTAATGTCTTTTAAACAAAAATGAAAGTCCAAGTGGACAAAGGAAAAAGAGCATAAATATAAACAAAGGTCCATATGGACAAAGAGAAAATATGATATGAGATGCTAAAATAAAAGCATAAAGTAAATAACAAGAAATAAATAGCATGAAGTAAATGACACTAAAATAAAGTTAATATAATAAGATGTTAGTAAATGTTAGTGAAAGAATAAATTATGTTTTGGATATTTTTTGGAGAACACTCAACTATCTACTCACAAGCATGAAATTATGAACCTATACATCATTTATGAGAAGGGCTCTAACTTGGATAAAATCAACAAGTGTGCCAATAGCTCCCACAAATGGAAAAGGAGCAAAATTTTCACACAATACCATGAGGAATAGGAGACTTACAATCTCACTTATAAAAATGTCATTCATTGCCTTTGGGACAAATTTAGCTATGTTAAGCAATCGTAATTGGACTTATGTAGAAGTCACAACCATCTAAGGTCGGTCAATAATAACATTTGTGTTAATACATGCTAGAGAAATGATATGTAAATCATCTCCTAAAGCTATGCCACACAAGAAAAGAAAAATAAAGGGGAAGATCAAGCACAAAGGCTAGGAGGATGGTCCATTACTTCAATCCATATTTCATGACACTTAGGACAAACTTATTCATCAATCCAAATATCTTAAATAATTCATGATCATTTAGAAGGTATGTTTGAAATGATAAAAGTTCATCAAACACCAATCCACACATCATGAACAAGATGGACATAAATCCATCCAATTGATCAAAGGGAAAATAAGGGGATGAAGAAGAAAGGGGACAAGAGAGGTCAAACGCAAATTGAATAACAAATTTGATCAAGTCATCATCAAAATCAATCATCCATTTTGGTGGATTAGGATTTCACCCCATCAACACCCAAGATCCATTGAGTTTGATGAGACTTTAAGTCAAAATCATTATGATCCAAGGCCAACAGAAGTCCACAAGGTCAAACAAATTTAAAATGCAACTAAATGAAATAAAAATGCATTAAAGGCATTTTTAAATGATTTTTTAAATGGAAAATCCACAAAGTCCGTCATAACACCAAATAAATGGCCAAGAAAATTATGGAAGGTTGAAATAAAATGAAAACCATAAAATAAAATATTCAGAATTTAAAAATGCAGAAAAGTATTTTTAAACCACTTAAAACAAAAGAGGAAAGAGAAAATTCATGAAAAATAGAAAATCAATAAAATAAAATGTGGAAAAATAAAAATCAGATGAAGAAAAATAAAAGAGAAATTTAAAAAAAATTGAGATATTTTTAGATAAAAAATGAAATTACTATGAATTTTTAAATAAAAAGAAAAAGAATTTATATCAGAAAAAACCAGGAGCGTTGGATCACGCCTCATTAATTGACGTGGCATATCCAACACTCCAAATGATGAGAAACCCGATGGAACACGCTGCAATCAGAACACATGATCCAATTTGAATTTAGCCAACAAAACATTTCAAAATTCCAACGTTTCTGGTCCAAACTCAGACCACCTGAGAAATACTCCGACCATCTTCTCTAGTGAGCTCTCACTGGAGTTTCATCGTTTGGTAACTTCAAGACACGAGACCACCACCATTGTGATCCTCTTCTCATCCCGAATTCAATCTTATGACTCAAACTCATTTATGTGAACTAAGGAAAGGGAATTTCAAAGTAGTTTCAGAAACAAGCAAGCCACGAAAAATAAAATTAAATGATGAACACGATCAATCAACACCAGATAAGTTAGGGGAAAGCATCAGAGAGTGAAGGACTACATTGTGGTAACTTATTTGAGTTCAAATGATGCCCAGAACTACCTTGTCCAAATGGTGATCAGAAGTTGATGAAGCTCGATCTGGCTGGAACAATTCAGAAGGTATCAGAGCTTGGGACTTGTTGCAAAAGTTTCAGAGGATGCCGATGGAGCTAATGGAATCAAGAAAATGGATTGAAACAGGCTGAAACTCAAAACACGATAGTTGAATTCTATGGAAAAATTTCAAGTTGCAGTAGGGGTTTATTGGCTCTCCAAAGCTTACAAATGAAGGAAATATCTTCCTCTATTTATAGGCAATGTGGTTGGATCCAAATACGTGTGGAATGATGCGGAATTAGTGTAAAACCAATTTGATCCAAGTGTGTGAAAAGTGTGACTTGAAACTCCTCAAAACTCAGCCAAATGATTTGTTTTAAGTGTCAATTAACTTCTGGAGGTCTGATTAAACATGTTTAGGACCAAAACACTTGCTAATTTGGCTTGGAATTGAGTTTAGTCATGATAAAAAAATCCGTGCAATGGTGATTTCTTCAGTTTCAAGTCACCATGTTCAATTCAATGGGGCATCCTACTCAAGAGGCTTTTTGATCCCATTCTTTTTGAAATGTGTTAACATCATGCCCAAGATTACAATGATCCAAAAAAGTTTTCATTTGGATGTTTGAGCACAAAGTTATGGTGTGTTTAAGTTGGCATAAAATACTGGTTCCATAACTTAGACATTTTTTGAATGATTCATGGCTGAAAATAACCTATAATGTCCCAATGAATTCCATGGCCTTCCAGGTATAATTGGCTCTTGTCATGTCAAGAGAAGTTGTAGAGGGTGTTGATAAGAGTCATATGCAAAAAGGGGCATTCAAAAAATGTTGAGAATTGAAGGAGTTGTGATCTTTGGAACTTTGACTTCAAAATGTTGACTTTTAGGTCAAACCACTTGGGACAAGCTTGGGAATTTGGACTTTTCTTGCACTTAAAAGCACATGGATGATCATGTGAACTAAAAATAAGGTGTCCTTAATTGCCTCTTGATTAAATTGCTCAAATCTTGAAGTTACTTGTTGAAGAAGGCATGGAAATAAACACATGAACCTTAGACTTTTCTTGAGAAGTAAGCCACCAAACTTTGAGATGCTTTTGAATTGAGGAGCCCTACCTTGCACAATAAACTTAAGAGAAACAAGACATATTTTGGTATTTTTATTAGTGGTTAGATAAGCAATGAACATATAAACACAAAGGTAAAAAAAATAGGTTCTTGCTAATCTCTGCAAGAAGCAAACTTAAAGATGGATAGGGGAAGAGACAAGATGTGACCTTGTTTGTATGCAAAAGATGCAAATGAGATGTGGGATCTTAGGGTATGACAGATGCCTCTATTTAAGTTTCTTCAATTTGGAGATATGAAGGTTGAAATCTTCGTCTCGACAAGATTGGAGAGACATAAATATTAAAGACCCAATTTTTGGCCCTAAGATACCACAAGATGTTTATGATATGATATGAATGCAAACAAAGATCTCTGTGGGGAATATAACACCACGAGAGACAAATAACTGCTAGAGACAAGAGGAGACTGAAAATCCCGCATGGGAATGACATATTCCAAAGGGGTGCCCAGATGGGGACAGACAAAATTCAGTAAGGGGAAAAGGAAAAGCTCAAAAATAACCGATGCATGGTTAGAAAATGAACTAAAGGCCCAACGGGGAAGACTTAACAAAGAAAGACTTAGCCGGGGAAAGGCAAACAACAAAAGGGGTAAAACCCGACTCCGTTAGGAGAGGAATATACCTTACTATTAGCCGAGTGATAGATTAACAAAGGTAATAAGCTTAAACAGAATGATTACCAACTACCAGCCAAGTGATAACTTAACAAAGGTAACCAATCACAAAGTAAAAGGAACTATTACCTACTATCAGCTGAGTGATAACTTAACAAAGGTAATAAGCTCGAACAAAATGATTACCATCTACCAGCCAAGTGATAACTTAACCAAGGTAACCAATCAGAGGTAAAAGAAACTATTACTTACTATCAGTCAAGTGATAACATAACAAAGGTAATAAGCTAAAACAAAATGATTACCAACTACTAACCAAGTGATAACTTAACAAAGGTAACCAATCAAAGGGGGACCAAAGTTTAGACCAGGAATGAACTGGAGAGAAGCGGTCAAAGAGGACTCAATCCAATAAGGGCATGAACTCAATGGGGAATTGATCCCATCCAGATAATGAACTGGAGGGGAAAATTGAAACAAAATCTTCCATGAGGATCAAACTCAGAGGGGAATTAGAAAGGATAAACTCTTTCTGCTTAAGATCAACACTCTCTAGAGAGAGGAAACACACACCCTGCAGGGAGAAAAGTCCTAGAGAGTGGTGAGGAATTATTGAAAAAATGCAAAAATGCATAAATAAACATCATGATGTTATGCATATGTGTATGATTATGCTGACAAAACAAACGCAAAGGCGCGAGACTGATAACACAGTACAAAAAGATTCTCGACTAATCTCAATCAAGATGGAGATGCTTGAAAAGATTTGTTAGAGATTACATCACTCTTGCAATCTGATGCTGGGAAGACTAGTATAAAAGAAAATCTGGCTTGTGGAAGTCACTGAATTCCACTCTTCAGGATCTTACCATCCTTGGGATTGCCATTGGCACTCCTCTTTTGTATTCACCAGTCAAGGAAAATACATATCTTTTTTTGTAAATTTTAAAAAAATATGATTGTTTAAATATATTTTTGTATCAAAATTGATCATAAAAAATAAATGGAATTTTGTAAATTGAAACAAAATAAGAGTGGCAAACATATTGGCAAAAGGCTCAAATTTTATTGAAAGAATGGTAGTCCGCAAATTGCATGACTCCATGGATCATTACAAAGTTGGAAGATGGTAAATACATGGAAAGGGCTACATTGAAATACAATTACCACCATTCTCCCTAACAACTTTGAAATCCAATATGCCCTGGACTTCGGTCGAGGATGACAGAAAAGGAACCTTTGATAGGCATTACTGCTTCAAATGATCTAGTCTAGCCTAATGTAGTTACTTGCCATATTCCTTATCTTTTTCCTAGATTGCCTTTTTAGGGTCAATTTACTAGGATGATTATTTTCTATTTTATATCTCTAACTTTTGCCTGGACTGTCCTTTTGGGTATTCAATCCACTGAGACACTCATTTTTGCCTAAGCCGCCATTTTGGGTTTTCAACTTAGCGAGTTGTTATTTTATTTTTCTAGGCAAAGAATTTATCAATTGCATCGGCATTCATAGGAAGAGGGAGCTCCTCACAATCCATAGTTGTAAGAATTAAGGCACCACCAGAGAAATCTCTCTTAACAACATACGGGCCTTCATAATTAGGAGTCAATTTGCCCCTAGAATCAGTGTTGAAAGACAAAATCTTCTTGAGTACAAGGTCGCCTTCTCTAAATACACGAGGTCAAACCTTCTTGTCAAATGCTTTCTTCATTCTCTTTTGATATAACTGACCATAACACGAGGCTGTCATTCTTTTCTCTTCAATCAAATTCAACTTATCATATCTGCTTTGACACCATTCAGCCTCAGACAAACTAGTTTTCATCAGGACTCGCATTGATGGGATCTCAACCTCTACAGGGAGCACTGCTTCCATGCCATACATAAGAGTCAAAGGGGTTGCCCCTATTAAAGTGTGGACGGATGTACGATACCCATGCAAAGCAAACGGGAGCATCTTACACTAATCCTTATATGTCACAACCATCTTCTGGATGATCTACTTAATGTTCTTATTTGCAGCTTCGACAACCCCATTCATATTGGGTCTGTAAGGAGAAGAATTATGATGTTCGATCTTGAAGTCGTCATAAATCTCTTTCATCATCTTGTTATTAACTTCGACCCATTCTCAGTAATGATCCTACTTGGAACATCGTATCGGCAAATAATCTGATTCTATAAATCAGACCACGACCTTCTTGGTCACATTAGCATAGGATGCTGCTTTAATCCATTTGGTGAAGTAGTCAATAGCTACCAGGACAAAACGATGTTTGTTTGAAGCTTTGGGGTCAATCATACCAATCATATTAATTCCCCACATAGATAAAGGCCATGGGGATGAAATAACACTGAGAAGTGTCGGCGGTACATGAGTCTTATCCGCATAAATCTGACATTTATGGAACTTCATCACATACTTACAATAATCAGATTCCATTGTCAGCCAACAGTAACCTTCCCTTAACATCTTTATAGACATTGCATGCCCAAGGGCATGAGTACCAAAGGATCCTTCATGAACTTCTCGCATTAACATGTTTGCTTCGTGTCCATCCACACATCTGAGGAAAATAATGTCAAAATTTCTCTTGTACAACACATCTTCATTCAGAAAGAAATTTCCAGTCAGTCTTCTCAAATGTCTTTTTATCTTTGTTGGATGCTCCAAACGGGTATTCTTGACTCTAGAGGAAACAATTAATATCATAATACCAAGGCTTGTCATCCGTGACTTCTTCTACTGCAAATACGTGAGCAGGCCTGTGAAGGTGCATAATTGTGATACTGGGCGTGTCATTCCAATGATTTACTTTGTACATAGAAGACAGGGTAGCCAGAGCGTCCTCCATTTGATTCTCTTCACGAGGTATATGATGAAATTCTATTTTGTTGAAGAAGGTTGACAACCTCCTTGCATAATCTTTGTAAGGCATCAAGCCAAGATGAAGAGTCTCCTATTCTCCTTTAATCTAATTAACAACCAAGGTTGAATCTCCGTATACATCCAGGATCTTAATTCTCAAATGAATGGCTTCTTCAAGACCCATGATACAAGCTTCATATTCTTCCATATTATTCGTACAATCAAACATCAATCTTGCAGTAAAAGGGATATGAGAACCCTTAGGAGTAATAATGATGGCCCTGATTTCATTACCATAAGCATTAACAGCTCCATCAAACACTAAACCCCATCGGGATCCAGGCTCTGGTCCTTCTCCAGGCAACGGTTCATCGCAATATTTAGCTTTTAAATATATAACATCTTCATTAGGGATATCAAACTTGATGGATTGATAACCATCGATCGGCTGGTGAGCCAAATGATCTGCAAGAATACTTCCTTTAATTGCTTTCTGAGTACGGTACTCAATGTCATATTTAGACAATAGCATATACCAACAAGCTATCCTTCCGGTTAAAGTAGGATTTGCAAAAATATTCTTGATTGGATCCATTTTGGATATCAACCAAGTGGTATGATTGATCATATATTGGCATAAGCGTTTGGCAGCCCAAGCTAAACAACAACAAGTCTTCTCAAGCATGGAATATCGAGACTCACGGTCTGTAAACTTATTACTCATATAGTAGATGGCATGCTCCCTTCTACCAGTTTCATCTTGATGTCCAAGCACACAACCAATGGACTCTTGTACACAGTTAAATACATAATCAAAGGTCTTCCTTCCACTAGAAGAGACAAGATAGGAGGTTCAAGCAGATACTCCCTGATGCTGTCAAAATCTTTATGGCAATCTTCTATCCAAACACAACTTTGATCTTTATGGAGAAACTTGAAAATTGTCCCACACATGGCAGTCATGTGAGATATGAATCACAATATATAATTCATATGCCCGAGGAATCCTATGACTTGCTTTTATATCTTTGGCACAGGCATCTCTTGAATAGCTCTGACTATATCAGGATCTACTTCAATACCTTTCTGGTTGACAATCAAGCCAAACAACTTTCCTGAACAAACACCAAAAGTACACTTATTAGGACTCGACCAGAGTTTAAACTTTCTCAACTGCTGAAACAGCTTCAACAAATACTCAACACGGTCTTCCATAGTCTTCCACTTAGCAATCATGTAATCAACATAGACTTCTATCTCTTTGTGCTTCATGTCATGGAAAAGAGTAGTCATGGCTCTTTGGTACGTTGCACTCGCATTCTTTAAACCAAATGGCATCACTTTATAGCAGAATGTTCCTCATGGTGTAATAAATTTTGTATTTTCCATGTCCTTGGGGGCCATCTTGATTTGATTATAAGCGGAGAATCCATCCATAAAGGAGAAGACGTTGAACTTAGCCATCTTATCTACCAACATGTCAATGTGTGGCAGAGGAAAATCATCTTTCAGACTGGATTTGTTCAAGTCTCTATAATGAACACACATCCTAACTTCACCGACCTTCTTTTGGAACATGCACAATGTTAGTAACACACAGAGGATACTCAGAGGTAATAAGGAACATAACATCAATATGCTTTTGAACTTCTTCTTTAATCTTGACAGCCATATCAGAGTGAGTTCTTCTTAACTTTTACTTGACCGGCAGAAAATTTGGCTTCAGCGGTAATCGATGCTCCATAATATCAGTATCAAGACATGGCATATCTTTTTAAGACCAAGCGAGCATATCTACATATTCTCTAAGAAGCTCTACCATCCTATTCTTAACATCTGGACAAAGCAGTTCCCCAATCTTGACATCTTTCTTGTTATCTTTGGAACCCAAATTGATCACCTCCAATGGTTCTTTATGAGGCTGAATGGTCTTCCCTTCGTGCTCAAGCAACCGAGAAATCTCATCAAGAACCTCTTCATCATCCTCTTCCATTTCAAACACAGGAAATTCAAAGTTGGGAGAGGGCATAGGGTCATTGTTTTCAATGGGTTTAACAATTAACATGCACAATGGTTTTATGCTTAATTTTAGAATATGAACAAATAGGCGCACATGGTGATGCAGATATAAAAGTAATTATTATTTTATCTTTTATGTTACCATCTTCCAAAATAAGAAAAAAGGAAAAAACATAATATGGATAAACGAAATAACATTTTATTAATGATAATGAAATTTGAAACAAACCCCACATAGATTCACTTTCACCTTGGGCATAGTGAAAGGATTTTGAAAATAACAAAAAGCAAACATATTACTTCGACAAGTGAATAACAGAAGGAACATAAACAACAACCCAATTCTGGCACACCGATCCATGTGTCACAAAGTCTGGCACTTGTTGCTCCTCATCGTCTTCTAAGATGGCGACATCAAACTGATCTTTGGAATGAATGAAGCCAGCACTATAAAACACTTCCTGAATTAGCTTCAAATATCTTCGAGTTGCACCAGGTGAAAAACTCAAACCATCTCTATTCTTGTTTTCATCAATCTCAACAATTTGTCCCCACTTAGAAGATTGGCCATTCTCCACCACAAACCGGGCGTCTGTCAAGGATGACATGGATTCACCCTTCTTCTTAATAGAAAAATTGTCAACAGAGAGAGCTTGAAACAATGTTCCTTTAGCTTCATAGGCATCAATATAGGAAAACGAGGAGAGATGGTTTACTAACATGGCCTGCTCACCACCTACGATTACTAACTTCCTATTCTTCACAAACTTCAATTGGTGTGAAGTTTATGTAACTGCCCCAGCCTCATGAATCCACGGACATCCTAAGGGACAAATATAGGCGGGATGAATATCCATCACTTGAAAAGTAATCTGAAATAAACACGGACCTATCTTTATCGGGAGATCAACCTCTCCAATTACAGTCTTCCTTGAGCCATCAAAGGCCTTTAGAACAACTCCGCTGAATCTCATCGGAGCAACTTGGTAAGAAGTTTTAGACAACATAGACTTGGGCATAACATTTAATGAGGATTCAATATCCACCATCATATTAGATATGGCATCTTCTTGACAGTTCATAGAGATATGCAGGGCCAAATTGTGATTCCTCCTCTGCTTGGGCAACTTTTCATCACTGAAGCTCAAATTGTTACATGCGGTAATATTGGCTACAATGCCATCAAATTGATCAATTGTCATGTCATGGTCCATATAGGCTTTCTCTAGGACTTTCTGTAAAGCTTCTTGGTGTGCTTCCTAACTCATTAGGAGGGATAACACGGATATCTTGGACAGAGTATGCAACAGCTGGTCCATCATATTGAAATCACTCTTCTTGATCAATTTCAGCACTTCATCTTAATCAATATTCTGATTCACAATACTGGATTGGCCGGCTTGTATAACAGGATTTTTCTCTGAAGTTGATTTCTCTATCACCACATCTTCAGTTCTCTTAGGAGCTGCAACAACAAATATCCGACCACTTTGGGTCACACCACTTACATCGGCAATGTTCGCAACGGATTGAGAAGTAGGAATAGGAAGTTCTTTACCATCTTCTACCATAGTATTATTATACTTGTAAGGCATGGCTTTATCAGACTCGTAAGGCGTAGGACCCGCCATATGAATAACCAACGGAGAAACAAAAATCTTGTGACCATCATACAAAATCACAATTGGTTTTGGGATATTGAAACGGGGAACTATGATGTTTACCTCATGCTCATCTTCATTTCTACCCCTCGTAACTTGAATGAGGTTGATGCAACATCTCTTTCAAGTCTATTTTCACAATAGCACATCTTCGGGGATCTCTAGAACATACTTGACAAGAAGCATGGTCATGCTCATGATAGCTCAGTTCACATAAAGTAGCATACATTTCAACCAAGGATCTTCTGATTAGATTGACGTCAAAAACTCGATACTTTCCTGGACATACTTCAACCATATTCACAGTTGCATTGACATGCTTGGGCAGCGAATTAGCTTGTACATTAGGATTAGAATCTTCAAATGACAATATACCACTTTGCATTAACCTTCTTACCTCATCCTTCAAGGAGAAACAATTCTCAATATCATGACCAGGTGCTCCTTGGTGGAATGCACAATGTTGGTCAGATTTATACCACCACGAAAGCTCTTTCGGAATAGCCAACGGAGTCCTTGTTTCCACCAAATTGTTCTGAATTAAAGCCGAAAACAACTCTTCTTAAGTCATTGGAATTGGGTCAAATTGTACATGTCTTTGGGTACAATTTTGTCGATTATGTTGATTCATGAGTTGTTGTAAATGCGGTTGATAACTCGGTGCTGCTTGAGAAACTAGTATAGCATTAATCACTTGAGTAACTGACGCGACGTGCTGATGATGTTGACTGTTCCTTAGAAGCCTTCTACGTTTCTTTTACAATATAGCATTTGAATCGTTTTTCTTCTTCTTGGGTAAACCATTCCCATACTTTCTGGAACCATCAGATGAACCACCTTCTTTTAACCGTTCTTCACGGACACCTTCTTCTAACCTCAAACCCATATTCACCATTTTAGTAAAGTCACTAGGCTCGCTTGCAACCATCTGATCATAGTAGAACGGACTCAATGTCTTCAAAAACAACTTTGTCATTTCTTTTTCCTCCAACGGAGGACTGACCTGTGCAGCGATCTCATGCCACCTTTGTGCGTACTCCTTAAAAGTCTTTTTATCTTTGCGGGACATAGCACAGAGTTTATCCCTGTCTGGTGCCATATCAACATTATATTTTTATTGGCGAACAAAATCCTCACCTAGGTCATTGAACATTCATATCTTAGTACTGTCGAGCCCCATATACCATTTTAGAGCAGCCTCAGTCAAACCGTCTTGAAAGTAGTGGATCAGCAATTGATGATTGTCAGTCTGAGTCGACATCTTACGAGCGTACATCACCAGATGACTCATAGGAAAAGAGTAACCTTTGTACTTCTCAAAATCCGGAACCTTGAACTTGTGCAGAATCTTCATATTAGGGGTCAAACATAAATCATGAGCATTCTTGCCAAACAGATCTTTCCCCCTCAAAGCTTAAATCTCTTCCTGCATAGCTTGAAATTGATCTAGGAACTCGTCCATTCTCTCACAAACACCAACAATCTTGCTTTGGTCAGTGTGAAAAACAAGTTCCTCGGTATAAGGAACAACGTGAACCACGGGAGGTGGTACTGACATCATAGGTTGGGCCACTAGAACTTTAGGTTGGTACCCCTCAGGCACAAAGTTGGGAGGCATGCCCGAAGGGAAACCAAAAGGAATGTGGTGTTGCGGAGCACTGATGGTAGCCACAGAGACTGGCATAGAGACAATGTGCAAAATTACGGTCCTTTGAAGCGGAGTCGGAGAAGGAGGTGGAGGCTGACTATGAGCAACCGCCAAAGCTTTCATCATAGCAGTAAGCCTCTCATATCCGTCACTCAAAGTTGTCACCTCTTAAGGAGCTCATAATTCTCTTGCTCTAGGCGGTCCATCATCTTCAACTGATTAGCTCGAGTATTATACCGGTGAGGCAGCTTGTCTGAATGAAGACCAAGAAAGAAATAAGACACCTGGCGAACTTGCTCAAAACAAGACCAAGATGCAACATGATGCATGATATGCAAATGCAAATGTTATATTGTTTATTTTCCAAGGAACTTTAAGACATAAGTTGCAAACATAATGATAACACATTCCAATGTACTAAAATCTCATTTTATTAATATAAAAAGGATTACAATCAGAAATACAATTTCAGTGATCATAAGCGGAAAGAAACTAGATCTATAGAATCATGACCGATGATGACTCAACTCCAAGTTGACACTTCTTGTGAAGCCTTTTGATCTCTCTCTCTCTCGTAGCTTCTTCTCATAGCATCCTTCTCTATCACGAGCTGGTCTACAATGCATTTCCAAACACCGGAAGTAGGAAGAAGAGTAGATGATGAACTGTTAGAAAAAATTAAATCCTCTTGGCCTCTGGATCTCTTCACAGCATGTTGCTCGAGTAATTCTATCAAGTTGTCCTTTTCTTTTAGCTTCTTTTGGAACTCTACGTTCTCAAGGTGTGAGATGTGAAATTTTCTTTCCCAATCATCCCTCTCTTGCTTCATCCTATCCAAAGCCTCTTGCAACTCCTTTATGCCTTTAATAGTGGACGATTTGACCATTACTAAGGACATAGGTTTTTCACAAGCGTATGGCATCTTGAATTCCTTTACTCTTTTCTTCACCCAACTAGTGTAAGCCTCAAAAGCTACACAATTCCTCAATCCAAGCTCACCTTTCCCTTTTCTATGAACATTGTGCCAAATATGCACTATCATAGCTTTCAACCCTTGAGTGTCCTTCCCTTCTTGGAAAAATAAACCTTCTAACAAAGTGTTATTAGGTTTATCCTTCATAGTGAACCCAAGTTGACACCTTGCCAAAGTCAGATTATAGTTGATTCCTCCTTGTGTACCAAGAAGAGGCACATTAGAGAACTCCCCACAACTATCAATAATCTTGACATCGTTGTAAACAGAAGAGTACCAAGGAATATCGTCATTGGTGAGATACATAAGTCTTTGAGGCCACCTCAAATAATCCTTGTTTTTTTGGAAGACAGGAGATGCAGCAAGTGAGAAATAAACCACTTGTACAATAAAGGCACATAACAAACTATAGTTCTACCTTCTTTAGAAGTCCTATAATGAATGGAGAAATAAGTATCGCCGAGCAGAGTTGAAACCAGATTCTTAATCAAGAAGATCCTCATAACATTAACATCAACGAAATTGTCAATGTTAGAAAACAATACCAACCCATAGATGAGTAAGGCAAGAATAGTTTCAAAGGCCATCATTAAACTGTATTTTCGAGTATTCCTCCTTCCAATATCAATGATCAAAATATATGCAATGTTTGCAACAAGAGTATCTAAGTTCCTTGAAAATTGCGTAAAATTCTTATGAATGCCATAAGTGCATGATGTAACAATCACAAACAAGGTCATACAAAGCACACAAACAAGGTCCAAAGGTTTGGAGTCACGAGCATGGAGCCAAGGGTAAGAACCAACCCACAAAGTATGTACTAAGGATATAACCACATGTAGAACAAGGTACTAAAAAGTTCCCAAATTCGTAATTCCAACTTTTGGATATTATCGATTTATACAACTACTCGTCAACTAATAATATTCTCAAGAAAAACTCGTTTGAGTGTAGTATCGCGTAACAACTAATTCAAGGCTACACCTGAATAGCCACCGCACTACATCCTAAAAGGCCCAAGATGGGTTAAGGGTTCTAAGGTCCTCATCTTCTCGGGCTCCCAGGTCGAAAAATGTAATGCTAACTATGACTACTCGTATGACATCAGTAATCCCAAAGGGGCCACCACTGAGTGGGGGATCTCAAGTCAGCTTATTAAGGATTAACTCCAGTAAGCCAAACATGATTATACCACCCTCTTATCATAAGAGCTCTCAAGTATGGGTATAGGACTTATCTCACCACATAGACACCACTAAGCACCAAACAGAACAAACAGTAACAAACAACAACAAACATAATATATACACAAAAAAACAAAGATGGGCTTAACCCACTATGGACTACTCCCCAGCAGAGTCGCCACTTTTCTATAGCGGTAAAAATTTTGAGATATAGCTATTGATTAAATTAACTCGCAAAGCAAGAGTCGCCACCATGCTTTTATTGTTTCCAAAGGAAAAGGGAAAAAGTACGAAGAAAACCCAAAGAAGTTTTAGAATAAAATCCACAAAAGAGAGAACAAGGGTCCGGGGGTTAGTTATGCAAAGCGAATGTATTATCAACCTAAAAATCCATGGTACTCCATGGGAATGTCTTTGAAAATATGAACATTTTAGATTGAAAAAGGTGTTGTTTATTAAAAGATTGGAAGGATGGGAAAATAAGCATTTTCATTATGATTTGGTGTTTGCCAAGACTTTTAAAGTCTCATGCCTACGTACCAACAAAGTGCAAGGGAGGATCAAAACCTCGTAGTTCATGGTAAAAATAATAAAAAGGGTTTATTTTGATTCACTTTTATTGAAAAAGAATTTTTGTCATTTTAAGGAGAATACTCAACTAGTCACCCACAAGTATGAGAACTTTGCATCATCATGACAAGGACTCCAACTTGGATAAGGATGAACAAGTATGTCACTAGCTCTCACGGATGGAAAATAATTATCATCCATATTATGGAGATATAAGGATTACAACTCAACTATGGAAATGACTCATGTCTAATGCCTTGAGAAAAAGTTTAAAAAGAGAAAATTGCACAAAAGGCACAAAATGGTTTGAATGAGTTAGGCATTTTTTAATCCTTTGAAATTAGTCTAAGTAGACTTAAGTTGGATTGACATTTATTAAGAAAAAGATTCTGAAAATCACTTGACAAAAGTCAAGGTTTATTGATAAAATGGTTCAAGTTTTAAAACAAGAAAGTTTTGAAAAAGAGAGGATATTTTGAAAATTAAAGAAGGGGGAGGATAAGGAGAGACTATCCTAAAGTATAAAATAAAAGCTAAAGAAGAAATATCTAACCAAGAAATATAAAGCTTTATGACATAAATCAAGAAAGCATTCCCTCCTTTGGATTAAGCCTCAAGAAAGTAAAATAAGCAAATAGTAATCCATGTGTCAGATTAGGGTTCTAAAGGTCTGGTTAATGCTTTTATGACACCACGCGAATGCCAAATATTTCCTCAACTAACATGAGGAACATCAGGACATCCAAAGTGCCACATTAACTGTAGCCATCATTTTGACCATTCCAGTATACGCCGGACAGTCGCGATGATCTCTTGCTACTTACCTAAGGTACACTAGATCCGGGTGTAGGATCTTTCACTCAAGCATAACATACCCAAGCAATCCCTTAAAAATAAATCAGACAAATTGAATAAGTGATCTTGTTTTTAAGGTAACCTCTCTTTTTAAATATTCCCCAGCAGAGTCGCCAGTTCTGTCATACGGTGAACTGGACTTTTTGTGGTTTTAATCGCAATGTCGCGGTTAGCAAGAGTCGCCACCGACTTTTCTTTTATCCAATAAGGAAAGGTGGAAAAGAACAGGAAAGACCTTAATTTAGATTTTGGGTTCGGGAGGTACATTATACAAAGGGAAGGTGTTAGCACCCTTTGTATCCATGGTTATCCATGGGCTCTTAATTGCTCGATCACTTATATTATTTTTGTCTAAAAAAAGTGTTTGTGAATTGTTTGGAAAATTGTTTTGAAAAGAGAATTTAACTTTGTAATGATTCTTGTATGAATGTATACAAAGTGGTTATCTCGTTTAGTTTTGAAAATTGTTTAGAAAAATATAACTCGGTAATGATTCTAGTATGAATGTATACCAAGTGGTGATTTTCTAAAGGTATTTTGAAAGGTGTGAGGTGCGAAAAAGTGTTTTAAGTTGTGAGCCAGCAATTAAGAGTTATACCGACCCAAGGTCTTTACGGGCATTTCCTATCCTTATGAGGGTAAAACTGTCCTTATTATTGAGAAATAAGTAGTTTTATCCTTTGGATGTAAAAGGGTCATCGTAGGGTCATCGATTGGTCATTGAAGGCAACAGTTATGAGGATACCTTAGCATTCGAAGGGACTATCATCATTTAATCGTAGGCAACATCGGAGGGTCATCGAGGGACAAAGTTGTATATTCGAAGGCAACATCCGAGGGACTATAATTTATTTTATGATGATTTAACCGAAGGGTCTTTGCTAAGGGTATCCCCACATTCGCGGGACATGACCGTAATATCGTAATCGTAAGGCAACAAAGAGAGGTCCAAGATCACTTATTCAAAGGCAAAGTTTTACAATTAATTAGGTGATTAGGAGGAATTCTCCCACATTAAAATTAATACATTAAAATTAATACATTAAAATTAATACATTAAAATTAATACGTTAAAATTAATACATTAAAATTAATACATCAAAATTAATTAGGTAATTTAGGGTGAAAACTCCACAAGGGTATCCCACAAATAAAGTGGAATACCTAGCCAATAACCTTTTCCTGGGATATGTGAACCTTTTCGAAGCTCAAAAAGAAACATGTCAGAATACCAAATCAGGGTGCAATCGAAGATTACACCGGAAAAATATCGCAACAGTAAATAGGATAGGATGAATAATGCATGGCTATGATAAAAACATAAAAAAAAAACAGACTAGAAAAATCAGGTACTGTCTCGTTCGCCTCTGCCTCGCCTAGCGAAGACCAGGCGAACGGCCACGGATTTTGAATTTTGAGAAAAACAGCCCCATGTTAGGAACCTTGAACTTTATGGCATTTTATCACAGGAACAGCATGGTCAAACATTCAGGGTATTCAGGCATATTTAAATTCACATACGAAAGCAAATTATATATCAACATTTAATCATGATGCATTATATGTGTAGATATGGCCAATTGAAAGTATAAACAATAGAGATACGCAAACCTGTTTGCCAATTCAAGGTTGAAGGGATTGACCACTTGTGGTATCGGAATGAGTTAGGCGGCGGGAATTGGGCGGCGATGGCTTCGGGGCGGATGAGCTGCCTTCAGGGTTTCTTTATTCTGAATTCTCCGGGTTGGCAGGGTTCCTATGCCAAAGTTTCTATCCGTCCTTCTCTGTTCTCTCTCTTTCTTTTTCCTCAAGGTTTTGTTCCAAGGAAACCTCAGAGTGTTTTGCTTCTCTTCCTTCTTTCTCCAGTGAATCTCCCAGTGTAAACTCTAAGTCTAACTCCCAGTCCTTTTCCTCTACTGAAACTTCAGTATTTATAGACTAATTTTGTGGGTAATGGGCTTGGAATGAGGGAGACCCAAGTCCAAAATAATTTGTTATATTTTATTTATTTATTTATTTTAATTATTTAATTAATTAATTAATTAATTAATTAATTAATTAATTTTTTTTTTTTCAGGAAAAATGATGGGTAAATTTTGGGGTATGACAGCTGCCCCTGTTCAATATTCTTGAACCGAGAGAGTTAGGTTGGCGTGTATGCCATTCGTGGTCTGGAGGTGGAAGATTATTGAACACTAGAATGCCCCAAAAATTTGCACTTGAGGATCGACAGTTGGTCTTGATGGAGATGGGCTTAAAGATGCCATCCGGGAGGTTTGATGACGAAAGCTTCAGATCGAGCCGTACATTAGGCCAATGGGTGCCACACTGGGTCGTACATTAGATCGAATAATGAGTCATCCATTAGGCTGCCGACTTCGCTGGGGAGTCGGAGTGTGTCATATGCTGTTGGGGATAAAGGATCAGAATGGACCATACGCTAGATCGTATCTGAGTTGAAGAGAGAGTCGTCCGTTAGGCTGAATCTGATGATGAAAGGGGTAGTCGTACACTAGACTACACTTCAGAAATGTACCGTACACTAGGTAGCATCTGAGTAGTTGAGGATCCGAATGGGTCGTACGTTAGACCGCATTGGAGTTGCTGGAGCTCAGAATGGATCGTACATTAAATCGAATCTGAGTTGCAGAATGAGCCGTCCAGTAGGCTGAATCTGATGGTAAAAGGGAGTAGTCGTACACTAGACTACACTTCAGAAATGTACCGTACACTAGGTAGCATCTGAGTAAGGGAGTAGCCGTATACTAAACTACCATTCAGAAATGTACCTGTCCGAAGGTAGCATCTGAGAAAGGGAGTAGCCGTATACTGGACTACCATCCAGAAATGTACCTGTCCGAAGGTAGCATCTGGGAAAGGGAGTAGCCGTATACTAGACTACCATCCAGAAATGTACCTGTCCGAAGGTAGCATCTGGGAAAGGGAGTAGCCGTATACTGGACTACCATCCAGAAATGTACCTGTCCGAAGGTAGCATCTGGGAAAGGGAGTAGCCGCATACTAGACTACCATTCAGAAATGTACCTGTCCGAAGGTAGCATCTGAGTAAGGGAGTAGCTGTATACTGGACTACCATCCAGAAATGTACCTGTCCGAAGGTAGCATCTGGGAAAGGGAGTAGCCGTATACTGGACTACCATCCAGAAATGTACCTGTCCGAAGGTAGCATCTGGGAAAGGGAGTAGCCGTATACTAGACTACCATCCAGAAATGTACCTGTCCGAAGGTAGCATCTGGGAAAGGGAGTAGCCGTATACTGGACTACCATCCAGAAATGTACCTGTCCGAAGGTAGCATCTGGGAAAGGGAGTAGCCGCATACTAGACTACCATTCAGAAATGTACCTGTCCGAAGGTAGCATCTGAGTAAGGGAGTAGCCGTATACTAGACTACCATCCAGAAATGTACCTGTCCGAAGGTAGCATCTGGGAAAGGGAGTAGCTGTATACTGGACTACCATCCAGAAATGTACCTGTCCGAAGGTAGCATCTGGGAAAGGGAGTAGCCGTATACTAGACTACCATCCAGAAATGTACCTGTCCGAAGGTAGCATCTGGGAAAGGGGGTAGCTGTATACTGGACTACCATCCAGAAATGTACCTGTCCGAAGGTAGCATCTGGGAAAGGGAGTAGCCGTATACTAGACTACCATCCAGAAATGTACCTGTCCGAAGGTAGCATCTGGGAAAGGGAGTAGCCGTATACTGGACTACCATCCAGAAATGTACCTGTCCGAAGGTAGCATCTGAGTAAGGGAGTAGCTGTATACTGGACTACCATCCAGAAATGTACCTGTCCGAAGGTAGCATCTGGGAAAGGGAGTAGCCGTATACTGGACTACCATCCAGAAATGTACCTGTCCGAAGGTAGCATCTGGGAAAGGGAGTAGCCGTATACTAGACTACCATCCAGAAATGTACCTGTCCGAAGGTAGCATCTGGGAAAGGGAGTAGCCGTATACTAGACTACCATCCAGAAATGTACCTGTCCGAAGGTAGCATCTGGGAAAGGGAGTAGCCGTATACTGGACTACCATCCAGAAATGTACCTGTCCGAAGGTAGCATCTGGGAAAGGGAGTAGCCGCATACTAGACTACCATTCAGAAATGTACCTGTCCGAAGGTAGCATCTGAGTAAGGGAGTAGCTGTATACTGGACTACCATCCAGAAATGTACCTGTCCGAAGGTAGCATCTGGGAAAGGGAGTAGCCGTATACTGGTCTATCATCCAGAAATGTACCTGTCCGAAGGTAGCATCTGGGAAAGGGAGTAGCCGTATACTGGACTACCATCCAGAAATGTACCTGTCCGAAGGTAGCACCTGGGAAAGGGAGTAGCCGTATATTGGACTACCATCCAGAAATGTACCTGTCCGAAGGTAGCATCTGGGAAAGGGAGTAGCCGTATACTGGACTACCATCCAGAAATGTACCTGTCCGAAGGTAGCATATGGGAAAGGGAGTAGCCGTATACTAGACTACCATCCAGAAATGTACCTGTCCGAAGGTAGCATCTGGGAAAGGGAGTAGCCGCATACTAGACTACCATTCAGAAATGTACCTGTCCGAAGGTAGCATCTGAGTAAGGGAGTGGCCGTATACTGAACTACCATCCAGAAATGTACCTGTCCGAAGGTAGCATCTGGGAAAGGGAGTAGCCGTATACTAGACTACCATCCAGAAATGTACCTGTTCGAAGGTAGCATCTGGGAAAGGGAGTAGCCGTATACTAGACTACCATTCAGAAATGTACCTGTCCGAAGGTAGTATCTGGGAAAGGGAGTAGCCGTATACTAGACTACCATCCAGAAATGTACCTGTCCGAAGGTAGCATCTGGGAAAGGGAGTAGCCGTATACTGGACTACCATCCAGAAATGTACCTGTCCGAAGGTAGCATCTGGTCAGATGAAGGTCTAACTTGGTCGTGCATTAGACTGTACTTGAGTTGAAGAAGGTCAGAATGGATCGTACGCTAGATCGTATCTGAGTTGTTGAGGGTCAGAATGGATCGTCTGTTAGATCGTATCTGAGTTGAAGAAGGTCAGAATGGATCGTACGCTAGATCGTATCTAAGTTGTCGAAGGTCAGAATGGATCGTATGCTAGATCGTATCTGAGTTGAAGGAGTCATATGTTGAGCTGAATCAGAATGAACCGTATGTTAGGCTGTATCTGTATACGTTGTACTTGCAATAAATGTCTGGGATGGGCTTAAAGATGCCATCGCTAGGAGGATATCAAAGTGTTGTCAGAATGAATGTTCCCATGAATTGCATCTGGAATATGTATCTGAATCTTGTCTGTGATTGATAAAGGCGTCTGCCTGAATGAGCCTTTTACTTTGACTATATCAGGAGGATAATTAACCTGCAAAGAAAAGTTAGCTTTATGCCATGTCATGATGCATGAGATGTTTTATGCTTTCGAAAATAAATGCGAATGTTGTATGCATGCGTATGCTGTGAAATGATGCAATGAATGAGTTATGCGTATGAGAAGTTCTGCTTGGGGACTCTACTGGGGAAAATAAATCCCCATCTACTGATTGGAGATATTCGTGTTGAGGACCCTCTCTCGGCTGGGGGTTCTGATTTCTGTCTGATGGTAGAGATATTCAACAGAGCCTGGCTGGGGATGGATGAGATGATCAATCTGTCTGATGATGCCGACCTCTGTTGGGGAATAGCTGGCTGTGCCGGGGAATACTGCCAACTTCTTCTGGGAAAAAAAACAGGCTTGCTGGGGGGAAGAGAATTGGTAGTGGATTCATTGGAAGCATGATTAGACCTTTTCCTTGATCCTGAAGTAGGGTAGTAATTGCTATTGCTATTCTATGCATGTATTTTGGTAAACATTGGTCATATTCAAATGCACATATTAATTCAAATTAAATCAATGGACATTTACGCAACCAAAACAGAAAAGTAAAAAACAAAAGCATCTTTTTTGAAAGAGGGTTGTATTGATTTTTGAAAGAAGGCCTATAAACAGGAAAATTGTGTACAAGGAGATAGAAATCCTAGTAAGAGGAAATTTTCAAAAACAAAGAGAAAGCTATGCAGAAAAAGTCCTATTGATTTTAAGTCTACTACTGCCATTATGTCTTCAAGCATCTCATCCCCTGCTGTCGGATAGAAGTGATTGGCTTGGTCAGTCCCTTGAACTTGGATGAAAGTTGACTGAGAACGGGACATAGTCATACGCTTTAATCCCTAATTTTTGCCTGGACCGCCTTTTCAGGTTTTCAGTCCACCAGGATACCCTTTTTTGCCCAAGCCACCTTTTCAGGTTTTCGACTTGCCGGGTGTACATTTTTTTATATATATCCCTAATTTTTGCCCGAACCCTTTTGGTTCGCCGGGATGCCCTTACTTTTGCCTAGATACGTCGATCTAGCGGGTCTTTTTCATGCGTAGTATTTTTTAACTATGTCCGCGTTCACGGGATGCGGGAAATCTTCGCCATCCACTGTAGCAAGTATCATGGCTCCACCAGAGAATACCTTCCTAACTACAAATGGCCCTTTGTACGTGGGAGTCCATTTGCCTCTGGGATCAGTTTGCGGTAGCACGATACGCTTGATTACCAAGTCGCCAATTTGATACACTTGTCGCTTGACCCTTTCGTTGAATGCCTGGGTCATGCGTTTCTGATATATCTGCCTATGACAAACAGCCGCGAGTCTCTTCAATCAAATTTATCTGATCGAGTCGAGTCTGAATCCGTTCCTCTTCATCTAAGCCCGCCTCTTTCATGATTCTTAGCGAGGGAATCTGAACTTCCACTGGTAAGATGGCTTCCATTCCATAGACTAAAGAGAACGGAGCTGCCCCTGTCGAAGTGCGTACTGAAGTGCGATAGTCATGAAAAGCAAATGGTAACATCTCATGCCAGTCTTTGTACATTACTGTCATCTTTTGTATAAGCTTCTGGACATTGTTAGCAGCCTCCACGGCGTCGTTCATCCTTGGCCGGTACGGAGAAGAATTAGAGTGTTTTATTTTGAACCGCGTGCAGAGTGCAGTAACCATCTTGTTGTTCAAATTAGCACTATTATCAGTGATAACTCTTTCAGGAGACAACAAGTTTCTCGAATAGATATTTGATAGAACCCATCTTAGAAATCAATAAAGTGGTATGATTCAACATGTACTGTCTTAGTCGGCGAGCAGCCCAAGCCAAAGTGCAGCAAGCTTTCTCGAGCTATGAGTATCTTGTTTCACAGTCGGTACCTTTTGCTAAGGCGGTATATGGCATGCTCTTTTCGACCAGACTCGTCATGTTGCCCCAACACACCTCATTGGATTTTCTAACACGGTCAAATACATGATTAGAGGTCTTCCTTCAACTGGTGGTGTCAGAATTGGAGGTTCTTGGAGACACTTCTTGATTTTATCAAAAGTTTCCTGACATTCATCATCTCTTGACTGTCCTCAGTAATTTGAAGATAGGTTTGCAAGTAGCAGTCAAGTAGGATATAAACCGGGCAATGTAATTCAAGTGCCCCAAGAGGCTTCTGACTTCTTTCTTGTCTACTTTTAGTACTCAGATCGACAGTTTCAATTGACTCCTCATGCGGCTGTATAGTCCTTTCTTCTTTCAGTAACAGTCTGGCAAGTTCTTCAGGTACTTCACAATCTTCCTCACTTCCATCTTCGGCTTGGTAGATCGGATTTTCGAAGTCATAATGAACAGTAGCAGAACTATTATCAACAGGATCCAGAGTGGATGTGGATACGCAATTTGTTACGTAAGTGTGTGCAAGAAAGCATAGCTTATTTGAAAAATGACAGGAAAGATAAAGAGCGCAATATTTGAATGCAAAAAGTCCATTGATTTATTGAATATGAATATGCTTATGAGAATGACAAAACATTTAACCAAATTTGATACATTGAATAAACAACAAACAATTACTCCTGACTAAAGGAAGTTGGAATAGTGTCTTCAGCCTTCCAATTATCCAAGTTGCAATCGCTATTCACATCTTCTACAGCATTAACAGTCTTGTCATGATCGGGCATAGGAGCAGTGATGACATTAGGAATATCCAGAGGATCAAATTCAAATTCCCCAGCGTCGATCATATCCTGAATCTTGTTCTTCAGCGACCAGCAATCATTCGTATCATGCCCGGGGCTATCGGAGTGATAGGCACACCTGGCGTTGGGATTATAACGAGGAGAAGTAGTGTTGGGTTTTGCAGGAGGATCTCTGAGGGTAATTAAACTTACTTTTAGCATACCCTGCAGTGCTTGTGCTAAAGTCATATTGATCTTCGTAAACTGCCTTCTTCCCGGGTTAATGTGCCTCACAGATTTCTTGTCCTTTTTCTTCTTGAGCAAGAGAGTCTTTAGTTCCTCCTGCCCCTTGGATAAGTTCAAGATCATCTCCTGGAGTTGAGCATTCTGAGCCTGGAGATCTTTGACAGTTTGTTCGAGGTCCATTTTTCTGTTTGAAGGAAAACCGTGAGAATACTGATCCTTTTAGAGTACCTGTTATGCAATGTCATGTTATGCTATGCAATGTATGAAATGTTTTCAAGGACTTTTGGAATTTAATTTTGCATAAACTACCAAAAAAGAAAGCCACTTTTATTAATAATATTTGATTAATATTCATTATAATAAGAAGTAAAATACAATAAAAGCTCAGGTCTCCCAGGGACGGCTTCTTTTTGGGCGAAGATATGTATTGAGTCTTCGTTCCTCATTAAGCTGGCCGGTGAGCTCTAACACCTTCTTCCTTGTAGCACAGAACTGGGCTTCAAAAGTATCCCTTTCCTCTCTCAACTGGATCCAGGACTTCTTTAACTCTTCAACATCGGTAGGCATATCTGGATAAGGAACGATCTGAGGAGTACCTCCTTCAGCTTCTGGTTCAACAATCAGTGGTCCGACTGCCAGATATGGCATGACAAGTTCACGAGCTCTTGTGCGGACCCATCTGAGATAAGGTTCCATAGGAATAGAGTTTTTCTGTCCTAAAGTACTTCTTTTCACCATGCCCCAAGCTCGCACAAATCTTTGACGGAGACCTTGGGAATCGTTATCATAGTCAAACACCGTGCCTTGTATAATTATTTCATGTGGACCATCTCTTCGAGCACAACCAAACTGACGTAGGGCTAAAGCAGGATTATAAGTAATACCTCCTCTTATCCCCATGAGTGGTACATTAGGGAATTCTCCACAACGGTCAATGATGATATTGTTTTCTTTGAAATGAGGACACCAACGGATAACTGAGTGGGAGAGCGACATTATCCTTTGAGACCATCTCAAACTTTGCTCATTCTTCAAGACTGACTGAGGAAGGTGCGAAATAAACCACCTGGATAATAAAGGTATGCAGCACATGAGAGTCCCTTGCCTCTTCATAGTACGAGTGTGAAGGGAATGCAGAATGTCGCCGAGCAAGGTAGGCACAGGGTTACGAGCGAGAAATATCTGAATAGCATTCATATCTATGAATTGATCTGGATTAGGGAATAACACCAAACCATAGATTAGTAATGCTAGAATCTCCTCGAAAGCATGGACATTCATGACTTTTAAGAATTCTCAGGCCTTATTCATCAGAAATTTGGCAAGTAAACCCTTAACTCCACTTCTTGTTACCCAATTAGCTTCAATATCTGACTTTGTCATGTGTAAAGCTGCGGCAACTTTTTCGGACCTCGAAATCTTTTCTAAACCACTGAAAGGTATTTGATCAAGAATAGGTATCCCAAGCAGTTGGGAAAATTCTTCTAATGTGGGCACCAACTGATAATCTGGGAATGTGAAGCAATGATGTTTAGGATCGAAGAACTGGAATAGGACTCTCATCATATCTTCTTTGAAACCAGTGGTAACCAAATCGAGGAGAGAACCATGCTTTTTGACGAACTGAGCCTGATCAGGAAGTTCTGACACTAAATCCTTGAGTTGAGGAGAGATGACTACAAAATTTATCCGGATAGTCTTCCTGGGAGCCATAGCCTTACAAAATAGAGCCAAGTTAAATCCCTAAGTCCTCGAAGTGATTAGTGCAATGTCATAATGTTATGATGTTATGATGTTATGATGTTATGATATTATGATATTAAACAAATAACAAGCATAAGCAAGTCATACAACAATCATTCCTAGGTTTTAAGGCTTGCATGAGTTCCATAGGTAAGTACCCTCCCAACTGAAGTTTGGTGGGTTCAACCTGTCTTAGAATAGTAACCGGGTTCTAGAAGGATCTCAAATCATTGACCTTTCCTTAAGTCCACTTCAGTGCAACACCAAGTGGTTGACCGAAGCTTCCCTAAAGTCCAATCTCAAAGAGTGTAGTATCGAGTCTCAACCAACTCCAGTCGGAACCGAAGCCAGTTATCTCACTACTTTCTAATGGCCAGGATGAGTCAATTAGGGTTCTAAAGGTCTGGTTAATGCTTTTATGACACCACGCGAATGCCAAATATTTCCTCAACTAACATGAGGAACATCAGGACATCCAAAGTGCCACATTAACTGTAGCCATCATTTTGACCATTCCAGTATACGCCGGACAGTCGCGATGATCTCTTGCTACTTACCTAAGGTACACTAGATCCGGGTGTAGGATCTTTCACTCAAGCATAACATACCCAAGCAATCCCTTAAAAATAAATCAGACAAATTGAATAAGTGATCTTGTTTTTAAGGTAACCTCTCTTTTTAAATATTCCCCAGCAGAGTCGCCAGTTCTGTCATACGGTGAACTGGACTTTTTGTGGTTTTAATCGCAATGTCGCGGTTAGCAAGAGTCGCCACCGACTTTTCTTTTATCCAATAAGGAAAGGTGGAAAAGAACAGGAAAGACCTTAATTTAGATTTTGGGTTCGGGAGGTACATTATACAAAGGGAAGGTGTTAGCACCCTTTGTATCCATGGTTATCCATGGGCTCTTAATTGCTCGATCACTTATATTATTTTTGTCTAAAAAAAGTGTTTGTGAATTGTTTGGAAAATTGTTTTGAAAAGAGAATTTAACTTTGTAATGATTCTTGTATGAATGTATACAAAGTGGTTATCTCGTTTAGTTTTGAAAATTGTTTAGAAAAATATAACTCGGTAATGATTCTAGTATGAATGTATACCAAGTGGTGATTTTCTAAAGGTATTTTGAAAGGTGTGAGGTGCGAAAAAGTGTTTTAAGTTGTGAGCCAGCAATTAAGAGTTATACCGACCCAAGGTCTTTACGGGCATTTCCTATCCTTATGAGGGTAAAACTGTCCTTATTATTGAGAAATAAGTAGTTTTATCCTTTGGATGTAAAAGGGTCATCGTAGGGTCATCGATTGGTCATTGAAGGCAACAGTTATGAGGATACCTTAGCATTCGAAGGGACTATCATCATTTAATCGTAGGCAACATCGGAGGGTCATCGAGGGACAAAATTGTATATTCGAAGGCAACATCCGAGGGACTATAATTTATTTTATGATGATTTAACCGAAGGGTCTTTGCTAAGGGTATCCCCACATTCGCGGGAAATGACCGTAATATCGTAATCATAAGGCAACAAAGAGAGGTCCAAGATCACTTATTCAAAGGCAAAGTTTTACAATTAATTAGGTGATTAGGAGGAATTCTCCCACATTAAAATTAATACATTAAAATTAATACATTAAAATTAATACATTAAAATTAATACGTTAAAATTAATACATTAAAATTAATACATCAAAATTAATTAGGTAATTTAGGGTGAAAACTCCACAAGGGTATCCCACAAATAAAGTGGAATACCTAGCCAATAACCTTTTCCTGGGATATGTGAACCTTTTCGAAGCTCAAAAAGAAACATGTCAGAATACCAAATCAGGGTGCAATCGAAGATTACACCGGAAAAATATCGCAACAGTAAATAGGATAGGATGAATAATGCATGGCTATGATAAAAACATAAAAAAAAACAGACTAGAAAAATCAGGTACTGTCTCGTTCGCCTCTGCCTCGCCTAGCGAAGGCCAGGCGAACGGCCACGGATTTTGAATTTTGAGAAAAACAGCCCCATGTTAGGAACCTTGAACTTTATGGCATTTTATCACAGGAACAGCATGGTCAAACATTCAGGGTATTCAGGCATATTTAAATTCACATATGAAAGCAAATTATATATCAACATTTAATCATGATGCATTATATGTGTAGATATGGCCAATTGAAAGTATAAACAATAGAGATACGCAAACCTGTTTGTCAATTCAAGGTTGAAGGGATTGACCACTTGTGGTATCGGAATGAGTTAGGCGGCGGGAATTGGGCGGCGATGGCTTCGGGGCGGATGAGCTGCCTTCAGGGTTTCTTTATTCTGAATTCTCCGGGTTGGCAGGGTTCCTATGCCAAAGTTTCTATCCGTCCTTCTCTGTTCTCTCTCTTTCTTTTTCCTCAAGGTTTTGTTCCAAGGAAACCTCAGAGTGTTTTGCTTCTCTTCCTTCTTTCTCCAGTGAATCTCCCAGTGTAAACTCTAAGTCTAACTCCCAGTCCTTTTCCTCTACTGAAACTTCAGTATTTATAGACTAATTTTGTGGGTAATGGGCTTGGAATGAGGGAGACCCAAGTCCAAAATAATTTGTTATATTTTATTTATTTATTTATTTTAATTATTTAATTAATTAATTAATTAATTAATTAATTAACTAATTAATTAATTAATTAATTTTTTTTTTTTCAGGAAAAATGATGGGTAAATTTTGGGGTATGACAGAAATGATATGTAAATCCTCCTCCTAAAATTATGCCACACAAGAAAATGAAAAGAGAGGGGAAGATCAAGCACAAAGGCTAAGAGGATGGTCAATTACTTCAATCCACATTTCATGACACTTAGGACAATTTTATGCATCAATCTAAAGTACCTTAAATACTTTGTGATCATTTAGAAGGCAGGTTTAAAATGATGAAAGTTCATCAAGCACTAATCCACACGTCATGAACAAGATGGACACAAATCCATCCAATTGATCAAAGGGAAAAAAAGGGGATGAAGAAGAAAGGGGACAGGAGAGGTAAAACCCAAATTGAATCACAAATTTGATCAAGTCATCATCAAAATCAATCATCCATTTTGGTGGATTAGGTTTCCACCCCATCAACACCTAAGATTCATTGAGTTTGATAAGACTTTAAGTCAAAATCATTATGATCCAAGGCCAACAAAAGTCCACAAGGTCAAACAAATTTAAAATGCAACTAAATGAAATAAAAATGCATTAAAGGCATTTTTAAATAGAAATAAAATTGAAAATCCACAAAGTCCTTCAAAACACCAAATAAAATGGCCAAGAAAATTATGGAAGGTTGGAAATAAAATGAGAACCATAAAATAAAATTTTCAGAATTTAAAAATGCATAAAAGTATTTTCAAACCAATTAAAACAAAGTATAACAGAGAAAGTTCATGAAAAATAGAAAATCAATAAAATAAAATATGGAAAAATAAAAATTAGATGAAGAAAAATAAAAGAGAAATTTAGAAATTATTTAGGGATTTTTTGCATAAAAAATGAAATTACTACGAATTTTTAAAGAAAAAGCAATTTAACCACATTAGCAGACAACACAGACAAGAGCTTCCCATGACGTTGCTTAAAGTCCAAGGGATCTAATACAAAAGATGACAACTTCCTTAGTGTAGCGGGGTATTCGTTACCTTTAGATTTATTGACTAAATCAAAAGTAAGCATACAATTCGAGTCACCACTGTAACACCCTTCTAAAATACCCCAATAATTAATTTAAAACAACCAAACATAAATCAGAGTAAATATGCAATCAAGGGTGTCACACAATCACTTCACACCATTCACCAAAATAACTGTCATGCTCTTTATTTAATCAAAATAAACATTGCATAATTCGCAGCAGATAGAAATCAAATCAATCATGTAGAACATGTAACACATTACATGTAAACTGGTTCAACAACCCACAATAAAACAATTAAAACATCCCTTCCCGATGTTACATCTACCAGAGCATGACCCACTAAGGAACTACACTAGACTCCAAGTACTAGCTCCTACTCAATCACTGCTCGTTACCTGAAAAATAGTTGTAAGGGTGAGTTCCTCAATCGATATAAAAAGCATTATAAAATATCATGTAATGCTAAGTAAATAACACATTAATCACCCTAATCATATCACACATTCAGTAACGGCACATCAACTCAAATATCATACTCAATACCAACCCAATTCATACTCATACTCAATGCCAACACAAACACACGTATAATATTGGAATACATCCATTCATATTATACGCCATACATACATTATGCAATGAGACTCCATCCATGCGGTACCGACTATTCGTGAACATATAGTTCAACCTCACCGATCAAATCCAGATACGGCTACCAAGCCCACTAGTCCCACTCATTTGAGACCTAGTGACTCACTCACTAATTCCTCACCATGGGAATTAGCTACCACCCCAAGGGCTATGCTATGCACGCTAATCACCTAGCATGCAAACATCAACAACAATCCACAATGATTTACTCATTAATTCCTCACCATGGGAATTAGCTACCACCATAAAGGCCACAATATGCAAGCTAAATCACTTAGTCATGCAAACATCAACAACAATCCACAATGGACATATGCTCACACTCTAAGCCATAAAACAGTTCATCCAGAATTACATACAATATATATATACATTCGCAACATTATGCATATTTTCACACATCATCAGCATATTTATCACATAATCATATCATGTCATGTCAAATAAGTCAATCACAGTATTAGCACCCTCTACTAATACCTATACTACTCAAAACAACGGGAAATGATCCCTACTATATCACATACCGATATAGGCCAACCATCAAATATGTACACAACATTTAAATACCAATTTTCCCACTTTTCAACAGTGTTAACCGGTTAACGCCCTGGGTTAACCGGTTAACGCAGACCAAAACACGCTTCCTGGCAAAACTTAACAGTGTTAACCGGTTAACGCCCTGGGTTAACCGGTTAACGCAAGCAAAACAGCAATATTTCATAATTCACAACAGTGTTAACCGGTTAACACCCTGGGTTAACCGGTTAACGCAAAACAGAAAGCTGTTCCTGCGCTAACACAAAGCAGAATGCAGAATTCTCCGCATTTTCCGCCGTTGGAGGACTTCCGGACCTCCAATTCCAATTCCGTAAAAAGCTACGTTTTCGGAAAATCACTACCCATCCAATTACAGATTCAATTTCAGTTTTAACACAACTTATCCATCACAATTTTTCAGCATTCAACATCCCAATTAGGGTCAAATCAATGGTTCGTCACTACCCATTACATGTTAACCCATAATACCCATTAAACGACGATAAACCCCCCTTACCTGAGTTAATCCGGCAATCCTTTAGCCTCAAGCTCTTCTCTTCTCCAACCTTCTTCCTCTTGCTCTGCCTCTTTGCCCTTTTCCTCTTTTTGAGCCGCTTCTCTGTTTTCACGTGAAAACTCTTTTTACCAAAATGGAACTCTTTTTCCTTATTTCCAACTTATATATATTCCAATACTAAATCCAATAATAATAATAATAATCCAATAATATTCCAAATTATTTAATTAAATTAATAAATATAATATTAACTTAAATTAAATAATTATCTTATTTTTATCGGGGTGTTACAACTCTCCCCCACTAAAAGAGTTTTCGTCCTCGAAAACATACCTCAAGCGAATAACTCCGGATAAGACTCCTTCATCTGACTCTCAAGTTCCCAAGTCACATTGCCACCTGCTGGTCCTCCCCAAGCTACTTTTACCAAAGCAATCTCTTTACCCCGCAACTGCTTCAACTCTCGATCCTCGATCCTCATAGGTGATGTTTCAACAGTCAGGTTATCTCTCACCTGTACATCATCTATTTGGACTACATGCGACGGATCAGGAATGTACCTCCTCAACTGAGACACATGAAAAACCTCATGCAAATTCGCAAGTGACGGCGGTAAAGCGATACGATAGGCTACCTCCCCTATCCTCTCCAAAATCTGGTAAGGACCAATAAATCGAGGTGTCAACTTCTTCGACTTCAAAGCTCGACCAACCCCAGTTATCGGAGTAACACGAAGAAACACATGATCTCCCTCTTGAAACTCAAGTGACTTCCTCCTCTTGTCGTGATAACTCTTCTGACGACTCTGAGCAATCCTCATCTTCTCCTGAATCATCTTAATCTTTTCCGTAGTTTGTTGAACAATCTCCGGTCCAACCACAGCACTCTCACCGGACTCATACCAACATAAAGGCGTCCGACATCTCCTACCATACAAAGCTTCAAACGGTGCCATACCAATGCTCGAATGAAAACTATTGTTGTAGGTAAACGCAATCAAAGGTAAATAACAATCCCAAGTACCTCCCTTTTCCAAAACACAAGCTCTCAAAAGATCCTCCAGTGACTGAATCGTCCTCTCAGTCTGACCATCAGTCTGCGGATGATATGCAGAACTCAATCTCAGCTTAGTTCCCAAAGCCCTCTACAAACCTTCCCAGAACTTCGATGTAAATCTAGGATCTCTGTCCGAAACAATACTCGACGGAATACCATGTAAACTTACAATTTTCTCAATATACAACTCAGCTAATCTCTCTAACGGATAATCCATTCTGATCGGAATGAAATGAGCCGATTTTGTCAATCTGTCAACAATCACCCAAATAGCTTCAAAATTCTTAATCGTTCTCGGTAAACCAGAAACAAAATCCATACTGATACTATCCCACTTCCACTCTGGAATAACCAACGGTTGCATTAGCCCAGATGGCTTATGATGCTCAATCTTTGACTTCTGACAAGTCAAACAGGAATAAACAAAACTCGCAATTTCTTTTTTCATTCCCGGCCACCAAAATAACCTTTTCAAATCATGATACATCTTCGTAGCCCCAGGATGAATACTCAGGCCACTACGATGTCCTTCCTCAAGAATACTCTTCTTAAGCTCGGTAACATCCAGAATACACACCCGATTACCAAATTTCAAAACACCATTCTCATCAACTCTGAATTCACCACCTTGACCTTGATTCACTAGAGTCAACTTATTAACCAAAAGTACATCGGATTTCTGACTCCCTCTAATCTCATCCAGAATACCACTCGTTAACTTCAACATTCCCAATTTAACACTATTGTGAGTACTCTCACACACCAAACTCAAGTCTCTAAACTGCTCAATTAAATCCAATTCCTTAACCATTAACATAGACATATGCAATGATTTCCGACTCAATGCATCAGCCACTACGTTTGCTTTACCCGGATGGTAATTCAAACCAAAGTCATAATCCTTCAGAAACTCTAACCATCTCCTCTGTCTCATATTCAGCTCTTTCTGATCAAACAAATACTTTAAACTTTTATGGTCACTGAAAACCTCAAATCTTGACCCGTACAAGTAATGCCTCCATAACTTCAGAACAAAAACCACAGCTGCCAACTCTAAATCGTGTGTCGGATAGTTCCTCTCATGAACCCTCAGCTGTCTCGAAGCATAAGCTACAACCTGCTTATTCTGCATCAACACACCACCCAAACCCAACAATGAAGCATCACAGTAAACCTCAAATGGTTCCGACGGACTCGGTAATATCAGAATAGGAGCAGTAGTTAACCTTCTCTTTAACTCTTGGAAACCTTCTTCACATTTTGAGTCCCAAACAAACGCTTGCCCCTTTCTAGTCAACATCGTCAACGGTAACGCCAACTTAGAAAATCCCTCAATGAACTTCCTATAATAACCAGCCAAACCAAGGAAACTTCGAATCTCAGCAACAGACTTCGGAGCTTCCCACTGAGATACCGCTTCTATCTTAGAAGGATCAACAACAACACCACCTCTTGAAATCACATGACCAAGAAAACTAACCTCTTCTAACCAAAGTTCACACTTGGACAGTTTAGCAAATAACTTCTTTTCTCGTAGAACTCCTAAAACCACCCTCAAATGCACAGCATGCTCTTCTTCAGATTTCGAATACACCAAAATATCATCAATAAACACCACAACAAACTTGTCTAGGTACGGATGGAAAATCCTATTCATATACTCCATAAATACTCCAGGCGCATTAGTCACACCAAAAGGCATTACAGAATACTCATAATGTCCATACCTTGTTCTGAAAGCAGTCTTCTGAATATCCTCAGTTTTCACACGTATCTGATGATATCCCGACCTCAAATCTATTTTGCTGAACACACTCGCACCAACTAACTGATCCATCAAATCATCAATCCTCGGCAAAGGATACCGATTCTTGATCGTCACTTTATTCAGTTGCCTGTAGTCCACACACAACCTCATAGTACCTTCTTTCTTCTTAACCAATAACACTGGTGCACCCCACGGTGACACACTCGGACGAATAAATTTCTTGTCCAACAGATCTTCCAACTGACTCTTCAATTCAGTTAACTCAACAGCAGACATACGGTACGGAGCCATCGACATCGGCCTAGTACCAGGTACCAAATCAATCGAGAACTCAACTTCACGCTCGGGCGGTAATTCATTCACTTCTTCAGGAAACACATCAGGAAAATCACACACCACGGCTAGATCGCAAATCACCAGTTTATCTTTAGCCTCCACAGTCGCTAACAGCATAAACAACTCTGCCCCATCAGCTACTGCCTCATTCACCTGCCTTGCTGATAGAAACAAACTCTTTCCTTCCTCAATCTCAGGAAAGATCACAGTCTTATCAAAACAGTTGATATAAACTCGGTTAAACACCAACCAGTTCATACCCAGGATAACATCAATCTGCACTAGTGGAAGACACACGAGGTCCATCCCAAAGTCTCTACCAAAAATACTCAAAGGACAATTTAAACAAACGGAAGTAGTAGTCACTGAACCCTTCGCAGGAGTATCAATCACCATACTTCCATGCATCTCAGATATCTCTAATTTAAGTTTCACAGCACAATCCAAAGATATAAAGGAATGAGTCGCACCTGTGTCAATAATAGCTACAAGAGGAAAGCCATTAATATAACACGTACCTCGGATCAAACGATCATCTGCAGAAGTCTCAGAACCCGATAAATCAAAGACCTTGCCTCCCGACTGGTTCTCTTTCTTCGGCTTAGGACACTGTGGGCTAATATGACCCATCTCTCCACAGTTGAAACAAGTTACAGTCCTCAACCGGCACTCTGCAGCCAAGTGACCACCTTTTCCACACTTGAAACACTTCTTCTCATTACTGGTACACTCATGGATACGATGTCCAGCCTGACCACATCTGTAACACTTAGCAGGGGCACTGGAGTCTCCCCCACTAGGTCTCTTCATCCCACTCTGTCTCTGGAAACCTTTGCCAGCTGCATACGGTTTCCCACGATCATTCTGATTCTTGCCTTTCCTATCAACCCTCTGCTGATAGCTCTCCGCTCTGGCTTTGGTATCCTGTTCAAAAATCCTGCAACAGTCAACCAAATCAGAAAACACTCTAATCCGTTGATACCCAATAGCCTGCTTAATCTCGGGGCGTAACCCGTTCTCAAACTTCACACATTTCGAGAATTCCCCAGTAGCCTCATCATAGGGAGTGTAATACTTCGACAGCTCTGTGAACTTAGCAGCATACTCAGTAACAGACCGATTGCCCTGCTTCAATTCTAAGAACTTTATCTCTTTCTTTCCTCTAACATCCTCTGGAAAATACTTCCTCAGGAATCTCTCTCTGAACACAGCCCAAGTGATCTCAGCATTCCCAGCAGCTTCCAACTCAGTGCGGGTAGCAACCCACCAATCATCTGCTTCCTCTGACAGCATATGCGTACCGAACCTGACCTTCTGGTTATCGGCACACTCAGTCACTCGGAAGATTCTCTCGATCTCCTTCAACCACTTCTGAGCACCATCTGGATCGTATGCTCCCTTGAACATTGGAGGATTGTTCTTCTGGAACTCACTCAGTTGACGAGCAGCTCCCATTCCCACAACATTCGGATTCCCTCCAAGTACTCCAACTAGCATACCCAGAGCCTCAGCAATCGCAGCATCATCTCTACCTCTTCCAGCCATCTCTATTCTGAAAACCCAACAAGCTAAAACAATAAGTACTGATAGGGTTACACAACACCTATCACGTACAGGGAAACGGAATAATTACGACTCGACTCGACCGACTATGCTCTGATACCACTAATGTAACACCCTTCTAAAATACCCCAATAATTAATTTAAAACAACCAAACATAAATCAGAGTAAATATGCAATCAAGGGTGTCACACAATCACTTCACACCATTCACCAAAATAACTGTCATGCTCTTTATTTAATCAAAATAAACATTGCATAATTCGCAGCGGATAGAAATCAAATCAATCATGTAGAACATGTAACACATTACATGTAAACTGGTTCAACAACCCACAATAAAACAATTAAAACATCCCTTCCCGATGTTACATCTACCAGAGCATGACCCACTAAGGAACTACACTAGACTCTAAGTACTAGCTCCTACTCAATCACTGCTCGTTACCTGAAAAATAGTTGTAAGGGTGAGTTCCTCAATCGATATAAAAAGCATTATAAAATATCATGTAATGCTAAGTAAATAACACATTAATCACCCTAATCATATCACACATTCAGTAACGGCACATCAACTCAAATATCATACTCAATACCAACCCAATTCATACTCATACTCAATGCCAACACAAACACACGTATAATATTGGAATACATCCATTCATATTATACGCCATACATACATTATGCAATGAGACTCCATGCATGCGGTACCGACTATTCGTGAACATATAGTTCAACCTCACCGATCAAATCCAGATACGGCTACCAAGCCCACTAGCCCCACTCATTTGAGACCTAGTGACTCACTCACTAATTCCTCACCATGGGAATTAACTACCAGCCCAAGGGCTATGCTATGCACGCTAATCACCTAGCATGCAAACATCAACAACAATCCACAATGATTTACTCACTAATTCCTCACCATGGGAATTAGCTACCACCATAAAGGCCACAATATGCAAGCTAAATCACTTAGTCATGCAAACATCAACAACAATCCACAATGGACATATGCTCACACTCTAAGCCATAAAACAGTTCATCCACAATTACATACAATATATATATACATTCGCAACATTATGCATATTTTCACACATCATCAGCATATTTATCACATAATCATATCATGTCATGTCAAATAAGTCAATCACAGTATTAGCACCCTCTACTAATACCTATACTACTCAAAACAACGGGAAATGATCCCTACTATATCACATACCGATATAGGCCAACCATCAAATATGTACACAACATTTAAATACCAATTTTCCCACTTTTCAACAGTGTTAACCGGTTAACGCCCTGGGTTAACCGGTTAACGCAGACCAAAACACGCTTCCTGACAAAACTTAACAGTGTTAACCGGTTAACGCCCTGGGTTAACCGGTTAACGCAAGCAAAACAGCAATATTTCATAATTCACAACAGTGTTAACCGGTTAACACCCTGGGTTAACCGGTTAACGCAAAACAGAAAGATGTTCCTGCGCTAACACAAAGCAGAATGCAGAATTCTCCGCATTTTCCGCCGTTGGAGGACTTCCGGACCTCCGATTCCAATTCCGTAAAAAGCTACGTTTTCGGAAAATCACTACCCATCCAATTACAGATTCAATTTCAGTTTTAACACAACTTATCCATCACAATTTTTCAGCATTCAACAACCCAATTAGGGTCAAATCAATGGTTCGTCACTACCCATTACATGTTAACCCATAATACCCATTAAACGACGATAAACCCCCCTTACCTGAGTTAATCCGGCAATCCTTTAGCCTCAAGCTCTTCTCTTCTCCAACCTTCTTCCTCTTGCTCTGCCTCTTTGCCCTTTTCCTCTTTTTGAGCCGCTTCTCTGTTTTCACGTGAAAACTCTTTTTACCAAAATGGAACTCTTTTTCCTTATTTCCAACTTATATATATTCCAATACTAAATCCAATAATAATAATAATAATCCAATAATATTCCAAATTATTTAATTAAATTAATAAATATAATATTAACTTAAATTAAATAATTATCTTATTTTTATCGGGGTGTTACAACCACCGCACTTCTATTTATCCAAAGGAAAGGTTAGAAAGCGAACAAAAACCAAAAAGTTTTATCAAATCAAAAACTAATAAAAATGTCAGAGATTTGGGTAAGGGGGTTGGTTATGCAATGGGAAGGTTTTAAGCACCCAAAACATCCTTAGTACTCTAAGGGAGCCCTTTTTGCCAAGTTGTATGGTAGGTTGGTATTTGCGAATATATTTATGCAAACATGATTGGGGAGATGAGAAAAGAATATACAAATTATTTACAATTTTGTTGTTTGAATGGATAAACCCATTGCCTACGTACCATCACAAAGGTATGATCAAAACCTCGTAGTTCGGGATAAAAATCTTTAAGGTCTTTTGTTATCAAAGGGAGAAAACTCAACCTAAACCAACAATCCACCATGTGAGGAGAGCTTCAACATACTAGTGAGGGATCCACCCTATAATAAGTATGGAAGACTTATAGTCCAATTACTAAGGATAAGGCGAGGTTTACATCAACCACTATGATAACTCAAACCTATGGCTAACGTTTATGAAAAGTTTTAACAAAGGTGGCCATTGGAACCACAAAAACAACCTGAAGTGAGTTGTATTTACAAGTTAGGAGTATTTGCAAAATGAAGTTAAAGTTGACTTAAGGTTTATTCAAAATAAGTATTAATGAAAAGAGTTTGAAAAATCAAAGGCATATGGCCTAGGTTTCTAGTTTTGAAAACAATGTCAATGTTTGCACAAAATGAGTTTGGCTTGGGTTAGAGTGGAGAGAAGAAAAGAAGGGCTAGTCCTAAACATGCAAAGATGAGAGAAGAGATACAACCCTTGGAGTTCCTTTCTTGAGATCATAAAGATGATTCAAGATGCTCCTTTCCTTTGGACTTAGCAAGCAACAAGCAATCAAAACAATTAAACATTCAAGCTCCTAGGATCTCCATTTGGCTTGTCTTTCTCTTAACTTGGTTATCCATGACAATGGTCCTTCTTACTATCTCAAGTTTGGATTCCCTATCACACAAGAACAAAGAATCAAAAAGTTCACAATGCAATAAGAGGAATGGACAAAGAAAGAGTTTTGGATTAGGGGGTCCATTGAAGACAACTTCAAGATTAAGCATTCTAAAGGCATGAGGCCTAGTTGCTCTTCAATCAATTTTAGCATTCTAAAGGCATGAGGCCTAGTTGCTCTTGGACTCCATTAAGCATAGGTAAGGTCCTAATTCTAAGTATTTTCTCCTCTTTTTTTTGCATTGGGTTCACACAAACAAAGACAAAACAAGCACAAGGCAATAATATATTTACACAATAATATGCTCAAGTGAGCAAAAGGCAAATAGCATAAACATAAAATATGAGCTCAATTGAGCAAAGGGAAAAGGAAATATGAATAAATGAGCAAGAAATTAAATTGCATTAAAGTAAATTGCAAGAATTAAATGCTTGAATTAAAAGTTAGTAGTTAGTGCTAGTGTTCCATAAGGCAATTTAGCGTTATGTTAAGCAATCGTAAGTGGACTAATGTAGTAGTCACACCTATCTGAGGCCGGTCAATAAAACTATAGGCAAATAAACACAAGTTAGAAATCATGACTAGTAATCCAAGCTCCTACAACATGCCATGCCAAAAGAAAAGAAGAATGACCTTGTATGGATTTTAGGTTTTTTGCTTGACCAAGAAGCAACCTATCTTGGACACAAAGCAATTCACTTGATCTTTGATCAAGTTGAATTTGATTTGGATCAAAGAAGGTTAAGCCTCTCATATGTCAAGGTTAACCACAAATCATTAACTCATTGGTCAAAAATAAAAAGAAGAAGATGAAAATGAAAATGAAATGGACAAAAGGAGTATTTAAATGACATAATCAAAATACAATGGTCAAATGTGAATGGGATCAACATCAACCAATGGTAAACAGAAGTGAAATGAAGATTAGAAGTCAAGAAAGGTCAAACATATTTTTGGTATTTTTTGGAATTAAAATAATACATAAAATAAAATGAACAAATCATGGTCAAACTTCAAATTCAACTCAAATCAACTTGGATAAGTCCAATTGAATCATCCTAAGTCTAACATGGTCAAACTAGGTTTGACAAGTTTTCTCAACATTTTTTGAAAACAGAAACTATTTTTAAACAATTAAAAATGAAGAAAAATAACACAAATGGACTAAAATCTCAAATAAATCTCAAATCAATTAAGAAATTGATGAGAATATTTTTCAGACTTATCATCATCCATATGTATTAAGAAAATATTTTTGGCACTTTTGAATATCAAAAGGTATTTTAAATGAATTAAAAACTATCAAAAGTAAAATAATTCACAAAAAATATTAAATGGAATCACAAAAATAATTAAAAATCAGATTATGAAACTAGATTTTAAAAGAAAAATTTTGCAATTGGTCCCATATTTTTGTGATTCCAAATAAAAGAGTTATGAATTTTTGAAAATAAAAGGAATTAAAGAAAATAAAATAGAAATTAAGAAAATCTGGAAAATCCACAGCGCTTGTATCAACATTCATTAATTGACGTGGACAATCCAAAGGCCATGAGGCGCGCGCGTATGGTGATCATTAGTCAACAACATCACACGTTGGATTAAAAATAGTCAAATAAAAGCATGGCCAGGATTAGATCACTTAATCACCATCCAATGGCTCAGAGTGGTTCCACGTGGGGACGGTGGTGGAAACCATCGTCTTCTCCGGTGAGCAAACGAATTCCGGCCACCAGTTGCAGGTTTTGCAACCTCAACCAAACTACACGTGCCTTATACCAAATTAAAGTTGGGGTGATGTACATCACCCCTGTAACCTTGGATTATACTCAAGATCCCTATGGAAGGAGAAATCTGAGATGGAAAATCCAGGTGTTCAATCTGAAATGCATCAATTCATAAAATTAAAGTCACCATTGGCTTGCCTCTCACACGAGGACTTCAGAGAACCAAACAAACACAAGCAAAGCACAATGTATGATGAGATTCAAATCAAAACAGTTGAGATGTAAACCTTTGAAGTGCAGCTTTGATGAGCACGATCCAACCAAATTCTTGCTTGCAGCTTGTTCTTGAGGTATGGCATGAGTGCAAGGCTAAGGAATAAGTGTTGAAGATCAACTGATTTTGTTGAAATTCAAACTTGAAAAGAGAAATGAAAATTCAAAATTCCTTTGGTGTAAGGTTAGGATTCAATTTCTGCAGAGCTTTAGGCGCCTTCAGGTTGAGAAATGGGTGAAGCATGGCATGTATTTATAGTTGAAGCTGCAAGGAATATGTGTGGAATCCGTGTGCATGAAGCTTTGGGTCCTCCATGCATGGGCCTGTACAGGTGCATGTGAGGCCCAAAAGCTGATGGTTTTGTAAGCTGATAGCATAATGAAATGATTTGGACGTGTGGCTTGCATCGCAATTGCTTGTGCATGAAGTTTCATCATGAATTCCATAATTGATCACAAATGTTCCCCTCTTCGAAAGTCACTCTTGGAAAATCCAAACATAGGCATGTGAATAATGGTTGGAAAGGTCTTGTCATAAGGAACAAAAGCTATGTTGGACAAAAATCCATTTGGAGTTTGGAAAATTGTGAAAACTGGCCATGAAGTTTGATGTACAAAACATGTCCTTGAGAAATTTGCCAAAAGTGACCAACTTCAAGCCCTTCTGTTTCAATGATGAAAGCCTCAAATGGAAAAACCTCCAACATCAAAGTTGTATATCTTTTCAATATAATCATTTTGGATTTAAATTTTGAATCATTTGGATTTTTGATGAGAAAGTTATGGGCACTTAAAGTTGGACTTTTTCAAGATTCAATGGCTTTGGTCCAAAGTGACCTATAATGTTTTGTATTATCACATGTGTTTCTTTTAGGAATATGAAATTTTGTACAAAATAACATTTGAAGTAGACATCTTAAACTTTTCAATGCAATTGGTCTCACCTCAAAATCATAAAAAATGAGTGAGTTAGGTCCTTGGGAAGTTGACCCAAAATTAGGGTTTCCTTGGGAAACAATCCTCAAACCCTTTGGTTTATCTTGATAAAATTGGCCAATTGAGATACTTGGGAAACATATATGATGATTGAGAGCTTTGGGAACCATTGTCATGCTTGCTTTCATCTTCATCTAGCCATTTCCTTGAGCATAGGAGCCTCCTAGGAGCAAGGGATCTCATGATTGCTTAAGCTTCAAAACAAAACAAGTTAGTGACATATTTTTGTGCTTTTGGTTAGTAATCAAAATAAGAAAAGCAATAATATACAATTCAAGCATGCTTGGTGGTCTCAAACCAACTCACACAAGTTCCAACCCTAGGGTAAGGAACCAAGATGCTATGATCCTTAAGGCAAATGCAATGAGCAATGATATGATGCCATGAGGGATCTTAGGGTCAAAATTAGGGTCTTACATATATGATAGGTCTTTTGTGAGTTTACGTATGGAAATTAGGCTAGTAGCCAATTTTGGGATATGAAGGACGTTGTTAGGAGTCATGGATGAATTAAATTTAATTGTTCCTTCACCTGCTAGAGTTATAAGGGTACCATCTGCGGTGAATATTTTTTTGTTACTAGGGCAAGGTGAATAGGTGGAGAAGTGTGTGGATAAGGATGTCATGTAGTCAGTGGCTCCAAAATCTAATATACAGTGTTGTTTAAAGGGTATATCAGAGGCATTAAGTTCAAACGGAAATGGAGAGTTTCCAAATGAAAAAGATAATAGAAACGTACATGGACGTGTTAAAGAACAAGTACCTGATGGTTTCTCCAACTTACTGAGGAGAGATCTCACATTTTCTACTTAACTTAGGTTAAGATGCACCCCTCTTTCTAGACAATCTCCACTAGTACTTTCAACCATGTGTACATGTCCTCCCTTTCTGGATAAGTCTCTTTTTTGTCCATATTCTCTATTAGGAGGTCATCCAATCAATTTTCAACATTTTTCTCGAGTATGACGAGGCTTGTTGCAATAAGTACACCATACTCCTTTTCCCTTTTTCTCGACATAGGTTTCTCCTAATTTCTTCTGATCAACTAACATGGTTGAGCTCTTCTCAACTAGCAATGTTGAGCTTTCTACAGATGGTGGTGTCAGCGTTAATTCCCTTCTACTTTCTTCACTCCTTACTATAGAAACTACATCATTAATGTTCGGTACTTTTTCTTTGCCAATAATTTATACTCTAACATGGTCAAAGTCAGAGTTGAGCCCTACCAGAAAGTCGTAGACTCTATCTTGCTCAATGTACTCCCTAAGTTTTGTTGCATCTGTTGTACATTCAATTTTGATAACTATGTAGTGGTTTAACTCCATCCACAAGGCTTTGAGATGATTAGCGTATTCTGTAACTGTTTTGTTGCCCTGTTAGTTCCTAGTGTTTTCACCTTCACATCATATATTTGGGTAGCATCTTTAGCTTTAGAATAAGTTTCTTCTAATGCTTTTCAAATCTCTTTTGTCGTACTTAGGAACATGCAAGTGTCACTAATTTATGGAGTCATTGAAGCCCATAATCATGCAATGATCGCTGAATCTTATGTATCTCACTTTTCAAATTTGGTATCTTTCTCTTTGGGAGGTGCGTTTGTAAGGTGTTTCTCTTTTCCCTTACCTTTCAAGGTCCTTTTCACTAGTTGAGGCCACTTTTAAAAAAAAATCATTCAACTTGTAAACTTGAGGAATAATAGGTAATTCTGATTCAGATTTGTACACATTTGTTTCTTCTTTATTGTTAGCCATTGAAAAAATTTAGAAGCAAATGCAAATAAAAAAATCACAAGTGAGTGCGAGGTTGTTCAAACTGTGGTGATAGGCAATACCGCAAACAGTAGCAATGAACAATGCTGAAAAGTACTGTAAATAGTGCCAAAACAGTAGCGATGAACAGTGTTGAAAAGTGGCGGTGAATAGTGTTGAATCGAAACAGTACAATGAACAGTGCCGAAACAGTGTGGTGATCAGTGTCGCACATTATGGTGAACAGTACCTGCAGTGCGATGAACAGTGTCGGCGGTGCGATGAACAATACGTAAATTTAAATCGTACTGTGAATAGTGCCATAATGAACGAAAATAGTGCGATGAACAGTACCGAAATAGTGCGGTGAGCAATACCGCACAGTACGGTGAATAATACCGCACAGTGCGATGAACAGTACCCGCGGTGCGATGAAGAATGCGGAAAGTTAGAACCATATTGTGAATAGTGCCATAATGAAAAGTGGCTGGGATTTTTTTTATGTGGAAGCGAAACCCTCTCCAAGGAGAGCTCGTGATACCATATCAAAGTTGAATAATTTGATATATTATTATTAAAAATATACAAGTGTTAATCTCTTTAAATAAGTATTTTGATATAATGGACCTTACTAAAGATCTAAACTTAAATTACTAATAAAAATAAAAAATTAATTAATTATTTATAACATTTTTCTTCTCTGTAAGCAGACAACTCCAAATAAATCTTATGTCTGATTGTAATTTTAATTTACGCCTACTTCACACTTTATGTATTCTAAATGTTTCTCCTATTTAAGAGGAAAAATATGACATTTCTCAGATATTCAAATTTATTATCAATCTCATGGCATTTTTTACTCTCTTATATACTTGTGTGTCGGAGTGTTAACTTTGCAAGTCAACTGCCTCTCCATCACACCGAAAACTCAAATATACCATAACTAACACTACTTCATCAATTCACGGAAGAACCCTCGTTCCAGAACGGAATAGAACATAAGTGAAATATTTGGCCTATAATAAAATACGACTTCATGTGAACTATAATAAAATACGAGTGTGATTATGACCTTGTGGAAGATAACGAATGTAGTTTAATTGAACGGTTGGCATTTTCTTTTGGGTCACATTATATATCATGTTGCCATCTGAAATGTACATATCCCAAAGAAACTAAAAAAAACTTTCGGTGTGTTGGCGTTACTCTTTGGATTCCCATAGTGATAATAAATCTCAAGGGCCATTGGTGGGGTTGGTTACTTGAAAGAAAAATCATAATGGATACTCCATGTTGCATTGAAACAGTACAGTTAATGGACCCACTATTTTGTGCAGCAATCGTGCAAAAATCAACTATAGTAGTGTTATGTTGCTTTCTTTGTGCGCAATGGTGTCTCACACTTATAGGTAGTGCCAATCAATGCATTGGTCTCCATCATCAACACTAGAATGAATCCAATTCACACTTGAGAAGTTTTTTTTCTGCATCACAAGTCCTGGAAAATCTTGTCTTTGCAATAACCAAACCAAACCAAACTGGTCTCAGATTATCAGAATTTGCATAAAAGGCCAAGAAACCAATTCTTATCTCTTATAATAACAATTATTAACACACAATCATACATGTATTTTACTTCATTCCTAATCTTGAAGTTCTTATTTATAGCATATACATAACACTTCACTTACATTTAAAAAAGGACCATAAGATCAAAATATATATGGAATTTGAATAAAATCGTCGACGGTTTCAAGCCGGGTCGATAACTGAGAAGAAGAAGAGCCATGACAGAAGATATCACTGAGATCATTAGAAGGTGAAAACTCAGGAAAAGGAGGCAAAGTAACACAATCGACAGAAGGAATTATGGCGGTGGTTGTAGCAGTGGCAGTGGCAGCAAGAGCGCGACAGTGAGCAAGACGATCTTTAGCAATGTCCAGATCATGTTGAAGTTCCATCATCTTTCTCTGCAACAAAGCTATGGCACCAATGCATCCATAAACCGGGTCTCTAAGTCTTGCTTCTGCTTCATAAGCCAAAGAATTCACTGTGTCTTCTCGCTGTTTTTCTGGGACTTCAATGAGTATTTTGCTAACATTGCTTGCTCCAAATACTTTGTGGACTTTGGCGAATTTTTTGCACTCGTTGGAGTGAAAGTAAGGTGCAAATAGGCAATTTGGGGTGCATCTTCTTTTAAGTAATTTGCAAGCTGCACAAGATGAGCTTGAACGTGGCTCATAACCCTTGGTGCCTCTCATTTCACTTGCTTAAAGTTTCCTATATATGTTTGCTCTATCCTTTGTGCTTATAAATATAGGCTCCTTTATGTAGGCACCTTTTACTAAATATATATATTTTTTTTATATATTTACATAACCGTCTCCATCAGCGTTGATTAGCCGAAATTTAACTATAAAAAAATAAATAAAAACTTTATTTAATTACAATTTATATTTAATTTTATAGATGTAATATTTTATAAAACTCTATTTAATATCACGGTAAAATCTATGCGGTAACTCGTCTTTTACAACGAATTTTAAACTATGTGCGGTGATTTATTTCGGACGTCCTAAAAAAATGTTGCGTATATACTTAAATTTTTAGTAAAGCAGAGGGGTATGGGGCCTGCATGGGGGCAATGATGTCTTGTAACTCTAGTTGTATTTTCTATTTTGCCTTTACAGAATTTTAATTGGAGTTTGGATTTGAATAGATGGTTTTGAAGGGGGAAATTACATGTATTTTTCATTAAAATGAGAGTGTAGAGTTAGGTGGCAATAATTGATTTGCGGACAATGCGTGGGTGGGTCGTGTTGTGGATAGTTTCCTAGTCAGACATGATGGTTCAAGAATAAATATGGGGTATTTTCATTGATTGAAAGAAAGAAATATTCTCTAAAAAATAAAATTATTCGCTGGTAGGGAGAAATGATAAGGTCTAGGCGGTCATCACTAGAAGGAAATTGATGAGATACATATAGAATATAAAAGCTTGTTAATCCTATAATTTAATGGTGTCTTTGATGTTGGTCATTTATTTGACTATTTTGTCCTTTAAATAGGATTGGAATAATTTTGGTGGTCTTGATAGGGATATTCCATGAAAAATTGACAAAGAATTAGTTAAATTAATGTTGAGCAAGCTCTACACATAAACAATAGCTACCTAAATTATACATATAGATCGTATGAGATGAACCGTCTGATAGGATCAAGGTCGAAACCTGTGATTTGTATCATCTATCGTGTTGAGTTAAACTGCGGAAGCTTCGACAAATAAGGAACAGGAAAGTTAATATGAGACACAGGAATTTAACGAGGTTCGGCAAATTGCCTACGTCCTCAAGGTGAAACACTCTTTATTATATGAAGGATAATATCTGACAACTTGTACAGATCACAAGCTTGTCGTAGAAAAGAATATATTCTCACAAAGAAATATAAACCTCTCTGTGTTTAATATCCTCTCTCAAAGATGAACAATCTATCTTTTGTGTTTTGTGTTTAGAAGATGATTTGATGATCTTTCTCTTCCTCTCTTTTCTCTCTTATATAGAAAATATCTCATATCTCAATTAACAATGAATAAATAGAAAACTCCTCCTATTTTGATGTTGCTATTTTCACCGATGATGAATAAGAGATATTCCTCTTTTCTTGGCTTCCTATTCTTAACCATGAATTATGCTCACAATTGGCTTCCTATTCTTAACCATGAATTATGCTCACAATTCTCCACCTCGTACACAATTTGAAAGACCTCAAATTTTGGACGAATAATGAGAACACCCTGTGGCATACCAATTTTTATCATCATCTGGGCTGCATCATTATACACATACCTGCCTACGTACCCTTTGATCGGGATCAAGCCAATCGTAGTTCTACTTGTCCTCCATATAGTCTCCACCTCACCCAAAACCGCCCCGAAGGGCCATGCCCTTATTGGGCAAACTAACATGGGCCAATCTGAAGCAATGTCAAGTAGTGCTGGAATTTACTACCTGAAACAACTTTAGTTAACATGTCGGCAGGATTGTCACTTGTGTGTACCTTCATAAGAGAAATGTCACCATCCTCTATGACATCTCGAACAAAATGATATCTAACATCAATATGCTTAGTACGAGCATGATGGACCTGATTTTTAGCCAAGTGAATCGCACTCTGACTGTCACACCACAGATCCACTCTATCCTGCTTCATTCCCAAGTCATACATAAGACCTTTCAACCATAATGCTTCTTTTACTCCCTCTGCCATAGCCATATATTCTGACTCTGTTGTTGAGAGTGCAACTGTAGCTTGCAGCATTGATCTCCAACTTATTGGAGAACCATATATCTTGAAAACATAACCAGTAGTAGATCTTCTTTTATCTATATCACTTGCATAGTCCGAGTCCACAAAACCACTTACTTAACATGTATTTCCACCAAAGTATAGTCCGATATTTGTAGTACCCTTCAAGTACCTCAATAACCATTTTATTGCTTCCCAATGTGCCTTACCAGGATTTGCCATGAACCTACTGACAACACTGACTACTTGTGAAATATCTGGACGTGTACACACCATAGCGTACATCAAACTTCCTACTGCACTTGCATAAGGTACACCATTCATGTGTTCCTTTTCTTGTGCTGTAATCGGAGATTGCTTACTAGAGAGTTTGAAATGTTGTGCCAATGGAGTTGCCACCGATTTAGCATTTTTCATACCGAATCGATTGATAACCTTCTCAAGATATCCTTTCTGACTCAAGAACAATCGACAACTTTTCCGTTCTCTTCTTATCTCCATACCCAATATTTTTCTAGCAGCGCCCATGTCCTTCATATCAAACTCTTTACCAAGTTCGACCTTCAACTTATTTATCTCCAACATGCTTCTTGAAGCAATAAGCATGTCATCCACATACAATAAGAGATAAATAAATTCACCTCCAAGAAGCTTCTGAATGTATACACAACAATATAAACACTTCTGGAGAAACCATGCTTTAGCATAAAAGAATCAAATCGCTTGTACCACTGTCGAGGGGATTGTTTCAATCCATATAAGGATTTCCTCAAGCGACATACCTGACTCTCTTTTCCCTCTAGTTTGTATCCTTCTGGTTGATACATGTAAATTTCCTCATCTAAATCTCCGTGCAAGAAGGCTGTTTTGACATCGAGTTGTTCCAACTCAAGATCACCATGAGCAACAATGCTCATAAGCACCCGAATAGAAGTATGCTTTACCACCGGAGAAAATATCTCATTATAGTCTACACCTTCTTTCTGTGCAAAACCTTTAGCCACTAATCTTTCCTTATATCTTGTACCACCGAGCTCAGATGAATCTGCTTTTCTTTTATACACCCACTTACAACCAATAGAAGTCTTTCCCTCAGGCAATGGGACTACCTCCCATGTCTTGTTCTTATACAGAGATTCCATCTTTTCCTCCATAGCAACCAACCATCTCTCCCTATCAGAATCTTTGATAGCTTGTTTGAAGGTGACCGGCTCATCATCCTCCACCGAGAGAGCATATTCTAACAAGTTTACCTACCCATAATGTTTCAGAGGCTCATCGGATCCATACCTCTGAACTGGTTTATAACCCCGCCTTGACCTAGTGGAAGCCAAGGTCTCTTGTTGTTGTTGTTGTAGCACTTGTGCATTTTCCTGCTGGACCTCCTCACGTTCAAGATCATCATATTCTTCACAATGTGTGTCATCATGAGCCTCTTGATCATGAGTAGAATCTGGTTGGTCTTCAGATTCTTCTATCTCAACTACTTGAGATTTTGATGTTACAACATCACCACCTTTGGATACATCTGCTTTTGGTAAACCAACCATGGAGTTCTCATCAAAAGTAACATCTCAGCTGATTACAAACTTAGAATCCTCTAAAGACCAAAGTCGATATCCCTTGACTCCTCTTGCATATCCCAAGAAAATTGCCTTCTTGGCCCTATTATCAAGCTTGTTATCTTTGACATGATAATAAGCAATGCAACCAAACACTCTAAGTCTTCCATAATCTGCATGTTCTCCTGACCACGCCTTAAAAGGAGTGTCTCCATCCAATGTCGAATGTGGAGATCGGTTCACAATATAAGCAGTTGTGGCAACTGACTCAGCCCACCATTCATGACCCAACCCAGAATTGGAGCACATACATCTAGCCTTCTCAAGTAGTGTACGGTTCAACCTTTCTACAACTTCATTTTGTTGTGGTGTGTCTCTAACTGTCCAATGTCGAACAATGCCTTCTTCATCATAGAACTTCTTGAAAGCGCCATCTGTGTACTCTGTGCCATTATCAGACCTCAAAGTTTTTAGCTTTCTACTTGTTCTATTCTCAACCATTGCTCTCCATTGCTTAAATGTCTCAAACACTTCATTCTTATGCTTAAGAAAATACACCCAAGCATATTTTGAGTAATCATCTACAAACGAGACAAAGTACCTGGAACCCCCTTTGGAAGCAACTTTAGCCGGACCCCAAACATTTGTATGCACGTAGTCTAGTATTCCTCTGCTTTTATGGTTACTTGTTGAAAATGAAACCCTGTGTGCTTTTCCATACACACAATGCTCGCAAAATTCCATGCAAGGCTTCTTCATATACTTCAACAATCCCTTCTTACCAAGCAAATTTAGACCCTTCTCCGACATATGTCCAAGGCGCATATGCCAAAGCCTAGTATACTCTGTTTGATTTTTCTTGCTTCCAACTGTTCCAACCGATACGTCACCTGTAGCTATACTGCCAACAAGATGGTACAAATTCTTTGGCGAATCCCCTTCATCACCAGCAAAGAACCACTAACAACTTTTAGAATCCCGTTCTCGCCAATTAGCTTGCAACCTTTTGATTCTAAGACACCAAGAGAGATAAGATTCTTTCTCAAATCAGGGACATGCCTTACATCCATTAGTGTTCTGACAATTCCATCATGCATCTTGATTCTGATTGTACCGATACCCACCGTCTCACAGCCTTGGTCGTTTCCCATCAAAACGGTTCCACCATTTATAGCCTTATAGGAAGTGAACCACTTCCTGTTTGGGCACATATGATAAGAGCATCCTGTATCCAGAATATAATTTCTTGAATATTTAGATGTAATGGAATAACATTCTCCGCCCCACTCACCTGAAGCTACACTAGCTTCGTGCTTCACATCTTGATCTCCCTTATTCTTGTTTTTTTTGTCCTTCCATTGTACCCTCTTATTACGACAATCCTTCTTCCAATGCCCAAGCTCACCACACTTGTAACAACGAGTTTCCACTAGAGATCTAGATTTTGATCTAGACTTTCCCCTCTTGCTATTTCCTCGATCATTACCCTGTCCTCTTGCAAACAAACCTTGTGCTTGTTCATTGCTCCCAATTGTCATGTTACTAGTTGCCACCTTCCGCAAATCATCCGCTAAAAGTGCAGTTCTAGTTTCATCCATGGTTAATGTATCACCCACAAGCATTAATGTTTGAACAAGATTCTCATATGATTTCGGCAAAGAAAGCAAAAGCATAAGAGCTTGATCTTCATCTTCAACCTTCACATCAATATCCTTCAAATTTGAAATTATACTATCAAATTTGTTGATGTGATCATGGAGTGAAATACCTTCGTCCATCTTGCAAGTATATAACTGTGACTTGATATAGATTCTATTTGTTAGGGTCTTCGTCATGAAGTTCGCCTCCAACTTTTTCCACACACCCGATGCGGTTCCCTCATCATCCACCATAAATGCGACATCTCTTTCAATACATAATATTATGGCAGCGCGTGCTTCCATATCAAGCTCTTCCCAATCACTATCCTTCATATCTACGGGTTTCTTATCCTTACCCAACAACGCCTTGTGTAACTTTTGAGATATTAGCAAATTTTTCATTTGCATCCTCCAATAGGAAAAATCATTTTTCCCATTGAACTTCTCAATCTCATATTTCCCAACTTTAACGGTTCCACTAGTAGAAGCCATTATCTTCCTTGGCCAAAAAATAATAATAAAGTTTTACCACTCTATAATTTTACAATTGGCTCTGATACTAATTGTTGAGTTAAACTGCGGAAGCTTCGACAAATAAGGAACAGTAAAGTTAATATGAGACACAGGAATTTAACGAGGTTCGGCAAATTGCCTACGTCCTCAAGGTGAAACACTCTTTATTATATGAAGGATAATATCCGACAACTTGTATAGATCACAAGCTTGTCGTAGAAAAGAATATATTCTCACAAAAAAATATAAACCTCTCTTTGTGTTTAATATCCTCTCTCAAAGATGAACAATCTATCCTTTGTGTTTTGTGTTTAGAAGATGATTTGATGATCTTTCTCTTCCTCCCTTTTCTCTCTTATATAGAAAATATCCCATATCTCAATTACCAATGAATAAATAGAAAACTCCTCCTATTTTGAGGTTGTTATTTTCACCGATGATGAATAAGAGATATTCCTCTTTTCTTGGCTTCCTATTCTTAACCATGAATTATGCTCACAATTGGCTTCCTATTCTTAACCATGAATTATGCTCACATATCGCACATGGTTACGAGAGGTGGCGGAGAAATAATCATCCAGAAAATCAGTTAAGGAGGAATAACTACTTCATCCATGATGAAAGGAGAATTTGTCTCCTCTATTCCATATTTTGGGGATAGGGAAACCACCACTATTTACTCTTCATCCAAGCCCAAAAATCTCCTATATGTACTCTGATTTGAGAACGAAGGAGAGAGACAAAAAAAAATCTCTCATAAACGCACATAAGAGCTCTCGATAAACCTTACGTGGGCGAGCTCTCAACAAACCGCAAACTCTAAAACCCCAGACAATCCTACTTAATAAGGGGTTGTCCATCATTGTACTTTTTTAGCAAGTACAATTAGTGTCCACCGTGGGGCCCTAGTAAAAATTATATGGGCCACACTCACCTTCATTTATCAGCTGCCTCAGTCACCTTCAACATGGTGGCAAAACGAGACGCCACAACACTTACCAATGCACATGCACCCATTTACACCATAGTAGAAGGGTTTTCTAGAGATGGAAAATTCAACTCTTCTTGTCGGAGGTATGCTCGGCGGTTTTTGGCGAAGGAAGGCATTACCTACCACCTCCAAACCAAACTTTGAAAATGAGCCAAAACACGAAATCATTTTTAATAGTAGAGACGTCATCGGCATCCTTTCTCACAACACTAACATCATGGCCATAATTGTGCAATGCCACATGTGGGACATAGAGCGGATGTTGATTGACCCTCGAAAGCTCAACAAATGTCTTGTTCTTGAATGAATTTGAGAGACTTCTGCTAGATCCATATGATATTCAAGCATTTCAAGGTTTCTTGGTCGGGCTCTTTGGCGAGCACGTACAAGTGAAGAGCCACATAACTCTTAAAATGTTGTTTCCACTAAACGAGAGCGCGAAGACAATCAAGGTCATATATCTTATAGTAGACGCTCATTCTCCATACAACATCATCGTGGGGTGGCCTACCCTTAACCTTTTAGGATCCTCTATGTCGACCTTGCATTTAAATATGAAATAGTCACTACCTAATAGACAGATTGGAGTAGTCCAGGGGATCAAGAGTCCACCCAAAAATGTCATCAAAGTAACCTTGGAATAAGAAGAGTGAGGATGCTCGCAGCCGCCATTCTACGACCAAGCGCGCCAGGATTGAATGTTGCAAATTTGGACCCCAGGATAGAGCTTTAGAAGATAAGTCTAACTCCCACATAAGATCTGAAGGAGATACAAATTAAGCCACAAGGTTTTCAAGTCACCAAACTAGACACTTCCTTATCTGAAGCATAAGAATAAGAGTTGGTCACCCTGCTAAGGAGAAACGTCGACTTGTTCGCTTGGACATCTGCCTACAGACCAGGTATAGATGATAGAGTAGTCTATCATCTCCTCGTCATTGAATTCAAAATGAATCTTTTGTCTCAGAAAAAGCGTAAAGTAGGTGGGGAGAAATGAGTGGCGGTCGATGAAGAGTTGAAGAGTGCAGAGTTCATGACTGAGATCAAATATCAAACTTGGTTGGAAACGTGGTCCTGGTTCAAAAGTCATCAAACAAATGGAGAATGTGTGTTGATTTTATCGACCTTAACACATCGTGTTCAAACGATTCATACCTATTACCCAACATTAAAAAGTTGATTTATGCGTCTTCGGGCTATAATACTTTGAGCTTCATGAGCGCCTACTCTGGTTACTATTAGATAAAGATGGATCCTTTTGAAGCTCCCAAGATGGCGTTTATGTCCAACCATGATAATTACTATTACAATATCATGCCTTTCGGACTAAAGAATGCATGTCATATGATGACAAGCTATCAGTGCACGTCATTTAGCAAGAAAACTCGTCAAATTCTAACAAGAATTGAGCAAGTTAGAAACATTTAAGTGAAAAAGTTGGAAAAGGCACTTTTGGGTGAAGAAAGGAACTTAGTGAAAAAATTGCTGAAAAATGATCTAAAACACTTTGAAGCCCTTGGATTTTACGTGTCCATAACGCGCCCATGCTACCTCTAACGTGTCCGCACTAAAAAGCAATGTGTCAGTGTTGATTAATAGTGCATCCATGTTATATCTGTTTGCCAAGAACATTTTTCATCTACTTTATAAGGAAGAGAGAGAGAGAGAGAGAGGGAGAGAGAGAGAGAGAGAGAGAGAGAGAGAGAGAGGAAGCGGGGGGAGGGGTTTGACTACCAAGAGGAGAAAGTGACATTTTAGAGCAATTTTTGAGACTTTTAAGGCCATTTAAGCCATTGGGAAGCTTTTTTCTTTAGTGATTTTTCATTCTCTTCGAATCTTAACTATTGGTATTTCTTAATTTCAGCATGAGTAGCTAGATTCCTCTAGGTTAGGTCAAATTTGATAATGAACCTATTTTTGCTTGATTAGGACATATGATCGGTTGATGTTAATGTTATTGTTCTGACTTATTGTTATTATTCAGTTATTGATTGAGTGCATTGATTTTTTTATTTTTACGGTATTTGAATTGATATTGAAAAGTATTGACTACTGACCCTGGGGCTATTTAAATCAACTACTTTAACTATTGAATTCACTAATTGGCTAGGGATAGTACGATTAGGAATTGTGACTTAGGGGTTAACGTGCTTTGTTGCCTAATCTGACAGGACAATTTTCCTAATGGATTGGGGAGTTGATTCCTAGATTAGTGAGCTACACGCCAAGGGAATGGGTGTATTGGTAGAGTTAGTTTGTCATGTAACTTTGTAGTCAACGTATATCTATTAATGTGTGTTTCATCAATCAAGTAGAAATAGGGGGTTCTGATAATGTGACTTGACCGTCTTTCTCATCATCGTTCTAAAAATATTTTCTTGTGTTTTCGATTAAAGAAATCTTAACCCCCTCCCCCCATTATTGTTTTTATTTACATCGAACAACATTTCTTATTTTAAGTTTGCAATCCCTATGGAGACAAATTTATTTTATCACTCGATAACAACACTAGTACACTTGCTAGAAATATTATCCATCAAGTTTTTGACGTCATTGTCTGAGATTGTTGATATTTTCAACAAGGCATAGTATGCGACTTATTTTCCTTTAGCCTGTAAATTTTCTAGTATGATATCGTTAAAATTTCTACTTTTAGTGTAGTTTGAATTTTTAAGTTGTTACATATTTATTTGTTCTATTGGTATAGTGTTGTCAACGTATTATTGTTTGTGTTTGTGCGAGGTTTGGATTAAGCGCTTCTCCCGTGGGATCTTGAAATCAGAGAGAAATGTTCATGCACACAAAATATGGTGATTCCACCACAACAGATATGGGGGGATTACTGTAAAGAACCGACACCAGTCAGATATCATAGGGATTCTGACCTGCGAATCTTGTGACATATGACATGAAAAGTTCGGTATTGTTGGGTTTAAGAGACAAATAGTTTGATGGGTAGACCATAAAAGATCATTGGCAACATCTGATTAGGTTCTATGAGACATGTTCAACGTGCTACCTGAATAAGGTCACGGCTGATCAGGTGAAACTATAGTTATTCGGTTTCTCGCTGACTGGCGGGGAAAAGTAATGGTTTCAATGTATGCCAAGTGGTATTATTAAGACATGGAAGGAGTTAAAAGACAGATTTCTAGGGAGATTCTATTCAAATGAGCAGTTTGTGGAAAGAAGATCAACCATCACAAATTTTAGTTAGGATGAATACGAGTCATTGTCATAGGCATGGGAAAGGTTTAAACTTTTACTTCGCAAGTGTCCAAACCATAACATGAACTCCATGGAACAACTAACACACTTTATTAGCAAATTGACAACTCCTTCACGCATGTTTCTTGATGCTTCGTCAAGAGGTATATTGAGAACTAAGACTAATGATGAGATGAGGATTATAATTATGAATGTATGTCATAATGAATATTATTCTAGCAAGCAGGGTACAAAATAAAGAAACATTCTCGCTACTGACTCACATGCAGAGACTATAGCTCAGATCAAAATGTCAATAAAGAAATTGATAACATCAAAGGTAGATAACGCAAACAGCAACCATATATAGGTCTTTCATTGTGATAGTATGGGGGATACCATCCAAATGGGAGTTGTCCATTTATGAGGGAGCCGGAAGAAAGCAAACATGTAAACTTGCAAACAAACTGGTCATGTACTCCGAGTTGGAGAGGCCAACAATTATTTCAAGTAGGTAAACATTTTCATTCTAGGGACAGTCAAAGAAGATCATCCTTAGAGGAATACCTAAAAAGACTTATGCAATCCACTAAAGCAAGTCTGGATGAAATGGTCAAAAATTAGAGAGAGATGAATAAGAGTCGGACTACCATAATCAAGAGTTTATAAATACGAGTGGGATATCTATTTCACCAAATGGCATTTTAGAGTGAATCTTGTCAAAACCTTGAACTAAGAAACCGAAGTGTGCCAACAATGCACAAGGCAATAAAAGAGAAGAAAAATTATGACAAAGAAAAGAAGGAGGTGTAGTTAAAAAAAGAAGTCGAATAAGAGTCATAATTGAAGGAAAGATCTGAGTGAGAAAAGCATGATGAGTGTGCAGAAGAGAACATGAGGGGTTACACTCTTAATTAGTTTATAGATAAAGACTCTCCATGGAGGAGGACTAAAAAGAAAATCCTAAATGATTTGAATCCTAAGTTTCCAGACTACGTTAAGCCACATTACCCGTTCTTGAAGAAGAAGCAAATGAAATATCTTGAAACAGGGCAGTATAAAAAGTTCATGGAAATGTTGAGAAAGAAACAAGTCAACATTCCATTCAACAAAGCTCTTGAACAAATGCCTACATATGCTAAATTCATGAAAAAACTTTTGTCATGAAAGAGGAAATCTAAGGAGGATGAAAACATAGTGTAAGCTGAAGAATACGGTAGGATCATCTAAAGGAAGTTGCCTCTAAAATTAACTGATCATGGATGGTTCATAATTACTTGAATAATTGGTCGATTAACGATATGGAAAGATTTATGTGACTTATGGGCCATCATCAATTTGTTGTCGCTCTTTATGATGATGAAGTTAAACTATGGTGAACTGAACTAACTCATATGACTCTAACACTTGCTGATAGGTTCGTCACTTATCTGTATGGTTATTAAAGATGTGTGGATTAGGCTGGATGGTTTATTATTCCCTACTGATTTTGTGATCTTTGGCATGCCGGAAGATGCATAGACATCCCTCATATTGGGAAGACAATTTTTAGCAACAAGGAGAGCACTCATCGATGTAGAACTCAGAGAGTTGATATTGAAATTTAATAAAGAAAAAATGGTCTTCAATGTCTTTGAAGCCATGAGACATCACAAGGAGAATCTATAATATTACCAAATTGATGTAGTAGAAGAAAGTGTGAAGAAAATCTTTGACATAGAGACATCACCATTTTTTATAGATCGGGTCATTGTGAGTTCAATGGAGCAGGTGGGAGGTAAACCTAAAGTGGAAATAGCATAATGCTTGTGTCACCTTCAAGCGACTCAAGATTAGAATGCTATGAAAAAAATTCAAGAGTTGGGAAAAATGAACAATAAAGCCAAATCCAGAGCCATAAGATCTAGAGTTGAAAGAATTGCCAAAATATCTTAAATATACCTTTTGGGGTGAAAAATGATAACATGAAACTATATCACATTTTTAGACTTGATTTAATTAAATTATATTGTTATTTGATTCAATTTATTTTATATTATTCGATATTACTTGGTATTCCCCTATTATTTATTTCAGGTAACATTATTTGAAGCATGTGTGAAAAAGAAAGAAAAGGGGTGCAAAAAGAGGATTCTCTAGGAAAAGCATCTCACTAAAGCCCAACCCACGTTTGGGGCAAGCAAAATGGTTATGACGACCGCCACACTCACGTGTCGAGCGTCACGCCCCTTTACCTAGTGTTACGACCGTAACACATAGTGTGACGGCCGTCACACCCCCACTCCTATATTTTGGCATTGACGCGCGTAACAGAAGGACATTCTCTCCTATTTTTCCTCTTGACTCGTTGACACTTTGGAACCCTACTGAAGATGCTTTTGAGGAAACGGTTATTTTATGGATGAATATAAATAGACCCTAAAAGATCCAATTGGAAGAGGGCTATGCCGTGCAATATTTTTTTTCCTGCTTTCTAATTTTCCAGCATTCTATTTTCTTAGCATTTTATTTTCTTTTCTTTGCTAGCTTAATTTACTAAGCATTCAATTTATTTTCTCACGATAGTTTCTACACCGGAAACTATTGTGTAATTTTTACTGGATCTAACCTTACGTTAGATCATAGTATTTTATTTCTTTGTTTCTTACCTTCCTGTCTGACCAAGAATTGTGAAGAACAAATCCAACCAACTTGTGGTGGAGTGTTCGAGCATCGAGGCTAGGAACAAAACCAAGATTTCTAGTAATTTTCCAGGTTCATTAATTAATTGAGTTATTGTTTTAATTTACATATGCTTTGTGCTGCTGTTTATATATATTGTCTGTTTGATATGGCCGTATTTATGCATGATTATTGTTTAGGCATGTTTAGCATGTCCGGCTAATCAATTTAGATATCGGTATGTAAAGTAAGCGGAATAAAGGAATCAAAACTGAGTTGGTTTAAATTTATTTCAAAATATAGTCACTCCTTTTCTGGTCTCAATTTACAGAGTTAATACCAAAGTTTTTGTACGAGAGTAAAAGACATAAAGAAGTTAAAATCAATAGAACGATGGTTTGAGCTTTTAACTGGACAGTGTAAATTGAACATTAACTTTAAATCAGGGCGAAAGCAATTTTTAAAGTTAATTAAATTCTAATCATTTTCAAAAATTATTTTTAAAGGTTAAATGTGAGGACGAGAGTTAAGCATTTAAGTTTAATCATATAGTCTAAGTCAACAGAGCGAGAGTTTGAGACGAGGGCGTTTAAACGGTTAGTATTTTCTTAAAAAGAGTTTCTATAGATTCTATTGTTTTCAAAAAGTGATTTTAGATTTAGCGAAATAGTGAGAGCGTACGTTAATATAAAGTCATAGTCTGATTCAACAGAGCGAGAGTTTGAGGACAAGACTTTTAATTAATAGTGTCTACTGAAAAGACTTATTTTAAAATTAAGAAAAAGACCAACGAAGATTTGATTCCCTAATTACGACGAACTACATACCGATATTCGTGTTATTTGATATTTAATCTAGATCTAAATTTAGTTTTACTATTCCCCCTAATCATCAAAGTATCATCCGCCTTAGCTTTACGCAGTAACCCTAGAAAAACGGTATATCGATTCATTAAGTCCCTGTGGGATCGATATCTTTTAAAACTACGCGATTAGACTGTGCACTTGCAGTTAATACCCCGATAGACTCACAAAGTCGCGATCAAAAAACAGTTACAACCTACAATAATCATTAGTTCCTTGTCAACTTTGGAGGAGGAGAAATTATTGAGGGTTTTGAGGAATAATAAAACATCATTATGGTGAAGTATAAAGGATCTTAAAGGTATTAGTCCAGCCTATTGCATGCATAAAATTTAGTTAGAAGAAGAGTTTGAGCCCGTGGTACAACCACAAACGAGACTTAACCCCGCTATGAAGGAGGTGGTAAGGAAAGAGGTTTTGAAGCTACTAGAATTCAAAATGATTTACCCAATTTCTGACAGTTCATGGGTGAGTCTTGTGCATGTAGTATCCAAGAAAGTAGGTATGACAATCATTTGAAATGAAAATAACGAGCTTGTCTTATCACAAACTATTATCAGATGGAGGATGTGCATTGACTACAGAAGGTTGAATCTAGCAACCAGAAAAGATCATTTTTGCACTACCCTTCATGGATCAGATGATAAAGAGGTTGGAAGGAAAAGATTACAATTACTTCTTGGATGTCTATTGATGTTCAGTAATTATGTGATATCGTATCCATAGGGACTGATGCGACACTACAGTCATTCAATAGTGAATTAACGATTTAAGCAGATTCCCAAGATGTTTAGATTGTAAACTTTAAAAATATAAAATGCAATAAAAGGTAAATGGTAAAAGAGTTTCACAGATGATAAAACATGTTAGGATTGAATTTCATCCACCGAATATTTATGAATTTATCGATCATCTTCAGATGTAATCGTAATGTTCATTCATATCATCATGAATCCTCACAATAGGTTTTATGTCTAAAATCCTGTCGAGACTTATATTGTATTGTTTAATCGATGATTTTTCAATCTATCAAACAATAAGATATTATGAATCTTTTATACTTCGCGTTAATATCATACTCGAATCTTATGGCTAGCGATCAGAGTTTAATACAATATTATCTTAGATCTAGATTAGAACAGTATTTGTCAATAACAATTCAAATCCATAAAGTAGATCGATAAAACAAAGATAATATTTGACAAAAATAAACAACTGGATTATATAATATGATGATCAAATGGTATACATATGATTCGACGGATTACATTCAATCCTAATACAAGAGAATGGTTTAGTTATCCATCGTCATGCTAGCTTGATTAACAATGATGAAATGGGGATGAATCTGCATCAGACGCAATTTCTTGGCAATATGATGCGTATTCAGTTCCTTTCTTACATGCACTCTTCTTCTAGTTACATTTTTACTATTGTCATTTCAAACTGAATAGATATCCCTTTTGCTGAAATAACTTGTCCTTATTTGTAGTTTTCCAAACTGCCATGCCCGCGTTATGCGCCTTGAAGTTGTGTTGCAGCGCAACCACGTTGCTTAGCCTTGAACACTTCTGCAAATCAGCTTTGGGTTTAAGCCTTCATAGTGTGTTTTGTGCAAAAAGTCGTGCTACAACGCACTTGCGCTACAACAGCGCTTTACACAGCATAGTAAAACCAATCTCATTTCCTCGATGTATGTGAGTTGGCAACACAAACCCACTGGAAAGTTTATGGTTCATGCTCGATGTAGCGTGTTGCAGCGCGTATGTAGCGCTAGTGCTCGTGGTTTGTCTCTTTTGCTCGTTGCTATGTGCTATAATAATAAGAAGAATGTAAGGCATTCTAAGCTTGAATCTACTAATGATTTATCTTATTCTCAATTACAAAAAGCTTTTGAAAATCTACATACACAAGCCGCATACGCTTTTAAAAAGTTAGCTTCAAACAAAAGAATTTTTTCACACTTGGAAGCTAAAGTTTTGGAAAATGAAAAGAATATGGAATATCTTAGAAATCTATGGTAAATATTCTAAAAGATAAGAATGAGGATAAAGAACCTTCATGGTTTGGTTGTGAAACTTGTCACATTTGGAGAAAAAAAAGGTAAATATTCTTCAAGCTATGTTGGATAAGGCATTACAACCAAAGGTCACTTTTGTTATTGACACTACTAAATATTAGATGCCTTCTCATAATCCTTATAGGAGGTGTAGCTTTGTTGAAAAGGTTTAAATATAAAAAGTATGTCTTCTCCTAACTTATATTGTCATTATTGTTGCAAGAACGGACACACTATTGCAAAGTTCAAGTTTAGGAGACTCTTTGTTCCTAAAGGTGTATTTCAATGGTTGCCTAAAAGCAACCAAAGTTTTACTAATCCTTAAGGACCCAATGAAGATTGGGTACCTATCACTTTTCGTTGATCTTGTAGGATAAATGTCTTGGCTCTATGAAAAGATTACGGGATCTCGTTTGTGGATGCTCAAGACGTGATACGGGTGACATCTCCTTATTTCTTTGACTTTGTGGCAGGGAAGAAGGGTTATGTTACCAAAGAGGTTAACATCTAGTGTTCTTTTAATTGGTAAAAGTGTGTTTATTACTATTAATGTTTCCTATCCTAGAAATATCAGAAAATGTATTTTGTTTAATGATGTAGGTGTATCTTCAATAAGACATACTCAAGTACATCGATTAAGGGATTGATTAACCTATGTCGATGAAATATGAGGAGGAGCAATATAACTATAATAATTTTAACAAGAATGAAAGTCCAATCATAAAGAATGATCATCAAGTCAATAACCTTCTTGGATACATTATTAGTCACACTTTCGAGTAATTTGCAAAGAGAAAGGTGCTAAGAACGTTTGATTTCAAAAGATTTTTTTTGGCACTTTTTGCATTTATTCCAACTTTTGTTCAAGAATTCCTTATGGAATGCAAGTTCATCCTCCATCATTTGGACAGTGAGTTAATATCGTTTCAACTTTCGCTTTGTAAGTAAGTTCTTTTTTTTACTTGTTTATTTTTCAAAGGTATGTGATATATTATGTGTATGATACATGTTATGGGTGTTCATTTCCAAAAAATTCAAATAACAACCATTGTGTGTTTCATTTAACATGTTTATTGCGGCCTCATTCTAAATATCTTCACATGCATTCTATATCTTTTAATATTTCATGCTTACATTTGTGTGTTTGCATGTTATTGACTAGCAAATCATGAAAAACAATCATTTGCATGTGTCTCTCATAAACTAGTTATGCATGTGACAAGTTGAGTCTTACAAAGTCAGCCTAAAATCATGTGTCAAAATTTTCAATCTTTTGACTTCATGTGTCGACTCATGTTTTGTATAGGTCAGCACATGAAAACATTTTTCAAAAAAATTCAAATTTGGTTCAGTATGTGTCAACTCATGTTTGTATAGGTCGGCGCATAGAAATAATTTTTCAGAATTTTTCAAACCTATTTCAGTATGTGTCGATTCATGACCTTTTCAAGTCGGCACGTGCTTCCAAGAGGTCGTCACATTAAGTAATTTTGGGTCATTTCACTTCATTTCTCATTTCCTCTCATACATGCACTCAATCTCCAAAACTCTTCATTTCTTCTTGAGTCTTGCAAACATTTCGAATTGTCATTAACTTTTGTTAGATTCATTCACCATATATCATCCATATTCAAATCGCCACCAAACCATTAAGCATTCTCATTCATGATCCTCATTTCATCTTCTAAAACCCTTATTCACCCAATTTCTCTAAAACTCTAAAGTTGCACTCATTTTTTCTTTTTCTTCACATCTTTGTGTGTTTTTGTGTCTGTTTATCTTATTTGAGTTTGTGGGTAATCATTTATCTCTTAAACATCTACATTCATCGTTCACACATTCAATCGAACACTTGGCGTGCGAATTCTATTTCAATAATTCTCAATGGCACCAAAACTTGCAAGAACTAAGGGTGATTCTAAAGGTAAAGGTAAAGCTACCACTTCTTCTATTATTCTAAAAACTCAATTTTCATTGGTTTTAACTAAGTGTGTTGAGGAATTTGAGGAAAACATCAACACTTGCTTGTTGTGAAGCATAACATTTGGAAGCCTATTGTGGATGGCTGTTTGGATATTCCAAATGTTGTTAGTCATGTTGAGCATCAACATATTGATTACTTTCTGGAGCTTTCACACGACTACAATGAGGACCTAATTCGTGTGTTCTATTCGGGGCTACATGATAGGCGTGATTCTTTATTCAAATTTACCATAGGTAACATTGCTTATGAGTTTACTAATGAGCTTTGGAAGTCTTTATTTGGTATTAATATTGTTGATGTTGATGTTGAACCGTTGGTGACGGATATCAACCTTCATTAACATTTTAAGTGGAACATACATCTGAATCAGTTACATAAGGCTCCTCGTTCTGATGATTTCTATGATCCTATAACAACTGGTTAATTGAAGATGGTTCCTAGCATTTTGTTGTGGATGGTTTCTCATGTCTTTGCCCAAAGAATGATGGGTTCTCAAGAATATACGGTATTGAAATTCATTTGGTATATATTCTTTTGAACAAGACTAAAATTAATTGGGCAAATTACTCTGTGTCTCAGATGTTCACCATCAAGGACTGCAACAAAGGAGTGTCGTTCTGCTATGTTTCCATGATTGCCAAGATTTTGAACTATTTCAACATTGGGATGTCGAATCTTCAGTAGAGATTTTCAGGTCAAGATCAAGATTTCTCTCAATGTTCCCTAACCAACATGGGTTACTTTTGGGATGTAAATCATCGAGTGTACTACTTCCATATGGACAAGAATGGTAGGAAGATTTTAAATTTTGACGATCCTGCAGAGTTTGGTGATCATGTTGTTGAGACACATATGATTGATGATCAACCAATTGGTACGTCTCATGATGGTCCTGGGGGTTATGATTTTATGCAAGATGTTACTCATGAGGATGCTCATGGTAATATCTTTGGTTTAGGATTTGGTGGTCCATCTTCCATCATGACTATGCTACAAAATATGCAGCTTTGGCAAGATGAGCGTTATGAGGAAGATTGTAGGAGGAGAGATGCCTATGAGACTGCTCAAGTGGAGAGATTTCGTCTAATGCAAAAGCATATTACTGCACAAGATGCCAATTTTGAAGCCTTTTCTTCTTATGTGACGGAAAGTCTTGTGTCTATGCGCAATGAGATGGATGCAAATCATGCAGCTATGATTGCTAGGATTAACCATATGATCTCGGCCCAAAATGAGAATCATTACCATTATGCTCTATTTTATAGAGAAATGTGTGACTTCTTAGATCATCATTTTGGTAATGATGGGAAAGGTTGGCATCGAGAAGTGAGGTCAATGCCTAGGGGCCATGGAGGATGATGAAGTGTTGTGTTGTTGTCTTGTTGAGTTGTTGTGTTGTTGTGTCTTTGAGTCACATGTCTTGTGGAGAATTTATTTCATGGAGTTCATTCTTTGAGTCATCATGCATTGTTTTTTGTTAGCTTGTTTTGCTTTTAGTTATGTCTTGACAATGTTATTATTTGTTTAAATATGAGATAATGGTTTTACTATGTGTATTGCCTTGGATGACAATTGTGTAATTTTGTTATATTTCCATTCTATTTATGTTGTGTTAATTTCTATTGTGTGTCTTCATATATGTAGCATATATGTGAAAGCACGTTCTTATCTTTGCAAACACCTATGTATCGTATATTGTATATGTGATATGTTGTATCTATGTGATACTGCTAATAGCTTGTTTTGTCTCTTTTTGATGTTGTCAAAGGGGGAGAAGCATATGAATCTATGAAGTTATGATGCACACATTCATGGAGAGCCTTCATAAAGACACAAAATGTAACATCTCAAGTTTTGCCATCATCAAAAAGGGAGAGTATGTGAGTGAAACTTTTCGTTAAATGTATTTTGTATGATGTCAAAACTAGGATACTTTAGCATTTATGTATATTGGACGGTATACTTTAAGTCTAAATATGCTTATTAGCATAACAACATGTTGGAAAATATTTATAAAAGGTTCAAGCATCAAAGTAAAGGTTTCATGTATCAAAAATTGATTTTTATGTGAAAAACAGCTATGTGTCGACACATATGCACTATAGGTCGACACATAGAAGGAAATTTTCTCTACAGGTCGACACATACAATTTTCAGGTCGGCTCGTATACTCTATTTTTAAAGTGTGTAGCCTATGTTTGATGTGCCACCTTTACAGATCGACACATGACCTATACAAATTGACGCATGATTTATACAGGTCGACACATGCATCGTATGTGCCAACACATGACTTACATAGGTCGACACATACATTAACAATCTTGAAAATTTGTATTGTTTATTATTCCTTTTGCATTTCTTTTACTTCATACTTGCTTATATATATATATATATATATATATATATATATATATATATATATATATATATATATATTAAGGTTCTAGAGTAAACCTTTCAAAGAATTATCATCATATTCAACCTCATTCTATGCATACACACAAACAAACTACACATACTCATTCTTGGTTTAGGTACCATCTAGAATTAGGGTTGATATCCAATTTAGTTTGATTGAATTGTAAATTGGGTTGAGATCTTTGAGGGTTTCAAATAAGAAAACCAATGTGCAGTTTTCCTTCAAGATCAAATTAGGATTTAAAGGTTTTGGAAAATATTATGCAATTTGGATCCGATCGAGTGAAGGTTTTAAATAATGGAAGGTTCTCGCAAAGGAGTAGCATGGGACGGTGGGTCATATTCGTAAATCTTATGTTACAACAATTTGCAGTTTGGATTCGATTAAATATAAAAGCTTTAAAGAACAAGGGGTTTCTTGCAAAGAAGTAGCGTGAGACGGTGAATCAAATTGGCATTGTTGGGTTACTTGATCAAGCTTTGATCAAGGGAAGAGAAAGTGTCAGAATCAACATGAAACTTAAGGTTTATAGGGTTAGATTGCAATATTTCTCTTGTATACATACTTTTGCAAAGTAAGGTTAATTTCATTATCTCAATTTGAGTTCGAATTGAGCGAAGACGTACCCATAGCGTGGTTTTTTGGGGAACTGCCTAAACAAATCCTTGTGTACTCTCTCTCTCTCTCTCTCTCTCTCTCTCTCTCTCTCTCTCTCTCTCTCTCTCTCTCTTATTTTGCAAAATTTTGAATTCATCGATCGTGCGATCATTATGTTTGGATAGAATTTTTTATAAACCTTTTGAAAGAGGTTTTGTTGAGTTGATCATAATTCTTTAGATTGTGATTGGATTTGAAGATCAATAAAACCCTATAAATTTCCAAACAAAATTGATTGCACACAAGGTGTTCGATAATTTGTCTCAATAGATTTATTTTGTGATTTATCATTAGAAATGGTTGCTACTTCTAGCATTGCATTCAATTGATTATGGTTGATAGATTGTTGGTCTAATTTGTGTTCATTATCATATGTTGATTGCAATTATGCATATCTGAGCTTTTTGATAGAGGTTCAGTTAGATGATTCGATTCGGGTTACTTCCCCCTCTCCCTCTAGATCAAAGTCTATCGTCTAACACGTTGGGCTTTGCAATGCACCTACTACTTTCCAAAGGTGCATGCTTTCCATCTTTTCATATATGATTGAGTCATTAATAGAGGTATTTATGGATGATTTTTTTCACTTTTTGGAATTTATTTTGATAGTTGTCTTGCGCACTTGGATGTTGTCCTCGAGAAATGCACAGAAATGAACCTAGTTTTGAATTGGAAAAATGTCATTTTATGGTTACTTAAGGTATCATTTTATGGCATAAAATATCCTCAAAAGGCGTCGAAGTAGACCAGACAAAAATTAAGGTAATTGAAAAACTTCTTCCACATGTGAATGTAAAAGAAATGAGGAGTTTCCTTGGGCATGTCGATTTTCACTGATGATTTATCAAGGATTTTTCCATGATTGTTAAACCACTATGTCTCATCTAGTGAAATAATAGAGTTTTGTTTTTGATGATGAACGTTTTAAGGAGAAACTTGTGACTGTCCTCGTAATTGTAGCACCAAATTTGAACCTCCCTTTTGAATTAATGTGTGATGCTAGCGATTACATTGTGGGCGCAATTCTTGGTCAACGCCATAACAAATTTTTCCATGCCATTTATTACGTTAGTAAAGTTTTAAAAAAAAATAAAGTCAACTATTCAACCACTGAAAAAAGTTACTAGTCGTATTATTTTCATTGGAAAATTTTCGAGCGCATCTAATTGGGTCCAAAGTTGTTATTTTTATAAATCATGCAATATTAAAGTACTGATTCAATAAAGGAGATTTCAAGCCTAGGTTTTTACGGTGGATCTTATTGCTGCCTGAATTTGATCTAGATATAAGGGACAAGAAGGGGGTTGAAAATGTTGTTGATGATCACTTGTCACCATTAGAAAACCATGAGGTTACAAAGAAAGAGAAAAGTATAAACGAGAAATTTCCAGATGAGCATTTGGTGGAAGTTAGAGAACGACCTTGGTTTGATGATATGGCTAATTATAAAGCGACAAAAAAGGTTCTTTATTATTTCACTTTGCAGCAGAAAAAGAAGTTTTACAAGGAGGCGAGATATTTCTTGTGGGATGAGCCTTATTTGTTCAGCGTGAGTGTAGACGGGCTTATTAGAAAATGTGTAGCAGGAAAAGAAGCAAATAACATTATGTGGAAATGCCATAGCTCATCTTATGGAGATCATCATAGTGAAGAGATAACAACAGCAAAAATACTTCAAAGTGGTTTCTCGTGACCAACAACATGCAAGGATTATAAGGAATATCGGCAAAAATTCCCTAAATATCATAAAACAGGTAGTATCTTTAAGCGTGACAAAATGCCACAAAAAGGTATAGTAGAAGTCGAACCTTTTGATTGTTGGGGAATATATTCTATGGGTCCTTTTCCCCTATCACATTATCATCTTTATATTCTGGTATGTGTGGATTATATTACTAAATAGGTTGAAGCAATCATGTGTGCAGCTAATGATGCCAAAACTTTTGATAACTTTTTTAGGAATAATATTTTTTCTAGGTTGGGAGTATCCAGAGTCTTGATCAGCGATGGGGGGGTGCATTTTTGCTAGAAATATTTGGAAACTGTGTTGAAAAAATACAACTTAAAGCACCAAGTATCCATAGACTTGTGGATAGGTAGAAGTTTCCAACATGTTAGACGAGGGCATAAATCTAGGAATAGATCGCCTAATGAAAATTCTCTAATTAAAAATTATGTTTTTAAAAATATTTTTCTATGGAAAGCGAAAACGAATTTGGAACAACCCTCGTCTATTCGAATTGTTATTGGTAGGACCGGATAGGCGCACAAACCATAATATAAAGTATGCTAAAGATGAGAAAATCCAATCAACAAGTTCAATAGTTTATTTGAATATAAACCACACTTAAGATAAACGATTTCCAATGAGAAGTAAAAATAAACTTGACAAAGGACTTTTATTGAACACTTGGTGTGCAGTAAGTTTATCGAACACTTGGTGTGCAATGCATCAAGCTTGATTCTCTTTGTGTTGAAGTTACAACAAATTAATTGTAATAGTTTATATTGAAATGGTTTTACACAAACAATTTTAAACACTCCAACATAACTAGAATTCTCAACAGTTCAAATTACGCACTAAGTGTGACCAAAATCTAAAAGGAAAGTTGAGAGAGAGAGAGAGGGAAAGAGAAAGAGAGAGAGAAAGATTATATCAATATTTGTTTAGGCAGATCCCCAATTGTCCTTACTATGGGTACATCTGCCTATAATTCGAAATCAAATTGAGATATTGTAATTAACCTTTGCAATATCAGTTTATAAGAGAAGTAGTAGAAATGAAAACCTCAAAACATATGTTTGATGTTGATCCTAGCTGCTTCTCTACCCTTGATCTTAGAAATATCAAGTCACATAAGATCTCTAATATGATCTTCCAGTTACCACTACTCCTTTGACTGAACCTTTCGTTCTTCAAAGTCTTCACCTGGTTGAATCCAAATTGCAAAATATTGCCCCGAGCCTTTCAATTAATCCTCTGATTACCGCTACTCCTTTGCAAGAAGCCCCATTCTTTAAAGCCTTTTCTATTCCGAATCCAAGTTGAGAAGACTTGTGAAAAACCCTCTAAATCAACTCTTGATCTTGGAGTAAAAACACTAAAGGTTTTATCCTTGAATCCCCTAAAGAAAACCTGAACCCAATTGGATTACACAATCCTAAATTGGACCTTATCAATCTTTTCTTGCCAACAAACAATCAAAAATGATTATATGTAATTGATGAACGTGTCAAGAGAGGTTGAAGATGATAAGAGTTCTTTGTATATTTCAGGATTCAATGGTTAGAAATGATGCATGTATGAGTATTTATATGTATGTTTGAGTGTAAAAAAGAAATGAGTAAAACAGATTTTTAGCCAAAATGCAATTTTTAATGTTTGGTATAGAATGTATTGACTCTAAAATGGAATGAATCAATACATCAGCTGAATGAGTCAATACAAGGCCAAATAAAGTCGATACATTGGAGGCAGTAGCTAATTTGAGAGAAAAATGTTTCAGAATGAGTCGACTCCAAACATGGGAGAGTTGACTCATTTGCTCAGTGTATCGACTCATTCCTTCAATGTATCGATACATTGAAGGCAGTGGCAAGTATTTTAAAAACACCTTTCAGATTGAGTCAACCCAACCAAGAATGAGTCGACCCATTCGGAGGATGTATCGGCCCATTTGCAGGATGTATCGACCCATTCGAGGCAGATACAAATTCTTTGAAAATCCCCTCAATATGTATCGACCCATGCATGACTCTTTGTGGAAAAAAAATCATATATTTTGGCATGTGATGGCTTATGTAATCGAGTCTTACATGTTCTATGATGATGATGATGATGATGATGATGATGATGATGATGCACATTTGAGATTGTAAGATCTGAATACACAAATATCTAAGCTACCTATTTTAGACATCATTTAAAATACATTAAGAGCATATTGCACTCACATACTCCTCATTTTTTGATGATGGAAGCTCCCTCTGAATATGTGTGTCATACCCCAAAATTTGCCCGTTGATATTACAAGGCATCTTTCAAAGCATCCCTCAAGACCCTCCGACTTGCTCTGCAAGGCACTGATATCAAATGAACAAAAGCCCAGCTCACAACAGGCCCAATCCCGAAGTGGCCCAAACTAGCTTGCTCGCTAGGCGAGCAATTCCTTCGCCTAGCGAACACTTCATCATGATACTCGCCCAGCGAAGCATCGGATCCAGAAAAAAGCCCAAAACTAGCTTGCTCGCTAGGCGAGCAATTCCTTCGCCTAGCGAAGCTTGCGAAAATCTGAAGTTTTGGACCTCATTTTAAGCCCATTAGGTCACCTCTACTACTATAAATACCAGCTCTTCACAGACACACAGGGATATAGACGGACAGACACCGAGACGGAGAGACCAAGGCGAAGGACGGAAACCCTGGTGCAAAAACCCTGCTAACCTGAAGACAGCCCCTCCGCGCCGAAACTACCGCCGCCTCCAAGCAATCAGTCCCTTTCAATATCGCGATTGCACACAGGTTTGCGTATCATCGCTGTTTTACGTTTCCAATTGATATTCTTCACATACATGATGCATTCCGATTAAAGTTTTGATATGTAATTCGATTTCGTATGTGAATCTAAGTATGAGCATCATGTATAATTGTCTATGCTATGCCTGTGATCAAATGCCATAAGAGTGCAGGTTTTCGGAAGTCATGCTGCTGTCAAACTCCAAACCCGTGGCCGCTCGCTAGCTCATCGCTAAGCGAGCCTGCAGCGAGCATTCGCTGAGCCTTCGCTAGGCGAAGCAGAGGCGAACGGGACAGTGGCTGCTTTGTCTCTTTGCTGTTCTATCTTATGCTTATCTAATTACGATTTTGCATCATTTGGCCTGAACTTATAACTGTTATTGTTTATCTTATGGTGCAATTGTCAAATCATACTTTATCTCAATGCTCTAACCCGTGTGTTGAATGGTGTAAAGGCTTCCATATCTTCAATAAGGCGGCCGGCTAGGTACTCCACTTTACGTGTGGGAGACCTTCGTAGAGATGGATTCTAAATTGCTTCACTTTAATGTGAAGATTCATATTGATTGCCTAATTAATTTTAATGTATTAATTTTTAATGTATTGATTTTAATGTCTTGATTTTAATGTGGAGATTCATCGTAATTACCTAATGAACGTTAAAACATGGACTTTAAATAAATGATATCGGACCTCTCTTTGTTACCCCACGATTACGTAATACGGTCATGTCCCGCGAATGTGGGGATACACTTAGCAATGGCCCCTCGGTTAAATCATCATAAAATAAATCATGGTCCCTCGGATGTTGCCTTCGAAAGTACGATTTTGTCCCTCGATGACCCTTCGGTGTAGCCTATGGCTAAATGATGATAGTCCCTTCGAATGCTAAGGTATCCTCACTACTGTTGCCTTCGATGACCAGCCGATGACCCTACGATGACCCTTCTACATCCCAAGGATAAAACTACTTACTTCTCAATAGTAAGGACAGTTTTACCCTCACAAGGATAGGAAATACAGTAAAGACCTCGGACAGGTATAACCCTTAATTGCTCATTCATAACCTAAAATACTTTTCACACCTCACACATTTCCAACACATTTCCAAAACATCCTTTTTAGAAAATCACCACTTGGCATACATTCACACTAGAATCATTGCCGAGTTATATTTTTCTAAACAACTTTCAAAACTAAATGAGATAACCACTTTGTATACATTCATGCAAGGATCATTACAAAGTTAAATTCTCCTTTTCAAAGCATTTCCTACACATTTCTCAAACACTCTTTTTCAAACTAGGAAAACATAAATGATTGAGCAATTAAGAGCCCATGGATAACCATGGATACAAAGGGTGCTAACACCTTCCCTTTGTATAACGTACCTCCCGAGCCTAAGAATCTAAATTAAGGTCTTTCCTGTTCTTTTCCACCTTTCCTTATTGGATAAAAGAAAAGTCGGTGGCGACTCTTGCTAACCGCGACATTGCGATTAAACACACAAAAAAGTCAGTTCACCGTATCGCCAGAACTGGCGACTCTGCTGGGGAATACAAAGAGAGGTCACCTTAAAAAATCATTTATGTTTTCAAATTGTTCCTTCTTGTAAGGGAATTTTTGAGTGAAAGATCCTACACCCGGATCTAGTGTACCTTAGGTAAGTAGCAATAGATCATCGCGACTATCCGGCGTATACTGGAATGGTTAAAATGATGGCTACGGTTAATGTGACACTTTGGATGTCCTGATGTTCCTCATGTTTACTTGAGGAAAAATTTGGCATTCGCGTGGTGTCATCAAAGCATTAACCAGACCTTTAGAACCCTAATTGACTCATCCTAGCCATTAGAAAGTAGTGAGATAACTGGCTTCGGTTCCGACTGGGGTTGGTTGATACTCGATACTACACTCTTTGAGATTGGACTTTAGGGAAGCTTTGGTCAACCACTTGGTGTTGCACTGAAGTGGACTTAAAGAAAGGTCGATGATCTGAGATCCTTCTAGAACCCGGTTACTATTCTAGGACAGGTTGAACCAACCAAACTTCAGTGGGGAGGGTACTTACCTATGGAACTCATGCAAGCCTCAAAACTTAGGAATGATTGTTGTGTGACTTGCTTGTGCGTGTTCTTTACTTAACATCATAACATCATAACATCATAACATCATTTCAAGGACTTAGGGATTTAACTTTGCTCTGTTTTGTAAGGCTATGGCTCCCAGGAAGACTATCCGGATTAATCTTGTAGCAATCTCTCCTCAACTCAAGGATTTAGTGTCAGAACTTCCTGATCAGGCTCAGTTTATCCAGAAACATGGTTCTCTCCTCAATTTGGTTACCACTGGTTTCAAAGAAGATATGATGAGAGTTTTATTCCAGTTCTTCGACCCTAAACATCATTGCTTCACATTCCCAGATTATCAGTTGGTACCTACACTGGAAGAATTCTCCAGACTGCTTGGGATACCTATCCTTGATCAAATACCTTTCAGTGGTCTGGAAAAGATTCCGAAGGCTGAAGAAGTTGCCGCAGCTTTACACATGACGAAGTCTGACATTGAAACTAATTGGGTAACAAGGAGTGGAATGAAAGGTTTACTTGCCAAAGTTCTGATAAGTAAGGCCCGAGAATTCCTAAAAGGTATGAATGTCCATGCTTTTGAAGACGTTCTAGAATTGCTAATCTATGGTTTGGTGCTATTCCCTAATCCGGACCAGTTCATAGACATGAATGCTATCAAGATATTTCTCACTCATAACCCTGTGCCTACCCTGCTTGGAGATATTTTGCATTCCCTTCACACTCGTACTATGAAGAGACAAGGGACTCTCATGTGCTGCGTACCGTTGTTGTCTAGGTGGTTTATTTCGCACCTTCCTCAATCAGTCTTGAAGAATGATCAAAATTTGAAGTGGTCTCAAAGGATAATGGCACTCTCCCATTCAGACATCCGTTGGTGTTCTAATCTCAGAGAAAATGTTGTCATCATCGACCGTTGTGGAGAATTCCCTAGTGTACCACTCATGGGGATAAGATGAGGTATTACTTACAATCCCGCCTTAGCCCTACGTCAGTTTGGGCATGCTCGAAGAGATGGTCCACATGAAATGATTATTCAAGGTACAGTGTTTGACTATGACAATGACTCTCAAGGTCTCCGTCAAAGGTTTATACGAGCTTGGGGCATGGTGAAAAGAAAGTATTAGAGCTCACCAGTCATCTTAATGAGGAACGAAGACTCAATGCATATCTTCGCCCAAAAAGAAGTCGCCCCTAGGAGACTTGAGCTTTCATTGTATTTTACTATTATTCCTTCTGTAATGAACATTGAAAAAAAATTAGCAATAAACATTTCTCTCTTGTTGGTGATTTACGCAAAGCTAAATTCCAAAAGTCCTTGAAAACATTTCATGCATTGCATCGCATAACATAACATCGCATAACAGGTGTTCTAAAGGACCATATTCTCACGGTCTGCCTCTTACACAGAAAAATGGATCTCGAACAAACTGTCAAGGATCTCCAGACTCAGAATGCTCAATTCAAGGAGATGATGCTAAGCTTATCCAAGGGGCAGGAGGAACTGAAGGCTCTTTTGGTCGAAAAGAAGAAAGACAAGAAAGCTGTGAGTTTCATTAACCCAGGAAGAAGGCGTAAAGGACAGGCTACGGGAATCAAATTTGGAATCCCGAATGGCCCAGAAGGGGCGGAGAATGATTCAGAGGAAGAGAATGCTGATTTCTCCAACCCTGAGGATGACGATGAAGAGTATGAAAATGAACAGTACTCTCCAAGAGATGATAAGTACAAATTGCTGGAAGAACGCATGCTAGCTATGGAGGGTCAGAAGGCGCCCGGTCTGGATTTCGAAAGTTTGGGTCTGGTCTCCGACGTAACCATTCCTCGCAAATTCAAAATCCCCACTTTCACTAAGTACGATGGTGCGTCTTGTCCTCAGATGCATCTAAGGGCTTATGTGAGAAAGATTCAGCCGCATACCACTGATAGGAAGCTGTGGATCCATTTCTTCCAAGAGAGCCTGTCTGGCACACAGTTGGAATGGTATTATCAGCTCGAGAGCTCTGACATCCGCACCTGGACTGATTTAGCGACAGCTTTCTATAAACAGTACCAGTATAACTCTGAACTAGCACCTACCCGGCTACAGTTGCAGAATATGACTATGGGATCTAAAGAAAGCTTTAAAGAATATGCTCAAAAGTGGAGAGATTTGGCTGGCAGAGTCAAACCCCCTATGACTGACAGAGAATTGGTGGACATGTTCATGGGCACACTGACCGGCCCATTCTACAGCCATCTACTGGGAAGTTCTTCATCAGGTTTCACTGAACTTATATTAACAGGTGAACGTGTTGAAAGCGGCATCCGAAGTGGAAAGATACAGGCGGCTACCTCTGCAAGCACCAAAAGGTCCTATCAGGGGAGGAACGAATCAAATGCTGTGTATGGTCAAAAGAATCATAATAAGAAAAATGGTGACCACGTCGTTGGAGCAGTGACGATCGCAGCCCCGCCAGCTCAAAACTTCCAGCAAAGACAAGACAGACCGAGAAGGCAGTTTACCAAGCTCAATATGACTTTAGCACAAGCACTGCAAAGTATGCTAAAGGTAAACTTAATCACTCTCAGAGGTCCTCCTGCAAATGTCAACACTGCTTCGCCTCGTTATAATCCCAATGCCAGGTGTGCATATCACTCCGATAGCCCCGGGCATGATACAAACGACTGTTGGTTGTTGAAGAACAAAATTCAGAATATGATCGACGCTGGAGAAATTGAATTCGAGCCTCTGGAGACTCCTAATGTCATCACTGCTCCTATGCCTAATCATGACAAGGCTGTTAATGCTCTCGATGACGATTCTCTCATCACTACTGTAGCGGACTTAACATCTCCTCTCCCGAACGTAAAGAGGAATTTATTGCAAGCTGGTTTATTTCCAGGTTGTACTGAAGATTGCAATCTCTGCATACTCTGGCCCGAGGACTGTTTGAAATTGGAGAATGGTATTCAACGGCTGATGGACGATCGTACAATTCTCTTTGAAAGGGTTTCTAAGGCGGAAAACCCTGTTGAAGAAGTATCTGTGATTGCAAGGTCCAAGGTTCCCGTGAAGATTACTGCTCCCAGAATACCTGTGAAGATTGTTGCTGAGCCCAAGGTAGCCCCCCTAATCATTACCGCACCTGGCCCAGTACCGTATTCTTCAAGCAAAGCTATTCCGTGGAATTATGGCGGTGATGTTTACGTTCATGGCGTGAAGCAAGTGGATAATGCTGCTAATGCTAGTGGCATTGTTGGGACTAGTAAAATTACTCGAAGCGGAAGGATCTTCTCTCCAGAAATCTCACCTCCTGTCCTTGAAACTCGAGGAAAGGAACCAGTCAATCCTTCTCAGTCAGAGACACCGGTCGAAGTTACTTCCGAAGATGTTGCCAAACAAGAAATGGAAGAAGTACTGAAAATCATTCGCAAGAGTGATTTTGATGTTGTAGAACAGTTGGGGCATACCCCGTCTAAGATCTCGATGTTGTCCTTGTTGTTATCTTCTGAATCTCACGCCAATGCCTTGATAAAATTCCTGAAGACTGCCCATGTACCTCAGGAGACCTCCGTCGATCAGTTCGAGAACTATGTTGCTAACCTGACTGTTGACGATGGCCTAGGTTTTTCCAATGTTGACCTGACACCAGCAGGGAAGAATCACAATAAAGCCCTGCATATCTCCATTGAGTGTAAAGGGATCACCCTGTCTCATGTGTTGATCGATAATGGCTCTTCTTTGAATGTGCTACCGAAAGCCGTGCTCGATAAACTTGACTGTAAAGGCATTGAATTGAAGCCTAGTGACATTGTGGTGCATGCTTACGATGGGGCAAAGAGTGTTGTCCACGGTGAAGTTGTTCTCCCTATCAAGATAGGACCTCAAGTCTTCAACACTACCTTCCACGTAATGAACATTCGCCCCGCCTATTCCTGCTTGCTGGGACGCCCTTGGATTCATGGGGCAGGTGCTGTAGCTTCGTCTCTCCATCAAAAGCTGAGATATCCAATAGAGGGTAAGATTGTCACTGTGTGTGGGGAAGAGGAGTATATCGTCAGTAGTGTGCATACCTTTAGATATGTTGAGATGAATGGTGAATTCTTCGAGACTCCGTCTCAGTCATTTGAAGTAGTTCCTCCGCTCCGTCCTGTCCTTAAGCCAACTCCCCTTGTGCCCGAGGTTATTCGAGCTCCTCCTGCCATGGTGTCCCTGAAGGACGCTCAAGCTGTGGTTGAAGATGGTGGCTGTGCCGGCTGGGGTCAACTGATCAACATACCCTACAAGTCTGATAAATCTGGTCTGGGATTTAGCTCTGAAAAGATGGTCAAAGGTCAAATCAATGCTGTAGAAGATGCTGACAGTGATTGCGACCTGGATAGCTGGATCTTCCCAACAATTGGTGACGGACTCAATAATTGGAAGGCTGAAGACACTATCCCGATCTCCTTTAGTCAGGAGTAATTGTTATTGTCCATTTAGTATTGCAAATTTTTAATTGAACTTCTCCAAGCGTTGTGTCTATGCCCGGGGCACAATAGCTAATTTGTTAAGGGTTTTGTCATTTCATAAGCATATTCATATTCAATAAATCAATGGACTTTGTTGCATTCAAATATTGCGCTCTTTACCTTTTCTGTCATCTTCCAAACGAGCTATGTTTTCTTACACACACTCACGTAACGAATTGCAGATCTATACCCACTCTGGATCCTGTTGACAATAGTTCTACTACTGTTCATTATGACTTTGAAAATCCGATCTACCAAGCCGAGGATGGAAGTGAGGAAGATTGTGAAGTACCTGGAGAACTTGCCAGACTGTTACTGCAGGAAGAGAGGACTATACAGCCGCATGAGGAGTCAGTTGAGATTGTAAATCTGGGTACCGAAGTAGACAAGAAAGAAGTCAAAATAGGAGCAGGCTTGGAAAACAGTGTCAAAAGAAGGTTGATTCAGATGTTACATGACTATGTAGAGATTTTTGCTTGGTCTTATGACGACATGCCAGGACTGGATACTGATATAGTAGTACATCGGCTGCCAACGAGGGAAGATTGTCGTCCTGTTAAGCAAAAGGTTCGTCGCATGCGTCCTGAAATGTCAGAGAAAATCAAAGCCGAGGTTATGAAACAATTCAATGTCGGTTTTCTAGTCGTTACTTCTTATCCTCAATGGGTTGCTAATGTGGTACCAGTGCCGAAGAAAGATGGTAAGGTGCGAATGTCCGTAGATTACCGAGACCTGAATAAAGCAAGTCCCAAAGACGACTTTCCACTTCCGCACATTGATGTTCTGGTAGATAACACCGCTCAACACAAGGTGTTCTCATTCATGGATGGATTCTCAGGTTATAACCAGATTAAGATGGCGCCTGCGGACATGGAAAAAACTACGTTTGTGACGCATTGGGGCACGTTCTGTTATAAAGTAATGCCATTTGGTTTAAAGAATGCAGGGGCAACATACCAGCGTGCTATGGTGGTTTTGTTCCATGATATGATCCATCATGAAATAGAAGTATATGTGGATGACATGATAGCCAGATCTCATACTGAGGAGGAACATCTCGATCATTTATACAAACTGTTCGAGAGGTTGAAGAAATACAAGTTGAGGTTGAACCCGAACAAATGCACCTTTGGGGTAAGGTCCGGCAAACTCCTGGGCTTTATTGTCAGTGGTAAAGGGATTGAGGTTGACCCGGCCAAGGTGAGAGCTATTCAAGAAATGCCAGTTCCCAGTACAGATAAAGAAGTCAGAGGCTTCTTGGGACGCTTGAATTACATTGCCCGATTTATCTCCCATTTGACCGCCACCTGCAAACCCCTCTTCAAGCTACTGAGGAAAAATCAAGAGATGATATGGAATGAGGAATGTCAAGAAGCTTTTGACAAAATCAAGAAGTATCTTCAAGAACCTCCAATTCTGATGCCACCAGTTGAAGGAAGACCTCTAATCATGTATTTAACCGTGTTAGAAAATTCGATGGGGTGCGTGTTGGGACAACATGACGAGTCTGGTCGAAAAGAGCATGCCATATACTACCTTAGCAAATAGTTTACCGACTGTGAAACAAGATACTCACTGCTCGAGAAAACCTGTTGTGCTTTGGCCTGGGCTGCTCGCCGACTGAGACAGTATATGTTGAATCACACCACTTTATTGATTTCTAAGATGGATCCTATCAAATACATATTTGAGAAACCCGCTCTCTCCGGAAGAATAGCAAGATGGCAGATGATTCTAACAGAGTACGACATCCAGTATACTACCCAGAAAGCAATCAAAGGAAGCGTGCTAGCCGATCATTTGGCTCATCAAGCAGTGGATGATTACCAATCTATGAATTTTGAGTTCCCAGATGAGGATGTCATGCTTGTTACTGATTATGAAGAGCCTGGACCGGAGGAAGGACCCGAGCTAGGATCCCGATGGACTATGGTTTTCGATGGGTCTTCTAATGCATTGGGCAATGGTGTTGGTGTGGTAATCATTTCTCCCGAGGGTTACCATACGCCTTTCACTGCTAGACTATGTTTTCATTGTACCAATAATATGGCTGAGTATGAAGCATGTATTTTGGGACTCAAGGCTGCCATAGACCGGCGGATCAAGTTTTTGAGTGTGTACGGAGATTCAGCCTTGGTAATTAGTCAGATCAAAGGAGAATGGGACACTAAACATCCGAATCTCATCCCTTATCGAGAGCGGGTGATGACATTAATCCCATACTTTGAAGAGATTACATTTGAACATATTCCACGAGAGGAGAATCAGTTGGCAGACGCATTAGCTACCATGTCATCTATGTTCAGAGTCAGATGGGACGGTGAAGCTCCCAGGATCACTATTGAACGATTAGATGAACCAGCACACTGTTATGAACTTCGCACTGAAAGGGAACAGGGGAAACCTTGGTTCCACGACGTAAAAAGATATTTAGAAGCTCAGGAATACCCAGAAGGGGCGTCCATCAATGATAGAAAATTCTTGAGGAAGTTCTCCGCTAAATTCTTTCTGAGTAATGGAGTATTATACAAGCGTAATCATGATTCGACTCTGCTTCGCTGTGTGGATAGAAAGGAAGCAGAAAGGATTATGGAAGACATGCATGACGGTATTTTTGGGACTCATTCTAACGGACATACAATGGCTAAGAAGATTCTGAGATCGGGGTATTATTGGTCTACCATGGAAGCTGATTGCCACCATCACTCCAGAACCTGTCACAAGTGCCAGATATATGCGGATAAAGTACATGTGCCTCCTGCTCCATTGAACGTGTTGACAGCACCTTGGCCCTTTGCAATGTGGGGCATTGATATGATTGGAGAGATTAAACCTACTGCTTCTAACGGGCATCGTTTCATCCTTGTTGCTATTGATTACTTTACAAAGTGGGTAGAGGCCGCCTCATTCGCTTTTGTCACCAAGAATGTGGTGACACGATTCATCAAGAATAATCTCATTTGTCGGTATGGCATCCCTGAAAGAATTATCACTGACAATGGTACTAATTTGAACAATAAGATGATTACGGAACTCTGCACGCAGTTCAAAATAAAACACCATAACTCTTCTCCGTACCGGCCAAAGATGAACGGTGCCGTAGAGGCTGCTAATAAGAATATCAAGAAGATCATACAAAAGATGACGGTGACGTACAAAGACTGGCATGAGATGTTACCGTTTGCTCTTCACGGTTATCGCACTTCAGTACGCACTTCGACAGGAGCAACTCCTTTCTCTTTAGTCTACGGAATGGAAGCCGTTTTACCAGTGGAAGTCCAGATTCCCTCTCTAAGAATCATGAAAGAGGCGGGCTTAGATGAAGATGAATGGATTCAGACTCGACTCGATCAGATAAACTTGATTGATGAGAAGAGACTTGCGGCTGTTTGTCATGGACAGATATATCAGAAGCGCATGACTCAGGCATTTAACAAAAGAGTCAAGAGACAGATGTATCAAATTGGCGACTTGGTGATAAAGCGTATCATTCTACCACAAGGTGATCCCAGAGGCAAGTGGACTCCCACATACGAAGGGCCATTTGTGGTTAAGAAAGTATTCTCCGGTGGAGCCATGATACTCGCTACAATGGATGGCGAAGACTTCCCGCTTCCTGTGAACGCGGACATAGTTAAAAAATACTACGCATAAAAAAAAGACCCGCTAGGTCGACGTACCTAGGCAAAAGTAAGGGCATCCCGGCGAACCAAAAGGGTTCGGGCAAAAATTAGGGATAAACATATAAAGACGTACACCCGGCAAGTCGAAAACCTGAAAAGGCGGCTTGAGCAAAAAAAGGGTATCCCGGTGGACTGAAAACCTAAAAAGGCGGTCCAGGCAAAAATTAGGGATTAAAGCGTATGACTATGCCTCGTTCTCTGTCTGCTTCAACCAAGTTCAAGGGACTGAACAAGCCAATCACTTCTATCCGACAGCAGGAGATGAGATGCTTGAAGACATAATGACAGTAGTGAAATTAGAATTGATAGGATTTTCTCCCGCATAGCTTTCTCTCTGTTTTCCTGGCAATGTCCTCTTACTAGGATGTCTGTCTCCTTGTACATAAGTTGCCTCTTTGTAGGCCCTCTTTCAAAATCAATCCAATTTTATTCCCAAAAAGATGCTTTTGTTTTACTTCCTCTGTTTTGATTGCATAAACGTCCATTGATTTAATTTGAATTGATATATGCATTTGAATATGATCAATGTTTATCAAAAATACATGCCTAAAATGGAAATTGCAACTACTACGAGACTTCAGGACCAAGGAGAAGGTCTAACCACGCTTTCCAATGAGTCCGTTGCTAATTCGATTCCCCGGCAACGCCAATTATTCTCCAGAAGAGGTCGGCACCACCATACCGACAGGTCATCTCTTCCATCCCCAGCCAGGCTCTGTTGAGTGTTTTCATCGTCAGACAGAAATCAAGCTAAGAAAGGATCATCAATACAAATATCTCCGACCAGCAGACTGAGATTTATTTCCCCAGTAGAGTTCCCTGGAGGAATGTTCAGACGCATAGAGCATTCATTACATCATTCACATTTACTTCATTCCGCATCACATACTTTACATCATTTCATAGCATGTATATGCGTACCATGTTCGCGAGCATAAAGCATCTCATGCATCATGACAGTGCATGAAACTAACTTTATTTTTCAGGCTAATCACATTCAAGATTCGAGTACGGCTCTCAGATATAATCCATCTGACGAACGTTCTGACATCCTCCCAATGGTGGCATCTCTAAGCCCACCCCAGATAGTCACTACAAATACAACAAATATCATCAGATACCGCCCAACGGACGGTTCATTCTGATTCAACCCAACGTATGACTCCTTCAGCTCAGATACGGTCTAACGTACGATCCATTCTGGCATTCTGCAACTCCAATACGGTCTAACGTACGACCCATTTGGATACTCAAATCCTCAGATGCTGCCTAGCGTACGGTACATTCCGAGGTGTAGTCTAGCGTACGACTACTTTCTTCTTCAGATACAGCCTAACGTACGGCTCATTCTGCAACTCCAATACGGTCTAACGTACGACCCATTTGGACCTTCAGCTCAGATACGGTCTAACGTACGATCCATTCTGACTTTCAACCAACTCCGATATGGTTTAATGTACGACCAAGTTAGACCTTCATCTACTCAGATGCTACCTTAGGACAGGTACATTTCTGAATGGTAGTCTAGTATACGACTACTCCCTTTTAAGCAGATTCAGCCTAACGGACGGCTCATTCTGTTACTCAGATGCTACCTTAGGACAGGTACATTTCTGAATGGTAGTCTAGTATACGACTACTCCCTTTTCAGCAGATTCAGCCTAACGGACGGCTCATTCTGTTACTCAGATGCTACCTTAGGACAGGTACATTTCTGAATGGTAGTCTAGTATACGACTACTCCCTTTTCAGCAGATTCAGCCTAATGGACGGCTCATTCTGTTACTCAGATGCTACCTTAGGACAGGTACATTTCTGAATGGTAGTCTAGTATACGACTACTCCCTTTTCAGCAGATTCAGCCCAATGGACGGCTCATTCTGCTCATATATGGTTTAATGTACGACCAAGTTAGACCTTCATCTGCTCAGATGCTACCTAGTGACAGGTACATTTCTGAATTGTAGTCTAGCGTACGACTACCCCCTTTCATCATCAGACACAGCCTAACGGACGGCTCATCCTGCAACTCCAATCCAGGCTATCATAAGACCCATTTGGGTCTTCAACTCAGAGACGATCTAGCGTACGATCCGTTCTGATTTTTCATCCTCGACAAAGTCATCCGCCTAACGAACAGCTCACTCTGGTATTCAGATACGGTCCAGTGTATGATCCATTCTGATCCCTTATCCCCAGCAGTATATAGCATGCTCTGACTCCCCAGCGAAGTCAACAGCATGATGGATGATTCACTATACGGTCTAGCGTATGACCCGGTATGACATCCATGGCTTCAGACATCGTCTAACGTACGGCACAATCGGAAGCTCGTCATCAAACTTCCTGGATGGCATCTCTAAGCCCATCTCCATCAAGACTAGCTCCTGATTGACAAGCGCAAATTTTTGGGGCATTCTGGTGTTCAATAATCTTTCACCTCCAGACCACGAACGGCACATACCATTCTACTCTCTCGGTTCAAGAATATTGAACAGGGGCAGCTGTCATACCCCAAAATTTGCCCGTTGATATTACAAGGCATCTTTCAAAGCATCCCTCAAGACCCTCCGACTTGCTCTGCAAGGCACTGATATCAAATGAACAAAAGCCCAGCTCACAACAGGCCCAATCCCGAAGTGGCCCAAACTAGCTTGCTCGCTAGGCGAGCAATTCCTTCGCCTAGCGAACACTTCATCATGATACTCGCCCAGCGAAGCATCAGATCCAGAAAAAAGCCCAAAACTAGCTTGCTCGCTAGGCGAGCAATTCCTTCGCCTAGCGAAGCTTGCGAAAATCTGAAGTTTTGGACCTCATTTTAAGCCCATTAGGTCACCTCTACTACTATAAATACCAGCTCTTCACAGACACACAGGGATATAGATGGACAGACACCGAGACGGAGAGACCAAGGCGAAGGACGGAAACCCTGGTGCAAAAACCCTGCTAACCTGAAGACAGCCCCTCCGCGCCGAAACTACCGCCGCCTCCAAGCAATCAGTCCCTTTCAATATCGCGATTGCACACAGGTTTGCGTATCATCGCTGTTTTACGTTTCCAATTGATATTCTTCACATACATGATGCATTTCGATTAAAGTTTTGATATGTAATTCGATTTCGTATGTGAATCTAAGTATGAGCATCATGTATAATTGTCTATGCTATGCCTGTGATCAAATGCCATAAGAGTGCAGGTTTTCGGAAGTCATGCTGCTGTCAAACTCCAAACCCGTGGCCGCTCGCTAGCTCATCGCTAAGCGAGCCTGCAGCGAGCATTCGCTGAGCCTTCGCTAGGCGAAGCAGAGGCGAACGGGACAGTGGCTGCTTTGTCTCTTTGCTGTTCTATCTTATGCTTATCTAATTACGATTTTGCATCATTTGGCCTGAACTTATAACTGTTATTGTTTATCTTATGGTGCAATTGTCAAATCATACTTTATCTCAATGCTCTAACCCGTGTGTTGAATGGTGTAAAGGCTTCCATATCTTCAATAAGGCGGCCGGCTAGGTACTCCACTTTACGTGTGGGAGACCTTCGTAGAGATGGATTCTAAATTGCTTCACTTTAATGTGAAGATTCATATTGATTGCCTAATTAATTTTAATGTATTAATTTTTAATGTATTGATTTTAATGTCTTGATTTTAATGTGGAGATTCATCGTAATTACCTAATGAACGTTAAAACATGGACTTTAAATAAATGATATCGGACCTCTCTTTGTTACCCCACGATTACGTAATACGGTCATGTCCCGCGAATGTGGGGATACACTTAGCAATGGCCCCTCGGTTAAATCATCATAAAATAAATCATGGTCCCTCGGATGTTGCCTTCGAAAGTACGATTTTGTCCCTCGATGACCCTTCGGTGTAGCCTATGGCTAAATGATGATAGTCCCTTCGAATGCTAAGGTATCCTCACTACTGTTGCCTTCGATGACCAGCCGATGACCCTACGATGACCCTTCTACATCCCAAGGATAAAACTACTTACTTCTCAATAGTAAGGACAGTTTTACCCTCACAAGGATAGGAAATACAGTAAAGACCTCGGACAGGTATAACCCTTAATTGCTCATTCATAACCTAAAATACTTTTCACACCTCACACATTTCCAACACATTTCCAAAACATCCTTTTTAGAAAATCACCACTTGGCATACATTCACACTAGAATCATTGCCGAGTTATATTTTTCTAAACAACTTTCAAAACTAAATGAGATAACCACTTTGTATACATTCATGCAAGGATCATTACAAAGTTAAATTCTCCTTTTCAAAGCATTTCCTACACATTTCTCAAACACTCTTTTTCAAACTAGGAAAACATAAATGATTGAGCAATTAAGAGCCCATGGATAACCATGGATACAAAGGGTGCTAACACCTTCCCTTTGTATAACGTACCTCCCGAGCCTAAGAATCTAAATTAAGGTCTTTCCTGTTCTTTTCCACCTTTCCTTATTGGATAAAAGAAAAGTCGGTGGCGACTCTTGCTAACCGCGACATTGCGATTAAACACACAAAAAAGTCAGTTCACCGTATGACAATGTGCATCATAAAATTTGTGTTTCTCCCCCTTTGACAACACCAAAAAGAGGCAAAGATAGAAAACATGATAAGTATCATGAACGAAACACAACAACATATAGAAATAAACACACTCAGAGGCGTTGCAGAGATTAAATGATCCAAATAAAACATGCACTCACATAGAATCATATCTTAATTGAAATCGAAACTAAATCATAAATACACAACCAAGTATAGCAACAAAATATCCAAATCACAGTTGACATAAATGGTTGCAGCATAAGAATACAATAAACAAAAAGGACATGAAAGCATAAATTCATTTTTCATGCAGGGTAAAGATAAATAACATGCTAACCCACATGTATCATTATAACTACTTTAAATGTTTTACGTTAATGATATGAGATACATATGATGAAGAGATAAAACAAGATGTCACTATACGCATATAAATTGAAAACTCATGTGTAATCAATTGAAATTTTTGGAAGTGAACATATATTATCTTCATGATTCATCATTGATATCACATAATCATGGATCATAAACATGTAATCAATTTAGTCATAGTTAGACAATACCTTTCATATAAACTTTAAGGGCAATGAGATAAATAGATAACGATATTACCTCATAGGGTGAGACGGAGAATGCACTTCACACAAAAATGAACTTTCGAACAAAAGTTAAACAAAATATGGAAAGTGCATGCATTCAACATATGTTAGGCAAGATTTGAGATATCGAGAATGCCCAATTCTCGACGAATATATTTAGTACGAAAATTTAACACCATGTTTTAGGTTAAGTTGATCACACTAGTGTTGTCACACATGATAGGAATACGTTCAAGTTTAATATCAAAGTCAAGTAGTTGTTGTTTGAGCCAAAGAATTTGAGCGCAACAACTACCGGTTGCGACATATTCTGCCTCGACAGTTGACAAAGCAACGAAGACTTTCTTCTTGTTATTCCAACTAAATAAGGAGTTTGAAAATAAGTGGCATGTACCACTAGTACTTTTCCTATCTGATTTGCAACTGGAAAAATTGGAATCGGAGTAACCAACCAAACTATAATCACTTCCTTTAGAAAACCAAGTCCCATACATAGATGTACATAAAGGTATTTAAGAGTGTGCTTTATGGCTTTTAAATGTGATTCTTGGGAGCGGATTAATATCGAGCACACATGTACACAGTAAACATTAAATCAGGCCTTGATGCAGTGAGGTATAGAAGAGATCTAATCATACCTCTATAAATTTTAACGTCAACATCCTTTCCATGTTCGTCTCTATCCAAGTTTTCATTTGTGGGCATCGGAGTGTCAATAGAATTTGAAACTTCCATTCTGAAACAAAAGCAAAAAATAATAGAAATTACTAGGCTTAGAGCGTGTGGTCACGCCTTTGTTGATATTCCCAATAGTGTTGTCCATTGGATGGTCTTTGGAAGACCTCCAAGCTAAAGGAATACTATTCACTTTAGTTGAACTCTTATCCTTCTCCTTTTCAAGATTGTCATCTTCCTCCTCCTCAAGTTTCACCTCTTCATGTTGCTCAATTCCCTTTTCGATGTCATTGAGTATGTCTTCTGAAGATACACTGTAGCGGTAAATATTTTGAGATTATGTTATTTATTAACTTAACTCATAAAGCAAGAGTCGCCACCGTGCTTTTATTATTTCCAAAGGAAAAGGGAAAAAGTACGAACAAAACCCAAAGAAGTTTTAAAAACAAAACTAATAAAAAGAGATAAGGGTCTGAGGGTTAATTATGCAAAGGAAAGGTATGAGCACCCTAAACATCCATGGTACTCCATGGGAACCTCTTTGAAAATATGTACATTTTAGTTTAAAAAATGTGTTGTTTGCAAAAGATTGTAGAGATGGGGAAAGAAGAATTTTTCTTAATTTTTGTGTTTGCCGAGACTTTTGAAGTCTCATGCCTACGTACCAACAAAGTGCAATGGAAGATCAAAACCCCGTAGTTCATGGTAAGAGTATCAAAGATGTTTGTTTTGATTTATTTTTTTATGAAAATACATTTTTTCATTTTAAGGAGAATACTCAACTAGTCACCCACAAGTATGAGAAACTTTGCATCATCATGAGAAGGGCTCCAACTTGGATAAAAATCTACAAGTATGCCACTAACTCTCTTAGATGGAAAAGAATTATCATCAATACTATGTAGATAGTAGAATTACATCTCAACTATTTAAATGACTCATGTCTAAGCTTTGAGAAAAGTTTTAAAGGGAAAAGTGCACAAAGGGCACAAAAATTATATGAGTGAATTATGCATTTTTTAGTCTTTTGAAATTGGTCTAAATATGCTTAAGATGGATTAGAATTTATTGGGAAAAGGTTTTGAAAATCACTTGACAAAAAGTCAAGGTTTATTGAGATAGTGGTTCAAGTTAGAAAACAAGAATGTTTTGGAAAAAAAAAGAGTAGATTTTGAAAATTAAAGAAGGATATGAGAAGAAGAGACTATCTTAGAGCATAAAGTAAAAGCTAGGGATGAAAGATATAACTAAGAGATAGCAAGTTTTATGACATAAGTCAAGCAAGAATTCCCTCATTTGGATTAAGCCTCAAGCAAGCCAAATAAGCAAATAATAATCCATGTATCAGATGTAACCAAAGTAACCCAAACAAGTCTCCAAAAGAAGTCCAAATTCAAAGGTATCAGATGGATCTAAAGGTCTCAAATCACAATCTCCCAAAGCAAAGGTCAGGGTCCTAGCTCTAAGTCCATAACTTCATAACAATGATAAGGATAGTAACCTCAAGTCCATGAATAAAAAGAACCAAAAAATAATTGGGTTTTTTTCTTTATTAGTGTCTTTAAAAGAAAATTAAAGTCCAAATTGACAAAGAACAAATAGCATAATCTATAAAACAATATGATATGAGATGCTAAAATAAAAGCATAAAATAAATAACAAGAAATAAAAGCATAAAATAAATGAAATTAAAATAAAGTTAATATAATAATATGTTAGTAAATTATATTAGTGATCAAAAATGAAAGATGGTTTGGTCATTTTTTGGAGAACACTCAACTATCCACCCACAAGCATGAAAATATGAACCTGTACATCACCATGAGAAGGACTCCAACTTGGATAAAATCAACAAGTATGTCACTAGCTCTCATAAATTAAAAGGGAGCAATATTTTCACACAATACCATGAGGAGTAGAAGACTTACAATCTCACTTATAAAAATGCCTTACTTTCGGAATAAATTTAGCGCTATGTTAAGCAATCGTAATTGGATTTATGTAGAAGTCACAACTATCTGAGGTCAGACAATAATAATGTTTGTATTAATACATGCTAGAGAAATGATATATAAATCATTCTCCTAAAGTCATGTCATACAAAAAGAATAAAAGAAATGCTCGAGCATAAAGGCTAGGAGGATGGTCCATTACTTCAATCCATACTTCATAGTGCTTAGGACAAACTTATGCATCAATTCAAAATATCTTAAATAATCCATGATCAATTAGAAGGTAGGTGATCAGTGCATTTTGATGCACGTTCTTCCATGTTTGTACTTAAGCATTTCTTCGGTTTGGTTTGATTATTTTTATGACTTAATGTGTTTTCATAATTTATGTTATTTTTGCACTTATTTAATTTTCGTATTTAATTTTCAGCATTAGCAGTTTTCGCGAGAAAAATCATATCTTGAGCTAGGAGTATCGGATCGAGACAAGCTACCAGTCGATGGAAAGCTAAAAAAAAGATCTACAACTTTTGTTCAGAAGTCGAGAGCTGAATCAGACTGTAGCAGGGCCAGAAATTTTGTTGAAGCTGTTACATTATTTTTATATTTTGTTTGGGTTAGTTGTATTGGGCCCGGATCGTACATTTGACCCGGTTGAGTTGTGAAACGGGTTTGGGTGTTTTTACCTAGGTTAGGAAGCCAAAAAGAGGGTTACATTTTTTCTGTTCATGTACGATTTTTTGAGAGCTAGCGAGATGACTATGGAGAACTAATCCCTTTTGAATCAACCTGCTGTAATTCAGAATCCGCTTTGAGGTTTTTATTAATTCCAATTTGTTTCCTTTGAATTATTCTTATAATTCCAATTATTTGCTTTATCTAATTGTTGCTATAGGATAGAATCCTTAAATTTGATTGATGAATGATGATCCCGAATCAATTTCGTGTTAACATAGCTTTTATTTTATCACGAACGATCAAGTTGCGTCTGCTTAATTCGCAATAGTTTTTAATCCGTTTGCTTAATTCGGAATTTGGGAATATTACTCGCATAATTTCCTTTACGCTTGTTAATGGTAATTGTAATCGAATAGGAGCAGACCCGTTAGGGATTTGGAATTTTATAAGAATCAATGATAAGTCGGAAGATGATGTAGTATGTTGGTTTGTGTCAGCTTGTTCTATAATCATTTTTTTTAATCACTTTTCATAATCACTTATTCTAAATCGAATTGAAACCCCCATATTTTGTTTTCATACTTGATTAGTTTGTCAAGAGTCCTTGCGATACGATACTCGAGGTGTCGCTTTCCGTTTACTATATATTATTACTCGTTTTGACCCGTGTGCGACAGCGGATCAAATTGGCGCCATTGCCGGGGACTCTTGTAGATCTTAACCATTATTATAATTTTAGGTATTGTGTTTTAGCATTTCTTTTCTCTAAACTTCTTGTGTCTTGGTCTTTTTGCGGTTTAGGAAAAAAAATATGTTTTTAAACAAATTGTCTCAAATTATTCCGATTTTTTGTCGATTCATTGCAGGGTGTAGCAAAGGATTGGATTTATTATCTCGAGCCAAACTCAATTGCAAGTTGGACAGCCCTGAAAAAAGTGTTCTTGGAAAGATAATTTCCTGCCTCCAGAGTTGCCTCAATAAGAAAGGAGATTTGTGGTATTAGACAAGGCAATGAGTCGCTGACCGAGTATTGGGAGAGATTCAAGCACTTGGTATCTAGCTGCCCTCAACACCAGATCACTGAGCAACTTCTCATCCAATACTTTTATGAGGGTTTGTTACCGATGGACAGGAACATTCTTGATGCTGTTAGTGGTGGAGCATTAGTCGATAAAACTCCAGTTGCTGCCAAAGCCCTTATTGAAAATAAGTCTCTTAATTCTCAACAGTTCACCACTAGAGACAATTCTGTGCAAAGCAAAGGCGTGAGTCAAATTCAAGTTTCTTCCAACAAAGCTTTAGATACCAGAATTGACGAACTCACTGCCTTGGTCAAACAGTTGGCAGTAGCAAAACCTCAAACAGCAACTTTGTGTGGCATTTGTACTTCTCCTGAGCACCCGACCGATACTTGTTCTATTCTGAGAGACGAGTCCATTACTGAGCTGCCACAAGCTTATGCAGCCAACCTTTACAATCAAAATAGGTACAACAACACTCCTGACCTGTCCACCAACAAATACCATCCCAATTGGAGGAACCATCCCAACCTTCGATATGGAAACCCGCCAATCAGCCAACAACATAACTCACCTCAAGTGGCTGCCCTTGCACCTTCCGGACCATCCTTGGAGGATCTTGTTAAGCAAATGGCCGTGAACAACCTCCAGCTCCAACAAAGGACCGATGCTAGCATTCAGACCTTGAACACACAGATGGGACAGCTTGCTACTCAAATAAATAACATGCAAGCTCAAGGTTCGAACCAACTTCCAGCCCAGACAGTTGTCAATCCGAATGGTCCTAATGCTAATGTGAGCGCAATTTCTTTGAGATCCGGAAAAGTTATAGAACCAGCCCCTGAAAAAAATAAAAAAATCATTGAGGTAACTTCTGAACTTTCTCCTTCTGAGCCTCACCCAGCTGAACTTTCTTCTCCTTCTTCTGTTGTGGGCGAAACTGAAAAAATTAAAGAAAAGGAGTATAGGCCACCAGTCCCCTTCCCACATAGAGTTCTGAAAAATAAAAGAATTGAGGAGGGAGACAAGGAAAGAGAGATACTGGATGTTTTCCAAAAGGTTGCGGTAAACATTCCGCTACTTGATGTTATTAAGCAGGTTCCAAAGTATGCAAAATTTCTAAAAGACTTGTGCACAAGTAAGAAAAGGTTGAAGGGCAATGAGAGAGTATATTTGGGACGAAACATTTCAGCCCTTATCCAACCTAAACATTCACCTGAAAAAGCTACTGTTTCATCCCTCAATCAGGCCATACCCCAAAAGTGCAAGGATCCAGGAACTTTTTATATTCCATGTACCATTGGAGATAGTGAATTCGACAATTGCATGCTTGATTTGGGAGCAGACATTAATGTTATTCCTACTTCTGTTTATAATAACCTTGATCTTGGTCCTTTACAGCATACAGGTTTAATCATTCAACTAGCGAACAGAAGTAATGCTCGCCCCATAAGAGTAGTGGAAGATGTGCTTGTTCAAGTTAATGACTTGATTTTTCCTGTAGATTTCTACATTCTGGACATGAATGGAGAAACAAATTCAAGCAGATCGCCCATCATTTTAGGCAGACCGTTCATGAAAACGGCGAAAATAAAAATTGATGTCGACGATGGAACCATGTTCATGGAATTTGGTGACATTGTCGAAAAATTTAACATTTTCGATGCCATGAAACATCCCTTGGAGGAGAATTCTATTTTTCATATTGAATTGATCTCTGAGTTGGTTGATGACACCTTTTCTGAATTATTTTCACTTGGTTTTCCATCTCTATCTGAGTTTGATGATGTTTATTCATGTGATGATTGTACTAACACTAACCTTTGTGTTGTTTGTGCTGAGATTGATGCTGCCTTGCAGGGTGATAGTATAAACGAAGTTGTTTATTTGGATGAAGCTCTTGACATTCCGGCTGCCCCAAACATACCATGCATTGAACAACCACATTCTTTAGAGCCTAAACCACTTCCCGAGGATTCATATTATTCATCAAAGCTTCAACTTAATCAGAAATATAAGAAGGGAATTGGATGGACCTTGGCTGGCACTCGTGATATTAGCTCATCCATATGTATGCATAGGATCTCACTTAAAGATGAAACAAAAGTAGTGAGGCAGCCCCATAATCCTTTAATTCTTGATATTATAAAAAAGGAGATCGCTTTCACGTGTCCATTCAACACTTTTACTTATCGAAGATACTTCTTTGATCCTAGAATACAACACAAATGCATTAATCAAAATTTCAAGGTCAATGGACACTCCCCAAAGCTACTCCATGAGAACCCGACTTTGGAAGAAGAAACTGTAGAAGAGATCTCTTTGGGAAAGGCTGTTTATGCAATCACTTATCCGCCTTGACTCATCGGGTGTGTTCTTTCCTTTCTCTCACTCTTATTGTATATTTATGCTCTTTCATTAAGGACAATGTATGTTTTAAGTGTGGGGGAGGGAACCATTTATTTGTTTGTTTTCTTTGTTTTATTTTTCTCTGTTTTTTGTTCAAATTTAAAATAAAAAAAGTGCATCTTCTTGAAAGTTTTAGGCTATAGGTTACTTTGAGTCGAGTTTGCGGAGACTTGGGAAATATTCATAAGATCGGTATTGTTTTAACACCGCAAGTCTCCTGCATATGAAAATTGAGTTTAATTTTTATTATGTTTTAGCCTTACATTCTCATCCTCTGACAGCTCTTGAGTAGTTTATTTCAGCAGTCAGCACCATCTCACACACACTCTACGCAGGGAAGCTGATGAATATAAGTGAATGTTCCGAAAAAGAAAAAGAGAAAAAAATAAAGGAATGCACCTTCTAAGTTTGTTGACCCTCACCCGGTCACTTAACCCAACGATTGTGGAACCTTCAAAAAAAAGTTGGAAATAAGACTCTTTTGTAGTTGGTTCAGCGGGTTCTGGTGCTGAACTTGGTAGGGCGGATTACGGTCCGATCCCCCGCAACTACAACTGAGTAAGCAAAGGGTTATGTCACTTAAGTACCAGAACCCCGTGCAGAAAAGGATCAGAGTCACTAACCGGTCGCCTTGCTATGAGTGTGTGGAGATAACGGGCTTAATGTGATTGCGCCTGAATGAAAAAGAGCCAAAGAAGGATGAGTAAGTTGGGCTTTAATATAATAACATGATTCGAGTTGATTTGTGTATTCAGGAGGTTTATGTCTGCATAACTGTGGATTAGTGTTCTTACAATGTCCTTAGTGTTAAAGATTAGTACCTATCGAAGCAAAGTTAACCGAAGATGACTTGTAGCCTAGAATGAGTAACCGTTGATGTGTCTGTGTTTTGTTTTGTTTTTCATTTTGCTCGGAGTGTAAAAGTTCAAGTGTGGGAGAATTTGATCAGTGCATTTTGATGCACGTTCTTACATGTTTGTACTTAAGCATTTCTTCGGTTTACTTTGATTATTTTTATGTTTTAATGTGTTTTCATAATTTATTTTATTTTTGCACTTATTTAATTTTCGTATTTAATTTTCAGCATTAGCAGCTTTCGTGAGAAAAATCATATCTTGAGCTAGGAGTATCGAATTGAGACGTGCTACCAGTTGATGGAAAGCTAAGAAAAAGATCTACAAGTTTTGTTCAGAAGTCTAGAGCTGAATCAGACTGTAGCAAGGCCATAAATTTCGTTGAATCTGCTGCATTATTTTTATATTTTGTTTGGGTTAGTTGTATTGGGCCCGGATCGTACATTTGACCCGGTTGAGTTGTGAAATGGGTTTGGATGTTTTTACCTAGGTTAGGCAGCCAAAAAGAGGGTTACATTTTTTTTGTTCATGTACGATTTTTTAAGAGCTAGCGAGATGATTATGGAGAACTAATCCCTTTTAAATCAACCTGCTGTAATTCAGAATCCGCTTTAAGGTTTTTATTAATTCCAATTTGTTTCCTTTGAATTCTTCTTATAATTCCAATTATTTGCTTAATCTAATTGTTGCTATAGGATAGAATCCTTAAGTTCGATTGATGAATGATAATCCCGAATCAATTTCGTGTTAACATAGCTTTTATTTTATCACGAACGATCAAGTTGTGTCTGCTTAATTCGCAATAGTTTTTAATCCGTTTGCTTAATTCGGAATTTGAGAATATTCCAGGGAACCATTTATTTGTTTGTTTTCTTTGTTTTATTTTTCTCTGTTTTTGGTTCAAATTTTAAATAAAATAAATGCATCTTCTTGAAAGTTTTAGGCTATAGGTTACTTTGAGTCGAGTTTGCGGAGACTTGGGAAAAATTCACAAGATCGGTATTGTTTTAACACCGTAAGTCTCCTGCATATGGAAATTGAGTTGAATTTTTATTATGTTTTAGCCTTACATTCTCATCCTCTGACAGCTCTTGAGTAGTTTATTTCAGCAGTCAGCACCATCTCACACACACTCTACGCAGGGAAGCCGATGAATATAAGTGAGTGTTCCGAAAAAGAAAAGAAAAAGAGAAAGAAAAGGGAATGCACCTTCTAAGTTTGGTAACCCTCACCCGGTCACTTAACCCAATGGATGTAGAACCTTCAAAAAAAATTTGAAAATAAGACTCGTTGTCAGTTGGTTCAGCGGTTTCTGATGCTGAACTTGGTAGGGCGGATTACGGTCCGATCCCCCGCAACTACAACTGAGTAAGCAAAGGGTTATGTCACTTAAGTACCAGAACCCCGTGCAGAAAAGGATCAGAGTCACTAACCGGTCGCCTTGCTATGAGTGTGTGGAGATAACGGGCTTAATGTGATTGCGCCTGAATGAAAAAGAGCCAAAGAAGGATGAGTAAGTTGGGCTTTAATATAATAACATGATTCGAGTTGATTTGTGTATTCAGGAGGTTTATGTCTGCATAACTGTGGATTAGTGTTCTTACAATGTCCTTAGTGTTAAAGATTAGTACCTATCGAAGCAAAGTTAACCGAAGATGACTTGTAGCCTAGAATGAGTAACCGTTGATGTGTCTGTGTTTTGTTTTGTTTTTCATTTTGCTCGGAGTGTAAAAGTTCAAGTGTGGGAGAATTTGATCAGTGCATTTTGATGCACGTTCTTACATGTTTGTACTTAAGCATTTCTTCGGTTTACTTTGATTATTTTTATGTTTTAATGTGTTTTCATAATTTATTTTATTTTTGCACTTATTTAATTTTCGTATTTAATTTTCAGCATTAGCAGCTTTCGTGAGAAAAATCATATCTTGAGCTAGGAGTATCGAATTGAGACGTGCTACCAGTTGATGGAAAGCTAAGAAAAAGATCTACAAGTTTTGTTCAGAAGTCTAGAGCTGAATCAGACTGTAGCAAGGCCATAAATTTCGTTGAATCTGCTGCATTATTTTTATATTTTGTTTGGGTTAGTTGTATTGGGCCCGGATCGTACATTTGACCCGGTTGAGTTGTGAAATGGGTTTGGATGTTTTTACCTAGGTTAGGCAGCCAAAAAGAGGGTTACATTTTTTTTGTTCATGTACGATTTTTAAGAGCTAGCGAGATGATTATGGAGAACTAATCCCTTTTAAATCAACCTGCTGTAATTCAGAATCCGCTTTAAGGTTTTTATTAATTCCAATTTGTTTCCTTTGAATTCTTCTTATAATTCCAATTATTTGCTTAATCTAATTGTTGCTATAGGATAGAATCCTTAAGTTCGATTGATGAATGATAATCCCGAATCAATTTCGTGTTAACATAGCTTTTATTTTATCACGAACGATCAAGTTGTGTCTGCTTAATTCGCAATAGTTTTTAATCCGTTTGCTTAATTCGGAATTTGAGAATATTCCAGGGAACCATTTATTTGTTTGTTTTCTTTGTTTTATTTTTCTCTGTTTTTGGTTCAAATTTTAAATAAAATAAATGCATCTTCTTGAAAGTTTTAGGCTATAGGTTACTTTGAGTCGAGTTTGCGGAGACTTGGGAAAAATTCACAAGATCGGTATTGTTTTAACACCGTAAGTCTCCTGCATATGGAAATTGAGTTGAATTTTTATTATGTTTTAGCCTTACATTCTCATCCTCTGACAGCTCTTGAGTAGTTTATTTCAGCAGTCAGCACCATCTCACACACACTCTACGCAGGGAAGCCGATGAATATAAGTGAGTGTTCCGAAAAAGAAAAGAAAAAGAGAAAGAAAAGGGAATGCACCTTCTAAGTTTGGTAACCCTCACCCGGTCACTTAACCCAATGGATGTAGAACCTTCAAAAAAAATTTGAAAATAAGACTCGTTGTCAGTTGGTTCAGCGGTTTCTGATGCTGAACTTGGTAGGGCGGATTACGGTCCGATCCCCCGCAACTACAACTGAGTAAGCAAAGGGTTATGTCACTTAAGTACCAGAACCCCGTGCAGAAAAGGATCAGAGTCACTAACCGGTCGCCTTGCTATGAGTGTGTGGAGATAACGGGCTTAATGTGATTGCGCCTGAATGAAAAAGAGCCAAAGAAGGATGAGTAAGTTGGGCTTTAATATAATAACATGATTCGAGTTGATTTGTGTATTCAGGAGGTTTATGTCTGCATAACTGTGGATTAGTGTTCTTACAATGTCCTTAGTGTTAAAGATTAGTACCTATCGAAGCAAAGTTAACCGAAGATGACTTGTAACCTAGAATGAGTAACCGCTGATGTGTCTGTGTTTTGTTTTGTTTTCATTTTGCTCGGAGTGCAAAAGTTCAAGTGTGGGGGAATTTGCTCAGTGCATTTTGATGCACGTTCTTCCATGTTTGTACTTAAGCATTTCTTCGATTTGCTTTGATTATTTTTATGTTTTAATGTGTTTTCATAATTTATTTTATTTTTGCACTTATTTAATTTTCGTATTTAATTTTCAGCATTAGCAGCTTTCGTGAGAAAAATTATATCTTGAGCTAGGAGTATCGAATTGAGACGTGCTACCAGTTGATGGAAAGCTAAGAAAAAGATCTACAAGTTTTGTTCAGAAGTCGAGAGCTGAATCAGACTGTAGCAGGGCCATAAATTTCGTTGAAGCTGCTGCATTATTTTTATATTTTGTTTGGGTTAGTTGTATTGGGCCCGGATCGTACATTTGACCCAGTTGAGTTGTGAAACGGGTTTGGGTGTTTTTACCTAGGTTAGGCAGCCAAAAAGAGGGTTACATTTTTTTTGTTCATGTACGATTTTTTAAGAGCTAGCGAGATGACTATGGAGAACTAATCCCTTTTAAATCAACCTGCTGTAATTCAGAATCCGCTTTAAGGTTTTTATTAATTCCAATTTGTTTCCTTTGAATTCTTCTTATAATTCCAATTATTTGTTTAATCTAATTGTTGCTATAGGATAGAATCCTTAAGTTCGATTGATGAATGATAATCCCGAATCAATTTCGTGTTAACATAGCTTTTATTTTATCACGAACGATCAAGTTGTGTCTGCTTAATTCGCAATAGTTTTTAATCCGTTTGCTTAATTCGGAATTTGAGAATATTCCAGGGAACCATTTATTTGTTTGTTTTCTTTGTTTTATTTTTCTCTGTTTTTGGTTCAAATTTTAAATAAAATAAATGCATCTTCTTGAAAGTTTTAGGTTATAGGTTACTTTGAGTCGAGTTTGCGGAGACTTGGGAAAAATTCACAAGATCGGTATTGTTTTAACACCGTAAGTCTCCTGCATATGGAAATTGAGTTGAATTTTTATTATGTTTTAGCCTTACATTCTCATCCTCTGACAGCTCTTGAGTAGTTTATTTCAGCAGTCAACACTATCTCACACACACTCTACGCATGGAAGCCGGTGAATATAAGTGAGTGTTCCGAAAAAGAAAAGAAAAAGAGAAAGAAAAGGGAATGCACCTTCTAAGTTTGGTAACCCTCACCCGGTCACTTAACCCAATGGATGTAGAACCTTCAAAAAAAAATTGAAAATAAGACTCGTTGTCAGTTGGTTCAGCGGTTTCTGATGCTGAACTTGGTAGGGCGGATTACGGTCCGATCCCCCGCAACTACAACTGAGTAAGCAAAGGGTTATGTCACTTAAGTACCAGAACCCCGTGCAGAAAAGGATCAGAGTCACTAACCGGTCGCCTTGCTATGAGTGTGTGGAGATAACGGGCTTAATGTGATTGCGCCTGAATGAAAAAGAGCCAAAGAAGGATGAGTAAGTTGGGCTTTAATATAATAACATGATTCGAGTTGATTTGTGTATTCAGGAGGTTTATGTCTGCATAACTGTGGATTAGTGTTCTTACAATGTCCTTAGTGTTAAAGATTAGTACCTATCGAAGCAAAGTTAACCGAAGATGACTTGTAGCCTAGAATGAGTAACCGTTGATGTGTCTGTGTTTTGTTTTGTTTTTCATTTTGCTCGGAGTGCAAAAGTTCAAGTGTGGGGGAATTTGATCAGTGCATTTTGATGCACGTTCTTCCATGTTTGTACTTAAGCATTTCTTCGGTTTGCTTTGATTATTTTTATGTTTTAATGTGTTTTCATAATTTATTTTATTTTTGCACTTATTTAATTTTCGTATTTAATTTTCAGCATTAGCAGCTTTCGTGAGAAAAATCATATCTTGAGCTAGGAGTATCGAATTGAGACGTGCTACCAGTTGATGGAAAGCTAAGAAAAAGATCTACAAGTTTTGTTCAGAAGTCGAGAGCTGAATCAGACTGTAGCAGGGCCAGAAATTTCGTTGAAGCTGCTGCATTATTTTTATATTTTGTTTGGGTTAGTTGTATTGGGCCTGGATCGTACATTTGACCCGGTTGAGTTGTGAAACGGGTTTGGGTGTTTTTACCTAGCGGAGGCAGCCAAAAACAGGGTTAAGTTTTTTTATGTTTTAATGTACGATTTTTTGAGAGCTAACAAGATGACTATGGAGAACTAATCCCTTTTGAATCAACCTGCTGTAATTCAGAATCCTCTTTGAGGTTTTTATTAATTCCAATTTGTTTCCTTTGAATTCTTCTTATAATTCCAATTATTTGCTTAATCTAAATGTTGCTATAGGATAGAATCCTTAAATTCGATTGATGAATGATGATCCCGAATCAATTTCGTTTTAACATAGCTTTTATTTTATCACGAACGATCAAGTTGCGTCTGCTTAATTCGTAATAGTTTTTAATTTGTTTGCTTAATTCGGAATTTGGGAATATTACTCGCATAATTTCCTTTACGCTTGTTAATGGTAATTGTAATCGAATAGGAGCAGACCCGTTAGGGATTTGGAATTTTATAAGAATCAATGATAAGTCGGGAGATGATGCAGTAGGTTGGTTCGTGTCAGCTTATTCTGTAATCACTTTTTTTAATCACTTTTCATAATCACTTATTCTTAATCGAATTGAAACCCCCATATTTTGTTTTCATACTTGGTTAATTTGTCAAGAGTCCTTGCGATACGATACTCGAGGTGTCGCTTTCCGTTTATTATATATTATTACTCGTTTTGACCAGTGTACGACAGCGGATCAGTAGGTTTGAAATAATGAAAGTTCATCAAGTATCAATCCATACATCATGAACAAGATGGTCATAAGTCATCCATTTGACCAAGGTGAAAGAAAGAGATGAATAAAAAGGAGATAAGAGAGATCACCCCCAAATTGGATCAAAGGTTTAATCAAGTCATCCTCAAAGTCAATCATCCATTTTGTTGGATTAGGGTTTTCACCCCCGTCAACACCCAAGATCCATTGAGTTTGATGAGACTTATGGTGCAAAACAGCATGATCCAACGCCAACAGAAGTTCATAAAGGTCACACAAATATAAAATGATATTAAATGAAATAAAAATGTACCAAAAGTTTTTTTAAATGAATTTTAAAATAGAAATAAAATGAAAATTTCATAAGGTCCTTCAAAACACCAAATAAATTGTCAAGAAAATTATGGATGGTTGGAAATAAAATAAGAAGCATATAATAAATTTTTCATAATTTAAAAATGCAAAAAAATATATTTTTAAACCAATTAAAACAAAAGAGAAAAGAGAAATTCCACAGAAAATAGAAAATAAAATATGGAAAAATAAAAATCAGATGGAGAAAAATAAAAGAGAATTTTAGAAATCATTTTGGGGTTTTTTGGATGTAAAATGAATTTTCTATGAATTTTAAAAGAAAATGCAATAAAAATGAAAATAGAAAAATAATTAAAATCATAAAAAACACAGAGCGTTGCATCAGGCCTTATTAATTGACGTGGCATTTCCAACACTCCTCAGGTTAAGGCGCACGATGGGATTTAGCTGAAATGAAACACGGGATTTCATTTAAATTGAACCAATTAAAATATTTCATATGTCCAGCGTGTCTCAAACTTAGATGATCTGAGATAAACTCTGATCGTCTTCTCCGATGGTCCTCCACCAGAGTTTCATCGTTTGGTAAATTCAGAACACGCGACCACCACCAATGTGATCGCCTTCTCATCACGAATTCAACATCATGCTCCAAATTCATTTATCTAAATCGAGCATGAGGAACTTCAGAGAAGTTTCATAAACAAGCAAGCCACGGGAAAAAATGATGAACACGATCAATCAACATCAAATAAGTTAGGGGAAAGCAACAGGGAGTGAAGGACTACATCGTGGTAACTTGTTTGAGTTCAAATGGTGCTCAGAACTACCTTGTTCAAATGGTGATCAGAACTTGATGAAGCTCGATCTGGTTAGAGCACTTTATAAGGTCTCAGATCTTGGGAATTGTTGCAAAAGCTTTAGAGGATGCCGAAGATGCGAATGGAATCAAGAAATTGGACTAAAATAAGCTGGAATTCAAAACACGATATTGAACTTTTTTGGAAAACTTCAGATTGTAGCAGGGGTTTCTTGGCTCTCCAAAGCTTGGAAATGAATGTGATAGCTTCCTCTATTTATAGGGAATGTGTTTGGATCCAAATATGTGTGAAATCAAGCTTAATTCGTGCAAAACGAATTTGATCCAAATGTGAGAAAAGTGTGACTTGCAATCCATCAAAAGTCATCCAAATGATGTGTTTCAAGGGTCAATTAACTTCTGGAGACTTGGTTAAACATATTTAGGTCCAAAAAACAAGCTAATTTGGCTTGGGAATAAGATTAGTGAAGTTCAAATTTCGGGCAATGGTGATTTCTTCAGTTCTAAGTCACCATGTTCAACTCAATGGGGCATCTTACTTATGAGGCTTTTTTATCTCATTCTTCTTGCAATGTGTTGACATCATAACAAAGATTACAATGTGCCAAGAAAGGTTGAATTTGGATGCTTGAGCACAAAGTTATGGCATGTTGAAATTGGCACAAAAAACAGATCATGTAACTTGGAAAATTTTAAGTATCCAATGGCTGAAAATGACTTGTAATGTATCAATAAATTTCATGGCCTTCCAAGCATAATTTAACTTTGATCATTGAAGAAAACTTGTAGAGGGCATCACAAACAATATTTTGCAAAAATAATCAGCCTCAAATGTTGAAAATTGAAGAAGTTATAAACCTTGAAAGCTGAGAAAAAGTCACTTGAAAATAAGTCAAATTTCACTAAGTCCACAAATGACCTATAATGTCTCCAAACTTTTGATGACCCTCTAAGAATAATTGGCTCTTTTCATGTAAAAAGACGTTGTAGAGGATTTTTAGAAGAGTCATATGCAAAAAGAAGCATTAAAAAATGTTGATAATTGAAGAAGTTGTGATTCTTGGAACTTTGACTTCTAATGTTGACTTTTTTGGTCAAACCACTTGGAACAAACTTGCGTACTTAAACTTTTCTTGCATTTCAAAGCACATGGATGATCATATGAACTCAAAATAAGGTTTCATTGAGTGTGTCTTAATTAGATTTCTCAAAGCTTGAGGTAACTTGGTGAAGAAGGCATAGAAATAAACACATGAACCTTTGACTTTTCTTGAGAAGAAAACCATAAAACTTTGATGTACTCTTGATCAAAATGAGATTTAAAGGTGCTTTAGAACCTTTGAGATCATGCGTTGAAAGATAGCCCCCTTGAGAATCAATGGTTGGCCATGCTTTGCTGAGGAATCAAAGAAAACCTAGTTGAGGAATCATGCTTGATACTCTTGATGAAAAGCCATACCCTGCATAATAAACTTAAAGAAAACAAAACATATCTTGCTTATTTGATTAGTGGTTAAGCAATGAACATATAAACACAAAGGTAAAACATTAACAAAGAGGTGCTTGATGATCCCTACAAAATCTAAAATCCAAATATGAGAGGGAGAGGGTCCAAGAGGTGACCTTGTTTGTATGCAAGGATGTCAATGGTATGTGGAATCTTAGGGTTAAAAATTAGGGTATAACATACACCTATATCATGAAAAGAAATACCTTTTCCTACATTTCTCGGACAAGATTCATCAAACATGACATGAACCTAACCTTCAACAATAAGTAATCTCTTATTGTATACTCTATAAGCTTTAATTGATTGAAAGTATCCTAGGAATATACCTTCATCATCTTTTGCATCAAACTTTACAAGGTTATCCTTACCATTATTTAAGACAAAACATTTGCATCTGAAGACATGAAGATGTGATAAATTGGGCTTTCTACCTTTTAAAAGTTCATAAGATGTTTTGTTCAAAATGGGACGTATAAGTATCCTATTTAAAATTTAACACGTCGTTCTAATAGCATCGGCCCAAAATTATTTTGATAGACTATTCTCATTGATCATAATTCTTGCCAACTCCTCTAAAATTCTGTTTTTGCATTCCACAACACCATTTTTTGTGGATTCTAGTAGCGGAAAAATTATGTTCAATACCATGTTTATCACAATAATCTTCAAAGAGGTGGTTTTCAAATTCACCTCCATGATAACTTTGAATAGCAACTATGTTTGAGCTTAATTTATTTTGGGATAATTTTGCAAAATAAGTAAAAGTTGAAAAGGTCTCATTTTTACTACGCAAAAAGATAGTCCAACAAAATCTAGAGTAATCATCTACTATAACAAAACCATAATAATTTTCACCTAAGCTTTTTCTCCTAGAATGACCAAAAAGATCCAAAGGGAGAAGCTCAAAGGGTCTTTAATAGAGCCGTCAAAATGGGCCGAAGCTCATGGGCCGGCCCATCGAGCCCGGAAAAGTTAGGGTCTGGGCCTTATTTTTTGAGCCCATATTTTTCTGGGCCTTTTTTGGCCCGACCCGAAAAAACCCTAAAAAATGGGTCGGCCCGTATGGGCCATGGGTAGCCCAGTAGCCCGAAATAATTTTTTTTTAAAAATAATTACCTTACTTAGCACATGAATTTGGTTCATCTATTAGTATTCAATTATTCAACAAATTCATTAGTAAATGTAATTACACTTTATTCAATTACTTAGCCCATTAATAATCATACTTATTTAATTATTATTTAGTAAATGTAAGTTTGAGATACAAACAACAACACTATAACATCCGTATCAGATGCTTTTGAATTTGGTTTTGTACGCATTTGACGACATCTATATTTAGTTATGATGTTTTCATATTCATTATATTATTATAATATTTTTCTTTATTTATTCATGATTTTACTACCAGAACTTTCGATGTTTTTAAATGGTATGAAATGTTCTAAGGATTTTTTTAGTTATGCAAATAAATAGTTTTTTATTTTAATTTGTTTTTTTACGTGTTTTTACACGGTAGGACTGACAATACAATAAAACTAATTTTGAAGTAGTTTGGAATTCATTCGGCAACTAGTTAGTTGAATTTCGTTCATAAGACAAGTTAAGTTTTGACCTAAATCTTTTGTAACTAAATGAGTTAATTGGTAATAAATTTGTAGTCTTGAGCTGATGATTTTTTTTTAATTTATGCAATTTGAACAAAGAGTTGAAATCATTTATTTGTAAACTTAAAATGATTTTAGTAATAGAGTAAAAATAATTTTAAAAAAGGATAATATGGTTATTTATAAAATAAGGAGAATTATTTGTTTTTTTTAAATGGGCTTATTTAGGGTCAGGCCCGTTTAGGGCCGAGTAGCCCGCATCCCAGACAGGGTTAGGCCTGGGTAGTAAAATTGGAGCCCATATTCAATATGGGCATTTTAGGCCCAGCCCGAAAAAAAACCCGAGGCCCACCAGGGCCAGCCCGTTTAGGGTCGGGTAGCTCATTTTGAGAGCTCTAGTCTTGAAGTTGAAACAATATTTTTGAATTTAAAAGAGACCCTTGTTTGCTATCCCATTTGGCATTCATCGCATAGGTGATCTTTTGAAAATTTAGTTTTCGGTTGACCGATGACTAAATCGTTTGAGACCACTTTATTGAGTATATCTAAATTAACATGAGCTAAGCTTTTATGCCATAACCAAGAGTCTTCACTCATGGTTACTAAACACTTAGTGCTTGTTAATGATATATCGTTCAAGTCAAGCATGTAGATGTTGTTAACCCTCAAGCCCTTAAACGAATAATATTTCTTATCATTGTTTTAAATTATGCAAAAATTATTTATAAAAGTAATTTTGTAACCTTTGTCGCATAGTTGACTAATGCTAAGCAGATTATGTTTAAGATCTTCAAAAAATATTACGTCAGAGATAGTAGTAGAAGAGGGATTACCTACACTACCTTTACCAAGTATTTCACCCTTGTTATTATCTCCGTAGGTCACAAATACTTTCTTCATTGGCTTCAAGTCAATAAATAAATAAATTTAACCTGTCATATTGATCAGTGCATTTTAATGCACATTCTCCTATGTTTGTTCTTAAGCATTTCTTTGATTTCCTTTGCTTACTTTTATGTTTTATAATGTTTTTACATTTTAGTTTATTTTTATTGTTATTTGATTTTCGTATTTAATTTTCAGCTTTAACAGTCTGTACTAAAACGATCATAACTGGAGCTCCGGGAATCCGATTGACGTGTTCTAACAATCTCCGGAAAGCTAAGAGAAAGCGCTACAACTTTCGTATTGGAGACGAAGTCAGATTCGGAGCGCTTATTTTCCAGAATTTCGTTTGAAGCTGCAGCATTAGTTTTATTTTAGTTGTGGATCGTTAGTTTTGGGTCTGGGTTATGTATTTGACCCAGTTGGGTTGTAAACGATTGTATTGGTTTTCCCCTAATACCTAGCAGCCGAAAACACTATTCACATTTTTTTTACTATTCTCGAATTATTTTTCTGACGCTTGAGAGAACCGTAATGGAGAACTAATTTATCTGGACGGATTTCCTGTATTCAGGTTCACTACTTTGAGATTGTTATAATTGCATTTAGAATTCTATTCCTTTCAATAATATTATATGATTGTTGTTTGCTTAATCTGATTTCCATGTAATATTGTTGGTTAAATTTGAATGATATATGTTCTTGACTTTTGATCGCAATTCAACTCTACTTAACCGTTAAATTTGCGATATCTATAATCCTATGCTTAATCCGGCAATAAGAATATATACCTTACAGTGTCGATCATGTTTGTTGAATGATATTATGTTCAAATAGGATAGAATTCGTAGTTGTAGCAATCGATGATAAGTTGAACCTGACACAGTGAATCCGTTTGTTTTATAATCACCTATTTCATAACAGCTTATTTCAATATTCAGTTATTTAATAATCATTTTTTTTCTTAATCGACCATGAATCCAACCCCCCCCCCCCAAATCGATTTACCTTTGGTTAGTAATAATCAAGAATCCTTGAGAGACGATTCGAGTCATTGTCGCTATACTACGTTTTCAAAATAACTCGGTTTTGATTCGCGCGCGACAGCGGATCAAATTGGCGCCGTTGTCGGGGATTCTTGTGATTATTAATCAACATTAGAGTCATAGGTTTAGTGTTCTTGCGTTTAGGCCATAGGTTCCTCGCGGTTTTGGCCAATTCGCGTCTAGAGTCGAAAAATTCGGTTTTTGGAAAAATTGAGTCTGAACAAAAATCTGTTCCGTCTATTAGGAGTAAAAAATTCACCCGATCTTTTATCCCATACTACCAAGTAGTTATGGGTTTCCAGCCTCAAATCTTCAAAAAAATCCTTTTTTTCTATTTTTAATGAATTTTTTACTGTTTTCATAGAGTCGAAAAAAATCCAAAAAAATTCTCAAAATTCTAGTTTTAAGTCATTAGATTAATTTCGGTGTTAGTTTATTTTTATGAATTTATTTTAATCATTTTCCTTCATTGTGTTTGTTTTTTACTATTAGGGACATTGTGGGCATTTTCACAATTGTTATTGCATTGTTGTGCATTAGTCCTGGCTACTAGGTCTTCTTGTTCTGAGCTTTTTGATTTCGATCATGAGGTAGAGAGAACTTTGCACACACGTCGTAGAGCAGGCCAGACTAGCAATAGTTCACCACCCACAATTGAGTCTGATTCTGATTCTGATTACTTTCATAACTTGTTTGATTCGGATTCTGAAATTGTTTTTGATATGGCTGACCAAAGAGCTTTAAGGCAGTTAGTTGCCCCTGATGTGAATTATAATGGCTTGTGTTGAATATCCTGAAGGTGACACTCCTTTTGAACTAAAATCTGGTTTGATACACTTGTTGCCAAAGTTTAATGGTCTTGCAGGTGAGGATCCACATAAACATCTCAAAGAATTCCAGGTTATGTGCTCTACACCGTTGAGGCCTGAAGGAATAACTGAAGACCATATCAAACTTTGAGCTTTTCCTTTTTCATTGCAGGGTGCAGCAAAGGATTGGATATATTATCTTGAGCCAAATTCGATCACAAGCTGGAATGCTCTAAAAAGAGTGTTCTTAGAGAGATACTTCCCTGCCTCCAGAGCAGCCTCGATCAGAAAAGAGATTTGTGGTATTAGATAGGATAATGAGTCATTTGCTTAGTATTGGGAAAGATTCAAGAAATTAGTATCTAGTTGTCCTCAACACCAGATCACCGAACAATTGCTCATTCAGTATTTTTATAAAGGTTTGTTACCAATGGATAGGAATATTCTTGATGCTGCTAGCGGTGGAGCACTCGTCGATAAAACTCCAGCCGCCGCCAAAGCTTTGATCGAAAATATGTCCCTGAACTCCCAACAATTTACAACCAGAAACAATTATGTCCAAGCAAAGGGTGTGAACGAAATTCAAGTTTCCTCCAACAAAGCTTTAGAAGCCAGAATTGACGAGCTCACCTCTTTAGTGAAATTGTTGGTAATAGGTAAGACTCAAGCGGTAAACCTGTGTGGTATTTGTACTTCTCCTGAGCATCCAACTGATACTTGTCCTATTTTGCATGATGAATCGATCACTGAGTTGCCTCAAGCTTATGCAGTAAACCTTTACAATCAAGGCAACAATCAGAACAGGTACAACAACATTCCTGACCTGTCCACCAATAAATACCACCCCAATTGGAGGAACCATCCCAACCTTCGATATGGAAACCAGCAGCCAACCCAACCAGCAGCTACCCCCAAGCCACCATTTCTACACCCTCTGGACCTTCATTAGAGGACATGGTCAAACAACTAGCTGTTAATAATCTTCAGTTTCAACAAAGAACAAAATCTAGTATTCAAACCTTGCAGACATAGATTGGACAACTTGCCACCTTAATGAATGCCATGCAATCCCAAGGATCAAACCAACTTCCTGCCCAAGCAGTTGTGAATCCAAAAGGTCCTAATGCCAATGTCAGTGCAATTTCTTTGAGTTCCGAAAAGGTCACAGAACCAGCCCCCAAAATAAATAAAAAAATTCTTGAGGTAACATCTGAACTTTCTTCACCTTCTTCTGTTGTGGTAGAAACTGAAAAGAATAAAGAAAAAGAATATGTACCACCAGTCCCCTTTCCACATAGAGTTCTGAAAAATAAAAGAATTGAAGAAGGAGACAAAGAGAGGAAGATCTTGGATGTTTTTAGAAAATTTGCGGTAAACATTCCGCTTCTTGATGTCATTAAGCAGGTTCCTAAATATGCAAAGTTTCTGAAAGATTTGTGTACAAACAAGAGGCGAATGAAAGGTGGTGAGAGAGTCAACTTGGGAAGAAATATTTCTGCTTTTATTCAGCCCAAGCCCCATTCTGAAAAAGTTATAGGCGAGCAAAATGTTTCAGCCATCTCTCAGGTCTTGCCACAAAAGTGCAAGGACCCAGGAACTTTTACTATTCCTTGTACCATCAGAGATAAGCAATTCGATAATTGCATGCTTGATTTGGGAGTGGGCATTAATGTTATGCCTACTTCTATTTATAATAACCTTTATCTTGGTCCTTTGCAGCATACAGGTTTAATCGTTCAGTTGGCGAACAGGAGCAATGCCCACCCTGCTGGTATAGTGGAAGATGTCCTTGTTCAAGTTAACGATTTGATTTTTCCTGCAGATTTTTACATCCTGGACATGGAAGGAGAAACTAAGTCAAGCAGGGCTCCCATCATTTTAGGCAGACCGTTCATGAAAACGGAGAAGACAAAAATTGATGTTGGCGATGGAACCATGTCCATGGAATTTGGTGACATTGTCGCAAAATTTAACATCTTCGATGCCATGAAACATCCCTTGGAGGAGCACTCTGTTTTTCATATTGAGTTGATATCTAATTTGGTTGATGAAACTTATTCTGAATTGTTTTCACTTGATTTTCCATCCTTACTTGGATTTAATGATGTTTACTCATGTGTTGATTGTACTGACACTAACATTTGTGTTGTATGTGCTGAGATTGATGTTGCCTTACAAGGTGACATGTTTCCTACAGGTGAAGTTGTTGTAAACGAAGTTGTTTATGCAGTTGATGCTCTTGACATCCCGGTTTCCCCAAACGCCCCATCCATCGAGCAACCCCCGTCCTTAGAGCTAAAACAACTCCCGGATAATCTGAAATACGCTTATTTGGAGAGTGATGAAAAACTCCCTGTTATTATTTCTTCTAACCTTGATCCCGATCAGGAAAATAAACTTTTGCAGGTTTTGAAGAAGCACAAGAAGGCAATTGGCTGGACATTAGCTGACATCCCATGTATTAGTCCTTCCATGTGTATGCATAGGATTTTACTTGAGGACGGTGCTAAAACGGTAAGGCAGCCCCAAAGGAGGCTTAATCCTTTGATTCTTGATGTGGTAAAGAAAGAGGTAACCAAACTCTTGCAAGCAGGTATCATTTATCCTATCTCTGACAGTAAATGGGTAAGCCGAGTGCAGGTTGTACCTAAGAAATCTGGACTCACAATGGTGAAAATGAAAAGAATGAACTTGTTCCCACTAGAGTTCAGAATAGCTGGAGAGTCTGTATTGATTACAGGAGGTTGAACCAAGCTACCAGAAAGGATCACTTTCCTTTGTCGTTCATTGACCAAATGCTTGAACGGCTAGCTGGTAAATCACATTACTGTTTTCTTTATGGTTTTTCAGGTTACTTTCAGATTCATATTGCACCTGAAGATTAAGAAAAGACCACTTTCACGTGCTCATTCGGTACATTTGCTTACAGGAGGATGCCTTTTGGTCTTTGCAATGCTCCTGGCACTTTCCAGCGATGCATGATTAGTATTTCCTCTGAGTTTATTGAAAATTGCATGGAAGTGTTTATGGATGACTTTACTGTTTATGGTTCGTCTTTTGATGCATACTTGAGTTTGAATATGGTTTTAGAGAGATGCATCGAGACTGACCTTGTTTTAAATTATGAAAAATGTCATTTTATGGTTGAGCAGGGAATTGTTCTTGGTCACATAATTTCTGAAAAAGGAATTTTTGTTGACCCTGCTAAGATTGATATAATTTCTACATTGCCTTACCCTTCTTGTGTTCACGAGATTCGTTCTTTTCTTGGTCATGCAGGTTTTTACAGGCGTTTCATCAAGGATTTCAGCAAGATAGCTCTTCCGCTGTCAAACTTGTTGAAGAATGACGTCACTTTCAGTTTCGATGACAAATGCAAACAAGCGTTTGACTTCTTGAAGAAAGCATTGACCTCCGATCCCATCATCCAGCCTCCCGACTGGACCCTCCCTTTTGAGATTATGTGTGATGCTTCTAATTATGTTGTTGGGGCTGTCCTTACACAAAGAGTTGACAAGGCTGCCCATGTTATTTATTATGCTTCTAGGATGTTAGATTCTGCACAGTCAAATTACACCACCACTGAAAAAGAACTTCTAGTTATTGTTTTTGCTCTTGATAAATTCAAATCATACTTGCTAGGTTCCAAGGTTGTTGTTTTTACTGATCATGCAGCTTCAAAGTACTTGTTGAAGAAGCCGGAAGAAAAACCGAGATTAATTTGGTGGATGTTATTGCTCCAAGAGTTTAATGTAGAGATTAAAGACAAAAGTGGAGCTGAGAACTTAGTGGCTGATCACTTAAGCAGAATAGAGAGAGATGAATATCCTTTTCCCATCCAGGATGACTTTCCTGATGAGCAGCTTTTACTTGTGCATGGTATTACTCCTTGGTTTGCTGATATTGTTAATTATCTTGTTGGTGGTGTTTTTCCTACAGGTGCATCCAGGACACAAATCCACAAACTTAAGAGTGATGCCAAATATTATGTTTGGGATGATCCGTATCTTTGGAAGTTTGGTAATGATCAGGTAATCAGGAGATGTCTCCCCGGTTATGAGATTGCATCCATTTTGAATTTGTCTCATGCATCTCAAGTCGGCGGACATTTTGGTCCTCAAAGGACTGCTAGAAAAGTCCTAGACTCGGGTTTTTATTGGCCCACTATTTTTAAAGATGCATATGAGGTTTACCGCACTTGTAAAGAGTGCCAGATAGCAGGTACAAATGTCACACGTAAGAGTGAAATGCCTCAGCAGACTATGCTTTTCTGTGAGGTATTTGATGTATGGGGAATTGACTTCATGGGTCCCTTTCATATATCATTTAGTTTTTTGTACATTTTACTTGCTGTTGATTATGTATCAAAGTGGGTGGAAGCTATCCCCACTAGGACTAATGATTCTAGAGTTGTTGCAGATTTTGTCAGGTCTAATATCTTTTGCAGCTTTGGAATACCGCGAGCTATCATAAGTGACCAAAGCACTCATTTCTGTAACCGCACCATAGAAGCTTTGCTCCAGAAGTATGGAGTTGTGCACAGAATTTATAATGCATATCACCCACAAACAAATGGGCAAGTTGAGATCTCTATCGCATCTCGAAAAATGTGATTCCTCGCGATGGTCGCAGAAAAAATTTAATGTTCGAACAGAGTCGCCACCGAACTTTATTTATTCCAATGAAGGAATAGGAAAATATCGAAAAAACCTTTAAGAAAAATTGAATAATGGTCATCGCGACCATATTCGGGTTCGGGAGTCGATTACGCAAGGGGAAGGTATTAGCACCCCTAACGTCCGTTGTACTCAACGGGAACCTTTTAGTCTAATTTTCTATTTGAATGTTAGTTAAATGTTATTTGCTTTCTTCGAGTAATTAGAATTGATGATAGATATGGGTGAAGACCTCAAAAGGAGAAAAGGGGAGGTTTTTGATTAGTGTGCTCGCCAAGATCTCGCAATCTCGTGCCTACGTATCCTTATGGTGCAATAAGGAAATCAGAGCATTCGTAGTTCGGGGAACTACGGTTGGTTGGTGTCTTTTAATGAACGGTTGTGTAGACCGCATCCTAAAGGCTAAACGCTGGCTTGTCTACTCTCGGCGGAGGCTTAAGCGTTGGTTTGTAGTGCGCATTAGAAAGGATTAACAGTGTTCTTTTGAAAAGAATTTTGGTCATCCGGGGATGACAAGTTGAATTGATGAGTTTGATGTTTTTGGTTTCGATCGCGTGGGGGCGAGAAATTAGTTTGATTTGTTTGAGATATTTTTGAAGAACAACGAAAGATTGAGCAATATGGTGCACACCAATCGTTCAATTCTTTCGAGGAATAATAAGGCGACCGTCTTCTACTCCTTTTTCGTTCGAATTATTTTTGAAAGTTCGTTTGTGGATGTTGAACGTGCACGGTAGTGAGGCGTACGCCTCCTACTTGCTTATTCAAAGAATAATGAGGCGTGCGCCACTTATTCCTTTATCCAAATTTAATTAAAATGTATTAATCGGAAGTCGATGATTTGTGTAATATGGCGAGCGCCAATTATTCAAATAATCGAGAGACTGTGAGGCGTACGCCTCCCATCTTTTATCATCCGAAGTTTAATTTATAAAAGGTATGTTTTTAGATGTTGTATTTGATTTGCGAAAATAGTTTGAATTTTGAATTGGTAGGTTTTGAAAAGTCGATGATTTGAGCAATATGGCGTACGCCAATTATTCAAATAATCAAGGAATGGCGAGGCGAACGCCTCCCATTCAATCGATTAAAGTTTAAGTTATTTATTTTGCGAAATTGGGTTTGATATGAAAAGGTCATTTGAATTTATATGATTGCGGTTTTAATTGGATGACGAAAACTCAAGCAATATGGTGTACGCCAATTATTCGAATAATCGAAAGATGGTGAGGCGAACGCCTCCCATCCTCTTATTATCTGAAATTCAGAATTTAGGACTTAGGATTTGTAGTTGATTTAGAAAATGTGATTTGAATATGATGGTTGAGGTTTAAAAATGATTTGAATTTAGAAATTATATTTAATTTGGAGAAAGTGATTTGAAATTGGTATTTTTGTTAAAGTTTTAATTGGGTGACAAATATTCGAGCAATATGGCGTACGCCAATCGTTCGAGTAATTGGGAAATAGTGAAGCGGACGCTTCCTATATTCTTTTTCATCCAAGTTTTAAATTATGAAAAGATTGTGCAAAAATAATTTGAATCCGAATCAATGTGAATTTAGTTGAGTTCTTGAAATAGATTATTCGGCATTGGATCAAATTTCGGTTTATTGAAAACATTGATTTTAAGTTATTTTGTTATTTAATTGATAATTAAACAATCTGATTAATTAATTAAAAAGAAAATAAAATAAATAATAAAAAAAAACTAAATTATCTAATTCAAGCAATTAATTATCAACATCAATCAATATAGGTACATTCTATCAGCATAATTAAATTAATTAAACTCGTTTAATTAAAACTAATTAGTTGATTATAATCCAACACTTACTGAATGTACACTCTACAATAGAAACCAACACGCCATTAAAGCTCAAATTGATCAATCATCTTAAACTGGTGTTTGGAACAGAAATACATATAATAGTTTGGACATTTAAACTTATCTATAAATCCTATTATTAAAACGCAAGCAAACTTTAACACCACACAGCAAGGCATATTCAAATTAACTCTGTACAATAATGAAGCAAACCAAGCTCAACACGAAAGCGAACGGAAATTTGATTTACAACATGAATTGGCTTTAACGACAGCACAGTATTAAGCATATAATCAACAAGCAACACCATGTTTTTTAACTTTACAATCATCAATATTTTGAATAAACATAAAGTAGAAAATTGAAAGTTTACAGGTGTAATCGAAGCCGAATTATGACCGAAATCATGATATGTGAAAGCTATGGATGGAACTCCACAACAACTTAAACACGCATAGACAAACAACAGACTTTGAACCATGTAAACGACTCGAAATCAAAGCATAATGTTAACATAAAGTAGTATACAAACAACTCAGTGTATACCCATGAGAACAATTCGAAATCAAAATCAACATAATCACAGCAAATAGTACAATATGAAGAAGGATGCGACGCACACTGTTACCGTAATATCGAACCACGGTTGGCGTCAAGCAGAGGGAAACGCTAGAGTAGAGAAGTTTGTGTGTTGTTTTCGTAGGCAGCGGGAATGAATTGTCAAGCGTGCCTCAAGATACTCTTGAAACTCTATCGTTGGTGAAGTGAATCTAGTGCTTGTTAACCTTCTGTTTCGAGTTTTAACCGGACCATTACCTGCAAAAAAAAGAACCCAACAACAATATAATCGAACAACGCCTTGCTAGCTCGAGATCATCTAAAACAGAGTTGAAATAGGAGGCTTCGTTGTTGTTCGAGGTTGTTTCTCGCCATTGAGTTGTTATCGCGGGGTTTGAGTTTTCACTTGGATGAAGTCCTTGGCTGCGAAGATATGGTCGACGTACAGAAACGGATGTGAGGTCGAACACTGTGGTGTACCGTTGTGCCTCATGGTGGGTTATGGTCGTTTCCGGCTGAAAACCGACGAGGGTTTTGTAGATCGGACTTTATTTTTTGTGGTTATGGGGAGCGGCGGTTGAAAGATGGAGACGGAAGTTGTGGAAGAAGGGTTGTTGTGTGAAGATAAATCGGCGGTGGGTTAAGGTTGTGGCGGTGGATATGGTGATGAGGACGATTGAGAAAGGGTGAACGGCGAGGGTTTGCACAGTGGAGATCGATTGTTGGACGGAGGGTTGTGATTGAAGGTCGACCGATGAGGTCCGGCGTAGGGTTGTTTTGAGCGGCGGTGGCCTTGAAAGAAGGAGAGTGTTTAGGAAGATGAACAGTGATTCATCTCCTTCTCTTTTTCGTTTTCTTTTTCTTTTTTTATAGAGAGAAAGCTGGGTTAGTCAGTGTCTATTGGTGAATGGTGAGAATGGTGTCAGCGAACGTCTGTGAGAGAAAGAGAGTATATAGTGGGGTGACTTTTCTTAAGAGGATAGGTTTCCTCTTCTTTCTTTTTATTACCGTTGGCACCCTCTCTAATAAGCCAAAGAAAAACTATTTTCTCTCTCCTTTGGGACACGTGGCGTGGTCTTATTGGAGGGATACATTGGATCCCCTCCTCTTCTACATGTGGCCACGTGAGAGAGCAAGAGCCAATCCACCTTTGGGGGGAAGGATCCGTTTGGATAAGGATTGAATCCGAAAAATGATTTTTTTTATTATTTCTTCCTCATATCATAGGCTGACACATGTCCCTTGGATAGAGGGGAGTTTAAATTCTTCTCCTCCAAATCCCACTGAATCCGTTGGCTGCTGGCAACAAATGGGAGGAGACATTTTTTATTTTGCATTATTAATATTTAATTAATTTAGATTCTATTTTTTACTGGAGGATAGCAATGGACATTGATATCAAATATTGGCTATTGATTAATTTGAATCAACGATTCAGATTAAATCAAAAAAGCACAAACCATTCAAAATTGCAAAGTTATCCTTTTTAGATGATTTAATTGATTTAAATAGGATTAAATCAACTAATTCAAATAAAAATTCACAACTTCTAAAATTAACACGATAAAATTATAATGAAGACATGGAAATTCCTATTTATTTTTCTGAATATTCTGGCGAAAGAATAAAATTAAAACGACTGAAAATGAATAAAAGTCGGGCGCAAATTTGTTTAAAAAATTAAATCGGACGCACTAGAATGATCAGCACGAAATATACTTGTTGGAAAAATACAGCATTTCTTTTAATTCTGAAATAAATTTTGACCGGTTAAAAGGCCCAGGCGGGTCAAAAATGCAGCTGAAAAAGTCGCTGAAAAATATAATGAGCACACCAGGTTAAACTACGTGAACCGTAGATTAATAATACTGGCGTCTGTGAGTTTAATTTCAGAACTTTTTAGCCGCTGATTTTGCACGTACTTGAGAAATGATTTAACCGATTTGTCTGTATTTTCGAAAGTTTATTCCGACTGATATTTTACGTACTATTCATGATGGAATGTAAGTTATGTTGTACAACTGATGCACTTTGGAAATAAAATCAAATTTACAAAAATTTAAAAATGCCCGGACAAAATTGGGGTATGACAATCTCCAACAGAGAGATCAAACAGGTTTTAGAGAAAATGGTGCAGGCAAACAGGAAGGATTGGAGCCGCCGTCTAGAAGACGCACTTTGGGCTCAAAGAACGGCTTTCAAGACACCTATTGGGATGTCTCCTTATCGACTTGTTTTTGGTAAGGCATGTCACCTTCCTGTAGAGATAGAACACTGTGCCTATTGGACGGTGAAAAGTTGTAATTTGGAGATGCAACAAGCATGTATTGAAAGAAAACTCCAATTACAACAGCTTGAAGAGCTTCGGCTAGAGGCTTATGAAAGCTCTAGGATTTATAAAGAGAAAACTAAGCACTTCCACGATAAGATGATTTCTAGGAAGGAATTCTCTGTGGGCCAATAGGCTTTACTGTTTAATTCCCGCCTTAAGCTTATGGCTAGGAAACTTCGATCCAAATGGATTGGCCCTTTTGTCGTTACTAACGTTTTCCCTCATGGTGCAGTAGAAATTAAAAGTGCAGGTACTGACAAAGTTTTCAAGGTCAATGGGCAGCGCCTAAAGCTATTTCATGAGAGTTCAGCGCCTGACAATGCAAGCATAGAGGAGCTTTCTTTGGAAGCACCCAACTACATTGCAACTTGATCAGGGAGTTCTTATTCCTTTCTCTCACATTCAATAACTATGTCCTTTCATTGAGGACAATGCTTGTTTTAAGTGTGGGGGAGGGAATTCCCTTTTTGTTTTCTTTTCTTTGATTTTGTTTCGTTGTTTTGTTTTCAATTATAAAAAAAATAAAATTAAAAAAAAAATGCATCTTTTTGAAAGTTCTAGGCTATAGATTAATCTGAGGTTAGTTGTGGAGACTTGGGAAAAGTTCACAAGATCGGTATCGTCTTAACACCGTAAGTCTCCAGAGTATGGAAATTGTTTTGAATACTTGTTATGACATAGCCTTGAATTTTCATTCTCTTATAGCTCTTGAGTAGTTTATCTTTGCAGTCGGCACCATCTCACACATGCTCTACGTAAGGAAGCCGATGAAAATAAGTGAGTGATCCAAGTTTCTTTTGAAAAAAATATATTAAATTAGGGAATGCACCTTCTAAGTTGGGTGGCCCTCACCCGTTCACTTAACCCAACGGTTGTGGAACCTACAATAATAAAACATAATAATTACCTATTGTTGGTTGGTTCAGAGGTTTCTGGTGCTGGACTTGGTAGGGCGGATTACGGTCTGATCCCCCACAATTGCAATTGGGTAAATAAGAGGTTACCAATTTTTGTACCAGAACCCCGTGTAAAAAGGATCAGAGTTACTAACCGGTTGCCTTACTATGAGCGTGTGGAGATAACGGGCTTAATGTGATTGTGCAAGAATGAAAAAGAGTAAAAAGGATACTGAGTAAGTTAGGCTTTGGCATAATAACATGATTCAGAATGGATTGCGTGTTCAGGAGGCTTATGACTGCATAATTATGGATTAGTGTTCCTACGATATCCTTAGTGTGCATGATTAGTACCTATCGATGCTATCTTAACCAAGGAAGAGTTTGTAGCCTGGAATGAGTAACTGATGTTGTGTGTTTCTTGATTTTTGATTTTGCTCGGAGTGCAAAAGTTCAAGTGTGGGGGAATTTGATCAATGCATTTTAATGCACGTTCTCCTATGTTTGTTCTTAAGCATTTCTTTGATTTCCTTTGCTTACTTTTATATTTTATAATGTTTTTATATTTTAGTTTATTTTTATTGTTATTTGGTTTTCGTATTTAATTTTCAGCTTTAACATTCTGCACTAAAATGATCATAACTGAAGCTCCGGGAATCCGATTGGCGCGTTCTAACAATCTACGGAAAGCTAAGAGAAAGAGCTACAACTTTCGCGTTTGGAGTCGAAGTCAGATTCGGAGCGCTTATTTTCCAGAATTTCGTTTGAAGCTGCAACATTAGTTTTATTTTAGTTTTGGGTCGTTAGTTTTGGGTCTGGGTTATGTATTTGACCCAGTTAGGTTGTAAACGGATTGCTTTGGTTTTCCCCTAATACCTAGCAGCCGAAAACACTATTCACATTTTTTTACTATTCACGAATTATTTTTCTGACGCTTGAAAGAACCGTAATGGAGAACTAATCTATTCGGACGGATTTGCTGTATTCAGGTTCACTACTTTGAGATCGTTATAATTGCAATTAGAATTCTATACCTTTCAATAATATTATATAATTGTTGTTTGCTTAATCCGATTTCCATGTAACATTGTTGGTTAAATTTGAATGATATATGTTCTTGACTTTTGATCGCAATTCAACTCTACTTAACCGTTTAATTTGCGATATCTATAACCGTATGCTTAATCCGACAATAAGAATATATACCTTACAGTGTCGATCACGCTCGTTGAATGATATTGTGTTCAAATAGGATAGAAGTCTTAGTTGTAGCAATCGATGATAAGTTGAACCTGACACAGTAAATCCGTTTGTTTTATAATCACCTATTTCATAACAGCTTATTTCAATAATTACTTATTTAATAATCATTTTTTTCCCTTAATTGATCCTGAATCCAACCCCCCCCCCCTAAATCTATTTACCTTTGGTTAGTAATAATCAAGAATCCTTGAGAGACAATTCGAGTCATTGTCGTTATACTACATTTTCAAAATAACTCGGTCTTGATCCGCGCGCGACAGCGGATCACATATGCCTTAAGCAACCACTATCAAGAAACCACATTCTCTCCGTAGAGCCAAGATATTCAACCTATAATAATCATACAAGAGTGATAGGTGACCAATTTTCATTGGGTCCTTTAGGGTCAGTGTAAATATTATTGCATTTGGGCAACCATTGAAACACACCTTTAGGAACCAAAAATCTCCTAAGTTTGCATTTGGCAATAGTATGACCTTTCTTATAACAATAATGACAAGTCGAGTGACGATGAGAATGACTTTCTCTATTATATTATTTTATAACAAAAGTATACTTTATGTGTGGTTCGTATAAAGGTTTTTTGAATTTTGTTAGATCAACGGCGAAAGTAACTTTTGGTTCTAAAACCTTGCTCAATTTAACCTTTAGAGTATTAACCTCTTTTTTTCCACATGTGGCAAGTTTTACAACCAAACCAAGAGAGTTTCTCATCCTTAATTTTATCATTTTGAGCATCTAACATGGTTTTCTTAAGAGCTTCCATTTGTTTTTCTGTTTCTAAAATTTTAGCTTCATGGTGTGAAAATATTCTTTTATTTGAAGCCAACCTTTTAAAAGCGTCTATGGCTTTACCATATAGATTCTCAAAATAAATTTGTAATTCATAATGAGACATTTCATCAATAGGTTCATATTTAGAATGATTTACCTCTTTCTTCTTATAATGATGGGCCAGAGACAAAGGTTTTATTCTTTGTCACTTTCACTTGAGTTACCTTTAATTGAGGATTCACTATCACTATCCCAAGCTATGTATGATCTTCTAGTCTTTATATATTTCTTGTAATTACCCTAATCTTTATTATCATTCTTGAGTTGTGGATAATTCAGCATGTAGTGTTCGGGTTTACCATAATTAAAACATGAACTCTTTAACTTTCATTTCTTATTCTCATCATGTTTCGAGGAGTCAACTTATCTTCTAAAGTTGATGAAATTGTTGTCAGAGTGTTTTACTTTGTTTCTCTTAATGTAGTTATTATATTGTTTAACAAACAACGCCATTTTCTCATTATAAAACTTTTCATTATCACTAAGTTCACTTTCATCATGCTCTTTTGTTGAGGACTTGGAACTATAAGCCACAAGAGCAATGGACTTCTTTTCTAGCTCTTTTTCTTTGTTCTTTTATTTATTAATATTATCATCATGCTTCTCTAATATAATGAGCTCTTTCTCATGTTATTCAAGCTTTCCAAATAAAGTTGTTGTGTCCAAATTCAATAAATTGTTGGCTTCCATGATGGTGGTGACCTTAGGTTTCTATTCCCTATTAAGACATCTCAAAACTTTGTTAGTAGCAATATCATTGGAAACCGTCTTACCAAGTGCATTCAAACGGTTTATAAGATGAGTGAATCTCTTTTGCATGTCGACAATGGTTTCACCATGCTTCATGTGAAAAAGCTCAAACTCTTGATTCAAAATGTTGATTCTAGCTTGTTTGACCTCATTTGTACCCTCATGGCCAACTTCTAATGAGTCCCACATAGCTTTAGCGATTTCATAATGAGAGACATGGTAATATTCATCAACTCCTAAAGCGGATATTAGAATATTCCTTGCCCTTCAATCACAAGACCACTTTTTCTCATCTTACTCATTCCATTGTGCTTCTGATTTAGGTATGGTAGCACCCTCCGTATTGGTCATAGTTATTTCAAATGGACCATTTTGGATGGCTTTCCATACATTCCTATCAATGGAGTTGATATGAATACGCATACAATCATTCCAATAACCACAGTTTTCACCATTGAAAATGGGCGCTTTATTATACGCTCCCTTTGGTTCGAAAGCCATAATCAAATAAGTGAATTTGAAGCATAACATAAACCGGTGCTCGTGATACCACTTGTTAGATGATGGCAACATTCTAGAAGGGGGGAGTTGAATAGATCTCCTAGTGAAAATTTTCTTATTAAAAATTATGTTTTAAAAAAAAAATCTATGGCAAGAGGAAACGAATTTGGATTGACTCTCGTTTATCTGAATCATTATTAGTAGGATCAGATATGCATACAAACTGTAATATAAAGTATCTAAAGATGACAAAATCCAATCAACAAGTTCAATAGTATGTTTGAATATAAACCACACTTGTTCAATAGTAGGATTAGATAAACGATTTCCAATGAGAAGTAAACATAAACTTGACAAAGGAATTTTATCAAACACTTAGTGTGCAGTAATTTTATCGAACACTTTGTGTGCAATACACCAAGATTGATTTTCTTTGTGTTAAAGTTATAACAAATCAATTATGATGGTTTAGATTGCAATGGTTTTACACAAACAGTTTTAAACATTTCAACACAACCAGAATTTTTAACAATTCAAATTATACACTAAGTATGATCAAAATCTAAAAGGAAAATTGAGAGAGAGAGAGAGAGAGAGAGAGAGAGAGAGAGAGAACACCAAGATTTGTTTAGGCAGTTCCCTAATTGTCCCCACTATGGATATGTATGCCCTCAATTTGAAATCAAACTGAGATATTATAATTAACCTTTGCAATATTAGTTTACAAGAGAAGTAGTAGAAATGAAAATCCCAAACTCTATGTTTGATGTTGATCCTAGCTCTTTCTCTACCCTTGATCTTATCAAGATCAAGTCACATAATATCTCTAATATGATCTTCCGGTTACCGTTACTCCTTTCACTTAACCGTTCGTTCTTCAAAGCTTTCGCCCAGTTGAATACAAATTGTGCAATCCTTCCGCAACCCTTTCAATTGATCCTCCAATTCTCGTTACACCTTTGCAAGAACCCTCGTTCTTCAAAGCCTTCACTCGGTCGAATCCAAGTTGACAAGACTTGTGCAAAAACCTCCAAATCAACCCTTGATCTTGGAGTAAAAACCTTAAAGGTTTTATCCTCGAATCCCCCAAAGAAAATCTCAACCCAATTTGATTACACAATCCTAAATTGGACCTTATCAATCTTTTCTTACCAACAAACAATGAAAAATGATTATGTGTAGTTGATGAATGCGTCAAGAGAGATTAAAGATTATGATAATTCTTTGTATATTTCAGGATTCAATGCTTAGAAATGATGCATGAATTAGTATTTATATGTATGTGTGAGTGTAGAAAAGAATTGAGTAAAACATATTTTTAGCCAAAATGCAATTTTTAAGTTTAGTATAGAATGTGTTGACTCTAAAATGGAATGAGTTAATACATCAGCTGAATGAGTCTACACGAGACCAAATAGAGTCGATATGTTGGAGGCAATGTATAATTTGAGATAAAAAAAATTCAGAATGAGTTGACACCAAACACGATAGAGTCGACCCATTCACTCAATGTATCTACTCATTCCTTCAAAGTATCGATACATTGAAGTCAGTGGCAAGTCTTTGAAAAACACCTTTCATATTGAGTCGGCCCAACCCAGAATGAGTCGACCCATTCATAGGATGTATCGACCCATTCGAGGCAGACACAAATTATTTGAAAATCCACTCAGTATGTATCGACCCATACCAAGGATGTGTTGACCCATGTGTGAGTGCAACTTTTTGTTAGATGTATTTTATATGATGTCAAAACTATGATATTTTAGTGTTTATGTACATTGGACAATATCATCTAACTATAGTTGTTCATTTTAGCATTATGAAGCATGAAAACATGTTGGAAAAGGTTTAGAAAAGATTCATGCATCAAGAAAAGGTTGTATGCATCAAAAACTCATCCTTATGTAAAAACAGCCTACAGGTCGACACATATGCATTATAGGTCAACACGTAGAAGGAAATTTATTCTATAGATCGACACATGTGTTTTATAGGTCGGCTCTTGTACTGCATTTATAAAGCGTGTAGGCTCTGTTAGATGTGTCACCTCTATAAGTCGACATATAACATATTCAGGTCGATGTATGGCTTCTACAGGTCGGTACATGCATCGTATGATCGACATATAACTTGCATAAGTCGACACATACATTAAAAATCTTGAAAACTTCCATTATTTTTTGTTCCTTTTGTTTCATACTTTCTTACATATAAATACTTCATACATGCATCATTTTCAAAAAGGTTTTAGAATAAACTTCTAGAGAAAACCTATACGAAACCAGGATTTCAAATCATTCTCATTATATTCAACCTCATTCTATGCATACACACAAATAAACTACACATAATTATTCTTGGTTTCGGTGCCATCTAGAATTAGGGTTGATAACGTCCAATTTAGGTTGATTGTATTGTAAATTGGGTTGAGATCTTTGAGGGTTTTAAATAAGAAAAATGAGTTGGGGTTTCCCTTCAATGTCGTTTAGGGATATGAAGGTTTTGGACAAGATTATGAAATTCGGATCCGATCGAGTGAAGACTTTGAAGAACGAGAAATTCTTGCAAAAGAGTGGCGTGCGACTATGGATCGTATTGGTAAATCTTGGGTTACAACAATTACGTGTTTTGGATTTTATCGAATGAAATCTTTTAACAAAAAGGGGTTTCTTGCAAAGAAGTAGCGTGATACAGTGAATCAAATCAACATTGTTGGGTTACTTGGTCAAGCTTTGATCAAGGGAAGAGAAGGTGCCAGAATCAACATCAAACTTAGGGTTTGTAGGGTCGGATTGCTACATCTCTCTTGCATACATACTTTTACATAGTAAGGTCAATTTCATTATCTCAATTCGAGTTCGAATTGAGGGTTGACATACCCACAGCAAGGTCGATTGGGGAACTGCCTAACCTAATCCTGGTGTACTCTCTCTCCCTCTCTATCTCTCTTATTTTCCGTTTGCAAATTGTTAAATTCATCGATCGTGTGACCAATTCATTTGGATAATATTTTTTATTACATTTTGAGATTTTGATTTGTTGTTAAGATCAATAATACCACATAAATTTCCAAACAATATCGATTGCACACTAGGTGTTGGACAATTTGACTAAATAGATTTTTTTTGTGCTTGATCATTGGAAATAATTTATACTTGTTATTTTTCATTCAATTGGCATGATTAATTGTGTTTGATCAATTGTTTATTCATTGTTATATCGTGATTACTATTATGCATATTTGAGCTTTTTGATAGCGGGTTCGGTTAGACGATTCGATTCGGGTTGCTTCCGCTTGCCATAAACTTTCCAAAACTTTTTCATGTTAAATTGTTTTTTAACTAGTAATATATCCCCCCCCCCCCCCCCCTCCCTCTAGATTGAAGCCTATCGTCTAACATCATGCATGACTCTTTGTGAAAAGTTCATATTTTAGCCATGTGATGGCTTATGTAATCTATTCTTACATGTTCTATGATGATGATGATGATACAAATTTGAGATTGTAAGGTCCAAACACACAAAGATATAAGCTACTTAGTTTTGACATCATTCAAAATACATTAAGAGCATATTGCACTCACACAACAGACAACTAAAGCAGATTCTAGAAAAAAATAGTTGTGGCATCAAGGAAGGATTGGTCTAAGAAGTTAGATGACGCTCTGTGAACATACCAAACAGCTTTCAAAACTCACCTGGGATTATCACCATATATGTTGGTTTATGAAAAATCTTGTCACTTACTAGTTGAACTTGAACATAAATCATAATGGGAAATTAAGTTTTTAAACTTTGTTTAAAAAGTTACAGGTAGAAAACAATTGTTGAAGTTGGACGAGTAGGAATAAATAAGATTGAGAGCTTATGAAAATGTGGTAATATACAGGAAGAAAACCAAGAGGTGTCATGACAAACACATTGTGATAAGGAATTTTGAGGTAGGCCAACAAGTATTGTTATACATTTCTAGGACGAAGTTGTTTCCTAGGAAGTTTAAATTCAAATGGCCAGGTTCATTCATTGTACACAGGTTATTTGCAAATGGTGTTGTAGAAGTACACAATCTTAGAGATACAAGGACTTCTATGGTAAAATGGACAGCAACTGAAGGTTTATGCGGGAGGTGAGATTGCACCAGAAATGGTAGCTTTGGTGCTCGGAGAGCCTTAGGCATTTGAGTCAAGTTAATGACCTTAAAGAAGCGTTTAATGGGAGGCAACCGATTGGGTTCAATGAAATACTACCTTTTATTTTTTTTTAATGTTATTATTAGTTAGGAAAAAGGTTCTAGCTTATGATTGCTTACCCAAGGTGAAAACTGTTTGATCAGTTTGTTAATAATATTTGTTTGTGCCTATTTCTTTTTAAGTTTAGTTACTACCTTATCTTTGAATAGAAAAGCAGTCAAAGTAAATAGAAAGTATAGTGATCGAGATCAAAGTGACCTTGTTGAGTAATGATTGATGAAGAAATGGGTCATTGCTTCTGCTACTTAACCTTTAGATATCTAAACTTATGAGGTTTGAGCCATAATATTTTTATTATTTACGTATTTCTTTTTCTGAGTGTATCCATGCAATTGTAATATCTAGAATTTGAATTTTATATGTTTGAACTAAGTTGATCTGATAAGCACACATAGAGGAAGTTATTTGTGAAACATTTGCGGCCTTGTAAACCACCCTTACATTATGACTGATATCCATTGTTAACCAATTTGAGCCTCAACCCTTCCTTCGGAGACTTAGCCTATTGTAAGCCATTGACTTGAAAGATAGAAATCTTTTCATCCTCCTTGGAGTTGGGTAGATAGATTTTGATTCTGGTATAAGCTAATCACTAAGTTTGAAATTGCTCTTGGAAGTTAGCAACATTTAAGTTTGGGATTGAGGTACTAGAGAATTTGGTAAAAGAATATAAAAAGAAAGAAAAACAAGATGTCAAAACATGGTCTTTTAAAAAATGATGAAAAAGAAAAGAAAAAGACCACAAATTTGAAAATTTTCTAGTATCCATATGAAAGATAAAGTGATATGAAAGGGAGAAGATAAATAAAGGACAAAGAGGTACCTAACTCCAAGATTTAAGCCAATTATCCTACCCTGGCATAAGCCACGTTACAACCGAAAAAGTCCTTAAATGTGTGTTTAAATATGATCTGACTGATTTTGCATATAACTTACAAACTCATTATTTTTTTCTCTTGTATGTTGACTGAGTGAACACCCTTGCAATTGAGTGCATCATGGTAAGTAGAGAAACAGGTTAAGTAGTGGTGCTGGAATAATTGATCAGAATTGATTAAAGCAAAGTAGGAAACGAATGTCTCGATCTATAAAAGCAAGTGACATTCATTTGGCAAGGTTTGTAGTTTATTTCTGACAAAGTTTCAATGTGTAGACAAGTTACTTGAGGACAAACAACAATTCAAGTTTGGGATTGTGATGACGGGATATCACTGCACGTCATTTAGCAAGAAAAACGGTCGAATTCAGACAAGAATTAAGCGAGTTAGAAGCATTTAAGTGAAAAAGTTGGAAGAAAAAAAAGCACTCTTGGATGAAGAAAGGGACTTAGTGATAAAATTGGTGAAAAATGATCAAAAACACGCCGAAGCTCATGGCTTTTACACGCCCACGCTGCCTCAAACGTGCACGCGCTGACGTACCCTCTTTGAAGTAATGATGGTGAAATGCGTTTGCGTTGATAAGCATCGCACTCGCGATGAATCTGTTTTCCTGAAACGTTTTTCAGTAGCTTTATAAGGGGGGAGAGAGAGAGAGAGAGAGAGAGAGAGAGAGAGAGAGAGAGAGAGAGAGAGAGGGGGGGGGGGGTTCGACTACCAAGAGGAGAAAGTGACGTTTTAGAGCAATTTTGGAGCTTTTTGAGGTCATTTAAACCATTGGAGAGCTTCTTCTTCGGTGGTTTTTCATGCTCTTCGAATCTAAATTATTAGTATTGTTTAATTTCAGTATGAGTAGCTAGATTCCTCTAGGTTAGGTAAAATTTGATGATGAACCTATTTTTGCTTGATTGGAATATATGATCGGATGATGTTAATGTTATTGTTGTGACTTATGGTTATTATTCAGTTAATAATTGTGTGCATTACTTTTTTATTGTTACGGAATTCGAATCAATATTGATAAGTAGTTACTACTGGTCCTAGGGCTATTTTTAGCAGTTGGATTCGCTAATTGACTATAGATAGTACGATTAAAAATTGTGACTTAGGAATTAACGTGCTTTGTTGCCTAATCTGACGGGACAATTGGTCTAAGGGGTCGGAAAATTGACGCCTAGATTAGTGAGCTACACACCAAAGATTGGGTGTAGTGCTGGAGTTAGTTCGTCGTATAATCCTATACCCAGCGCATGTCTATAAATGTATATTTCATCAATCAAGTAGAAATAAGGGATTCTGATAATGCGACTTGATCGTCTTTCTCATCATCGTTCTAAAAATATTTTCTTGTGTTTTCGGTCAAAGTAATCTTAAAAACCCCCCAATTACTATTTTTATTTACATCCCACAACATTTCTTGTTTTAAGTTCGCAATCCCTGTGGAGACGAATTTATTTTATTACTCGATAACAACACTAGTACACTTGCTAGTAATATTGTTCATCCCCCTACTTACTTATCAGAGACTAATGGACGCGAAATCCTCATAGCAAATAGGGTGGAATCTGAAAGTCTACATCGACGATATAGTTGTAAAGACCTCAAAGAAGAAAAATCATTGTGCAGTCTCGAAGAACATGTTGGAGTCAATCAAAAGATATAACATGTGTCTGATGTAACACCCTTCTAAAATACCCCAAATTATTTAATTAAAAATAATAACATATCAATCAGAGTAATTATGCCCCGAAGGGTGTCACACAACATTCATCAAAATATCCTGTCATGCTCATTTATTTAATCAAAATAAAACTCTTTTGCATACTTCGCAGCGGATACAAAATATCGACATTCAAATCATGTACTACATTACATGTAAAGTTGATCAACAACTAAAAGAAAACATAGTCAAACATCCCCTCCCGATGTTACATCTATCAGAGCATGACCCACTAGGAGACTACACTAGACTCCATAGCACTAGCTCCTACTCAACTCATTGCTCGTTACCTGAAAAACAGTTGTAAGGGTGAGTTCCTCAATCAATATAACAAGCATTATACAACATCATGTAATGTTAAGTAAATAACGCATCAATTCACCCTAACCAAACTACACACTCAGCAACGGCAATATCCGGTTCAAAAACATCATATTCAACAGTAACATATAGCATATGTATAATCCCAACCATACTCAACATCAACAACACAACACACAACACACATATAATACTGGAATACATCCATTCATATTATATGCCATACATTCATTATGCAATGAGACTCCATGAAATGCGGTACCGACTATTCTTGAACATATAGTTCAAGCTCACCGATCAAATCCAGATACGGCTACTAAGCTCACTAGTCCCACTCATTTGAGACCTAGTGACTCACTCACTAATTCCTCACCATGGGAATTAGCTACAGCCCCAAAGGCTAGACTATGCAAGCTAATCATCTAGCATGCAAACATCAACAACAATTCCACAATAATTCACTCACTAATTCCTCACCATGGGAATTAGCTACAGCCCCAAAGGCTAGAATATGCATGCTAATCACCTAGCAATGCAACAACAACAACAACTATTCAAGAATAGACATAAGCTCACACTCTAAGCCATAAAATAGTCTATTCACCAATGCATACATTCACATATCATCAACAAAAGCATATCATATCATGCCACATAATCAATCATAGTATTAGCACACTCTACTAACACCTATACTATTTAAAACAACGGGAAATGATCCCTACCACATCATACCTCAGCTAAGTACATCACTCAGCCTAAACAATCCAAAAACTGCACAACAACAGTTCAGAAAAACCACAAGTCTGCCCATACGCGTATTGCCTATGCCCATACGCGTATTGCCCACGCCTGACCAACTCCATACGCGTACTGCCCACTCTCATACGCGTATTGCGCATTTCCTCGCCCAACTCATACGCGTATCACCTGTCTCATACGCGTATGCTACGCGTAACAATCTCCCATTACGCGTACCAACAGAGACCAATTTACGTTCAAAATATCATCTTTTTCACCCATACGCGTAAGGCCTCCTCCATACGCGTACCAGCCATCTCATACGCGTATTGCCTAGTGCCATACGCGTATGACCAGAAACCAGAACTCTCAGATCTGCAATGGCTTTCTCTGCTACGAGATCTATCCAATTCACCCTTCCACAGTCCAAATTTCACACAAAATCACTCATATCATCTAACACGAATCACCTCCTATTCGATTTCACAAATCCTAACATCATTACATATAATTTCTACGAATTCTTTCGATTAAAATCCCAATTTCGTTCATCCAACATTTCACTATTTCAGTATACATCAATCTAATCAGAGGTAAAACAATGGTCTATCACTACCCATGACATATTATCACATAATACCCGTTAGCCGATGATAAACCCCCCCTTACCTGAGTAATTCCGGCGATTCTTTAGCTTCAAGCTTTTCCTCTTCTCTTGCTCTGCCTTTTGCCCTTTTTCCACTTTCAACCGCTTCTCTGTTTTCCTTTTCACGTGAAAACCCTTTTTACCAAAAATGGGACTTTTTATTATTCCAACTTATTTTATTCCAATAAATAATTATCCCAATAATTATTATTTCAAAATAATAATAATAATAATAATCCAATTATTTAATTAAATTAATAACTATATTATTAACTCAATTTAAATAATTATTATATTATTATCGGGGTGTTACAACTCTCCCCCACTAAAAGAGTTTTCGTCCTCGAAAACATACCTCAAGCGAACAACTCCGGATAAGACTCCTTCATCTGGCTCTCAAGTTCCCAAGTCACATTGCCACCTGCTGGTCCTCCCCAAGCTACCTTCACTAAGGCAATCTCTTTACCCCGCAACTGCTTCAACTCTCGATCCTCGATCCTCATAGGTGATGTTTCAACAGTCAGGTTATCTCTCACCTGTACATCATCTACTTGGACTACATGCGACGGATCATGAATGTATCTCCTCAACTGAGACACATGAAAAACATCATGCAAATTCGCAAGCGACGGCGGTAAAGCGATATGATAGGCTACCTCTCCTATCCTCTCCAAAATCTGATAAGGACCAATAAACCGAGGTGTCAACTTCTTTGACTTCAAAGCTCGACCAACACCAGTTATCGGAGTAACACGAAGAAACACATGATCTCCCTCTTGGAACTCAAGTGCCTTCCTCCTCCTATCATGATAACTCTTCTGACGACTCTGAGAAATCCTCATCTTCTCCTGAATCATCTTAATCTTTTCTGTAGTCTGTTGAACAATCTCTGGTCCAACCACAGCACTCTCACCGGACTCATACCAACATAAAGGTGTCCGACATCTCCTACCATACAAAGCTTCAAACGGCGCCATACCAATGCTCGAATGAAAACTATTGTTGTAGGTAAACTCAATCAACGGCAAATAACAATCCCAAGCACCTCCTTTTTCCAAAACACAAGCTCTCAAAAGATCCTCTAGTGACTGAATCGTCCTCTCAGTCTGACCATCAGTCTGCGGATGATATGCAGAACTCAATCTCAACTTAGTTCCCAAAGCCTTCTGCAAACCTTCCCAGAACCTCGATGTAAATCTAGGATCTCTGTCCGAAACAATACTCGACGGAATACCATGCAAGCTTACAATCTTCTCAATATACAACTCGGCTAATCTCTCTAACGGATAATCCATTCTGATCGGAATGAAATGAGCCGATTTCGTCAATCTGTCAACAATCACCCAAATAGCCTCAAAATTCTTACTCGTCCTCGGTAAACCAGAAACAAAATCCATACTGATACTATCCCACTTCCACTCTGGAATAGTCAACGGTTGCATTAGCCCAGACGGCTTCTGATGCTCAATCTTTGACTTCTGACAAGTCAAACAAGAATAAACAAAACTTGCAATTTCTCTTTTCATTCCCGGCCACCAAAATAACTTTTTCAAATCATGATACATCTTGGTAGCCCCAGGATGAATACTCAAGCCACTACGATGTCCTTCTTCAAGAATGCTCTTCTTAAGTTCGGTAACATCCGGAATACACACCCGATTACCAAATTTCAAAACACCATTCTCATCAACTCTGAATTCACCACCTTGACCTTGATTCACTAAAGTCAACTTATCAACCAAAAGCATATCGGATTTCTGACCCTCTCTAATCTCATCCAGAATACCACTCGTTAACTTCAACATTCCCAATTTAACACTATTGTGAGTACTCTCACACACCAAACTCAAGTCTCTAAACTGCTCAATTAAATCCAATTCCTTAACCATTAACATAGACATATGTAATGATTTCCGACTCAATGCATCAGCTACTACGTTTGCTTTACCCGGATGGTAATTCAAACCAAAATCATAATCCTTCAGAAATTCTAACCATCTCCTCTGTCTCATATTCAGCTCTTTCTGATCAAACAAATACTTTAAACTCTTATGGTCACTGAAAACCTCAAATCTTGATCCATACAAGTAATGTCTCCATAACTTCAGAACAAACACCACAGCTGCCAACTCTAAATCATGCGTCGGATAGTTCCTCTCATGAACCCTCAGCTGTCTCGAAGCATAAGCTATAACCTGCTTATTCTGCATCAACACACCACCCAAACCCAACAATGAAGCATCACAGTAAACCTCAAATGGTTCCGACGGACTCGGTAATATCAGAATAGGAGCAGTAGTCAACCTTCTCTTTAACTCTTGGAAACCTTCTTCACATTTTGAGTCCCAAACAAACGCTTGCCCCTTTCTAGTCAACATCGTCAACGGTAACGCCAACTTAGAAAATCCCTCAATGAACTTCCTATAATAACCAGCCAAACCAAGGAAACTTCGAATCTCAGCAACAGACTTCGGAGCTTCCCACTTAGATACCGCTTCTATCTTAGAAGGATCCACAGCAACACCACCTCTTGAAATCACATGACCAAGAAAACTAACCTCTTCTAACCAAAATTCACATTTAGAGAGTTTAGCAAATAACTTCTTGTCTCGTAGAACTTCCAACACCACTCTCAAATGCTCAGCATGCTCTTCTTCAGATTTCGAATACACCAAAATGTCATCAATAAACACCACAACAAACTGATCTAGATACGGATGAAAAATCCTATTCATATACTCCATAAATACTCCAGGCGCATTAGTCACACCAAAAGGCATTACAGAATACTCATAATGTCCATACCTTGTTCTGAAAGCAGTCTTCTGAATATCCTCAGTTTTCACACGTATCTGATGATACCCAGATCTCAAATCTATCTTGCTGAACACACTCGCACCAACCAACTGATCCATCAAATCATCAATCCTCGGCAAAGGATACCGATTCTTGATCGTCACTTTATTCAGTTGTCTGTAGTCCACACACAACCTCATAGTACCTTCTTTCTTCTTAACCAACAACACTGGTGCACCCCACGGTGACACACTCGGACGAATAAACTTCTTATCCAACAAATCTTCCAACTGACTCTTTAATTCAGTTAACTCAACAGCAGACATACGGTACGGAGCCATCGATATCGGTCTAGTACCAGGTACCAAATCAATCGAGAACTCAACTTCACGCTCTGGCGGTAATTCATTCACTTCTTCTGGAAACACATCAGGAAAATCACACACCACAGCTAGATCGCCAATCACCAGTTTATCTTTAGCCTCCAGAGTCGCTAACAGCATAAACAACTCTGCCCCATCTGCTACTTCCTCATTCACCTGCCTGGCTGATAGAAACAAATCCTTTCCTTCCTCAATCTCAGGAAATATCACAGTCTTATCAAAACAGTTGATATAAACTCGGTTAAACACCAACCAGTTCATACCCAAGATAACATCAATCTGCACTAATGGAAGACACACAAGGTCTATCCCAAAATCTCTACCAAAAATGCTCAAAGGACAACTCAAGCAAACCGAAGTAGTAGTCACTGAACCCTTCGCAGGAGTATCAATCACCATACTTCCACGCATCTCAGATATCTCTAACTTAAGTTTCACAGCACAATCCAAAGATATAAAAGAATGAGTAGCACCGGTGTCAATAATAGCTACGAGAGGAAAGCCATTAATATAACACGTACCTCGGATCAAACGATCATCTGCAGAAGTCTCAGAACCCGATAAAGCAAAGACCTTGCCTCCTGACTGATTCTCTTTCTTCGGCTTAGGACACTGTGGACTGATATGACCCAACTCTCCACAGTTGAAACAAGTCACAGTCTTCAACCGACACTCTGCAGCCAAATGACCACCTTTTCCACACTTGAAACACTTCATCTCAGCACTGGTACACTCATGAACACGATGTCCAGCCCGACCACATCTGTAACACTTAACAGGAGCACTAGAGTCTCCCCCACTAGGCCTCTTCATCCCACTCTGCCTCTGAAAACCTTTGCCAGCTGCATATGGTTTTCCACGATCAATCTGATTCTTGCCTTTCCTATCAACCCTCTGCTGATAGCTCTCAGCTCTGGCCTTGGAATCCTGTTCAAAAATCCTGCAACAGTCAACCAAATCAGAAAACACTCTAATCCTTTGATACCCAATAGCCTGCTTGATCTCGGGACGCAACCCGTTCTCAAACTTCACACACTTTGAAAATTTCCCAGTAGCCTCAGCATAGGGAGTGTAATACTTCGACAGTTCTGTGAACTTAGCAGCATACTCAGTAACAGTCCGGTTACCCTGCTTCAATTCCAAGAACTCTATCTCTTTCTTTCCTCTGACATCCTCGGGAAAATACTTCCTCAGAAATCTCTCTCTGAACACAGCCCAAGTAATCTCAGCATCTCCAGCAGCTTCCAACTCAGTGCGGGTAGCAACCCACCAGTCATCAGCTTCTTCTGATAGCATATGCGTACCGAACCTGACCTTCTGGTTATCAGCACACTCAGTTACTCGGAAGATCCTCTCAATCTCCTTCAACCACTTCTGAGCACCATCTGGATCGTATGCTCCCTTGAACATTGGAGGATTGTTCTTCTGGAACTCACTCAGTTGACGAGCAGCTCCCATTCCCACAACATTCGGATTTCCTCCAAGTACTCCAGCTAGCATACCCAGAGCCTCAGCATTCGCAGCATCATCTCTACCTCTTCCAGCCATCTCTATTCTGAAAACCCAAACAAACCGAACAATAAGTACTAATAGGGTTACACAACACCTATCCCGTACAGGGAAAACAGAATAATTACGACTCGACTCGACCGACTATGCTCTGATACCACTAATGTAACACCCTTCTAAAATACCCCAAATTATTTAATTAAAAATAATAACATATCAATCAGAGTAATTATGCCCCGAAGGGTGTCACACAACATTCATCAAAATATCCTGTCATGCTCATTTATTTAATCAAAATAAAACTCTTTTGCATACTTCGCAGCGGATACAAAATATCGACATTCAAATCATGTACTACATTACATGTAAAGTTGATCAACAACTAAAAGAAAACATAGTCAAACATCCCCTCCCGATGTTACATCTATCAGAGCATGACCCACTAGGAGACTACACTAGACTCCATAGCACTAGCTCCTACTCAACTCATTGCTCGTTACCTGAAAAACAGTTGTAAGGGTGAGTTCCTCAATCAATATAACAAGCATTATACAACATCATGTAATGTTAAGTAAATAACGCATCAATTCACCCTAACCAAACTACACACTCAGCAACGGCAATATCCGGTTCAAAAACATCATATTCAACAGTAACATATAGCATATGTATAATCCCAACCATACTCAACATCAACAACACAACACACAACACACATATAATACTGGAATACATCCATTCATATTATATGCCATACATTCATTATGCAATGAGACTCCATGAAATGCGGTACCGACTATTCTTGAACATATAGTTCAAGCTCACCGATCAAATCCAGATACGGCTACTAAGCTCACTAGTCCCACTCATTTGAGACCTAGTGACTCACTCACTAATTCCTCACCATGGGAATTAGCTACAGCCCCAAAGGCTAGACTATGCAAGCTAATCATCTAGCATGCAAACATCAACAACAATTCCACAATAATTCACTCACTAATTCCTCACCATGGGAATTAGCTACAGCCCCAAAGGCTAGAATATGCATGCTAATCACCTAGCAATGCAACAACAACAACAACTATTCAAGAATAGACATAAGCTCACACTCTAAGCCATAAAATAGTCTATTCACCAATGCATACATTCACATATCATCAACAAAAGCATATCATATCATGCCACATAATCAATCATAGTATTAGCACACTCTACTAACACCTATACTATTTAAAACAACGGGAAATGATCCCTACCACATCATACCTCAGCTAAGTACATCACTCAGCCTAAACAATCCAAAAACTGCACAACAACAGTTCAGAAAAACCACAAGTCTGCCCATACGCGTATTGCCTATGCCCATACGCGTATTGCCCACGCCTGACCAACTCCATACGCGTACTGCCCACTCTCATACGCGTATTGCGCATTTCCTCGCCCAACTCATACGCGTATCACCTGTCTCATACGCGTATGCTATGCGTAACAATCTCCCATTACGCGTACCAACAGAGACCAATTTACGTTCAAAATATCATCTTTTTCACCCATACGCGTAAGGCCTCCTCCATACGCGTACCAGCCATCTCATACGCGTATTGCCTAGTGCCATACGCGTATGACCAGAAACCAGAACTCTCAAATCTGCAATGGCTTTCTCTGCTACGAGATCTATCCAATTCACCCTTCCACAGTCCAAATTTCACACAAAATCACTCATATCATCTAACACGAATCACCTCCTATTCGATTTCACAAATCCTAACATCATTACATATAATTTCTACGAATTCTTTCGATTAAAATCCCAATTTCGTTCATCCAACATTTCACTATTTCAGTATACATCAATCTAATTAGAGGTAAAACAATGGTCTATCACTACCCATGACATATTATCACATAATACCCGTTAGCCGATGATAAACCCCCCCTTACCTGAGTAATTCCGGCGATTCTTTAGCTTCAAGCTTTTCCTCTTCTCTTGCTCTGCCTTTTGCCCTTTTTCCACTTTCAACCGCTTCTCTGTTTTCCTTTTCACGTGAAAACCCTTTTTACCAAAAATGGGACTTTTTATTATTCCAACTTATTTTATTCCAATAAATAATTATCCCAATAATTATTATTTCAAAATAATAATAATAATAATAATCCAATTATTTAATTAAATTAATAACTATATTATTAACTCAATTTAAATAATTATTATATTATTATCGGGGTGTTACATCTGAACCCGTCAAGTGTTCTTTCGGTGTTTAGTCAGGCAAATTCCTAGGATTTATCTTATCAGAAGGGGGTTGAGGTGAACCCTGACAAATTCCAGGCTTTCACCAACATGAGGAATCCCTTTAGCGTCAATGAGGTTCAACAACAGGGTGTTTAGCCGCCCTAACTCGTTTTCTTCTTTTGTATGTGACAAAGCGTTCCACTTCTTTGCTACTTTGAAAAAGAGAGAGATGTTTGAATGATCGAGCGGGTGTGACAAGGCATTCATTAAGCTGGAAATCTTTCTGGCGATAGCCCATACTAGTGCCCAAAAGCAAGCACACCCAACTATTTGTACTTGTCAGACACTGATCAGGTGATGAGCTTCGTGCTCATCCATAAGAACAAAAGTTAACAACCAGTCTATTTCAATAGCAAGGTATTAAAAGACGTTGAGGCAAATAACTAGAAAATTGAGACTAGCTTTTTGGTAGTCATGATAACTGCAAGGAAACTCAAACCGTATTTCCAATATCCAACTGACCAAATATCTCACAAACCGTATTTCCAATATCCAACTGACCAAATATCTCACAAAGGTACGTAAACAGTCTAAACAAAGAAAGTGAAAATATACTTTTAAAATAAAGGACAAACAAATAAAGGAGCTTGCTTATATATGTGGAATTGACAAACAAAGAACCTACAGATGCTGTCAAATGACAGCAGAATTTCTGGTTGGGAAACTGACAACTGGCTCAGCTGACATCCAAAGAAAAACTGCATATTAACTTTGTTTACATGCATAATCTGGCATGGATAATTATAAGAATTACAGCTGAGGCTGGGGCTATTCCATTTCAAGTCACACTATTAGGGGCCTTCCAGTAAACTGCTGCATTTTAGGGTTGGATTGAAAAACTCCTTAAATAATACAGTAATGATAAAAGAGGCGTACAACTAATGAAATGGATACATTGCTTGCATTTCTCTTAATTTTACAATGTTAATTACACTGAATCAACCCAATAAAATAATTACAGGGAAAAGGAAAGAAGAAAACAACGATAAAAGATGGAAGAGATTTTACAAACATATTACAACAAAGGGCTAAAACAATCTAAGTCACAAAGGTTTAACTTCTGTTCAACCAGTCACTTTGGTAATCCAAATTATTATAGGCGAGCTCCAACATCAACTGTGAACCATGATTCACGCAGCAGACATCAATGTGGTTAGTGGTTTATTATTCTACTAATTCTAGTTTAATGTGAGAACCTTCTATCTTGTAACTCCAGTGCCAGCTTCCACTGTCCATCATGTCTTGTTCAATCAGATTCAACTGAATTGCTAAACCTGAATTAATGCAAACAGTCATTCATGTACTTTCATCAAAGCTTTATATGGCTTGACAGAAAAAAAAAACATATTCATTACTTGGGCAGTTAAAACAACCAAATCAAAAAAAATTCTAAAATGTTAAGAGACCTGGGCTTCCGGGCATGACCTTAAGTTTGTAGCCATCTGGAACTTCAAAGACATGATTTCCCTGTATTGGTAAAAACACAATAAAAATTAGTGTATTATTTTTTGGTTTATACGAAGTATCCACAAGAAATAAACATAAAATTTAACCTGTAATACAACATCAGTAGCTTCAAATTCAGCATTTCCATGCAGTACAATCTTCAGCACCTCAGACCGTTTCACATCATGTTTCCAATACATGTTTCCATCATAACTCCAATCAACTCCCTTGTTCAACACCTTGACATTTTGCAATTTACATCTTCCACACCTAGTAAAGTAACAAGAAGCTTGCAATTTAAAATTATTTTTACCGATGGCTAGGATCAGAACTCGGGAGGTAAGATCAAGGGATAACAGAATTACGGCATTGATAGAAACCCTAGGCAGCATCGTACCTTTGCCCATGATGTAGTATGGATTCACTATTCTCATCAATCTTCATTGAGCCCATAACATTTTCAGCGATTATGATCAGGCTTCCATTGAGCTGGAATAAAGGGTCAAGTCACAAACATCAGCCTCTATCTTATCAACTAAATGGCATAAGTTAATAATATCTATTTGAGAAGTAGAACCTGAACATTACTCCAAAAGAACTCTGCAACCTCTATTTGCAACTCAGAACCCACTGATATGGAACCACCGTAAAACTGATCACAACAAAGAATAGCAAAAATATTGGAATCCTTTGTTTCTATAAATCATGATAAACACAGTTCACGGATTAAGCTGCCAAACTTTATTGCATTAGCAAAATAGCATTGGCGAAAGAACTACATCCAAATAGTTGTGGGAAGGGGTTTTTATTCAAAAGGTTTACATTCATGCCAAATACAATATACAAATATCTCATAATGCTCGTTCAGCAAACATGTCAGGGGTACTTGTCTTGACCCATCTATAAATAAAGCTTGAAATCAATTGTTTAAAAAAGACAACACATTTACAAATTAAACTTGATTAAAATTTCATAATTTTATATTTATACAAATAATATGGTTGAAAATGAGGAAGTTATTGATAATGAACATTGAAAAATCACATAATAGTAATATATATTGTTACCTTTTGTCTGGTGACTTCCCAAAGAGGACCAAGAGCAGGGTGAAGAAGGATAAGAAATGGTGGTCCTGAATCGATGTAGTTCTCATCAGCTTCAATCTGCCACAAAGAGAAAACATAACATGAATAACCAAATGTAGCCATAAAGATAATTATCCACCTATTAAAAACATTCAGCAATATCTGAATACCATACCATAATATGGAATTATATACAACCAAATGTATGTGAATTAATTTATACATATGCATACTATATATACTATACCTCAGGAAGTTTTATACCGCATGGTGAGAGAAGATCACGAGCGTTTCTTAACATATCCAATAGGGCGCCATCAGGTGTCTGCATATAAATGCCAAATAGATATTTAGAATAAGAGCAAATGCCACTGACATGTTCAAGATATTTTGTCTAGGTAAATATGTGAGGAAATTAAAATTAATCCTAATAATTCAAACATCTAGTGTGGTTCTAGAACACAGCAGTAGAATACTCTTCAATAGCTGTTAAGTGAGCACAAGTCCAGGTATCCTGGGAAATATCTAGTGCAAACCTAAAGAGAGGCCAAAAAGATGCAGCAGAAGAGCACAAGGACTGTACAGAGCTTAAAATGGAATAAACACAATGGAAGATCATATGTATCGGTGCTTAGGCATCCCAGACATAAAAAATATACTTCACACATGATATTTAGTAAGTCAAACCTGGCGTAAAGACTTGTGTCCATGTCTTCTTTTTTTCTTAGCAGATGAGGTAACCCTTTTCCTTTCATTATATACAATAAATGTATCTAGCTTATCTGCTCATGATTATATAAAGGTTTTGTCAAGTCCAATCAAATATGAAAGGGAAAGATATATGTTTTGTCAGATGAAACAAGCACATACCTTCCACACCATTATAGCACCTAGATGAATAGGAATTAAAATAACTGTCTGCTATATTTTGCATTGTACATTCCAGTCTGCCACCGGAGACACTGGCAAATCAAAGGGAAAAAAAGGGATGACCAATAAAAACAGAGTGTTAAAGTTTCATTCAAGGGAAAGAGCGGCTTAGAAAATCTGTGAAGTATACAGAATAGTTGAATAAACTGCTAATCTGCCCTAACCAAACACCACTAAGTAAAGAACATGATAGCAGATAACCAATGAAGAGAATGAAAGGATAGTTTTTTATTTGTAATTGTCATTTATCAAAAATCAGAAATTCATACTTGATTGTTATTGTTGTTGTACAAAGTAGCTACTTTTGTGATTAAACATGTATCCCTACTATGAAACTCAGAAACAGGTTCTTTTAGATAAAATATAATTTTCAGTTTATGCCAAACTAAATAAATAAAACCTGAGAAAACTAAAAAAATTACAATGAGAAATTGTTAGGGGAAAATGCATACCTACAGTGTCTTCCAAACTGATCTACATAAACTATTGTCTTTCTTGTATTTAACACCATTCCTGGTATACTATTCACATTCCTACTTGATCCAACTAGCTCCGCAGATGGTAAATCAACATATAAGATGTTTGTATTGGCTGGAAACTCAGCCTGCAAACTTGATTGTAGAAAATAAAGTTGATATAAGGATTGTGTTTTCGAATTAGAAAGACTAAAATACAGACAGAAGAAAAGCATCTCTAACATAGCAAATTCAAATCTTCAACATCAAACAAACTAACACTGCTTTTGAGTAAACAAAAACAACTCCCCATTTTCAACAGATAAGATTAGAAAAAACGCAAACAAAGGCTCCAGCTAGGCAAGTCAGTCATCTTCGGAGCTTGGATTTGGGTTTTTCTAATCCAATTGTCAATATCCTGATCTAGAAACCTAACATTAGTTCATGACTAGAAATGACTGTGTTACTGACTGTACTTTATGATAATCTTATATTGTTCTGCTGCTCGAGACTGTAACCTTTTCTGAGTATGCAAGTTTATAGATGTCTGTCATTCTCAATATTAAGTTATTAACACAAGTTTCGTGATACTCTTAAGATTAAACTCATTCACTTATAAGAGTCTCACTATAAGGATACTATAGCTGCTTATAAGTTCCAAATGATTTAAAGCTGTGCACTGTATCAGAGATTGAATGTATTAATTCAGTTTAGATGATGAAAGGTCAAATCACATTTCGTGAGGTAGATGAAATATTGCAATAAAACAATACAGCAAAATCATGTACCATTTTGGAACAAGAGATCCGTCAGTAATCCCAAACTTGTCAAATTCAGTGTATTCAATGCAAGAAACGCCATATTCCCAGTTTCCATCTGGACTTCTCTTTTCCATCAGTACATTAATTCCTTCTGTTGCACCTGAGATACGCTCGCAAGATGCGAACCCCAGTTTCTGTAGAACAGGCACAGTTAAAAATATAGTAAAAAAACAACAATAAATGATAAAATTTCGTGCAAAACTTTAAGCATAATTTTCGCCATGATGAAGACCGGCTATGGTATTCATTAACGAAAAAAAGACAGACGAGCATGTACTTGCGCCTGACTTGACGCTAGTTAGGTATAATGCCACATGCAAACCATGCATTTAAGGGATATACATGAGAAATATCTTTTATTTGTTGCTTTACCGAAATCTCATGCAAATGGAATTTTTTAACAAAGAATGCAAGGAACTATAATTTAAGATAATAACACATTCATTTATTATATGTTCTCATCTCTACCAACTTTGTGACGGAACGAAAAAGAATGAATTGTCAATTAAAACTACTCCTACCTTTCCTTGACGCAAACCGATCCCTGCTAAGGCCAGGAGGGTTACATCTGTAGCTGCCACAACATTACTGCAAGGCCAACAGTATCACTGATTATTAAAAATGAGTTTCTCTACTAGAAAACTAAAAAACCAAACATCTAAGGTATCAATAATGACAGACCTGACTTGGCGCACAGTTGCACCTCTTCTTCCCTGACGAAAAAACCATTTGAAGATGCCTTTGTCGTGAGCAAGTTTCCATATGACACCATGACCACCAGGCTTGCTCAAGGGACTGAATGGCTTAGTGACCAACCACTGCCCATCTTCTGCACCAACAACCGGAACAAGAGGCTGCCAATTCACACATTAGATATTTAGATATATTATCAAAATAAGATTATCCCTTCTTAGAAGCAATTGTATAGATTTATATAAAACCTGCTCAAAAAGTTGGAAAGTTGATCGACCTCTTCCAAACCATGAGAGTCTTTCGCACAGGGATGTGATGTGCTTGTGGTTGTTCTTTGCTGAACTTGTCATTATTGCAACAGGAGTGATACATTGTTTTCCATATAACTTGAAGTACAAGAACTCTCTAGCCTTGAAATGTGAAACAGCAGAATTAGATAATGGGAAATGCTAACGAGTGTCCCCGAGACACCGGTTAAGAGATTAAAAAGGTAAGTTGAGCATTCTTTAAGAGACTAAAAAGACAAGTTTTTTCTAAAAATATGTGTATTTAATGCACTGAAAACATAAATAATAATTTTTTTAAAGAATATTGTGCGTATTCAATGCATTAAATATAGAATATTTTCTTTATTTGAAATTCTTAACTAGTGTGTGAGGCACTGGTTAGCATGACCCTTAGATAATTTACGGCCCATCACAAACTATTATTAATCTTGTCTTGTTTTTATTATCTAGTATTAAGCATTTGAAGTGCTATAATGAGTTTAATAATTGCATATCTAATACCTGGAGATCTCTTATAAGACCTTCCAACAAAGTCCTCCCACAAAACGGCAGCATTGCAGCAGGCAGACATTCCCCAGTGTTAGGATCAACTAAATCAAGTCTGTCGGCAGAGCCTCCCAAGGGATAAATTTCACCTAGGTCTGGCAAACCCTAGAAGGACAAGATCTTATTATTCCTTGTATCTATGAAACATATGTAACTAATTGCAAATTATGAACTAGGTAATGTAATTATAACAACCTCTATACCCCAAAGAGCTGCTTGAGATGCATACTCTATATTTTCAGAAAGGTCAAGGCCAGTTGGTGCATCAATTCCCAAAATTTGGGTTTCTTTCACATCACCCATGTGCTGAGACCAGTCTGTATTCTTCCGGTCAACCAATGATTGGGCAATAAGTTCCAGAACCGTAATCTGATAACTGCAACGTATTAATTTCAGCAAACAAATGAGTAAATGCATATTGATCACTTATACCTAAACCACATATGCCCTTATTAACCTGCAAAGTACAACTTCTCCGTGAAGTATTATATAATGTCTGAATGATAAAAGCTTGGATGTTAATAAGACTTCACTTTGTCTGGATGACATTTAACAAGTGGAAAATGGACAAGAAAACTCCTCTTGTGTTTTAACACTAATTACCTTTGAAACTGACTATTCTATCTCAAATGGTAAATTCACTAACACTTAAAGGAGGCAAAGCTCCACTTTTTTTCAAATTCGTTCGAATTGAACACTGACAGAATATGCATGCTTAAGTTGGGTCAGGCAGAACTGTAACTTTATTTAATGGAAAACCATATCATCTCCCTCTTCCACTCTCGGGAGTTGGCTTGAAAGGCAATTTATCTTATCACTGGGGTTTTAAATAAAGGTCTGCGACAGTGTCATAGGCTGCAATATTTTTTATGTTGCTGCATCAGCTGCAACACCATGGTTTAATAGTTTTCTATAGAAGCAACCATTAGCCCATTAACACTATTTAATACCTTGGTTCCCACATAATTTCATCTAAATTAAGATTCAAAATAGTTATGTTATGTCTTTCTATGGTTATGTGCAGTATTGTTATACTAATACTTATCTTTTTTTTCTACTTGTTTAATATAAGCAAGGGAATCTAGTAAAAGGGAAGCTAAATTTCATTTCATTTCATTTCTTCCAACAGTAATTAAAATTAAAGAGTGAAGAAACTTACCCAATAACTCCTCCAATGCAGTCATAGAAGCTCTCAATTTGTGCCAAAGTCTCTAACAACTTGTTCAAATCCAGAATTTCATGATCCTCCAAACTCATCCCCATATCCATCTTCCCAAAGCTAACACCAGAATTACTAGGATCCATATTCTCGATGATCTTCGCCAGAGCATAAAAGGCACTCTTGACGGAACCCGAAGCCATAGCCGGCGACTCCAATTCCGGTACAGTTTCGCTCAAACACAGCACATGTTCTTGACCCGCAGCAACCAAGCACTTAATCAAAAACAAGTTGTTGGAGTCCAACTGCAGCGCCGATAAAACCCTAGCTAATCCAGCATTTCGGGAGGAAGAGCGGAAGAAACGTCTCACTCTATAGTCCGCATCTATGACTCTGAGCTTGTCGTCCAAATTATTGCATCGGGATAGCTTGTCACGGAGGGCGGTGAGTCTCGCGATTTCGCGGCGGAAATTGAATCCAGGCGATGGCGGAGATAGCTCTAACGGTTCTGTAGAAATACGTGCGACGCGGCAACATGATGATGATGATGATGATGGAGAAGATGATAGAAGAGATAGTGATTTTGAAAAAGAGAGAGGTTGTTGTTGTTGTGATTGTAACTGAGAGTGTGAGTGTGAATTATCTAAGAGTGAAGGTTTGGGGCGGAAAGGGAAAAGGAACCGGTGGGTAGGGGGAAGAAGAGAAGTAGAGTGAAGCATGGTTTAATTGGAGAGGATTAATAAATGCAATAATGAATGAGAATATGGAGGAATATAAGAAGGGACGAAGATGAATTTGGATATTGAGAGAGAGAGAGAAGTATCAAGAGAAGATGCTAGGAGGATATACCATGAAGGACGAAGAGGGAGAGCTTGTTTGTTAGCCGTGAATCATTTCCATTTCCATTTCCATGTACTGTTGTTGTGGCCTTGTTGTGAGTTGTGGCTCTAATATATCCTTTCACTCTTTGATTGGATAACCTTATTTTGTATATATGGTAGTACTATTATACTATATTCATATTTCCCTAATGTCCCAAACTATTTCACGTCTCTTATTCATAGCATGGTTGATTTTGTAGGAATAACTATTTCATATCAAAATTGTGATATCGATAATTATTAATTATATTCAATAAAAAAATTTATAAGTTTTCTGTATTAGAATTAATCATATCTAAGAGATTTTTTTTTAAAATAATCTATTTTTTCAATTAAAATTTTAAAATATCATTTTTTTTAAATAGTTACCGAAATAATCATCTTTCATGAAGCATGCGACAGTTGGATTGACGCATCCATTTTGTCAACGAGCATAGGCGCTCATATCATTCACGCACGCATGCAATGAAGTCAATGTAATTTGCGCATATTTAATATATATCATGTGTATACATCATTGTATGTGACACATGCTGTATATAAATTAATTTTATATATTTTATATTTTATATTTATAAATAAATAAATAAATAAAATAGGTAAATGAAAATAATTATATAAAGTTAAAATACATAACAGTTGATAAGAAAATCGATGATCCGCCCGATTGAAACGTCTCCATGTTCCACATCCTGGTGCGTTAGTCTGTCTTCCCTGAGGTGTTTTGAGTCTTTGAGTGCTGACATGATGCAATGGTGGCTGGTGTGAAGGTCTAGTGGAAGGTCCAGTGGTATTTGATAGATTTGTCATCACTTCTCCCTAATAGTTAGGGTTGTCGCCAACGGCGTGCCGTAATTGAGTTTGGTGTTCATGTTATCGTAGTTGGGTCGTTGTGGTTGGGTGATTTGTGGATGGTATGGTTGCCCGAATTGGGACATTGGATCGTTTTGGAAATGAATCAATGGTTCATGTGGTGTATTAAAGTCAAACAATGGTTGGATGTTGTGGCGATGAGATGTTTGGATGTTCATAAGTGGGGGACTATGATGGCATGAGGTTGAATCATATGAATCATTCGGGCTATAGACAGATGTGGTGGTTGCGTAAGGTTGTTATGGTTAGGGTTTGGTTCCTGATTTTTAGTTTGGGTATGTGGCATGAATTGGTTGTGAGGTTGGGTGTTTGGTGGTTTGACGTTGGGTTTGGGTGGGTTGACATTCTTCTTGGGCAGGGATTTGTTGTTGGGCGTTTAATGACGAAGCTCGTTGGGGTGGATCAATCAAATACCTTGGCTCAAACACAAATACCTTGGATAATTTTTTTAAATCAAAAGTAAAGTTATTTAGTAGTAATACATCGTCTAGTTCAATGTGGTCTAAAAGATTGGAATAGACTACTACAGCGTGTTTGGGATACTTGTTGTAGTTCATCCCCTTAACCGACCACCTAGATTGAAAAGATTGAAAATATATTAGTTAAGTTAGTTACAGTATAAAGTCAAACAAATTAAAAGATTTAAGATAAACTTATTTTGTGAGAAGTATACATCATCATGTGAACGTCTCTGTCAGTTTTAATATTGACCTAGAAACGAATTTCTCCATTTTGTTTGAACATCGCATCAAGTCATTGAATTCTTCTAATCCTTTCACCATCTGCAATGTCTTCATCTAACTAACGGTTCAAGGTCCTGTTAAGATGTTCGAATGTATCTACATTTCAAAGTCGGATATTGATCAGAGGTTGCACTGCTAAAAAGATTAAGTCAGCATTTCTCTTGTGAATATAAGGACACGAGTATGAATATGAAGACATTTTAAAGAAAATTGAAGGAGACTGAAAGAAAATGGAAGGAGGGGATAAGAAATTGTGTGAAAAATTATGAGAGGGTGATGATGTGTATTTATAGATACTGTGGTGAAGTAGTAGCAACGTGCATTGACGCACACATAGAGTGGACTATGCATGCGATAGTGCATGTGGCGCCTACACATGCATACGCCAATCCCACGCCTAAGTCATAGATGCGACAGTGCATGTGGCATCAATGACTAACATTTTCATTGGATGCACCAATGTAACTGGCGCCTAGGTTAGATATTTTTTGAAAGATGGCTATTTCGGTAAATATTTTTAAAATATAATTATTTTAGAATTTTAATTTAAAAAATAGATTATTTAAAAAAAATCTATTTTGCATAAAATGTTTAATAGTAAGATTTACATAAGATTTTGACGACTACCGATGATAAAATTAGTTATGAATTAGCAGCAAATTATAATTCTTAATAGCTCTTTTTTACACAATTTTTAATTAATAACTAGTATTAATTACTCTATCTCTTCGTCTCAAAATAATTGTCCTTTTACGATATCAATACAATATTTATTACTCTTTTCCTCTATTATACTCTTGTTTGTTAATTTTTAATTTATTCAACAACTTTATTAATTATAAGTAATAAGGATATTAATATTAAATTTATCATTAAAATCAAGACATCAAATCATTTTCTTAAAAACCAAATGGTGGGAATAATTTGTTTATCGCATCTACCATAACTAGTTTCATGATTAACCTTAAACCAGATAATGTGGTAGAACCATGCTCCAAATTACCAAAAAGTCTCAAACAAAAGACGAGGAGGAAACTATATCATTGTCAAAGAAGAGGAGGTGGAAACTATACAAGTCACGTGAATTAATGGAAAACGTATTTAAATATGTAAAACTTTTGTGAATTAAATAGATAATATCTATAGCCCCTGAAGTAGGAGACGGAAAGAAAAAAAACAAGCCAAATGATCTCTATTTTTTGACCCACCAAACCTCCTTTGTGTTCATCGCCGTTTGATGCATATTTAAGGGACATATATAATTTTACGGAGTAATCCAACTTTTCTATGCTTATGCTTCTTAAATAAATAATCGCCTTTTGTCCCCCAGGAACAATAAGAGCCTGCTTAAAGATACTACTTCGTACTCATCCTTTTGGAATTTGGTTGAGTTCAGATGCTACAGAGGAAGCTCAGGTTTCCATGACCCTGGCACTGTGCCTCGGATATGTATTTCTGTTAGTATACGAGTATACTATTACAGAAAATCCAAGTTCAATCACTGAACTTTCAAAAAGCTTCGGGCACCCATCAAATATAAGAGCACATGTTTACTAGCATAAAACCAATTTGTAGTTTCATCATTTGGAATTTGTAGCAACACACACAAGGATGACCTCAAGCAATGCTATGGGTTATTTGCAATTTAATTCATCTACTGGCATAAAACCAATTTGTCGTTTCATCATTTGGAATTTGTAGCAACACACCAGGATGACCTCAACCAATGTTATGGGTTATTTGCAATTTAATTCATCTGTCATGCAATGAGCATCAGCTACATGTTATGACCCCTGCGGGGTAATATCTATTAAAGAAAAACTAATTCCTATAAATCCCCAAATCAGAAACAATGCCTTTTCTTGATTATCGGTCTGGATTTTAAATGACAAGGAAATGAAAAAATAACTAGCCCTCCAGGGACAGACAGCAAAAATGTTTGATGCTTGAGAACTACATAGAAAGAAAAGAATCTCGGTTGTGAAATCAGCCTCTATGAAGGAGCTGAGAAGCTGAACCTAAATCCAGTCTTACCACGATCATGTTCATTCTGCCTGAGTATGTAGTAGTAGTTACCCTGAAACAGTGAGAAAAGTATATCAGTGAAGAAATCATAGAAAGTCATGATAAAAAAAACACCCAATTAGGGGGGAGGACAGGGGAGGGCAACATCAGAAAGGGATCAAGACTTTTTAGAGACCTATAAAGCACAGCTGGTTGTTTACCTATATTATTAGTACATAAATCAAAAGAGTATATTACACACACCACTAGGGTGCATGCTTCACAACAAATTCAAACCTTGGATCACATTTTGGGGCAGATGGGCAAATGTTAAGAGTTCAATTCAGAACCAAATCTTAAGGAAAATAAAACTAGAAAAAATATATAACAATCCCAATATCCAAACATAACAAATAAGACTGTGTACCCCAACCCAAATTCCTTTATATTTCCCAAGTCACGCCGCCACCCTAAACCTAAAATGAAAATAGATTAGCTTACCTCCTGCCTAATTAAATGTAAAGAAATTGAAGCATAAGCTAACCTCTACGCGGAAAAGACTAGTAGGAACAACAAATCCACACCCGACTGATGTTCGGAAGGATTCTAAGAACCTCTGAGGAGAGAAGTGCTTATATTCATTCTGAGTTAATTTAGCAGTATTCCCAGCACCAGCAAAAACATGGCCATGAACCCCATGTTCTCTTAACCACCTAATCGGGAGATCAAAAGAGAGATCTGCAAAAGCTGTAACAGCAAGATCTCCTCCAACGAAGTCCCACTTAGAGGAATCATTATTGTCATCATTGAATACATCTCTGCTTTGTCTTCGTGGTTCAGCAGGACCTATTCCCCTAGTTTTAAATCCCCATGATGTCATTGGCCCTCCTAGGGTGCAAATTGGAGAGAAGTCACCACCCAAATAAAATCTTTCAGGAAGGGGAGATGGCTTGTTCCTGAAATCATGTCCCCATGGAAAAACAGCACCAGCAGAAATCCCTAGGTTCAGTGCTGTATTATAAAACCCAAAGGGAATCGCATACCGAACATCAAACTCCTGCATAAAAAGAGCTAAACAAGTTAGTCCAGAAAAAATATTAAAAACCAAAGAGCATAAAAGCCAGTGACAAAATTGCACCCCCCAATGTTTAGCATTTGCTATAATCAAAATCACTTTCAATTTCAAAACAGACGGTGACAAAATTGCAATATAGACAATCAAGTTCTGCAACTACCCAAGAGATATATAGCCCCCATTAACGAAGTAGAAGCATAGAAGGCAATAAGCAGCCAGTCATGTGCCAAGATCTACTGAGTAGTGGGAATAAAAAAACATACTGTTCAAGTTCAACATATGAGCATCCTGCTTATGAAAAACAAATGTGTCCTTTCATTGCATAGAAATACCCCACCCACGAGAAACAAGTACCTCTAATCTTCCTACTACCAACAAAATTAAATTTTAATGATGTCATCATGTCAAGATAGATAGGAAAAAGAAAGTATATTTCTACAAATTTTCTGCTATTGGAACAGACGATCAGGTTCTGAATTATTCATGTGTCCAAGGAGGTGGAATCCGCCCGTGCCCAACAAATCTAGTTTTAACCCTGATAGAGTAATCCTTAATGTAATTAATTTTATTGAGAAAATTGGGTCTGCTTCAATTTGAAAATTCCAGCACTCACAGAGCTATGTCAATTATTACTTCTTCTATATAACTTGACCTTAAGACTAATATGTTTTAGTCAGGATGCAATACAATTACATTGCAGCAGATTAATTTTAAAAAAAAAACAAGAAAAGGATTTGTGTACCTGACGCAAAAACCGCAAGCTGCGATGATCTGGTGTAAGGCCACCAAGGTGAGTGGTAGAAACAAAAGCATGCCCTTTTGTTGGCCTAATTGGTGAGTTTCTCCTATCAATTTTAAATGTATACTTCAAAGATGATAGCAAACCATGCCCAAGCTGCCTCCTTACAGACCTGGATGACATTTGTAATGGATCTGTTAAGGTACGCCATCCAAGAGTATATGCCAAATCATGGTGCTTTGTTGAGATTAAGCCAAGAGACATGCCCAACGATTGCTCTTTGTACGAAGAAAACTCTTGCCAATCTTGGGAAAGCATGAACAGACGTGCTGAAATTGGAGTTGAAGTTGCTTTAAGTCGAGGGACATATAACCCCACACTCACCTCGGTTGCTTGGTTGGCACCGTAAGCCAAAGAAGCATCCCACAGATCACCATAACCTAACGGGTTTTTGTACTTAAGAGTACCTTCAGCAGTCCAAGAACTGGTCTACAAAAGCATTGACAAAATTCCAAATTGAAAAAATACAAGCAGATTAAGACCAACAATTACTCAGTATATCAATACACCCTTTCCAACAGAACAAGGACTGGAACAAAAATGTTCTAATATATCACGGCAAAAAAATTATAAATGAACATCCATCTATACAATAAAACATATCTGTTTGTTTTGCTGCAACAGTATAAAAGCTGGCATTAAGAGTCTGTGAAGCAGATAAGTCTGATTCCCTTCAACAATTAATTGTCAAAAAGCAAGTCATTACATGTGTCACGCCTCCATAGAGCATTGTCATCCAATTTGTCAAAGCTCATACTAAAATATGACACTAACACCCTAACCCCAAGGGTAGGAAGAATAGGTTTTTTCTCAACAATTTAACCAAAAATCAATAGTTTGTGTAAGTAACAGGTGGTGATTAAATTAAAAAACAATATTTCTATGCTGGTACCAGCAATCCCAACTACAAGTGAGACTAAAATCATGATTTCTTATCCATATAAGGAAGTGACACACACTTCTGCTGCAAACTACAAAGCCCAAAGCTTCTCAAGAATGATCATATAGAACCAACCCCAAGTCTCTGCTATCCCTTTCTCAAAATTAATGAAGAAGACGCTTAAATTATTAACATTATCTTAATAACTATCTAGAACATAAACATCTTCTTCTTCTCAAATTACAGGGTTGTGGTTTGTTGCACCAGAAATTACTAATATTCCGAAATGAAAATCTAGACATCAATCATTCGCATATAACTATCACGATTCATTAATAACTACAACAAGCTCAAATATAGAAGATGTGTAATCAGAATTTTATTTACAATGTCTCAAATAGCATTAAAGCGTCCACTAGGATTGATTCTATAGCAAAATCAGTATCAGATGGAAATAAATAAAAATTTGAGAATGAGAGTGTACCGAGGGTTTGGTATAAACACCAAATTCACCAGAGATTTTGTGAACAGCCTCGACGATGTTGATGACGACATTAGCAGTGTTAGGCAACTCCCGCGGTCCAGGCTCGAGACTAACCTTAGTAGATTCAAAAACCCCAAGGCTCTGAAGCCTAGCAAGTACGATTTCCGAAGCACGAATGAGTTCCTGCATGGTGGTAACATCCTCGATTCCCTTGACTTCCGCTTCGATCACCCAGTCCTTGGTGGTGGTGTTGCCGCGAATTATGACGTCGTGGACTCGGATAGGGACTAGTTCCGATGAGAGTCGGCGGGAAAGGGTTTCAAGCTTGAATTTCTGCTCTCGCAAACGGGCAATTGGGGATTGGGGGATTTGGGGAGTCGGGGAGTCGGAATCGACATAGTCTTCGTCTTCCTCCTCGTCTTCGTCTTCTTGTTCGTCGATGTCGTCGTCGTTTTCTTCGGTGGGGCGTTGGGCATTGTTAGGGTTTGGAGGAGATGGAAGTGGGTTTTCCATAGTTTGATCGGTTTCGGATGCAGTTTGTTAGTACCTTGCTTGTTTAGTTGGTGAGATGGAACTGAAAAGAGTAGAAACAACGCACAAAAATGTCGAGCGTTTTTTTTTTACTAAAAAAAAAAGTGTGAAGTCATCTATTAGAATAAAAAATGTTCTAAAATAATTGATTTATTTCAATTGTAAATTTATTAATGCATCTTATTTATATGTTTGCAAAAACACAAAAATATTTTTTAGATTTTAAAAGATATATTTTCGGACGTATCATGTACCAATGTTATGGCGTACCAACTGAGGGTCATCTTAGATGAATACTAAAATAAAATTTGGAGATACATCTCCGCAATTTTCAATAAATATGTCGATAGTTGATCAGTCCAGTGGACATTTCGGAGATGCATCTTTGAAAGTTTGGGACAAAATTTTGAAATTTGTTGGCATCTTTGCATGTTAATATTTTTGAAGATACATCTTCAAAATATTTTGATAAAACACATGGCTGCATGATCACACAACCATATTTATTTTCCACTCAAAATCCTCACCAAAAATTCTTTCATTCTCAATCCATGTTTTTACTCCAAATCTTCAATCTTGTGTTTTATCACATCAAAGAGAGAAAAATAAGTTGGAATTTCAGGTAAAGATCATTTATTCCAAGCCTCATTGCTCATATTAATCTTGTTTTCTGTCTGAAAAACAAGAGTTTTATCTGGAGATACATTTCTGAAACGAGTATAAACTTACCCGAAAATGCATTTTTGGTATTTGTTTGTGTTTATTTTTCCAGCTCTATTTACAGCATTAGCTCTTATTTACTGTTCTATGGTAATTGTTTTCATTAGATATGATGCACCCTGATGTTTTCCCCAAACAAGTTGTGTCTCCTACTATTAAAGGTGTTGTTGTGAAGGCGGTAGATGTTGACAACAAATTAAAAAATGAGCAAGAATTTTAATCTCGTGATCACATGCTTCAATGGATTCGTAGGGAGACCTCCAAACTGGGATTTGGTGTGGTTATCGGAAGGTCCGATAATGATTCATATAGAATATCTGCTTTTGTGATAATTATGTGCGAAAGAAACAGGAAATATAGAGCTCATCTCCAAAATTTTAAATAAGACGACACTGGTTCAAGAAAATATGAGTGTCCCTTTAAGGTGTGTGGGTATATGTTGGCAAACAATAGCTGGAGATTTAATGTCATATGTGGTTTGCATAACCATGATTTGTGTGAAAAGTTAGTCGGTCACCCAATTGTGTGTCGCCTCATGCCGGAAGAGAAGGAATACGTTGCTGACATGACATTGAATTTGGTTCAACCGAAAAATATACTTGCAACTTTGAAACGTAAAAGACCGTAAAATAGATCAAATATCAAGCAAGTGTACAATATTCGGTACAAAACTAACAATGCGCTTAAGGGGGATATAACTGAAATACAATAACTCTTGAAATTGTTGGATGATAACAGTTATGTGTTTAGGTACCTAACATGCGAGGATTGAGTTACCTTTAAAGATATATTTTAGACTCATCTTAATTCCATCAAGTTGTTCAACGCCTTTCCTACTATGCTCATATTTGATTCAACATACAAGACCAACATGTATAGACTTTCATTATTGGAGATGGTTGGTGTCACCTCTACTGAGAAGGCCTATTCTGTCGTGTTTACATTTCTAGAGAGCGAAAAAAAAGATAATGTTACTTGGGCCTTAGAGGTGTATCGAGAAATATTGAAGGACCAAGAAGAGATGCCTAAAGTGATTGTTATCAACCACGACACCGCCTTGATGAATTTGGTTGCAAAGGTATTTCCTACTTCTTATGTATTACTTTGTAGGTATCACATAATAAAGAATGTGAGAAGTCGGGTTAAACCCGCGGTAGGGACGAAACAAATAAAGTTCGAAGATGGAAAAATGGTGAAGGCAATGTGGTTGTGGAAAAAAATAATGGATGCATGGAATCGTATAGTAAATTCTTCCACAAAAGAGTTATATGTCAATTTCGTTATGCATTTTAGGAAATTGTGTGAAAAATATCATGATTTGTTGAAATATGTTGAGAGCGCAATTCTTGACCAGGTGAATGAGAAAATTATTTGTGCTTGGACTAATCAGGTTAGACACCTTAGAAATACAACAACTAAATAATAAGGGCGATTTGTGTAGAGATTGGGACTCGGTGAACCAAATGATTCAGAACCAGTATAATAAGATACAAATATCATTTGGTTGGAGCATCACAGCTTTAGAATACATATTTAAATATAACAATCTTTATTCTCAGTTGGTCAGTAATATTTCTCGAGTGGGTTTGAATTATATTTTTTACGAAGCTAAACGAGCTGATAATGTATGCTCCGATAGCGGAAAGTCTGGATGAACATTTGTGAAAATATATGGTCTCCCATGTGCTTGTTTTATTACTAAAAAAAATGAAACTTGGTAGCCCGATAAAAATGGATGAGGTTTGTGTTAGAACTTTTTAGTCACCATTATAATATTACATGCGTGATGCAATCATCATCATCACTACAAATTTCATCATCAATATCGGAAGAAAAAAACCAAAATTTTCCAGATCCACAATCGCATCTTTTCCTATTTCAAACGTATCTCCATCAAATTGCAGAGCAAATAGAAAAAACCAAGGTCATCCAAATATCAAATCTTCATCAATCATAATAATACTAAATCAATTCTAAATTGGCAAGGAATCAAATCACATAGAAGATCAATCTGAAATCAACTAAATTGAATTTTCAAATTTGATGTTTTTACTATAAAAGAAGGATCTATAAGAAGAGAAAGGGGATGGATTTTGACAGAGAAAAAAGAAACATTCACAACACAAAAATCCCATGAGTTTTGGTCATCAGTGCTAACAACACTACAGTAATAACATTGAATCACCCTGGAAAAATTAAACTCAATTTGTTAAACTATTATCTTCCCTTGGAGCACACAAATAATGATAACAAGGAAATCAAAAGAGGAGAAGAAATTGAAGTTAACACCACCAAATTCATTGCCGACGAGACCGAAACATAAGAGCCACACTGCGGTTGTTCCGTGCACACAACCACGCGCCGTTGAAACCTCCAAGATCCACCAAATGCAACACGTCGATTGCCGATGCAAACGGAATCACCACAAGGGTATGAAGCTATCCTTTCAATTTGATTTATGTGAATTGTTTTTTGTGTGGTGTTAAATAGTTGTTGCGTTTACTTGCATTTGTATGCTAACTGAGTGAGAGGTCGATGAATGAGAGAAAGAGAATTGGTATTCTCTCCATTTATTTCTGAAAGTAACTCTGATGGAAAAGAGAATAAATTTGGTTTTACTGATTTTTTTTCTTTAACATGTTATTACTTATTTTTATTTTAATTAATTTAAAATTAAATATTCCTACATATTTTAAATAAGTCAAAGCTTTTTTTAAATAACTTGAATCACAAATGGGGCACCCCTCCCCATGGGTTTTTTTTACCGAGATAATCCAGTTTTTCGAAAAAATTCCCAAAATACCTCAGTTTTTAGCAAAATTCCCAATCTACCCCACTTTTAGGAGGTGTCACCAATTGAATTGGCGACTCCTCTTAAATCTTGAATGGAGGCGTGCCCTAGCCAATCCAATTGGCGCCTATGTGTAAGGTTTAAGAGGAGTCGTCAATTCTTTTGGCGACACCCTTAAAAAAGCCTCAAATGACAAAACCTCCAACATGAAAATTGTATATCTTTTCAAAAAAATGAATTTGGACATAAATTTTGCACATAAATTTTGCATCATTTGGATTTTTTATGAGAAAGGTATGGAGACCTGAACTTGGACTCTTTGACATTTCAATTGTTATGTGGCCTATAATGTTTTGTATTATCACATGTGTTTATTTTTGAATTATGAAATTTTGTCCAACATAACAATTGAAGTAGACATCTCAAATTTTCCAATGCATTTGGTCCCACCTCAAAATAATTAAAAATGAGTGAGTTAGGTCCTTGCGAAGTTGACCCAAAATTAGGGTTTCTGTCAAAACATGTGTATGTGAATTTTGCCAAAAGGGACCAACTTCAAGCCCTTCTGTTTGAATGATAAAACCCTCAAATGACAAAACCTTCAACATAAAAGTTGTAGATCTTTTCAAGACAATGAATTTGGACTAAAATTTTGCATCATTTACATTTTTTTAGAAAGGTATGGGCACCTGAACTTGGACTCTTTGACATTTCAATTGTTATGTGGCCTATAATATTTTGTATTATCACATGTGTTTCTTTTAGAGTTATGAAATTTTGTCCAACATAACAATTGAAGTAGACATCTCAAATTTTCCAATGCATTTTATCCCACCTCAAAATAATTAAAAATGAGTGAGTTAGGTCCTTGCGAAGTTGATCCAAAATTAGGGTTTCTGTCAAAACATGTGTATGTGAATTTTGCCAAAAGGGACCAACTTCAAGCCCTTATGTTTGAATGATAAAACCCTCAAATGACAAAACCTTTAACATAAAAGTTGTAGATCTTTTCAATACAATGAATTTGGACTAAAAGTTTGCATCATTTGCATTTTTTTTTAGAAAGGTATGGGCACCTGAACTTGGACTCTTTGACATTTCAATTGTTATGTGGCCTATAATGTTTTGTATTATCACATGTGTTTATTTTTGAATTATGAAATTTTGTCCAATATAACAATTTAAGTAGACATCTCAAAATTTCCAATGCACTTTGTCCCACCTCAAAATCATAAAAAATGAGTGAGTTAGGCTCTTGGGTAGTTGACCCAAAATTAGGGTTTTAGTCAAAACATGTGTATGTGAATTTTGCCAAAATGGAGTTTAGACAAAGAAACCTAATGTTTGGAGTTTACACAAAGATAAATTTGATATAATACGACTTGATATTAATAAAATTTGGAGTTTACACAAAGAAACCTAATGGTGATGACCGGGATCACCTAACCGACCTCCGGTCCCACATCCCCTAGCTACCCTAACCCTTGGCCCTAACCCACGTTGACGATTCTGCACCGGTGTTTGTTCATCTGAGGGGCCAGAAGCGTCATTACCTCCTACATGAGAAGATCCGTTGAGGTATTCAGCCAAGTCAGCATAGTCTTCAGTATTCAATGATGGTGTAGCGGCGTAGCTGAGCTCATGACCCATGCCAGAGAAGTTGGGATGTGGTTGACTCATGGATGGGCGACCGGGACGGTTGAAGGGAGACATGGGTGTGAATGATGCGTCTAGGAAAGATTGCAAAGGTTGTTGGGGTGTTTGGAAGAGATATGGTTGTGGGATGTTTTGGTTTTGTGATGTTTGGGCTTCTTGGCTACGGTAGGAGGAGGAGCAGTTAGTGTTTTGGCTAAGGCGACTTTGGTAGGGTGATGGTGGGGGTGCGAAGCGATGTTCGGTCTGAGGTTGATGGTCAATTTGTTGGTGGTGGTATGGGGTATGTTCTTGGTATTGGGGTTGGGTGAATGGCATGTTTTGGTTGTATGTTTGTGTGTTTGTGGAACGGAAAGTTTGACGGATAGGGGGTTGTGAGTAACCGGGCTGAGAATGTTGTTGGGGGTTAGATGTTGATCCTTCTTGTGTGTAACTTGTCTGGCGTGGGTCGTAGAGGTACATATCATCGGCGATGAATTGAAAACCAACCGATCTGTACCAAGCCATATAAGTACGACTTGGTTTTACCTCATTTGGCATGACTGCGTCAGTTAAGACATGGTCATGACGGTGCTTACACTTGCGACACTCCGATATTGCGAAGGTTTGCCAAAGGTTGAAGTTCCATTGGTCGTTCACTTTACGCATATGCCATTCTCCTAGGCTAGCTGGGGGATCTGGGATATTCTGGACCATACCGAACTGCAGCTTCACACGATCGGTGTTGTGCATCTCCACAGTTGTGAACCGTATTATCGGTGTGCATGTTGTCCATACGGCTGCGTCTTCAGGGTTGACCTCATGGTCATGATCCAGATTAAGGTATGGACGCCAAATGAACTGAAATGTTAAAGAAGATAGGATTATAATGAATGTAGAAAAAGTTAAGATAATATGACGAAATAATGAAGTTATTTAGCTTACGTCTAGCGGTCGAAGGTGATCCAACAAGTTGCGATACTGAGTAATACAATGTCTCGGACATCTGCTGTAAATCATACCACGCGCCGACCATCTACACCAAAAAGTTAAAAAAAATTAGTTTGAGGTAATAAACTTTAAGGAAGTAAGTAAAGATATAGCAATTTAAACAACTTACTTTTTTGCATATGAAAAAGTGAAAGGGTTGTTATTGACCGGTGCTAGAGATGGTAGTCTTGACCAACCCCATGCTTGTAGCAAAACAGCACATCCAGAAAATGTAGATGTGTCTTTATGGGAGTTTTTGCACAACGAACTATAGAGATAGGCTAGACAAGCGGATCCCCAACTGTAACTACTTATTCTATCTACATGTCTAAGTAGAGGTAAGTACGTAATATGCATGTTAGAACCACTACCTTCGGGAAATAAAAAGGATCCTATTAACAGCATAATGTAACACCTAGTTTTTATTATTCGAGCATCTTCGGTAGAATGCTCATCTAAATATAAACTATTATAATATGACTTTAGGCGTGAGAGTAGTATACCTTGACCTCTAGCATTATCATCTAACAAATCAGATTCTAAAAGCTCCATGCAAATTGAATTTGCATAGTTGGTCTTACCATTAACAGCTTTGCCTTCAATTCGTAGTCCTAAAAGCATGTAGACGTCTTCCAACGTCACGGTACACTCACCGGTTGGAAACCAAAATGTGTGTGTCTCTGGCCTCCATCTTTCGCATAAGGCTAGAATGAACTTGTTATCTATAGACCAAGACATAATCTTGCTAATATGACCAAAACCGGCGAGTTCAACATAAGGTTGAATCATCGGGTCCATTGGGACAAATTCATGGACTCGAGTTCGAAACCTTGATACATCCTATAATAGAAATAATATAACACTTGACTAAGTTGGTATTTCAAAATAAAATGGGGTTGGTGAAGATGAAAGATAAAAAGTTCATAAAAGAAAAAACTTGCATATGTTGCGATGTTTGCAACTGTTCCTCTGTGTGCTTCGCCCATTGTGAGTAAAGACATATTGTTAGGGAGTTGGTGTATATGAAATTGGAAGATGTTGTTGAAGATGAAATTGTAAAAGAAGTATTGTGGAGGAAGTAGTGAGAATTTTGGTGTGGAAGTAGTGTTGAAGGAGTGGATGTATTTATAGGCAAATGGATGAGAGCATAAAAATTTGTGTTTGCATGGTGTCTCCACCTCATTTGGCGACCATGTACAATCCTAAAGAGGGGTTGCCATTCAAATTGGCGACACCATAGGGACATGCATGCAAGGCTAGGTCTGAATGCTTGGTTTCGAGGTCTGATTGCATGGGGCCGCCACTTGAATTGGCGACCATGTACAAGCCTTAAGTGGAGGCGCCAAACCATTTGGCGACACCATCTGCATGACTGACACATGGATGTCTTGTCTCCTGCATGCTGAACAACTCACTTGTGGAAGGCTTGCATGGTTGACACATCATCTCAGACTGTCTTGCATGACTGACACATCATCTCAGAACTATCTTACATGTCCGACACGTGGCTGTCTTGTCTCCTGCATGCTGAAGAGTCACTTCTTGATAGCTTGCAAACTTGACACATCAACTCACACTGTCTTGCATGACTGACACATCATCTCAGAACTAGCTCGGATGCTTCACACATCATCTCAGAGTAGCTTGAGTGTCCGACACATCATCTCAGAACTAGCTAGCATGTGACACACTGATACCATCTATTTAAGTGTCTTACTATCAACATCCAAGACACTTCACTCACATTCATCTGCAGTATTTTCTTAGTTTTCATCTCCACAATGTCATCTTCATCATTATACAGTGTCAACATTCACTACAACGGTGAAACTTTTGAGCCTGAACTTCATGGCTTTTATTTTCGAAACACTGATACCATTAGAATCACGATCAAGAGAAATGCAACCTTTTTGCATTTGAAAAAAGAATACAATCCTTTATAGGATCAGGTATTGTGTCAAAGATCACATATCGAAATCCAATATTTTTTGAGAACGGTCAATGCAAGTTTTTCCCCCTTAAGGTACGAGACGATGAAGATGTTGAATACATGTTTGTTAGTCATGAACATTCAGGCAACAACTGTATCGAGTTGTACATTACTCTACAACCATGTATACCATCCCAACAGTCTCAACTAACAGAACAGGATGAAGCTGGTGAAGATGATGCAGATGATGCACAATGGTCAGATGAACTCAACCCAGAAGCAGAAGTAGAAGTCGACGTTGTTGATGAAGAAGAAAAGGAGACCGAGATACAGGTTGATCACATGCTGAACAACGACGATGAAGATGATGATCAACCACCACCAATACCTCCTAGTCATGTCTACAATCCGCCTCAACATATGACAAATATGGATCTTCACGACGATGAAACATCCGATAGTGTCTTCTATAATCCGTATCCGAGACCAGTAGGAGAATTAAAGGTGGGAGATATGTTTCGTACCAAAGAAGAATGTGTTCTGGCAATCAAAAAATTCCACATGAACAACTTTGCTGACTTTACAGTGAAACGCACTGATTCTAGAAGGTATGTTATCGAATGTCGTAACATGCTTTGTAAGTTTCATTTGGCTGCGTCTTACAAGAAGAAAAATGACTCTTGGGAGATCGCTTCAATAGACCCACCGCACAGTTGCATTGCAACTAACGTTGAACAAGATCACCGTAAACTGAGCACAACTTTGATATGTCAAGACATTCTGCCATTGGTAAATAAAGACCCATCAGTGAAGGTGAGTATAATTATATCCCATATCCGAACAACATATAATTATACTCCATCTTACAAGAAAGCATGGATTGCGAGGACAAAAGCTGTTGAACAGTTTTCGGCAACTGAGAGGATTCATTCAAGGAATTGCCACGGTTTTTATGGGCACTAAAAACATATGTCCCAGGAACTGTGGCAATTATGGAGACAGTGCCAGCAATGATGCCAGACGGAACCTGTGCTACAGGTAATAGAATATTTCACCGTCTCTTTTGGGCATTTGACTCGTGCATCAAAGGTTTCGCTTTCTGCAAACCTATCTTGCAAATTGATGGCACTTGGTTATACGGAAAATACAAGGGTACTTTGCTCATGGCGGTTGCACAAGACGGTAACAACAATGTCTTTCCCATTGCCTTTGCTCTTGTTGAAGGTGAAACGGCTGGTGGATGGGGCTTCTTTCTTCGACATCTCAGAATGCATGTGGCTCTACAAGCCAATCTATGTTTGATTTCTGATAAACATGTTGTAACACCTCAAAATTTGCCCTCCTCTCTTGGGACTAGCATTAACATATTACATACATTTTTAGGTCATTAGGCATTGCATGTTGCATATCATGTGGTTACATTGTGCAAGCCATTATCTCAAGTCTTGTTCAGAAGATGAGGAAGTCAAAGTGCAAGCCTAGGGTTTATTAATTGATCATTGGCCATATGAGGATGAGGCAGTTCAAATTAGGGTTTCATGATTCTAAAAGGATATTGGTCTTCATCTTGATTGAAATGATACATCATCATCATCCTGGTTTGTTTTCATCAAGTGTTGAGGCAGATTCCTTGAGATTAGGGTTTTGACCAATGGTCAACCCTAATCAGTTGCATTGGGCCAGTCAAGGGCATAATCAGGAGATGGGGTCTATGATGGCTATGGGGTTCATGAAATGATTATATTGTGCTTATTGGGGCTAGGGTTTCACCCTTGAGCCATTTCATCAGGAGATTGGAGCTCAGTTGGATCAGTGCATGGCCAAATTCATCTATCAGATGAAAAGTCAATTGTGGTCAACTGTACATGATTTGAGGGATTTGGAGGTGGAAATGAGTTGGATACACAACTTTCATGTTGGAACAAGTGTTATATGACATCTCAAAGCTTAAGAATGAAGGAAATCAAGTCAGGACAAAAACTGCCAAAAATAGAAAGTGACTTGTAATTGAAGTTTCCAAAAATGGAAAGTTTTTGACCTCAAAATTACATGTCCAAGGAAGCTTCAAATGGAAATTTGTTCAACATGAAAGTTGTAGATCTTGTTCTCACCTTTCCAAAAAGTCCAAGAACTTGAAAATCCCATGTATGGTTGTCAAATTATGGCCCAGTGAATTTTGAAAATGACCCATAATCAGGAGGGCATAATTTCCACATGGAGTGTCCAAATTGGGTGTTCTTTATATGCACAAACTCCATTTGACATGTACTTTCATGGTGCATAATTGGATTTCTTCAAAAATGGTCAATGCAAAAAGTCAAATTTCAACTGTATAGTTAAAAGAACCAGGGGCAAAATTGTCCAACTTGTGAAATAATTGGAATTTTTGAGTGGGGATTTTTGCAACACTTCATAAATGGCATTTGGAACTTGTTGGAATATTCATAACATGCTAAGGCTTCATGGTTTGGAAAATGGCTTTTGAAATGAACTTGAATAATTGAACACATAAGCCATCACATAGTGAAAATGAGAAATACACCTCCAATGAGCATGCAACAAGTGGCAATAGCTCATGACAGGTGTTTAGAAGGTGTATGAGGTGGCAGTGAACTGTCATGAGCTGGCATGTGAAAATACAATTTTGCCCCTAGCTTGAAAGTGACATTTTCATTAATCATTTCCAATTGATTAATTAGCATGGTTAAGCATGGATTAAGCTGGCATATATATTCTTAATCATCATCAAATCATAACAGAATTCACATTTTCACCAAATCAGATCCAAAAACTCATCACATTCTCTCAAATTCTCAAGAACACCAAAACCAAAAATTGACAAGAATTTCCTCAATTCTTGCTCAAATTGCGAAATTCTTTTTGCATTGATCTTCAATCATCCTATACTCCATCTGTTTTGGAAATTTGAATCAAGAGGAGCTCCATTCGTGGTTGTTCATGTTGGAGGCATCAATGGTGAATTGAGGTTTTCATGCACTAGGAGCAACATCAACTGAATTCAAGCACTCTACTCACCTTCCACAAGCTTCTACTCCATCTGTTTGAAGCTAAAACGCGCGAAGAACATCAACATCTCCACTGCCATTCCAGGTAATCGAAAATTCGAATGTCACGATTCTTTGACTGGTCATATGCGTTTTATAGTTCGTTGAATGTAGATTTCAGTGATGCTTTTAGTTTAGGAAATAATGAACTGTAGCTCATGTAATCTGGATTCAAAGTTTCGATGCAAAACCCTAACTCGATCGATCCGTAGGATTTAGGAACTTGTAGGTTAAATTAGGTTGATATTTGGATTCTACGTTAAGAGACGGTTCCAACGGATATTCGTTTGCTCATTTTGGTGATGATTTGATGTTCACGTGTTCTTGAGGTGTTCTAAGGAAGAAGATGAGATTTCTGGAAATATAGGCTTGTTTGATCCGAATTTTCATTTGAATTTTTAAACCGCCTGTTTCCCGCGCCCGCGTTCCATATTTACAACTATGCCACTGGTTAATCCATTTAATTTAATATAATTCTAAATAATTCTTAAAAATTCATAAAAAGCTTAGAAAATTCATAAAAAATTAATTAAAAATCAGAAAAATATGTGGATTTTTGTGTTGACTTCCTAATTGACTGTAGAATTTTATTGACCTATTGATGGAAGTTGTGCTTGGAGGAATTTTAGTTTGACCTAGGGTTATTTGGCATGTGTGCAATTTTGATACCTTTGGCCATTTTGATTGTGAAATCCTCATGCTTACAAAGAAATGTTTGAAAATTTTTGTGATGATTGTGGACTGGCTAATGGTGATTTACATGTAAATTTCATGAATTTTGGATTCCTGGTGTTTGAGTTATGAATTTTGGAACCTAGGTGTGACAATTTGTGTCACACCTCATTATGTCAACTTGCTGGATTTATTTGAATGACCTAGGCTTGTTGAATTGATATGAAATTTTGCATGGATGTTCATTAACATGTTAAGAAGCTATGTGAATTTTTGTGGAATTTTATGTGGCATTTTCAATTTGATTGCTATTTTTCATCTCTGTTGGTCAAATATGCAAGTCCATGTGGTACATGTTTGTAATTTGGATGTGAAATGCTCATATGGTATTGGATAATCATGAAATTTGGTATGATTGTTGTAGACACATGGTATGACATCCCTGTTTTGGTCTCATTCATTTCTTTATTGTTTTCATGGACTTATGAATTTTTGAAGTGAATGCATGTGTTGATGTTGTGATTTGGAGCATGTAATTGTGTCTGTTTTTGTTGATTTTCATTGACATGGTTTCCTTTGTCCAATTAAGCTGAAATTTGACATGCTAGACCTTGATTATGTCCTGTTTAGGTGTAAATTATTTGAGGATTTTTGGAATTGTTTTGATATGGAATTGAATGCAATAGTTCTGTTTGGATGTTTGGTGTTCCATTTGAACTAGTTTGATTTGTTTTGTGCATAAAAGGAACATGATGAATGATATGGACATTGGACTAATTGTGTTGGCTTTTGTTTGACATTAATTTGACTTTGGTTGGATATCCCTTGTTGTTTAGGAATTTTTCTTACCTTTGGACCCTAGGCTTGGCCTAGTGGTCTAGTTTCTAACATTTGATTGAGTTTTCAGGATGAAAAGGTGCAATGCTTATGGAGAATGATCCAAGTCAATTCAATTGATGTTGTTTGATGTTTGTACACTAACATAACTTTGTTTTGTAGGTTGTGAAGTTTGGGCTTGAGCTCATAGCTTGCCTTTGTTGTGCATTAGTTTGTATAGTCTGACTGATTAACATTTGCTGTTTATGTTTGTCTGTCTGAGTACTGATGATACTTGATTGTTTTCAGGTACATTTAGTTGCTCATAGTTCTTTTAAGAACTTGCTTGCTGCTGCTTGGTTTTTAAACCACTTGAGGTAGGACTTCTATTCTTCATGTAGTCTGGAGACCCGGTCTGTTATTTGACCGGGCAAACTGTCTGAAGTCCTCCTTAAGAGGCGATGTTTGTGATTGGTTAATTTTGTGCCTAAGCAGGTGAAGTCCTTAATCAAGGCAATTGGTGGAAGGTAGGGATATGCAATCTATCCCCCACTATTCCGTGTGTCGTCCCTCTGCTCACACTGCTGTGTGTTGATGCATTGGGGCACAAACCCAAGATCTGTGCTGTCGCACAATCGAGTCAGAGTCATTGAGCGTAGAAGGGTCCCTCCATTCTGGACCCACGCTCCCTTGTCTGAAGCTCTCCCTGGTCAGGGATAAGAGCTGTGAGGTCTGATCCTCACTTCACCTTTTCATCTGCTTCACCTTAGCCTCGTAATGGCAAGGTTAAGAGCAAACACAGCCCGTACAGATGACTTGCTGAGGCAGTCAAACCTATTGTGTGAGCCCACTTGTTTGGTTATAGTGCGTGCTATGTGGATATCTGTTTGAGATGCTTGTTCTCATTTGATGTATGCTTGAATTATTTTGTATGCTTGTATGCTTGCTTCTTTCCTGGATAGGATTAGATTGCAGTTGTGCAAGTAGGTAGAAACCTGAACGTAGGGTAACGATGCATGACAACACTAGGCTCGAGTCCAGCTCCCTGGTAGTGTGTCTTCCCCTGGTTTCTGGCTAGATTTTCTTTCCCTTGAGGGGGAACTACATTGCCCTGATCCTCGTTCCAGACGAGGTATGTAGGCAGGTGGTCGTGCGAGACCACTCCGGGCAAACTTTTTTTCTTTTTGTGTGTTTGCTTGTTATCTGATTGTGTGTTTTGGTTCGGATGCCGACGTAAGCCCATTGATTGGCTGTCGGGCTCCACGTTTGCCCTTTTGAGTGTGTTTTGGTTCGGATGCTGACGTAAGTCCAATGATTGGCAGTTGGGCTCCATGTTTGCCATCTGTTTGTGTGTTTTGTCTTGTTTGGCGTGCGTGAGCCGAACTACGGCAGCTCTGATTCTCGTTCCAGACGAGATACGTAGGCATAGGATGCGACGTCCTATCGAGCTCTCTTCCCCTTAACCCCACCTGCGTTCCCTGTGTGTGTGATGTTTTAGCAACCTATTCTTTTTTTAGAGCGTGGATCCCGTCGAGTACGACGGACGTGAGGGGTGCTAATACCTTCCCCTTGCGTAACCGACTCCCTTACCCTTTCTCTTTGGTCGCGAGACCATTTCCTTTCCAGGTTTCTCTGAGCGTTTCCTTTCCCTATCTTGGGATAAATAACGCGCAGTGGCGGCTCTGTGTGTTTTTTATTTGAGTCCCGCCGGTTGATTTTCGCGGATGCGACAGCTGGCGACTCCACTGGGGAATACCCGGATGTAGACCTATGCTGGTCCATCGTCCCTAAGCGAGTCTCTCCTAGCGTTCTAGGATTAGTTTAGGTTGCTTGTGTGTGTTATTTATTGCATTTATTATTCTAACCCTCCATATTTGCATTAAATATTTGCATGCATCATACTATCATGTTGTTGCCGTCCTCTATGCAGGTGGTTCCTCTGTTTGGGGTGGGTGTTCTGAGTGGGGCTAAAACCCAGGCTCGAGTGTACACCTAGGATTAGCGTGGTCTCACGTCGCTCATGTGCCGGTTGGGCATATTGTTGCGACGTGACATACCACAAGCCGGACGAGGTTCATCTGAGAAGTGCTCTTCCAGTGGGGTTTTCCACTTTGGTTGGGTTATCTCTGTTGAGCTGTTGACTCTGGTGACCGATCATTTCCCGGATCTTTGGTTTAGACGATCTCAGGAGAGCTACAATGGCACACCCGAAAGGGCAAACCCATTGAGTATCTCCGCCCGATTGTCGAGACTATTATCCGCCTTAGGATGACCTGTTTAGAATTTACCTGTGAGGGGAGGGTTGATTCTGTCAGATGCATGATCAGATGGTGACTCAGTTGGTGACTTTTTGTTCCGTGGATCAGAGTCTTATTTATAAGTCGGATTTATGGTCATTTATTGCCGAGACGCCGGAGTGCTGTCCGTGATTTATCAGTGGGGATCCGTTTATTTCCGGATTCCCCGGGCCGAGATATTTATCAGTGGGGATCCGTTTATTTCAGGATTCCCCGGGCCGAGTCAGATGGTTGAGAATGTCTGCTCAGAGATTGTCAGATGATGATGATGATGTATCTGTCTTCCGTTTATTTCGGAACCCGTGGGTCAGATTGGTGGTTACATATTCCCTCAGATGGTTATGATCAGTTCAGAAATCAAGGCTGTGACTCAGAGCAACAAATGATCAGATGACTTGGAGGATGGCCCAGTGCATTGCATACATCTGCATTATTCTCATTTTGCATTCATCTGCATCAAACTCACGTCTAGCCATATGGGGAGTATTATTGATTGAGAATCTGGTTGAGAGACATCTTGAATTTCAGAATGTGGATGTCAAAATATTAGCTGTCTCGATGAAACCAGAATCAAAGGACAGAATCTTCCTCATATGGACAGACGTTGCATTCATGCATACTAACCCATTTGCTATTTTGTAGGTGTCGACCGGTGCGCATAGCTTGTTTGCTCAGATATCCTGCTAGGGGCAACGAATCCAAACTGATGGATCCTCTCAACGCTGACATCCTCGAACTGAAAGAGATGATGAGGGATTTGTTCAGTGTTGTGCAAGGGCTTGCCTTGGGGCAGAAAGCCATGGCCGAGAGATTAGAAAGGATTGAGGCCTGGATGATCAAAGAGAAAGTTCAGGGAAAGGCTCCGTCATCTGAAGTAACAAATCCCTCTGGCTCTGTGGTGAAGAAATCCCTTGACAGTGGTCAGCCCAAGAAGAAGGTTGAATCAGGTGGTGCGCAGACTAAAAGAGAATGCGGTAAGGATCGCTATCACCCTTATGCTGCCACTGCAACCATTCCTGTTGGTGGTTCATCTGTACCACCGAGACATCCGTCACCTCGCCCGGGAGCACAGAGAGCTGGGAACCAGGTAAGAGGAAAGGGGGTTGATCGTCAATTTGATAGGCCACCCATACCGTATGCTCTTCTGTTGAGGAAGTTGAAAGATCTCGGAATGGTACAATTGAGGACATTAGCTCCATTAGAACCTGATCAGAGGCCAACCAACTACGATGAGAATGCTAAGTGCGAATTCCATTCGGGGGCGTCTGGGCATAACATTGAGGGTTGTAGAGCTTTTAAGCATGCTGTCCAAGACCTGGTGGATTCCAAGGCCATTAATTTTGCACAATTTCCCAATGTTAATGCTAATCATATGCCCGCGTATGGTGAGGTGGAGATGAATGCAATTTCTGAGGATAGGAAGACGATTGGGTTGGTGAATGGGGATCGGTTAAAAATGCCGAGGCCTGTGGTCCCAAAACCTCGGAGGAAAGAGGGAACTTTCCCTAGTGTTGATACTTGTTGTGCGGTCGTCGCCGCAGAGAGGGGTGTACTGACGGGGGATATGACCCAGAAGATGAAGGGGGTGGAAATGGACGGTGGAAAATTTGAAACACCCAATCTGGTAGCTGGAGCCATCAAGGTGAAAAATGCCATCGATGTTGGAAAAGAGAAAAAACCGTCCGTGTCTTCTTACAAACAGGCACTGGAAATGTTGAGAAATGGAGGGATCCCAGGCTGGGGAAAAATCATAGGCATTGTGGTAAAGTCGGATATGTTTGGGGTTGGCTATCAGCCAGGTCAAGATTCGTCTGAGCAGAACAGAGGACGTCGTTCGTCGTTCACCTTTGTCAGTGCTGGAATGTTGGATTCGGATCACGCCTGTGCGGTAGGTGGAGAAACTGACAGTGACTGGGAGATTGACCAATGGATAAGATCGTGCGTACCAGGAAGCTGGAAGGCTTAAAAAGGAATCAGCACTGTCACTCATCCGGAAGAGTAATGATTTCTGTTTTGATTTTATTTGCATGAAAGCCATACGTTTTGCCCGAAACGTAATGGTCCATTGTAAGGGCCACATCATGTTTAAAATTTGCGAATTCTGCATCATGAATAAATGGATGTTTTTCAGTCAAAAAGCGGTGTTCCCTGTTTTTCATTTATTTTTGCAGTTTAAAAACAAATAAAAATGGCAATGTTTATTTTCATTTTTCTTTTTGATTTGTCTCGTTCCGAATTCAAAAATAATTCTCCGGATCTCGTTGATAACAATTTGGTTACCCCTCATATGACTTCGACAATCCGAGCAATCAGGCTGAAGAAGAAGGCGAAGAAGACTGTGATCTGCTGAAATTAACCAGGATGTTAAAACCAGAGGAGAAGGTGATTCGGCCGCTTGAGGGGCGGATTGAGGTTGTTATTCCAAGCACCGTCGAGGTCAGGAAGGAAATCGAAAAATGAGGCCGCTTCAGAGGCGAATCGAGAGCAGAATGGTAGCCTTGTTAAAGGAACATGTGAATACCTTTGCCTGGTCATGTCAGGGTACGCCAGGGTCGAATATCGGTGTCGTTGCGCACAAGCTGCCATGGAGAGAAGATTGTCCTCTAAAGAAGCAGACCGCCAGTGCTACTTATCAGAGAGCCATGGTGACTTTGTTTCATGATACGATCCATCATGAAATCGAATGCTATGACATGATAGCAAAGTCCCCAAATAGAAGAGGGGCATCTGGCTGAGACAATTCAAACTGAGGTTGAATTCGAATCAGTGCACTATCAGAGTGTGGGGCCGGTAAGCCGATGGGGTTCATTGTAAAAGAGGAATCGAGGTTGATCCTGCTAAAAAAAAAAAAAAAAAAAAAAAAAAAAAAATAATAATAATAATAAAAAAAAACGAAAAATGCCTGAACCGAGAATGGAAAGAGAGGTTCGTGGTTTCTTAGATAGATTGAACTACCTGTCATGGTTCACATCTCATCTAACCGCCACGTGCGAACCTATATTCAAGCCATTGAAAAGAAATCGAACGGTCAGGTGAAATAATGATTGCAAAGGGGCATTGGGAAAAAATAAAAAGATTGAGTTGCAGGAGCCTCCGATTCTGTTGCCTCTCTATGGAAAGAGACTGTTAATCTGGTACTTGACAAGCCTTCGAGGGGTCCACGAGGTGTATTGGGTCAGCATGACGGGTCTTGTCGAAAAGAGCATGCAATTTACCTTAGCAAAAAGTTTACCGACTGTGAAATAATACATTCACTGCTCCGGAAAACTTGATGTACTTTGGCATAGGTTGCTCGCCGACTGAGACAGTATATGCTGGTTCATACCACTTTGTGGATTTCGAGATGGATCTGATCAGGTAGATTTCTGAAAGAGCCAGCAATGACCGGACGGGTTGCGAAAGGGCCAATGATTTTGATCAAATACGATATTCGATATCCTCTCAGAAAGCAATCGAGGGGAGTGTATTGTCTGATTACATAGCCCTGCAACCCATTGAGGATTATCAACCGATGAAGTTTGAATTCCCTGATGAGGACATCTCGAGGTGCTCTAATCGAAAGATTGAGAGTAACCGATCCCGGAGGAGGGGCCTGACCCTGAATCCGAACGGATTCTGATGTCTGATGGGGAGGTTAAGGTGAATGAGCTTTTGTTGCCCGGATAACGTTTGAATACACCAATGGTGTGATTGTGCAGAAAATGGTGGTAACCTACAGAGACTGGCATGAGATGTTGCCGTTTGCATTGCATGGGTATCGAACGTCGGTGCGTACATTTACTGGGGCAACGCCTTTCTCATTGGTGTATGGAATGAAGCCGTGTTACCTGTTGAGGTTCAGATTCCCTCTCTGAGAGTCCTGATGGACGTGAAATGGCAAGAGGCTGAATGGGTGAGGACCCGGTACGAAGAGTTGAGCCTGATCGAGGAAAAGAGGATAGCAGCCATCTGTCATGGGCAGTTGTACCAGCAACGGATGAAGCGTGCTTTTGACAAGAAGGTGCGACCTCGGGTATATCACATGGGTGATATGGTGCTGAAAAGGATCCTTCCTCCTCAAAACGATAGAAGGGGCAAATGGACACCGAATTATGAATGTCCATTCGTGGTCAAGAAGGTTTTCTCTGGCGGAGCCTTGTTGTTAACGACCATGGATGGTGAGGATTTTCCATCCCCTGTGAATGCAGACGCAGTTAAAAAATACTTCGTATAAAGAGACCCGCTGGACAGAAAGAATAAAATAGTCCAGGCAAAAATGGGCATCCCGGCGAACCAAAAACAGAAAGAAAGGTTCGGGCAAAAATTAGGGATAAAATGAAAAATGTACACCCGGCAAGTCGAAAACCTGAAAAGGTGACTTGAGCAAAAATGGGTATCCCGGTGGACTGAAAACCTGAAAGGGCGGTCCAGGCAAAAGAGGGATTGAAACGAACAACTGCGTCTAGCATGATCGTTTTCGCTTTGGTTAAAGCATCATGGATAATACCCGGTAGGGATCAATCAGAATCGTCTTGTTCAGAAGGCAGAAAGCATGGAGAGTCTGAGGACATATGGGGTGTAACCGAGTTGGAACTCGATGAGATCGCGGTTTCACATTGCCATTAGGATAAATTTTTTCCTTTTGTGCGCAATTACCTCTTTTCAGGAATTGCTTCCTTTGTATTGCTCAATTTGAGCCACACTTTTCTAATCAATAAAATGCATATTCAGTCAAATAATTTTGTTTTTGTTTTTCATAACCGCTTTGATTGCAAAAACATTCGATTATTTTGATAAAGAATTTTGCATGTTAAGACATACAGGTTCCTTCCAATGCATGTTTATAAGATTGAAAGCTTGAAATCTTATTCGGAAGGTTGAGTGACCCAAGTGTTGAAATCTTGACACGCTTGGGGCACGGTTTTATCTAACGATCTGTTTTGCAGGAACTGTTAGATATTTTTCATTCACTTGCAGGTTGTGATGTGGAAGCTTTGTAACAAATCCCCAGAGAGTTCGCTCAGGAACGAAGGTATGGGAGAGGATGACGAGGAGACGTTAAGACGTACGACGATCCTTGATGATATCAAGAAGACTCTTCAAAATCGGAAGATTAGAAAGTCTGTAGAAATTCCCCGCAGGGTTCGATCAGGGACGAATGAATATGAAAGAAGCAGGGAGAGATGTTGAGACGATCAACGACCTTTGGAATTAACCAAGAAGACTCTTCAAAAGTCGGAAGATTGAAAAGTATGTATAAGTCCCAGGAGTACGCTTTCCGTCGAGTGCGGCGCGACCTTGGAATACAAGATGATGGAGCAGAAAAGGTCCAGAAGAGTCTGGGAATTCTCAAAAGTGGAAAGCTGATACGAGTTTGGGAGGTGGATACCATGGTTCGACGAGTCGACGGGTGTTCTATACCAACTTTTCTCATTTCCCCAGCGGGATCCCCAAGCAGAATTAAAGGACCAAATCCCTAGCAGATCCAAGGTCTGTGGATTCCCCAGCCGAATCAGGATGGTTATTCCCGGCAGGTTTACAATGATGTTTCTTCAGCAGCCAGATCTGAAGGTTGCTACTCCCCGAGTGGAGCGGGTTTCAATGAAATATATCTCCAGCAGTGTTCATCCTACCAGTGGATTGGACAAGTTCCCGCAGCAGACGGATTTTTGCATCCCCAGCCAAGTTGATCCTATGGATTGCATGGGTTGTCCCCAGCGGAGTGGCATTCGTTTCCCTAGCAGGGTCGGGATGGTTATCCCCAGCAGGAGATAGATTGATGCTTCCCCAGTAGACAATCCTGGAGGTGGCTGCTTCCCAGCGGAGTATCTGTGAGCATTTCCCTAGTGAAGTCGTCAGGTATCTGTGAGGTTTCCCCAAAGCAGGTTCGGGATTGATATCCTCAGCAAGTCGAAGACTGTTGTATCCCCACAGAGTGTTGGTGGTGCTTATCCCCAGCAGTTTCCCAGGCGGATTGGGTGCAAAGGAGGTTCCTTCCCCAGCAAGGGTTGCTTTATCCCAGCAGCAGTGATATTCCCCATCAGGGTGGAGATCGGAGTATTGACGAGTTCCTCAGCAGAGTGTCTCGTGCTCCCCAGAAGAGTCCCTTGAGGGGGATGCTTTTTATGCATTCATCATGTAGAATAGCATGGCATGTTGCATAGAAAAATAATAAATCGCGTAGCATTTCCATAAGTATGGAGCATTACGCAGAAAAATCAATCATGCATCATTGCAAGCATCAGCTAGTCTCAAGCCGTGGTTACCGTTTGAGGAGTGGTTTTGCCAGACAGCGAAGGTGTTATTCAGAGGAGTTTTAGCCTCAGGATTCGATCAGCAATGTTCCCCAGTAGTGCGATACTGGAGGGTACTTTTTCCGTCGGGCAGAGATGGAAAGGTTACGCGATCAGCGCGATTCGAGCCGTGGTTACCACTTGAGGATTGGTTTTGCTGGACAGTGAAGACGATACTCCGAGGAGTTCAGCATTGTGAGTCTGGAACAACAGTATTTCCCAGGCATCAGTAAGTGTTTGGTCGGTCATTGTTTGATGCCTGTAAACATCATAGTTTGATGCCTGTAAACATCATTGTTTGATGCCTGTAAACATCATTGTTTGATGCCTGTAAACATCATTGTCTGATGCCTGTAAACATCATTGTTTGATGCCTGTCAACATCATTGTTTGATGTCCTGTCAACATCATTGTTTGATGTCCTGTCAACATCATTGTTTGGTGTCAGTAAACATCATTGATTCGATGTTCAGTAAACGTCGAGTTTTCTCCCAGTCATCAGTAAGTGTCTGGTCGAGTTTTCTTTGGTGTCTGTCAACATCATCGATTCGATGTCCAGTAAACGTCGAGTTTTCTCCCGGTCATCAGTCAGTGCCCGGTGGGAGATGTCACTCTGAGGAGTTTTAGCATCACAACGTCAGATCAGCAGTGTTCCCTAGTAGTGCGATACTGGAGGAAATGTTTCCGTCGGGCAGAGATGGAAATAAAATTAGAGGACATTACGCGATCAACGCGATTCCGGGGTTCAAATGGAGAAAAGGAAATGTGGAGACATTTTCTGGAGAGCGGGGTCCAAATGGAGAAAAGGAAATGTGGAGACATTTTCTGGAGAGCGGGGTTCAAATGGAGATAGAGTTGAAGATTATATCCAGGATGAGGTCCTTGGGATTATCTTCTGTTCATGTGTCACCTTAGACTTTGGCGGATGCCAGTGGAGGTCGTTACGGGTGTCTTCGGAAGAAGAGATGCACATGTTACCTTCCTTTTGTGAAGGTGTACCCTCTGATATGTCGCCCTCAGAGTGGTGTTTGGTGTTATTTCCGGCGTTGCCAGCGGAATTATCACGAGAGATTGGAGAACGGGGTTCAAATGGAGAAAAGGAAATGTGGAGACATTTTCTGGAGATGGGGTTCAAATGGAGAAAGGGAGATGTTGCGGCATTTTCTGGAGAACGGGGTTCATATTGGCGATCGCGGGTTATTGTCAGGCGACTGGGGTCCAAATCGGAGAATGGGGTCCATTTATTTTGGCAAACAGGAGAATGGGGTTCAAATGCAGAGATCCGAGGGTCGTTTGCGCAGAGAAAATTTTGGGGTTCAAGAAAATGAAAAAAAAAAGCAGAGAAAAATTTCGGGGTTCAAGAAAAAGGAAAAAAGAAGAAAGAATAATGATCCCGAGTGGATGTGTGGTGTTCAGGCCATAGTTATCCCTGAGTTACCATTTATTTTGGTATCCAGGTCGACGTTTTGAGTTTGTTTCTTCGCCGATTCTGACAGGCGTTAATTATTATCCCATCAGAGTGCAAATTGTGCGTCTGTTCTTGGTATTCAATCACTCTTCATCCTGATCATCCGAAAGCCGAGGCTATTTCGTATCGACAGGTTCACAGTGGATTGAATAGGGGCAGCTGTAACACCTCAAAATTTGCCCTCCTCTCTTGGGACTAGCATTAACATATTACATACATTTTTAGGTCATTAGGCATTGCATGTTGCATATCATGTGGTTACATTGTGCAAGCCATTATCTCAAGTCTTGTTCAGAAGATGAGGAAGTCAAAGTGCAAGCCTAGGGTTTATTGATTGATCATTGGCCATCTGAGGATGAGGCAGTTCAAATTAGGGTTTCATGATTCTCAAAGGATATTGGTCTTCATCTTGATTGAAATGATACATCATCATCATCCTGGTTTGTTTTCATCAAGTGTTGAGGCAGATTCCTTGAGATTAGGGTTTTGACCAATGGTCAACCCTAATCAATTGCATTGGGCCAGTCAAGGGCATAATCAGGAGATGGGGTCTATGATGGCTATGGGGTTCATGAAATGATTATATTGTGCTTATTGGGGCTAGGGTTTCACCCTTGAGCCATTTCATCAGGAGATTGGAGCTCAGTTGGATCAGTGCATGGCCAAATTCATCTATCAGATGAAAAGTCAACTGTGGTCAACTGTACATGATTTGAGGGATTTGGAGGTGGAAATGAGTTGGATACACAACTTTCATGTTGGAACAAGTGTTATATGACATCTCAAAGCTTAAGAATGAAGGAAATCAAGTCAGGACAAAAACTGCCAAAAATAGAAAGTGACTTGTAATTGAAGTTTCCAAAAATGGAAAGTTTTTGACCTCAAAATTACATGTCCAAGGAAGCTTCAAATGGAAATTTGTTCAACATGAAAGTTGTAGATCTTGTTCTCACCTTTCCAAAAAGTCCAAGAACTTGAAAATCCCATGTATGGTTGTCAAATTATGGCCCAGTGAATTTTGAAAATGACCCATAATCAGGAGGGCATAATTTCCACATGGAGTGTCCAAATTGGGTGTTCTTTATATGCACAAACTCCATTTGACATGTACTTTCATGGTGCATAATTGGATTTCTTCAAAAATGGTCAATGCAAAAAGTCAAATTTCAACTGTATAGTTAAAAGAACCAGGGGCAAAATTGTCCAACTTGTGAAATAATTGGAATTTTTGAGTGGGGATTTTTGCAACACTTCATAAATGGCATTTGGAACTTGTTGGAATATTCATAACATGCTAAGGCTTCATGGTTTGGAAAATGGCTTTTGAAATGAACTTGAATAATTGAACACATAAGCCATCACATAGTGAAAATGAGAAATACACCTCCAATGAGCATGCAACAAGTGGCAATAGCTCATGACAGGTGTTTAGAAGGTGTATGAGGTGGCAGTGAGCTGTCATGAGCTGGCATGTGAAAATACAATTTTGCCCCTAGCTTGAAAGTGACATTTTCACTAATCATTTCCAATTGATTAATTAGCATGGTTAAGCATGGATTAAGCTGGCATATATATTCTTAATCATCATCAAATCATAACAGAATTCACATTTTCACCAAATCAGATCCAAAAACTCATCACATTCTCTCAAATTCTCAAGAACACCAAAACCAAAAATTGACAAGAATTTCCTCAATTCTTGCTCAAATTGCGAAATTCTTTTTGCATTGATCTTCAATCATCCTATACTCCATCTGTTTTGGAAATTTGAATCAAGAGGAGCTCCATTCGTGGCTGTTCATGTTGGAGGCATCAATGGTGAATTGAGGTTTTCATGCACTAGGAGCAACATCAACTGAATTCAAGCACTCTACTCACCTTCCACAAGCTTCTACTCCATCTGTTTGAAGCTAAAACGCGCGAAGAACATCAACATCTCCACTGCCATTCCAGGTAATCGAAAATTCGAATGTCACGATTCTTTGACTGGTCATATGCGTTTTATAGTTCGTTGAATGTAGATTTCAGTGATGCTTTTAGTTTAGGAAATAATGAACTGTAGCTCATGTAATCTGGATTCAAAGTTTCGATGCAAAACCCTAACTCGATCGATCCGTAGGATTTAGGAACTTGTAGGTTAAATTAGGTTGATATTTGGATTCTACGTTAAGAGACGGTTCCAACGGATATTCGTTTGCTCATTTTGGTGATGATTTGATGTTCACGTGTTCTTGAGGTGTTCTAAGGAAGAAGATGAGATTTCTGGAAATATAGGCTTGTTTGATCCGAATTTTCATTTGAATTTTTAAACCGCCTGTTTCCCGCGCCCGCGTTCCATATTTACAACTATGCCACTGGTTAATCCATTTAATTTAATATAATTCTAAATAATTCTTAAAAATTCATAAAAAGCTTAGAAAATTCATAAAAAATTAATTAAAAATCAGAAAAATATGTGGATTTTTGTGTTGACTTCCTAATTGACTGTAGAATTTTATTGACCTATTGATGGAAGTTGTGCTTGGAGGAATTTTAGTTTGACCTAGGGTTATTTGGCATGTGTGCAATTTTGATACCTTTGGCCATTTTGATTGTGAAATCCTCATGCTTACAAAGAAATGTTTGAAAATTTTTGTGATGATTGTGGACTGGCTAATGGTGATTTACATGTAAATTTCATGAATTTTGGATTCCTGGTGTTTGAGTTATGAATTTTGGAACCTAGGTGTGACAATTTGTGTCACACCTCATTATGTCAACTTGCTGGATTTATTTGAATGACCTAGGCTTGTTGAATTGATATGAAATTTTGCATGGATGTTCATTAACATGTTAAGAAGCTATGTGAATTTTTGTGGAATTTTATGTGGCATTTTCAATTTGATTGCTATTTTTCATCTCTGTTGGTCAAATATGCAAGTCCATGTGGTACATGTTTGTAATTTGGATGTGAAATGCTCATATGGTATTGGATAATCATGAAATTTGGTATGATTGTTGTAGACACATGGTATGACATCCCTGTTTTGGTCTCATTCATTTCTTTATTGTTTTCATGGACTTATGAATTTTTGAACTGAATGCATGTGTTGATGTTGTGATTTGGAGCATGTAATTGTGTCTGTTTTTGTTGATTTTCATTGACATGGTTTCCTTTGTGCAATTAAGCTGAAATTTGACATGCTAGACCTTGATTATGTCCTGTTTAGGTGTAAATTATTTGAGGATTTTTGGAATTGTTTTGATATGGAATTGAATGTAATAGTTCTGTTTGGATGTTTGGTGTTCCATTTGAACTAGTTTGATTTGTTTTGTGCATAAAAGGAACATGATGAATGATATGGACATGGGACTAATTGTGTTGGCTTTTGTTTGACATTAATTTGACTTTGGTTGGATATCCCTTGTTGTTTAGGAATTTTTCTTACCTTTGGACCCTAGGCTTGGCCTAGTGGTCTAGTTTCTAACATTTGATTGAGTTTTCAGGATGAAAAGGTGCAATGCTTATGGAGAATGATCCAAGTCAATTCAATTGATGTTGTTTGATGTTTGTACACTAACATAACTTTGTTTTGTAGGTTGTGAAGTTTGGGCTTGAGCTCATAGCTTGCCTTTGTTGTGCATTAGTTTGTATAGTCTGACTGATTAACATTTGCTGTTTATGTTTGTCTGTCTGAGTACTGATGATACTTGATTGTTTTCAGGTACATTTAGTTGCTCATAGTTCTTTTAAGAACTTGCTTGCTGCTGCTTGGTTTTTAAACCACTTGAGGTAGGACTTCTATTCTTCATGTAGTCTGGAGACCCGGTCTGTTATTTGACCGGGCAAACTGTCTGAAGTCCTCCTTAAGAGGCGATGTTTGTGATTGGTTAATTTTGTGCCTAAGCAGGTGAAGTCCTTAATCAAGGCAATTGGTGGAAGGTAGGGATATGCAATCTATCCCCCACTATTCCGTGTGTCGTCCCTCTGCTCACACTGCTGTGTGTTGATGCATTGGGGCACAAACCCAAGATCTGTGCTGTCGTACAATCGAGTCAGAGTCATTGAGCGTAGAAGGGTCCCTCCATTCTGGACCCACGCTCCCTTGTCTGAAGCTCTCCCTGGTCAGGGATAAGAGCTGTGAGGTCTGATCCTCACTTCACCTTTTCATCTGCTTCACCTTAGCCTCGTAATGGCAAGGTTAAGAGCAAACACAGCCCGTACAGATGACTTGCTGAGGCAGTCAAACCTATTGTGTGAGCCCACTTGTTTGGTTATAGTGCGTGCTATGTGGATATCTGTTTGAGATGCTTGTTCTCATTTGATGTATGCTTGAATTATTTTGTATGCTTGTATGCTTGCTTCTTTCCTGGATAGGATTAGATTGCAGTTGTGCAAGTAGGTAGAAACCTGAACGTAGGGTAACGATGCATGACAACACTAGGCTCGAGTCCAGCTCCCTGGTAGTGTGTCTTCCCCTGGTTTCTGGCTAGATTTTCTTTCCCTTGAGGGGGAACTACATTGCCCTGATCCTCGTTCCAGACGAGGTATGTAGGCAGGTGGTCGTGCGAGACCACTCCGGGCAAACTTTTTTTCTTTTTGTGTGTTTGCTTGTTATCTGATTGTGTGTTTTGGTTCGGATGCCGACGTAAGCCCATTGATTGGCTGTCGGGCTCCACGTTTGCCCTTTTGAGTGTGTTTTGGTTCGGATGCTGACGTAAGTCCAATGATTGGCAGTTGGGCTCCATGTTTGCCATCTGTTTGTGTGTTTTGTCTTGTTTGGCGTGCGTGAGCCGAACTACGGCAGCTCTGATTCTCGTTCCAGACGAGATACGTAGGCATAGGATGCGACGTCCTATCGAGCTCTCTTCCCCTTAACCCCACCTGCGTTCCCTGTGTGTGTGATGTTTTAGCAACCTATTCTTTTTTTAGAGCGTGGATCCCGTCGAGTACGACGGACGTGAGGGGTGCTAATACCTTCCCCTTGCGTAATCGACTCCCTTACCCTTTCTCTTTGGTCGCGAGACCATTTCCTTTCCAGGTTTCTCTGAGCGTTTCCTTTCCCTATCTTGGGATAAATAACGCGCAGTGGCGGCTCTGTGTGTTTTTTATTTGAGTCCCGCCGGTTGATTTTCGCGGATGCGACACATGTTGCCATTGAGAGTGCCTACAACAACCATGACAATGGATGGCATGATCCTCCTTCTACACATGTCTACTGTATCAGACACATTGCACAGAACTTCATGCGTGCTATAAAAGATAAGAATCTTCGCAAGAAGGTGGTGAATGCTGGGTATGCTTTAACTCAACCGTCATTTTAATATTATCGTGATGAAATTAGACTGTCTAATGAAGAAGTAGGGAGATGGATAAATAACATACCAGTAGAGCAGTGGACAAGAGCATTTGCCGGTGGTTGTCGATGGGGCCACATGACAATAAACATTATGGAATGCATGAACGGGGTTTTCAAAGGAATTCGAAATCTGTCGATAACCGCCTTGGTAAGATCAACCTATTATAGGTTGGATTCTATGTTCGCAACCAGAGGTGAAAGATGGAGTGCAGTGTTAATGTCCGGACAAGTATTTAGTGAGTGTTGCATGAAGGTCATGAAAGAGGAGAGCATCAAAGCTACGACACATGCTGTAACAGTCTTTGACCGTCATAGATAAAATTTCAGCGTCCAGGAAACAATGGGCAACAACGAGGGGAGACCAAATTTAGCCTACGCTGTTAGATTACACAGAAGTTGGTGCGATTATGGAAAATTTCAAGCCTTCCGCATACCTTGCTCCCATGTCATTGCAGCATGCGCTTATACTCGTCAAGACGCTTACAACCATTTATCTGATGTGTACAAGGCCAACACCATCATGAATGTATATAGTCAAAGCTTTTCAGTACTACCAATGGAGGATTACTGGCCTCCATATGAAGGAGATATTGTTTGGCACAATGAAGAGATGCGTAGAAAGAAGAAAGGAAGGTCAAACAGCACACGTATCAGAACAAAGATGGATTCCACAGATAAAATGATAAGATTATGTAGTATCTGTCGTCAACCAGGACACAACAAAAACAACTGTCCCAATCAAGGAGCATCATCTAGATCTTAAGCTTTTTGTAACATTGTATTTCTGTAAGAATCAATCATTATATATCATTAAGTTCTTGTTACAACGAGTTTCATAACAAACATCAGTACAAAACATCTTAAAACATAAATAATTCTAACTGATTACAACAATCAAATTAATGTCGTCTCGACCGAACATCATTTCCCTAGCATCCTTATCAGTCTTCATTCGCACCCAACCAAAGATACTGTCAAGTCTCTCAATACTTCTGATTTTTTCCCCTTCTGGTATTTTTCCGTCTAACCATCGAACCAGCTCCCTCTTCAGTTGATCGAACGTGGTGATGTTCCAAAACAGCATCAACATTTGAGGTTTGTCTCTCGCATAAATCACCTTACCGTATCGACGACGAACACCAAACATGATAGCCAAATGATTATATGAGATGTGGAACAATTAGTCACACAACGCATCTATTTATAATACAAAAAAGGCATTTTATGAGGGAGTCGCCAATTGAATTGGCGACTCCACTTAAAACCTACACATAGGCGCCAATTGGATTGGCTAGGGCAGGTGCCCTAGCCAATCCAATTGGCGCCTCCATTCAAGTTTTAAGAAAAGTCGCCATATGAACAACTTTCATGTTCATCAAAAATCCATTTGAAACTTCGAAGCTCATCATTCATTTCAAAACATTATAGGTCATTTTGACAGAAACCCTAATTTTGGGTCAACTTTGCAAGGACCTAACTCACTCATTTTTAATTATTTTGAGGTGGGACCAAATGCATTGGAAAATTTGAGATGTCTACTTCAATTGTTATATTGGACAAAATTTCATAACTCTAAAATAAACACATGCGATAATACAAAATATTATAGGTCAGATAATAGTTGAAAAAATCAGAAGTCCAACTTCAACTGCCCATAACTTTCTCATAAAAAATCCAAATGATGAAAAATTTATGTCCAAATTCATTGTCTTGAAAAGATCTATAACTTTCATGTTGGAAGTTTTATCATTTGAAACTTTTTTAAGGGAGTCGCAAATTGAATTGGCGCCTCCTCTTAAAAATTACACATAGGCGCCAATTGGATTGTCCTAGCCAATCCAATTGGCGCCTCCTTGCAAGTTTTAAGAGGAGTCGCCAATTCAATTGGCGCCTCCTCCTAAAAATGGGGTAGATTGAAAATTTCGCTGAAAACTAGGATATTTTGGGAATTTTTTCGAAAAACTGGGTTATCTCGGTAAAAGAAACCCCATGGGAAGCTTTGACGTCTTTATTTACTTTTCTTTTATTTCTATTTATTTATTTTGTTAATTTTGTTTGTTTTTAATGTGTGTTAATTAAAATTAGATGCATAAATATTTATTGAGTGATATTTGATCTACATCTAAAATAAGGTGAAGTTATTTATTTTTATTACTTTTTTTAAAAGTTGAATTGATTAATTTAATTTAAGATGATAATTCTGTTTAATTTTAAGTTTAGTTCTACCTAATTTTATTAAAATTAAAAAATAAATAAATATTATAAGAATACAAAACATACTCTAACCTAAGCTGATTTAATTATTTGGATTTTCTTCTCTCTTTTAATTAGTGTATGTTTATTATAAATAAAATACATAAAAGATATATTAAAAAAAATCTTTAGTTCATAAAAATTACCAAATAACAAAAATTATAAAAATACAACCCCTGTTCTTTTAATTAATTAATTAATTATAAATTTTAATTAATTCTGATTATTAATTTGTAAACTTTATGATTAATTCAATTAAATTAATAATTAGAATTTTCTAATTTTTATTTAATTATCTCATTTTGGGTTTTTTATGGTTTAGTTTAATTATGAATTAATTAATTAAATTGGAATTAATTTGATTAATTAATTATAATATTAACATTTAACTAATTAGGGATTTAAGACTAGGATTAATTAAATCAAAAAGTATGTGATAAAACCTCAGGGTTTTAAGGGATAAAAATTGATGGGATAATTTTGGGATAATTTTTGGGATAATAAATAGAGATAAATTTTTAGGGTTTTAGGGATAAATAATTAGGGATAAGAGACATAACACTTTGATTAAGGTTATGGGACAAAACCCTAGAATTTTAAGGGATAAAAATTTATGGGATAGCTGAGATAATTTAAGGACAACTTTGGGACAATAAATATGGATAAATTTTTAGGATTTTATGGATAAAAAATTAAGGATAATGAATATGACAGTTGGATTTTTATAATTATCCTTTTAATTTTTTTCTTAAACAAACTAATGATTATATTTTTTTGTAAATAATTAATTTGAATAATTTTAGGGATAATATGAGATAATTTTATGGGGTAAATCCTCATACTTTTAAGCGATACAAATTTATGGGGTAATTATGAGATGATTTAAGGATAACTTAGGATAACTTTTGGGATAATAAGTAGGGATAAATTTTTAAGGTTTTAGGGATAAAAAATTTTATAACAATTTTAAGGGATAAAAACAAGGACAAACATCAGGATAAGGGATATGGCCTTTGAGATTATATAACTAAACTTTTAGTATATTTGTTAAAATAACTATATATATAATATCATTATGGGTTTACTGTCTTAAATCAAAATAGTTAGATTTTTTTTCAATCGATCAAAAGGATATATCATATAAATATATAATATTTATTTTCATAATTTTTTTTTTTAATAATCAATAATGAGAATAATCATAGGATAAATAATTAGGGATAAGAGATATAATCCTTGGGTTTATATAATTATCTTTTAAATTTATTTTCTTAAATAAATTTATAATTATATTTTTGCAAATAGTCAATCGGGATAAAATAAATCTAAACTCACCTTAAACAATAAGTCCTCTATCTTAGTGCATTGAGACATTTTTGAAAATCAATTACTTCTTCGTCCCCGATGCGTGAGAACTTTCAAGGGATAAAAACAACCAACCAACCAATATTTTTAAGACGAACTATGGGGCTCTGATCCTTCAATAAATTTTAGAGTACGTAGACATAGAGTTGTAAGGCTCTAGCGAGTATAATAATCAAAAACATTTATTAGGGATTCCCTTATTAAAATAATAAAACATTTTTATAAATAAATAAATAATTAAACAATTAATAAATATTAAAGTAAACGTTCCTTAGAAACACACTAACCCTAGAACTAAAGGAGGATCCCATTAAGTACAATGGAGGTAAGGGGTGCCTAACACCTTCCCCATACTTAACTGACTCCCAAACCTAGTGTCTCACCCTTAGTCATTAGGTTTTATCATTATTTCCCTATTCCTTAAGAATGAATAAAGGATGGAGGCGACTCTGTCATTTTTTCAGCCGTGACAATGAGCAGGAACTTCTATCTTGAACCACGCAGGTCCATGACGCCTATTCACAAAAGGGGCCATAGATTCAGTGGAGATGTATCTTTTTGAAAACATCATATAATACTTTGTTATACTCTCTTGTGTCAAAAAGCCTTTATCACCAAGTGTAAGTAGGGCATTCGAGTCCCTTTAATAGGTCCGTCCTTAGATTTTCCAATAGGGTGATCAGTTTGGTTAGTTGTCAAAGAGGGCTCGAAGGTGGCATTTAACCAAAGTTGAAGAAGCTGGGAGGGGCCTGCCAGCAGAAGCGTACCCTTGAGATTCTTGGTCGGACTGAATAATTTCATGGCATGGGATGCTAAGCTTAAGGATTCATATAGTGTGGCCTTGGCTAATATTGACATTTCTCTTAGCATGAAGCTGATTGGCAAGAGTGACAAAGGATTTTTTCACTTGTAGAGAACTCGAACAGAAGATAAAATGAGATATCCATAAAGACAAGAATGCCACATGCTCATCATCAGAAGCTTCAGTGTTGGCCTCGTCGAAGTGATCAGTAATGAAATTGGTGAAGCTAGCCCACTTCGAGTTAAATCCAATGATGTTGTTCGTGTCATTAAAAGGGTTAAATACTTTACGTGTTGGTCAAAGACCAATGATGGCAGTTACGTCAAATAGTATTAGGGTGAGCATGTCGCATCACAATCGGTAGGTGTTCGTCGAACTCTCTCAAAAATGGAGTGTAGCTAGCAGTATGTTTTGGTTATATGTGGGCCCTACTCTAGATAATTGAACCAGGTCGAAGAGACATTGATCATTCCAAATTTATACCTTTTGGGACTCTACCTCATTCAACCAATTAATATAATTTGACTAGTTGGTATAAGGGGCAGAGCAAAAGATGTGAGTGGTCATATAACTAAAATCTAAAGTTTCTTTCATGGCTGCTAGAGGTGGTGTCCGATGGTAACAAGGGAAAAATTCACTAAGCCTAGCCACATTGGTGTTTATATCAGGAAACAGACCAAAGAAAACCTTAGTAACCTCGACAATAGTAAAATGAACTGGTACATGTGACGTCTAAATAAGTGTTTTTTTTCTTCTTGAAGAGGAGACTCATGAACATATAAATGGTTCCCAGTGAGAGTAGGTTGGTGATGGATGCAGCCACTGGGATTTCTGGTTTGGAGGTTAGTTTACGATCCATTTTTTTCTGAGAGGAAGTTGAGTTCTTTTTAAGAAGAAGAGTTGAAAGCTTTTGTGAAAGTTTGAAGAAAGTTGGAAAAAATGTTAAGAGAGAAAGAAACTATTTATAGTTTCAGAAAGAAGAAACGATTCCATTTTAACTTTTATTGAAAATTAAATCAAAAATGAATTTTTTGACATGTGTCCCACTAAAGAGTGATGAAGTGGGAAGTTGGATCTCCAAGCATGACCCATGATTTCCTGGGAACTCAGAACCATGATTGCTAGTAAGGGCCTATAAGTCTCGAAAAGACGTTATAAGGAGCATGTCCTCCCCACACCACCTTCACCAACACAATCTCCTTACCTCTCAAGTGATTTACTTCATGATCCTCTACTCTCAAGGGAGATGTCTCAACGGTCAAGTTCTCTCTAACTGTCACATCACCCACTTAAATCACATGACATGGATCAGGAATATACTTCATCAACTGAGACACATGAAATACATCATAAAAATTCAAAATAAACGACAATAACGCAAATTTGTAGGGCCCTTCTCCTACTTTATGGAGGATCTGATACATACTAATTAAATATGATGTAAGCTTTCAAAATTTCAAAGCACGACCATAACCTGTCATTGGAGTGACTCGCAGGAAAACTTGATCTCCCTCTTGGAACTCAAGTGTTTTCCTCCTCTTATCATGATAAATCTTCTGACGACTTTGCAAAGCTTTCATATTCTCTTGGATCATCTTGATCTTCTCAGTAGTCTGTTGAATAATCTCAGGTCTGAGCACAACACTTTCACCAGAATCATACAAACACAAAGGTGTCCCACACCTTCTACCAAACAAATCCTCAAAAGTGTCATTCCAATACTATAATGGAAACTGTTTTTGTAGGTGAACTAAACCAATGATAAGTAACTGTCACAGTTACCTCCCTGCTCCAAAACACAAGCTCTCAGTAAATCCTCCAAAGATTGGATAATCATTTCTGCATTCATCCATCTACGAATGATATGTAGAAATCAACTTCAGCATAGTACCCATGGCTTCTAGCAAACTCTCTCAGAATCTCGATGTGAATCTTGGATCTCTATGAGAAACAATACTCGAAGGAATACCATGCAAGCTAACAACCTTCTCAATATACATTTCAACCAACTTCTACAATGAATAACGGATCTTAATCAGAATGAAATAAGCTGATTTAGTCAATCTATCCACTATAGCTGAAACTGAATCATTCCCTTTAAAAGTCTTAGGCAAACTCACCATAAAATCCATGGAAATACCATCCCACTTCCATTCAGGAATATCCAATGCTTGCATCAAACTCAATGGTTTTTGATGTTCAATCTTCGACTTCTAGCAAGTCAAACACGCATAAACGAACTCAACTACATCCTTCTTAATTCCTGGCCACCAAAACATTTACTTCAAGTCTTGATACATTTTAGTAGCACTAGGATGAATACGCATACTACTTTTGTGACCTTACTCAAGAATACTCTTCTTAAGTTCAGGCACATCAGGTACATAAACTTTGTCATGGAATTTCATAACACCATTCTCGTCTACTCTAAAATCACCTCATTTACCTTGATTGATTAACACTAGTCGTTCGATCACTCTCAAATCCTATTTTTGACCTTCTCTGATTTCTCTGAGAATACCACTAGTCAACCTAAACATACCCAACTTCACATTGTTAGGTGTCCTTTCACATAAGAGACTCTGATCTCTGAATTGCTCAATTAAATCCAATTCTTGAACCATAAGCATCGACGTATGCAACAACTTTCTACTCAAAGCATCATATACGTCATTGGCTTTACTAGGATGGTAACTCAAATAAAAATCACAATCCTTTAGAAATTCGATCCATCTCCTCTGCCTTATATTCAACTCCTTTTAATCGAACAAGTACTTCAAACTCTTGTGCTCACTAAACACTTCAAATCTTGAACCAAACAATTAATGCCTCCAAATTTTTAACATAAACACCATGGCTTCCAACTCTAGATCATGCATAAGATTATTCCTCTCACGAACTTTCAATTGTCTAGAAGCATAAGCCACAACTTGACCATTCAACATCAACATACCACATATACCTATCTTCGAAGCATCGCAATACACAATAAAGGATTCACTTAGACTTGGCAAAATCAAAATTGGAGCAGACATCAACTTCCTCTTGAGATCTGAAAACTCTCTTCACATTGCACATCCCAAACAAAAGTTTGACCCTTTCGAGTCAACTGAGTTAAAGGCAACACCAACTTCAAAAATCCTACAATAAACCTTTTGTAATAACCAATCAATCCCATAAAACTTTTGATCCATGTAACAAACTTCAAAGTTTCCCATTGCAACACAACATCGACCTTCGATGGATTAACAACAGTACCACTGATAGAAATTACATGCCCGAGAAAACTCACATTTCATAACAATACCTCACACTTGGATAACATTTCATATAACTTCTTTCCTTTCAAGGTTTGTAACACAACTTTTAGATGTTCCACATGCTCTTCTCAGACATAGAATATATCAAAATATTATCAATGAATACAGCCACAAACTGATATAGATAAGGATGGGAAATTCTATTCATATATTCCATAAACACACTTGGCGCATTAGACACGCCAAACGACATCATAAAATACTCATTGTGACCATATCTCGTTTTGAACGCAGTCTTCAAAATATCTTCTGGTTTCACTCAAATCTGATGATAACCCGACTGCAAATTAATCTTACTGAATACACAAGTACCAACCAACTGATCCATTAAAGATGGATTCCCTATTAGCTTGTCTAAAATACGTGATTTAGTTTCTTAATGCTGCAGTCTTACTCTACGAGAAATATATGGCTAAGAATATCTTCTTGAGCTCATTCCATGTAATGATGGAGTTATATAAGAGGGATTGCAGCCAAGCTCTAGCTTTATCCCTGAGGGAAAAAGGGAAAAGACATAGTCTAACGGCTTATAGGTTGACGCCATTACTCTTTAACGCGTCAACATACTGTATGGACACATAAAGATGAAGATTGGGGTCCTCCGTAAGGCTTTCAGAGAACTGGTTCTACTGTACGATTTGCAGCACAAAGGGTTTACATTCGAAAGTGTTACCCTGAATAGTAGGATTAATAATGCTTGAGTGTGACTTGTCTTGCGTTGGGACAAGAAATTCTTTAAGAGGATGCTCATCATTCTGCACAACCATTGGGATAGTATATTGGGCGCACAATTGTTCTAATCAACATCTAATATGAAGAAAATGCTCGATCTCGTCAATCGATTGTTCTAGTTCGTCCCGAAGTTGCGGGTACTTGGCATACAACCGAGAAAAGGGAAAGAAAATAATATAAAGTGTGCCTTAGTCTATACGGCACAACATTAGAATCATAATATTAACTAATTTGATCCCTAACAACGGTGCCAAAAACATGATAGGTCCACAAGTGCACGAAAATATCGTTAGTAATACAAAAAATGTCGAACCCACAGTGACCAATGTCAACCTACCATTATTTATTGCTTTCATGTAAATCTAAGGTTATGGATAATAGTTTTGGTGTGCAAAATAAAGAAATAAGCTATTTAAAATCAATCAAGAGATGTGAGACCGGAATGTGGCTCTCGTCAACCAATAGTGCTTGCGAATTCGTTAATTATAATTAAATTGGAATAATATTTTCTTATAGAAAAATGATCAATTTTTAAGGAATTATTCTCTTTCACGCAACCGAAACCGAGTTATAGCCTATAATTTATATTGTCCGCTTTTGTGTGTCCAACATGTTACAATACAAAACTCTTTTTTGGAAATTAATTGCTTTTAAATATTTGAAAAATTGCTTAAGGTGAAAAAATTAATTTAAAGACATTATCGACTTTCCCACGTCTAATACCGAATTTTAAGTGCATAAACGCCCACTTTCGTGTGTTCGTTTATGTTCTTAAAATCACCTTTTTGAAAACTTTATTTTTCCTAATCAACTAAAGAATGATTTCACAATGTTAATAACTGAAAATTGAATTTTCCTAAGTCAGATACATGTTTTGTTCTTTCGAATCAGAATCGTATCTCTAAGTTATTGCTTTCGCAGTAAACAAATAAGTTAAAATATAAATTAATTCATCTCATTAAACAAATCACATCTAATTATAATTTTTACGACTTATTTTGAACATCGTCAGGTCGACGGTCCTCACATGTTGGGCTCGACAGAATTAGCCACACATGTTTGAAACGAAACAGAAATTATAATTAAAATTGAAATTCATGCTAGACATACTTAATATAATATTAATAAACATACATATGCAAAGTAGTTAAACTAAATAAAGAAATGGTAAAGTAAAAGAAGAGGAACATGTTATAATAGAAGAAGATACATAATAATGAAAAGAAATGCTCCAAACTAGTAAAAAAAATTGTTGAATAAAAATTTCGTAAAGACAATGCTGACAAGATTAAATTACGAACGATCCAAATACATATTTCAAGTCTTCAGATTATAACTCTAAGTTGTTGAAATCTTTCAGTGTGAGAAGATAACTTCTTTAACAAAAGTAAATTTCTGCCTAAAATAAATTTCTAAAAACTTGGATGATCAAAACTAAACTCAAAGGTCATATTTATCGTGAACAATTCCGTACTAGAGTGTCATAAATCGTGTAGAAGATAGTGGAGCTAATGGTGGAAAACTGGTTTTGTTGAGTCTAGAAATGTGGCTAAAAAATGGGCATTGACACCATGACGGGCGTCATGGTGATGACGACCCGTTTGTCATGAGTCAGGGGGGATGACGACCTACCCGTCATCCATCTAGGACACTTTTTCTTGCACTTTTATCTTCTAGTTGTGATGGTCTTGCCATGACACATCATGGCGCCCGTCATACTGGTGACGAGCCCGTTATGACAGAGGAGAAAGCTGTTTTTGCTTTCATTTTTGCCATTTCACATTGTTTTCTCGCACAAAGATTTCTACAAGTAAAATACCTGAAACATACACAAAGTACCAACACAAACCATAAAAAGGAATAGAAATTTACACAAAATAACATGTGAATCGAGTCAGAAATACGATATATTTCCGAGTTATTAATTATCGTAGTACTCTTAAGTTACTACCTTGCTTTTACAATGCTTAGCTCACTCAGACAGACTGACAAACATGACATGACGAGCTTTCTCATCTTTCACCAGAGTATCTTCAATATTTTGTTGGATAATATTTGTTTTGTATAAGTACTTGATCTTGAGTTCTCTTATAAGATGCATTGGTTATTATCAGGATATTGTCACATGTTGTTGTCATCAAAATTGCGCATCAAAACTACGAATGTTGATCTTTGTTACCTGCAGGCATATAGATCCATATTCTCCCCATTTTCGATGATGACAATGTAACTCTTAGAGGAGGTGGTAACAAAAACAGATACAAGTATTTTGGAGTGATTAAACTCCCCCTCAATTAAGCAGAGAGTATACATAGCTCCCCCTGAGAGTATACTTCTCCCTCTTTGTCATTATCAAAAAGGCGTAAAAAATAATCAAAGCACATAGATACCAAATAACATGAATGAGTTACCTTATAGATATGGACAATAATAGTCAATAATAAGAAGTAAGAGATATGATCTAAGGTTTTATTTCTCCCCATGGAAGGTAGCATCCAACTTTGAAAATAATCATTAGGTTGTCATTAAGGACCACTTGATTCTTTCTCGAACGGACATTAAAAGTCTTTGAAGCTTTCTATATCGAGAGAAATTTTTTGTCTACTTATTTCTTTCTCAAACTCTGTTGTCTTAGGAGATCTTTTGGACAACTTATTTTTATGCTACTTGGGCCTTAGATTAATATTAGAATCTAAGCATGTTGTATTTGACACCCCTTTCAAAACAACATAACCTCTCGTGATCAACATTATTATTTTAATCAATTATGTTGAAGGACACTATCAACGTCTTAGTTAAATCCATCGGGTTTCCAATCACTTATTTGTGCACTCTTAAAGGAGTTTTCCCATATTTTAATCTGCATCTTATCATAAACATCCTTGCACAAGGCTTCGTTAGTATCATCAAATCTACAAAAAAAATCATGCACAAGAAAAGTATGCTTGATTTAAAAAAGAGTTGTATAATCCTTCTTTGAAATTTGTTTTGAACCAAAAAATTTCTCAGACTATTAAACCAATATCTATGAGCTTTGTATTAGATCGTAGAGACTCATTTTGAAAACACGAGTAAGGAGATTTTTGGAAAATCATGAGAATGTTCAACATGCACTTTCTTGGGGATGTAACCGTTTAAAATATATTCTTTAAATTTTCATTTGAAAGACTTTACAGAAATGCATGAGAATGCTAGAATCATCCTTATGGCTTCTAGTTGAGGTACATAAGTATTATTGATATTTATGTCATGATTGTAATTTTTCGTAACTAGTCTTGTTTAATACCAAGATTTCCATCAAGCTTGTTATGAAAGATTCACTAAGGTTCCAATAACTCAACTAACTTTGGAAACAAGTTCTCAACCTTTGTTTCTATTAAATTGGTCTAATATTTCTTGCATAGCAAGAGACCAATGTACTTTGATGATAGCTTCAATAATTTACTTTGCCTCAATTTGTGAAACAAAAATCATATGGTTACATACCTTGCTAGGGGAGTATTGAGATGCAACTCCTTAAAAAAAATTTCATTAACATTCTGAATAAAGTGGTCCTTAATGATCCTCAATTCTTAAGATAAACTTTCTTTAGCTTGAATTTCTCTATTTAGACTTTGGAAAGTACCAACCTCTACTTCTACCTAGACCCAATCATGCGCATGTACAAATGGAGCCACAGATTTAGAGGAGCCTCACAAAACCTTGAATTAAAGATAAATAATATTATACTATTTAATTTATGCGTGAGCTTTATTTATACTGCTATACATAATTGATGTCAGGCTAGTAACTTTGCTATTTACTCTTACAAATAATTTACACTAAAAACTTATAAACAAAATCACTTAAAATGTTTTCCAACTTCCAGTGTGGGATCTATAGACTATATTGATAAAATGACAATACTAGTATATAGAATATTGATAAATGTCACACTACACTCAAATTCAAACGCGACTAACAATATATCATCTCATTTCAATAGCTTGATATTTAATTAGAAACTAATTTGTCTAATTTATGAACCTCTTAAGAAATATATATACCTTCATGTTTTTTATGATATGCATTTAGTTTACATCAAATAAATAAAGTGATTTGAGAATATAGATTAATTATTTGCTTACATCATTAATTCTTTTTTTTATTTGACAATGTTTAGGGGTTTAAGATTTAAATTTTATCAAGCTAAATTAATTAAGTAGAATTTTAAAAAAATATTAATTAAATCTTATTTATGTGAAATGTGTATTTTAAAAATTATCATTTTATATCAACAAAATTTAGATAACAAAATTATTGTCTTTCTTACAAATTTTAAATTTTAATTGTAGCTAATATGTAGAAAATGTGAACCACTTTTATTTTTGTTTAAGTTAAATTATTTTGAGCAACAAATATACACAAACACAATTTAATAAGTAAAAATTGTAGTGAACAAGAGCATTATGATGTTACTCTTGATTTCATTAATCTTACATATATTTCCTATTACATAAAATTAAGTGCTAGTTACATCATATTGGCTAACATAAATATTGATAAACTCAAGTTACTGCAAAATAGTCCCACATCAGAGAACTAAAAAAGAAATTATAGCACAATATATTTATATATCTTCTCATCATACATCTTTACTTATAAAATAATAAAATATTTACTTCTATTTATTAAAATTCCAAGTTTTAAAATTGACATAGGATCTCCAAACTATTTGATAGCATCATAACTATTGATACCATCATGACATTATCTGCATCATAATTTGACTTTTTTTTAACCTTTGGTACTTATATCTTTTTTGATCCTTTAATGTTGCTAGTAGAATACATATTATGAACATACATCTTTCTATTTTTACGTTCACAATATTCTTTATAAAAGTATGAAGAATAATGTCCTTCTTTGCTATTATGACTTTTTGCTAAAACAAATCATGACAATATGACCTTTTTATTACACTAATTACATTTTAGAGTTTTGCATATAGATGTTGGTTGATCATTGCAAATTTTTATAAAGTTTTTATTATTGTTCTTAGGTTTATAACTAAGACCAACCTTGTTTTAAGATGCCCCTTGGTTTTCTAACAAAAGATTCAAGTTGTTTGTCTTTTTAGTGAATTTATCAAGTGTGTTTTGAAGATCATCAATTTTATTTTTTAAAATGTCACATTGATCACACTTGATAGATTCGTCTAACATCTTATGAAATGAGGGAGAGTTTTAAATTATACCATATTCTCTTTCTCTCTCTAAGATTTTCTATTTCTTTCAACAAGTTTTTATTTTTCAATTCAAGGAAAGAGATATTGTCTTTGGAGGTAGAGATAATTTGTTCTAATTTACTCGTTTCTTTTGTTCTAATTTAATTTTGTGACGCATGATCTTCATGGAAAATTGGAGTAATGGTAACAATATGCATGCACGTCCTTGACGTAACGGTTTGGTGAAAATTAGTCATGATGAATATGACATGTGTAAATTATCTTGAACAATGTCGAGCAGTTACTAAAAATGCCACCTTTCGTCCATCTGATACATATGATCGAAAGTTGCATTTTTAGGAGGCATTTATTAGCCTGAATTTTAGCTGATGAAGTCAATAAAGAATGTTAATAACCATGTTGGAAAATTCTAATTATAAAAGACTCAATGAAAGGCTTCAACATACTAACTATGTCGACTAAGACTGTTCGACTGACCTATCAGATGAGTCGAGACATAGGGTATTATAATGCCCACGAAAACTAATTTGGAGGAGTCCTAGGAATAGATCCATGATATTATGATCAATCACTCTTCAAAACATGTACAAAATCTCGAAAGAGGTTACATAAACTAGCTTTTCAACACGTGTCGACTTCGAAACGTCCATTAGATGTTGGGACTTAAGATATTCTTAAGTCCAAAGATTAGGTGATGTGAAGATAGGGGTGGACAACGAGCATGTCCGCCCTGCAAAGGCTCACAAAAAAACAAGGCAGAGCGGACAAATATATTTGAAGGTTCGGGCCTAAAACCTAGGCTTCCTCGCAAAAAAGCGAGGGAGGAGCAAGGCGGGTTGGCGAGAACTCAACCTTTTTAGCCTAAAAATGTATAAAATTATGTTAATGTCAGTGCCCGTAAAAGCCCGAAAAAAATGGGACGGGCGACGCGAACACATTAGAGGCTGTGGGCCTAAACTCTTGACCCACCCCATACTAATGTGATGGAAAAACGGACATGCCTAACGGACCAAACCCATTTTTCCACCCCTATGTGAAGATGTTTCAACAACACTATAAGAGTCGACCAAAGATTATCGACAGAGGCAATTAAGAGATTCAAAGCAGTTATCACATGATGGTTATTTTTCAATAGTTTTATCATTGAAGACGTGTGGAATCAAGTTAGAACGTTGAAGCCCACATAGTGGAATACATGTCAGATCTTGAGGATCTATCTGTTATCGACAGTTACTATTGTATTAGTATATAAGTTGATCTTACTGTATGAGATCAAGGTCACAAATTTCCCTTATTCTCTATAGAACTAAAGTATCTAAGTGACTGAGATAAACAATTTATGAGAAATGTATGAGTCTACATCCTCCTTTTCAATTTCTTTAAGTTTTTTCAATCAAAACCTTTATTTTATGGCATCTATTATGATTTTTGTCTATGTTATTTATTCAAAGCAATTCTGCATTGTTTTAGTTCAAATTTACATTCAGTTTGTTAACTTTCAAATATTTAATTTCAGTCACAAACACTTATCTTTGCACTTTTCTACACAAATTATCTTTGAGAATTTTGAGTTTAATCTCTTAAGTGAATCAAACTCATGATTATTTACTAAAAATACCATTAAGTAGCCATAAGTAAAACTATTAAATTAGAGATTAATTATTATGCACTGTCAGTGTAAAAAGTTTTACATGATAAATTCATCACCATCGTCTGTTTATATTACTTTATAGATAGTTAAAATAAAAGTCAAATTTCTCTCAACATCCAACGTTTATGATTAACTGATGGTGTAAAGTTCTTTTATAATATTAATGCATTTCAATTAAATTCATTAGATTATAGGGTAATTTTTTTTTCAAAAATAAAGAGGATGAAAAACTCACAAAATAAGTTTCTTAATCTACCCCCTAAAATTCACAAATTTACACCAAAAGTTTTTTTAATAGTATATTTTGACAAATTTGAACACGTAAAATAATGGATTGAAAAAAATGGAATTTCTTATCCCACCCTATGTGGTGAAATAACAACCTATGAAAATCTAAAAATGTCTATAAGAATTTAGAGATACATCTTTAGACGTACCTCATGCACATACAACTCATTCGTTTTTGAACCACGCCCTAATTTTATGACTAAATTTAGTCCAAAAATATTTTTCGAAATGTCTCCTGAAATACATTTCAGGAACCTATTTATATGAAAGTTGTTTATTCATATGACCAAACAATTAATTTTCATGCACTTGCACCTCAACTTTCTTCAATTACGCCAGAGTCTAACAAGTGTAGGTTTATGCAAGAAGACAAACAAACAATAAAACTAGATAAATATTTGAATTAGCCGTTCCAACTACCAATGACTCACAACCTCAACTCATATAATCTGTAGAAAACACTCAATCTGTAGAAGATACTCAAGGTACAATCTATACAAAACAATAAAACAAGCTTGTTATAAAAACTATAATTACAAAGGGAGGTATAAGGTGTCTAGGTGGTGTTGGTTGAGGGACTTATAGATTGGGAGGCATGAGGTGTTGAATTTGATCTTCACAAACTAACTTCCTAACAAATATACTATCAACTAGCTTTGGTTGTTAAAAAAAATGGTGGTCACATTAAACAAAAACTCGATGATTGTTATTAGTTATAGAGTGTCATGTGTAAATAGGAGAATGCATGAATATAAGAAAGATAATTATTGAATATTTTAAACTTGTTGTGAATAGAGCCGCATCTATGTTGAAGTGGGAAATATTGGAGGAGAGTTTCACCCTTATATTCTTCCTCTTTGTTCAATAAATTGTTCTGCCTTAATTTTTGGGTTTCGAAAATATATTTCTGGAGACACTCAAAAAATACATTTTTGAATTAAATTTAGTCATAAAATTGGGATGTGACTAAAAAACAAATGAATTGTGTGGACATACGATACGTTCGAAAATGCAATTCTAAAATTCTTGAATACTTTTTATTTTTTACAAGATGGCTTAATAAATCATAGACTGCATTAAGAAATCTAAAAAAAATACTAGTTCAATTGATTTTGGGCTTAAAATTGGATTAATTTGGGCCTATCAGTTTTTAGCTGAAAAAGAAAAGAAAAATAATCATTTTAAAGAGAATCGTGTAGGCGCTCAAAAAAATTCAAATAAGGACCACCGTGTCACCGCGACGGCAACCGCCGCCGATTCGCTTCCGAAATGGCGAATGTTGATGAACTCTTATCTTCCATATTCTCAGATATAAACACCTACACCGGAAAAGACCCTCTTCTTCCTTGGCTTCGGTAATCCACATCCCTCTCTCTCACACACACACTCTCTCTGTAGTTCAGTTTTTTCAATACTCACTCATTTCGAACACTGCAGAGGAATCAGAAAGTTAAAGGATAATCTTCCCTCACAAACCCTCAAGGAAAAACTTCCAGAATTCTTGCAGAAATGCGCCCAAACATTCGAGCTCGATCGACGCTACAAAAATGACTTACGCTATATTCGCGTTTGGCTCCAATTGGTAACCGAATCCATCACCCCTTTTACAGAAACATAATTTACGAAAATGAGTTTTGGAAAATGATTATTAGTTTAATTTTTTTGGTGTTTTCATGTTGGATTTGGAATTTCTGTGATTAGGTTTAAACAAAGGGATAATGAAATGTTGAATGATTTTTCCCTTTGGAATTTGTAGATGGATTTTGTTGATGACCCGAGTGCGTTACTGAGAACCATGGGTGTTAATTATATTGGAATAAAACGTTGTCAATTCTATCAAGCATATGCTCTTTACTATGAGAAGAATAAGAAGTATGATGAAGCAGAAAAAATGTATCATTTGGGAGCTAAGAAGTAAGTTTCTGCTCTATTTATGTGCCTCGTTTGATTTATTATAGTGTTGATGCTTGTTTTCTGGAAATAGGGTTTGAAATTCATTTGATCATGCTTCAAATCAAACATGGTACATGCATTGTTTTCGAGTTAGAAGTTTGACACAGCTAATGACTATTTAGTTCTTTCAAAATCTACACAAGTTGTGTTTACCTTGCTTGCCCCTATTGTTGAATCAATGGTGTAGTTGGTGGTTAATGAGTTTCATCGTTTGGTTGAACATGTGAAAATTATGATTAATCATGTCCAAATTCGTGGTTAATTTAGTGACATTGGGGGTTATGTGTTTCAAAGTCTGTTATATCCATTAACCAGTTAGTGAATCTAATTTACTACCGATTTGAATTGCATTAACCACTAACGAAATTGTCAAGAAAGTCATTTAAGTTTGGTTGTACAAAAATCATTTCTCTTGTTGAATATAGCCTTGCAGAGCCCGTGGATGAAATGCAGAAATCTTATGAACAATTTCTTCAACGCATGAAGCGTAAGAAGAAAATTCAGGTAGTCACTAGATTTTTCCTTTATGTGTCCATCCATCTGTTTTTGGCATCTATTTTTTATTCTTGGTACTCGGTGCATTCGGTGTAGCTAATTTGAATTTTTTTTGTCATGCTACATCAGGAAATGAGAGGTTCTGATAGACATGTAAAGGCTAAAAATGATGAGAACAAGAGATTCCGTGGTGATCATACAGTTGTAGTCAACAAGTTTGTTGACACTGCCATGGATGGAAAGTCTGAGGCAGAAAATGCATGTCATAATGGACTAGTTGATCCTACAATAAATATGAAGGAGGCTATGAATGACATTAATAGCATGTTCAGTGAGCCACTGGAGACTGTTCCTTTGGCAAGGAAATCACATAAAAACGAATCAAAAGAACGCAGTACAAAAAACAACTTTGAAGTTTTTGTAGATGAAAACTTGGACAATGGAATCAAACCAAGTGGTTCCTCATCGCATCAGCAAAGGACTGAAGCTGGCAAGCCTCACCAAGAATCATTCCAGATATATATTGATGATGAAGGACGTTCTGAAGGTTCTACTTCATCGGCTTCAAAAGTAAATAGCTCTGTTTTCCCCCGACCTAAGGACGTTCCTTCTGAAAAATCTAGTGATATGGATGCAAAAAGATCCCGGAATTCAAAGTTCAGAGAGGATACGGTTGTTCGCAGATTTGTTGGTTCTGCCATTTTGGATGAACCAAAGGTGGAAAATGTTTGTCACAATGGTTTAGTAGACCCTACAGTCAACATGAAGGAAGCAATGAATGACATAAATAACATGTTTGGGGAGCCAATAGATTTTGTAAGGAGAAAAAGATCAGTGAAGGAGGAGAAGGCACCGGTGAACAACAGCGGAAAGGAACTCTGTGGGTTTTCAATCCTTGCTGATGAAGATGATGACCTTGAGCAGAAACAACATCCTCCACTACCAAAATTGTTGAGGAAGTCAAAGGAATCTGATTTGTTTGAGCCAACTCTCCACACAAAGGAAGCCATGGATGACATTAACAAGATGTTTAATATGCCTCTGAATATTTAGGAACAAACTGTTTTTGTGGATGCATATCTTCATGTTTCTTCCTTTGAGATTATTATGAGGGTTGAACTAATTCACTCTCCTCTTCAGGTGGATTTTGTTTTGGAAAATGCTTATTGTTAGGAGAGAAGTTTGGCAAGAAACACAAGAATGCTACGTCACCACCCACTCTCCCGTGTACGGTCAGCCAGGATCTAATTGGTCAAATATCATTTTTTTATGCATTCTTATCATTTGTAACAAATAGCAGTGTTATTTACTTTTCACAAGATTCGATTCAGAGACTTCGCTTGAGAAGATCTTGTATACATTTGCACACTGCACACCTAGTGTAGTGCCTTTAAGCCAACCCAAAAAGGGTAGAAACAAAGTGTTTTGCTGAGTGCAAATTCTAATTTGTATTTTGTAAGCAGAATTGTCTTGATTTTGTGTGGCATAATCAAATGAAAGGTTTCATTTCATTACTTATGACTTTTACAAACTTTGTATGCCTATGGAACTCAAGCTAGAACAGGCAAAAACTCATTAGAAACATAACAAAAGATACAATTTAAGATTGAAAACTTAATACAGATACAAATCATAGAAACAACATAATAATAGTCAAAGAATCTCAATGGTTGGTGAAGTGCAATTCATAATTGTCTGAGAAATTAGTAGTGAGTCTTTGAGCAATCTGGAGGATGGAAAGCCAAGGGACCAGCAGCATATATAACAGCCTCATACTTGCTTCCATGCAACCTCTTGCTCTCATATCGAAGTGGAGATCCATTCAAACCATAATTAACATTCGACAAAAGAACGCAACTTTCAAGAGGAGACCAAAGAGGCTTCACAAAGCAAGAGTGAAGTGGATGATCTAATATATGCTGCATCTTGAACCCTTCTAGTGGTGCATAGAGGTAGCCATTTTTGTCTGTTTCAAACACTTTGTAGAAGCTAACATGGTTTTTGTGGGTTTTGCAGGTGATGCTTACTTTGGCTGAAGGAATTGGCTTGGCTCCAATTAGAGACCAAGTTCCTGAATGCTCACAGGTTTGACAGTAGACTGTGGTTTCCACAACTACATCTATTTTCTTCTCTGTTGTGTATGGAATATTTTCACTAGCTTGTGTGTAAGTGAAGGCTACAAGGAGAAGTAAGAGGGAAATGATGCTGCTGAAGTTTCTGCCAGCCATTTTATCAAAGGTTTAAGGGAGGAGAAGGAGATAGAGGCAATGGTTACTTATTGAAGAAAAACGTTTGATAGGTTGATATATATAGTAAGTAATAGTTCATTGCTATATTTGGTAATACGGGGAACTTGGAATTTAATAGACAGGGGATCAACGTGCATTCCATTATGTTGACAATGTATTTCATATACTTTAATCTATATACGTGAAGGCCACCATTCGCCATGTACATGTATATTTTCTTGCTATATCAAAATACATATGATGTAATATTGTAGATAATAATGGGTCAATGCAAACTCGAATTTACTGCAATGAAAAATGTTAAAATGTTTTTTTCAAAATGGATATTCTCTCAAATCTCATTACAGTGAAAAGAAAAAAATATTAGTAAAAATATGAAGAGTCAGTTTCAATTTTTTACACAATATTTTGTGTGTGTACTATGGTTTAAATATTGTGACTCCAGTGACTATGAAGTAAGGTGGTGGTTGGAGTCTCATTCTCCTTATATTTATGGTCACTCTTATTTGTGGGTTAGCAATAATAATAAGATGAACATCTCTTCCTCAAAAACCTGAAATGTGATGGAAGATAATTTGGCAATGTGTGTGGACTAAGAAATGTTAGAGGATGTATTCGTCTTTGCTGATAAGGGTGGTTTGGATCATGATTTCATTGAGGCAGGACTTTCCTTGGACTAGGAAGTGTTTTCCTCATAAATGAACAAAAGAGTATGTAACAAGTATAAGGGGTGTCACAAGATAAGATGAGGTGTCACGAGATGATGTTTCAAATGAAATGACACTTAAGGTCATCCATTCTCTTGCGGAAGCCATCCATATGCTTGATACGGAAAAAATTCAAATCATGGGGAGACCATGTCTCTTCTAACCTTCCTACCCTGGCTAGGACGAGGGAACCATGTTCTTCCAGTCGTCCTAAGGTGGTAGGTGTCTCCTCTTACCGTCACACACGATAGGTGGTTATTCTCCTTATATGCCTTCTAGGAGGGGGCCGAACGACAATAAATCCTAGACAACTATGTAAGATTTGAGAGGATTTGGTTATGAGAGATGTTCAACCTTGACCCTGGGTGCATTGTCATTGTTACTTTAAGCCCGCCTTAGTCTCAGACGGCTAGGGAACTTCAATCTTTTATCTCCGAAGAGGATTATGCTTATTTTTTAAACAAAGTTGAGGTTTTTTTTGTCAAGAAGAGCTGGAAGAAATGTGGTATCAACTATGCTAGACGTCATATGTTCTAACATTTGGTGCCATCGGAAGGGGGAAAGATCTTCTTGCTCAACCATTTTGAAAAAGTGAAAGTGGCGTTTGTGGAGTGTGTTAATGCTCTTACTAGAACATATTAGAAGCCATCCATATGCCTGATACGGGAAAAATTCAAATCATGGGGAGACCATGTCTCTTCTAACCTTCCTACCCTGGCTAGGACGAGGGAGCCATGTTCTTCCAGTCGTTCTACGGTGGTAGGTGTCTACTCTTACCGTCACACACGATAGGTGGTTATTCTTCTAGAGGGTATTCTCCTTATATGCCTTCTGGGAGGGGGGCGAACGACAATAAATCTTAGACAACTATGTAACATTTGAGAGGATTTGGTTATGAGAGATGTTCAACCTTGACCCTGGGTGCATTGTCATCGTTACTTTAAGCCCGCCTTAGTCTCAGACGGTCAGGGAACTTCAATCTTTTATCTCCGAAGAGGATCATGCTTATTTTTCAAACAAGGTTGAGGTTTTTTTGTCAAGAAGAGCGGGAAGAAATGTGGTATCAACTATGCTAGACGTCATATGTGAAAGTGAAAGTGGCGTTTGTGGAGTGTATTAGTGCTCTTACTATCGAGCATAACCCGTTTTTGGAAAAGCACACAAAGACAAGTGGTTTGTTGATGGAGATGGGGAACGAGATACAGTCTTTCATGTACCCTCATATATTAGATGAAAATATGCAGTTGTTGACTCTTGAGATAAAGGAGAATGACGTTGGCTTAACATCTGCTCATACGACATTATGCAAAGTTGAGGTTCTTTAGCCGAGGCGGCTCAAGCATTGGATTCCTCATTTAAGAAGGTAAAGGAGTAGGAGATGTTATTACATTTGGGTTGGCTTATTTTTAGGAAAAATGAAGACGTCGCGAAAGTTGTTGAGCACATCCTGCTTCATTTGGTTTTATGTATGATTCCAGAGGTTATTATAAGATTTTATCAGGTTGTTCAGTCTAAGATTTTGTCGAAGTTGCTTTGAAAGAAAGATTTGATTGAAAAATTGTATAAGCAACTTGTTGAGCAAGATGTCCTAAACATGTTGTGTAACATCATGACACGCGTGCTACTCATTTTGAGTTCTGATTTGCTTCAGATTTTATTCAAGATTTGTTTCGGTTTTAATTCTTCTAGAACTCCGTCAAGATTGTGTTTAGAAAGAATTGTTTTAATCCAAATAAGTTTGGAAAAGATTTGATTAAATCATACATTTATTTGGAGAAGATCTTAACTGAATATGTTGTAAATAAGAGATTTGAATTTTCATTTATTAGTCTGATTTGCATTTATTATCATATTTAGTTTTGCACTTACTGAGAAAATCTCTATTAAAGAAGATTTGTAGTGCATTTTTGTTATTAAAAGATATTATGTTATGAATCCTTTACTTCATAGATTAAAGTTCCTATTTATATCAAGTAAAGACAATGTTGGATTTGATTAAATGAAGATTCAAAATTGGTTGTATGCAGAGACGCGAAAAGTAAGATGTCAAGCACAATGTCCTACACATATTGTCTCAGACTGTTTGTTTGGAGTGCAAGATAAATTGAAGTATATCTCTTCCTTTTAATATTTGTTTCCTTTTATATTCTATAAGAGATATAAGTGTGTTAGCACGTGTTTGGATTTGGAAAAAATCGATTTCAAGCAAAATTGCATTTGATGTTCTTATTTGTTAAAATATTTATATCAATTAAGTATCTCAATTATCATAATGAAGATTTGATTGATAATGTGCATTTTTGGGAAGGTTTAATCTCAAATAAATTCAGCAAGAATGAAGGTGCTAATATGAAGAAATTTAGATTTGATCAGTCAAGATTTACAATCAACAATTTTTGAAGATTGATCCTTTTCATTTTTGATATTCCAACCGAATTCATAACAAAATCCTAACGTGATTTCTTGCTCGACTGTGGTGGCTATTTAAGGAGGAAATCTCCTTTGTGAAGACTTATAACTTTAGAGAAAATATATACTCTATAGGAGAGGTTTATTTGAGTTTTGTATTTGTTGTGAAACTATATTCGCTAGTGTCATTCTTATATAAAGAAATAAAGTTTATATTGAGTTGTAACTTTGTTTCATCATTCTTATACTTTTGTAATTGGCCAAATACTTGGGAGTGTGTTTGAGTGAAAGAGAGAGGTGTCTCAGATTCAGGGGGAGCCCTGATTGAATCTTCACAAGTAATATTAGGAAAGCGACACTGGACAAAATGAGTTTAGATAAGACCAATTATACTTCTGAATATTAAGAGTGAAATTCTTTCTATAGGGAATCCTAAATAGAAATTCACGGATAGTATTAGGAAAAAAGACATTGAATTAGAAGGGTCAAACTAAGACCAATTTGTACTTCTAACTATTAAGAGTGAATTTTCTTTCATTGAGTTAAATCCTCTAGACATGGGTGATTTTGCAATGCACTGGGTTACCGATTCCTGTGTTATTTATATTTTGCTTTAATTCTTTCTGTCACGTAATTATCTTGTCATACACATTGTGCTAGACATTGTATCTGACATCTTTCCATTCAGCGAACAAAATTTCAGGATATGTTTTTGAACGAATCTCAGAATGGTTGGAAGAAGCTCAATATGACCTCCAAAAGATGCGTCTTAAAAACCTTAACTTATCCAAGAAGTATGACAAGTCAGTGGAGGATGATTATTCCATTCTAAACGTTTCTTTTGAGAATGCACTAAGGTAGGTGGAATTTTTTAATCCCGAGGTGAAAATAGGGAAAATATTCACCATGAGCAAGAGAAGGTGGATGAGAGGCCGATTAATATCGAGTTGAGATCATAGTTCTTTTTTTTTTATCGTGGTGTTCTTACCCGATGTAAAACTTTTTGATAAGTAAATGAATACTCAATTATCGCCTTTAGTTCATTACTCTTTTTTGTATTTGTTTACCGCTATTTCTACCTGTGGCGTGTGTTGCCTTGGGTCCTGAGTTCTTTTCTAGGGAAATGATCTGACTTTCAAGGTCGTGCTCGAAAGTTTTATTGGACGTCTCCGAGGAACATGCTTGACCAAAGAGTTTCTCCTCTTCCCTGACCCCAACTTTAAACTTAGTTTGAGGTCGACGTAGCTGAAGTGAAGGGACTTAAGAGGGAGTTTTTAAAATTTTAATCCTCTTAGTGCAACATTCCTGATAAATGGTTCTTGATTAAGTTATTAATCACAGTCAAATATTAAGTTGGGATTATAGGAATATCTCTTAAAACATACTTTAATTTTGATCATGAACGTGAAAAATACCATCGTCTATAAAAAGTTTACACAAGTACATAGTCGAGTGAAGTGCTAGCCGTTTTTTCAGAATAACGATAATTAGGATTCATAGGAGAAAGAACTCCTCTATTTAAAGAGAGCTACTAAAACTGTAATGCTTTTATTTTTAATTTTTTCAAAATAAACTCAATTTTATTTATATTTAATTAAAACATTTTAATAAAATAAAATAAAATACTAGTTAAAATAAATTATATTTAATTTAATTAATTATCAATTCTCATTTATTTATATTTAATTAAATTATTTTAATAAAATAAAATAAAATATTAATTAAATTAAATTACATTACATTAATTGTTGATTCTCATTTATTTAACTAAATTATATTTAATCAAATAAATTAAATTATATTTGTGGTCGGAGTGGAGTGGGGTTTTACTCTGATTTATGCTAGCTCAAGAGAAGAAGGATGAAAAAATATTATGGGATGAGTTGTAAATGACATAGTAGCTAAGATATGTTGCTCAAAGGGAAAAAATGATATCTTCATTATGAAAGTCAGCTAAAGCTTAGTTAGAGTATTGTGCAAAGTATGCTTCTTGAAGAAGGACTTCTAGGGAATCTTATTAGAATCATCATGACTTCTTAGACTATATTATAAGCCAAATGATTCATGTCCATAATCATAGTATAAGGTATTTTGACTTTGTCAGAAATAAGGTATAAATATTCAATTTCTTTGTCAAATGGCCATAAACAATTTTTGCAGATTTACAAATGCCAATGATGATTTTAATCACCTAGACTAAGATATGTGTACAACCAGATTAAGGGGAAAATGATTAAGTAGATATTTATCATAGTGAAACTGATAAGTAGAGGCATGTAGAATAGAGTAATGCCATTATATGATCAGAAAAAGAATAATGCCACGAAGAACTTAAGAAGATGATTCATACCTTATTTGATGGTTTTTGAAGCTTTCATCATCCATGGTGTCTAAATTTAAGATAGTAAAGGAAGCTGTAGGAAGAAAACAAAAAGTTATTAAATTGGTGTTCATCATATAGTGTTCTGCATCATTTCCTATTATTTTAAAAAATTAAGAATAATTATGGGAATATAAATTTTTGGAGTGATATATTTTTATTTCAAAATTGTCATCTATTTTTTTTTATAAATAACTTAATTAGATATAAAGGGAATACAAATTTTTGGAGTGAAATATTTTTATTTCAAAATTACCCTCCATCTTTTTATGAATAACTTAAGGGTTTGTTAATTTTTATTGGTTATCAATTGAAAAGTTAACTTCTATCTCTGATAAAAAAAATCTATATCTATAATTTCTATTAACTATTGAGTGATGATAGAAGTTAATAAACTTCTTATATTTCTTTTTATAAATCTCACGTCTTTCTCAATCAACATACTATTTTTTTTTATCTCTCTGTTTTTATTTTCTTACTTTTTAAACTTTTAATTGTTTCTCATTTGAAAAATCAAAAGTGAAGTAAGCATGTTATTGTTGTTGTTTGTGATTGCTTATATTATTTATTTGAAAGAGTTAAATGATAGATGCGATTTTTGATAGGAAAATATTCTCTAGATAATGACTAAAGAATCGTAGGTTTGTCATTTTTTATCTTTTCTTTTTTCTTTATAATACTGTAATTTAATTTAGATTTTTTCCCAACTTTGGTTGCATTTTTCATATATTTATTTTTTAATATTTTCAATTGTAGTGTAAAAATCATCTCAAAGAAATCAAATGAAAAAGTCAAAAATAATTTTAGATCTATTGAAATTGAAATGCATCTTTTAATATATGCAATGTATCCATTAATGCATCCTTATAAGACCAATCAATGTGAATCAAAATTTAATTAGTATAATAGAAAAATAAAATGATATTATGTCTGATTTGTGTGTAAAATATCTATTTAAATTAATCACAAAAAAATATCCATGAAATTTAATATATTTGATATTTTTATTAATGTTCTTAAAGACCTTAACCATCATAAAGTTTAGACAATATACATTAAAGTGCAAGAGATTTTAGTGGAGTTGATGATTTTGTGAATGATATATGATTTAGTGAGTTTATGTATTAGATTGTGTTATTGTTGAATCAACAACCCAATTAATTATTTTTTTTTAGATTATAAGAGAAAGAGGTTGATGCCAAATATTGGGGTTTCTTTCTTTCCATCTATTTTCAAAATATGTGATGATTTTTTTATAGACTATAGGATAACATTTAGTGATATTGTTGTTATGTAGATTGATTTGTGAGAGAAAAAAGAGATATTTGTAAATATTTAAGGATATCTATGTTGCAAAATTTTATTTTCACTTTTAAAAATCAATTAAATTGTTTTATATATATATATATATATAGAGAGAGAGAGATGCGCATTTTGTAATCGAAATTATCTCAAATATATAGTTAGTTATGTATTATACTTATATAATTATATAGTTATGTATGTGATGTAAGAGATTTATCATCATACATATAGGCCCATCCGAAGAGGTAGGCAACCAACACCTTTGCCTTGGGCCTCCAAATTTTCTAGGCGTTTATCTGTATAAGTTTTCTATTATATAAAAAATTTGTACTCGTTTTCTAAAGAAATTTATACTATTTTCATTAAGAAATATTAATTATTGAAAAAAAAGTAAGATGCATGTCACCGCCATTTGCTAATTTTGTCGCGTGTTGTGTGGAGTGCAGTTATCACTCTATTGCATTTGCCGTTTTTTAATTGTTTTGTAACCTTATTTTAACTTTTAAAAATACATTGTTTTCTATAAGATTTATTTGGGTGGAGTACATAGTTACAAGAAATTATCTTCCAAACTAATATATTAACCATTAGATTTTATTGTTATAATTTTTTTCATTTATTTTTAATATATAAATTTTTATTATATCTTAACTTTATCTAGTAAAAAATATTCATTATTTTTGTTTTAAAGTAATATCAATTCTAAAATTTAAATTAAAATGAAAAAGAAAATAGTCAAAAAATTTAATTCTATATTTTCTCAAAGTGATTTGAACTTTAAAAAAATGTTGAATAAAATAAATTATAATATAGTAAATGATTTTTCATTTTTAAAAAATTTAAAATACAATAAAAATAATTTACTTAAAAGACTTTTTTTTTTTAATTTGTCTCAGGCCTCAACATGTGTTGTATCGGCCATGTACATAACTTACATATGCTAGTAGTCTATAAATAAATTGATTCTCTCACTTGTTAGATAAATCGTTGGCTGCTGTTATTCACTAGTAATCTTTTAGTTGTGATTGAGAAAGTGAATAGAAAAACGGTTATGACCAATTATGTTTCTTATTCTTCTTCACTTTTCTCTCTCCTTCGTAAAACTGAATCGTTTCTTGGTTAATCAAGAAACTCCCAGTTTCTCGTAGATTTACATCGTTAATTGGTATCATTTGCTACATTAAACTGATGCGGTGAGCGTGGATAAAGATTTCGTTAACAAAGTATGAGATTGAGAAACTCACCAGAGTGAATGATTTCAGTTTATGGTTCTTGAAGATGCAAGCATTACTGGTTCAACATGGTTTGTTAGAAGTGTTGAAAGAATCAGAGAAGATGGATGTTTCCCTAACGGAGAAGGAGAAGACGACGATGATCGAGAAAGCCTACAATACCATCAAATTGATCCTTAGTGATAAGGTTCTTCGACAGGTCTCGAAGGAGAAGACGACAACAAGTGTGTGGAGCAAACTAGAAGACATAGTCTTGACGGAGCAAATGGATATGTTTAACAAGTTGATTTTTGATATGGAGAATATCAAGGTTAATATCAATGATGAAAATCAAGCATTGTTATTATTGTGTGATTTACCTAAATCTCATGCTCATTTCAAAGAAACTCTCTTGTAAGGAAGAAAGTTGATGACCTTTGAAGAAGTTCAATCAGCCTTGTACTCTAAGGATTTGAACAAATAAAAGGAGAAAAAGCTATCATCTGTTGGTGAAGGATTTTCTGTTTAGGTCAAATTCTCAAAGAAAGATGGTAGTTTTAAGAAGAAAAAGGGTAAAGGCCAACACAAGTCTTATGGTGGTGATGCTCATTCAATTAGGTGTTATCACTATAAGAAGGAGGGTCATATAAGAATGGTGTTCCCCGAACTTCTGAATAATCATGGAGGTAAGGATAATGGCAACACAACCATTGTGCAAGATGATTATGAATCATATGATCTTCTTTAGTTTCAAGCAATAACTCTAGCAAGGAGTGGATTATGGATTCAGAGTGTACTTGGAATATGACTCCAAACAAAGACGTGTTTAAGGAATTATGTGATCAAGATGGTGGATCAGTGTTGTTGGGAAACAACATAGCCTGCAAAATTACATGTATTAGATCTTTGAGATTTAAGCTCCATGATGAGTCAATAGAGTTGTTGACTGGTGTCAGGTATGTACCTGATCTTAAGAGAAATTTGATTTATGGTGAATTCGACAAGAAAGGATATATTTTTAGAGGAGGGCAAGGTATCCTGAGAGTCATAAAGGGCTCAAAGGAAGTCTTGAGAGGCAGAAAGAAGCAAGGCATGTTTACCCTCGAGGCTGAGGTTATAAGTGGTTCTGCAGATTTTGCATCCATAAAACCTGTGTCGAAGACAACATTATGGCACATGAGATTGGTCAATGTCAGTGAAAGGGGTCTGGTCGAATTGGGGAAATAAAATCTTCTAGGTGGTAACAAGGTCAAAAAACTAGAATTTTGTGAACCTTGTGTATTTGGAAAAGCTTGTCGAGTGAAGTTCAATACAGGCAAACAAATAACACATGAATCCCTTAATTACACTCATGTTCATCTTTGAGGGTCTACAAGAAGTCCTTCACATTCAGGAGCAAGGTATTTCCTATTCATAGTTGATTATTTTTCACAAAATTTGTGGGTATTCATTAAGAAGACTAAGGATGAAACTTTTAAAATTTTCAAAAGTAGGAAGACTTTGGTTGAAAGTCAAACTAGCAGAAAGGTCAAGAGGTTGAGAACTGATAATGGCCTTGAGTTATGCAATGAAACCTTGGACAATTATTATGCTATGTATGGTAATGCAAGTAACAAGACTAATATGGGTACTCCTCAACAAAATGGCATGGCTGAAAGGTTCAATGGAACAATCCTGGAAAGGGTTAGATTCATGTTGGTTAGTTCTAGATTGAAGAAAGTGTTTGGGCTAAAGTTGTAGTGTCTGCAAGATACCTGATAAATAGGTGTCCCTTGACAACCTTGGGGATGAAGACACCTGAAGATGTTTGGTCGGGTGTCTTCAAGAAAAATAAGGATTTGAATACTTGAAGAAAGATAACCAATCCTTGAAGAAAGATAAGTAGCTGAAGACTTAAAGAAAGATAACCAATCCTTGACAATCAAAAGAGTTGTTACTCTGTCAAACCAAAAGCATAAGTTTAATTTAGAATTTATTATCATTTGAATATCTTAGAAATTCATAAGTTTTAAAATTCTTATTGAGTTATATTTTATTTACACCTCTGATGGTATATTAAATGTAAGAATCAGATAATATTTTATCTATAAGTTAGAATGTTAGAAGTCTCTTGCTTGTGTGCTTGAGCATCTGAATTCTCTTGCTTGTGTGCTTGGGCATTATATGTCTCTTTCTTGTATGCTTGAGCATATGAAGTCTCTTATTTTCATTCTTGAGCATTAAAAGTATCTTACTTGTGTGTTTGAGCATTGGGAGTCTCTTGCTTGTGTTCTTGAGAAATTGTAATAAGTAGTGATTATAGTGAAATCCCTTGAAGTGAAAGGGGATAAACTACTCTCGTTCTGTGGGATAAACCAGGATAAAATTGCTTGTGCCTCTCTTTCTTTCACTCTTTACCTCTGAACTTTTTTTAATCCGCTACAAACACTTGACTTTGTATCAGATTCCAGAATTTAAGTTCAAAATCTGTTAAGTGATTTTTAGAAAAGAAAGAAAAATATAACACAATTCAACCCATCCTTCTTGTGTTTTTCTCACCTTCAGTTGGAATCAGAGCAAAATTTATGCTATAAACACTTAACAATGGTATATAAAAGATATTGAGAGAAAAACATGTATGTTGTGTCTGATAACTCGGGTGGTAATGGTGGCAATATTGTGAACTATGATTATAGTGCTTATGAGAAGAACAACTATACTGTTAAACCTCCAACCTTTAGCGGAGATTCTACAGATTTTGAATGGTGGAAAAGTAAGATGAACACTCACATCATAAGCGTTGATGATGAGTTGTGGGACATTCTTGAAGATGAGATTAATATTCCAGCTGATGGAGTAGGAATGGTTGCTGGTAGAAAAAGAAGTTCTATAGAAAACATCATAGAGTGTGTCGCATTTTGGTAGATACTCTACGTCATTTGGAGTATCTCAAGATAATCAACAAGTCTACTGCAAACACCATTTTTAAATCCTCGTATGCTACCTATGAAGGCAATCAATAGGTGAAAGAGGCAAAAGCTAACCTTTTGGTCCAACAATATGAATTTTTCAGAACGAAGGAAAATGAAGATATTGAAACCATTGTCTTAAGGTTTCAAGTTCTGTTATCTAGACATCAAGTTCTGAACAAGCGCTATACAATTTATGATCATGTCAAGAAGATTATTAGGAGTCTTCCTACCAAATATAGACCAAAGGTGACAGCCATCTGTCATACCCCAAAATTTGTCTGTTAATTTTTATGATAAATTGATTCATGCATGTCATTCATTTCACATTTGCATTCATTCATTAGCATACATTCTCATATAAATTATAAATTTTAATTTATTTATTATGTGATACAGATATAAAAAATAATAATAATTTTGGTTATCTGTATGATATAAATAAATTATATATATATAAATAAATAGTTTTAATTTAATGATAAATAAAAATAGATTTGAATTTTAATTGTATAATTAAAATTTTAAATTAATCTTATTTGTTAAAGCTCATTAAATTATAATAACTATTTTTTATAATTTAGTGACTCATGTTCCATTTATTCATTATTTATAAATAGTATTTATTTAGTAATTCACGTTTTTTACTTAATAAAATTTATATATAAGAGTAACATTTTTTTTAAGCCCATAAATTATAAAATAATTTTGGTTGATATAAGTAAGAATAATTTTGATTTTTTTTTTAAATGATGAAAGTAAAAATAGAAATAGGTTTAAATTTTAATTCAATTATGTAACTAAAATTTAAATTAATTTTTATTTAAATTATTCATTATTTATAATAATATTTGTATTTAATAAATATTTAGCAAGGTTAAACCCTAACTCTCCTAAAGTATAGGAAGGGATCCAAATATTTAGTAAGGTTAAACCCTAACTCTCCTAAAGTATAGGAAGGGATCCAAATATTTAGCAAGGTTAAACCCTAAAGTATAGGAAGGGATCCAAATATTTAGCAAGGTTAAACCCTAATCCACACCATTATAAATACTTCATATGGCTGCAGCGAGAAGGGAGGAGGAAAAAGAGGAGAGATACAGGAGAAGAAGATACACAAGGCAAGGCAGAAGCAAGAAGATTCACGGGCAGGGAAAAGAGAAGCAACCATAAAGCACTCATAGCCTGAATAAGAACAACACACATACAATGAGCAAGCTAGAAGAACCAAATCCCCAATAAGTGTTCATTATGGAATTTGCATCCAACATGATTACCTTGCAATACTCCTTAATTCATGCATGAATAATATTGGTTTAATATATATATTGAGATGATGTATTCATGGTTTAGTGGATGTTGATATTGCTTTATTCAAGTATGCATCTGTTCTTGATATGTCATAGCATGTTGGAGAAATTCTGTTTGCATGATTAAAGAATTATATATGCCATTTAATTATTATTATATGAGTGTTGTTTCTAGCATGATTATGTTTATTTCACAGACTGTTATTACATAATGATGATGATGATGATATAATGGTGATAATATAAATCCTTGGTTGTCTTTAACATGTATGTGTAAGGTTTGTTTTATCATTATCACTTGCAGTAAAGAGAACTAATACATGAGTAAAATAATATAAGCTTCTTGATTTGTGCATGACTATTTTTATTATTGCATGATGATTACATATGATCTTATTTTATGTGTGTGGTTTGATATAAGATGAAGTTACAGGTTTGTTGTATTCACATGAAAGAAACAGCATGACAAAAAATAAAGTAGCTTGCCGTAAGAGAGAAAGTTGTAACATGCATGGTGGTGTTGTGTCAAAATGGAAAAATCCATGTAGAATTAATATATATTTTAATGAAGGCGAATAAATAACGAATGAACCAACATGACAACGTAGAGGTCCCGGGTTCGAGCCCCCAGGACCTATTTTTTAGCTCTTCAGTGTTTTTACTATGTTTACTCGCTTTCCACTATAATTAATTCACCACTATTTTTCTATTATTAAAATAAAACCCATTAATTAATTTTCTAATTAATATATTACATTAGTTATTTAAACTAGGATATAATTTAATCTAGTTTATTAATTAAATTTTCATATATCACTTAATTAATTAAAATGAGCTATTTTGAATCATAAAAATCTAATTATATATAATTTTTTTATTTCTTTCTTTTTTAGTTTAATTAGGTTTTATTATTTTGTATGCCCTTTTAATTTTGTACTCGTTAATTAAGATTTAGATATTTTATATCCCCTTTTAAATTATGTACCCCCATCCCGAAGCCATGTAATAGCGTAGTCTTATTTTTCGCACTTTAATTTTTCCATACTGTGAATATAACTGTCTAGATGTATGCTAATAGGATTGCATGGAAAGAAAATTATCGAACTTAGATAAATTAATTCAAGATAATATATCCGAATCCAATCATTTCCACACTTGCACCTCTAGGGTAACCCTCTCTTTGTTGCCTTACGATATTACGGTCATGTCCCGCGAATGTGGGGATACCCTTAGCAAAGACCCTTTCGATTAAATCATCATCATCCCTAAACAGATAAGTCATAGTCCCTTCGATCAAAAGGTCAATGTCCCTACAAGATAAATCATAGTCCCTCGAACGTTGCCTTCGAATACATGACCTTGTCCCTCGAACGTTGCCTTCGAATATATGACTTTGGCCCTCGATGACCCTTCGTTGTAGCCTACGATTAAATGATGATCGTCCCTTCGGATGCTAAGGTATCCTTACAAATGTTGCCTTCAAAGACCAATCGACGACCCCACAATGTCCTTTTACATCCAAAGGATAAGACTACCTACTTCTTGATGGTAAGGACAGTTTTACCCTCCTAAGGATAGGAAATACCTATAAAGACCTTGGTTAGGTATAACTCTTAAATGCTTGCTCACAGCTTAAAATACTTTTCACACCTCACACTTTTCAAAACATCTTTTAGAAAATCACCACATGGTATACATTCGCACCAGAATCATCGCCGAGTTATATTTTTCTAAACATCTTTCAAAATCAAACGAGATAAACACTTTGTATACATTCGCACAAGAATCATTACAAAGTTAAACTCTCCTTTCAAAATATTTTCTAAACCCACCACATTCCTCAAACACTTTCTCAAACAAGGAAAACATAAGTGAGTTAAGCAATTAAGAGCCCATGGATAACCATGGATACAAAGGGTGCTAACACCTTCCCTTTGTATAATGTACCTCCCGAACTCAAAATCTAATCAAGGTCTTTCCTGTTCTTTTCCGCCTTTCCTTATTGGATAAAAGAAAAGTCGGTGGCGACTCTTGCTATCCGCAATATTGCTTTTCAAAGCAAAAACACAAAGTCAGTTCACCGTATCACAGAATTGGCGACTCTGCTGGGGAATCTTAAAAAGAGAGGTTACCTTAAAGATAAGATCACTTATGTTTTTGAATTGTTTCTTTGTCTGATTTACTTTTAAGGGATTGTTTGGGTATTCTATGCTTAAGTGAAAGATCCTACACCCGGATCTAGTGTACCTTAGGTAAGTAGCAAGAGATCATCGCGACTGTCCGGCGTATACTGGAATGGTTAAAATGATGACTACGGTTAATGTGACACCTTGGATGTCCTGATGTTCCTCATGTTTACTTGAGAAAAAAATTTGCGTCTGCGTGGTGTCATCAAAGCATTAACCAGACCTTTAGAACCCTAATTGACTCATCCTAGCCATTATAAAGTAGTGAGATAACTGACTTCGGTTCCGACTGGGGTTGGTTGATACTCGATACTACACTCTTTGAGATTGGACTTTAGGGAAATTTTGGTCAACCGCTTGGTGTTGCACTGAAGTGGACTTAAGGAAAGGTCAATGATTTGAGATCCTTCTAGAACCCGGTTACTATTCTAGGACAGGTTGAACCAACCAAACTTTAGTGGGGAGGGTACTTACCTATGGAACTCATGCAAGCCTTAAAACCTAGGAATGATTGTGGTGTGACTTGTTTGTGCTTGTTACTTACTTGACATCATAACATCATAACATCATGACATCATGGCATTGTACTAACCATTTTGAGGACTTAGGGATTTAACTTTGCTCTGTTTTGTAGGGCTATGGCTTCCCGGAAGACCATCCGAATCAATTTTGTAGCGACCTCTCCTCAACTCAAGGATTTAGTGTCGGAACTTCCCGATCATGCTCAGTTCATCAAGAAACATGGTTATCTCCTCAATTTAGTTACCACCGGTTTCAAGGAAGATATGATGAGAATTCTATTCCAGTTCTTCGATCCTAAACATCATTGCTTCACCTTCCCAGATTATCAGTTGGTACCCACATTAGAAGAATTTTCCAGGTTGCTTGGGATACCTATCCTTGATCAAACACCTTTCAGTGGTTTAGAAAAGATTCCGAGGTCTGAAGAGGTTGTCGCGACTTTACACATGACAAAGTCCGACATTGAAACTAATTGGGTAACAAGAAGTGAAGTTAAGGGTTTACTTGCCAAATTTCTGATAAATAAGGCCCGAGAATTCCTAAAAGATATGAGTGTCCATGCTTTCGAAGATGTTCTAGCATTACTAATCTATGGTTTGGTGTTATTTCCTAATCCGGATCAAGTCATAGACATGAATGTTGTTAAGATATTTCTCACTCATAACCCTGTGCCTACCTTGCTTGGAGACATTTTGCATTCCCTTCACACTCGTGCTATGAAAAGGCAAGGGACTCTCATGTGCTGCGTACCTTTATTATCTAGGTGGTTTATTTCGCACCTTCCTCAATCAGTCTTAAAGAATGAGCAAAATTTGAAATGGTCTCAAAGGATAATGTCGCTCTCCCATTCAGACATCCATTGGTGTCCCCAACCCAAAGAAAATGTTATCATCATTGACCGTTGTGGAGAATTCTCTAACGTGCCACTCCTGGGGATAAGAGGAGGTATTACTTATAATCCTGCTTTAGCCCTACGTCAGTTTGGTTATGCTCGAAGAGATGGTCCACATGAAATAATTATCCAAGGCACTGTGTTTGACTATGACAACGATTCTCAAGGTCTCCGTCAAAGGGTTGTACGAGCTTGGGTGTCATACGGTGAACTGACTTTATCGTGTTTTTAATCGCAATGTCGCGGTTAGCAAGAGTCGCCACCGACTTTTCTTTTATCCAATAAGGAAAGGTGAAAAAGAACAGGAAAGACCTCAATAGATTTTGGGTTCGGGAGGTACATTATACAAAGGGAAGGTGTTAGCACCCTTTGTATCCATGGTTATCCATGGGCTCTTAATTGCTCAATCATTTATGTTTTTTTTTTAGTTTGCAAAAGAAAATAGTGTCTGAGAAAGGTGTAGGAAACGTTTGAAAAGGAGAATTTAACTTTGTAATGATTCTGGTATGAATGTATACAAAGTGGTTATCTCGTTTAATTTTGAAAGTTGTTTAGAAAAATATAACTCGGCAATGATCCTAGTACGGATGTATGCTAAGTGGTGATTTTCCAAAAAGGATGTTTGAAATGTGTGAGGTGTGAAAAGTATTTTTTAGGTTATGAATGAGCAATTAAGGGTTATACCTGTCCGAGGTCTTTCCGGAAATTTCCTATCCTCATGAGGGTAAAACTGTCCTTACTATCGAGAAGTAAGTAGTTTTATCCTTTGGATGTTAAAGGGTCATCGAGGGGTCATCAATTGGTCATTGAAGGCAACAGTCGTGAGGATACCTTAGCATTCGAAGGGACTATCATCATTTAACCGTAGGCTACACCGAAGGGTCATCGAGGGACAAAATCGTATTTTCGAAGGCAACGTCCGAGGGACCATGATTTATTTTATGATGATTTAACCGAAGGGTCTTTGCTAAGTGTATCCCTACATTCGCGGGACATGACCGTAATACCGTAATCGTGGGGGCACAAAAGAGAGGTCCGATATCATTTATTTAAAGTCCATATTTTAAAGTTAATTAGGTAAATCTCCACATTAAAATCAATACATTAACAATGATACATTAAAAGTACTATATTAAAATTAATTGAGTAATCCAGAGTGAATTTCCATAAGGGTATCCCACACATAAGGTGGAACACCTGGCCAGCCGTTTCTTCGAGAATATGTAGCCTTTGCACAATTCAACACACGGGTTAGAGTATCGAGGTAAAATACAATTGAAATTGCACCACAACATAACAGTCCCTAAATCAGACCAAATAATGCAGAATTATCATGAATATTGATCGGACAAACATAAGGCACCGCAGCAAAGAAACAAAACAGCCACTGCTTCGTTCGCTCCTGCCTCGCCTAGCGAAGGCTCAGCGAATGCTCGCTGCAGGCTCGCTTAGCGATGTGCTAGCGAGTGGCCACAGGTTTTGGATTTGATGGCAGCATGATCGCCGGAAACCTGAACTTTCATGGCATTGGATTACAAGCATAGCATAGACAATTATACAGGATATTCAGACATATTTAGATTCACATATGAAATCAAATTACATATCAAAACTTTAATCGTAATGCATCATGTATGTAAAGAATATCGATTGGAAACGCAAAACAGTGGTGATACGCAAACCTGTGTGCAATTGCGATGTTGGATTGCAATGTTGAAAGGGACTGATCACTCTGGATGTCGGCTTGAGTAGGGCGGCGGTAGCTTCGGTGCAGACGAGCTGCCTTCAGGGTTTCCTTACTCTGAATTCTCCGGGTTAGCAGGGTTTCTGTCCTTCTCTGTCCGTCTTGGTCTCTCCGTTTTCCTCCTCATTTTCGTGGCTGAAGAGCTGGTATTTATAGTGGTAGTGGTGACCTAATGGGCTCAGACTGAAGCCCGAAAATTATAATATTCGCAAGCTTCGCTAGGCGAGTCTGTAGCGAAGGTTCGCTAGGCGAAGGATTTGCTCGCCTAGCGAGCATGCAGTTTATGACCTAATGGGCTCAGAGTGAAGCCCAACCATTCTGGTAATCGCGAGCTTCGCTAGGCGAAGGAGTTGCTCGTCTAGCGAGCAAGCTAGTTTGGGCCTCTTCTGGATTGGGTCTGTTGTGAGTTGGGCTTTTGTTTCTTTAAGATCAGTGCCTTGCAGAATAAGTCGGAACGCCTTGAAAGATACCTTGTAATATCAACGGGCAAATTTTGGGGTATGACAGCTGCCCCTGTTCAATATTCTTGAACCGAGAGAGTAGAATGGTATGTGCCGTTCGTGGTCTGGAGGTGAAAGATTATTGAACACTAGAATGCCCCAAAAATTTGCGCCTGTCAATTAGTCTTGATGGAGATGGGCTTAAAGATGCCATCCAGGTAGTTTGATGATGAGGGCTCCAGATTGCGTCGTACGTTAGACGATACCTGGAGACATGGGTGTCATACCGGGTCATACGCTAGACCGTATAGTGAGTCATCCATTATGCTGTTGACTTCGCTGGGGAGTCAGAGTGTGCTATATACTGCTGGGGATAAGGGATCAGAATGGATCGTACGTTAGATCGTATCTGAGTTGAAGGTCCAAATGGGTCGTACGTTAGACCGTATTGGAATTGTTGAACGTCAGAATGGATCGTACGTTAGATCGTATCTGAGTTGCAGAATGAGCCGTACACTAGGCTGTATCTGACGAAGAAAGTAGTCGTACGCTAGACTACACCCCGGAATGTACCGTACGCTAGGCAGCATCTGAGGATTTGAGTATCCAAATGGGTCGTACGTTAGACCGTATTGGAGTTGCTGAAAGTCAGAATGGATCGTACGTTAGATCGTATCTGAGTTGAAGGTCCAAATGGGTCGTACGTTAGACCGTATTGGAATTGTTGAACGTCAGAATGGATCGTACGTTAGATCGTATCTGAGCTGAAGGAGTCATATGTTGGGCTGAATCAGAATGAACCGTACGTTAGGCTGTATCTGATAATATTTGTTGTATTTGCAGTGAATATCTGGGGTGGGCTTAGAGATGCCACCATTGGGAGGATGTCAGGACGTTCGTCAGATGGATTATATCTGAGAGCTGTATTCGAATCTTGGATGTGATTAGGAGGATAATTAACCTGAAAAATAAAGTTAGTTTCATGCAGTGTCATGATGCATGAGATGTAACTGTTATATGCATGCGTATGTATATACATGCTATGAAATGATGTAAAGTATATGATGCGGAATGAAGTAAATGTGAGCATTGTATGCAGGTATGTAATATGATATGATGTAATGAATGCACTATGCGTCTGAACATTCTTCCAGGGAACTCTACTGGGGAAATAAATCTCCTCTTCTGGTCGGAGATATTGGTATTGATGACCCTGTCTCAGCTGGGGCATTTGACTTCTGTCTGATGGTAGAAACATTTGACAGAGCCTGGCTGGGGATAGAAGAGGTGACCAATTCGTCCGGTTTTGCCAATTTCTTCTGGGAAATAGCTGGTTCTTGTTGGGGGACAGAATTAGCGACGGACTCATTGGAAAGTGTGGTTAGACCTTCTCCTTGGTCCTGAAGTCTCGTAGTAATTGCTATTTTAGGCATGTATTTTTGTAAACATTAGTCATATTCAAATGCATAAATCAATTCAAATTAAATCAATGGACGTTTATGCAATCAAAACAGAGGAAGTAAAACAAAAGCATCTTTTTGGAAATAAAATTGGATTGATTTTGGAAGAGGGCCTACAAATAGGCAATTTATGTACAAGGAGACAGACATCCTAATAAGAGGACGTTGCCAGGAAAACAGAGAGAAAGCTATGCAGAGAAAGTCCTATCGATTCTAATTTTACTACTGTCATTATGTCTTCAAGCATCTCATCTCCTGCTGTCGGATAGAGGTGATTGGCTTGTTCAGTCCCTTGAACTTGGTTGAAGCTGACAGAGAACGGGATGTAGTCATACGCTTTAATCCCTAATTTTTGCCTGGACCGCCTTTTCAGGTTTTCAGTCCACCGGGATACCCTTTTTTGCCCAAGCCCCCTTTTCAGGTTTTCGACTTGCCAGGTGTACGTCTTTATATATTTATCCCTAATTTTTGCCCGAACCCTTTTGGTTCGCCGGGATGCCCTTACTTTTTCCTAGGTACGTCGACCTAGCGGGTCTCTTTTATGCGTAGTATTTTTTAACTATGTCCGCGTTCACAGGATGCGGGAAGTCTTCGCCATCCATTATAGCAAGTATCATGGCTCCACCGGAGAATACCTTCTTAACCACAAATGGCCCTTCGTATGCGGGAGTCCACTTGCCTCTGGGATCCCCTTGTGGTAGGATGATACGCTTGATCACCAGGTCACCAATTTGATACACCTGTCTCTTGACTTTTTTGTTAAATGCCTGGGTCATGCGCTTCTGATATATCTGCCCATGACAAACAACCGCAAGTCTCTTCTCATCAATCAAATTTATCTGATCGAGTCGAGTCTGAATCCATTCATCTTCATCTAAACCCGCCTCTTTCATGATTCTTAGAGAGGGAATTTGAACTTCCACCGGTAAAACGGCTTCCATTCCATAGACTAAAGAGAACGGGGTTGCCCCTGTCGAAGTGCGTACTGAAGTGCGATAACCGTGAAGAGCAAACGGTAACATCTCATGCCAGTCTTTGTACGTCACCGTCATCTTTTGTATGATCTTCTTGATATTCTTATTAGCAGCCTCCACGGCACCGTTCATCTTTGGCCGATATGGAGAAGAGTTATGGTGCTTTATTTTGAACTGCGTGCAGAGTTCAGTAATCATCTTGTTGTTCAAGTTAGTACCATTGTCGGTAATAATTCTTTCAGGGATGCCATATCGACAAATGAGATTATTCTTGATGAATCGTGCCACCACATTCTTGGTGACAGAAGCGAATGAGGCGGCCTCTACCCACTTTGTAAAGTAATCAATAGCAACGAGGATGAAGCGATGTCCGTTAGAAGCAGTAGGTTTAATCTCTCCAATCATATCGATGCCCCACATTGCAAAGGGCCAAGGGGCTGTCAACACGTTTAAAGGAGCAGGAGGCACATGCACTTTGTCCGCATAGATCTGACACTTGTGGCAGGTTCTGGAGTGATGGTGGCAATCAGCTTCCATGGTAGACCAATAATACCCTGCTCTCAGAATTTTCTTGGCCAGCGTATGTCCACTAGAATGAGTCCCAAAAATACCGTTATGCATGTCTTCCATAATCCTTTCTGCTTCCTTTCTATCCACACAGCGAAGCAGAGTCGAATCATGATTACGTTTGTATAACACTCCATTACTCAGAAAGAATTTAGCGGAGAACTTCCTCAGGATTTTTTTGTCATTGATGGATGCCCCTTCAGGGTATTCCTGAGCTTCTAAATATCTTTTTACGTCATGGAACCAAGGTTTCTCCTGTACCCCCTCAGTGTTAAGTTCATAACAGTGTGCTGGTTCATCTAAACGTTCAATAGTGATCCTAGGAGCTTCACTGTCCCATCTGACTCTGAACATAGATGACATGGTAGCCAATGCGTCTGCCAACTGATTCTCTTCCCGTGGAATATGTTCAAATGTAATCTCTTCAAAGTGTGGGATTAATGTCATCACCCGCTCTCGGTAAGGGATGAGATTTGGATGTTTGGTGTCCCATTCTCCTTTGATCTGAGTGATTACCAAGGCTGAATCTCCGTACACACTCAAAAACTTGATTCGCCGGTCTATAGCAGCCTTGAGTCCCAAAATACATGCTTCATACTCAGCCATATTATTGGTACAATGAAAGCACAGTCTAGCAGTGAAAGGTGTATGGTAACCTCCGGGAGAAATAATTACAACCCCAACACCATGGCCTAATGCATTAGAAGATCCGTCAAAGACCATAGTCCATCGGGATCCCAGTTCGGGTCCTTCATCCGGTCTAGGTTTTTCATAATCGGCAACAAGCATGACATCCTCGTCTGGAAACTCAAAATTCATAGATTGGTAATCGTCCACCGCTTGATGAGCCAAATGATCAGCTAGCACGCTTCCTTTGATTGCTTTCTGGGTAGTATACTGGATATCGTACTCTGTTAAGATCATCTGCCATCTCGCTATTCTTCCGGAGAGGGCAGGCTTCTCGAACATGTATTTGATGGGATCCATCCTAGAAATCAACAAAGTGGTATGATTCAACATATACTGTCTTAGTCGGCGAGCAGCCCAGGCCAAAGCACATCAAGTTCTCTCGAGCAGTGAGTATCTTGTTTCACAGTCGGTAAACTTTTTGCTCAGGTAGTATATGGCATGCTCTTTTCGACCAGACTCGTCATGTTGCCCCAATACGCAACCCATTGAATTTTCTAACACGGTCAAATACATGATAAGAGGTCTTCCTTCAACTGGTGGTATCAGAATTGGAGGTTCCTGGAGGTATTTCTTGATTTTGTCAAAAGCTTCTTGGCATTCGTCATTCCATATCATCTCTTGATTTTTCCTCAGTAATTTGAAAATGGGTTTGTAGGTAGCGGTCAAATGGGAGATAAATCGGGCAATGTAGTTCAAGCGTCCCAAGAAACCTCTGACTTCTTTCTCCGTACAGGGGACTGGCATTTCTTGAATAGCTCTCACTTTAGCTGGGTCGACCTCAATTCCTTTACCACTGACAATAAAGCCCAGGAGTTTACCGGATCTTATCCCAAAGGTGCATTTGTTCGGGTTCAACCTCAACTTGTACTTCTTCAACCTCTCGAACAGTTTGTATAAATGATCGAGATGTTCTTCTTCAGTATGAGATCTGGCTATCATGTCGTCCACATATACTTCTATTTCATGGTGAATCATATCATGAAACAAAACCACCATAGCACGCTGGTACGTTGCCCCGACATTCTTTAAACCGAACGGCATGACTTTGTAACAGAAAGTGCCCCATTGCGTCACAAACGTAGTTTTCTCCATGTCCTCAGGCGCCATCTTAATCTGATTATAACCTGAGAAACCATCCATGAATGAGAATACCTTGTGTTGAGCGGTGTTATCTACCAGAACATCGATGTGCGGGAGTGGAAAGTCGTCTTTGGGACTTGCCTTATTCAAATCTCTGTAATCTACGCACATTCGCACCTTACCATCCTTCTTCGGTATCGGTACCACATTAGCAACCCATTGAGGATAAGAAGTAACGGCTAGAAAACCGACATTGAATTGTTTCATAACCTCGGCTTTGATTTTCTCAGACATTTCAGGACGCATGCGGCGAACCTTTTGCTTGACAGGACGACAGTCCTCCTTCATTGGCAGACGATGTACTACTATGTCAGTATCCAATCCTGGCATGTCCTCATAAGACCAAGCGAAAACCTCTACATAGTCATGTAACATCCGAACCAACCTTTCTTTGACACTGTTTTCCAAGCCTGCTCCTATTCTGACTTCTTTTCTGTCTACTTCAGTACCCAGATTTACAATTTCTAGTGACTCTTCATGCGGCTGTATAGTCCTTTCTTCTTGCAATAACAGTCTGGCAAGCTCTCCAGGTACTTCACAATCTTCCTCACTTCCATCTTCGGCTTGGTAGATCGGATTTTCAAAGTCATAATGAACAGTATCGGAATTATTATCAATAGGATCCAGAGTGGATACGAATTCCTGACTAAAGGAAATTGGGATAGTATCTTCAGCCTTCCAATTATTGAGTCCGTCACCAATTGTTGGGAAAATCCAGCTATCCAAGTCGCAATCACTGTCAGCATCTTCTACAGCATTGATTTGATCTTTGACCATCTTTTCAGAGCTAAATCCCAGACCAGATTTATCAGACTTGTAAGGTATGTTGATCAGTTGACCCCAGCCAGTACAACCACTATCTTCAACCACAGCTTGAGCGTCCTTCAGGGAAACCATGGCAGGAGGAGCTCTAACAACCTCGGGCACAAAGGGAGTTGGCTTAAGGACAGGACTGGGCGGAGGAACCACTTCAAATGATTGAGACTGAGTCTCGAAGAATTCACCATCCATCTCAACGTATCTGAAGGTGTGCACACTACTGACAATGTATTCTTCTTCCCCACACACAGTGACAATCTTACCCTCTATTGGATATCTCAGCTTTTGATGGAGAGACGAAGCTACGGCACCTGCCCCATGAATCCAAGGGCGACCCAGCAAGCAGGAATAAGCGGGGCGAATGTTCATTACGTGCAAGGTAGTGTCGAAAACCTGAGGTCCTATCTTGATAGGGAGAACCACTTCACCATGGACAACACTCTTCGCACCATCGTAAGCACGTACCACAATGTCACTAGGTTTCAGTTCAAGGCTTTTACAGTCAAGTTTATCGAGCACGGCTTTTGGTAGCACGTTCAAAGAAGAGCCATTATCGATCAACACATGAGACAAGGTGATCCCTTTACACTCAATGGAGATATGCAAAGCTTTATTGTGATTCTTTCCCGCTGGTGTCAGGTCGGCATCGGAAAAGCCTAGCCCATTGTCAACAGTCAGATTAGCAACATAGTTTTCAAACTGATCGACGGAGGTCTCCTGAGGTACATGGGCAGTCCTCAAGAATTTTATCAAGGCATTGGCATGAGATTCAGAAGATAACAACAAGGACAACATCGAGATTTTAGAAGGAGTATGCCCTAACTGTTCTACCACATTGAAATCGCTCTTGCGGATGATTTTCAACACTTCTTCCATCTCTCGTTTGGCAACGCCCTCAGTAGTAGCTTCGATCGGTATCTCTGACTGAGAAGGGTTGACTGGTTCCTTTCCTCGGTTTTCAGGAACTGGAGGTGAGATTTCTAGAGAGAAGATCCTTCCGCTTCGAGTGACTTTACTAGTCCCAACAATGTCATTAGGATTAACAGAATCACCAACTTGCTTTACGCCATGGATGTAGACATCGCCTCCATAATTCCACGGAATGGCTTTACTTGAAGAATACGGTACTGGGCCAGGTGCGGTAATGATTAGGGGGGCTACCTTGGGCTCAGCAATAATCTTCACAGGTACTCTGGGAGCAGTAATCTTCACTGGAACCTTGGACCTTGCAATCACAGATATTTCTTCAATAGGGTTTTCCGCCTTAGGAACCCTTTCAAATAGAATTGTACGGTCGTCCATCAGCCGTTGAACACCATTCCCCAATTTCAGGCAACCATCGGGTCGGAATAGACAGAGATCGCAATTTTCCGCACAACCTGGAAATAAACCAGCTTGCAACAACTTCTTCTTGATGATCAGGAGAGAAGATGTTAAGTCCGCTACAGTAGTGATGAGAGAATCGTCATCGAGAGCATTAACAGCCTTGTCATGATTAGGCATAGGTGCATTGATGACATTAGGAGTTTCCGGAAGCTCAAACTCAATCTCCCCAGCGTCGATCATATCCTGAATTTTATTCTTCAACAACCAACAATCGTTTGTATCATGCCCGGGGCTATCGGAGTGATATGCGCACCTGGCATTAGGATTATAACGAGGCGAAGTAGTGTTGACATTTGCAGGAGGACCTCTGAGGGTGATTAAGTTTGCCTTTAGCATACTTTGCAGTGCTTGTGCTAAAGTCATATTGAGCTTGGTAAACTGCCTTCTTGGTCTGTCTTGTCTTTGCTGGAAGTTTTGAGCTGGCGGGGCTGCGATTGTCACTGCTCCAACGGCGTGGTCACCATTTTTCTTATTATGATTCTTTTGACCATACACAGCATTCGATTCATTCTTCCCATGATAGGACTTTTTGCTGCTTGTAGAGGTAGTTGCCTGTATCTTTCCACTTCGGATGCCGCTCTCCACCCGTTCACCTGTCAGTATAAGTTCAGTGAAACCAGATGAAGAACTTCCCAGCAGATGGATGTAGAATGGGCCAGTCAGGGTACCCATGAACAGGTCTATTAATTCTCGGTCAGTCATAGGGGGTTTGACCCTGCCGGCCAAATCTCTCCATTTCTGAGCGTACTCTTTGAAGCTTTCTTTAGATCCCATAGCCATATTCTGCAACTGTAGCCGAGTAGGCGCTAGCTCAGAATTATACTGGTACTGTTTATAAAAAGCTGTTGCTAAATCAGTCCAGGTGCGGATGTTAGAACTTTCGAGCTGATAATACCATTCCAACTGAGTGCCAGACAGACTTTCTTGGAAGAAATGGATCCACAGCTTCCTATCGGTGGTATGCGGCTGAATCTTTCTCACATAAGCCCTTAGATGCATCTGAGGACAGGACGCACCATCGTACTTAGTGAAAGTGGGGATTTTGAATTTGCGAGGAATGGTCACATCGGAGACCAGACCCAAACTTTCGAAATCCAGACCAGGCGCCTTCTGACCCTCCATGGCTAGCATGCGTTCTTCCAGCAACTTATACTTGTCATCTCTTGGAGAGTACTGTTCATTTTCATAATCTTCATCGTCATCCTCAGGGTTGGAGAAATCAGCATTCTCTTCCTCTGAATCATTCTCCGCCCCCTCTTCTGGACCATTCGGGATTCCAAATTTGATTCCCATAGCCTGTCCTTTACGCCTTCTTCCCGGGTTAATGAAACTCACAGCTTTCTTGTCTTTCTTCTTTTCGACCAAAAGAGCCTTCAGTTCCTCCTGCCCCTTGGATAAGCTTAGCATCATCTCCTTGAATTGAGCATTCTGAGTCTGGAGATCTTTGACAGTTTGTTCGAGATCCATTTTTCTGTGTAAGAGGCAGACCGTGAGAATATGGTCCTTTAGAATACCTGTTATGCAATGTTATGTTATGCAATGCAATGTATGAAATGTTTTCAAGGACTTGTGGAATTTAACTTTGCATAAACTACCAAAAAGAGAGGAACCCCTATTACTAATTTCTTAATCAATGTTCATTACAACAAGGAAAAATAAAAACAATAAAAGCTCAGGTCTCCCAGGGACGGCTTCTTTTTGGGCGAAGATATGCGTTGAGTCTTCGTTCCTCATTAAGCTGGTTGGTGAGCTCTAGTACTTTCTTCCTTTCTGCATTGAACTGGGCTTCAAAAGTATCCCTCTCCTCTCTCAATTGGATCCAGGATCTCTTTAGTTCCTCAACATCGGTAGGCATATCTGGATAAGAAATGATCTGGGAAGTACCTCCTTCGACCCCTGATTCAACAATCAATGGTCCGACTGCAAGATATGGCATGACAAGTTCACGAGCTCTGGCGCGTACCCATCTGAGATAAGGCTCCATAGGAATAGAATTTTTCTGTCCTAAAGTGCTTCTTTTCACCATGCCCCAAGCTCGTACAAACCTTTGGCGGAGACCTTGAGAGTCGTCGTCATAATCAAACACAGTGCCTTGAATAATTACCTCATGTGGACCATCTCTCCACGCATACCCAAACTGACGTAGAGATAAAGCTGGGTTATAAGTAATACCTCCTCTTATCCCCAGGAGTGGTACGTTAGAGAATTCTCCACAACGGTCGATGAGGATAACATTTTCTCTGAGATTAGAACACCAACGGATGTCTGAATGGCAGAGTGCCATTATCCTTTGAGACCATTTCAGATTTTGATCATTCTTCAAGACTGACTGAGGAAGGTGCGAAATAAACCACCTTGACAATAAAGGTACGCAGCACATGAGAGTCCCTTGTCTCTTCATAGTACGGGTGTGAAGGGAATGCAAAATATCTCCGAGCAAGGTAGGCACAGGGTTATGAGTGAGAAATATCTTAATAGCATTCATGTCTATGAATTGGTCCGGATTAGGGAATAACACCAAGCCATAGATTAGCAATGCCAGGATGTCTTCGAAAGCACAGACATTCATAACTTTTAAGAATTCTCGGGCCTTATTTATCAGAAACTTGGCAAGTAAACCCTTAACTCCACTTCTCGTTACCCAATTGGTTTCAATGTCAGACTTTGTCATGTGTAAAGCTGCGGCAACCTCTTCAGACTTCGGAATCTTTTCCAGACTACTGAAAGGTATTTGATCAAGGATAGGTAACCCAAGCAACTTGGAGAATTCTTCTAATGTGGGTACCAACTGATAATCTGGGAAAGTGAAGCAATGATGTTTAGGATCGAAGAACTGGAAAAGCACTCTCATCATATCTTCTTTGAAACCAGTGGTAACCAAAGTGAGAAGAGAACCATGTCTCTTGTTGAACTGAGCATGATCGGGAAGTTCTGACACCAAATCCTTGAGTTGAGGAGAGATTGCTACAAGATTGATCCGGATAGTCTTCCTGGAGGCCATAACCTGTTTAACAGAGCAAAGCTAAATCCCTAAGTCCTTGAAATGGTTAGTGTAACGCCATGATGTTATGATGTTATGATGTTATGATGTTATGTAAGCGCAGACATGTCACACAACAGTCATTCCTAGGTTTTAAGGCTTGCATGAGTTCCATAGGTAAGTACCCTCCCCACTGAAGTTTGGTTGGTTCAACCTGTCCTAGAATAGTAACCGGGTTCTAGAAGGATCTCAAATCATCGACCTTTCTTTAAGTCCACTTCAGTGCAACGCCCAGTGGTTGACCGAAGCTTCCCTAAAGTCCAATCTCAAGGAGTGTAGTATCGAGTATCAACCAACCTCAGTCGGAACCGAAATCAGTTATCTCACTACTTTCTAATGGCTAGGATGAGTCAATTAGGGTTCTAAAGGTCTGGTTAATGCTTTGATGACACCACGCGGAAGCCAAATTTTTCCTCAAGTAACATGAGGAACATCAGGACAACCAAAGTGTCACATTAACCGTAGCCATCATTTTAACCATTCCAGTATACGCCGGATAGTCGCGATGATCTATTGCTACTTACCTAAGGTACACTAGATCTGGGTGTAGGATCTTTCACTTAAGCATAGGATACCCAAGCAAACCCTTAAAAGTAAATAAATGATCTTGTTTTTTAAGATAACCTCTCTTTGTGGTCCCCAGCAGAGTCACCAGTTCTGTCATACGGTGAACTGACTTTATCGTGTTTTTAATCGCACTGTCGCGGTTAGCAAGAGTCGCCACCGGCTTTTCTTTTATCCAATAAGGAAAGGTGGAAAAGAACAGGAAAGACCTCAATAGATTTTGGGTTCGGGAGGTACATTATACAAAGGGAAGGTGTTAGCACCCTTTGTATCCATGGTTATCCATGGGCTCTTAATTGCTCAATCATTTATGTTTTTTTTTTAGTTTGCAAAAGAAAATAGTGTCTGAGAAAGGTGTAGGAAACGTTTGAAAAGGAGAATTTAACTTTGTAATGATTCTGGTATGAATGTATACAAAGTGGTTATCTCGTTTAATTTTGAAAGTTGTTTAGAAAAATATAACTCGGCAATGATCCTAGTACGGATGTATGCTAAGTGGTGATTTTCCAAAAAGGATGTTTGAAATGTGTGAGGTGTGAAAAGTATTTTTTAGGTTATGAATGAGCAATTAAGGGTTATACCTGTCCGAGGTCTTTCCGGGAATTTCCTATCCTCATGAGGGTAAAACTGTCCTTACTATCGAGAAGTAAGTAGTTTTATCCTTTGGATGTTAAAGGGTCATCGAGGGGTCATCAATTGGTCATTGAAGGCAACAGTCGTGAGGATACCTTAGCATTCGAAGGGACTATCATCATTTAACCGTAGGCTACACCGAAGGGTCATCGAGGGACAAAATCGTATTTTCGAAGGCAACGTCCGAGGGACCATGATTTATTTTATGATGATTTAACCGAAGGGTCTTTGCTAAGTGTATCCCAACATTCGCGGGACATGACCGTAATACCGTAATCGTGGGGGCACAAAAGAGAGGTCCGATATCATTTATTTAAAGTCCATATTTTAAAGTTAATTAGGTAAATCTCCACATTAAAATCAATACATTAACAATGATACATTAAAAGTACTATATTAAAATTAATTGAGTAATCCAGAGTGAATTTCCATAAGGGTATCCCACACATAAGGTGGAACACCTGGCCAGCCGTTTCTTCGAGAATATGTAGCCTTTGCACAATTCAACACACGGGTTAGAGTATCGAGGTAAAATACAATTGAAATTGCACCACAACATAACAGTCCCTAAATCAGACCAAATAATGCAGAATTATCATGAATATTGATCGGACAAACATAAGGCACCGCAGCAAAGAAACAAAACAGCCACTGCTTCGTTCGCTCCTGCCTCGCCTAGCGAAGGCTCAGCGAATGCTCGCTGCAGGCTCGCTTAGCGATGTGCTAGCGAGTGGCCACGGGTTTTGGATTTGATGGCAGCATGATCGCCGGAAACCTGAACTTTCATGGCATTGGATTACAGGCATAGCATAGACAATTATACAGGATATTCAGACATATTTAGATTCACATATGAAATCAAATTACATATCAAAACTTTAATCGTAATGCATCATGTATGTAAAGAATATCGATTGGAAACGCAAAACAGTGGTGATACGCAAACCTGTGTGCAATTGCGATGTTGGATTGCAATGTTGAAAGGGACTGATCACTCTGGATGTCGGCTTGAGTAGGGCGGCGGTAGCTTCGGTGCGGACGAGCTGCCTTCAGGGTTTCCTTACTCTGAATTCTCCGGGTTAGCAGGGTTTCTGTCCTTCTCTGTCCGTCTTGGTCTCTCCGTTTTCCTCCTCATTTTCGTGGCTGAAGAGCTGGTATTTATAGTGGTAGTGGTGACCTAATGGGCTCAGACTGAAGCCCGAAAATTATAATATTCGCAAGCTTCGCTAGGCGAGTCTGTAGCGAAGGTTCGCTAGGCGAAGGATTTGCTCGCCTAGCGAGCATGCAGTTTATGACCTAATGGGCTCAGAGTGAAGCCCAACCATTCTGGTAATCGCGAGCTTCGCTAGACGAAGGAGTTGCTCGCCTAGCGAGCAAGCTAGTTTGGGCCTCTTCTGGATTGGGTCTGTTGTGAGTTGGGCTTTTGTTTCTTTAAGATCAGTGCCTTGCAGAATAAGTCAGAACGCCTTGAAAGATACCTTGTAATATCAACGGGAAAATTTTGGGGTATGACATTGGGGCATGGTGAAAAGAAGTACTTTAGGACAAAAAAACTCTGTTCCTATGGAACCTTATCTCAGATGGGTACGCGCCAGAGCTCGTGAGCTTATCATGCCATATCTTGCAACCGGACCTCTGATTGTTGAACCAAAAGTTGAAGGAGGTACCCCTCAGATCATTCCTTATCCAGATATGCCTACCAATGTTTAAGAATTGAAGAAATCTTGGATCCAGTTGAGAGAGGAAAGGGATACTTTTGAAGCTCAGTTCTGTGCTGAAAGGAAGAAAGTATTAGAGCTCACCAGCCAACTTAATGAGGAACGAAGTCTCAATGCATATCTCCTCCCAAAAAGAAGTCGTCCGTGGGAGACTTGAGCTTTCATTTTTTCTTGTAATGAACATTGATTAAAGAAATTATTAATAAAAGTTCCCCTTTTTGGTGGTTCACGCAAAGTTAAATTCCAAAAGTCCTTGAAAACATTTCATACATTGCATAGCATAACATAACATTGCATAACAGGTACTTTAAAGGATCAATGTTCTCACGGTCTTCCTCTCAAACAGAAAAATGGCCATCGAACAAACAGTCAAGGATCTCCAGGCTCAGAATGCTCAATTCCAGGAGATGATCTTGAACTTATCCAAGGGGAAGGAGGAACTGAAGACTCTATTGCTCGAGAAGAAGAAAGACAAGAAATCTGTGAGTTACATTAATTCGGGAAGAAGGCTTAAAGGGCAGGCTTCAGGAGTCAAGATTGGAATTCCGAAGGATAAAGAAGATGAGACAGAAAATGATTCGGAAGATGAGAATGCTGATCCCTTCAACCCTTAGGACGACTATGAAAATTATGAAAATGAACAGTACTCTCCAAAAGATGATAAGTATAAGTTGCTGGAAGAACGTATGCTAGCTATGGAGGGTCAGAAGGCGCCCGGTCTGGATTTCGAAAGCTTAGGTCTGGTCTCTGATGTGGTCATTCCTCGCAAATTCAAGGTCCACGCTTTCACTAAGTATGATGGTGCGTCTTGTCCTCAGATGCATCTGAGAGCTTATGTGAGAAAGATCCAACCGTATACCACTGATAGGAAGCTATGGATCCATTTCTTCCAAGAGAGTCTGTCTGGCACACAGTTAGAGTGGTATTATCAGCTCGAGAGCTCTAACATCCGCACCTAGACTGATTTAGCGACAACTTTCTACAAGCACTACCAGTATAATTCTGAATTAGCGCCTACTCGGCTACAGCTGCAGAATATGACTATGAGTTCTAAAGAAAGCTTCAAAGAATATGCTCAAAAATGGAGAGACTTGGCTGGCAGAGTCAAACCCCCTATGACTGATCAAGAATTAGTGGGCATGTTCATGGGTACACTGACTGGCCCATTCTACAGCCATCTATTGGGAAGTTCCTCATCGGGTTTCACTGAACTTATATTGACGGGTGGACATGTTGAAAGCGGCATTCGAAGTGGAAATATACAGGCGGCTACCTCTGCAAGCACCAAAAAGTCCTATCAGGGGAAGAATGAATCAAATGCTGTGTACGGTCAAAGGGGTCATAACAAGAAAAATCGTGACCATACTATTGGAGCAGTTATGATTGTAGCACCGCCATCTCAAAACTTCCAACACAGATAAGACAGGCCAAGAAGGCAGTTTACCAAGATCAATATGACTTTAGCACAAGCACTGCAGGGTATGCTAAAAGCAAATTTAATTACCCTCAGAGATCCTCCTGCAAATCCCAACACTACTTCTCCTCGTTATAATCCCAATGCCAGGTGTGCATATCACTCCGATAGCCCCGGGCATGATACAAGCGATTGTTGGTTGTTGAAGAATAAGATTCAGGATATGATCGACGTTGGAGATATTGAATTTGATCCTCCTGAGACTCCTAATGTCATCACTGCTCCTATGCCTAATCATGACAAGACTGTTAATGTTGTGGATGACAATTCTCAAATTACTAATGTAGCTGACTTAACATCTCCTCTCCTGATCATCAAGAAGAATTTATTGCAAGCTGGTTTATTTCCAGGTTGTGCTGAAAATTGCGATCTCTGTATACTCCGACCCAATGATTACTTGAAGTTGAGGAATGGTATTCAACGGCTGATGGATGATCGTACAAATCTCTTTGAAAAGATTCCTAAGGTGGAAAACCCTATTGAAGAAATATCTGTGATTGCTAGGTCCAAAGTTCCAGTGAAGATTACTGTTGAGCCCAAGGTAGCTCCCCTAATTATTACTGCACCTGGCCCAGTACCGTATTCCTCAAGCAAAGCCATTTCGTGGAATTATGGAGGTGATGTTTACATCCACGGCATAAAGCAAGATGATGGTTCTGCTAATCCTAATGACGTTGACATTGTTGGGACTAGTAAAATTACTCGAAGTGGAAGGATCTTCTCTCCAGAAATCTCACCTCCCACCCCTGAAACTCGAGGAAAGGGACCAGTAATCAATCCTTCTCAGTCAAAGACACCATTCGAAGTTACTGCCAAAGATGTTGCCAAGCATGAAATGGAAGAAATGCTGAAAATCATCCGTAAGAGTGATTTTGATGTGGTAGAACAGCTGAGGCATACTCCGTCTAAAATTTCGATGTTATCCTTGTTGTTATCTTCTGAATCTCATGCCAATGCGTTGATAAAATTCTTGAAGACCGCTCATGTACCTCAGGAGACATCTGTCGATCAGTTAGAAAATTATGTTGCTAACTTGGCTGTTGATAATGGCATAGGCTTTTTTGATGCTGACCTGACACCAGTAGGAAAGAATCACAATAAAGCTCTGCATATCTCCATTGAGCGTAAGGGGATCACCTTGTCTCATGTGTTGATCGACAATGGCTCTTCTTTGAATGTGCTATCGAAAGCTGTGCTCGATAAGCTTGACTGTAAAAGCATTGAACTGAAACCTAGTGATGATGTGGTGCGTGCTTACGATGGTGCGAAGAGTGTTGTCCATGGTGAAGTGGTTCTCCCTATCAAGATAGGACCTCAAGTCTTCAACACTACCTGTTACGTAATGAACATTCGTCCTGCCTATTCCTGCTTGCTGGGACGCCCTTGGATCCATGGGGCAAGTGTTGTAGCTTCGTCTCTCCATCAAAAGCTGAGGTATCTAATAGAGGGCAAGATTGTCACTGTGTGTGGAGAAGAAGAGTATATTGTCAGTAGTGTCCATACCTTCAGATACGTCGAGATGGATGGTGAATTCTTTGAGACTCCTTCTTAGTCATTTGAAGTAGTTTCTCCGACCAGTCCTGTCCTTAAGCCAACTTCCCGTGTGCCCAAGGTTATTCGTGCTCCTCCTGCTATGATTTCTTTGAAAGATGCTCAAGTCGTGGTTGAAGATGGTGGTCGTACTGGCTGGGGTCACCTGATCGATGTACCGTACAAGTCTGATAAATTTGGCCTGGGGTTTAGCTCTGAAAAGATAGTCGAAGATCAGATTAATGTTGTAGAAGATGATGATAGCGATTGCGACTTGGATAGTTGGATTTTCCCAACAATTGGTCACGAACTCAATAATTGGAAGGCTGAAGACACTATCCCGATTTCCTTTAGTCAGGAGTAATTGTTATTGCTTATTTTAGTGTTTCAAATTTTGTAATTTTTATTATGAACAATTGAACTTCTTAAAGCATTGTGTCTATGCCCGGGGCACAATAGCTAATTTGTTAAGGGTTTTGTCATTTTCATAAGCATATTCACATTCAATAAATCAATGGACTTTTTGCATTCAAATATTGCGCTCTTTATCTTTCCTGTCATCTTTCAAATAAGCTATGTTTTCTTACACACACTTGTCGCATCCGCGAAAAACAACCGGCGGGCTAAAACAAAACAACACAGAGCCGCCACCATGCGTTATTTATCCCAAAGAGGGAAAGGAAACGCTCGAAGTAAACCTGGGAAAAGCATGGTCTCGCGACCAAAGAGAATGGGATCGGGAGTCGGTTACGCAAGGGGAAGGTATTAGCACCCCTCACGTCCGTCGTACTCGACGGGATCCACGCTCAAAAGAAAGAAAAGGTTGCTAAACAAACATCACACACACACGCACTGAAGACAACACAGGTGGGGGGAAGAGGAAGAGGGCTCGCTAGGACGTCGCATCCTATGCCTACGTATCTCGTCTGGAGCGAGAATCAGAGCTGCCGTAGTTCGGCTCACGCACGCCAAACAAAACACACACAAACACGGGCAAACATGGAACCCGAACGCCAATCGATGGACTTAAATCGGCTTCCGAACCAAACAAACACAAGCAGGATACGGACAGCCAATCGCTGGGCTTACATCCATATCCTGACACACAAGAGGGTTAACAAGCAAACAAGCTACTAGGGAGTCGGGAACTCGAGCCTAGCAGCTATCAAGCAAACACACACAAAAAAGGAAAAAAGTGCCCGGAGAGACCTCGCACGGTCTCCTGCCTACGTACCTCATCTGGTATGAGGATCAGGGCGACGTAGTTCCCCTAAATAGGGGAGAAAATATCTCCTAACCAGAAACAAAGGGAGACACACTACTAGGGAGCTGGACTCGAGCCTAGGTGTTATCATGCATCATTGCCCTATGTTAAGGTTCACCATCTACTTGCACAACAACAAGCTAATCCTAACCAGGAAAAACAAGCATGCAAGCATAAGCAAAACAAAGCAAACATTCATATTTAGCACACACTATATCCAGTCAGAAGTGGGCTCAAACAATGGGTTAGACTGCCAAGGCAAGTCATCTATACAAGGGTGGTGTTAGCTCTTAACCCTGACATTGAGAGTCAGGGTGAAGCTGATGAAAGGTGAGTGAAGATTAGACTTCACAGCTCTTATCCCTGTCTAGGGAGAGCTTCAGACAAAGGAGCGTGGGTTCAGAAAGTGGGAACCCTTCTACACTCATGACTCTGACACAACTGTACAACTGTACAAGATCTTGGGTTTGTGTCCCAATGCATCAACACAGTGGTGTGAGCAGAGGGACGACTCAACAGAATAACGGGAGATAGATTACATATCTCTTTTATCCGCCAATTGCCTTAATCAAGGACTTTTCCTGCTTGGGGACAAAAATAAACAAGCACAATCATTGCCTCTTAAGGAGGACTTCAGACAGGTGCCTGGCCAAGTAACAGGCCAGGTCTTCCAGACTACATGGAGAAAAGAAATTCTACCTCAATTGGTTTATACAACCAAGCAACAACAAGCAAGTTCTTAAAGAACTGTTAGCAACTAATGTATCTGAAATCAATCAAATACAGTCAGTATACCAGACAAACCAAAAGTAAACAGCAAAAGTCAACAGTTAACACAATGTACAAGCAATGCCATGTGCAAAGCACAATCAACTCAATTGAGCCAAGCATCCTACAAAACACACAAGTTAGTTTACAACAAGCAACCAAACTCAATTCAATCAACTTGCATTTTTCTCCTTAAGGCATTTGCATCTCAAACCTGAAAAGCAAACTCAAACATGAGAAACAAGACCACTAGGCCAAGCCTAGGGTCCAAAGGAGATGAAAAAATCAAAACAACAAGTGAAAATTATCCAAAATCACAATCAAACAATTTAGAAACAAATCCAATTGGTCCCATGCTCATATCATTCACCATTATCATTTCATGCACAAAAAGGCACCAAACATGCAATTCGCAACCTCAAAGGACCAAACAGAATGATCATCATCAAAAGCATACCAAAACATTTCAATAAATTCCACAAAAATTCAAGTCTAAACAGAACATATCCAATAGCATATCAAATTTCAGCTCATTTGGATCAAAGGAAGTAGGTCAATGAAAATCAAAAAGTCCAGACAAGCTCAAGCAAGCCAACACAAGGCATCAAAACAAGCATCAACTTCCAATAATCATAAAACAGTGACAATACATGATAAATCAATGGGATCAAAACCACAATGACCTATAATGTGTCTAGAACTCACATGTCAAATTTCACATCCATCCAATCAATAACCAGAATTTCACAAATCAAATGCCAACATGTGTCACAAAAAATCAACAAATGACCAAACAGAGGGAAAAATTCCAATCAAATAGGAAATGCCATCAATAAATCCAGAAAAATTCCCATGTGTTCTCAACATCCATATGCTCAATCATGCAAAAATTCAACTCAATCCAATGTTCACAAGCACATCAAATAAAATCATGAAATTCACCAAGCATGGTGTGACACAAATTGTCACACCTCTAATCAAAAATTCATATCTCATCAACCAGGGATCCAAAAATTGCAAACTATACATCAAAATCACCAGCAAAGAGTCCAGAACATGCACAAAAAATTTCAAGCATTTCTATGGAAGCATCATCACTTTATGAATGATATGGCATGGCATACACACAAAGCATACATTCAAACAATCCCTAGGCATTTTTTAAAATTCACACGTGCACAAAAATATTAAAATTCACCATAAAAAACTACACATCACAAGGAGAATAATGCAAAAAACCTCACAAAATTTGGACAAGAAATGAATCAGTTATGAATTTTCTAAATCATGGATCAAAAATGAAATGGAAAATGAAAAAGAAAAAGAAATAATGAAATAATATTAAACTGAAAATGGCAATTTTGTAATATTCTGCAACGCAAGCAAAACGACGCCGTATTCATTTATTCAGTGGCGCGCTCTCATTGGCTCTTGGAAGCGGGAAACACGTTTTTGAAAAGGAAATGGAAAAATGTGGATCAAACACGCGCACGAGCTTGCTCTTCATCAAGAACATCACCAGAATTCCAAAAAATCCTCAAGAACTTTTTCTCACCAAAATAAACATGCTATACATCAATGAAACCGTCTGAACACGCACATCACGAATATGCAATTAGTTTGACCTAACTCTAACTGTGCTAAGCAAATCGAACAAAAATAGGTTTGCACATCAAACTTCCAATCAAGATTTCTCTCTCGATACTCAACCAAATCCAAAACCACAAACAGCATGATAATCTATGTTGAGAGGTCTATCTAAGCCACATGATGATTCAAGCAATTAAAGAGATCGAGATTTTACCTCTTGGAGATGGCAGATCGTGATTCTTGCTCTTCAACGTCCAACAAGCCAAAACAGATGAAGATTATTGATGTGGAAGTTGAATGAAACGAATGCCTTAGCTCAACAATGCTCCAGATGCAAGAATTATGAAATTGCCATGGTAGATCAAGCTTCCAACAGTCACGATTATGCAAGCTTTTGTCCTTGATTTGATGAAACAGATGCACACAAGTGATTGGAGAAGGTAGATCCAACACGAATTCACACTATGGATGAAGAATTGTGATGAAATTGATGAAAAAGTGTGTGAAAATTTTGAGAGAATTTGGAGGTTTTTGGAGGGAAAAGTAGTTAGATCTTGAAATGTGCAATCTGATTATCAATTCTGTTATAATTAACCTCTTATACCAATGCTTAATCCACTTTTTAATCTCAATTAGCAAAATTGGAAATGATTAGCACAAATGTAGTTTTAAGTGAAATGTCAAAAATGCCTTTGCCAAACCAGCCAATGTAACAGTGCAATATCAGTTCAAGCAAGTTCTATTTGGTATTTGGGATGTGTTGGAATTGGTCTTGTGTGCAAAATCCATGTAATTTGAAATTTCACCATTTTACACACCAATTTTCAAAGTGATCACTTGAAAAATGACCTTTTGCCATGATTATTTTTGATGAAATTTGATCATGCATCATGAAAGTACATGTGAAATGTGGTTTGCTCAGAGAAAGATCACTCAATTTGGCCATTCCATGTGAAAGTTATGCCACTTTGAATTTAGGCATTTTTGGAAAATGATTTGATCATAACTTGCCAACCACACATGAGAAATTCATGTTCTTGGACTTTTTGGAAAGGTGAGAGCAAGATCTACAACTTTCATGTTGAACAAAATTTCATTTGACTCATTTTTGGACATGTAATTTTGAGGTGAAAAACTTTCCATTTTTGGAAACTTTCAATTACAAGTCACTTTCTATTTTTGGAAAGTTTTCTCCTGACTTTATTTTCTTCATTCTTGATGTTTGAAATGTCAAATGAAACTTGTTTAGACATGAATGAAGTGTATCCAACCCTCTCCCACCTCCAAATCCATCAATCCTGGCACAGTTGACCACAGTTAACTTTTCTGATTGATAGATGAATTTGGCCATGCACTGATCAAGTTGAGCCTCAAACTCCTGATGAAATGGATCAAGGATGAAATCCTAGCTTCCATAAGCTCAATATAATCACATGATGACCCCCATATCCATTGTAGACCCCATCTCCTTGTCAAGCCCTGATTGGCCCAATGCAAATGATTTGGGTTGACCAGTGGTCAAAACCCTAATCTCAAGGTATCTGATCAATCTCTTGAATCTCTTGATGATAACAAGACCATGATGATGATGATGTATCATTTCAACCAAGATGAAGATCAATCTCCTTTGAGAACCATGAAACCCTAATTTGAACCACCACCCTCAGATGGCTAATGATCCAGTCCATTCAATGAAACCCTAACTTGCATCCCAACCTCTTCATCTTCTGATCAAGACTTATGAGGATGACTTGCACAAAGTTGCCACATGATATGCAATACGCAATGCCTAATGACCTAACAAATGATATGCAATATGTTAAGCTAGTCCCAAGAGAGGAGGGCAAATTTTGAGGTGTTACAACACTCACGTAACAAATTGCAGATCCATATCCACTCTGGATCCTGTTGATAATAATTCTGCTACTGTTAATTATGGCTTTAAAAATCTGATCTACCAAGCCGAGGATGGAAGTGAGGGAGATTGCGAAGTGCCTGGAGATCTTGCCAGACTGTTACTGCAAGAAGAAAAGACTATACAGCCGCATGAGGAATCAATTGAAATTGCAAATCTGGGTACTGAAGTAGACAAGAAAGAAGTCAAAATAGGAGAAGGCTTGGAAAACAGTGTCAAAGAAAGATTGATTCAGATGTTACATGACTATGTAGAGATTTTTGCTTGGTCTTATGAAGACATGCCAGGACTGGATACTGATATAGTAGTACATCGTTTGCCGATGAAGGAAGATTGTCATCCTGTTAAGCAAAAGGTTCGTCGCATGCGTCCTGAAATGTCTAAGAAAATCAAAGCCGAGGTTATGAAACAATTTAATGCAGGTTTTCTAGCTGTTACTTCTTATCCTCAATGGATTGCTAATGTGGTACCAGTGCCAAAGAAGGATGGTAAGGTGCGAAGGTGTGTAGATTATAGAGATTTGAATAAAGCAAGTCCCAAAGATGACTTTCCACTTCCGCACATTGATGTTCTGGTAGATAACACCGCTCAACACAAGGTATTCTCATTCATGGATGCATTCTCAGGTTATAACCAGATTAAGATGGCACCTGAAGACATGGAGAAAACTACGTTTGTGACGCAATGGGGCACTTTCTGTTACAAAGTAACGCCATTCGGTTTAAAGAATGCAGGGGCAACATACCAGCGTGCTATGGTGGTTTTGTTCCATGATATGATCCATCATGAAATAGAGGTATATGTGGATGACATGATAGCCAGATCTCATACTGAAGAAGAACATCTCGATCATTTATACAAACTATTTGAGAGGTTGAAGAAATACAAGTTGAGATTGAACCCGAACAAATGCACCTTTGGAGTAAGATCCGGTAAACTCTTGGGCTTTATTGTCAGTGGTAAAGGAATTGAGGTCGACCCGGCTAAGGTGAGAGCTATTCAAGAAATGCCAGTTCTCCGTACAGATAAAGAAGTCAGAGGTTTCTTGGGACGCTTGAATTACATTGCCCGATTTATCTCCCATTTGACTGCTACTTGCAAACCCATCTTCAAATTACTGAGGAAAAATCAAGAGATAATATGGAATGATGAATGTCAAGAAGCTTTTGACAAAATCAAGAAGTATCTCCAAGAACCTCCAATTCTGATGCCACCAGTTGAAGGAAGACCTCTAATCATGTATTTGACCGTGTTAGAAAATTCAATGGGGTGTGTGCTGGGGCAACATGACGAGTCTGGTCGAAAAGAGCATGCAATATACTACCTTAGCAAAAAGTTTACCGACTGTGAAACAAGATACTCACTTCTTGAGAAAACTTGTTGTGCTTTGGCTTGGGCTGCTCACCGACTAAGACAGTATATGTTGAATCATACCACTTTATTGATTTCTAAGATGGATCCTATCAAATATATATTTGAGAAACCTGCTATCTCCGGAAGAATAGCAAGATGGCAGATGATTTTAACAGAGTATGATATCCAGTATACTACCCAGAAAGCAATCAAAGGAAGCGTGTTAGCTAATCATTTGGCTCATCAAGCAGTTGATGATTACCAATCTATGAATTTTGAGTTCCCTGATGAGGATGTTATGCTTGTTACTGATTATGAAGAACCTGGACCGGAGGAAGGACCCGAACTGGGATCCCGATGGACTATGGTTTTTGATGGATCTTCTAATGCATTGGGCAATGGTGTTGGTGTTGTAATTATTTCTCCCAAGGGTTTCCATACGCCTTTCACTGCTAGACTATGTTTTGATTGTACCAATAATATGGCTGAGTATGAAGCATGTATTTTGGGACTCAAAGCTGCTATAGACCTGAGAATCAAGTTTTTGAGTGTGTACGGAGACTCAGCCTTAGTAATCAGTCAGATCAAAGGAGAATGGGACACTAAACATCTAAATCTCACCCCTTATCGAGAGTGGGTGTTGACATTAATCCCATACTTTGAAGAGATTACATTCGAACATATTCCACGAGAAGAGAATCAGTTGGCAGACGCATTGGCTACCATGTCATCTATGTTCAGAGTCAGATGGGACAATGAAGCTCCCATGATCACCATTGAACGATTAGATGAACCCGCATATTGTTATGAACTTAATGCTGATAAAGTAGAAGAGAAATTTAGAAACTCAGGAATACCCTGAAGGGGCATCCATCAATGACAGAAAATTTCTGAGGAAGTTCTCCGCTAAATTCTTTTTGAGTAATGGAGTATTTTTGGGAAGCAGAAAAGATTATGGAAGACATGCATGACGGTATTTTTGGGACTCATTCTAGTGGACATACGATGGCCAAGAAGATTCTGAGATCAGGGTATTATTGGTCTACCATGGAAGCTGATTGCCACCATCACTCCAGAACTTGTCACAAGTGCCAGATCTATGCGGACAAAGTACATGTACCTCCTGCTCCATTGAACGTGTTGACATCCCCTTGGCCCTTTGCAATGTGGGGCATTGATATGATTGGAGAGATTAAACCTACTGCTTCTAATGGACATCGTTTCATTCTTGTTGCTATTGATTACTTTACGAAGTGGGTAGAGGCAACCTCATTTGCTTCTGTCACCAAGAATGTGGTGGCACGATTCATCAAGAATAGTCTTATTTGTCGGTATGGCATCCCTGAAAGAGTTATCACTGATAATGGTACTAATTTGAACAACAAGATGATTACTGAACTCTGCACGCAGTTCAAAATAAAACACCATAACTCTTCTCCGTACCGGCCAAAGATGAATGGCGCCGTAGAAGCTGCTAATAAGAATATTAAGAAGATTATACAAAAGATGACAGTAACATAAAAAGATTGACATGAGATGTTACCATTTGCTCTTCATGGTTATCGCACTTCAGTACGCACTTCGACAGGGGCAACTCCTTTCTCTTTAGTCTACGGAATGGAAGCCATTTTACTAGTGGAAGTTCAGATTCCCTCTCTAAGAATTATGAAAGATGAAGGCTTAGATGAAGATGAATGGATTCAGACTCGACTCGATCAGATAAATTTGATTGATGAAAAGAGACTTGCGGTTGTTTGTCATGGGCAGATATATCAGAAGCGCATGACCCAGGCATTTAATAAAAAAATCAAGAGACAGGTGTATCAAATTGGCGACTTGGTGATAAAGCGTATCATTCTACCACAAGGTGATCCTAGAGGCAAATGGACTCCCACAAACGAAGGGCCATTTGTAGTTAAGAAGGTATTCTCTGGTGGATCCATGATGCTTGCTACAATGGATGGCGAAGATTTCCCGCATCCCGTGAACGCGGACATAGTTAAAAAAATACTACGCATAAAAGAGACCCGCTAGGTCGACATATCTAGGCAAAAGTAAGGGCATCCCGGCGAACCAAAAGGGTTCGGGCAAAAATTAGGGATAAACATATAAAAATGTACACCCGGCAAGTCAAAAACCTGAAAAGGCGGCTTGGGCAAAAAAGGGTATCCTGGTGGACTGAAAGCCTGAAAAGGCGGTCCAGACAAAAATTAGGGATTAAAGCGTATGACTATGTCCCGTTCTCGGTCTCCTTGTATTAAAATTGCTTGTTTATAGGCCCTCTTTCAAAATCAATACAATTTTATTTCCAAAAAGATACTTTTGTTTTACTTTCTCCGTTTTGTTTGCATAAACGTCCATTGATTTAATTCGAATTAATATATGCATTTGAATATGATTGATGTTTACCGAAAATACATGCATAAAATAGAAATAGAAATTACTAAAAGACTTTAGGATCAAGGATAAGGTTTAACCATGCGTTCTAACAAATCCGGTTGCAAATCCTATTCCCCAGCAAAACCAATTATTCCTAGAAGAAATTGGCACTACTAGACAGACGGGTCATCTCTTTTATCCCCAGTTAGGTTCTGTTGAATATTTCTACCATCAGAAAAAAATCAAATATCCCCAGCTAAGAAAGGGTCATCAATACAAATATCTCCAACCAGAATATCGGGATTTATTTTCCCATGGCAAAAAATTTCAGACGCATAATTCATTCATGCATCATTTCACAACATAAACATGCATGCAATGTTCGCATTTATTTTCAAGAGCATAAAAAATCTCATGCATCATGACATGGCATGAGGCTAACTCTTTTTTTCTAGGTTAATTATCCTCCTGATACAGTCAAAATAAAGATTCATTCAGACGGATATCTTTATCGATTACATTCAAGATTCAGATACATCTTTCAGATATAATCCATATGAAGATTCATTCTGACAAGCATTCTGATATCCTCCTAATGATGGCATCTTTAAGCCCATCCCAGACATTTATTGAAAATACAACATATACAAATATTATCAGATATAGCCTAACGTACTGCTCATTCTGATTCAGCCTAACGTATGGTTCCTTCAACTGTTCCAATACGGTCTAGCATACGACCCATTTGAATATTCATCCCCTCAGATACTACCTAGCGTACGGTATATTCTGAAATGTAGTCTAGCATATGACTACCCCTTTTATCATCAAATACAGCCTAATGGACGGCTCATTCTGCTACTCAGATACGATCTAACGTATGATCCATTCTGATCTTTTATCCTCAGATACAGCCTACTGGACGGCTCATTCTGCAACTCAGATACGGTCTAGTGTACGACCCATTCTGGCTCTTCTCATCAGATACTACCTAGCGTACGGTACATTCTGAAATGTAGTCTCGCGTACGACTACTTTTTATCGCCAGATACAGCCTAACGGACGACTCATTCTACTACTCAGATACGATCTAGCATACGATCCATTCTGATCTTTATTTCTCCAGATACAACCTAACGGACGGCTCACTCTGCTACTCAGATATGGTCTAGCGTATGACCCATTCTGATCCTTATCTCATCAGGTTCAGCTCACCCTAATATCACCTAATGGATGATTCATTATACGGTCTAGCGTACGACCCAGTGTGACACTCATGTCTTCAGATATGATCTAATGTACGACGCACTCTGAAGCTCTCATCATCAAACTTTCTGGATGGCATCTTTAAGCCCATCTCCATCAAGACTATGTTTTAATTAACAAGTGCAAATTTTTGGGGCATTCTAAGTGTTCAATAATCTTCCACCTCCAGATCACGAATGACGTACATACCATTCTAATTCTCTCGGTTTAAGAATATTGAACAGGGGCAGCTGTCATACCCCAAAATTTGCCTGTTAATTTTTATGATAAATTGATTCATGCATGACATTCATTTCACATTTGCATTCATTCATTAGCATACATTCTCATATAAATTATAAATTTTAATTTATTTATTATGTGATACAGATATAAAAAATAATAATCATTTTGGTTATCTGTATGATATAAATAAATTATATATATATAAATAAAATAGTTTTAATTTAATGATAAATAAAAACAGATTTGAATTTTAATTATATAATTAAAATTTTAAATTAATTTTATTTGTTAAAGCTCACTAAATTATAATAACTATTTTTTATAATTTAGTGACTCATGTTCCATTTATTCATTATTTATAAATAGTATTTATTTAGTAATTCACGTTTTTTACTTAATAAAATTTATTTATAAGACTAACATTTTTTTTAAGCCCATAAATTATAAAATAATTTTGGTTGATATAAGTAAGAATAATTTTGATTTTTTTTTTAAATGATGAAAGTAAAAATAGAAATAGGTTTAAATTTTAATTCAATTATGTAACTAAAATTTAAATTAATTTTTATTTAAATTATTCATTATTTATAATAATATTTGTATTTAATAAATATTTAGCAAGGTTAAACCCTAACTCTCCTAAAGTATAGGAAGGGATCCAAATATTTAGCAAGGTTAAACCCTAACTCTCCTAAAGTATAGGAAGAGATCCAAATATTTAGCAAGGTTAAACCCTAAAGTATAGGAAGGGATCCAAATATTTAGCAAGGTTAAACCCTAATCCACACCATTATAAATACTTCATATGGCTGCAGCGAGAAGGGAGGAGGAAAAAGAGGAGAGATACATGAGAAGAAGATACACAAGGCAAGGCAGAAGCAAGAAGATTCACGGGCAGGGAAAAGAGAAGCAACCATAAAGCACTCATAGCCTGAATAATAATAACACACATACAGTGAGTAAGCTAGAAGAACCAAATCCCCAGTAAGTGTTCATTATGGAATTTGCATCCAGCATGATTACCTTGCAATACTCTTTAATTCATGCATGAATAATATTGGTTTAATATATATATTGAGATGATGTATTCATGGTTTGGTGGACGTTGATATTGCTTTATTCAAGTATGCATTTGTTCTTGATATGTCATAGCATGTTGGAGAAATTCTGTTTGTATGATTAAAGAATTATATCTGCCATTTAATTATTATTATATGAGTGTTGTTTCTAGCATGATTATGTTTATTTCACAGGCTGTTATTACATAATAATGATGATGATGATATAATGGTGATAATATAAATCCTTGGTTGTCTTTAACATGTATGTGTAAGGTTTGTTTTATCATTATCACTTGCAGTAAAGAGAACTAATACATGAGTAAAATAATATAAGCTTCTTGATTTGTGCATGACTATTTTTATTATTGCATGATGATTACTTATGATCTTATTTTATGTGTGTGGTTTGATATAAGATGAAGTTACAGGTTTGTTGTATTCACATGAAAGAAACAGCATGACAAAAAAATAAAGTAGCTTGCCGTAAGAGATAAAGTTGTAACATGCATGGTGGTGTTGTGTCAAAATGGAAAAATCCATGTAGAATTAATATATATTTTAATGAAGGCGAATAAATAACAAATGGATCAACATGGCTTGTTGGTAGCTCCCCCCTTACTGCAACGTAGCGGTCTCGGGTTCGAGGCCCCAGGACCTATTTTTTAGCTCTTCAGTGTTAATCTAGTTTATAAATTAATTCAAGATAATATATCCGAATCCAATCATTTCCACACTTGCACCTCTAGGGTAACCCTCTCTTTGTTGCCTTACGATATTACGGTCATGTCCCGCGAATGTGGGGATACCCTTAGCAAAGACCCTTTCGATTAAATCATCATCATCCCTAAACAGATAAGTCATAGTCCCTTCGATCAAAAGGTCAATGTCCCTACAAGATAAATCATAGTCCCTCGAACGTTGCCTTCGAATACATGACCTTGTCCCTCGAACGTTGCCTTCGAATATATGACTTTGGCCCTCGATGACCCTTCGTTGTAGCCTACGATTAAATGATGATCGTCCCTTCGAATGCTAAGGTATCCTTACAAATGTTGCCTTCAAAGACCAATCGACGACCCCACGATGTCCCTTTACATCCAAAGGATAAGACTATTTACTTCTCGATAGTAAGGATAGTTTTACCCTCCTAAGGATAGGAAATACCTATAAAGACCTTGGTTAGGTATAACTCTTAAATGCTTGCTCACAACTTAAAATACTTTTCACACCTCACACTTTTCAAAACATCTTTTAGAAAATCACTACTTGGTATACATTCGCACCAGAATCATCGCCGAGTTATATTTTTCTAAACATCTTTCAAAATCAAACGAGATAAAAACTTTGTATACATTCGTACAAGAATCATTACAAAGTTAAACTCTCCTTTCAAAATATTTTCTAAACACACCACATTCCTCAAACACTTTCTCAAACAAGGAAAACATAAGTGAGTTAAGCAATTAAGAGCCCATGGATAACCATGGATACAAAGGGTGCTAACACCTTCCCTTTGTATAATGTACCTCCCGAACTCAAAATCTAATCAAGGTCTTTCCTGTTCTTTTCCGCCTTTCCTTATTGGATAAAAGAAAAGTCGGTGGCGACTCTTGCTATCCGCAACATTGCTTTTCAAAGCAAAAACACAAAGTCAGTTCACCGTATCACACCATCCAAGAAGCCAATGACTTGAACAAAATAAGTCTTTAAAGTTTGACAAGAAATATCCATAGTCATGCGATAGAGCTTATGAGAGATGAACCTGCAAAGAAATCCAAGTCTTTTTGCCTTAAACTTTGGGAACCTGAAGAAGCTACTTATTTAAGAGATTCTGATGAAATATCCAGAGTCATGCGATAGAGATCATGAGAGATTAATCTATTAAGTATCCTCAACTTTGGGAACCTGAAGAAGCTGCTTATTCAAGAGATTCTGAAGAAGGTTCAGATGATGAAGAGATGTCATTTATAATCAAGAGGTTTAAGTATTTGGTTAAGAATAACATAAGGTTCTAAGGAATAAGAAGTGGCTTCAGAGGATCAAGTTCCAGAGACAAGAAAGATGACCAAAAAGGATGCTTCAACTGTAAGAAGCTTGGTCACTTTATTGCTGATTGTCCAGAGTTGTAGAAGGCCAGGTCAAAGAAAGGAAGTTATTAGAAGGACAACTTCAGAAGAAAAAAAAAGTCAAGAAGCGTCTTATGGAAACATGAGATGAACATGACAAAGAAGAAGAATCAGATAAAGATAAGGAAGAAGCCAATTTAGCTATGATGGGTCTAACATCTTCAGACATAGAATCTGACTCAGACTCTGGTTCAGATTCTGAAGAAGATGATGGGGTATTTTCTAAACCATCTCATTCTAATTTAATTACTCTTATTCAATACCTTATGTGTCATTGTCAAGATAAATCCAAAGACATCAAAATTTTGAAAAATCAATATAAGCTAGTGACAAATGAATTAAAATCTTTTCAAAGTAGAAATTAAGTTTTAGAAAAAGTTATATTGCTCAAGTGAAAAAGATGTTTGATAAATCTCTAGATGAAAATGAAGTTGCTCTTCAGGAATTTGTCATAAATGACTTTGATAGGACAAAACTTGCATATATGATTTATGGTGTAAACAGGAACAAAGGAGAGGGCATTGGTTATTCACAAGACTCTTTCAATCAAAGGATAAACACTTTGGTTAGACCAATGAAACCTTCTTGTTCAAGCTTTGCTAAAAAGGGTTATACTCCTACTTTGTACCAGCAGCTGACAAAAAAAAGGTTATGAACTAGTAAGAACCAAATAATGTATAGTCCAAGGTTCTGAACAACTCAGAATCTAGTACTTCAAAGTCAAAGATTCTGAAGAAACCAGAACCGAAGACTTAAAAGTCATAGGTTTTGAGGAAACCAAAACCAAAGATTCCAAAATTAAAAGTTCTGAATAGACCAGAACTTAAGACATCAGAGTCTAAGGTTTTGAAAGGTTCACAACCAAAGGTTAAGATGGATTCAAGATACAAAACTTTTAAACAAAGAGTCTTGAATGATCTCGAGCCCTACTAGATGAAAGCTAAGGTACAAGAAGAAAAATCCTTTCAGAACTAACCCCAAAGGACCCATAAGATTATGGGTACCTAAACCTAAAATTATATTTGCATCATATATGTTTCAAGGGAGAAGCAAAGCAACAGTCTTAGTACCTGGACAATGGCTGCTCACGACATATGACAGGAGGAAGGCATATTATTCAAACCCTAGTTCTGAAAGAGGGAAGAACTGTGGGTTTAGAGGAAACCAGAAAGGAAGGATCATTGGTACATGTACAATTGGTAATTCTTTTATTTGAGTTAATAATGTTTGGTTAGTACATAAACTGAAACATAACCTACTGAGAATTAGTCAATTTTGTGGCAGTGGTTATGAAGTAATGTTTAATAAGAACAACTGTATAGTCATGAATGAGTCTAACAAGTCAATAGTGTTCAAAGGTATGAGAAAAGGAAATGTCTATAAAATTAATTTCTCTGAATTGGTTGACCAGAAGGTACTTTGTCTTCCACTAGTTAGTGATTAAAACTGGCTCTGGCACATAAGGTTAGGTCATGCTAACTGGAGATTAATATCTAAACTTAGCAAGTTAAAACTTGACAAAGGTTTTCTAGAACTCAATTATCACTCAGATGCTCTTTATAGAGCATGCCAAGTAGGGAAAATTCATAAACCTCTTTTAAAACAAAGAACGTTGTCTCTACCTCCAGACCTTTAGAACTACTTCACATTGATTTATTTGGTCTAGTTGGTACTACATCAATCAATGGGAAGAAATCTGGATTAGTCATAGTTGATGACTATAGCAGATGGACTTGGGTCAAATTACTTATAACTAAATATGATTCATATGATATGTTTAGCATCTTTGTATACAATTAGAAAACGTAAAGTAATCAAAGATTTTAAAAGTCAAAAGTGATCATGGAGGGGAATTTGAAAATGATCCATTTGAAATCTTTTGTGAAAAACATGGAATTATCAATGAATTCTCTTCTCATAGAACTCCACAACAAAATGGAGTTGTAGAGAGAAAGAATATATCTTTACAAGAAATGGATAGAACCATGATTCATGAATTTTTTTACCTAAGTACTTGTGGGAAGAAGCTGTAAACACAACATGTTATATTCAGAACATAATCTATATATACCTATTCTTAACAAAAATTCATATGAGCTTTTCAAAGGAAGAAAGCCAAGTATTTATTATTTTCATAAGTTTGGATTTACATGTTATATCTTAAATAACAAAGTTTATCTAAAGAAATTTGATGCCAAAGCTCAAAAGGGTATTTTCTTAGGATACTCTGAACACTAAAGGCATACAAAGTGCAAAACTCTGAAACCAAAATGGTTGAAGAGTCAATACACATCAAATTTGATGACAATGAGTCTGGCAATAAAATGTCAGAGCTAGTTGAAACTTTTTCAGAAATTCATGTATCTGAAGAAACTTCAGAAGCTGGTGGTTCAGAAGCTACCAAACCTTCAGAAGCTGGATGTCCAAAAGTTGGTGGTCCAAAAGCTGATCTAACTTCTGAAGTTAATCCAGAGGAATAAGCTTCTGAAGAAGCTCATGATGGCTCACAAGAAGCAACACAATCCAAGAAGACTTTTAAGTACAAGTCTTCACATCCATAAGAGCTAATAATTGGAAATAAAGATAGTCCTATAAAGACAAGATCCACATTCAAAGAAGAACACTCAATGATATAACTCATCTCTATGATTGAACCTACTTATGTTGATGAAGCTATGATGATGGTTTAATTATGGAAATGCAAGAAGAGTTGAATCACTTTCAAAGGAATGATGATTGGGATATGGTACCCAAATCTCACCAGAAGAACATTATTGGAACAAAATGGGTCTTCAGAAACAAGCTCAATGAGCAAGGTGAAGTGGTAATAAATAAAGCTAGACTTGCACCTCAAGGCTACAACATCGAAAAGGTATTGTTTTCTCTGAAACCTTTGCACTTGTTGCAAGGTTAGAAGAAATCAGATTACTCTTATCTTATGTTATTAATCATAATATAACTCTCTATAAAATGGATGTTAAGAGTGCATTTTTAAATGGTTTAATTTATAAAGAAGTGCATGTCAAACAACCACCTGAGTTTGAGGATTCAATCCACCCAAAATATGTGTTGATGGTGTTTGGCGCGACTTTGGTGATTGTTGGCGTCAGACCAATTTCTTTTCTTTTTCTTTGATTTGTACTTCTTGTGTTAATTTTTATTACTGTTCTGCTACTCGATGTCAATTTGTGAATTTTGGTTTATGATGGTTGAGTTGAAAATTGAATGGTTTGATGAAGATGGAGGTAATTGGGATTATGGTATAATGGTGGAGGGTAGTGTATGAAAAAATCACTCCAGAGAGTGAGGTATTTGGGAGAGTGGTTTTTTTCCTTGTGGAATGGTTTTTTCTCACCTCTGAACTGTGTAATTGGACTCCTATTTATACTAATTTCCATATTAACATGAAAGAAAAACAAGTCACATTGACAAATTGTGATCAATTAAAAACAAACAAGACAAATTGGGACCAATTAGAAACAAGTATGAGAAATTGTGACCAATTAGAAACAAGGATGACAAATCGGAAAAGATTATGTACATTATAATTTATTATTTTTTTTTGTGATTTTTTGATTATTTTGTGATTAAAAATAAATAAAATAAAATAAAAATTAAAACAAATACCTATCTAAAAAGTACAAAAATAATATTAAAATATTTCAAAAAAATCAACCTTTGACTTTTTTTTTTTTTTTTACTTTTTAGCAAAAACATGATTAAGTAATAATAATACCTATTTCTTTATTTATTTTTTATTTTGAATTGGGTCTAAAATTGAAAACAAAAATACAAATGCTTTTCATACATCCAAAAAAGCAATTAGTAAAATGCGGATAAAATTTACTACGGAATGATGGCTGGATAATCATTTATCCAACCATTTTAGTTCTTTATTTTATTTTTTGGGTTGATTCGCTCTAGGCCAAGTCTAGCCCCCCATATATATATATATATATATATATATATATATATATATATATATATATATATTATAAATATATATATATATATATATATATATATATATATATATATATATATTTGTTTTAAAAATAAAATTTATTTTGTTGATAAATAACATTAAAAAAATTGATTTTCTTCATAAAAAAATTCTTTCTTTTTGTTTCATTTATCTGTTTATTTCTTCTAATGTCATCTATCTCTTTTCTTTTTTGATACGCAAAGATAGTAGGCAAAATCTATTTAGTTTTTATTTTGTAATTTTAATTTTAATTCTCTTTTCTTTTGTTATATTTTTTTATTAAAATCAAATTTATTTCTTAATTAACTAACATTTATTTATCTTTATCTATTTTTATAACTAATTTGGAATTATCTTTTTTATTTCTTCTATAGTTCCTTTATCATATTTTGATATGTTTATGTTTTTTCCTATCTTATATTTTTGTTCTTTTAATTTTTCAGATCTATTTTTTTATTTATATTTTTCCTATTAAAATACTATTTTATTTTCAAAAAATGGAAAATAAAATTATGTGTTTATTTTAGATAATTTATTTCTTCTATCATATTTTATTTTTCCTATCAGATGTTTTTTGATAAATAAAAGGAAGAATGTTGAAAGCTTAAAAAAACTTTAAAAAACTAGGGAGTTTGGTCTTCACCTTTTTGTTCCAGCAAATTCTCTTATAAATATTATTATTATTATTATTATTATTATTATTATTATTTTAATTAGCAAATAATTTTATTTATTTATTTTATTAGTTAGAAGATGGTTATTTATGATTTACTTAAAAAAATTATGGTATGAATGTCAACAGTCAAAGGAAATGAAAAATGATATTATTTATAAAAAAATTAAAGAGAACAATATTATTTTTATCTAGTATAGCATTTTATGTTGGTGAAACTATAGAAAAAAAATGTAGTGTTATAAGTAAAACTAAAGAAAAAAAATATAACAAACAATTGAGAAAATAAAAAATGAGTTTGATGATCAACTTCGTATGTTTAAAAAGAGGCTAAAAACTAAATTTACTTATTTTTTCTTCTTAAAATTAAATACTATTTTTTTAAAAGTAAAAGTTGAAAGCTAAAAAAAAGTGACATAAAAGAAGAAAAAATTAAATAAAATTCAAAGAAATGTCCATGTATTTGAGAAGAAAACTACTGAATTTGAACATTTTTATTGTTTTCCTAAAAACAAAAGAATATTATTTTTAAAAAGAAAAAGATAGAAAAAGTAAAAGATAAAAACTAAAAAAAGAAAATACAATTAAAAAATTAAAATATGAGAAGATATAGGAATCCTTTTTTGAAATAAGAGAAATGAATAGATTTAAAAAGAATAGGTGTAGAAAGTGAAAATGTGTTATAGATAAAAGAAATTGGAAATTGGAAATGAGGTATAAATTGTATTATAAGGTGCAATATATATAGATATTATAGAGGTATATGCACAATATTAGGGTGACTGAAAATTTATGATCAACAGTCCAAAAGTTTTATAAGTTGAATTTGCTGGTGAAAAATAAAATAAAAAAGTTTAAGTAACAATCAATAGAATAGAAGAGTTTGTTTGGATTGCAGAAAATAATTTGAAAATTTCTTATCCCATTTTATATCCCATTTTATGGGGTGAAAAAATATCTTTTAAAATCTTTAAAATGTCCCTCAAATTTTGGAAATGCATCTTCGGGTGCATATTGTCTTAAATTAAAACGTTGATTGATGATGCATCTCAGTAATATTTTAAAGGTTTATTGCAATTTTGATTCTCCTATTTTTCTTTTTCTTTTTAGTTTTGATTTTCCTATTTTAAAATCCGGAATTTGTGTCCATCTTTTTTCATTTTTTTAACTTTTTGATCCCCCTATTTTAAAATTCAGAATTTTAGTCCCCCTATTTTTATTTTTTCTCGAATTTTGGTCCCCCAATTTTATATTTTATTTTGGATTTTAGTCCCCTTTCCAATTTGGAATTAATTTTTAGGGGACCAAAAGTATTAAAAAAATGAAAATAAGGGGACCAAAATTCAGAATTTTAAAATAGGGAGATCAAAAGTAAAAAAAATAAAAATAGGGGGACCAAAACTCTAGATTTTAAAACAAGGGGACCAAAAGTAAAAAAATAAAATAAAATAGGGGGACCAAAATTACGATTAAGCTTATTTTAAAACATACACCATAGAGAGGTCCACTCTAAAAGACATTTTACACGTTTATTGTTCCGGAGATGTATCTCCATTTATTTTATGGAGATGCATTTTCGTAACATATCAGAATAGTACATGTTATGTTTTGTTTATGTTTATTCAGATGAAGATTTATAAACATTATGTATCATGTTTGTGACGAGATTTAAACCATACAATCGATATGCAAAAAATGCCAAATATAAATCCAGATGGTCCAATCCAAAATGACATATATAAAGTAGTATGAAGTGAAAATAAAATACAATCCATAATGAATCTAAAGTACAACTACATTATACTACTACACTACTACGAATGTAGGACTACATATCCCCTTCCTCTTCTGGATCATCAGCCTTTAATACCCCCCCCCCCCCCCCCCCCCCCCCCCCCCCCCCCCCCCCGATATTCTAGTGTTGTCTCTGGTACATCCATGTCTCTCATGCCTCCATGATGATGCCATCTATGACATGTCTCACATCAGACCCATTAGGGAAGATATCTTTGTCAATGTCCGCATGTGCAATCTTCATTATGCAACGACATATATGAAATACATCCTTAACATGATCTAACTGTGTATGATCCTCCTATAGTATCTCCTGATGAGCTGGCCTCGATGGATCTCCTGGATTAGCCTGCACCATATATAGATGTGACACCGTAAAGAACCACATGATGTACCCGTTGACGTAGTTCTAGTCGCTCTTAGCTATGGTACTTCGTGCCTCCTTCGGTACCAGATGACTCTCATAATCAGCAAACATGGTATCCATATGTCTATATGTCAAAGCAGGAGGAACATAGACAATAATGTGTCTAAGAATGGTCTGAGTGTAGTCGAACTGCCACATCACGCGCTCGGGAAGATTAGGAGCTGTGAGATGTGATCCGCAAGCCAACCATCCCGAGTATAACACTATATCGCAAAATGGAGGGAAGTGTTAGAGGATCCAAGCCTGAAAAGTTTGGAACACACGAATCATCAGTAATGATATTGTAAAGATGAAATGAAAATGACACAAATGACACATAAGCATTAAAAGACCAATAAATATTATTGTCAGTAGTGTTATGCTGCCTGTGACCTGCTTCTCTTCCACCTACAACCCTCTGATAACTTCGAGTACAAGTAGACCAAATAAACGGCCCCCGGTTGTACTCATGTATCCACTTGAAATCCTCTAAGTACCGTAGGTAGACGACATCTGTATAAGTTGCACTTTTATCCATAAAAATCATAGTGTCAACCAAATATAGCAGGTATGCTCTCATAACATACACTATATGGATCCCCACCTGCTCACCATCACCTCTAGCCTGCTCTGCTCTCTAGAGCTCATCTGTATATACTTTTTTTCAGGAATTCAAACCTAGCATGAGCTCCTCTGTTCTCTCCATGTCTGTCAATGCAGTCTCTAGGTCAAATCCTAGATAGTCTATCATTAACTCCAATGTATCGTCTTTGCTAATCCTCCCATGATCTAGAAGTTTCCCCCTGATCGAGAGATGCATCAAACACGACACATATAGACACCTCACCCAGCGGGAGATAAAATGACGAGGTCTCAGTGTGCCATCTCTCCACGAATGCATTAAGCATCTTGTGGTTCACCGTAATATAACCGATCATGCATAAGTCATTCATTGCAGATAGCGATAAAGTTGCCTGAAACTAATCCTCATTCAGTTGACGTAAGCCAATAATCTTCTGCTGGTGGTTAATAACCTTTAGAGGATCACGTTCCTGCAGAAAAATAAATCAATGTCAGAAACTTTTAATACAATAATAAAGGTAGATTAAAAATAATGAATCCAACTAATGTTACCTCTCCGTCCCAAATATGTATGGCAGTAAATTCTAGGTACAGAGGCAGTAGTGACAACTCTATTGGGCCTCCTTCAAATGTCTGAGGCAGCTCTAGCTTATCGTCCGCAACAACCTCACCATTCATAGGTGGCATTGGCTTAATAACATCAGTAGATGGAGGTGGCACTAGCTCAGCAACATCAACAACTGAAGGTGTCACTGGTGCCTCCAATACCACCGGTGACTCGGGTACCTCTGACGCCTGAATAGGTGAAACCTGGCGCCAAAGGGAGGATGGAGGGACTGATGCGTCAGTAGGTGAAACACGTCTCTTACAAGAAGAAGATAGGGAAGCATGAGGAGAAACATGAGCCACAAAAGTAGATGCCTTTGCATGGCTAGAGTGAACAAGAGCCTCCAAAACCTGACTCTTCTCCCACTGGACTAATGCATGTTATGCAATCCTCTCACGCCTCAGTCTATCGTGTCTATCAGCCATAATGTCTGTTAGTAAACCAAATAGTTAGTACAAGCAACACTACAAGCAAGAATAATGCATGTTAATAGAATTAATACAAAATGTCTTAGACGAACAAGCCCTTGCTTAATGCTCTTATTCTTAATTATACCCTCAATGTATTTCTATTTAGGATTCCCTTTAAATATGAGAACTCCCTCTCACTTTCTCTCAATCACTAATCCTAGTGATCAATAATAATAATCAGAATGATCTGTTTTGAATTTATAAATCAATTAAACTAACCAAACTTTATGCCTTAAGATATGAATGAAGCAATGAAGTGGTGCACAATTAACAACAAAAACAAATACTCAAAGGATAAACCCTAACACATGTATATTCAATACATGCACACCCTCTCAAGAGAGGTTTGAGTCTTATTAAATATCAATACTTCTTCTGGGATTTTTCCAATGGGTATATGCAGCTTTGATCTTGTCCAAAAATATAGGAGATTCTATTTGGATTTGCTCCACAAAAGCCTCCAACAAAATATATGATTTGTTTTTAATTCAAATTTAAATCTCCATTTAAATTTGATTTGATCATGTCCAATTTAATCAAACAAATATGCATAAAATCATTTATAAAAGATAGCAACAAATAGCAACAAATCTGATTAAGATCCAATCAGAAAAAAATACTCCAAACAACATCCATCATGACCTGCTGACAAGGGTCAGATGTTTCATACATGCTGGAACATCAGGTTCAATATTTTTCATCGTGAAAGAATTCTTAATCTTGAACACTTAAAATAAAATCTTTACTTGATATATATCACAATTCCAACTTCTCAAATAAAGGATTCAGAATAAATATCTTGCTAAAACTGAGTCACACTTCTAAATCTTGGATTGAAGATATTCTCATTAAGTGAAAATCCAAGTCTTGTAATTAAAACAAGTCCCATTAAATCTCTTCATGGAATCTTTGTTTAATTAAATCTTCACCATAATCTTGGATAAAACTGAACCAAATTTATCTTCAATGCATATCCAATTAAATATTTGCTTCAATGTAAATCCAATCAAATCTTTTAACTCCAAATCTTTTTAATAATCTATATATAATTAATTCTTCTTCAAGCTTATGGATTGATAAAATATTTTTAGAAAATCCTATTGAATAATATTTTCTAAAAGATACAACAACAAATCTTCCAGGAATCAAACATCAATGTACACAAGTTCACTCACAAGGCTTGGTCCGTAGACTGAGACCAGATGCTGGAACGCATGCTAGAACATCTTGTTCCACATATTGCCTCTAAAAAAAACACATCATGTTCCAGGTGCTGAAACACATGCTAGAACATCTTGTTTCACATGTTGTCTCTGTACAAAATACATCTTGCACATATGTTATTTTACCTAATGTAGTCAATCAAAAGGAATAACATATATGAGTCATTTTTCATGTTTAGGTTGTATTAGTTCCCTACAATGATGCAAATTTCCATTTGATGAAAACTAAGGGTGGTAAAATAGGTCGGCCCGTTGGGCATGTTTGTTTTGCCCGCAATTTAGTGCGGGCATGACAACGGAACGAGGCGGGGCAATTTTCACTTCCCCAAACCCAAACCCGAATCCCAAAAAGATCCATGTTTCTCACCCCAATCCTCATCAGAGATGGAAAATTAAAACCCAAATTTGTCCCAAATAGGTTCGGATATCCCCGCTCCGCCACCATATATTTAGTAAAAAAAATTAATAAAAATATTTATTTTCCCCAAATCAAATTACATTACAAATAATAAAATAAAAAATCTCAAAAAATTTCATGCATACTTTTCAAATATTTTAAATAATAAATACAAATCAAAATATCAAAATATTAACATATATTTAATATTCTAAATCATCAAAATTCAAATAATAAAGTACATAATAAAATAAATGGGACGGGTTTGGGGACGGGTTCAGAGTGGGTACTAGTGTCCCTATTACCCGATATGTCCCCATATTTTATAATCGGGGAAATCCCAAACCCAATCAAAGTGGGGTTTCCTGATCAAATTCGGGGGCGGGTTCGGGTGGGTACCTGCGGATATGAGCTATGTTGTCATGACTAAGTGTGAGGCGGGCCAAGAGTTTAAGCTGATACCGCCTAATGTGTCTTCCTTGCCCCGTCCCAGTTTTTTACGAGCTTTTGCGGGCGTTGGTATTAACATAATGTTTTGCATTGTAGGCCTAAAATATGTAGTGTCCGCGGCTCTGCTCCATTCCGCCCTCACTTTTTGCAAAACAGACTAGAGTTTTTTTCTCGCACCCTCAACTATGTATGATCCGCCTCATCTCATTTTTTGCAGACTTTTACGGGATGAAAATGCTCATTTTCCACCCTTAATATAAATTATATTGCTAGACTATACTTCTCATTATAGTTGGTAGATATTATTTTAGAGAATAATATTTACATCTTCTTTTCGAAAGAGATGAAGTTACCTGAAGAAAACCCTAAAGCTTCCAAATTCATCCATCTATCATAATACTTCTCATTATAATATTTTATAACCTTCCATCTTATTTTAGAATTCAAAATTGTTTTTTAGATATTTTATTATCATCAAAGTTAAAATTTTAAATAATCATTTTAAACTATTTTAATTATAATAAAATATTCTTTTCAAAAAGAATAATTCGTTTGAAAGAATTCTTTCATAGAAAGATCATATGAAGTTTTAAAGAAATAATAGGAGGATAGATTTAGTTAGCTTAATTTAAGTTGAAACCCATTTTAAATTTTGAATATGATTTTTATTTGGGAATTGCACCCTAAGATTTTCTACCAAACCCTCATGAAAACTAAAATTACTCTTAAATTTCAGAGATGCATCTTCAAACGCACCTCAAACGAACATAATTCATTAGTTTTTGAGTCACGTCCCAAATAGTAGGCTGAATTTATTTCGGAAATGCATCTCTGTAATGCATAAATACATTTCTAGAAAAATTTTAAAGCTACCTTTTATTCTCTATTGCTTCCATATACACAACATAAGCTTCTTTAGCCTTTTCGCCCTTACACAACCAAGACAATATTCTACCCATTTTTTCGTCGTCGGGAATTCTATTGGCATGAAGCATCTTTTGACACACAAACTAAGCCAAATTAAAGTCCGGTCTCCTAGAAAAGGCTTCAATTATAAAATAATAAGTGTATACATCTAGTACATGCTGAAACCCTTCAAATTTTTCAAATGCCCCTAATGCAGCTTTCCCTTTTCCCATTTTTTTTAAGACATGAGAGGCCATAAAGTTCAAGTTCTTAGATCTAGTGAGACAATTGTTCCATCCATTTCTTAACTTTCAAGGAACTAAGGAATGATTGTTGAAAGCATGAGCATCAAGAGCTTATTCAAATTCTAACCATAGATTGTTCCAATGGTTTGAGTGAGCCATCTCAATGGCTCTAATGGAACTAGAAATATCAACAAAAAAAGAAGAACGAGATCCAAGGTTTTCAACAAAGCCCCTAACAAAATTAGTTGCATTGTTTCGAAAGATACATCCACGAGAAAAAGAAGTATAAGTGGTGGCACCATATGTGTTAACTTTGATCCAGGAAGCAATGGGGGAGACCAAAGGACTTCTATAATTGAAGAAGCTATGGGAGGCTGAATGTAAACACCAAAGGATTTGATGATGCAAAAATTTGTCATAGAGGATGAGAAGTGTTTCCTTGTACCATTTCCAGACATGAAGACAATGGATATGATCTCATTGACTGCATTCCTCCAAGTTATAGCATGATCGTTAAGCATAAAAGAATTTCTATAATTCCAAATGGTACTCAAAATGTTGATGATACAAGCTTGGATCACCACTTTACATTGAGGGGTCCAACCTCTATCAAAAATCTGCCAAACATCTTTCAAGGAGTAGAAGTGAAGCCTAATATCAATAATCTCAAAAGCCAAGACCAAATCGATGGTGTGACTCATTTATGTTTGATTTAGTGTAAATGAGTATATGGTGAATCCAAAAATGCATCTCCGGAATAAATTTTTGAGAAAAAATGGGGTTAATCTCATCTATAATGTATTTTAGTGTAAAGTAGATGCTTCCGAATATGCATTTTCGATTTTTTATATAGTATTTTTGTACTAAATATGGTGGAGTTAACAATTCCCTTTTTTTTTATTAAGATTAGAGTATCTATGAAGTCTAAAAAAAATTACACAATATTTACAAATTATCAATTAAAGAGCTGAAGAAGTTGAATTCAAAAAAAAAATTGTATGAATTAATTTTTTACCGACCAAACAAAATTTCATTGGCATTCATATGACTATATCAAAATAGTGCAGTTTAAGAATAATAAGAGGGCAAAGTAGTTATTTTGAAATAAAACTAGATTTTACACTACTGGGCAAAGTAGTTATTTTGAAAGAAAACTAGATTTTACACTACTTAAGTGAAATTTGAGTTTATCAGAAATAGGATTAAAGTTGAGTTTATTTGTATTAAACAAAAACAACCCATTTAATAAAATAATTTATTTACAACTAGACATGATGTGTGTAGGGCACGCTAGCAAATTGGTGGTATAAAATATCGTATTCTTTTCAAGTTGATGTTTAACGAATCAAACATGAGTTACTTTTATCATTTCTATATCAACATGTTAAATGCATTAGTTAGTTTATTAAAAGAAAAATTATATATAACAGCTTTGAACTTTGATATTCTCAAAAGAGTGACGGACTTTGATTTTAACAAATATTGTGAATTTTAAAATATTTCATGTGTGTTTCATTTGAATATGATTGTTCATATAAGTGACTTAGAAATCTCACATTATTAAAAAATAATGGAGGTTAAATATTTTATAAGTGAGATTATTCATATATTCAATGTCTTAAAATTTTGAGTGAATGTGTGATGTTTATCTCACTTGTGTGTTATTCTTAATCCGATATAAATATTCTTTCTCGTGTATCAAAGCATATGGTGATAGTCATGTGGTGTGTCCTGTTGAAGTGCTCGTGACATGGTAAGAATGTCAACAATGATACAATAGTACGTGGATAAAAGAGCTTCCGCTAGAGGGATAACATAGTGAATTGACTCATACTTGAGAAGAAGATTATTGAGATACAAGTGTAAATTAAAAGTTTCACATTACTTAAAAAAGTGGAGGTTGAGCACTTATAAAAGGTATACTAGTGTAGTGGTAGATTTCTCCTGCGATCAAAAGAGAAGGTACATGTAATGTTTACACTTCAAAGCTCAAATAAGCCATTGAAAGAAATGGAACTTGCAATTAGTGAATGAATCATACACTGGGTTGATGAAGGGTCACCCTTATATAAGGATGACAGTTAGAATCATCATCGGTGGATACGACGCAAGATGTGAGATATCATCTAATGTATATCAACCGTGAGATGGAGGTAGTGTGGTGCTTCAATGTGATTCATTTTAAAAGAGAGTTATTCCTCACATGCGCAATGTGTATTCAAAAGGCATTGTTCATCACGAAGATACTATGTGCACCGTTCATTCTAAAAGTATTGTCCATCACGACAACATTATTCACCCGCCCATACTATTTTATTTTTTTCCATTAAAAAAATTGGAACTTAACTTGTGGGTGTTTTTGCTACTATTTGCTAATTTTTTTCCATTGTTTCGTGAGAAAACGCTTTTTCAATATCAACCAATATGGCTAGATATATTGTGATTTCTATCTTTAAATCTCACGATATTAATTTTAAGAGTGCTTGGATATTTGATTCTGGTGCCACTCATTACGTGACATTTGATTCTTAATATATTTTTCCTTCTAAAATTTTGTATATTATTGTTGTAGATGGTTCTTATACTCGAGTTGATGGTTGTAAATACATTGATCTTCCGTCTTTTAAATTAAAAGATGTACTTCACGTTCATGGTCTTCCGAACATCTTATCTCTATTTGAAAGCTTGCAGAGGATAATATTGTAGAGTTATATCTTTTTATTTCATTGTACTCTTCAAGATCTTACAACGAGAAAGATCGTTGAAGTTACTAAGGAACATGGAGGATTATACTATCTCTCTAGTGCATGAACTTATTAGAATGTGTTCTCTTATGCACTTCAATCTCAGTCAAAGTCCTTAATGCCTCCAAAATATGGCTTTGACACAAACGTCTTGGTCATCATCCTTTTTTATTAATGAAGTGTGTGTTTCCATCTCTATTTTCAAAACAATTTGTTCAGTCTTTTTAGTGTGAAATTATCTAGTTTTCTAAACATAATAAAACTACTTTTTCTTTGAGTCTTACTAAAATTGTTAAACCATTAGATCTTATTCATTCTGATGTTTGGGGATCATCCCCTCTTTCTAACATTTATGGTGCTAGATGGTTTATTTTTTATTCATGTTTGTTCTCGAGTAATTTGATTTTTTTATGAATAATAAACCAGGAGTACCACAATTATGTATTCAATTTTACAATATGGTACAAACACAATTTAGGAATGATATTGAAAGAACGCGTTTTAACAATGGTAAATAATAAGTCAATCATAATTTTCCAACTTTCCTAGTAAACGAGGCATCATCCATGAATAACATATGTCAACACCCCATAATAAAATGATATAGCAGAAAGGAAAAATCATCATTTACTTGAGCTTTCTTCTTTCAAATGTTTGCCCAAATTTATATTGGGGTGTAGAAGTTTGGTCATTGCTTATCTAATTAATCGCGTGACAAATCGTAGTATAGTTAATGTTAGTAATGTTCAGTTTATGGTCTCACTTTTTTTCTTCTCTATTGTAAGGACTTGAATCTCGAGTACTTAAGTGTGTAGATTTTGTCCATGACCATAAGCAACATCAAACTAAGTTAGATTATTGTACACTTAGAGGTGTCTTTATGGGTTATCCTCCTAAGAAAAGAAGGTACAAATGTTATCATCCTCCCTAGTCATAGCTTCCATATAACACATGTCTTAGTTCCTATTTTGAGTATATCTTCTCGTAGTCTTGAGTCTACTTCTAAACCTAAGGTATTGCTTATTGTGAGAGAACATATTTCTAGTTATTGTCCCGAGTCTATTCCTAATCATATTCTGGTTCATCCCTGTTTTGCATGAATCAGGGGATTGGAGTACTTTCCTCCTGCTCGTTGCCTTTTTGCTCTAGAAACAACTTCAATCCCCTGAGCTAGAGGTAAGTACTAAAAATGATTCTCTTATTGGTGTTTCTCAGATTTTTTATACTTAGTGATGTTTATCTGAATGGTTTATCCATTGTTTTCAGAAAAAATAAAATATTTTATCCCTCTATGTATAAATCAATAATATTCTAATCTTATTATCTATTGTTGCTTATTCTGGATGAAAATTACAATAATTTGACGTTAAAAATGAATTCTTGCATGAAGACTTATAGGGGGGCATATATGGATATTCCACACGATTTTAGTTCTACGGGTGTTGTTAACAAGGCGTTTCGATTGAAGAAGGTCTTACATGGACTAAAGTAATTTCCTTAGGCATGGTTTGGAATATTCGTAAAGGCAATGTTGTATTTGAGCTATAAGAAAAGTCAAAAAGATCACACTATGTTTCTTAAACATACATAAGGAGGAAAACAAATTATACTTCTTGTCTATTGTTACAAGAGATTATTTAATTGAGATAAACCACTCAAAAAGAAATTATAAGCAATTATAAGCAGAGTTTGAGAAGAAGGACTTTAGGAATTTCAAGTACTACTTGAGAATTGAGGTAACCTATTCAAATAAAGCAATCTTTATCTCTTATAGAATAATATGTGCTTGAACTTTTGCAAGAAATTGGAAAAACTTGAATGCAAGCCTCCAAGTGTTCCATTTAACAAAATCATAAGATGAGTTATAAGTAGCGAGTCTCAAAGTTGACAAGGGTCAGTATTAGAGGTTAGTGAAAAATTGATTTACTTGATACTAGGGCTAGAAATGAGTCGAGTCGAGTCGAACTCACCTCAGCTCGGCTCGACTCATTAAGAATTCATTAAGCTTAAATCTTAGTTCGAGTTCGACACGAACTTATTTTTAAGTTTAAACTCGACTCGTTGTACGTTCACGAACAATTCGGCTCAACTCGTTAGGTTCAGCTCACTTGTTTCACGGACTTAAAAATCATTTTTTAAGTCTTTTTTTTTATATATTTCACATTTTAAATTAATATTTTTAAAAAAAAAATATTGAAATAAAATAAAATTTATCAAATTAGAATTTAACTTTGTCTCAAAAATCTATTAATTTAAAAACTACACAACTTTCAAGAGATACATTTGACCGTCTAATTCAAAAACTACTCGATTGTAGTTTAAATTTGTCTTTAAAATCCACAACTTCGTCTAAATATTTAGGAACCTTACAAATTTAATGAAATATTACACCAAAATCACTAGAAATTGATACATTTCTATCACAGAATGATTACACCACTTACAACTTTCATTACTCATGTTATTTTTGCAAATGTCATAATATCTCCAACAAGGATGACTCTAAATACAATTGTCAGTTTTACTGCCATAACTAGTACGAAAGGTACAATATAAGGTTAATATTTGAAGTAAATCTTTAAACCTACTCTTAAAGACATATAATCCTTCTCATATATAATTGAGTTGACTCATGAACCTAACGAGTCGAACTATCTATAGTTCAAGTTCAACTCATTTAGTTAACGAACTTAGTTTTACTTCATATTCAGCTCATTTGATTCATAAACCTAGTTCAACGATTTAATTGTCGAACCAAGTTTCAAATTATTTTCGAGTTGGTTTGGTTCATTGTCAGTCCTACTTGATACAAATTAGGTCGAATTTGACACATACAATCAGTGGATAAACTAATTCATGTATGATCCAAGAATGAGACACTTACAGGTCGTAGGTTGTGTTATACAATATCTCAAAATTAGTGGAAGTCTAAATATAGTGACTTACGTTGATGCTGATTATGCAGGTTCAATGATTGATAAAAAAATAACTTCTGTATATTGTACTTTCTTGTGTGAAAACCTTATTACTTGAAGGATTGAGAAATAAAGTGCAGTTGTTCGATCAAGTGATGAAGCAAAATTCAAGACTACGACACTAGAGATTTGTGAATTATTAAGGATGAAACAAATACTAGAAAATTTAAAGATATAGTGTGAAGACTCTATAAAATTGTTGACAATACATTGATTATCAATATGACACATAATTATGTTCATCATGACATGACAACGCGTTGAAATTGACTAACATATCATAAAAAAAAAATTAAATAGTGAATTGATAACATCTGCCTACATACCTTCTAAGCATCATCTCACATATGTGATACCAAAAAATTTACCAATAAAACAATCCAATCAACTTACTTGCAAGTGTGGAACAATTGATATCAATTTACTTGAAGAAAAATGTTTTAAATATTAGACGTAAGTATTAACATTTATAATTATTTTACTTTATTAACGGTTACAATTATTTTACTTTTATTAGTATAAAATTCATTAAATAAATCTATTAAATTTAAATTTATCTCTATTTAAACAAATTAATCCTAATATTATAAATTAGAACTTTAAAATATATTGAAATACGTTTCTACAATATTGTGTCTTTCAGTATTATAGTTGACAAAATTACATGTTTATCATTTGAAAAAACTTAGCAGAAAGACTAATTGAAAAGAATAACTAGTAAATTTCATTTATATTATTAAACTTTTATTTTATAAATGCAAGTGATCCAAATCATGATATTGACAACTCATAATAATTTTAAAAAAATTAAATAAAAAAACCCTGGAATACATCAAACATTTTGACCTAGTCTTCCTTAAGGTGGTTGGTTTTTCTTTTCTACATACAACATGTTGGGTCAAGCATGTCACCTTCCATAGCAACTGGCGAATATTACAAAGAGCCTCCATCATAGCAATCAAATAATCAATCAAATAAATCAATGAATAAAATGAACCTCTCTATCATGTTATGGACAAAACCACAATCTTCCACAATGCTTTTGTCATGAAAATTTTCTGCCGTCCATTTATCATGCTACACCTTGGAAGTTGTCGAATTGTTTATACTTTAGTTTATGCGGTAAGACTTTGTCATGCAAACTCATCACATGTGACACAGAGCCCGACTACGACTCGTTAAAGAATTAATTCTAGAGGTAAAATCAATTCAACTCGAGAACAATCAAAATAAGTGAAAGTATTATTATTATAGTAAGAAATATAATCAAAAATATCTTTAACCAACAAAATAACTTACTCAACAAATGAAATTAACTAATATATGGCACCTTTTGCTGGTGCAATTCCATGAAACCATAACCAAACGAAGCACACAAAAAAAATGGTTCTTTTTATCTCCCTTATGTACAATGTGATTTATTACTCCCCTACAATAGATACAAGAGGTATCAGTTTACAGGTGAGTATCTTTTCAGCGCCATCTCCGACGAGATTGATTCAAACACCATACTCACAATTTCTTTTCGCGATTTCAGCTGGCGTCGAAAGAAGCAATCTCGAGTTCTGCCCACCAAAGTGGTGAAAGTTTTGGAACAGCTACTTCGGGACTTATTTTCGTTATCTCTCTTAATCTTTCGCAAACTTGTTTTATTGTTGGTCTTTGCTCTTGATCAGCATTGACACAGGACTTAATCAATGCGCCGATTTGTACTAATTGTTCTTCTTGGAAGGATACTAGTGTTGGATCCACTATTTCTTTGAGAGATTGGTTCCCTTGTAAATAGTTTGAAGCCCAGTTTTCAAGTGAACCGTCTTGATCATTGGAATAAGGAAGACGGCCCGTTACAGTTTCGAGTAACATGATACCGAAGCTGTAAATGTTACTTGCTAATGTCGCGTCCGTGCGTTTCTTGGCAGAAGATTTTATATCGGGTGAAGCTATTTCTTTCAAGAAACTTAGGTCCGAGATTTTGGCGGCGTAGTCGTCAGTGAGTTGAACGGATGAAGTGTTTAGGCTGCTATGGGCGAGCGGAGGGTTTAGCTGGTGCATATGTTGCAGGCAGTAAGCCGTGCCAATTGCAACTCTAAGTCTTGTTCCCCAATCCAAATGTTCGGCTTCTTTTACTGGAATTTTCGACAAGATCGAAATATCAGTGAGTTTCATACTTAAACAGGAAAAGGATAAGAAAAAACGCGCTTGTGAAAGAGAACAGGAACTCACTGTGTAAATGCTCGAAGAGTGTTCCATTTGGGGCGTATTCAAAAACCACCATTCTGGTGAATGGCTCGTCTTCTTCGCAAAATCCAAGAAGATTTACGAAATTCTTGTGGTTCATCTTTGATAATGTATCTATCTGCATACATAATTGCTTAAAATGTTAACATCAAATAATTGAAAAAATCTACAAAAATTATTTGGTTAGTTTTTCGTGATAATTTACCTTCTTACGAAATTGGACTTCGCAAGTCTTTGACCAATCTTTCAACGATGTCACTGTAACAGAAGCTACGGCTATTTCGACACCGCTAGATAGAGTCCCTTTGTACACTGTGTAAATGCTTCCAACGGGTGAAGTACCGATTACATTACTAAAATCTTCGCACGCTGCTTCAAGCTCCGATCTCTTTAGCTTCGGCACACCTGAAAATGTAAAACTTTGTTAAGCATGTACTAAGGCAGGAATCTTATATTTAGAAGATAAATTCTTAGATTTACCTGTCACAAATGCCTTCTGAAGCTGTCCACTTAATCCGGTAGCCCACGGTTTAACGGTCGCCACCTTGTTGGTTTTCCAGAGATATACGACAATGATTGAAACGATAATAAATGCAGCACCACCCAGAACTCCAACCACAATAGGAGTGTGCTGTTTCTTCGATGAGGTACTTTTGGATTGTGGTGCGGGCAAGGCAGAAGGAGAATCAGAAACATTTCGATCAAGGGAAGATGGTTTTTTCACTTTTGGCGGTGTTGTCGAGGTAGAAGGGGAAGGTGAAGGAGATGGAGACGGAGACGGAGAAGGACTATCTGGAACAATAGCTGCACGATTATGACGATCATCACGAGTACTTGATTGCAGTAGCTTCCGAAGACTTTTTTCACTTTTGCGATTACGCCTTAAAAAAAGAATGACATAAGAGTTCAGATTATGGTAAAAAAACGCGATGACACATTTCAAATGCTTAGTTACATACCATTTGATGGATCTTCCTGTACAACCTGGCGATTTTCTTGCACTAATTAGCTGGTTTTCATCTACTTGAGACTCAGAAATCATCACCAATTCATTAATTTCATGCGACAAACCACAAAGAAGATCATTGTTGTCCAGCAAACTGCAATAAAAAAGCTGAATTGTTAAAAGAAATTCAAAGAAGAAAATTGAACTACGTACTCAGCGTCAGCGCCGTAGTGGCAAAAAAAAAGTTTAAAATTGAAATGTTGAGAGTATTATCCTACAGGATTGTTAGTGAGATATTAATCCCAATATCTTTCGTTAGAGGACCGCTGAAGTTGTTGTAGCCCAAATCCAAAACCTCCAATTCCTTCAAGCGTACAATTCCTTCGGGAATGATTCCGTGAAAAGAATTATTCCGCAAAACTCTGCACAACATATTCATCACAATCTTATCAGACAAATGAACGTATATGGAAATTCAAATTACTCGGTAGCCGCAATAAACGGAGCATCTTGGTAACAAGCAATTACTTACATGGACTTTATGTGAAAAAGGCTCTCGAGCTCCTTCGCAAGTTTTCCTTCAAGACAAAGGTCTTTCAAATTCCTAAGCAACAAAACATTTTCTAATGATTAAACACGCAACATACTACTATTACGATCATGCCAACAATTTAACTTCTTGTAATCTGATTTAACAGAAGAATCATCTTCAAAATTTGTAATGATATTATCAAGTATCAACTGTCTAACGAAAACCAGACATCTAAAGCGTGAACTAGAGCGAGCGGGAAACAATCTAGGCCATGTTTGGATATCATAAGTGATTATCATATAAGTGTTTATATATAAATAATTTCTACAACAAAATGAAGTCAAACTATTTGCACATATAAACTATAAGCTGTTTTGAGAGCCTATCCCAGAAAGAAGCAGAAAACAACTTATGAACATGGCATAAACTTTTTCCATAAACTATCCCAGTTAGTCTCACAAGCTCAAATAAGTCAATCCGAGCATACCCTTATTCATTTCTTCCTTTCTATGTTCTTCGACTTCTACCCCTAAATTAAACGGATCAAACCCTTAAATAACCAAATCCAAACACGCCCTTATAATAAATAACAAATCTTCATTCTCAACAAAAAAAAAATCACAAAATAAGCACTTACAATACCACCACTCTTCCATCGGAACACTCAACTCCAAACCAATTACAAGGGTCAACCCAAACTCCATCATCAACCCAATTCGATAAAGCATCAAAAGGGTCACTAACAATTCCTTGCTTGAACTTCAAAAGAGCTTTACCTACAAACAGAAAGGAAAAAAAAATCAATTTTCTTTCACCTTTGTTTCCACCCACACACAAAACACCACAAACAACAAAAACCCTTACCTTCATCATTCAAAGAACAACACAAACCAAAGCTCTGTAACAAAACACAAAACAACACAAGCCACAAAACACTCCTAAGATCCTTGAAGCATGTGAATTTCCATTCTCTCATTATTGTTGCGTATAGATGCTAGCTAACTCAGGGGGAAAACACCGACACAGATTCTTAATTATTTTTTCTTAAAAAAAACAAACTAGACAAGAAATGAATCGGTTCTGAAAAGTATCGAAAAAGAAAAAGAAAAACTGTGGAAACAATGTCAACTAAACAAAAAGAAAGTTGATCTGAAAACTGACTTGTTATTACACCAACCAAACAAACGAGGTAGAATTCAAAAACAACATAATATAGGAAAGCGCGTGCTCCACAAATGAACATTTCCCATTTTTATTATAATATTTACTTTTAAATCTTTACCAAATCTTAGTGTAGCCACAAAAGAAAATGAATACAATTATTACTAAATTCAAATGACAGCGTATCCAATTCGTGCAGAGAACTTTTCAAGGTATATCATTAATTCGATTCTCAAAATTATTACAGTATGTTTTTTTGCGAATATTATATATATATATATATATATATATATATATATATATATATATATATATATATATATATATATATATATATATATATATATATATATATATATATATATATATATATATATATATATATATATATATATATATATATATATATGAGAAAATAGAATATGTATTGATTTTATACTATTAATTAATTATTAATTTTGTCAAAGTGCTGTGATATGATATGGTTGAATGAAAGTATATTTATTTGAAGATAATGTAACACTAAAATGTGTATAACCATTAAGTTTTCTCTTATAAATACTAATAATATAAGAGGTAGAGATATGTATTTAGTCATAAAGTTGTTTTTACATGAATATCAAATTATAACCGGTTTTATAGTTTTTTTAAGAATTGTAAAGAGTTTATTCAATAATTAATAAAAATTAGTTAATTCATAAATTTATTAATTCATAAATTTATTAATAAATTAAAAATTATTATATGCATATCACTTGTTGCAGAAAATTATTAGGACAGTCAACGAAGGGCATTGTTTTTTAAATAATTTATTTCTTTTTATTTAAATTTTCTCACTTGTATTAGAAAAAAAATATGGGTATCACTTATAAAGTTATTCATGTTATTGGTTTATATTTGTAGTTGGATAAAATATTTATATATATGTTGGGTAATCCATGATCGATAGGCTTTGATATCATAATAGATTCAATGAAAATTCAACTCTTTTCTATAGGAATTTGAAAAAAAAGGTCAATACACTTTATCATTGATTTTTGTTTTTAAATTAGTTTTTATTTATCTATGGAATTAAAAAAAATTACTTTAGATACATGAATAGAGAGAAATATATAAATTTAACACATAATGAAATTTGGGTATCCAATAATTAAACCACATTATTATTATTATAGATATTGGTTTATATTTGGATAACAAAATGGATACCCACATTTATAATTTAGCATTTGAATTATATTTTTAAAAGTGAAACAATTTGGATACCAATTTGATTAAGAATAATCGATTTTTTTGCACACCCCTAATTACCACAAAAACATAACCAAAACCAATGCAACAATCTTGCAGACCATGACAAATGCAACACAAGTTTCAAAACAAAAGCATCACATTAGCATACCATAACAATACATTTAACAAAATGGCATAACATAACAACATATCATCAAGGCCTAGCATAACACTCATTTCCATTGCATAACAATCAGCAGTAGCATGGAGCAATGCAAATGAGTCGCACACCAAATGCAAATAGGCCAATGCGATCATGGTCATAACATCCACATGACATCAACAACCAATCCAAAGATCTAGCACAACAATTCAACATCAATAGCAAGACATCACAATGACATTGCACAAAATCGAGTCAACGATCAACTAGAAGCAATTGAACAAATAACACTTAACTTAACAACAATTAACCATTCAACCCTAACTGAAACAATTCACAACATCGAGTCAACATCAACAATTAACATCACCTAACAACCACCTCACCAATTTAACTGGACATGTCTAACTGGACTTTTTTTTCAACTAACAGAAAATGGAACAACAATTAATCTCTGCAACTAAACTATCATCACTTAATTGACATTTGCACTAACAGAATTGACACATGACTCAAAATCAGTTACACTCTTGTTGGCGTAAGCCCTAAAGGTCAATACTTTTGGTACTTGTATCGAATTACTTATTAATAATAAAAGGTTTTTTGTCTTTATTATGTTTGTTTAATAAAATCCTTAGAATAGCTAGTCCGTTTAATGTATCAAGTGTGACTTAATCATGAGATCCTATTAAACATAAGGACATTATTCTTAAAGTATCTGTAGTCGAGCTTTGTTGTGAAGTGGGATAACATTAAAGCATTAAGACTACTATGTATATAGACTGATGATCACATCTCATGGATCATGGATAAGGAGTTATCAAGCCTTAAACATAGGTATGAATATTAGGAGTAATATTTATACTGGATTGACCCGCTATGAGAATACTATATAGAATGTTATGCAAAGTGTCATAAGTTATTCTCATGGTGATAGTGGTGTATACCACCCTTCGACCTAAAACCACTATGGGCCCTAGATATAGAGTCGAGTTCTTTATTGTTGATCAAACGTTTCCCGTAACTGGATGACCATAAAGACAGTTGATGGGTACTCCACGAAACATGTTGAGGGACATGAGTGACCTAGATAGAATTTGCTCATCCTGCATAACAGGATAAATGTCTAAGGACCCAATATTGAACTGGACAAGGATGACACGGTTTATGCCTTGTGTTCAATATAGACATAAGAGCAAAAGGGTAATTGTACACACAAGTATTATCACAAAAGGATTTTTCAGATCACATGACATTTTCGTGTCTTGGGTAGCAATGATGTGTTGCTAGATACCTCTCACTGTTTATTATGTTAAATACGTGATTTAATATAATTGTCAATGCCGCGAAAACCTACAGGGTCACACACAAAAGGACAGATTGATGAGAGATAAAGTAAATAAGGAACACCATAAGGTACGGTACACTTAAGTGAATTGTAGAACACCGTAAGGTACGGTGCACTTAAGTAGAATACGAAATATGGTAAGGTACCACGCGCTTAAGTGATTTTGGTATATCATAAGATATGGCCACATACACTTAAGTGGGCTTTTAGCTTACAGTCCACATAAGTGGTTCTATAAATAGAACCCTTGTGCAGAAACATTTGTTCAGATGAAATTTTGTTTCTCACTCTCTCTCACTCAAAGCCTTCATTCGTAGCAGCTAGCACTGAGGCTGAAGGAATCTGTTCGTGTGGACTGAGTAGAGGCGTTGTCACCATTCAATGTTCGTGATCGATCCTTAGATTTGCATCAAAGGTTTCAATCACCACAAGAGGTAACGATTCTATCACTGATCATGGTCATTCGTAAGGATTACTAAAGGAGAAATTTTTAATTTCCGTTGCGTTTTTTATCGCTATTCTCCTTCAACTCGAGCTTCTCAAAGTTAGTTATCACAATTTCCTTCCAAATCCATTTTAACTGAATCTGAATATCATAACTAACATAACTAACCTGATCCTAACTAACAAACTCACATCTCACGTCGTGAATCACTTCTAACTGTTTCATTCACATTGAAAGCTAACTGATTAACAGAGTTAGATTCTCTGTTAATCCTCCATCCTATAAATTCCATCAATCTTCATTCATTTCATAAAAATCCAGATCTATTCATCATCACTCTCCAACAAAATTTAGAGCTCTACACAATCTATGCTTCTCATGAACTTACGCTCTCCCTCTCGAATTCTTAACCTCACAACCTCTTAAGAATAAAAAAGAAGAAGAAGTTTCATAAGAAGAATAAACAATAAGAAGTTTCATAAGAAGAAGAAATACGAAGAGGATTCAGAGCTTTGTACCTGATCTCCGACGTTGCTCGATGAGTTGCTTCCGTTTTCTTCATATATTCACTTCATGCTTGTTACCAAAGGGTAGAAGAGGTTTAGGGGAATCAAAGTACTAACCTCCAAGGATTTGATTCCGAGAGTGAAGGATTTAATTTTACATATAAGGTTTAGGGTTCTTCGAGGAATTGCTTTGATTCAGACTGCTCATGAAGAATTATCGCATCTCGAAAAATACGATTCCTCGTGATGGTCGCAGAAAAAAAATTAGTTCGAACAGAGTCGCCACCAAACTTTATTTATCCCAATCAAGGAATAGGAAAATATCGATAAAACCTTTAAAAAATAGAATAATGATCGTCACAACCATATTCGTGTTCGGGAGTCGATTACGCAAAGGGAAGGTATTAGCACCTCTCACGTCCGTTGTACTCAACGGGAACCTTTTAGTTTAATTTACGATTTGAATGTTAACTAAATGTTATTTGTTTTCTTCGAGTGATAAAAAGATTGAAAAATAGAGATAGATGGAAACCTCAGAAGGGGGGAAAAGGGAGGTTTTTTATCAATGTGCTCGCGAAGATCTAGCAATCTCCTTCCTACGTATCCTTATGATGCAATAAAGAAATCAGAGCATTCGTAGTTCGGGGAACTACGATTGGTTGGTGTCTTTTAGTAAACAGCTGTTTAGATCGTGTTCTAAAGGCTAAACATTGGCTTGTTTACTCTCGGCTGAAGCTTAAGCACTAGTTTGTTATGCGCATTAGAAAGGATTAAATAGTGTTCTTTATGAAAAGAGTTTTGATCACACGGAGGTGACAAGTTGGATTAATATGTTAAATGTTTTGTTTGATTGGTTTCGATCGCGCGTGGGCGAGAAAAGATAGATTTGAGGTGTTGAGATATTTTTGTTGGATGACGATTACTCGGATAGTCGAGTAAGGCAACTCGTATCCAAATAGTCGAGGAGAGGAATCAAAGGCTCTAGACCATCTCTTTTTTCATCCTTAATTGTAAAAGGATTTAATAATAGTTAAGGTGTTTTGAATGGATGACGAATACTCGGATAGTCGAGTAAGGAAACTCGTATCCTAATATTCGGGAAAGGGAATAGAAGACTCTAGACCACTTTCTTTTTCATCTGAGTGATTATGAAAATAGGTTTATGTATGGTTGATGCGTTTTAGATAAACGACAACTACTTGAATGGCTGAGTAAGGCAACTCATATCCAAGTATTTGAGGAGAGGAATCAAAAGCTCAAGACCATCTCCCTTTTCGTGTAATTTATTATGAAAATGATTTGATTTCATTGAGTTAGAAGTTTGGTAGTGAAATGACAATTGTTTGACTAACCGAGTAAGAGAACTCGTATTCCAACAATTGAGGAGGGGAGTTAAAGGCTTAAAACCATCCCTCTTTTCATTCCTTATTACGAAAATGATTCGATTTGATTAAGTTTATGCGGGTAGAAACGACAATTATTTGATTACGAGTAAGAGAACTCGTATTCAAATAATCGAGGAGAGGAGTTGAAAGCTCAAAATCATCTCCCTTTTCATTTCCACATGAAATGGTATTTAATTGTGATTAGGTATTATAATTTAATTTTGGATAAAAATACTCGACACTGGATCGAGGTTTTAAATTTGTGTTTACGAATAAATTGGATTATTTTAGTGTACCAATCATCTACTCGATTAATTAATAACCGAATAGGTCTCATTGTAAGAAAATCCAAGAGTAAGTCATGTGAGGTTGATGGCGATGCATAAAAGCGATCGACTTACAAGGGTATGAAAATGGGCTCAATATTGAATTGAGGATTATTTAATTTTAGCGGTTTAAAGTGGTTTTGAATCGATGAGATTGGAATGGATTTGGTTTAAGAATTGATGATGAAGTGATGGTGGAAGAAATCGATCAATGTTTAATTACCAAAATTAATTGATTAAAATTTGGTTAAATCGATTAATTAAACTAATTAAATTAATTATCAAAATTATTGAATTGAATCAAATAACTAAGTTAATTAAAATTAATTAATCCAAAATAACTTAACTAGTCAAACTTTAATTAATTAATTTTAATCATAGTTAAACGATATAAGTGACAATTGTCGATTTATTTAATGGAATCGATGTGCTCAAAACCAGTTTGTACGAAATGACAACATAATTAATGTCATTCGTAAGATCATAACTTGGTGAAATATTCGATTAATGTATTGAAACTGGGGCGACATAACGACATGAAATTACTGAATCCACGGATTTAATCTGGTTTTGAACAATTCGATATAATTGGACCGAAATCTATATACACCATAAAATTGAATAAGCAATTAACAATATAATCTAAATTTTAACAAACCAAACCAACCATGTGATTAATAAAATAATTATAATATTATGAACTAACAAATCAGTTGGACCAAGCAATATTAAGATGATTAATTAAAACAAAGTACCAGTTAGCACTAATAATGTCCAAGTTTGAAAAGAAAAGAAAAAGTAAATGAGTTGCAGGCCTCTGCCAAACGTGGTTAAGAGGTACTTTAATATACACCAAGCTCATGAGGCAACAACAACATAAAAAATGGTTAAGCCACAAACCGACACGGTTAAGCATTAACAATTCCATCTGCAGAAGGTTGATGAACACACCATAACATATAAAAAAATGCAGCCTCTAAGTACAAGCAAAGTGTATTTGGATCACGGTCGATAACCGTCACACGCAACATCAAAACATACATATCAACGCTTCACATTAGGTCAACATGAGACTCTTAATGGATAAAAACCAAACCTATAATGAATTATATACAAACAGCTCTCTTGAATTTAAATCCAACAATATCGATAATCACTTGGCTCAATTCGTACGCGCATGAACTAACAAAACCAAAATGTTTGCATCATTCCAAAATCAACGCAACCTTTCCATATATTCCATAAGTGAAATGATTACATAAACTCAAAACTAAACATCTCGATAATGTAAATCAAAGATATAAAACAATATTTTAGCCGAAGTGTAATTCACATATAACTGAGTCGTAGCAGTAACACGGATGATGTAGTGTCAAAACAACACTAGTAGCACATAATGTCAAAACGTTCCGTTCAAATCAAATCGTCAACCAGTAACCGATTCGAATCGACGCCTTGTTATAACAGTGTTGTCATCGTAGCTGAACAACTTCGATTGTAGGCCTTATGTTCCTGCAACAGAGGTGTTGTTGGTATGGTGGAGAAGTTTACACGGTGAATCGCGTCGATGGAGATGGTTGTTACCGGATGGAGGGAGTATCAACGGAGGAGGGAGGTTGTTCATCAGAAATCGGGGGAAGGAAGTGAGTGGCGGTGTTGTGTTTGGAAGCTGACGGAGGTTGGTGACGGCGTCGTCGCCGTTTGTGAAGGAGCTGGACAGAGTGGACGATGGAGAAAACGTGTGGGTTCTGCGGAGAAGATGAAGTATGTACGCTGTTTGTTGGTGGTGGAAGTGAGAGCGTGGTATTTTTGTTGTGCAGAAGAGGAAAGAGTTTTTGAAAAGACGAAGGTGATGGTGGATGATGGAAAGCAAAACGAGGGACTGCCTTTGTGGCTTTTCTGAGAAGATGAGGATTTTCTTTCAGCGGTTTTCAGAGAAAGTTATTCCTTCCTCTTTTTTCTATTTCGTTTCCTTTTGTCCTTTTTGTAGAGAGAGAGTGAAGTTCTTTTTTTGGTCGTTGAAAAGGTGGGTTTCGTGGTGTGGAGTTTTTATTATTTTTCTTTTTTCCTGTAGCCGAGAAAAGATAGAGGGAGTCCAATTATTTTTGTCTTTTTCGAAGAGAGAGAGTTGAGGGAATTCTCTCCGTCCTTTTTTATTTTTCTTCCTTGTTTTTGTACGATAGTGGACGCCAGTTGTCCCTATCCGTTGGCTATTGAGAGAGCCGTTGGAGCTGAAGCCAATCTAGTCTCTTTTTATTTTGTCTTTATCCAAGAAAACCAAAACGGATCCAAGGAAAATTTGTTAGTTGTTCGCGCCTCACAACTAGGAAGGGAATATTGTTTTATTTTTCTGACTTTATTTAATAATATTTCTATTTGAATTCTAATTTTGATTGGATAATGGAATAAGACAAGGATTGCAAATGAGAATCGTGGATTAATTTGAATTGACGATCCTGATTAACCCAAAGAAGCACAAGCAATTTTAAAATGTCCAATATGCCCCTTCTAGATGATTTTAATTGATTTAAAACAATTTAAATCAATCAAATCAAATAAAATTCGCATCTTTCTAAATACACACGATAAAAATAAAATGAGAATACGAAAAATTCTATTTATTTCTTTTGAACATTTTGGAGAAAGAATAAAAATAAAATGAGTGAAAATGAATAAATGTCTGGCGAAAATTTGCTCGAAAAATTAAATCGAACGCACTAAAATGATCAACACGAAATAAACTTAATTGGAAAATACAATGTTTCTTTTAATTCTAAAATAATTTTCCACCGGTTAAAAGGTTCAGACGGATCAAAATGCAACTGAAAAAGTCATCAAAAAATATAACAAGCACACCAGGTTAAACTACGTAAACCGTAGATTAATAATATTGACGTCTGCAATCTTGATTTTGAAACTTTTTACCCGCTGATTTCGCACGTGCTTAAAGAATGATTTAACCAATTTGTCTGTATATTCGAGAATTTATTCCGACTGATATTTTAGGTATTATTCATGATGAAATGCATATCATGCTGTATATATGATGCAAACTGAAATCAAAATCGAATTTATAAATGTTTTGAAATGCCCGGACAAAATTGGGGTATGACAGCTGCCCCTATTTAATTACCTTGAACCAGCAGGTATGAATAACATCAGTTTTCATACATTCATGGTGGAAGATAATTAAATACGACAAGACCCAAATTTTGTCCTTTGAGATGCAAGGAAGAAATGCAGAAAGAAAAATATAGTGAGAAATACAATAAGAAAAAGTTATTAGAAGGTAAATGAAACAATCAAGACTCTCTGGAAATTGTCAAAACAGTATCTTGAATGCCATGATCGAGATATTCCAACAATGGAATGATATCTCAACTGAATCTAAGACTTTCTGAAAATTAGCAGAAGAGTGTCTTGAACTGAACGCACAAAATTTTCTGAGGATCAACGAAGTAGTATCTCTAAAAATGAATGAGACTCTTCACATTAATGAAGCAGCATCTCAAACAGATAAATGAGATTCTCTGAATCAACGAAGCAACAATCTTATATGATATAATTAAGATATTCCAACATGGGGAATAATACCTTAATTGAATCTAAGACTCTTCGAGGATACTAGAGAAATATCTTTGAAAACGAATGAGACTCTTCACATTAATGAATCAGCATCTCAAATAGATAAATGAGATTCTCTTAATCAACGAAGCATCAATCTTATATGATATAATTAAGATATTCAACATGGGGAATGATACCTTAATTGAATTTAAGACTCTTCAAGGATACTAGAGTAGTATCTCCGAAAACGAATGAGACTCTTCACATTAATGAAGCAGCATCTCAAACAGATAAATGAGATTCTCTAAATCAACGAAGCAACATCTTATATGATATAATTAAGATATTACAGCAAGGGAATGATACCTTAATTGAATCTAAGACTCTTCGAGGATACTAGAGCAGTATCTCTAAAAATAAATGAGACTCTTCAGATAAATGAAGCAGTATCTCAAACGGATAAATGAGTTTCTTTAGATAAATGAAGTAGTATGTCAAACTGAAACTGAGATTCTTCAGATAAATGAAGCAGTATCTCAAACAGATAAATGAGATTCTTCAAATAAATGAAGCAGTATCTCAAACAACAACTGAGATTCTTTAGATAAATGAAGCAGTATCTCAAACAGAGGAAATGAGATTCTTCAAATAAATGAAGCGATATCTCAAACAGGTAAATGAGACTCTTCAGATGAATGAAGCAGTATCTCAAACAGATAAATAAGATTCTCTGAATCAACGAAGAAACATCTTATATGATATAATCAAGATATTCCAACAATGGAATGATACCTTAATTGAATCTAAGACTCTTCGAGGATACTAGAGCAGTATCTCTGAAAACGAATGGGACTCTTCATGTTAATGAAGTAGTATCTCAAATATTCATCTGTTGGTGGAAATATTTTAGAAAAGACTCCCTTTGGAGGAAATTTACTAGAAATACTCTACAGGGGAAAAGCTCATAAGAGACTTTTTAGGGTAACCTCTGCTTGGGGAGCGATGATAGCAAAGATGCTGGGGAATATCGTTATAAACCATAAAATTTGAAGAATGACTTGCTGGGAAATAATTCCACGAGCACATGCAGAGTAATAATTCCATTTAACCAAATGAGAAAAGTTCGGGATGCATATGAATGACCCTGGATCCTGATATTTGTTATGTTTTTTTGTATGATGCTCCATTTTGGATGGAAGCACCTGTGCGTGTAATGATGTATGAGATGTATGCATGTATGCAATTGCTGGGGATATTTAGGGTTGCATGTAGGAATGCAACTGATTTTTGATTTTGTATAAGGCTATGCATATATATGATGATGATTAATATGACTGTGTTTTTTTTTAATTTTCCTGTTTGGTAGGAAAACCATTTATGAATGATTCATGTGATGCATGTGGGAATGCAAATAGGTAATTTGGGCTTTTGTAGGGTTTTATTCTTGCTTGCCAATGAAATTGGACTTTGAAGGGGAACTGCCAAACGAGAACTGGTGAAAAATATTGAATTGTCAGATGAGAACAGAATTGAAGGATATGTTACCAGGCGAGAACTGGTGAAAATAATTGAAATGTCAGATGAGACTGATTTTGTTTTTGTTTGTCAGACGGGAACTTACTTTTAAAGTAGACTACCAAACGAAAACTAGTTACGAAAAATAGACTACCAGACGGGACCTGGTATCGAAATAGTTGACCTACCAAACGAGAACTGGTATTAAGAGATAATTCATTGGGCGAGAACTAGTATTTGGTAAATGATTTGTCGTACTGATTTCTGAAATAGTTCGTCACACGGGAACTGGACTTTGAAATAAGTTGTCAGACGAGAACTGGACTTTGAAATAACTTGTCAGACGGGAACTAGACTTTAAAATAAATTTCCAGACGGGGAATGAGCTTTGAAATAAATTGCCAAACGAGAATTGGACTCTGAAAAGGTTGGCTAGACGGGAACTGGGCTTTGAAATAAAATGCCAAATGAGAATTGGACTTTGAAATAAATTGCCAGATGAAAATTGGACTTTGAAATAAATTGCTAGACGAGAACTAGACTTTGAAAAGGTTTGCCAGACGGGAACTGGGCTTTGAAATAAATTTCCAGACGAGAACTGGACTTTGAAAAGGTTTTCCAAACGGGAACTGGGCTTTGAAATAAATTTCCAGACGAGAACTGGACTTTGAAAAGGTTTGCTAGACAGGAACTGGACTTTGAAATAAACTGCCAAATGAGAATTGGACTTTGAATTGCCAAGCAATGTTGGGCTTTGGGGTCAGATTTTGTGTTTCAAGGCTTTTTGATGTCTGGTTCATGTTATGGGGGGTTAGGCCCAATAAGTTACATGATATGCATGGCTTTACGCTAGATCAAAGCGACATGACTAATGCATGAGGGTGATTTATGCAATGATTTGCAGGTTTCCAAAATGCCCCTGTGTGGGTATTGGAAGAGAAGGTTCTTTGCAGAAAGGCTTCTTGTCTATCAAGAGGTTATTTTATGGAGTGACATCATGATTCCCCGACATTCATCTTGAACTTTGCAGTTGATGATGTGTGAAAAAGCTTTTGCTTCAACAACTTGAAAACATGGAGAGGATTTGCTCCTATGTTGCTCATCTTGCCCCAGTTTGCTAAGTCTTTGCGGGAGTTTACCTCGAGAGGATTTCGAAAGCAATTGTACCATAATTTGGAGATGGCTTGCCCCAAAATCTTGAGCCATTAAAGGATTTGTCCTTGATTAAGCGACTCTCTAAGTGGTTGACTTTTCTGTGCTCTTGAGGTAAACTTGCTCCGGTATGAGCGTTGAAGCGACTTAACTCACCCTGACTGAACACTGAAGGGGTTTGCCCCTGGCCAATAGAACCTCTAAGTGATATGCCTCTAGTTAATAGAGTCCTGAGATGATTTGCTCTGGATCAACTGATTCTCGAAATGACTTGCCCCCTAATGAATAGATGTTTGGACACTGTTTCAGATTGACCAATTCTTAGAGTAATCTTCTTATGATCAAATGATGTTTTTGGGTGACATGCCCTTGATTCATGGGTTATGAGCAAGCTTCTCTGATTGCTCTTTGTTGAAATTTCCCTAATGTCAAGTACTGACTTGCAGTTAAAATTGTTTATTCAGAAATGGTAATTTTAATGCGATACTCATGCAGGTTTTGAAAAGAATCATTTATTGGAATGATGTGATAGTGTGTGATGAGTGGACCATTAATCTAAATGCAATGTTGATTTAGAAATTTAAAGTGTGAAAGATACATCAAGAAGATTATACCAAAGTAAAAGATTAGTAAATCTTTAGGAGTCAGTTTACACAAGCTTGATGTAGTATGCTTTCAGAATAAGCCCTGCTTCAATTAGGTCTTTTATGGGTTGTAACGTGGTCTGGTTCACTGTTTTTTGAAACAAAGGATATAAGGCTCAAAGTTTAATTTTAACTCACCCCTTCTTCATGATGAACTTCAGTCCTACGCTCAATTAATTCAACACACACATTCATCTTCTAAGAGATTTGAAGGTGTAAGGATAAAGATGATGATTCGAGGTCTCTTGAAATGGCAGTCACCTTATTTTGTGTTTTTGGATGTCGATGACCCTTTTTGATTTTGGTATGGTGGTCACTGAATCTTGTTTTGTTTTGTTGAGGGTTTTCGTGACCTCTTTTGATTTTTTTTGTCTTGATCCCTAACTTTTGCCTGGACTGCTTTTGAAGCTTTAGTCCATCGGGATTGCCCTAATTTTTTCCTAAGTCTCCTTTTGGGGGTATGGACTTAGCGGACTTTTTTTTGAAAAATTGTGACTGCCAAGTCATTGGCCATTGAAGAACAACCGACATAAATTTTGGATTTTGCATGGTTCTTTTGACACTTCAGGTGTGTTCGAAGAATATCATGTGGTTGATCCTCAGATGGGATGTATTCTCTTGTAATTCGAATGTGTAGTCAGATTAACTAAACATTACCCTGCCCCGGGTTAAACATAAGGATTTGTATATCCGAAAGAAACACTTACTTCTAGGCTCTAAGTGGTTGATTAGGGATAAACTCCTTATCTCTCCAATGTTTGAGGATTTGAAACAATGCTTGCACATCATCAGCAGGATTTTATCCGAAAGCATACAGTCAACAATTATGGGTATTTTGTTATCGTCATCCTGCCTCAAATCATTTTTAAAACAACAGTTATAATAAAGAAAGTGAAATGGGAGAAACATGGATGTATTTTTTTGTTTTTGATATAAGAGAAGAAAAATGAGCGAACGCGAGATAATTGATTTAAAACATGCATGATTACCTCATTAATATTACCATTAAAAATAACAAAGTTTAAACACAAGCAACTTTTAATAACAAAGAAACTACAAATGCAAAATGAAGGCAAATAAGTCCAATGATTGACAGTGCTAAGGATGTCTTCCTGTCAGAACTACTGGCATTAGAAGATACCATATGAAGTCTTCGAACTCATTCGGGCGAGAGGTTGACATGCACCACCAGGTTTCCTTCTGGAAATGATATATACTTTTTTTGATCAACTGTTGAACCTTGGCTTTGAAAGCATTGCAATCTTCAGTTGAATGCCCTATTGATCTGGCATGATAGCCACACTGCACATCGGGATCATACCCAGGTGGGTATGGTTCTGGCAACGGCCTGAGAGACTTGGGTTCCACCAGCGAGCTTTGAGTCAGATATGGCAGAAGTTGACTGTATGACATAGGGATTGGATCAAGAGGAGCATTCCTTCTTTCCAAATTGTTTTAAGGCCTATGTTGGTTCAGATGTTGATTATGATCTCCTTGACCATGAGGTCTTTGATTTGTATGAGGAGCGGTCCATGGTTACTTGAATGGCGCTCTAGGCGTTGCTGGTTGCCCATAAGGATGGCATGGTGTTGGAACCGGTGACCTCTGAAAAGATAAGGGATCATAAGGTCTTGTTGGTGCACCATGCGAATACCCAACATTTGTTATGACTGCATTGGTTTCATCCTCTTCTTCCTTTTGAGAATTGTTGGGGGATTATGTCTCGCTAGCTTGGTTGCTCGAGGCGCCTTGAATTCTTCCGCTTTTTAGGGCACTCTCGATGCGTTCTCCAATTGTCACTAAGTGGGCGAAGTCTGATAACACATTACCTACCATCCTTTCAAAGTAAGGACTTTGCAAGGTATCCATAAACAGGTCGACCAATTCTTTATCCATGAGTGGTGGTTGCACTTGGGCTCCCAATTCTCTCCATCGATATGCATAACATTTGAAAGATTCGTTGCTCTTTTGAGATAAGTGTTGCAGCTTCCTTCGGTCTGGAGACATGTCCAAGTTGTAGTTGTACTGCTTCAAAAAAGCATTGGCTAAGTCTTCCCATGACTGAATATGGCTTCTTTTCAATTTTGTATACCAGCTCAATGGTGCTCCAATCAAACTGTCCTGAAAACAGTGAATCATTAGCTTGTCATCGTGAGTATGTGATTCCATTTTTTGGAAGAACATCACCAAATGGTTCCTTGGACAACTATCCCCTTTGTACTTCTCAAAGTCGGGTAATTTCAATTTTGGAGGGATCACTAGGCTTCGCACTAAGCATATATCGTGCCTAAGATTGTCATTCACATCCATTGCTCGGACTTTCTCCTCAAGGGCACGAAGCCTTTTAACATCGGGATTGGTCAATGGAATCAATTGGGGTTGAGTAGGAATGTTTACTTGTGGAGGATCATAGTCAGGCAAAGGATCATACATTGGATTGGTAATTACGGTAAAGCCTGACAAGGAACCAACATTCTCTATGACACCATGTTGAAAATTATTCTTTGACTAGGCTAGCCTAGCTTCCAACATCTGGCCCATCTTGCCTTTCATGTTGTTCATATCCATTTTCAGCTTAACTTGATTATGTTCCCAATGTTCCCTTGTCTTTCAGTAGCTCTCAATGGTTCAATACAAGTGTTGGGAAATCATCTTGTTGGTAATGGACAAGAGGACGAGATGAGTTTTTGTATTGGGAAATGATATGCATACTAATGGAATGCGAATGCATGAAATGTAATGTAATGTTCAGGATCATATGAATAAGTAAGTTCATAGGTTGGTCAGAGCAACGAGTAAATATCTTGGTATCTCTGATTAACGAAACCCCATAGGTAGGCTCTACATGTGATAGGTTCCCAGAATCATGGATCCTTCTTGAGAACGTCACCGCCGTGACGAAGGCTCGTCGGACAGTAATACCCTCAGATGATCTCGTCTAGGGGAGGTCTTCATATTGTCCCAACAAGGAAGGCTCCTTGGGGATTCTACTACACAACTCTTGAGTCCAAGGTTCTAACAAGGTTCTCAGAGTCATAGATCGAGGATGGAAATATTACTGTAAAGTAATAATACGTCCAAGGGATCTCATCTGATTAGGGCTTTCATATTAACCCAACAAGTCCGAAGTCTCGTAGGTTAATACTACACAACCACCGGAGATGGAACGGGTTAGCATGTCCCTAGAGTCATTAATCCAACTTGAGAATACCATCGTCGTGATGAAGGCTCGTCGGACAATAATATCTCAAGAGAATCTACTCTAGGCGGGGTCTTTGTATCGTCCCAATAAGGAAGGCTCCTTGTGGGCCTCTACCACATAACCACCAACTTAAACCTATGGTTTTTTTCAGACTCGGGTAGAGAGCCTATCTCATAAAGTGCCAATAATTAGAGAACCCCGATAGCAAAATAAGAATCAATCAATAAATCACAAAACAATAATTACAAAAGAGCAGTAATAACAAAATAAAGATAACAAATAAAAAAGGTTACATTCAAACGGAAATTGAACTAAGTTAGACTTGACTCTCTTTTGCTTGGAGCAGAAAATTTCCCCAGTAGAGTCGCCACCTGTCGCATCTCGAAAAATACAATTCCTCGCGATGGTCCCGGAAAAAAAATTAGTTCGAATAGAGTCGCCACCAAACTTTATTTATCCCAATCAAGGAATAGGAAAATATTTATAAAACCTTTAAAAAATAGAATAATGGTCGTCGCAACCATATTCGGGTTCGGGAGTCGATTATGCAAGGGGAATATATTAGCACCCCTCACGTTCGTTGTACTCAACGGGAAACTTTTAGTTTAATTTGCGATTTGAATGTTAGCTGAATGTTATTTGTTTTCTTCGAATGATAAAAAGATTTAAAATAGAGATAGATGGGAACCTCAGAAGGGGGGGAAAGGGAGGTTTTTTATTAGTGTGCTCGTGAAGATCTAGCAATCTCCTGCCTACGTATCCTTATAGTGCAATAAGGAAATCAGAGCATTCGTAGTTCGAGAAACTACGGTTGGTTGGTGTCTTTTAGTGAACAACTGTTTAGATCGTGTTCTAAAGGCTAAACATTGGCCTGTTTACTCTCGGTGGAAGCTTAAGCACTAATTTGTTATGCGCGTTAGACAGGATTAAACAATGTTCTTTTTGAAAAGAGTTTTGATCACACGGAGGTGATAAGTTGGATTAATATGTTAAATGTTTTGTTTGATTGGTTTCGATCGCACGTGGGCGAGAAAAGATAGATTTGAGGTGTTGAGATATTTTTGTTGGATGACGATTACTCGGATAGTCGAGTAAGGTAACTCGTATCCAAATAGTCGAGGAGAGGAATCGAAGGCTCTAGATCATTTCCTTTTTCTTCCTTAATTGTAAAAGTATTTAATAATAGTTAAGGTGTTTTGAATGGATGACGAATACTCGGATAGTCGAGTAAGGAAAATGATTTGATTTAATTGAGTTAGAAGTATGGTAGTGAAATGAAAATTGTTTGACTAACCGAGTAAGAGAACTCGTATTCCAACAATTGAGGAGAGGAGTTGAAGGCTCAAAACCATCCCTCTTTTCATTCCTTATTACGAAAATGATTCGATTTGATTAAGTTTAGGCAGGTAGAAACGACAAATATTTGACTAGCCGAGTAAGAGAACTCGTATTCAAATAATCGAGGAGAGGAGTTGAAAGCTCAAAACCATCCCCCTTTTCATTTACACATGAAATGGTATTTAATTGTGATTAGGTATTATAATTTAATTTTGGATAAAAATACTCGACATTGGATCGAGGTTTTAAATTTGTGTTTACGAGTAAATTGGATTATTTTAGTGTATCAATCATCTACTCGATTAATTAATAACCGAATAGGTCTCATTGTAAGAAAGCCCAAGAGTAAGCTATGTGAGGTTGATGGTGATGCATAAAAGTGATTGACTTACAAGGATATGAAAATGGGCTCGATATTGAATCGAGGATTATTTGATTTTAGCAGTTTAAAGTGGTTTTGAATCGATGAGATTGGAACGGATTTGGCATGAATTGATGATGAAGTGATGGTGGAAGAAATCGATCAATGTTTAATTACCAAAATTAATTGATTAAAATTTGGTTAAATCGATTAATTAAACCAATTAAATTAATTATCAAAATTATTGAATTGAATCAAATAACTAAGTTAATTAAAATTAATTAATCCAAAATAACTTAACTAGTCAAACTTTAATTAATTAATTTTAATCATAGTTAAAGGATATAAGTGACAATTGTCGATTTATTTAACGAAATCGATGTGCTCAAAACCGATTTGTACGAAATGACAACACAATTAATGTCATTCGTAAGATCATAACTCGGTGAAATATTCGATTAATGTATTGAAACTGGGGCGACATAACGACATGAAATTACCGAATCCACGAATTTAATCTGGTTTTGAACAATTCGATATAATTGGACCGTAATCTATATACACCACAAAATTGAATAAGCAATTAACGATATAATTTAAATTTTAACAAAACAAATCAACCATGTGATTAATAAAATAATCATAATGTTGTGAACTAACAAATTAGTTGGACCAAGCAATATTAAGATGATAAATTAAAACAAAGTACCAGTTAGCACTAATAATGTCCAAGTTTGAAAAAAAAAGCAAATGAGTTGTAGGCCTCTTCCAAACGTGGTTAAGAGGTGCTTTAATATACACCAAGCTCATGAGGCAACAACAACATAAAAAATGGTTAAGCCACAAACCGACACGGTTAAGCATTAACAATTCCATCTGCAGAAGGTTGATGAACACACCATAGCATTTGAAAAAATGCAGCCTCTAAGTACAAGCAAAGTGTATTTAGATCATGGATCAGCTACCCAATGGTCATAACCCGGTCCCATAATGAATTATAATTTGAAAGTTATTATCAAAATTGTGCACGAAGGCATTACCAAAAAGTTATTGTTTTTCTGAAATTTCCAGCACGATTTTCATCTTCTCCAACCCCAAAAACGTCCATGAAACCATCATCAAAAATATTTTACCTCTGAAACAAAATTATAACCCTTTGTTTCAGATACCCAACGCTTCAAACTTCATCCCAAAATGATTTACGAGTTGAAAATTACAATCAAAACCGTACACAAAGGCGTTAACAAAAAGTTGTTGTGTTTCTAAAATTTGCAGCACGATTTTCATCTCCTCCAACCCCGTAAACGTCCATGAAATCATCACGAAAAAATTTTTATGGTTTTAAATTCAGTCATAAATATACATATATCAAGCACTACTTATATTCATATAATCATTGATCTATATACTATATTAATCTCTAAAACCTTCAAACATCGTCAATGATGAACATACATGGACACTTTAAAACATAAAATTCATTCAACAAATATCAACATTCATCATCAATCCAAAGAGAATTAAACTTTCCTCTACCCTTCCATTCATATCCCTATTATTGAACCAAATTCTCACCCTTACCTTGTAATTCCAGAAAAATCTAAGCTTTTTGTTATTCTTTTCCTTAGATCTCTCACGAGGTTTTCCTTACTTTTCTCTTCTCTTGCCTCTTTTTCTTCAATTCCAAAACTTTCACATACACTAAACTTTTTCCTTCACTTCTTTCCTCCTAAATTAAAAACCTAATTTCTATCTTTATAACATTTTATTAAGACCCAACTTATTACTAACTTACATTATTTATTTTAATTTTTCACAATTCATATTTTCCACCCCAAACTCATTATTTCCTTATATTTTATTATTTTATTTAAATAATAACACTAAAATATTATTTTAATCAATTAAATAATTATAAATAAATCTACCAACTTCTAATCACTCTCTATCAAATGGTCACCCACCCTTGTTGTTCTAACACACCTCAATTATCACACAACTAATAATTAGATACACACATAAAATTATAAAAAATTAATATAAAAAATTTCTAAAAAAATAGGATGTTACAATTGCTTCACATAGAGCAGCGGGACAAGTTGCTTTAGATCCAACCATCATTAAAAGATTTTGAGATAAGGAATTTAGGATCATGTGAATCAGAATTAATCAACTACTAGAATAGATCAAAGACGGTGAATCTAGCGTTCAATCTTAAGAACTTTGGATTTGACAAATTGAAGAGACTTTGAATCGATGAAATAACGCGAGAATGTGAGATCGTGGGAAATGTGGAAATGAGAAGTCGATTCCTACAAAAGATGACATTGTTCTGTCAAATAACCAGAGTTGGTCATAAGACGGTGGCTGCGATGAGCAACAATGGAGTTGAGCTTCTTCTACGGTGGTGGATGAGTTGACTTAGAAGGTTAACACTCTAGCACTCAAGTCACTATTTAAAAGAGATGAGTGAATGAAGTTTGAATTTGAAATTGCGTATTTGAAATTAGTCCGTGTGTCCTTTATATAATTGAACAATTATAACAACTTGTTCATCCCGAGGCGTGTGACGCGGGGAGCCGTTGAATGTATCATGATTTTGGATCACCTGTATTGTTCTAGATGATAGTTCATCAATGCTACAATTAATCAGAGTGAACCATTACTTCCTTCGGATGGTCGGTCGATGGTCATTCTAATCTGTCCAGAATAAAAATAAATTAATATTATTATATTATATAAAAAAATTTATACACATATAAGATTTAATTATATTGTTATTTTAATCTGTTTTGATCCCCTCTCACGTATTTTCATAGAAAATTAATAATTTTTTTTATTTTTTAACTTATATCATTTATAAATTTTCACAATAGGTTTATATACGATAATTTATCATGTTTCACAAGAAAATTGTCATTTAAAAAATAAAAACATCGTTAATTTTAAATGCAAAAGTATGAGAAAAATATTAAAATCATTTAAATTTAAAATAGGATGATCAAATTCGTAAATAAAATAAAAAATAGATCAAAACTGTAATTAAATCTATATTTTATGATAAATAATTTAAATATATTTTGTGTCTTTACAAAACTACGATCTTATAAATTCAATTATTTATAAAATTATTATTAAATTCTATTATCTTTTATAAGAATTATTTGAGTAAACATAATTTTAAGTTACTTGAAAGTAAAAAATAGTCATTTATTTATTTTTTAAAATTTGAAATAATTGTACTATTTTTTTTTATTAAAAAAAACTCATAAAAGTCATTTAAAAATCACAATTTTCACATTTATATCAAACTAGCTGTGTACAATATGTTTGCGTGTTAGACTAGAGTGTAAAATGTGTCTTTGCTCAAGCTGCATCCAACTAAGTAGAAAACACGGTACATTGTTGAACATGTACAACAAAAGAAAATCCACGTGTCATCAAAAGCAATATAATTGACTTAAAAAAGATATTGTATAGTTGAATTACACAGATGATTTGTTTCTTAAATTTATATATTTGATGAGTAAAACATAATCTATGTTTTCTGTTGTTGTATGTATCCTATCTATTACTGCATATAATCTAAGATTGTTGCATTTTTAATGTTACATTTGTAACTTCTATTTCTTGAAACAATCACGCCATAAGATTTAAAGAAAAAACAATAGATTCTTATAGTTAATAAATAAAAAATTATATCAAAAAACAAAAGAAAAGGAATGTATCGTTTTTGTACTACATGGAAAATAATGAATTAACGAGTTTTGGAATCTATCATTCGCCGGTGACTTGACTAAGACTTGGTCAAGATAAGAATATGAAAATCATGTCCTTGTATTGTAGTGAACTTGGTAAAAGACTCCCTTGCCGATTTCGATGGCTTTGGCCATGTGGTGACCTTGCTTGGAAATTACACTCGTTCTACATGCTGTCTCTAAATATATGTAGCCATTTGTTGATTAAATTGTGAAGCCTGTTTTTTATTTATAAAATCAAACATAAGAAAGATTGAAGTACAAAGTATAAAATAGTTTGGAGATATGAGAGGTACCAACCATATTTGGAACATCAAAAGGATATAAAGAAAAAACATGAAACACCGACAAAACAGTCCAAAGAAAAAATAAAATAAGATCAACAAGTCCAAACGCGTAGAAAGGGGCGAAGCTAGTAACATGGATGGATCCAAGTATTATGTTAGAAAATTAATTTAAATTGAATGGATTGAAGATAGAATCGGTAATGAAATCACTTTTTTTATAAGTATTTCAAACATTCTCAAATGTCTTAGAGTTGAAACGCAAGAATATCCAGGATAATTCAGCATATATTCGAGTTTGCACAAGATCGATGAAAACTCGAATGTAGGGAAGAGTATCTGAAATTTTAGTGAAGAGGATGTATGTTTTTGTAATATTTTTTCTGTATTCTGAATGAATTATTTATAGGTCATATTAGTGTTGTTTCACAAGGTTGCAAACTATGTTACATTAGTGTTTCACAAGGTCACGTACTTTTACTAAAAATTACATTGTTTCGCATACTGCAACATTCTTCAAAACTTGCATACTTTCATTCTGCAACACTTCACAAAGTGTTGTCTATTTTCGAATTCAAACCTAGTGCAACACTTCATGAAGTGTTGCCCATTTCTGAATTCAAACATACTGCAACACTTCACAAGTGTTGTGTATTCTTAAATTCAAAAATTAATCTTCACTTGAATATTTTTCTTGTCATTTTGAAACACACTTGATATTATTAATTGTTTATAATTTACAACAATTCCCCACTTGTTCTAATAATGACAAGATCAACTCCAGAAAAAGAGAAACAAAGAATGTTAATACATTTAAGTATCTTTCGATTTGAACTTAACCTTAGTAAGGATAATGCAAAGTCTAATTAGAATGTTAGGTAGCAATGCTTTGAACAATTATCCCTTGTGATTAAACCGGCGTTATCTTACACACATTCTTTAAGGATTTCCCCCTACATATCTCGCCTAGCACTTATTTATGGTCATATGTTTTCCTGTTTCATGAATTTTTCGTGAGAGAAACTCTAACTCTCACTTTGAGACGACACCCTCTCGAAATTCACATAGGTGAAATTCATATTGTATCCTTTTCCATGAGACACATACCCTCGGTATTGAACTTCATTAAGAGTTTAAATAAAAACTCACTCCTCATTTTAAAGGTCAACATTATCATGAAAAGTTTGACAAACATCCAAATCAACGACTTGTTGTTACCCATTGAATCTTGAGTTTAATGTTCTGTTAACATAAGATTGGGTTGCCATCGCTGTCGGAACTCTTACTCAAGGAGTTTCAACCTCATGCCTCTCGAGGTTATTTTTAATAAGTCTCTGGTCAGTGGCTTAGTAAATGGATCAACCAAATTATAGCTCATTGGCATATAGGTGAGTGAAATGATTCCATTTTTAATCAATTTTCTTACAAAGGAATGTCTAAGTCCTACTTGCCTAGACTTTCTGTTATACCCTTTTTGTATGTTCTAGGTAAAGTGGTTTGACTACCGCAATGTATCAACACCTTTGAAACATTGTCTTTAGCCAATGGAAATTCCAAAAAAAGGTCCATCAACCACTCATCTTCTTCACCAGCTGAAGCAAGAGCCTCAAACTCTGATTATATGGATGAGAGAGTGTTCCACATTTATTTCTTCCTCTTCCAAGAAATTGTACCCTCAACTAGTGTAAATATTCATATAAATTCAGATTTATGATACTCAACACTTGATATCAAACTTGCATTGATATATCCTTCTAATATGTCAAGAAATCTACCATAATGGAGATCAAGATTTTTGGTTTTCATAAGATAGCCAAAAATTCTAATGATGGCCTTCCAGTTCTCACCATTTGGATTGCTAGTAAAATCTACTCATTTTATTAATTGCAACTGCTATATCGGGTCTAGTACATTGCATGCACTTACATATTCTAATTGAGTCACAACTCTTCCATCATTATTTTGAAGTTTGACACTAGGGTCAAATGGAGTACTCACTTTCCTGAAATATAAGTGTTTGTACTTTCTCAACATAATGTGTTTGACTAAGTTCATAACCCCCACTATTTCACTTTACTTTGATCCCTAAAAGTGTGTCAACTAGTCCAAGATCATTCATCTTGAATGTGGAAGTTAAAAACCTCTTTGTTTCTAAAATTCCATTCATCTCATTGCTAATGATCAATATGTAATTAACATAGAGACAAAGAAATATCACAATATTCTCACACAACTTTGCATACAAACACTTGTAACAAGAATCAGATGAAGAAGGTTTTTAGATAATCATGCATGATGATGCAAGAAGGTTTTTAGATGAAGTGGGAGATGAAATTATGAGCAATTTAAAGTAGTATAATATAAATTACAATGATCACCTTAGTTATGTTCACGTGTCTTAAATCTTAACTTGAATTTCTATGGTAAACCTTTTTGATCGACTTCATTGTTGATGTGAATGACATTTTTTATCCTTCTCTTCTTTGATAATCTTTGTCTTCATCAAAATTTAACTAGATATAAGATATATTCCTCACAATCTCCCCCTTTTTGATAATGACAAATTCTTTGAATTCACATTTTGATAATGATTGAAAAGTCTCCCCTTAAGTTGTGTGTCTCACCATTAATTGGTGAATCTTGCAATGATAAAGTCAAGCTTTTAATGTCAGTGTGTGGGTGCTTGTTTAATCCATACAAGGATTTGTCAAACTTGCACAACTTTTGTTCATTTCAACATAACCTTCTAGTTGGTCCATGTAAATATCTTCATCGAGATCTCTATTTAGATATGTTATTTTGACATTCATTTCAGGAACTATAAGGTTATGCAAAGAAGCTATTGCAAACGATGCTCTAATTTTCGGTGTGCTTGCTCCTAGTGCATATGTGTCAAATTATAAACATCTTATTTTTGTTAAAAGCACCACTGATCATTAATCTAGACTTGTAGGTGTTTAGTGTATCATTACACTATGATACCTCCTTCTAAACAAGAGAAGACCCTTGAAGCTATTGTTTTCTTATAAGTCGTAGGATCATCTTCCACTTGAAGAGTAATAGGAATTTTACGAACAAAATTCTTACCATTTCCTTCCATTAGATAAAAGAAATAAATTGACTATCAATTTTGTTGGGTCTTACATCCTTAGTATTTAAGACTCTCTTGCTTATTCTAAGTTCGAGTTGTGTTTCAACAACCCATAAAGAATATTTCCCGCGAGATTCTTCATTAGTGACGGACTTTCGGTTTGTGTTTCAAATTCCTGTGGAGAACCTTCCTCACATGGTTATTCATTTGTGGGAATCTCAAATTCATTGTCCTCTGTGATAAGATTCTCAAAATTCTACATCTCAGGATTCAATAGTTACCTTAGCATTCAAATTCAAAGGTCTATATAAGCCACGATCCATCTTTAGATGATCTTTATGTCTTATAATAATAAGTCTCATTGAACACAAACATATTATTCACATAGCACTCAAGTTGAAATTCATTTTAATAATTTAAAATTATAATTTTAATGAATTTGACCACTTTAATAATAAATCTCATTGTTAGGGCAAGGTTAACCGTTAGTGAAACTAGAGAGGAAATCAGTTCGGAGTTATGACCCTGTTACAATTCTGTTATGAGTTGTTAAGTGTTAGTTGTTGGTTTGAATTTCAGTTAGTGAAGAATTATTAACATCTTGATTTAGTAAGGAATTAGTTGGATTGTAAGTTAAATAGTTTGAATTGTTAGTGAATTAGTGGTTGTCAGTGATTAGCATAATATGAATTGAATTTTATTGTGTTAATTGAATTTGAAAGTTAGTTAGAGTATAGGTGATTAGTTAGGTTGTTAGTAATGCTAGAAATTGCTTGATTCAAATGTCGATGGATTTGAATAAAAAATAGTGAGTGATTGTTAGATTATTTAATTGAATGTGAAGTTTAATCTATAATAAGGTTAATGAATTGAAGAATTGGTTATAGTTAGTTTGAACTAGGTTAGTTAAGTGAAGTTAGTATAGTTGTTTATTTTAATGAAAAAATATCTATTAGCAAGTTAACATTAGAGATGAGGTATGTTAGCTTGAAATGGACTAGGATGTAGTGAATTGAAACTGTTATGAGTTAATGAGTTAGCTTTGATTAAAATGTTTGGTATTGTTGGAAATCATCATTGAATAAATGTGAAATTATGATAACTAATATGCGTTGTTGAGCTGTTAATGAAACTAGGCAATTGTTTTGAGTTTGGACATTGATTTTGAACTAGACAATCAATTAATTTTGCTAACCATGCTAATTGTTGCGTGAGTTGTGAGTTGAGTGAAACTATATTGAAATTGGATTAATCATGCAAATTCTTTGTTAGTTAAAGGAATTGATGGTTGGAATGGTATGTTGTCTTGATTCTTTTGTTCTAATTAGGCACATGTATGCATGATTGTATGGCAGCAATGTATGCATCAGTTAGTGGAAAAAAAGGAAGTTGAATTAAATGTTAGTGGTGATGGTTGTAACGGTAAAATTTTTGAGATTAAGTTATCAATTAACTTAACTCGCAAAGCAAGAGTCGTCACCGCGCTTTTATTATTTCCAAAGGAAAAGGAAAAAAGTACGAATAAAACCCGAAGAAGTTTTTAAATAAAACTAAAAGAGAACAAGGGTCTGAGGGTTAGTTATGCAAAGGGAAGGTATTAACACCCTAAACGTCCATGGTACCCCATGGGAACCTCTTTGAAAATGTTCCTTTTGGTTTGAAAAATGAGTGTTATTTGTAAAAGATTCGAGAGATGGGAAAAGAAATATTTTTTCTTATTTTGCGTTTTCCGAGACTTTTGAAGTCTCATGCTTACGTACCAATAAAGTGAAATGGAGGATCAAAACCTCGTAGTTTGTGGTAAAAATAACAAAGGAGTTTGTTTTGATTTTTTTTAATGAGAAAACATTTTGTCATTTTAAGGAGAATACTCAACTAGTCACCCACAAGTATGAGTACTTTACATCATCATGAGAAGGGCTCCAACTTGGATAAGGATCGACAAGAATGCCACTAACTCTCACAAATGGAAAAGAATTATCATCAATACTATGGGGATAAGATGATTATATCTCAACTATGGCAATGACTCGTGTCTAATACTTTGAGAAAAGTTTTAAAAGGAAAGGCGCACAAAGGCACAAAATAATTTGAAAGAGTTATGCATTTTTTAAGTCTTTGAAATTGGTCTAAATATGATTAAGATGGATTAATATTTATTCAAGAAAATATTTTGAAAATCTCTTGACAAAAGTCAATGTTTATTGAGAAAGTGGTTCAAGTTTAAAAAAACAAGAAGGTTTTCAAAAGAGAGAAGATTTTGAAAATTAAAGAAGGGGGAGGAGAAGAAGAGACTATCCTAAAGCATAAAGTAAAAGCTAGGGAGGAAAGATATAACAAAGAATTAGCAAGCCTTTTTGATATAAGTCAAGCAAGAATACCCTCCTTTGGATTAAGCCTCAAGCAAGCCAGAATAAGCAAATAATAGTCCATGTATCAGATGAAACTAGAGTAACTCAACCAAGTCTTCAAAAGGAAATTTCAAGTCAAAGGTACCAGATGAATTCTAGGGTCTCAAGTCATAAGTCCTAAAGCAAATGTCAAAATCCTAATTCTAAGTCCATAACTCCACAACGATGCATGAATCAGGATAACCAAGTTTTCCCTTTTTTAGGTTTTTTCTTTATTAATGTCTTCTTTACAATGATATAAAAGAGAGGTCCAAATGGACAAAGAACAAAATGAAAAAAACACACAAATAATATGATATAGAATGCTAAATATAAAGTATAAAGGAAATGACATAAAGATAAAAGCATAAAGTAAATGATTTGGAAATAAAAGGTAATACAATAAGATGTTAGTAAAGGATGTTAATAATCAAAGATGAAAGATGCTTTAGTCATTTTTTGGAGAACACTCAACTATCCACTCACAAACATTAAAATATGAACCTATACATCATTTATGAAAAGGGCTCCAACTTGGATAAAATCAACAAGTATGCCACTAGCTCTCACAAATGGAAAAGGAGCAACATTTTCATACAATACCATGAGGAATATGAGACTTACAATCTCACTTATAAAAATGCATTTGTTTTTCTCGGGATAAATTTAGCGCTATTTTAAGCAATCGTAATTGGACTTATGTAGAAGTCACAACTATCTGAGGTCGGTCAATAATAATGTTTGTGTTAATACATGCTAGAGAAATGATATGTAAATTATTCTTCTAAAGACATGCCACACAAAAAAGAAAGAAATGGGATGATCAAGCACAATGGCTAGGAGGATGGTCAATTACTTTAATCCATACTTCATGACACTTAGGATAAACTTATGCATTGATCCAAAGTACCTTAAATGATTCATGATCAATTAGGAGGTAAATTTGAAATGATGAAAGTTCATCAAGTACCAATCCATACATCATGAAAAATACGGACACAAGCCATCCAAGTGATCAAAGGGAAAAGAAAGAGATGAAGAAGAGAGACACAAGAGAAGTCACACCCAAATTGGACCAACAGTTTGATCAAGTCATCATAAAAATCAATCATCCATTTTGGTGGATTATGATTTTCACCCCATCAACACCCAAGATCCATTGAGTTTGATGAGACTTTAAGTCAAAACCATCATGATCCCAGGCCAACAGAAGTTCACAAGGGTCACACAAATAAAAATGAAATTAGATGAAATAAAAATGCATTAAAGGTATTTTTAAATGAATTTTAAAATAGGAATAAAATGAAAAATCCATAAATTCCTTCAAAACACCAAATAAATGGCCAAGAAAATTATGGAAGGTTGAAAATAAAATAAGAAGTATATAATAATTTTTCCAGAATTTTAAAGTACAGAAAAGTATTTTTAAACCAATTAAAAAAAGGAGAAAAGAGAAAATTCATGAAAAATAGAAAATCAGTGAAATAAAATGTGAAAAAATAAAAATCAGATGAAGAAAAATAAAAGAGATTTTTAGAAATTATTTTGGGATTTTTTGGATAAGAAGTGAAATTACTATGATTTTTTAAAGAAAAAGTAATTTAAAATGATAAAAGAAAAATAATTAAAATCAGAAAAATACGGAGCGTTGGATCACGCCTCATTAATTGACGTGCCAAATCCAACACTCCAAATGTTAGAGAACATGATGGAACACGGTGCAAGCCAAACACAGGATCCAATTTAAATCGAATCAATCAAAACATTTCATTTTGCCAACGTGTCTGATCAAACTCATACAACCTGAGAAAACTTCGATCGTCTTCTCCGGTGAGTTCTCACCGGAGTTTCATCGTTTGGTAAATTTAAGACACAAGATCACCACCATTGTGATCCTCTTCTCATCCGGAATTCAACCTTATGCTCCAAATTCATTTATATAAACTGAGCAAAGGGAATTTCAAGGAAGTTTCAGAAACAAGCAAACCACAAAAAATTAAAATTAAATGAAGAACATGATCAATCAACACCAGATAAGTTAGGGAAAAGCATCAGAGAGTGAAGGACTACATTGTGGTAACTTGTTTGAGTTCAAATGATTCTCAGAACTACCTTGTCCAAATAGTGATCAGAAGTTGATGAAACTCGATTTGGTTATAGCACTTCAGAAGGTCTCAGAGCTTGGGAATTGTTGCAAAAGTTTTAGAGGATGCCGAAGGTGCTAATGGAATCAAGAAATTGGATTGAAACAAGCTGGAACTCAAAACACGATAATTAAATTTTCTGGAAAAATTTCAAGTTGCAGCAGGGATTTCTTGGCTCTCCAAAGCTTGGAAATGAATGCAATAACTTCCTCTATTTATAAGGAATGTGATTGGATCCAAATACGTGTGAAATGATTCAGAATTAGTGCAAAATGAATTTGATTCGAGTGTGTGAAAAATGTGACTTGAAACTCCCTAAAACTTAGCCAAATGATGTGTTTCAAGGCTCAATTAACTTCTTGAGACTTGGTTAAACATGTTTAGGTCCAAAACACAGATAATTTGGCTTGGAATTGCAATTAGTGAATTTCAAAACTCGGGCAATGACAATTTCTTCAGTTAGAAGTTACCATGTTCAACCCAATGGGGCACCTTGCTCAGGAGGCTTTTTGATCCCATTCTTTTTGCAATGTGTTAACGTCATGGCCAAGATTACAATGTGCGAAGAAAGGTTGAATTTGGATGCTTGAGCAAAAATTTATGTCATGTTGCAGTTGGCATGAAAAACTGATCATATAACTTAGAAAAATTTGAGTGCTCCATGGCTGAAAATGACCTATAATGTCTTAATGAATTCCATGGTCTTCCAAGCATATTCTGACCTTGGTCCTTGAAGCAACCTTGTAAAGGGCATCATAAATGACATTGTGCAAAAATAATCAACCTAAAATGTTGAAAATTGAAGAAGTTATGATCTTTTAAAGTTTGGGAAAAGTCACTTGAAAATAGGTCAAATTTCACTAAGTTCCCAAATGACCTATAATGTCTCAAAACTTTTGATGATTCTTCAAGCATAATTGGATCTTGTCATGTAAAGATAAGTTGTAGAGAATGTTGAGAAGAGTCATATGCAAAAAGAATCATTAAAAAATGTTGAGAATTGAAGGAGTTGTGATCCTTGGAACTTTGATTTCAATTGTTGACTTTTTGGTCAAACCACTTGGAACAAGCTTGTGTACTTAGACTTTCCTTGCATTTCAAAGCACATGGGTGATCATATCAACTCAAAATAAGGTATCCTTGATTTCCTATTGATTAAATTTCTCAAATATTGAATTTGCTTGTTGAAGAAGGCATGGAAATAAACACACAAACCTTTTGACTTTCCTTGAGAAGTAAGCAACAAAACCTTGAGATGCTCTTGATTAAAAAGCCCTACCTTGCACAATAAACTTAAGGAAAACAAAAAATATTTTTGATATTTTGATTAGTGGTTAGATAAGCAATTTATCATATAAACACAAAGGTTAAACAAACCAACAAATAGGTGCTTGGTGATCCCTGCAAGAAGCAAACCTAAAGGTGGATAGGGGGAAGGACCAAGATCTGACCTTGTTTGTGTGCAATAATGCAAATGATATGTGGGATATTAGGGTTAAAAATTAGGGTATGAAAATGGTATGCTTCATTTTTAATTTTAAACTGTTGTGGATTGGGAGTAAATTGGTTCATGTATCAATTGTTTGGATGGAGCATGACAAATAGTGCATGACAATAAGTGGTATTTGTTAATGATTGATTAATGTTGTTATTTGGACTAGTGTGTTCATTGTATGTGGAAATTGTTATGACATTCAGTTTGAATCTTTGGAGTTACTAGGTTAGCTAATGGAATTAAGATGAATTTAGGATAATTGAATGAATTTGTCATCATGAATAATATATTGAAATATGTTAATGAAGAATGGATGAATTGTGAGGTTTAAAACATGATTTGTTTGATTGTGTAGGTGTATGTGTAGTGCCAAGATACATTGAGATTATGATATCATGATCTTGTGTTTTCTAATTATGTAAGTGTATGATTTGCAGGGATGGCATATGGTAAGAGGGTGGACTTGGCATAGAACAAGGCATAACATGGATTAGTCATGAAGAATCTTGGTGCAACATCAAGACTCATGAAGCACTTGAAGGCTTTGGAGGAATATCTTGTGAATGAATAAAAGTTGAATAGGGTCTAAGTTAGATCAGTTGACTTTGGTCAATAGTTGACTTTCAATTGACTTTGGTCAACACTTGACCAAAAGTCAATTGTAGGTCAAAATGTAATTTTTGTATGGAATTTTGTAATTTGGATCTTTTGTAAGGTGACTTGAATGTTTTTGCAATAAAAAGGCCTTTTGAAATTAGTTGCTTGTGTTCTAGGAAAGAGATTTCCCTTCCAAAAAAAATGAATTAGGACTTGAATGAACCTTGAATTTGATTTCTTTGTCTTGAATCCAAGTTGCAAAGCCTTGAATTAGATGAACCACCAAACAAACTAGCCATGTAGGATTTCCATAGAGAATGGTTAACCTTGAAGCATGTATTCCAGATCCATTATCCATGAAGTAATCAATATACCCAAAGCACATACCAAAGATTAGGGTTCCAACAAAACCTAGCCCAAAAGCCAAACCCCCCATGTCAAATGTATCATCAAGCTTCCATAAGTTTGATCCACAGAGAAACCTTAGCTCAATGGTAGGCATAAATAACAAGGAACTTTGAATCAATGGTATTTATTTGAAAAATGCAATTATGAATGAATGCCTTAGATGATGATGAATATGAAGATGAAGTGAGGATCATAAGCTAGATAAAAATGAAAAAGGTAGGGCAAATGTGGGTGTATGACAAGTGTAACTTGTTCTTCTAATATAACTCAATTTTTCATATTACTAATTTTTAAAGGGGAGGACGTCACTAGAATATATAGGAAAAAAGTACAAGATATATCCTTTGGACCCACAATAACCAAACACTTTAAAAAATTAACTATAACAAGAATTACATCTTGAAGAAGTTTTTAGGAAAAGATAGCCACTTTGCTTGGTGCCAAACTCTCCCAGATAAAGGGCATAACTGAACCAACACTTACTTGCACTAAGCTTATCCACAAGAAGGGTAAAGTAAGATGTAACAACCGAGTATAGAACATCTTTCCTATGTTGCCATCTCTAGAGACCCCTATTTATTAGTCACCATTTTACTATATTTTATCATTGTTTTAGTAGTAGGTTTGACGTTATGTCAGTGCTTGCATATCAAATTTTGATGATTTTATAGACTTTATTTATGATATGAGGATTTTAATATTTAAGAATGATCCATGCGTCACATGATCTTTTCGAAAAGGATTAACATGTTTTGTAGGTTAGAGGAAGTCAAAGAAATGGTTGGAAAAGGAACACAACAAATTTTCATAAGGATTCACAAAGTCTACTTTTCAAAACTTTTTACATCATGATGTACGTGTGATATTTAAAAAAAATATCTAGAGATTCGTAAATCGGATTGATGTTAGACCGGTGGAAAATGAAAGCTTACATCAAGGGCTATGTAAGACCCCAATTTTGACCCTAAGATCCCTCATGTAATTCCATCATAAGCATTAACATTGTGATCATACCTTGGCATCCTCCTTACCCCTCCTTCATTGGGTTTGTTTTGGGAGAGATCACCAAGCACTTTGTGATTGTATCATACTTATATTTTATCATTTCACTAACCATAACATCAAAAATATGTCTTTGCATTTGTCTAACTCTTTTGTAGGAAGGGCATGATTCCATTGATTCATCAAGTTCACATCTAGGGTTTGAGACCCTCACGACAAAGAGAACAACCATGGATTGATCTAAGAATGGTTATGATCATTATATATGAGTCCCAATGTTCTCTACATATTATATTGATCAAGTTTTCTTCAAGAGTTTGAGGGTGATTTGCCTTGGAAACCCTAGTTTGACTGGGTATCTTGAGTAACTTCTCCAACAAGCTATCTCACCAATTGATAAAATTTCTCAAGGGACACTTTAAAATTTATCATCTTATGCATATATGATCTACCATGAGCAAAGAAAGTCAAGAGAATTGGAAGTTAGCAAGTTGGTTGATGGTGGTTGGCCAGATGGATTCATCTGATTAAAACTGGGTCTCCCTAGACCCTATCTCCTACAATTTTCACCATATGAAAATTATTCCAAGAGAAACCTTAATCTAATTTACATTCCAAACAACTTTCATGTTAAGATCTAGATCTAGTTTTGCTTGGAAAATCATTTTCTATGTTGAAACATTACAGGTCATTTTGTCTAAATCCTAATTTGAAAGTCAACTTCCCAAGGCCATAACTTGCTCATTTTTTTTTAGATGAAAGATTTCCAAGTTTAAGAATCAAATAAAATGTGTCTACTTCAACTTTGATTTTTGTAGTGGAAGCTAATTCAACTTTTTTGAGCATGTGATATGAGGTTACATTATAGGTCACTTTTTGACCTATACCGTTGATCAAGTGATTTTTCCAAACTTCAAAAATGCAAAACTCTATCATTTCAAATCCAAATGATATGAAATTGGTGACCATTTTGAAAGTTTTTGAAATATCTACAACTTTGATGAAGACACATTTCTCATTTGAAGCTCATATAAAAAGTTAAGCAAGGTGGAATATTGAGACATATGGCTTGACACTTAGAAAAAATTTGATATGTCAAAAATTTCCAAATTCCACCTCAAATTTCTTCAAGTGACAAACTCCAAATGAAAAAGTGTTGAACATGAAAGTTGTTCCTATTGATCTCACCTTTCCAAAGAGCTCAAATTCATTCATTTTGGACAAGGAATGCATAGGCTGCACATGGCATGAACATGTTGTCATCACTTGGCAAAGATCAAACTTCAAATCCAAATGTACACTTGCCTTGCAATCCAAGCTGAATTCAGACTACCTAACATTCATTTATGAACTTATTGCAATGATTTTATGGGCGTATGCGCGCCCATGCACCCATGCATCATCGATGACCAAATTTGGAAAGTGATTTCAAGTGTGCAAATATCAATGGTTTCAGCTATAAATAGAGCCTCATATGCTCAGCAATCAACACACATTCGCGCCAACTTTGATCCCCCATCTCTAACCCTCACTTTGCAAAGGATAAACCTGAGAAATTCATTCGAAATTGAGGTTGAATTTCCATTGTTTTGAAATTCAAATCTCCAGGAATCCACAGCCTTGTAAGCATTCAATCCTTCTTCTGCAAGCATTTGGAGTGAAAAAAAGCACGAGCAAGATCAAGATCAGTTGAATCCAGACCTCCATTAAAGGTATTTTCCAGAAATTTTGATCTCTTCGATTCTCTCAAATTCTTGTTCAATTCTATTGATTCTTTGGTTGTCTAAAGTCCTACCAATGTAGGCAAGAAGATTGAGTTGCTTTGAGGCCAAATCGAAGCAACTCAGTTCATGTACCTCAAATTTCAACTCCATGTATCTCTCAATATACTTGGAGTTAGAGTGAATTAAGGCCAGATTCGAACTCAATGCCATTTTTACTTTGAAATCATGTCCTTGTTTTTAATTTTGGTGATGGTTGAAGGTGGACCAGTCCGGTGAGGTCCACCGGAGAAGAAGACCGGAGCTACAGCTTCGGCCATGCGCTGGCATATCTCACAGCCACAAGATCCTCTTAATTTATTTTAATCACGATCGTTCCTTTTGAATACCAATGTTATGGCGCGCTGACTCATGTGCACGGTGGAACGCGTGTTTCTGGCCACTTGATCTGCCACCTCAATTAATGAGGGAGATCAAGTGGCCCACGTTTTTTCTGATATTTTAATTTTCATTTTAATTGCATTATTTTCAATAATTCATATTAAATTCAATATTGACCCAAAAAATATGGGACTTTCACCAAAAAATTTTAAATATTTTTCTCTTTCATATTCTGAATTAAAATTATTTTTTGGATCATTATTAATATTTTTCATGAATTAATTGATTTTTCATTTGTTTTTAATTGTTTAAAAATATTTTTAAATATCCAAAAATTATGAATTTTTTTCTCCAAGGTCCTTTGACCTTGTTTGACCTGTGATAAATCTCATGGTAATTTCTTTGGTGTTTTGATGAGATTTTAGGAATTGGACAAACCATATTTAATTTAAATGCACTATTTTAGTTTTTTTTTAATTTGAATAAATGCCAAATGAATTTGTTGACCAATTTTGATGATTTGTTTATGTTTGACTCTTGTTGTTGGGCCTTGGTCAAGGTTGATTTGACTTTGTCAAATTAATATCATTGGATTTAGGGGATTGATGGAATGTACATTCCATCTCCCAAAATGAATGGATGATATTAATTTGGTAAAAGTCCTCCTTTGACCAATTTGTGTTTTGATCCATTCCCCTCCCACTTCATCTTATTCCCTTTCTTCATTCATTCATTCCATTTGGCCTATGACATCTCAAAGTCCTCATGCTAGTTGATTGAAAAATTGACATGAGTATGGATGAGATTAGGTCACACCTTTTGCATATTCTTTTTGTGTGTGGTATGTTTCATGAGCATAGTTCATTATACTATGTCTCTAACATGCATTAACACCAAAATTCTATTGCCCGACCTCAAATAGTTGTGGCTTCTACATAAGTCCAATTATGATTGCTTGACATAGCGCTAAATTTGTGACATAAAAGGCATAAGCATTCTAGTTAGTGAGATTGTAAGTCTCCCCTCTTTCATGGTATTGTGTGGAAACTTGGCCTTCTTTCCTTCCTTTGGAAGATGTTTTGGTTCAAGGATTCATGCTTGTGATAAATGGGTTAAGTGTTCTCTAAAGAATGTCTTGAAATGAAAAGCAAAAGCAAAACAATACTAACTTTTAACCAATTAACTACTAATTTTTAATTTCAAGCCTTTACTTTAATGCAATTTACTTTTAGCACTCTATTTCATTTGCCATTGTTCATATCATTCTATTTGTTTATGTTAATGCAATTTTCACTTTGTCCATTTGGACCATATTGTGTGATATATTTTGTTTGTGTATACCATGCTTGTTTGTGTGGTCTTTGACCATTAATGTACATAATAATAACAAAAAACCCTAAAAAACTTTTGAGTGGACTGTTGGCTTGATCTTGGACAAATGGACTTAGAATCTAGGCAATCTTACTATGCTAAAGGACTTGGCCAATGCCAACTTGTTGAAGAACCAAATTCTTGTAATTTGAAATTCATCTGATACATCTTTGAAGACCTCTCTAAGTTCATCTGCGACATGATCATTGTGAAGCTGTTATTTTGAACCTGTGACTTGTGGAATTCATCTGTTGCATGGGTTATTTTGGAAAAGATCATGGAATGGATAAGCTTGGATGTGGTCATCTTTATTTGATGCCTTGCTCTTCAAGATAATATAATTGTGCATTTGTGTGTTGCTTGATTCTAAAAAGTCCAAGGGAATTCTGGGTTTCTATTGACATTCTTGTCTATTGGATTGCTACCCATTTGGTCAGATCTTTTCAACTCTAAAATTTTAATTTTGTACATAGGATAGTCTCTTCATCTTCTCCCCATTTCTTTAATTTCAAAATATCTCCTTCCATTTTCCAAAATCTTCTTTGTGTGAACTACTTTTGTTCTAAACTTTGACCACTTTTGCAAAAAGATAGAAACTTTGGCCTTATGCCATTGCATTTTCAAACTTCTTTTCTTAAATCAAACTTGTAAATAGACTTAATTATACTTGACTTAAACTTTCAAAAAGCCAAAAAGAAATAACTTATTCAAACCATTTTTAGGCCTTTGTGCCTTTCAAACTTAATTTTTGTTAAAAACAATGCATCCACTTTGGAATTTTTATCAAGAAATACGAGGTTTTGATCCCTCATTTTTATGTTGGTACGTGGGCACAAGACCGAAGGTCTTGTCAAACACAAAAATATAATTAATGAATTCTTTTCTCATCCCCCCACTCTATTTGTTTGTAAACATCACTTTATACCAAGTACATATGCACACAAAAAGGGATCCCTAGGAGTACTTAGGACACTTTGGGTGCTAACACCTTCCCTCTATGTAACCAACCCCCTTACCTGTGATCTCTGACTTTTTATTAGCTTTGATTTGAAAACTTCTTACTTTTGGGTTTTGTTCGTACTTTTTCCCTTTTCCCTTGGAAACAATAAAAACGCGGTGGCGACTCTTGTTATTTGATCTCTAGCTTGTCAATAGCTTGATGGTCATGAATTTCCCGCTACAGAAATTAAGTGGAGACTCTGCTGGGGAGTAGTCTCCAGTGGGTTTAGCCTACTTTTTGTGTGTATATATCTTTGTATATATGTGATGTTTGTATATATATATATATATATATATATATATATATATATATATATATATATATATATATATATGTGTGTGTGTGTGTGTGTGTGTGTGTGTGTGTGTGTGTGTGTGTGTGTGTGATATAATCTGCTTGTTGTGCTTGGTGATCTCTGAGTGGTGAGATAAGTTCTATCCCGAACTTGAGTGCAATTAAGATAGGAGGATGGTATAGTCAGGTTCGACTTGTGTGGAGTAGTCCTTAATAAGTTGGCTTGATATCCATCTGCTCAGTGAAGACTCTTTTGGATTTGGAAATGTCACACAAGTATTTGTGGTTAGGCATTACTATTTATAATTGGGTCCGAGAAGCTGAGGACCTTAGAACATTTAACCCATCTTGGCCTATTTAGGACGTAGTGCAGAAACTGTTCAAGTGTAGACTTGATAACAGTTGTTACGCGATACTACACTCACATGAGTTTCTCTTGAGAATATTATGGGTCGATGAGTCAGTCATCTTAACCTGTAATATCCGATAGATGGAATTAAGACTCTGGGAACTTTTTTGAACATGATCTACATGTTTTTATTCTTAGTTCACTCCTTTGGGATGGTTCATACCCAGACTCCATGCTCGTGACTCACAACAAACCCGTGATTCTTGGTTGATCCAATCAAGTCTTGTCAATATCAATGGAACTTGGGTGTTGATAAGGTGAAAGCCATAATCCACCAAAATGGATGATTGATCTTGACAATGACTTGATTCATCCCTTGACCTTTGTTTGCCTTGTGTGTGATCCCTTATTTGTGATTGTTGCATTCATGCATTCATGCGCATAATAACATTCATCACACGAAAATTTCAAGGAACTAAGGTATCATTTGCAAATATTTTCAGACCATGGATTGTGAACGAAGGAACACTAAGAAGTACAGTTTCAGATGTTCCGACTTGAAAGAGTTAAGGAAGCTAGCATCTTTTGTATTAGATCCCTTGGACTTCAAACAACGTCATGGGAAGCTTCTGTCCATTTTGTCTACTGATGTGGTTGAAGGACTCTTGAGTGTGCTGGTGCAGTTCTATGATCCTCTCTACCACTGTTTCACTTTCCCAGATTTTCAGCTTGTGCCTACCTTGGAAGAGTATTCTCATCTTTTGGGGATACCTGTTTCTAGTAGAGTGCCTTTTAGTGGATTGGAGGAGATTCCCCGATCTAGTATTATTGCTGAAGCTCTTCACTTGAAGAAGTCTGAGATAGAGGCTCATTGGGTGAAGAAATGAGGGTTATTTGGGTTGCCGTCTATTTTCCTCATCAAGGAAGCTACTACTTTTGCTCAAGTTGGTAGTGTGGACGTTTTTGAAGCTATCTTTGTGTTGCTCATTTATGGATTAGCTTTGTTCCCTAACATTGATGATTTTGTTGATGCTAACGCCATTTGACTTTTCTTGATTGGGAATCCTGTGCCTACTTTGTTCGGTGATATGTATTTCTCTTTGCATCTAAGGAATTCTAAGGGTGATGGAACGATAGTCTATTGCATTCCTCTTATGTACAAGTGGTTTATTTCGCACTTGCCTCAGACGCCTGCTTTTATGGAGAACAAACAATGTCTAAGGTGGTATCAGAGACTTATGTCTCTCACTAATGATGATATAGTTTGGTATGATCCATCTTTAAGTAGTTTGGAGATTATTGATAATTGTGGTGAATTCTCTAATGTGCCTCTCATTGGTACACAAGGAGGAATTAACTACAACCCTGCTTTGGCTCGTTGTCAACTTGGGTTCCCCTTGAGAGATAAACCTAATAACACTTTGTTAGAAGGTCTTTTCTATCAAGAGGGTAAAGATCCCCAACATTTGAAGCAGAAGATTGTGCATGCTTGGCATAATATGCATAGGAAAGGAAGATTTGAGCTTGGTCTGCGCAATTATGTAGCTTTGGAAGCTTACACTCTTTGGGTGAAGAAGAGAGCTATGGAGTTGAAGATGCCTTATCCTTGTGAAAGACCTATGTCTATGGTTGTGGTTGAGCCATTAACTCTCCCTAACCAAGATGTAGAGGAGTTGGAAGACGTACTCGCCAAGATGAAGCAAGAGAAGGATATGTGGGAAGAGCGTTTTCGTGCTTTGATCAAGAAGCATGAAGAGTTTCAGTTGGAGTCTAAGGACAAAGATGCACTTATCGAGCTACTTGAAGACCGAGTGACGAAGAGACAGAGAGAGCCAAAGGTTTCATATTCTAGCATGCCGCAACCTTCCGTTGCTTGGAAGAAGATCGTTGATCAGCTTGTCCTCGAGAAGACTTAGATGAAGGCTTCTTTTGAGACCAAGATTCGTCGCATTCGAAGGAAGTACACGCCTTTAGCCAGATCTTCTGACATTGTTGTTAGGGATCCTTAGGATGACTAGTCTCCTTTTCTCTTGTATTTTTCATTTGGTTTCTGAAATTGTACTCAATGTAATCCTTCTAATTTATATAAATAAAAAGATATTTTTGGTCATATCAAATTATTGCAATTGCCATTTAAATATTATATATTTGCAAATGACATAGTAAGTTCCTTGAAAATAAAAATAATCAAGCATTGCATTTCATGCATCATTTGCATAAGCAGGTTTTCGCCAGATGGCTGATTGGTGTTTCTTCTGTGCTTTAGCCAAGCTGACTCACCGGTACAATACCCAAGCCAATCATCAGAAAATCATGGAACATTTAGAGCAAGAGAACAAAGAGCTGAAGGACGAGATCGCCCGTTTGACTGCCATGATGGAGTCAGTTCTTGCTGCTCAGGATCAAGCTTCTCCAACACCTGCAACTCCTCCCGCGAGGACTGTTACTTCAGAGGTGACTACCTCTACCATGCCTGCTCTACCGCCCACTTCGTACCGAATATACCTGTCGGATTCCCGTGGAGAATTCTGTCCAACTTTGTGCTCGAAGGCTTTGCGCCTACATTTGCTTCCATGCCGGAATTTAGCCCGGTCATGTCCGTGCCACCTCCCGTTGTGCACACTTTGCCTCGCGTAGAGGATACCATCTATCATTCCGAGCCGTCTGAGGTTCCGAATGTTTATGAGAAGATGGACGAAATGAAAGATCAGTTTCTTGAGCTGCGCAAGGAATTGAAGACGCTGAGAGGTAAAGATCTGTTTGGGAAGAGTGCTGCTGAGTTGTGCTTAGTGCCTAACGTCAAGATCCCGGTGAAGTTCAAAGTGCCTGACTTTGAAAAGTATAAGAGGAACTCTTGTCCGCTCAATCATCTTGTGATGTATGCCCGCAAGATGTCTACTCAGACCGACAATGATCAATTGCTTATTCACTACTTCCAAGATAGTTTAACTGGTGCTGCACTCCGTTGGTACATGGGGTTGGATAGTGCAAGCATTCGTACTTTCAACGACTTGGGAGAGGCTTTTGTGAAGCAATACAAGTATAATGTGGACATGGCGCCGGATAGAGACCAGTTGAGGTCTATGACTCAGAAGGACAAAGAGACATTTAAAGAATACACGCAAAGATGGAGGGAGTTGGCTGCCCATATCACTCCTCCTTTGGAGGAGAAAGAGATGACAAAGATCTTCTTGAAAACTCTGAGTTCATTTTATTATGAACGCATGATCGTTAGTGCCCCCAGTGATTTTACCGAAATGGTAAACATGGGGATGAGGCTTGATGAAGGATTCAGTGAAGGACAGTTGTCAAGAGATGAGGTGTCAACAAGCAAGAGATATGGTAGTAACTTTGGTAAGAAAAAGGATAGTGAGACCAACGCAGTAATCAGTGGGTGGCAGAGGAGGCCTCAAATAAGAAGAAATCCACCACCCCGTCAACATAATCATCATCAAGTGTCATCAGTAATTATGGTATTTTTTAATCAACAAGTAACACCAAGTCAACAACAACAACAACATCAAAGTCAACAACAACAACCGCAATAAAGAACGAACACCTACAATAACAACAATACCAATAACAATCATCATCAGCAGAACTTTGAGAGGAAGAAGGTCTCTTTTGACCCGATTCCTATGTCATATGCAGAGTTGTATCCCTCGCTAGTTCTCAAGAACTTAATTCAATTGAGGAACCCACCGCAGATCCCAGAACCACTTCCCTGGTGGTATAAACCTGAGCTTCGTTGTGCTTTTCATCAAGGAGCACTCGGACACGATATTGAAAACTGCTATCCATTGAAGTATGAGGTTCAAAAGCTTATGAAGAGTGGTATGGTGTCCTTTGAGGATCGTGCGCCAAATATGAAAGCAAACCCTTTGCCCGCTCATGGGAACTCTTCAGTGAATATGGTGGACGGTTGTCCTGGAGAATTCAAGGTTTATGACGTCCGGTTTATCCGAAGATCCTTGGTGCAGATGCATAAGGATATCTGTATGGTGAGTGACTGTGAACATGACCATGATGGTTGTGTTGTTTGTAGTGTGAACCCAAGAGGGTGTGTTGTAGTGAAAAGGGACATCCAATGTCTGATGGATGAAGGCATGGTCCAAATTGTTCAATCTCGTCATGTAGATGACGACGTCAATGTTATAGTGCCCGTTTTCAAACAACAAGAGTGATTGGTAATTCAATATGACATCAGTAACAATAATAATGTCAGTCAAAGATCAATATCGCCGTTGGTAATACGGTTAGCGGGCCCAGTCCCGTATTCATCTGATAAGGTTGTACCATACCAGTACAATGCTACAATGATAAAGAATGGTCAAGAGGTTCCGTTACCTACGACTAGTTCAATAGTGAGCATTGTTGATGTGACGAAGGTGACCCGCAGTGGTCGAGTGTTGGGCCAGTGTTCCCAAAAAACAAAGGAGAAATGATTGTTGGTAATAAGATGGAGGTGCCTAATGTAGATCCGGTTGGTTGTTCAAAAGATAAGTCTGGTGAATCCAGCAACTTTAAAGCCAATGATGATGATGAGGTACTCCGATTGATAAAAATGAGCGAGTTTAATGTGGTGGAGCAGCTGCTTTAGACCCCCTCAAAAATCTCAGTGTTGTCTCTACGGATGAATTCCGAAGCGCACAGAGAAGCACTACAGAGAGTTCTTGAACAAGCATATGTAGAGCATGATGTTACTGTGGATCAGTTTGATCACATTGTGGCTAACATCACTTCATGCAGTAATCTGAGCTTCTACGATGAAGAACTCCCTGAGGAGGGAAGAAATCATAACCTGGCTTTACATATTTCAATGAACTATAAGGAAGATTCTTTGTCAAACGTGCTTGTTGACACCGGTTTGTCACTGAATGTGCTTCCGAAGTCAACTTTGTCAAAGCTATCTTACCAAGGAGCGCCTATGAGGTATAGCGGTGTAATCGTCAAAGCTTTTGATGGTTCGCGCAAGACAGTAATTGGTGAAGTGGACATTCCAGTCAAGATAGGTCCGAGTGATTTTCAGATTACTTTTTAAGTAATGGATATCCACCCGACCTACAGTTGTTTATTGGGAAGGCCATGGATTCATGAGGCAGGGGATGTTACCTCCACTCTGCATCAGAAATTGAAATTTGTCAAGAATGGCAAGCTTGTAATTGTTGGAGGAGAGAAGGCGCTGTTGGTTAGCCACTTGTCATCTTTCTCGTATGTTGAAGCTGAGGATGAGGTTGGAACTCTGTTCCAAGCCTTGTCTATTGCTGCTGAGAAGAGTGTTAGGGCACCTATGTCCTCGTTGAAAGATGCTCAGAAGATTGTAGAAGAAGGCAGTGTTGATCAGTGGGGGCACATGGTAGAGGTCGCCGATAACAAAGGCAGAACCGGTTTGGGGTTCCAGAAAGGCTCATCGATTACAAGATCTGAAGATATGCAACTTAGCTTCCGTAGAGGAGGGTTCATTCATGGCGGTGAACAACACTTAGCTACTGTGCTAGAGGATGACGAAGAGGAAGACTACACCAACTTTCTAACGCATGGAAAGACATGCAACAATTGGACTGCTGTTGATATTCCTGTTATTTTGCATCGATCTAAGTAATTGCTTTTATATTTTAAAATCCTTCTCCTATGCCTAAGGGAGAAGTGAACATTGTTTGGGCATTTTAAATTGATCATCAATAAAATTAATTATATTCATCCACATCTTTGATGTTTATTTTAACTTTTTTGCTTTACCCTGAAAATGGTAATCACAAAGAACATAAATAAACAATATAATTGTCCATCTGCATAATATTTGGTCACAAATTCACTTATCTAAAATCAAAATATCAAATCATTATGCAGGTTGGTTCCTAACCCCATTGAATACAATGATCCTTCTCCTTCTCCAAATTTTGAATTCCCTGTATTTGAGGCCGAAGAGGAAAGTGATGTAGAAGTGAGTGATGAATTGTCTCGTCTTCTTGAGCAAGATGAAAAGATTATTCAGCCGTTTGAAGAGCAGACTGAGCTTGTCAACTTGGGTTCCGAGGATGATGTAAAGGAAGTCAAGATTGGGTCTCGACTATGTCCAGATGCTAAGAAGGGGTTGATTGATCTTCTTCGAGAGTATTCAGATGTGTTTGCTTGGTCCTATCAAGACATGCCTGGTTTGGATTCTTTGGAGCATAGATTGCAGTTGAAGCCACAATGGCCTCCAGTCAAGCAGAAGTTGAGAAGAACACATCCTGATATGGCTGTGAAGATCAAAGAGGAAGTGCAGAAGCAGATTGATGTCGGTTTCCTTGTAACAACTGAGTATCCGCAATGGGTGGCCAATATTGTGCCTGTGCCGAAGAAAGATAGAAACGTCCGCATGTGTGTCGATTATAGAGATTTGAATAAAGCCAATCCGAAAGATGATTTCCCTCTGTCACACATTGATATGTTGGTAGACAATACTGCTAAATTCAAAGTCTTTTTCGTTTATGGATGGATTTTCCGGATATAATCAGATCAAGATGGCACCCGAAGATATGGAGAAAACCACATTCATTACACCTTGGGGAACATTCTGTTATAGAGTGATGCCTTTCGGTTTAAAGAATGCTGGTGCAACTTACCAAAGAGAAATGACTACTCTTTTTCATGATATGATGCATAAAGAGATTGAAGTATATGTCGATGACATGATCGCTAAATCAATTAATGAAGAGGAACATGTTGAGCATTTGTTGAAGTTATTCCAGCATTTGAGGAAGTATAAACTCCGCTTGAATCCCAATAAGTGTACTTTTGGTGTTCGTTCTGGTAAGTTGTTGGGCTTTATTGTCAGCGAGAAGGGTATTAAAGTTGATCCTGCCAAGGTCAAAGCAATACAAGAGATGCCTGCGCCCAAAACTGAGAAGCAAGTTAGAGGTTTTCTCGGCCGCTTGAATTATATTTCCAGATTCATTTCCCACATGACCGCCACATGTGCACCTATATTCAAGCTTCATCGGAAAGATCAGTCTTGTGATTGGACCGAAGATTGCCAGAAAGCTTTAGACAGTATCAAGGAATATTTGCTTGAACCTCCGATCTTGTCTCCCCCTGTTGAAGGAAGACAGTTGATCATGTATTTGACTGTGCTCGAAGATAGTATGGGTTGTGTTCTTGGTCAGCAAGATGAGACTGGGAAGAAAGAATTTGCAATTTACTACCCCAGTAAGAAGTTCACCGACTGTGAGACTCGGTATTCTATGCTTGAGAAAACTTGTTGCGCATTGGCTTGGGCTGCTAAGCGTCTGCCTCAGTATATGTTGAATCATACCACTTGGTTGATATCCAAAATGGATCCAATCAAGTATATATTTGAGAAGCCTGCTTTAATTGGGAGAATTGCACGTTGGCAGATGTTGTTATTAGAGTATGATATCGAATACCGATCTCAGAAAGCGATCAAAGGTAGTATCTTGGCTGACCATTTGGCTCACCAACCAATTGAAGATTACCAGTCAGTGCAGTATGATTTTCCTGATGAAGAGATTTTGTACTTGAAAATGAAGATTGTGATGAACCATTGCTTGAAGAAGGGCCAGAACCTGGTTCCCGTTGGGGCATGGTATTTGATGGAGCTGTTAATCAATATGGAAATGGCATTGGGGCAGTGATTATTACTCCTCAAGGCATGCATCTACCATTTACAACTAGAATGACTTTCAAATGTACAAACAACATGGCAGAATATGAAGCTTGTATTATGGGGCTTGAAGAGGCCATGAATCTCAGAATCAAGTATTTGGATCTCTTTGGTGATTCGGCTTTGGTTGTGAATCAGATCAAAGGAGAATGGGAGACAAATCAACCCGGTTTAGTACCATATAGAGATTATGCGAGGAGGATTTCAACTTTCTTTACAAAGGTTGAATTTCATCATATCCCTCGAGATGAAAACCGGATGGAAGATGCTTTTGCAACATTGGCGTCAATGATTGTAGTGAAGTATTGGAATGAAGTTCCCAATTTGTCGATGACGCGTCTTGATAGGCCAGCTCATGTGTTTGCTGTTGAAGAGATTAAAGACGAAATGTTGTGGTATTACGACATCAAATGTTTCCTCCAAAGTCAGATTTATCCGCCTGGGGCATCTTTGAAAGATAAGAAGACTTTGAGAAGATTAGCCGGTAATTTCTACTTGAATGGTGATATAATGTACAAGAGAAACTTCGACATGGTTTTGCTCAGATGCGTGGATAGACACGAAGTAGACTTGTTGATGACCGAAGTGCACGAAGGTTCCTTTGGTACTTATTCCAATGGACATGCAATGGCGAAGAAGATGTTGCGAGCAGGTTACTATTGGCTGGCAATGGAATCTGACCGTTGCAAATTTGTAAAGAAGTGCCACAAGTGTCAAATTTATGCTGATAAGATCCATGTTCCTCCGACACTTTTGAATGTTATCTCTTCCCCATGGCCCTTCTCCATGTGGGGAATTGATATGATTGGGATGATTGAGCCCAAAGCTTCAAATGAACATCGTTTCATTTTGGTGGCAATTGACTACTTCACAAAATGGGTTGAAGCGGCATCGTATGCAAACATGACCAAGCAAGTTGTTGTAAGGTTTATCAAGAATCAGATCATATGTCGTTATTGTGTGCCAAGTAAGATCATTACTGATAATGGATCGAACTTGAATAACAATATGGTGGAAGCTCTTTGCAAAGACTTCAAGATTGCACATCATAATTCTTCTTCCTATAGGCCCAAGATGAATAGGGTTGTTGAAGCTGCGAATAAGAACATCAAGAAGATTATCCAGAAGATGGTTGTCACATATAAGGATTGGAATGAGATGCTCCCATTTGCTTTTCATGGGTATCGTACATCCATCCGCACTTCAACAGGGGCAGCCCATTTCTCTCTTGTATATGGTATGGCAGCAGTGCTCCCCGTAGAGGTTGAGATTCCTTCATTGCGTGTGATCATGGAAGCCAAGTTGACTGAGGTTGAATGGTGTCAGACAAGGTTTAACCAGTTGAATTTAATTGAAGAGAAAAGATTAACTGCCATGTGTCATGGTCAGTTATATCAGCAGAGAATGAAGAAGGCTTTTCATAAGAAGGTCAGACCTCGAATGTTCAAAGAAGGTGACCTTATGCTCAAGAAGATTTTGACGTTCAAGCCAAATTCCAGAGGAAAATGGACTCCTAATTATAAAGGCCCATATATTGTTAAGAGAGCCTTTTTGGGCGGTGCTTTGATTCTTACAACTATGGATGGTGAAGAGTTCATTCGTCCTGTGAATGCAGATGCAGTCGAGAAATACTTTGCCTAAAAAAGAAAAGAACAACTCGCTAAGTTGAAAACCCGAAAGGGCGACTTAGGCAAAAATGAGTGTCTCGGTGGATTGAAAACCCGAAAGGGCGATCCAGGAAAAAATTAAAGACATAAAACATAAAGAATTTCCCGATAAGTTGAGTACCCCACCTTGGGGAAACTTATGCAAAAATTAGGGATTATGGCAAGTAACTGCATTCTGCTGATCTTCAGTGTTTTGAAGGCTTGTTTGAGCACAAGGGTTGACATCGATTCATCACCCCAGCAGCGGTCAAGAGCACAGTGGATATCAAGAGTTGATAGAGGGATTAAAGATCATTTGTATTCAATGTACCCCTTTTCCATGTAAATTACCATTTTCAACTTTGTAAAATCTATGGAGTCTTGTCATTTACAGATTACCATTCTATTAAATAAAGTTGAGCTTTTATCCAAATTGTTTCTACTCTTATTTACTTCAGCCAATAGTTTTAAATTTTATTATGATCATTTTGAAATTAAATTTTTAAATCAAAATCAAGTTTTCTTTAATATATAAAAGCAAGAATTTTTCCACAACAAGTAAAAGGAATATCAACAACATTTCAATGAATAACAAGTCCTTAAGTGTGAAACATCAGAGGTTCCCCAAGCAGTTAACCCTTCGGGTATCCCTAGACGTTTGTGTTGATTTAGTTCCTCGGCGGAGTGTTTGATCCTCAGTGGAATTTCTTTCCTTGTCCCCAACTGATTTGGTTGATTCAGATAGCCTGCGCGTGTTGTTTTCCCCGGCAGAGTTTCTGCCTTCCCTAATGAAGTTCGTATTTCCTCAGCAGGGTTGATCTTCAGAGATGGTTGACCTTCCCTAGTGGATCGCTTTGGTGTCCCCACCAATCGCTATTCAACTTAACACTACGCCAAAAACTGGAATAGACAGCGCACCTTAGAGGGCGCTTTATTACAAAAGCGCACTCTAAAGTGAAGAGAAAAAATAAGGAGCGAACAACTGGAATAGACAGCGCACTTTAGAGGGCGCTTTTGTAACAAAGCGCCCTCTAAAGTGAAGCAAAAAAATAATGAGGAAATGAAGGGACACCAATAGAGGGCGCGTTTATGAAAGCGCCCTCTAAGGTGGCCCTTAGAGGGCGCTTTTAAAAAAGCGCTCTCTAAGTCCATGTACATTTCCAGTTTATAAGGCGCTTTTGGAAAGCTTTAGAGGGCGCTTTTGTAACGAAGCGCCCTCTAAAGTGAAGCGAAAAAATAATGAGGAAATGAAGGGACACCAATAGAGGACGTGTTTATGAAAGCGCCCTCTAAGGGTACCCTTAGAGGGCGCTTTTAAAAAAGCGCTCTCTAAGTCCATGTACATTTCCAGTTTATAAGGCGCTTTTGGAAAGCCTTAGAGAGCGCTTTTAGAAGCGCCCTCTTAGGTCCCCTTTAGAGGGCGCTTTTTTTACACAAGCGCCCTCTAAGGTCCCCTTTAGTAAACATTAAAATTATAACATATACTGCATATCTCTTTATTTTCCCTCGCTATATGCTATTTCGTTTACGTAACTGGGTTTTCTCTCTACTGCGATTACTCTCTACCGCGATTACTCTCGTTCTCCGTTCGTTCTCCCTCCCTCACCGTCGTCGTCGCCGTCGCCTTTTTCTGCTGCTGCGTTCACGTTGACTGAGTTATCTGCGTCCACCGTCGCTGTTCACTTTCTTCTCCATCGTTACCGTCACCTTGAAGGTATTTCTCTCAATAGTTTGTATTTTCAGGTGTTTGATTAGGGCATTTTCTAAACTGAGTTTTACATTTTGTGCATTATGTTGATTAATGTTGTTTAGGGCAAACGAGCACTATATGGTGTTCATTAGCACCTTGTTGAAAATCATTTTTTGTTATTTTTTTTTGTATGGTTTTGATCACTGAATGTTGTATGTTGTATGGTTATGTAAGGTTTTTTATTTCTGATTGAAAACTGATGTCATTTGGAGTGTGTTTGAGCTTGTGCTTGGAAGTTTGATGATTATGGATGCAAGTTTGTTCATGTTCCAAACACCATAAGTTTGCATTGGTCTTTTGTATGCAGTAGGTGTGTGTGAGTTTGTATTCAATAATGATGAAAAAAAGAGAGAGTTTAGATTGTTGTAACATGAGAGAAATGGAAGGTATATGAATGTGTTTTTTGTGTAGCTTCACGAATATGGTCATTGTCTTACTTGGATCTTATTGAATCATTTCTATATTACAGATAAAATGGCTAGTAACCAAGACGATACCCATGAAGCGAGTGGATCACGTAACAATGTTGAAAATGAAATCAAACGAGGATTGACTGTTATGAAGTCAATCATTCGTGCAAGAGACAAGGGTGAAAAATTCGAAGTACATTGGAGTGCTGAAGACCAACTAATTGAGACTAACGGTTCAATGTTGGCAAGTTACATTGGTTTCCTTGTTCGACAACATATTCCGATTACATGTGATAATTGGAGAAGTCCGGAATTGAAGGTTGGCAAAGAAAAAATATGGTCCGAGATACAGGTACTTACCATATATTGTTATATGTTTTTTTTATTGACTATTTGTTGACCATATATTGTTATAATATTACTTATAATAACATACTCCATGTGTATGTTTTTTAGAGATCCTTTCACATCGATGAAAGCCGGCAAAAATATTGTATTCAATTGGCCGGAAAAAGACTATGAGGATTTCGATCCTTTTTGTCCAACAAATTTCTCAAGGATGAGGAAGGAAAATTTGTTGAAGCAGAACGGCCAATGAAGTATGCGGAGATTATTTCAGCCGAAGAATGGGATAACTTTGTCGCCAAACGAAGAAACGAAAAAATCCATGTAATGTCTATTAATTATGGTACTATACAATTGTTAAGTTACTTGGTTCTGATATGCCTTAAACTTTTTTATCCAGGAAGTAAGCGACAAAAATCGGAAAAGGGCATCAAAACCCGCGTATCCGTACAAAAAAGGGCGTATGGGATATGCACGGTTACAACAAAGAATTGTGAGTATATTCAAATGCTATGAGCTTATACATTGTCACAATATGTTATAATTGATGATCTTATAATCTGATTCAATGTGTAGCTAGCCGAGGAGAAAAGTGACGCAACATCTCTTTCGGAGCACGTATTGTGGAAGGCTGCTCGGGTTGGGAAGGATGTCGTTGAAGCGGTTCAAAGTGTTTATGACGAATGTGTAAGTATATATAACATTATTTCTTTAATTATATCGAAAATTTTGTTAGACATATAATTCATTTTTAATCTCCTCTAATAATATTTCAGGAGACTTTATCCCAAACCTTACCTTCAACCGAGGTCCAGGATTGCAGGAGCCTACTTAGTCGAGTACTAAATGTTCCTGAGTATTCCGGTTGTGTGAGGGGTAAGGGTTTTGGTATGACTCCGTCGTCATTTTATAAAAAACCAAAAACAAAAAATTCAACCAACAAAGAGGTGATGGAGACCTTGGCGGAGTTAAGGGCACAAGTACTCGAACTGCAAAAGGAGAATGCAAGGTATAGAGAGGAAAGACGCGATTCTGAGGCAAAAGATACTAGTGATCGAGCTAGTATCAATTGTCAACCGAAATTTCCCGAGGTAATTATATATATTATTATGAAATTAAAATAGCACTTTTTTACTTGACACATATACACGTTAACAATAACATATTTATTATTGGTTTAGGGCATTACACCTTGTCAGCTGTATCTATCGTCACCAACTTATCGCATAGTTGGCAAGGGAAAAGTGCACAACACTTCGGGTGAATTACTTCACCATAATCCCCTCCCGGTGGGATATATGAAAGTTTCGGTTGACCTTGTATTAGATACGGACGCGCTTCTACCATTACCTGACGTTGTTTCAGAGATAACGTTGATGCGAGATGCAGTCGGATCCTTTGTTGGATGGCCGTCAGATCTAATTTTCCCAGATGCCGAGGTATATATGTTCTAAATGATTATGAATATTTAGTATTCACATTTCAATTCAGCTACAATTATGATACTTAATCAATCCTTATTACATGGTAATGTTAGACTCCTACAAGACCCACACATAAAGCTGGTAAAGGGATTTCAAGACGCATCGAGTTGGTTGCATCTCAAAAAGAGGTACAAATATATATACCCATTGAATTATATACGCAACGATTCTGTTGTATCACAAAAAGTCATTATTTAATTTATATGAATTGTTAGGTTCCCGGTCGAATGTTGAAAAAAGCTGGTAAGGATATTCCAACGAAGTCCGGGACAAAAACAAATCCTAAATCTAAAAAAGAGGTACAAATATATATACCCATTGAATTATATACACAACGATTCTGTTGCATCACAAAAAGTCATGATTTAATTTATATGAATTTTTAGGTTCCCGGTCGAATGTTGGAAAAAGCTAGTAAGGAAATTCCAACGACGTCCGGGACAAAATCTCAAATTATGATGCGTCTTGAGAAAATGGTGGAAGAGTCAGATATTATGCACGGCGCCATCCGTAGTGTAGATATGGATGAAGGTGTTTTCGGAATTGCTCATTCCGAAATAATTGCAAAGGAGGACATGCAACAACTTTTTGAACACGAAGAATTGGGCATCGCTGTCATTCATACATACATATGGTACTCCGATCAATCTATTATTTACTTAGTTGAACAATTTATTTACACATTTCAATGAGTAGTCTAATGTTTATTATGTTTCTACTTAAGGTATATGTATGACACATTGATGTGGGAAACTGAATTGTGTAACCGATTCAATTTTATTGCTGCTTCCCGTATCAACACAACGTTTATAACGAAAAATCCAACATCCGTAATGAATGAACTAGTCGATAGATTCATGGTGGCCGGCGATAATACTACACCCAGTTTGTATTTTTTACCGTTTAATTCTAGCAACGGGTTAGATTTTCTTTCTAATAATTTCATTCTAATCTATGTATATCTTTTACGTAGAAAATTTTCATGCATCTAAATTTTTGTTTTATTTACAGTGGTCACTGGTTGTTGGTTGCTATGAATCTTTCGAGACTAATGGTGTATTATCTCAATTCGTTACCGGGTGATTGGAGTAAATATCCGAGTATGAAGAAGACGGTTGACGCGTAAGTGAAATTCCCCTAAATATTCATGTGTATTTGTATATTTAATTATGTCTGTCAGATTGATCTCAATATACGTTTTTATTTTGTTAGGGCAATACTAAAATTTAGATCGAAAAAGAATTATCGTAATAGGAAGGACATTACCTGGGTCAGAGTTCAGGTATATATTAAGTTTCTTATTTTTGCTTATAATAGTGTTTGTTTTTTGCTTATAATAGTGTTTGTAAGAAATTAATTATATATATATATATATATATATATATATATATATATATATATATATATATATATATATATATATATATATATATATATATATATATATATATATATATATATATATATATATATATATATATATATATATATATATATATATATATATATATATATATATATATCATACAGTGAACTGACTTTATGTGTTTTTGCTTTGGAAAGCAAATGTCGCGGATAGCAAGAGTCGCCACCGACTTTTCTTTTATCCAATAAGGAAAGGTAGAAAAGAACAGGAAAGACCTTAATTAGATTTTGGGTTCGGGAGGTACATTATACAAAGGGAAGGTGTTAACACCCTTTGCATCCATGGTTATCCATGGGCTCTTAATTGCTTGATCACTTATGTTTGCCTGAAAAAAATGTTTTTTGAATTGCTTAAAAAATGTTTTGAAAAGAGAGTTTAACTTTGTAATGATTCTTGTACGAATGTATACAAAGTATTTATCTCATTTAATTTTGAAAGCGGTTTAGAAAAATATAACTTGGCAATGATTCTAGTACGAATGTATACCAAGTGGTGATTTTCTAGTATTTGCAAAGTGTGAGGTATGAAAAATGTTTTAGGTTGTGAGCCAGCAATTAAGAGTTATACCCACCCAAGGTCTTTATGGGCATTTCCTATCCTTATGAGGGTAAAACTGTCCTTACTATTGAGAAGTAAGTAGTTTTACCCCTTTGGATGTAAAAGGGTCATCGTAGGGTCAGCGATTGGTCATTGAAGGCAACATTTGTAAGGATACCTTAGCATTCGAAGGGACGATCATCATTTAACCGTAGGCTACAACGAAGGGTCATCGAGGGACAAAATCATATATTCGAAGGCAACATCCGAGGGACTATGATTTATTTTATAGGGACATGATGATTTAATCGAAGGGTCTTTGCTAAGTGTATCCCCACATTCGCGGGATATGACCGTAATACCGTAATATCATAAGGCAACAAAGAGAGGTCTAAGATCACATATTCAAAGGCAATATTTTACAATCAATTAGGTAGTTGTAATCGATTAGGTTATTAGGTCCACATTATAATCAATTAAATAATTAGGATGTCCACATTAAAATCGATTAAGTAATTAGGATGAATCTCCACAAGGGTATCCCACAAATAAAGTGGAATACCTAGCAAGCTACCCTCTTCCGGGAGTATATGAACCCTTAAAAAATTCAGCAAATAGGTCAGAATACCAAATCAGGGTGCAATCGAGAATTACACCACAAAAGAAATCACAACAGTAATAGGGTCAGGTAAACAATGCATGGCTATGATAAAACATGTCAGATGAGCAAAAACCAGAACAGAAAAGTCAGCGACTGTCACGTTCGCTCCTGCCTCGCCTAGCGAAGGCTTAGCGAATACTCGCTACATGCTCGCTTAGCGATGGGCTAGCGAGCGGCTGCGGGTTCTGGTTTTGATAACAGTATAATTTCAGCAAGCTTCACACCCTATGGCATCCATTATAGAGATTACATGGTTAAACATTCAAGATATTCATGATACTTAAATTCACATGCAAAACTTAAGATATTTTTATAAATTCAATCATGATGCCACATGCATATTAAGAACATAAAGCGGTAATAGTAATGCAAACCTATTTGCAATTGAATTGCAGCCTTGAATTGGCAAGTCGGATTGAGTTGGGCGGAGGTAACCTTGGTGCAGATGAGTTTCCCTCAGGGTTTCCTTTAGGGTTGCTCTGAATTCTCTGGGTTAGCCTCCAGGGTTTGCTGTGCCTTCTTTCTATCTCCTATTTTCGTTTCCTCTTTTCTTTCTTTTCTGACTGAAGTTGTGGTATTTATAATGCTCTTTTTATGACCTAATGGGCTCAGAATGAAGCCCAGAATTTTCTGGTATTCGCAAGCTTCGCTAGGCGAATGGCGTAGCGAAGGGTTCGCTAGGCGAAGGAGTAGCTCGCCTAGCGAGCAAGCCAGTTTAGGCCATTTTCTGGATTTGGCCATCTGTGTGCTGGGTCTTTGTTCTTTTAAGATCAACGCCTTGAAAAATAAGTTGGAGTGCCTTAGAAATGCCTTGTAATATTGACGGGCAAATTTTAGGGTATGACAGCTGCCCCTATTCAATATTCTTGAACCGAGAGAGTTAGAATGGTGTGTATGCCATTCGTGGTCTGGAGGTGGAAGATTATTGAACACTAGAATGCCCCAAAAATTTGCACTTGTTAATCAAAGGTTAGTCTTGATGGAGATGGGCTTAAAGATGCCATCCAGGAAGTTTGATGATGAAAGATCAGAATGAATCATACGCTGCTGGGGATAAAGGATCAGAATGGACCATATGCTAGATCGTATCCGAGTAGCAGAATGAGTTATCCATTAGGCGGGTGACTTCGTTGGGGATGAAAGATCAGAATGGATCGTACGCTAGATCGTATCTGAGGGTTTGAAGATCCAAATGGGTCGTACGTTAGACCGTATTGGAGTTGCAGAATGAGCCGTACGTTAGGCTGTATCTGAAGAAGAAAGTAGTCGTACGCTAGACTACACCCCGGAATGTACCGTACGCTAGGCAGTATCTGGGGGTTTGAATATCCAAATGGGTCGTACGTTAGACCGTATCGGAGTTGCAGAATGAGCCGTACGTTAGGCTGTATCTGACGAAGAAAGTAGTCGTACGCTAGACTTCACCCCGGAATGTACCGTACGCTAGGCAGTATCTGAGGATTTGAAGGTCCAAATGGGTCGTACGCTAGACCGTATTGGAGTTGTAGAATGAGCCGTACGTTAGGCTGTATCTGACGAAGAAAGGATCAGAATGGATCGTATGTTAGATCGTATCTGAGTTGGAGGAGTCGTATGTTGAGCTGAATCAGAATGAACCGTACGCTAGGCTATATCTGATAGTATATGTTGTATTTGCAATGAATATCTGGGGTGGGCTGAAAGGTGCCACCATCGGGAGGATATCAGAATGCTTGTCAGAATGAATGTTCATATAGACTATATCTGAGAGATGTAGTTGAATCTTGAATGTAATCGATAAAGATGTCCGTGTGAATGGACCTTTGTTTTGACTGTATCAGGAGGATAATTAACCTGAAAAATAAAGTTAGCTTCATGCTATGTCATGATGCATGAGATGTTTTATGCTTTCGAAAGTAAATGCGAACATTGTATGCATGCGTATGCTGTGAAATGATGTAATGAATGAATTATGCGTCCGAGAAGTTCTGCCAGGGGAAAATAAATCTCGAGATTCCGGTCGGAGATGTTTGTGTTGATGACCCTTTCTCAGCTAGGGGTATTTGATTTCTGTCTAATGGTAGAAATATCCACCAGAAGCCTGGCTGGGGGATGGAAGAGATGATTCGTCTGTCCAGCGATGCCAATTCCTTCTGGGGAGTAACTGGTTTATGCTGGGGAATAGAATTAGCAACCGGATTCGCTGGAAAGCATGGTTAGACCTTCTCCTCGATCCTGAAGTCTTTTAGTAATTGCTATTTCCGTTTTATGCATGTATTTTGATAAACATCGATCATATTCAAATGCATATATAATTCAAATTAAATCAATGGACGTTTATGCAAACAAAACAGAAAAAGTAAAACAAAAGCATCTTTTTGGAAATAACATTGTATTGATTTTGAAAGAGGGCCTATAAACAGGCAATTTGAGCACAAGGAGACAAAAATCCTAGTAAGAGGAAATTGTCGAGAACATAAAGAAAAGCTATGAAGGAAAAGTCCTATTGATTTTAATTCTGCTACTGTCATTATGTCTTCAAGCGTCTCATCTCCTACTGTCGGATAGAAGTGATTGGCTTGTCCAGTCCCTTTGACTTGGGTGAAGCTGACTGAGAACGGGACATAGTCATACGCTTTTAAGCCCTAATTTTTTTGCCTGGACCGCCTTTTCAGGTTTTCAGTCCACCAGGATACCCTTTTTTGCCCAAGCCGCCTTTTCAGGTTTTCGACTTGCCGGGTGTACATTTTTATATGTTTATCCCTAATTTTTGCCCGAACCCTTTTGGTTCGCCGGGATGCCCTTACTTTTGCCTAGGTACGTCGACCTGGCGGGTCTCTTTTATGCGTAGTATTTTTTGACTATGTCTGCGTTCACGGGGTGTGGGAAGTCTTCGCCATCCATCGTAGCAAGTATCATGGCTCCACCAGAGAATACCTTCTTAACTACAAATGGCCCTTCGTATGTGGGAGTCCATTTGCCCCTGGGATCACTTTGTGGCAGAATGATACGCTTGATCACCAAGTCGCCGATTTGATACACCCGTCTCTTGACCTTTTTGTTGAATGCCTGGGTCATGCGCTTCTGATATACCTGCCCATGACAAACAGCCGCAAGTCTCTTTTCATTAATCAAATTTATCTGATCAAGTCGAGTCTGAATCCATTCATCCTCGTCTAAACCTGCCTCTTTCATGATTCTTAGCGAGGGAATCTGAACTTCCACAGGTAAGACGGCTTCCATTCCGTAGACTAAAGAGAAGGGAGTTGCCCCTGTCGAAGTTCGTACTGAAGTGCGATAACCATGAAGAGAAAATGGTAACATTTCATGCCAGTCTTTGTACGTCACTGTCATCTTTTGTATAATCTTCTTAATATTCTTATTAGCAGCCTCCACGACGCCGTTCATCTTTGGCCGGTACGGAGAAGAGTTATGGTGTTTTATTTTGAACTGCATGCAGAGTTCAGTAATCAGCTTGTTGTTCAAATTGGTACCATTATCAGTGATAACTCTTTCAGGGACGCCATATCGACAAATAAGACTATTCTTGATGAACCGTGCCACCACATTCTTGGTGACAGAAGCAAATGAGGCTGCCTCTACCCACTTTGTAAAGTAATCAATAGCAACAAGGATGAAACGATGTCCATTAGAGGCAGTAGGTTTAATCTCTCCGATCATATCAATGCCCCACATTGCAAAGGGCCAAGGGGCTATCAACACGTTCAATGGAGCAGGAGGCACATGTACTTTATCCGCATAGATCTGGCACTTGTGACAAGTTCTGGAGTGATGGTGGAAATCAGCTTCCATGGTAGACCAATAATACCCTGATCTCAGAATCTTCTTGGCCATTGTATGTCCACTAGAGTGAGTCCCAAAAATACCGTCATGCATGTCTTCCATAATCTTTTCTGCTTCTTTTTTATCCACACAGCGAAGCAAAGTCGAATCATGATTACGTTTGTATAATATTCCATTACTCAAAAAGAATTTAGCGGAAAACTTCCTCAGAAATTTTCTGTCATTGATGGATGCCGCTTCAGGATATTCCTGAGCTTCTAAATATCTTTTTACTTCGTGGAACCAAGGTTTCTCTTCTACTTCATCAACGCTAAGTTCATAACAGTATGCTGGTTCATCCAATTGCTCAATAGTAATCATGGGAGCTTCATTGTCCCATCTGACTCTGAACATAGATGACATGGTGGCCAAGGCGTCTGCCAACTGATTCTCCTCTCGTGGAATATGTTCGAATGTAATCTCTTCAAAATATGGGATTAATGTCAACACCCGTTCTCGATAAGGGATGAGATTCGGATGTTTAGTGTCCCATGCTCCTTTGATCTGACTGATTACCAAAGCTGAGTCTCCATACACACTCAAAAACTTGATTCTTAGGTTTATAGCAGCTCTGAGTCCCAAAATACATGCTTCGTACTCGGCCATATTATTGGTACAATCAAAACATAGTCTAACGGTGAAAGGCGTATGGCAACCCTTGGGAGAAATAATTACAACCCCAACACCATTGCCCAATGCATTAGAAGATCCATCAAAAACCATAGTCCATCGGGATCCCAGTTCGGGTCCTTCATCTGGTCCAGGTTCTTCGTAATCGGTAACAAGCATGACATCCTCATCTAGGAACTCAAAATTCATAGATTGGTAATCATCAACTGCTTGATGAGCCAGATGATCGGCTAACACGTTTCCTTTGATTGCTTTTTGGGTAGTATACTGGATATCATACTCTGTTAAAATCATCTGCCATCTTGCTATTCTTCCGGAGAGGGCAGGTTTCTCGAATATATATCTGATAGGATCCATCTTAGAAATCAATAAAGTGGTGTGACTCAACATATACTGTCTCAGTCGGCGAGCAGCCCAGGCCAAAGCACAACAAGTTTTCTCGAGCAATGAGTATCTTGTTTCGCAGTCGGTAAACTTTTTGCTAAGGTAGTATATGGCATGCTCTTTTCGACCAGACTCGTCATGTTGCCCCAACACACACCCCATTGAATTTTCTAACACGGTCAAATACATGATTAGAGGTCTTCCTTCAACTGGTGGCATCAGAATTGGAGGTTCTTGGAGGTACTTCTTGATTTTGTCAAAAGCTTCTTGACATTCATCATTCCATATCATCTCTTGATTTTTCCTCAGTAACTTGAAGATGGGTTTGCAGGTAGCGGTCAAATGGGAGATAAACCGGGCAATGTAATTCAAACGTCCCAAGAAACCTCTGACTTCTTTATCTGTACGGGGAACTGGCATTTCTTGAATAGCTCTCACCTTAGCCGGGTCAACCTCAATTCCTTTACCGCTGACAATAAATCCCAAGAGTTTACCGGATCTTACTCCAACGGTGCATTTGTTCGGGTTCAATCTCAGCTTGTATTTCTTCAACCTCTCAAACAATTTGTACAAATGGTCGAGATGTTCTTCTTCAGTATGAGATCTGGCTATCATGTCATCCACATATACTTCTATTTCATGATGAATCATATCATGGAACAAAACCACCATGGCACGCTGGTACGTTGCCCCAGCGTTCTTTAAACCGAATGGCATTACTTTGTAACAGAAAGTGCCCCATTGCGTCACGAATGTAGTTTTCTCCATGTCTTCAGGTGCCATCTTAATCTTATTATAACCCATCCATCCATGAATGAGAACACCTTATGTTGAGCGGTGTTATCTACCAGAACGTCAATGTGCAGAAGTGGAAAGTCATCTTTGGGACTCGCTTTATTCAGATCTCTGTAATCGACGCACATTCATACCTTACCATCCTTCTTCGGTACCGGTACCACATTAGCAACCCATTGAGGATAAGAAGTAACGGCTAGGAAACCGGCGTTAAATTGTTTCATAACTTCGGCTTTGATTTTCTCGGACATCTCAGGACGCATGCGACGAACCTTTTGCTTAACAGGATGACAATCTTCCTTCATTGGCAAACGATGCACTACTATATCAGTATCCAGTCCTGGCATGTCTTCATACGACCAAGCAAAAATCTCTACATAGTCATGTAACATCTGAATCAATCTTTCTTTGATACTGTTTTCCAAGCCTGCTCCTATTTTGACTTCTTTCTTGTCTACTTCGGTGCCCAGATTTACAATTTCAATTGATTCCTTATGCGGCTGTATAGACTTTTCTTCTTGCAGTACCAGTCTGGAAAGCTCTTCAGGTACTTCACAATCTTCCTCATTTCCATCCTCGGCTTGGTAGATCGGATTTTCAAAGTCATAATGAACAGTAGTAGAACTATTATCGACAGGATCCAGAGTGGGTATGGATCTGCAATTTGTTACGTGAGTGTGTGTAAGAAAGTATAACTTGTTTGAAAGATGACAGGAAAGATAAAGAGCGCGATATTTGAATGCAAAAAGTCCATTGATTTATTGAATGTGAATATGCTTATGAAAATGATAAAACCCTTAACAAATTAGCTATTGTGCCCCGGGCATGGACACAATGCTTTAAGAAGTTCAATTGTAAAAAAATAAAAATTTGCAACACTAAAATAGGCAATAACAATTACTCCTGACTAAAGGAAATCGGGATAGTGTCTTCAGCCTTCCAATTATTCAATCCGTCACCAATCGTTGGGAAAATCCAGCTACCCAGGTCGCAGTCGCTGTCAGCATTTTCTATAGCATTAATCTGATCCTTGACTACCTTCTCAGAGCTAAATCCCAGGCCACATCTATCAGACTTGTACGGTACATTGATCAGTTGACCCCAGCCAGTACGACCACCATCTTCAACCACGGCTTGAGCGTCCTTCAGAGAAATCATAGCAGGAGGAGCACTAATAACCTTGGGCACACAGGAAGTTGGCTTAAGGACAGGATTAGTCGGAGGAACTACTTCAAATGACTGAGAAGGAGTCTCAAAGAATTCACCATCCATCTCGACGTATCTGAAGGCCTGCACACTAGTGACAATATATTCTTCTTCTCCACACACAGTGACAATATTGCCCTCTATTGGATACCTCAGCTTTTAATGGAGAGACGAGGCTACAGCACTTGCCCCATGAATCCAAGGGCGTCCCAGCAAGCAGGAATAGGCAGGACGGATGTTCATCACGTGAAAGATAGTGTTGAAGACTCGAGGTCCTATCTTGATAGGGAGAACCACTTCACCATGGACAACACTTTTCGCACCGTCATACGCACGTACCACAGTATCACTAGGTTTCAATTCGATGCTCTTACAATCAAGTTTATCGAGCACAGTTGTCGGCATCACATTCAAAGAAGAGCCATTGTCGATTAATACGTGAGATAAGGTGATCCCCTCACACTCAATGGAGATATGCAGAGCTCTATTGTGATTCTTTCCTGCCGGTGTCAGGTCAGCATCAGAAAAGCCTAGGCCATTGTCAACAGCCAGATGAGCAACATAATTTTCGAACTGATCGACGGAGGTCTCCTGAGGTACATGAGCAGTCTTCAAGAATTTTATCAACGCTTTGGCATGAGATTCAGAAGATAATAACAAGGATAACATCGAGATCTTAGACGGAGTATGCCCCAGCTGTTCTACCACATCAAAATCACTCTTACGGATGATTTTCAGCATTTCCTCCACTTCCTGCTTGGCAACATCTTCGGTAGTAACTTTGACCGGTGTCTTCGGCTGAGCAGGGTTGATCGCTGGTTTCTTTCCTCGAATTTCAGGGGCGGGAGGTGGGATTTCTGGAGAGAAGATCCTTCCACTTCGAGTAACTTTACTAGTCCCAACAATGTCATTAGGATTAGCAGAATTACCAACTTGCTTCACGCCATGGATGTAAACATCACCTCCATAATTCCACGGAATGGCTTTGCTTGAGGAATACGGTACTGGGCCAGGTGCAGTAATGATTAGGGGAGCTACCTTGGGCTCAACAGTAATCTTCACAGGTACTCTAGTGGCGGTAATCTTCACTGGAACTTTGGACCTAGCAATCACAGATATTTCTTCAACAACGTTTTCCACCTTAGGAATCCTTTCAAAGAGAATTGTACGATCATCCATCAGCCGTTGAATACCATTCCTCAATTTCAGGCAACCATTGGGTCGGAGTACACAAAGATCGCAACTTTCAGCACAACCTGGAAATAAACCAGCTTGCAATAAATTCTTCTTGATGGTCAGGAGAGGAGACACTAAGTCAGCTACATTAGCAATGTGAGAATTGTCATCCATAGAATTAACAGTCTTGTCATGGTTAGGCATAGGAGCAGTGATGACATTAGGAGTCTCCGGAGGATCAAATTCAATTTCCCCAGCATCGATCATATCCTGAATCTTATTCTTCAACAACCAGCAATCGTTTGTATCATGCTCGGGGCTATCGGAGTGATACGCACACCTGGCATTGGGATTATAACGGGGAGAAGTAGTGTTGAGATTTGCAGGAGGGCCTCTGAGAGTAATTAAATTTGCCTTTAGCATACCCTGCAGTGCTTGCGCTAAAGTCATATTGATCTTGGTAAACTGCCTTCTTGGCCTGTCTTGTCTGTGCTGGAAGTTTTGAGCTGGCGGGGTTGCAATTGTAACTGCTCCGATGGTATGGTCACGGATTTTCTTGTTATGACCCCTTTCACCATACACAGCATTTGACTCATTCTTTCCCTGATGGGGCTTTCTGGTGCTTGCAGAGGTAGCTGCCTGTATCTTTCCACTTCGAATACCGCTTTCAACACGTTCACCCGTCAATATAAGGTCAGTGAAACCTGATGAAGAACTTCCCAGTAGATGGCTGTAGAATGGACCAGTCAGCGTACTCATGAACATGTCCACTAATTCTCGATCAGTCATAGGGGGTTTGACTCTGCCAGCCAAATCTCTCCATTTTTGAGCATATTCTTTGAAGCTTTCTTTAGAGCCCATAGTCATATTCTGCAACTGTAGCCGAGTAGGCGCCAATTCAGAATTGTACTGGTAGTGCTTATAGAAAGCTGTCGCTAAATCAGTCCAGGTGCGGATGTTAGAGCTCTCGAGCTGATAATACCACTCCAACTGTGTGCCAGACAGGCTCTCCTGGAAGAAATGGATCCATAGTTTCCTATCAGTGGTATACGGCTGAATCTTTCTCACATAAGCTCTCAGATGCATCTGAGGGCAAGACGCACCATCATACTTAGTGAAAGTGGGGATCTTGAATTTGCGAGGAATGACCACATCAGAGACCAGTCCCAAGCTTTCGAAATCCAGACCGGGCGCCTTCTGGCCCTCCATAGCTAGCATGCGCTCTTCCAACAACTTATACTTATCCTCTTTTGGAGAGTACTGTTCATCTTCATAATCTTCATCGTCGTCCTCCTGGTTGAGAGGATCAACATTCTCATCTTCCGAATCATTTTCTGTCTCCATTTCTTGATCCTTCGGAAGTCTAATCTTGACTCCTGCAGCCTGTCCTTTAAGCCTTCTTCCCGGGTTAATGTAACTCACAGGTTTCTCGTCTTTCTTCTTCTCGAGCAAGAGAGCCTTCAGTTCTTCCTGCCCCTTGGATAAGCTCAACATCATCTCCTGGAATTGAGCATTCTGAGCTTGGAGATCTTTGACAGTTTGTTCGAGGGCCATTTTTCTGTTTGCAATAGGAAGACCGTGAGAACATAGATCCTTTAGAATACCTGTTATGCAATGTTATGTCATGCTATGCAATGTATGAAATGTTTTCAAGGACTTTTGGAATTTAACTTTGCGTGAACCACCCAGAAAGGACTTTTATTAATAATTTTTAATCAATGTTCATTACAATAAATAATGAAATACAATAAAAACTCAAGTCTCCCAGGGGCGGCTTCTTTTCGGGCAAAGATATGCGTTGAGTCTTCGTTCCTCATTAAGCTGGCCGGTGAGCTCTAATACTTTCTTCCTTTCAGCACAGAATTGAGCTTCAAAAGTATCTCTTTCCTCTCTTAACTGGATCCAGGATTTCTTTAGCTCTCCAACATCGGTAGGCATATCTGGATAAGGAATGATCTGAGGAGTACCTCCTTCAACTTCTGGTTCAACAATCAGCGGTCCGACTGCAAGATATGGCATGACAAGCTCACGAGCTCTGGCGCGTACCCATCTAAGATAAGGTTCCATAGGAATAGAGTTTTTCTGTCCTAAAGTGCTTCTTTTCACCATGCCCCAAGCTCGTACAAACCTTTGACGGAGACCTTGGGAATCGTTGTCATAGTCAAACACCGTGCCTTGGATAATCATTTCATGTGGACCATCTCTTCGAGCACAACCAAACTGACGTAGGGCTAAAGCAGGATTATAAGTAATACCTCCTCTTATCCCCATGAGTGGTACATTAGAGAATTCTCCATAACGGTCGATGAGGATAACATTTTCTTCGAGATGAGGACACTAACGGATGTCTGAATGGGAGAGTGACATTATCCTTTGAGACCATTTCAAATTCTGCTCATTCTTCAAGACTGATTGAGGAAGGTGCGAAATAAACCACCTAGATAATAAAGGTATGCAACACATGAGAGTCCCTTGCCTCTTCATAGTACGAGTGTGAAGGGAAGGCAAAATGTCTCCAAGCAAGGTAGGCACAGGGTTATGAGTGAGAAATATCTTAATAGCATTCATATCTATGAATTGGTCTGGGTTAGGAAATAACACCAAACCATAGATTAGTAATGCTAAAACATCTTCGAAAGCATGGACATTCATAACTTTTAGGAATTCTCGGGCCTTATTTATCAGCAATTTGGCAAGTAAACCCTTAATTCCACTTCTTGTTACCCAATTGGTTTCAATGTCTGACTTTGTCATGTGTAAAGCTGCGACAACTTCTTCAGACTTCGGAATCTTTTCTAAACCATTGAAAGGTGTTTGATCAAGAATAGGTACCCCAAGCAGCCTGGAAAATTCTTCTAATGTGGGTACCAACTGATAATCTGGGAATGTGAAGCAATGATGTTTAGGATCGAAGAACTGGAATAGGACTCTCATCATATCTTCTTTGAAACCAGTGGTAACCAAATTGAGGAGAGAACCATGTTTCTTGAGGAACTGAGCCTGATCGGGAAGTTCTGACACTAAATCCTTGAGTTGAGGAGAGACGGCTACCAAATTGATCCGGATGGTCTTCCTGGGAGTCATAGCCTTACAAAATAGAGCAACGTTAAATCCCTAAGTCCTTGAAATGGTTAGTACAATGCCATGATGTTATGATGTTATGATGTTATGATGTTATGATGTTATGATGTTAAATAAGTAACAAGCACAAACAAGTCACACAACAATCATTCTTAGGTTTTAAGGCTTGCATGCGTTCCATAGGTAAGTACCCTCCCCACTGAAGTTTGGTTGGTTCAACCTGTCCTAGAATAGTAACCGGGATCTAGAAGGATCTCAAATCATTGACCTTCCTTTAAGTCCACTTCAGTGCAACACCAAGTGGTTGACCGAAGCTTCCCTAAAGTCCAATCTCAAAGAGTGTAGTATCGAGTCTCAACCAACCCCAGTCGGAACCGAAGTCAGTTATCTCACTACTTTCTAATGGCTAGGATGAGTCAATTGGGGTTCTAAAGGTCTGGTTAATGCTTTGATGACACCACGCGGAAGCCAAATTTTTCCTCAAGTAAACATGAGGAACATCGGGACATCCAAAGTGTCACATTAACCGTAGCCATCATTTTGACCATTCCAGTATACGCCGGATAGTCGCGATGATCTATTGCTACTTACCTAAGGTACACTAGATCCGGGTGTAGGATCTTTCACTCAAGCATAAAATACCCAAGCAATCCCTTAAAAGTAAATCAGACAATTTGAATAAGTGATCTTGTTTTTTAAGGTAACCTCTCTTTTTAAGTCCCCAGCAGAGTCGCCAGTTCTGTCATACGGTGAACTGACTTTATGTGTTTTTGCTTTGGAAAGCAAATGTCGCGGATAGCAAGAGTCGCCACCGACTTTTCTTTTATCCAATAAGGAAAGGTAGAAAAGAACAGGAAAGACCTTAATTAGATTTTGGGTTCGGGAGGTACATTATACAAAGGGAAGGTGTTAGCACCCTTTGCATCCATGGTTATCCATGGGCTCTTAATTGCTTGATCACTTATGTTTGCCTGAAAAAAATGTTTTTTGAATTGCTTAAAAAATGTTTTAAAAAGAGAGTTTAACTTTGTAATGATTCTTGTACGAATGTATACAAAGTATTTATCTCATTTAATTTTGAAAGCGGTTTAGAAAAATATAACTTGGCAATGATTCTAGTACGAATGTATACCAAGTGGTGATTTTCTAGTATTTGCAAAGTGTGAGGTATGAAAAATGTTTTAGGTTGTGAGCCAGCAATTAAGAGTTATACCCACCCAAGGTCTTTATGGGCATTTCCTATCCTTATGAGGGTAAAATTGTCCTTACTATTGAGAAGTAAGTAGTTTTACCCCTTTGGATGTAAAAGGGTCATCGTAGGGTCAGCGATTGGTCATTGAAGGCAACATTTGTAAGGATACCTTAGCATTCGAAGGGACGATCATCATTTAACCGTAGGCTACAACGAAGGGTCATCGAGGGACAAAATCATATATTCGAAGGCAACATCCGAGGGACTATGATTTATTTTATAGGGACATGATGATTTAATCGAAGGGTCTTTGCTAAGTGTATCCCCACATTCGCGGGACATGACCGTAATACCGTAATATCGTAAGGCAACAAAGAGAGGTCCAAGATCACATATTCAAAGGCAATATTTTACAATCAATTAGGTAGTTGTAATCGATTAGGTAATTAGGTCCACATTATAATCAATTAAATAATTAGGATGTCCACATTAAAATCGATTAAGTAATTAGGATGAATCTCCACAAGGGTATCCCACAAATAATGTGGAATACCTAGCAAGCTACCCTCTTCCGGGAGTATATGAACCCTTAAAAAATTCAGCAAACAGGTCAGAATACCAAATCAGGGTGCAATCGAGAATTACACCACAAAAGAAATCACAACAGTAATAGGGTCAGGTAAACAATGCATGGCTATGATAAAACATGTCAGATGAGCAAAAATCAGAACAGAAAAGTCAGCGACTGTCACGTTCGCTCCTGCCTCGCCTAGCGAAGGCTTAGCGAATACTCGTTACATGCTCGCTTAGCGATGGGCTAGCGAGCGGCTGCGGGTTCTGGTTTTGATAACAGTATAATTTCAGCAAGCTTCACACCCTATGGCATCCATTACAGAGATTACATGGTTAAACATTCAAGATATTCATGATACTTAAATTAACATGCAAAACTTAAGATATTTTTATAAATTCAATCATGATGCCACATGCATATTAAGAACATAAAGCGGTAATAGTAATGCAAACCTGTTTGCAATTGAATTGCAGCCTTGAATTGGCAAGTCGGATTGAGTTGGGCGGAGGTAACCTTGGTGCAGATGAGTTTCCCTCAGGGTTTCCTTTAGGGTTGCTCTGAATTCTCTGGGTTAGCCTCCAGGGTTTGCTGTGCCTTCTTTCTATCTCCTGTTTTCGTTTCCTCTTTTCTTTCTTTTCTGACTGAAGTTGTGGTATTTATAATGCTCTTTTTATGACCTAATGGGCTCAGAATGAAGCCCAGAATTTTCTGGTATTCGCAAGCTTCGCTAGGCGAATGGCGTAGCGAAGGGTTCGCTAGGCGAAGGAGTAGCTCGCCTAGCGAGCAAGCCAGTTTAGGCCATTTTCTGGATTTGGCCATCTGTGTGCTGGGTCTTTGTTCTTTTAAGATCAACGCCTTGAAAAATAAGTTGGAGTGCCTTAGAAATGCCTTGTAATATTGACGGGCAAATTTTGGGGTATGACTATATATATATATATATATATATATATATATATATATATATATATATATATATATATATATATATATATATATATATATATATATATATATATATATATATATATATATATATATATATATATATATATATATATATATATATATATATAGTTTGTTTTTCTGTGTAATGTCCTCAGCAAAACAATTCGATCGATTGCGGATTTTTTGTATTGAGATTTATGAGAGATATCATTGAGTTGAATCGTATAGACATCCCAAAAATGGTATGGAATAATAACTTAGGGTTTATTTTAATATTATCGGATATTTCATCTAATTTGTTACTAAATCATGAATATGTTTTATTCTCTTAATTGTAGTACTTTGACGAATACAAATCTTACTCAAGAGCTCATTTGGATGAAATGAAGGATGAATTGTGTCAATTCATTATTGATCATAGAATCATATAGGTTGTAGTTGTTGTACATATATGTATGGAATGTTGTTGTACATGCATGAATATCAATATATTAATGTTGTATATATGGAGGATTAATGTTGTATATAAATGGATTCATGTTGTATATATCAATGGATTAATGGTGTATAACATTGGATTAAAGGATGAAATCAATATGAATTTTACACTTTTGCAGCATGCGAACAGGTTCCCAATTAAATACCCACTGTTTTCAAACAAATTTTTTTAAAATAACTAACACTTTAGAGGGCGCTTTCTGTAGGAAGCGCCCTCTAAACACTTTACATTGACAACTTTAGAGGGCGCTTTGTCCAGAAAGCGTCCTCTAATGTGGCTATTTATGGACCACTCCAGAGGGCGCTTTTTTCTGAAAGCGCACTATAATGTGGCCCTTAAAGGGCCACTTTAGAGAGCGCTTTCTCTAGGAAAACAAAACGTTGTCTTTACCTATGCCAGCGCCACTTTAGAGGGCGCTTAAAAGCGCTGTTATAGGCCAAAATAAGCGCCCTCTTTTCCCTTATTTGGCGTAGTGCTTGCTCCCAATCAGAGTTACCTCCTGGTTTCTGAGCAGATTTTGTTATGATTATTCTCTGTAGGATTGTCTCCCATTTTTATGGTGTTGGCCTAAAATACCCCATAGATTGGATGTTCTATCCTCAACAGATCTCCTCCTTCCCCAATTAGGTTTGAACCTTTGGGATGTTGATCTCTCTGTTCTCTAGCAGTTGTCTCCATATTTTATGGATTGACCGAGGATTGTACCGGTGGTTCAATTTCTTTGTGACACCTTTGTATCCTTTGTGATCGTTTTGTCAGCATAATCATCATATATACATATACATATACATTCGTATAATTTCATAATTTGCATATCTCGCATCTTCATATTTGATTTGTTTGAGATTCTTATGGGGATATTTTGTTCCCCATACCAAACCTGGTGTCTGTGCTCCTTCAATTGTAGAGTGTCAGCCCCTTAAGCAGAAAGACTTTAACCTTTCTCTGTTTCCCCACTGAGTTTATTTCCTCGTGAATGGTTGTTATTTCAGTTTCCTCTCTAGTAGATTTTCTGGATGGAATTACTCCCCTTGAGTTATGTCCTAATTGGGTTGAGTCTTGATTGATTGTTTCTTTCTAGCTCTTACCTAGATAGATGCTTTGGTCCCCTAAGAGTCTATTACCCAGTAACTGGTAATATTCTTCTTAGTTTGCAGTTTGTTACTTCTTGCCCAAAGATATTCAGAATGAGGATAGGAATTATCCACTCTTATCCCTTCTCTATTGCTTAAGACTCATGGCACACAACTTGGCTCATGATCGACAAGTGTTGAATTTGACCTCTGTTGTGCTTGAATAATAGTCATGTCTGGTACTGATTTACATTCTTGAACTTGTGTTTGAATCTTGATATTTGAATCTTGAATTATTGAAATCTTGAGATACAGTATCCAGTACAACTTGAACACAAGGACTTTCCATATCAAGTGATCAATGGCCTTTTGATCACTTGAATATACTTGGGGAATTGAGCACAGTCAGAGGATTTAATTGATCAAAGCAAACTTTGATCAATTGAATCAATTGGGGGGAAAACAACGTACAATAACCTAAAGGGTTAATTGATCAATCAAAATATCTCTACAAGTACTAAACTAGGGGAGCATGTAAATCAAGCTATTCTAAACCCTAAGGGTACAATAGTCATTTATCCACAAAATGAATTAACAATCCTAATGGTCAAATTTTAACCTAAAATGAATTATGGTAAGATCAACCATTAACCATATTAATCACAACAAAATCCACAAAAAGAATGATCAAAAACCTAATGACTAAATTCTAATCATGACAAACTTAATCAATCATGAATTAATTCTGGAAAATTAAGAACTAAATATAATTAACAAAATTGACTGAAACCTAATTTCTAACTAATCACCTAATCCTAATCAACCAATAATTAATTTAATTAATCAACAAAATATGTTAATCCCTAATTATCATCTATCAAGAATTAGCCTAATTCTATCAAAATCCACAAAACAACATCAAGATAAAAAAAAACATAATTGACACTAAGTTAACTGAAAATCAATTAAACAATTAGTGGGGATTAGGATGATTAAATCTAGAACATGAATATTGGGCTAGGGGTGAGATCAATGAATTGGAGGTGAGGTGGATTCCACTTGGGCCGTGAAATCGTGATCCATAGGCCCAAGTGTAGCGGTGTATTCGTCGCTATATGATTCATTGATTAAACCATAAGCAAAGCATACAAAGAAATCGAGTCGCCACCGCACTTTTATTTATCCAAAGGACTGGCTAAAAAGCGAACAAAAGCCTAAGAAGTTTTACACATAGAAAACTAATAAAAAGATCAGAGAGTCTGGGTAAGGGGTAAATTACGCAATGGGAAGGTGTTAGGCACCCAAAACGTCCTAGGTACTCCTAGGGAGCCCTTTTCACACTTGTTGTATAAGAAAAAGTTTATTTGTTTATGACATATTGTGCAAACATGATTGGGATGATGAGAAAAGAATGTACATTTTATTATTTTTGTGTTTGAACGGATGAACCCGTTGCCTACGTACCTTTCCATACAAAGGTAAAGGATCAAAACGCCGTAGTTCGGCTAAAAGATTTCCAAAATATCAGTGGGTTCATTTTAAAACAAGAGCACTAAGGCTTTTCATTCTCAACGGGAGAAAACTCAACCAATACCAACAATCCACCATGCGAGGATAACTTCAACATACTAGTGAGGGGTTAACCCTATAATAAGTATGGAAGACTTACAATCAACTCACTAAGGATGTGGTGAGATTTACATCAACCACTATGAGAATTGAAACCTATGGCTAATGTATGAAAACATATCAACAATGGACAAAGCCACAAAACAATTGAATGAGTGAAGTTAATTGATTATGAGTATTCACAAAAGTATGGTCAAAGTATGATTAGTATTCAATTCAGAAAGAAGTGTTATGAAAATGAAGTTTGAAAAGCAAGGACTTAGGGTCCAGGTTTCTAATTTGAAAAGACATGAAAATGTTTGCACAATATACATTTTACAAGTTTTAAAAATCAACAAGTGAAAAGGGGTTTTGAAACAAAAAGGGTATGGATGCAGGAGTGTAAAACTTCCTAAAAGTTCACCTCTTGAGATCATATAGAAGATGATTCAAGTGTGTCCTTTGGAATAGGCAAATGAGCAATAACAAATAAGCAAAACAAATGATACCGGATGCCAATTGCTGGGCTTATACCAATCTCACAACCAAGGTGGATACCGGATACCAATCAATGGATTTACACCAGTCTCCTAAAACAAACAAAGATATCAGATGCCAATAAATGGACTTATACTAATCTCCTAAAGCGAAACAAAACCTGGATATCAGATGCCAATAAATGGACTTATTCTAATCTCCTAAAACAAAACAATGATACCAGATGCCAATTGCTGGGCTTATACTAGTCTCACAAAGGAAAACAAGACCTGGATATCAGATGCCAATCTATCTGGACTTATTCCAATCTCCACAGGATGATCATAGAAATACAAATGCCAACAACATGGACTTACAATTGCATCCTCACATACAACAAACACACAAAAGCATTAAGCAAAGAGGACATAAGTAGCCAATGAAATGGTCTTACACTCAATCCCTTCCAAATCATGGGAATACTGGCCAATGCATGGACTTATAGTTGATTCCTCAATGGGCAAACTCAAACAAACCACAAGGATATGAAATGATGATCATGCAATAATGAACAATTAATGATGATAGATGCACCAAGGTATGCACACAAACATGTACAGATGCACAAAGCCATTTAGCACACACTATATCCAAGCAATTAGGCTCAAGCAAGGGTTAGACTTTAAAGTCAACTGGAATGGGGTAAATGGTGCTCTTAACCTTAACATTGAGAGTTAAGGTGAAGCAGATGAAAGGATATGAGGGGTGTGCCTCATTGCTCTTATCCCTGGTCAGGGAGAGCATTGAATATCAGAAGGTGTGGGAGTTCAGAAAGTTGGAACTCTCTCCACAAGTTAATGACTCTATAGATCTTGGGTTAGGATCCACAATGCTACAACATGTAATGTGAGCAAAGGGAAGACACACAGAATAGTAGGAGATGGACTACACATCTCTTCTATCTACCAATTGCCTTATCAAAAGGACTTTTCCTGCTTGGGGACAAAGATAAACAATCACAAACATTGCCTCTTAAGGAGGACTTCAGACAGGTGCCTGGCCACATAACAAGCCAGGTCTTCCAGACTACATGAAGAAGAGATATTATACCTCAATGCTTAAGCTATCAAGCAAAGCAAAAGCAAGTTCACAATGAACTATAGCAACTAAGGTACCTGAAATCAATCCAATTCAATCAGTACTCAAGTCACAAAAGTCAAACAGATAAACCAACAGTCAACAGACAATGTACAATCAAACAATCAAGGCTACATTGTGCAAAGCACAAAGCTCAACTCAAATGAGCCAAAGCATCCTACAAAACAAGTCAATGTTAGTTCATAACAATCAAGCAAACCAACTCAAACTATGCAAATTGATCTCCTTAAATCCATATGCTTCTTAACCTGAAAACAAACTCAAACATGAGAAGCAAACCCTTAGGCCAAGGACTAGGGTCAAAGAAAGAGAAATGGACCAAAACAGAATATGAAAATTTACAAGAATCAAGATTAATCAAATAAGAACATCATCCAATTGGTCTCATATCAAAACTATGCACCAAATCCATTTCACAAACAAATCATGTCAAAGTAAGCACATTGGAATCACATTGGAGCAAACAGAATGAACACAAGCATATCAAATCAAAAATGGCTCAATAAATTCCAAGAAAAATCATGCCTAAATATAACATATCAAATGAGCAACATACCAAAAATCATGGCATTTGGATAAGTGGAAGCATGTCAATTAAAATCAACAAGTCAAGGTATGCAAAAACAAGCTCAAACAAGACCACAAATGGTGCATCAACTTAAGGCAATCCTAAAACAGAAATGACATAAGATAAATGATCCAAACCAACACCACAATGAATTTCAACATGTTAAGAATCAATGTACAAAATTTCAAGTCCATATGATAATGCATGAGAATTTCACAAATCATGGAAGTTAAACACTCAACAAAAGTCCAAATATGACCAACCAGCAAAGAAAATCTCAAACAAATAGGAAATGGATCACAAAATTCTATAAAAAATCATGCTCAAACCTAGCATCCAGAAGCAGCAACATGCAAAAATTCAGATTATTTGGCAAATGAATGGCATGGTAAATAAAATCATCAAATTGGACAAGAGATGGTGTGACACACATTGTCACACCTCCATTAATCATATCATATCTCACAATCCAGAAATGAAAAAATAGCAAACTATATACCAAAATGACCAGGAATGAGTCTAGTTTATGCATGTTAATTTTCAGCTCCATTGGATCAAGCATCATGATTTCATAAACAAAAGAGCAAGCAAGGTGCAAGAAATGACATACATGAACAAACCCTAGGCTAAAAAACAAATTCAACCGAGCACAAATTCTGGAAAAATATCCATAAAATAATAGACATGATGAGGATCATTGTGGAAAAAATTTCATGTGAATTGGACAATTATTTTGAGAGTTATGATTTTTTGAATGGAAAGAAAAAATTAAAAATCATGAAAGGAAGCATATGAACATGTAAGCCTAATTGGAATAAAATGCAAAAAGCAAAATATGAAGAAGCCTCGGCCTGGGATCGAACCGTGCCAACTTTCAAATGTGGCGCTCACTTAATGAAACGCACCGTTTCATTAAGTGAGGTGGCAAGGCGCTATTGGTGCATGGCACACAAACACCTAAAACTCATGCAACACACGGCCAGGCAGATCAAAATAACTTCTGGAAACTAAACCCTAACGAACTCATGCATGTTCATCCTGTTCATAATCAACATGATCCAAACTTCACAGAAATGCATGAAAATTATATCAATCGATTCATCTTGCATCACACATCACATATCCAACACCAATTTCATTTAATTCTAACCACGTCAAAAGAATCGAGCAGAACAAGTTCTAACATCCAAACTTCAAATCATGATAACTTCTTCAATATTGCATGAAATTTCCAGATCTAAAGCTCAGCATACTCTATGTTAAAGGATCTACCAGATACACATGATAATTACATGAATTAGAGCGATCGAATTCTAACCTCTATGAAGATGCAGAGTTGAATTCACTTGATTCAAGGCCTGGAAGTGTGAAACGGATGCTCTATGTTGCTTGAATGAATGAATGGAAGCAAGATTTCAGCTCAACAATGCTTGATTCTCCTTAAAACTCCAACTGCCATGAACATGCTCAAGCTCCAACAGTCACGACCCAGCTTGAATTCTGCACAATCTTGCTTCAGCAGATCTTCACTATGCTGTTAGATGATGAACAGATCGAAAAGCAGGCAAAAGAAATGAAGGAAAATGAAGAAAATAGTTGAGATGAAAAAGTTTGGATCTGAAATTATCAATGTGTTCTTGCAGAATTCTGTTAGGATTAGGAATATATAGCACCTGTTAATCATGTCCATAATCATCATTAACCAAAATGTAAGTGGATTAGTGAAATGAGCATGTTAATGTAAATTGGCCAAAACACCCTTATGAAGGTGAGAAAAACAAGAAAGGGGGGTTTGAATTGTTTGAAAAATAAGCGCTTTTGCAAAATGAAATCACACAATGATTTTATACTGGTTCGCTTATAACACAAAGCTACTCCAGTCCACCCGGTCAAGGTGATTTCGCCTTCAACAAGGACTTAATCCACTAATCTTGAAAGATTACAAACAACCCCTAAGAGAGAAGAAAATCTCTTAGTCCTCTCAAGTCTACAGACTACAAAGAGTCACTTGAGGAAATCAAATAAAAATTAGATACAAGATGTGTAATCTAGAGTGCTTCTAAGAAAGCAAATATTACAAACTTAAGAACAAATTTTTCACTTTGATAAGCAAAAGCTTAGTGAAAATTCTTTGAAGAACAAAGATGTTTTTCTTGAGCGTGATATAATTTCAGTATAGTTTTGGCTAGTGATTTCTTGTTTTACTGAATGAAATTTCTTCTCTATTTATAGGAGTTGAAGTAGAGTTGAAGTAGCGTTGAATCTGTTGGATATTGAGATGTAGTTACGCCATTCCATTAATAGCTTCTGCAGTAGACTTTTTCTTTTAGAAGTGACTACTTACCACAAGTAGTATCTTCTCTCTTGGAAGTGGAGATTAACGTCTCTTTCTAATTGAGGAAATCCATTTGCAGAACTTTAACTTGGCTTAAACGTTACTTCATCATGATTAACAATTCTGATTAGAGTCTTTGTGTATCTGGAGAAACTGGCTTCTGATGTTATCTCTTGAAAGTTCAGATGGCGCTGATAACTTCAGAATTTACAGAGGGCATTAGTTCAGAGTCAGAGCTTCTAGACTTTACTTCATGTTCAGATGCTTCTGATACTTTGTAGTTTTGTCCAGAGTCAGAGCTTCTTGAAACGAGATTCCACTTTAGATGCTTCTGATACTTGAGATTTTGCATTTGATCTTGTTGTGCATCTGATGACATCATCAGATTTATTTCTTCTTTCTTTAGAACCCTGCACACTTAGAAACTTTTCGTTAGGGTGCCATTTTTGGTTTCATCCTTTGTTATCATCAAAATCAAGGAATCTGTTGTAGAACAATTTTTGTTCTTACAATCTCCCCCTTTTTGATGATGACAAAACAAATAAAATTATCAGATGAAACTTGAAAAATATTAGATCAGATAGACAAAAGCTCCCCCTGAGTTAGTACTAGGGAGTTCAGAAGTTCTTACCAGAGCTTTCCAAGCAATAAGATTTCTGAAAAACTTTCTGCAATTTCTTAATTTTAATGTTAGAGTTATTTAATCAGAGCTATTATTTAATCAGAGCTATTTATATCAGAACTATTTCTATAATTGTTGCAGAATGCTTAAGGTTTTAGACATAATTTTCATCAGAGCTATTTAATAATTTCTCCCCCTTTTTGGCATAATCAAAAAGGCATAAAAAATAAAAAGAGTAATAAAGAGAAAAACACTTCATTAAAAAGCACAAAGGCAAACAGCAGTCAAAACATTAGATTCAACAGAATATCAGAGCTAAAAAGAAAGACAGAAGCAAAAACACTTAGGCAAACAAACAAAAATAAATCCTAAGTGCCTAAGGGTTTGGAGGTTGAGGAAGTCTCTGAAGCAACATGGCAAACATGTTCTGGATGTTTTCGTTCAGAGCATCTTGCTTGTCCATCCTGGCACGAAGCTCATTCTGATCTTTCTTGATTTCTTGCTGATCTTGCTTGATCTCCTTCAGAGTGTTAAGAATCAGAGGGATCGCAGAGGAAGACTCCCCCTGAATCAGAGCCTGCTGAGCTTCAGCTTCAGCAGCAGCTTGGGCTTCTGCATCTGCCTTAGCCTTGGCTTCAGCTTCCTGAATCCTTAGAAGTTCTGCTTCCTTTGCCAGGCGTTCTTCTTCCAACCTCTTAGCTTCTTCTTCAGCTTCCCTAGCCAATCTTTCTTCCTCTAACCTTCTGGCCTCAGCTTCTCTAGCCAGTCTCTCTTGGAGTCTTTCCTCAGAGTCTCTGATGTAGCCATTTCTGACTTGTTCAGAGATACTCTTCAGCCTATAAGACTCAGAGGTCATCCAACTAATGACTCTGTTCCAGTGTGTCCTAACAGATTTAGGATCATCACTTACTTCAGAGTTTTTAGCCAGAGACTTGATCTTCTGGACTGAGGCTTCTGCAACCTGTATAATGGCCTCCTCAAGGGTAGGTATGGTAAGTTCAGGTTCAGGTTCAGGTGAATGAGGTGGAGAGTTTTGAGGGCTGAGATGTAGAGGTTGAGGTTCAGTTTATTGAGGTTCAGATGGTTGAGGTTCAGTTTGTTGAGGTTCAGATTGTTGAGGTTCAGTTTGTTGAGGTTCAGATTCTGCTTGAAGTTCAGAATCTGTGTTTGGTTGAAGACTAGGGGATGAAGCATATAGTGGATTTAGGTCTAAAGGGTCAGAGTCTGGTTCTGGGACAGCGGGAAGGATTGGTTGAGTGATATTAGAGGTGAAGGGATCAGATGGTTGAGTTTCAGAGGGTAAGGTTGTTGTTTGTTGTGGTGGAAGTGAAGTTTGGAGGGGTGAGGTTACTTCAGATTGTGTTGAGGGTTGTGGAGCGAAATTTTTAGCATAAATTTCAGCTATTGTTGGGGAGTTTGGGTCAGAGTGTTCTTGATCAGATGACTCATGATCAGATAACTCTTGGTCAGAAGAAGGGGAAAGGTAAGGGGGTGATTCATATTCAGAGGATGATGAAGAGCTGTGGTGATATAGTTGATTAGGGTCAGAGGTTGTTGTGAAATTACGAGCAATTTTTAGAACAGGTGGAGGTTGAGAGGTTCTGGTGATTGAGGGTGGTATTTCAGAGGTGGTATATATTGGTTGAGAGGAGAGAGGGTTAGAGGAAGCCATTATAGATTCAGAAGAGACAGGAGGAATAGACTTACCAGAAGAGACATCCAGAGGTGCTGAAGCTTTGGTGCCAGAGGTTTCTCCAAGTCTGGCTTTCTTTGCCTTCCTTGCTTCCTCAGCTATCTTCTTCTCAGAAAGACCTCTTTTGTATCTGACCAAATCTTCTACAGAGTCCAGACAGTCTTCAAGGCGGAAATCAGAAATATCAATGCCTTCATCCAGACGATCCTGAAGGTAGATAGCAATGGCATCTCTGGGTTCATTCTTGAAGAACCTTTCAAGGCCATGAGGCATCTTCCTCTGATCCTTCAGAGCTTCCCAGGTCACTTCCATAGTGGGCTTGACTCTGATGTCTTTGATGATTCCCATACTCCTCAGATTTTTGGCATTCAGAGGCTTTCCAACGTCAATTGCCAGATCATCCATACATCTGGTCTTCTCCAGAGCATCTACCAGCCCATGCTCAATGAAGATGTCAGAGAGCAATCTACCCAGAGGAATGTAGGATCTGGGCTTCATGTTATTCCTGGTTTCTCTGACTGAATCCCTCAGATATCTGAAGAGGAGAACAGGGAGGTTGATCGGAATACCCTTCTGAATGCAATATAAGATGCATTTCTGATCAGCATTGATATAATCTGAAGAGTTGGAGGCTGGACGATGATGGATTGTTCCCAGAATAATCTTCAGCCAAACTCGGAGGTTCTGATGAAGCTCCTTGTTCTTAGATGGGTTTCCTTCAACATTTGCTTTGAAGATTGTAGGGTTAATGACTTCTGTGATGTGCTTGGACCTTGGAGGAATGTTGTAAATCCTTTTACCTCCAGCTTTCTCCATGTTTAGCAAGGAAGCAATAGACGCTTCAGTGATGACAATCTTCACACCCAGAACAAACGAGACAATGAACTGGTCATCAGCATCTGCACATCTCCAGAACTCTTTCACCAGAAGAGGATAGATTGGACCATACAATCTGTTGAAGTAGGTTTCCCAACCTTGCTTGTGAAGATCTTCAGTAAGATCAACACCGTTTCTTCTTAAGTTCTCAAAATCCACCAGCGATTCACACAGTACATCTAAACCTTCAAAGGGAGTTGAAAGGTTTATGTGTTGTTCGCGTTCCAAAATGTGAGGTTCTTTGTAGACTGGGGTTGTGGTAACGTCTACAACCATGGGTGTTTGAGTGTTTGAGGTTTGGGGATTAGAAGCGGCTTCCATTTGTTGGGAGAAGTTAAAAACTACTTGCTCTTGAGGATTCATGAAGAAAAATTGATGAAGAAGATGAAGAACTGAAGGAGTTGCAGAGAAAACTTCGAGAGAGGGTTTAGGGTTTTAGAGTGAGTGAGAGTGATAAGTGTGAAAAGTGAGAGAAAGTGTTTATATACTAAGGGTAAAAACACATGCAAAACGACACACATACCAGCGTTAGCACAAAAACCAAAATAGCACGTTTGGGGGAAAAATGATTACAGCTCATTAATGAATGTCTAATCCCAACAGTAAGCACACTGCTCGAGGAGATTTCAAGCGTTCTGACCTTTGATTTCTTTTGACAGCTGTCTAGAAGTTCTAGGGTTAGACGCATGTTCCCCACGTGTTGATGTATCTGATCTTCAGGAATACCAAAGGATTTCTGAAGATTTCTAACTCAGATATCTTCTTAACTTGGTAGAAGTATCAGAGTCAGAGGCAGAAGTGTATTTGTTTTTATCAGAGTCTCATTTTACATGTTCAGAGCCAAATTTTACTCAGGGCAATTTTTAATGTTCAGATTTTCTAAGATAAAAAGAAATCTATCTTCAGCTAGAGGCTTAGTAAAGATATCTGCCCATTGATGTTCTGTATCAATGAACTTCAGCGTCACTATCCCTTTCTGAACATAGTCTCTAATAAAATGATGTTTTATTTCTATGTGTTTGGCTCTGGAATGTAGAATGGGATTCTTACTTAAACAAATAGCAGCAGTATTATCACAAAGGATAGGAATGTTACTCTCAAATATCTGAAGATCTTCTAGCTGATGCTTCATCCAGAGCATCTGAGTTGTGCACAGTGATGCTGAGATGTATTCTGCTTCTGCAGTTGATAGAGCGATAGTTGACTGTCTTTTGCTAGCCCAGGAGATTAAATTGTTTCCCAGAAGCTGGCAATTTCCAGATGTGCTTTTTCGTTCTATTCTATCTCCTGCATAATCTGCATCACAATAACCAGAAAGCCTATACTCTGATGTTTTCTCATACATCAGGCCCAGGTTAGGAGTTCCTTTCAGATACTTAAGAATTCTCTTAACAGCTGTTAAATGAGATTCTCTAGGGTCTGATTGGAATCTGGCACAAAGACAGACACTAAAGAGAATATCAGGACGAGTAGCAGTCAGATAGAGAAGAGAGCCTATCATACCTCGATAGAGCTTCTGACAAACCTTGTTGCTTACCTCTTCCTTTTCCAGAATGCAAGTTGGGTGCATAGGAGTCTTTGCAGAGTTGCATTCAGACATATCAAACTTCTTCAGAACATCTTTAATGTACTTACTTTGATGAATGTACGTGACTTCTGGAGTTTGATTGATTTGAATTCCCAGAAAGAACTTTAGTTCTTGCATTAGACTCATTTCAAATTCTGCCTGCATTAACTTAGAAAATTCTTGGCAAACAGAGATATTAGCAGAACCAAAAATAATGTCATCAACATAAATTTGGCATATCATGAGATCATTTTTATGATTTTTACAGAAGAGTGTAGAATCAACTTTCCCTCTGATAAAATTTTGTTCCAGAAGAAAATTGCTCAGACGTTCATACCAAGCTCTGGGGGCTTGTTTTAGTCCATATAAAGATTTTTTAAGTTTGAAAACATGTTCTGGAAAGTTTGAATTTTCAAAGCCTGGAGGTTGATTAACATACACTTCTTCTGAAATATAACCATTAAGAAATGCACTCTTGACATCCATTTGGTATAATTTTATAGAGTGATTAATAGCAAATGATACAAGAAGACGAATAGACTCTAACCTTGCGACTGGAGCAAAAGTTTCATTATAATCAATACCTTCTTGTTGACTATAACCTTGAGCTACCAGTCGTGCTTTGTTTCTGACAACTTCTCCTTTCTCGTTCAGCTTGTTTCTGAAAACCCATCTGGTTCCAATGACATGAGTGCCTCTGGGTTTAGGAACGAGATCCCAGACATCATTCTTGGAGAATTGATCTAACTCTTCTTGCATAGCTGCCACCCAATCATTATCTTGAAGAGCTTCATCACAGGACGTAGGCTCAATCAGAGACACTAGTCCCAGAGGAATATCTTCAGAAGTTCTGAAGGTAGATCTGGTTCTAACAGGTTCATCTTTGTTTCCCAAAATCAAATCTTCAGATACGTTGCTACGACTCTTGACTTTCCTTGGAATTTCTGGAGATTTAATTTCTTCAGAGTCTGGAGTGACAGTTGCTTCTGGAGTTTTCTCAGATTCTACCAGAGTGATCTCTAAATCTGCAAACTTTTCAACTAGCTTTGACTTTTCAGGGTCAAGCTTATCATCAAATCTAACATGAATTGATTCCTCCACAATTTTGGTTTCTGTGTTGTATACTCTGTAGCCTTTAGAGCGTTCTGAGTATCCTAACATAATACCTTTCTGTGCTTTGGAATCAAACTTGTTCAGATGTTCTTTAGTATTTAATATAAAGCAGATGCATCCAAAAGGATGAAAATATGAAATGTTGGGTTTTCTTTCCTTACACAGTTCATAGGGAGTCTTATCCAGAATAGGTCTAATAGAGATTCTATTCTGAATGTAACACGCTGTATTTACAGCTTCTGCCCAAAAGTGCTTTGCTACATTTGTTTCATTGATCATGGTTCTGGCCATTTCTTGGAGTGTCCTATTCTTCCTCTCTACAACTCCATTTTGTTGTGGAGTTCTAGGGCAGGAGAAATCATGGGATATTCCATTAGAATCAAATAATTCTTCAAAATCTTTATTTTCAAATTCTCCACCATGATCACTTCTGACTCTAACAATTTTAGAGTCAAATTCTTTTTGCACTTTAGAACAGAAACTGGTGAATACAGAGTGAGACTCACTCTTGTGCCTTAGGAATTTTACCCATGTCCAGCGGCTGTAATCATCAACGATTACTAGTCCATACTTCTTTCCATTGACTGATGCTGTTTTCACAGGACCAAATAAGTCAATGTGAAGAAGCTCCAGAGGCTTGGAGGTAGAAACAACATTTTTCTTTTTAAAAGATGTTTTTGAAAACTTTCCTTTCTGACAAGCTTCACACAGAGCATCTGAAGAAAACTTCAGTTTAGGTAGGCCTCTGACTAACTCAAGTTTAGTTAGCTGAGAAAGTTTCCTCATGCTAATGTGGCCTAAGCGTCTATGCCATACCCATTGCTCTTCGTGAACTGACATTAAACATTTAACATTTTGATCTTTTAAATCAGAAAGATTTATTTTATAAATGTTGTTTTTCCTCTTGCCTGTGAAAAGGACAGAGCCATCGTTCTGACTAATGGCTTTACACGTTTTTTGATTAAAGATTACATCATAACCGTTATCACTTAATTGACTTATGGATAACAAGTTATGCATTAATCCTTCTACATAAAGAACATCAGATATAGAGGGAAGAGTACCGTTACCAATAGTTCCGGAGCCTCTGATCCTTCCTTTCTGATCTCCTCCAAAGCCTACGAAGCCAGCGTCTTTAAGTTCCAGGCTTTGGAACATAGACTTTCTTCCCGTCATATGTCGCGAGCATCCAGAGTCCAGGTACCATGACTGGTGTCTGAACTTTGCTGCATAGGATATCTGCAACATAGATAATCTTATCTTTCGGTACCCAGAATCTCTTGGGTCCTTTCAGATTAGTTTTCCCAGAGTTTCTTACAACTTTGGGTCTTCTAGCATTTTTAAATTTGTGTTCTTGTGTGTGTGTGTAGTGGTATGAAAAAGGCGATTTAATTAGGTTACTGGTAGAAGTTTTATCAGAATCAGAATCATACCCAATTCCCCTTTTATTATTCTGACCTACTCCATAAATCATGGATGCCATAATACTCCTATTTATCCCATTCTTCAGAAATTGTTGAAAGGCTTCTTCATATTTATAAATAATTTCATTTGAAGTTTGTGGTGCTTGAGACAACACTTCTTCTAATTCTAAGTTTTTCGTTTTAGCTTCATCTCTTTCTAACGTTAAAGATATGATTGTATCATCTCTTGTTAGAATTGTTGTCTCAAGTTTACTACACTCTTCAGATTTTGCTTTAAGAAGACCTTTAATGTTTTTAACTTTTTGTTTTAATTTCTGAAGAGAGGTAAGAGTTTCTGATAAACATGATTCTAAGTCAGATCTAGAAAGTTCAGAAAATACCTCTTCAGATTCTTCATCTGAGCTGCTGGATGTGGTAGCCATAAGAGCTACGTTGGCCTGTTCATCAGAGTCAGATTCTGATGATTCGGATTCACTATCGTCCCAGGTGGCCATTAATCCCTTCTTTGTTCTGAAGGCATTTTTCTTGAAGCTTTCTTTCTTAGAGTTATCTTTCTTCAGCTTGGGGCATTCATTTCTATAATGACCTGTTTCTTTACATTCAAAACAGGTAATATCTTTATTAGGTTTACCTTTTGAAGTTGACTCTGATCTATCCCCTCTGGGTCTTGATCTTCTGAAGTTGTTGTTGTTCCTTCTTTTCCAGAGTTGCTTAACTCTTCTGGTTAGTAAGGACAGTTCTTCTTCATCATCAGAGTCTTCAGGTTCAGAGTCGTCAGTATCTGCAGTTTCTGCCTGGAGAGCTTTGGTTCTGTCTGACTTCCGTCTTTCAGGTCTGGACTTCAGCGCCACTGACTTGTTCCTTTTCTGAGGCTCATCCTCCTCTAGTTCTATCTCATGGCTTCTGAGAGAACTAACAAGTTCTTCAAGGCTGATATTGTTCAGATCCTTTGATAACTTCAGAGCAGTAACCATTGGTCTCCATTTCTTTGGCAGACTTCTGACTATCTTCTTAACATGATCTGCAGTCGTGTATCCTTTGTCTAGCACTTTAAGACCTGCAATAAGAGTTTGGAATCTGGAAAACATAGCTTCTATAGCTTCGTCATCTTCCATCTTGAAGGCTTCATATTTCTGGATCAACGCCAGAGCCTTCGTCTCCTTGACTTGGGAGTTTCCTTCATGGGTCATCTTCAGAGAGTCAAGTATATCTTTAGCCGTCTCTCTGTTGGTGATCTTTTCGTATTCGTTGTATGATATAGCATTTAGAAGTATTGTTCTGGCCTTGTGATGATTTTTGAACTCACGTTTCTGATCTTCTGACATTTTGCTTCTGGGAACTTCAGCTCCATTTAAGGTTGGAGGTTTGTATCCATCTGTGACAATGTCCCAGAGGTCAGCATCATAACCCAGAAAGAAACTTTCGATTCTATCTTTCCAGTAATCAAACTTTTCTCCATCAAAAACAGGAGGCTTGGCATTGTAAGAATCTTTCTCATTTGAGTGGGCCATTTGTTTTTCTCGCACTGGATCTCTCTACACGGTTAAGTGTTTGATTTGAAAATCAATAACAGAGCCGGAGCTCTGATACCAATTGAAGGTGAGAAAAACAAGAAAGGGGGGTTTGAATTGTTTGAAAAATAAGCGCTTTTGCAAAATGAAATCACACAATGATTTTATACTGGTTCGCTTATAACACAAAGCTACTCCAGTCCACCCGGCCAAGGTGATTTCGCCTTCAACAAGGACTTAATCCACTAATCTTGAAAGATTACAAACAACCCCTAAGAGAGAAGAAAATCTCTTAGTCCTCTCAAGTCTACAGACTACAAAGAGTCACTTGAGGAAATCAAATAAAAATTAGATACAAGATGTGTAATCTAGAGTGCTTCTAAGAAAGCAAATATTACAAACTTAAGAACAAATTTTTCACTTTGATAAGCAAAAGCTTAGTGAAAATTCTTTGAAGAACAAAGATGTTTTTCTTGAGCGTGATATAATTTCAGTATAGTTTTGGCTAGTGATTTCTTGTTTTACTGAATGAAATTTCTTCTCTATTTATAGGAGTTGAAGTAGAGTTGAAGTAGCGTTGAATCTGTTGGATATTGAGATGTAGTTACGCCATTCCATTAATAGCTTCTGCAGTAGACTTTTTCTTTTAGAAGTGACTACTTACCACAAGTAGTATCTTCTCTCTTGGAAGTGGAGATTAACGTCTCTTTCTAATTGAGGAAATCCATTTGCAGAACTTTAACTTGGCTTAAACGTTACTTCATCATGATTAACAATTCTGATTAGAGTCTTTGTGTATCTGGAGAAACTGGCTTCTGATGTTATCTCTTGAAAGTTCAGATGGCGCTGATAACTTCAGAATTTACAGAGGGCATTAGTTCAGAGTCAGAGCTTCTAGACTTTACTTCATGTTCAGATGCTTCTGATACTTTGTAGTTTTGTCCAGAGTCAGAGCTTCTTGAAACGAGATTCCACTTTAGATGCTTCTGATACTTGAGATTTTGCATTTGATCTTGTTGTGCATCTGATGACATCATCAGATTTATTTCTTCTTTCTTTAGAACCCTGCACACTTAGAAACTTTTCGTTAGGGTGCCATTTTTGGTTTCATCCTTTGTTATCATCAAAATCAAGGAATCTGTTGTAGAACAATTTTTGTTCTTACACCTTATTGCATGTGCATGGCATGAACAGTGCGAATTTTCACTTGGAGCAAGTTTAAAAATCTGTTTTGATGCAAATGAGATTGGTTGGAAGTGAATAAAATGCATAATTTTCAAATTAGCACTTTCCCTCCAAAAATTCAAATTAATTCAAGTGCAAAAATGAAATATTTTTGTGATGAGTTTTAATGAAATGTGATGCATGATTATGATAGTGCACATCAAGAGAAAATTGCTCCAAAAAGAACCACATGATTTGGTCTTTTGATGCAAAAGTTATGCCTTGTTGAAGTTCAAAATCCATTGACAATGATTTGATCATAACTTGCCAACCACAAATGATAAATGGATGTTCTTGGACTTTTTGGAAAGTTAAGAGCAAGATCTTCAACTTTCATGTTGGACAAAATTTGATTTGAAGCTTTCTTGGACATGTAAAGTTAAGGAGAAGACCTTTCCATTTTTGGCAGTTTGAAATTACAGGTCACTTACTATTTTTGGAAACTTTTTGTCTGACCTCAAATTCTCCAATGATGATGTTTGACATGTTATATGAGGCTTATATGGACATGAATGAGGCCTCTCTAACCATCTCCCACCATCAAATCCCTGATTTCATGCACAGTTGACCACAGTTGACTTTGCTAGGGTTTTGGTTGACTGAACAATGCTTTGATGAATATCAAGCCTCTACCACTTGAGATCTTGATTAAAAATGATGACATGGTTCATATGAACTCTTGATGAATGATCATGGTGCCCAAATTCTTCAGAATGGCCACCATCTATGGCTCAACGAATGCCTTTGACTGGCTTGACCTGATGGTTGCTTCATCTGCAAGTAACAAGGTTAGATGACAATATTTTTGTACTTTTGGTTAGTGAACAAATGAAAAGCAATGATATACAAATGCTAAACATGCTTGGTGATCAAGAACCACTCTCAAAAGACAACCCACCCACAAGAAAGAAGGCAAAGTGCACCATGATCCTTGAGGCAATGATATGATATGATATGATGCCATGAGGGATCTTAGGGACAAAATTGAGGTCTTACAGATGCCCCTATTTAAGGTCATTCTACCCGGAGAAATGAAGTTTAGAAATCTTTATCTCGGCGCGGTAGAATGGGCTTAAATAACAGTAATAAGACAAATTTTGGTCCCTAAGAGACCTCATGATGCAGATGTATGCATGTAAAAGACATAAACTCTGTGGGGATATGGTTCACACAGAAGAAAAGACGATCCATCGGAATAATACATTCACCGGGAACAGAGACTATAACAGGGCTCTTATTGGGGATAATAAAAGGAAAGAATGCGTGAGCAGGACACGACTCTGAATTGGGGGAAAATATAAATCAAACTGGAGACTTTACTGGGGAATGAAAGACTCACACTGGGGAAAAGAAAATTTCCAAAGGAAGACACATCCGTTGGAAAGACACAAGCTGACTCAAACTATCCACAAAGGATACTTCGGATAAAAATCCGGACTCCGACCAAGAAACGATTCACAAAGAACCTCCCTGCCGGGAAAAAATTGCATATATTGGGGAAAACGCCAATACAGCAAAGGGTAAAATCACAACAGGAATTCCACCGGGAAAGGTCTAACAAAGACTCTCCTGGGGAAAAGCAACAAGATGAGGTGTTATTGGTATAAGGATAACAAACTCAGGAAGAATGAATATCTAAGACCGGTATAAGGGTGAGAGATATCAATCAACCAACATCTGAGAAAGACCTAAAAAAGGTACATCAACTCAGAAAAATCTGACTCCACAGGGGACCGAGGTCATAATAGGGAGCAGAAAGGAAGGAGCACCAGGGATACCAAGGTATATAATAGGTGACCGACCATAACGTGAATTGGTATATATGCCAAAACACTCATCATCCGAAAGGAGGGCTTGAAAAAAGCAAATTGACTTACAGGATGGACATTCGAATCCACAACGGGAAGACGAATCTTACTCAACTGGGGACACAAACCCAAAGAGTGCATGAGATATAATATCCATTACCGACGGAACGTGGATAGGATACTCGCATGAGATATATTATCTATTACCGTCAGAACGTAGATAATATACTCGCATGGTAAGAAACACCAAGGATACCGGTTACTGGGTATATAATAGGTGATCTACCGAAAAACGTGGATTGGTTTTTACTGCCAAAACACTCATCATCCAAAACACAAACTGGTTACAGGATGGATATTCGATTCTACAAAGAATACGAATCTTACTCTATTGGGGAAGATCAACAAAGGACTCCAACCGAAGAGCGAAAGAGATATATTATTCATTACCATCAGAACGTGAATAATATACTCGAAAAGGAAGAGACACCAGAGATACCGGTTAGGGCATATAATAGGTGGTCAACCAAAAAGAGAGACAATCGATACCAAGCATACGGGTAAACGAAAGACAACTCACAGAGGATAGATTGCAAGCATCCGGCAATTATCCAACAACAAAATATTCGACTCTGCAAAAGGGAAATAACGAATCTTACTCGATCAGGGAAACACAAAAGGCTTCGACTGAAGAGTGCATGAGATATATTATCCATTACCGTCAGAACGTGGATAACACACTCGCATGGAAGATTATCCACAACCGGTTACTGGGTTAACAGAGGATAAATCGATCGAAAAGAAAGGCATCGGGATACCCAACTAGGTATATAATGATGACCAATCAAAGGGAGCAACAATCATTACCAAGCAAACGGGTAAATGAAAAGCGACTCAACTGGGGATACAATTGCATAAACAGCAATTATCCACAAAGACTAGCTAGGGATACATTGATAAACAATCAATGATCCGGGGAACAAATCACTAGCAAACGGTGAAAGGACCCACTGGCGACTTCAAAAGGAATAACATTGCAAGCATACGGCAATGATCCAGAAGACAACTTGCTGGGGATACAATTGCTAGCAACCGACAATTATCCACAAGCAAAAGGAGGAATATCAACATCGAATATTGAATGAAGATAACCACAAAGAGTAACCATCATCGGTTAGGATGAACAACAAGGTTAACTCTGCAAAGGGAGAAATTAGGGTTTACAACTACCGAATACGGGGTAGAATACCAAAACTCTGGCTGAGGATAAAATTGCTAGCAACCGGCAATCATCCACCTGTACCACAAGGCACAAACTCCGCTGGGAATAAAACCACAACGACACCAAATTCCGCCAATAACCAGAACGAACCACAAAGGTTACCTCTGCTAGGGGAAAAGAGATAGGACTTACGACTACCGAATACGGGGTAGTGGCCAAATCAACTCTTGCTGAGGAAAAGGGTTAGGGTTTACATCTACCGAATACGGGGCAGAAAACCAACAACTCCACGTGGGAAATGAAAGAATCACAAATCCGCACGGGAACAAAACAGGGTTTATAACAAACCACAAACTCTGCTGGAGAGTATGAAAATCAGGATTTACGACTACCGAAAATTAGGTAGAAAACCGAATCAACTCTTGCTGAGGAATAAAAGGTATATAACCACAAATTCCATCAAGCAGAGGGAACATAGGACTTACAACTACCGGTATAAGGGTAGAGGCCCAAAAAGATTCCGCTGGGGATAAAAGAACTACTGCCGGTTACTGGGCAAATCATTCGTTTATTCCACAGGGAAGCACGAGAAACAACTGACAAATGTCAAATCGGGATTAAACCGAAAAGACAGACTGAATCAAAATTCGTCCTATGAGGATATAACTCAATAGGAAGCTCCATCCCAACATATGTGTTGGGAGGAAACGGAAGAAACCGACATCCACGAGGATAATCTCAGTGGGGAACTGCAGAAGGAAAATACAGACATTTTCTGCTTATGGGGCTGACTCTATGTGGAGAGATTTAAACGCCCAACATCTGCTTGGGAAGATCTATTGGAGAGATCTATGAAACCCATAGCAGGAGACAACAAACAAAAGATATATGGCAAAAAATGCAACATGAATATCTGAATGTTTATGAATATGCATGAATATGCATGAATATGCGTGATTTATGTTTGATGAATGCTGACAAAACAGACATATCTAACACAAACAGGCCCAGGAATCAAACGCCCGGTACTATACTTCCAGGGGAAAAAACCAACTGGAAAGCCAATCTGCAGAAGATCCATATGCTGAAAAGCAAAGATCTGCGGGGAGGCAAAAGATTAGAGATATCAAAGAAATCGTAAAATCTCTGAGTAATGGATCAACAACAACCCAACTGGAGCACAGAAAGTCACAACAGGCAACCACGGCCACAAAGACAAATCTGTTGGGGAATGGGAGAAGTCCCAAAATATCTGCAGGGAGATTCTCAGTATCTACTGAGAACTGCACAAAGCGAGAACTGCCATGAAAGCAAACCCATACAACTCCACTGGGGAATAACCCACTGAGGGAGAACAAATCATCCATGTAGAATCTACTGCATAAGCAACTCTACCTGAGGAGAACACAAATATCCATTCCATCGGGAATACACCCACTGAAGGAAAAACAGATCACACCAGTAGATTCTGCAACAAGCCACTCTATTGAGGATCAAAAGCAATCAGGAAATCAGCCCAATCTCTGGATGATAGACCACCAACCAACCCTACTGGGGAATAGAGGTTTCAACAAGCAGAAACTACCACAAAATCAGCCCTGTCAAGGATACCAGCTCTGACGGAGACTCTGGTGGAATACCACAGATACAACCCTGATTCTGTTGGAGATACCAACCCTATTGGGGATTTTGCACAAATACAATCAACCAAACCACAAATCTACTGGCAGATCTACTGGGGGTTTCACTGAGGAATCCACTGAGGATATGGAAGAGAGCTAGGGAATCAACCACTAAATGCCAACTCTTCTGAGGAGAACACCCACAACTGCTGAGGAGGAACACAATCACTGCTCTGCTGACGGGATAAGCACTCTGATGGGGAGATAGCAACTCCGCTGGCGACTTGGCCGGGAAGAGAGTACTGCTGGAATAAACGAAGTCTTCCACAAGCGCTCTACTCTGGGGATATATCACAGATTCCACTAGCGACTATGCTGAGGAAAGACAGCAACAACCCTGCTTGCGATAATGCTGGGGAAAGCGGTACAGTACCGGGATATCAATCCTCCAACCACTGAATCTTCAACAGAAAGCAACCACGCTGAGGAGAGAAACAACAACTCTGCTAGCGACTGCACTGGGGAGAAACGGAGTACCTGGGTTTCCATCCACCAACTACCGAATCTTCCAAAAGGAAAAAACACCCATGCTGGGAGAGAATACTGCTGGAGAAGAAAACGAAGTCTTCACCAAGCACTCTGCTTAGGGGAACAACCCCACAACAACAACTCTGCTTGGGGAACAACCCCAACAACAAAGCGGGAGAAAGAGGATACAACCAATGCCAGGAATATGAACAAATGTCTTACCTGTTGGGACATCATGCCACCCTCGGGAGAGCACTGAGAAATTCTTAAGTATCCTTTCATCATCGTGAATGTTCACTTTGTTTAAAACAACAGTTTTGAAAATTTTATTTGTTTAAAACAATGACATTTTATCAATTAAAACATGCAAAACATTTGTTGAATTGAAACAAATAAGAGTGCAAATAATTGGATAAAAGCTCAAATTGATTTGACGGAATGGTAGCCTGCAAATGGCAAGACTCCATAGATCTGTACAAATTTGAAATCAGTGATATATATTGGAAGAGGGCTATATTGAACATAATGATCCTTTCTCTACCAATTTGAATCTCGATGTATTTGAAGCTTCAGTCGACGACGAATCGAGAATCTCTGACGAAAAGATAGCTGTGGAACAGAAAGTCTTGTCAGGATGCAGTTACTTGCCAAATCCCTAATTTTTGCCTAGATTTCCCCAGGGTGAGGTACTTAATCTAGCGGGATGCAAATATTCTTCTTTTTTCAAGTCTCTAATTTTTGCCTGGATTACCCTTGCGGGTTCTCCACCGAGACGCTCATTTTTGCCTAAGTCGCCCTTTCGGGTTTTCAACTTAGCGAGCTATTCTGTTTTTCATTTGCATATACTTTTTTTTAGGCAAAGTATTTCTTGACTGCATCTGAATTCACAAGACGAGTGAAATCCTCCCCATCCATTGTTGTAAGCATCAAAGCTCCGCCTGAAAAGGCTCTCTTAACAACATATGGACCCTCGTAGTTTGGAGTCCACTTTCCCCTGGAATCGGGCACGAAAGACAAGACTTTCTTGAGCACGAGGTCACCTTCTCGGAACACACGAGGCTTGACCTTCTTATCGAATGCTTTCTTCATTCTCTGCTGATATAACTGACCATGGCACATGGCAGTCAATCGCTTCTCTTCAATCAAATTCAGCTGGTCGTAACGACTCTGAATCCATTCAGCATCAGTCAACTTGGCTTCCATCAAGACTCTCATTGATGGGATCTCCACCTCTACTGGGAGAACAGCCTCCATGCCGTAAACAAGAGAGAAAGGGGTTGCCCCTGTTGAAGTGCGGACAGATGTACGATAACCATGCAAAGCAAATGGCAGCATCTCATGCCAATCTTTGTACGTAACTGTCATCTTCTGGATAATCTTCTTGATATTCTTATTAGCAGCTTCAACAACTCCATTCATCTTGGGTCTGTAAGGAGAGGAGTTATGGTGTGCAATCTTGAACTCAACGCACAACTCATCCATCATCTTATTATTCAGATTAGATCCATTATCAGTAATGATCTTATCCGGCACACCATAACGGCAAATCAGCAGGTTCTTGATAAACTTCACAACCATCTGTCTGGTCACATTCGCATACGATGCGACTTCAACCCATTTGGTGAAGTAATCAATTGCTACGAGAATAAACCTGTGTCCATTGGACGCCTTCGGTTCAATCATGCCGATCATGTCAATTCCCCACATAGAGAAAGGCCATGGTGATGAAATCACATTCAGAAGTGTCGGAGGAATATGAATCTTGTCCGCATAAATCTGACACTTGTGACATTTCTTCACATATTTGCAGCAGTCAGACTCCATTGTCAGCCAATAGTAGCCTGCTCTCAACATCTTTCTAGCCATGGCATGTCCATTGGAATGAGTACCAAATGAACCCTCATGGACCTCAATCATCAACAGGTTTGCTTCGTGTCTATCCACGCATCTGAGCAAAACCATGTCAAAATTTCTCTTATACAGCACTTCACCACTGAGGCAGAAACTGCCTGACAACCTTCTCAAAGTTTTCCTATCTTTCACAGATGCCCCAGGCGGGTAGACCTGGTTCTGGAGGAAATTCTTGATATCAAAATACCAAGGCTTGTCATCATTGACCTCTTCAACTGCAAACACGTGAGCTGGTCTATCCAAGCGCATCACGGCAATATTGGGTACTTCATTCCAATACTTCACAACGATCATTGAAGCGAGCGTAGCAAAAGCATCTGCCATCCGATTATCCTCTCGAGGAATATGATGAAAATCAACTTCTGTAAAGAACGTTGAAATCCTCCTTGCATAATCTCTGTATGGAATGAGACCTGGCTGATTCGTCTTCCATTCACCCTTAATCTGATTAACAACCAGGGTCGAATCACCATACACATCAAGATGCTTGATTCTCAAATCAATGCATTCTTCCAATCCCATAATACAGGCCTCATACTCAGCCATATTATTCGTGCATTTGAAAGTTAGCCTTGCTGTAAACGGAATATGGGTGCCATGAGGAGTAATGATTACTGCCCCAATGCCATTTCCGTACTGATTTACAGTGCCATCAAACACCATCGTCCATCTGGAACCAGGCTCCGGACCTTTATCAAGTGTAGGCTCATCAAAATCTTTCATTTTCAAATACAGAATCTCCTCATCAGGGAATTCGTACTGAATAGACTGATGATCTTCAATCGGCTGGTGCGCTAAATGGTCAGCCAAGATACTACCTTTGATAGCTTTTTGAGCTCGATACTCGATATCATACTCAGACAACAACATCTGCCAACGGGCAATCCTCCCAGTTAAAGCAGGCTCGAAAATATACTTAATTGGATCCATTCTGGATATCAACCAAGTAGTATGATTTATCATGTACTGGCGCAAACGCTTAGCAGCCCAAGCCAAAGCACAACACGTCTTCTCAAGCATAGAGTACCGAGACTCACAATCAGTAAACTTTTTACTGAGGTAGTATATAGCAGATTCTTTCTTCCCTGATTCATCTTGTTGACCAAGTACACAACCCATCGAGTCTTCAAGCACAGTCAAATACATAATCAGAGGTCTTCCTTCCACAGGCGGAGACAAGATCGGAGGTTCAGACAGATATTCCTTGATACTGTCGAAAGCTTTCTGGCAATCCTTGGTCCAATCATGAGACTGATCTTTCCGAAGGAGCTTGAATATCGGCGCACATGTGGCAGTCATGTGGGATATAAATCTGGAAATGTAGTTCAAGCGGCCAAGAAAACCTCGGACTTGCTTCTCAGTTTTGGGTGCAGGCATCTCTTGTATTGCTTTGACCTTGGCAGGATCAACTTCAATACCTCTTTCGCTGACAACGAAACCCAACAACTTGCCGGAACGGACTCCAAATGTACATTTGTTCGGATTCAGACGAAGTCTAAACTTCCTCAAACGCTGAAAAAGCTTCAACAAATGCTCAACATGTTCAACTTCCGTTCGGGACTTAGCAATCATATCATCAACAAAGACCTTTATCTCCTTGTGCATCATATCATGAAACAAGGTAGTCATAGCACGTTGATACGTGGCTCCGGCGTTCTTCAAACCGAAGGGCATCACTCGATAACAGAATGTTCCCCAAGGTGTGATGAATGTTGTCTTCTCCATATCCTCAGGTGCCATCTTGATTTGATTATATCCGGAAAATCCGTCCATAAAGGAAAAGACTTTGAATTTAGCTGTATTGTCTACCAACATATCAATATGTGGTAGAGGGAAATCATCTTTCGGACTAGCCTTATTCAAATCTCTGTAATCAACACACATACGGACTTTTCCGTCCTTCTTAGGCACAGGCACAATATTGGCCATCCATTGAGGATATGTAGAAGTCACCAGAAACCCCGCATCAATTTGCTTCTGAACTTCCTCTTTGATCTTCACTGCCATATCTGAATGAGTTCTTCTGAGCTTCTGCTTCACAGGCACGCACTCAGGCTTCAAAGGCAGGAAATGTTGCACTATATCTGTATCTAGACTCGGCATGTCTTCATATGACCAGGCGAAGATATCAGAATATTCTCGTAGCAATTCGATCAATCTCTTCTTGACAGACTCTTCAAGAAGTGCCCCAATCTTCACAATACGAACACAATCCTCAGACCCCAAGTTGACTGTTTTCAAATCCTCAAGGTGCGGCTGAATGATCTTCTTCTCGTGCTCAAGGAGACGGGTAATCTCATCGGGAATCCCTTCAACATCATCTTCCTCTGCCTCAAATACAGGGAATTCAAAATTGGGAGATGGCGTTGGATCATTATGTTCAATGGGTTTTAGAATCAACCTGCATAATGATTTTGGTTAATAAAACTTTAGAATTCAAACAAGCAAATCATTATGTAGATGAAAAATGATTGCTTTTATTCTTGTTTTTATGGTTTTTTGTGATCACTGATTTCATGCAAAAAAGCAAAAAGTGAAAACAAAAGGAAAAACAAATGTTTAACAATGCATTAATTGAATGAAAGTATCATTGTATAAATGCTGCCAACAATGTCATCACTTCTCCTTTTGGCATGGGAGAAGGGTGTTTAAACAAAGTGAACAATTACTCTGATCTATGGGTGACCATAGGAACATCTACAGCGACCCAATTGTGGCAGACACCACCAGGAATGATGAAATTGTTCAGATCCTCTGCATCCTCTTCCAAGATAGCAGCAGCCTCTTCAGGTTGATCAGCATGGATGAATCCTGCACTTTTGAACAAACCTTGCTCGTTGAATGCCCCAGAGGAATAGCCAATGCCAGCCCGGGATCTATTGTCTTCAAGCTCAATCATCTTCCCTAAACCAGCAACTGCACCACACTCAATGGCCAGTTTTGCATCACGGTAGGAAGCAAATGAAGGAGACTTCTTCTCAATTGGTTCATCAATAGATAAAGCTTGGAACGGAGTTCCAACTTCATCCTCGGCATCAATATACGAGAAAGAAGACAGGTGGCTAACCAGGAGAGCCTTTTCTCCCCCTACCACAACCAGTTTCTTGTTCTTAACAAATTTCAGCTTCTGGTGTAGAGTGGATGTCACGGCGCCAGCCTCGTGAATCCATGGTCTACCAAGGAGACAGCTATATGATGGGTGGATATCCATAACCTAGAAGGTAACCTGGAAATCACTAGGTCCAATCTTGATTGGGAGATCAACTTCCCCAATCACAGTCTTACGCGACCCATCAAAAGCCTTCACAACAACACCACTCTGCCTCATGGGAGGCCCCTGATATGACAGCTTCGAAAGAGTGGATTTTGGCAATACATTTAAAGATGATCCAGTGTACACCAGCACGTTGGACATGGCATCAAACTTGCAATTCATGGAGATGTGTAAAGCCATGTTGTGGTCTCTTCCCTCCTCAGGGAGATCAGCATCACAGAAACTCAACGTGTTGCAAGCAGTGATGTTTGCAACTATACCATCAAACTGTTCTACAGTGACGTCATGATCAACATATGCCAGATCCAAAACTTTCTGCAGAGCTTCCCTATGGGGTTCTGAATTCAGCAGCAAAGATAAAACGGAGATCTTGGAAGGCGTTTGTAGAAGCTGGTCTACAACATTGTACTCACTCTTTTTGATGAGCCTCAACATCTCATCACATTCTTCATTCACAATGGCACTCGGGCCAACTGAAGAATCGGGAGTCTTTTATACAGAAGAGGGTTTGGCAACAGCAAGTGTCGGGTTCTGAACATTAACAGCCGTCCCAACCGGACGCTCAACAGTATCAGAAGCAACAGCCCTAGCCTGAGGCTTAGGCGCAGAAAATACACGACCACTCCGGGTCAACCCACTTACATCAGCAATATTGGTGACAGAGGTAGAAGGCAACGGCACTTCTCTCCCATCTTCAACAGCAACGGGGTTATATCTGAACGGCACAGCTCTATCCGAGGAATAAGGCACGGGGCCTGCAGGCTTAATTATCAGAGAAGGAGAGACCTTCGGCTTGCTGCCATCATAACGAATGACAACAGGCTCAGGCAGCTTGAACACAGGAGAGATAACATTGACTTCTGGTTCATCTTCATCAACATTGCGGTTCTGAAGAATCTCTATAGTTCCTTCATCCAACAGCTCTTGAAGCTCTCTTCGCACTTGGCGACAACCCAGACGGTTAACAGAGCAGATGCGGCATCTGTCATGGTCATGCTCCATATGGCTGTATTGACACAGCAAACGATGTAATTCGACCAATGACTGTCTAATATGACTAACATATTTGACTTTATATTTGCCAGGACACCCCTGGACCATATTCACAGATTTCCCATGCGTGGGCAATGGGTTCTTGGTAACGTTGGGGCCTGAGTCCTCGAAGCTCAGGATACCGCACCGCATAAGGTCTTGAACCTTGGTCTTCAACGAATAGCAGTTCTCGATATTATGACCAGGAGCACCTGAATGATACACACAGTGTTGGTATGACTTGTACCACCACTGAGGATTTGCAGGCACAGCAGGAGGATCCCTGGGACTAACCAACTTCCTTTCCAACAAGGAAGGATACAGCTCGGCGTATGACATAGGAATCGGATCGAAGTTGATCTTCTTCCTATCATAACTCAAATTAGCCTGGTTGGTTGTACTGCCACGAGGCTGGTAAGCCTGTTGCTGTGGACGGTGTTGTTGCTGATACTGAGGTTGCTGTTGATGCTGATGTTGCTGATACTGAGCACTATCTCTGAAAACAGGTGCTATATGAGCCACCTGATGCTGATTACTTGCACGGCGTGCAGGTTTCCTCTGAACAAAGGGTCTTCTGGATTTAGCATGGGATTACACAGTATGTGCCTCCCCATCTTTCTTCTTAAACGCCCCATATCGTTTAGAAGAAGAGCTCTCATCCTTAGCCAATCGTCCTTCACGGACTCCTTCTTCCAGTCGCATCCCCATGTTCACCATCTCGGTGAAATCAGAGGGAGCACTTGCTACCATCCGCTCATAATAGAATGAGCTAAGAGTCTTCAAGAAGATCTTAGTCATTTCTTTCTCTTCTAGCGGAGGAGTGATCTGAGCTGCCAATTCTCGCCACCTCTGGGCGTACTCCTTAAATGTCTCCTTATCCTTCTGGGACATGGCCCTGAGTTGATCACGGTCAGGCGCCATATCAACATTGTACTTGTATTGCTTGACGAAGGCTTCGCCAAGATCGTTGAAGGACCGGATGTTTGCACTATCAAGGCTCATATACCAGCGAAGAGCCGCACCGGGCAAACTATCCTGGAAATAATGAATCAGCAGCTGATCATTATCTGTTTGTGTAGACATTTTTCTGGCGTACATAACCAGATGAGCAAGAGGGCAGGTGTTCCCCTTATATTTTTCAAAGTCAGGCACTTTGAATTTGATCGGAATTTTTACACCGGGAACAAGGCAAAGTTCAGCAGGAGACTTGCCAAACAGATCCTTCCCTCTGAGAGTCTTCAATTCCTTTCGCAGCTCAAGGAACTGATCATTCATAGCCTCCATCTTCTCATTAACATCTGGGCCCTCAGACGGCTCAGAATGATAGATGGTGTCGTCTACCCTGGGCATGGTATGCACGACAGGAGGAGCAGCAGCAAGGACCGGGCTAGATGCCGGCATAGAAGCAAAAGTTGGAGCAGGAATATCTGGCATGAAACCCGGAGGCATACCCCACGGAAACCCGGCTGGCATGGCATTGGGCACGAAATGAGCACTAGCAGCTGGCACAGTCGGAGCTACAATCTCATAAATAACCGTCCTCTGGACAGGAGTTGCAGGCGGTTAAGCAGGTTGATTCTGAGCAGCAAGGAGTTGCTTCATCAAAGCGCCAAGTCTGGCGACCTCTTCTTTCAATTCACGGTTCTCTTGTTCCAACTGATCCATTACTCTGGCAGAATTGGCTCTTGTATAATACCGGTGAATCAGCTTGTCTTCAAAATAAATGAAGAGCACAGAGTTAGGCCACAGACAACAAGACCAAGAACAAGGTACCTGCTTATGCAAAATGATGCATGAAATGTTTGTGCATATGCTTTGTTTTATTTCCAAGGAACCCTTAGGGTATTATTTGCAATTTTTGATCATTTAAAGCATTTTGATCCCATATGGAAAATATCTCATTCAATATATTTTGAACAAAGAAGTACAACATTTTTGATTATTACAAAGAGAAAAGGAAAATAAACATCCTATGGATCCCTAGAAGCTCGGGACGCCGGAAGACGAGATGCACATAGCTTCTTGATCTCTCTCTCATAGGCTGCTTCCATATCCGCTTTCTCCTTTGCAAGTCAATCGTACTTCCTCTTCCAGAACTTGGAAGACTGAGGAAGCAAAGAAGTCCAAGTATCGTTCGGATCATCGATCACCTGATGCTCGAGAAACTCAATCAGTGCGTCCTTCTCCTTCAGCTGTTGAAGCAACTCCTCTCTTTCACGGATCCAAGCACGTGAAAGGTCTTCTTCTCTCAATTCCTCTACATCTTGGGTGGGGAGGGTTGAAGGCCCAGCCACAACCATAGGTGTAGGTCTCGGATGATCATATGGCATCAGATATTCAGAAGCTCTCTGTCTGACCCAAGAAGTATAAGGCTCCAAAGCAATGCAATTCTTCGGACCTAGCTCATTCCTGGTCTTCTTGCAGATCTTGCGCCAAGCGCGGACAAACCTGGCTTTCAGGCCTTGGGGATCTTTACCCTCCTGAAAGAACACACCTTCTAACAGAATGTTATGAGGTTTATCCTTTAGGGGGAACCCAAGCTGACGACGTGCTAAGATAGGGTTGTAACTGATCCCACCACATGTACCAAGAAGAGGCACAATAGGGAATTCACCACAGTAATCAATGATCTGCACAGTATCATACACGCGATCATACCAAGAGATATCATCATTAGTGAGAGACATAAGTCTCTGAGACCACCGTAGACATCCCTTGTTCTCCTTGAAAGCAACAGTCTGCGGCAAGTGCGAAATAAACCACTTATACAACAGAGGCAAACAACACACAATAACTCCTCCACCCTTTGCATTCCTCAGATGCAAAGAGAAATAGGCATCACCCAACAGAGTCGGAACGGGATTAAGAACTGAAAAGATCCTAATGGCGTTCACATCCACAAATTTGTCGATGTTTTGGAACAAAACCAATCCATAGATGAGCAGCACAAATAAAGCCTCAAAGGCATCCTCACTCATGGCCTTCCCATACATGGTAGCTTGAGCGATGAGGAACTCGGAAGGGAGACCCTGAATTCCACCTTTGGTCGTCAGATTAGCTTTAATCAAAGCTTCATCTATGTGCAAGAAGTCTGCAATCTCTCGAGCGGTCGGAATACTCTCTAGGCCACTGAACGGCACCTGATCCAGAATCGGAATCCCAATAAGATGAGAATACTCCTCCAAAGTAGGCAGCAACTGGAAATCCGGAAATGAGAAGCAGTGATACAGAGGATCATAAAACTGTGCCAGAGTACTCATCAGTCCCTCATCAACCTGAGTAGTCAACAGAGGCAGAAGCTTCCCATAGCGAGCTTTGAAACCCAAGGGATCTAATACATAAGATGTCAGATTCCTTAACTCTTTCACATCGGGCTGTCTAAAGCTGTACTTCTTTGTATGCCTTTTTGGTCTTTCCATGTCTGAAAATTTTGCAAATAAACCCTTTAAGTTCCTTGAAAATTTTCTGATTTTTCTGATGACATGAATGCAGATGAATGTATGAATGCATGAATGCAACAATCACACTCAAGGATCAAGCAAGCCACACCAAACAAAGGTCATGGGAAAGCTCATTGTATCCCTAATATCAATCATCCATTTTGGTGGATTTAGGTTTTCACCTTATCAACACCCAAGCTCCATTGATATTAACAATACATGAACCGGCTCGAACATCCTTAATATCAACCATCCATTTTTGCGGATTATGGTTTACACCTTATCGACGCCCAAGTTCCATTGATATTAAGGATGTCCGAACGACTCAACCACGAATCACGGGTTTGCTGAGAGTCACGAGCATGGAGTCTCGGTTAAGAACCACCCAAAGGGAGTGTACTAGGGATAGAGATGAATAGAGATGAATACGGTAAGAAACTGGGTCATTCTTCCTGTACCCAAAGATATTCAGAATGAGGATAGGAATTATCCACTCTTATCCCTTCTCTATTGCTTAAGACTCATGGCACACAACTTGGCTCATGATCGACAAGTGTTGAATTTGACCTCTGTTGTGCTTGAATAATAGTCATGTCTGGTACTGATTTACATTCTTGAACTTGTGTTTGAATCTTGATATTTGAATCTTGAATTATTGAAATCTTGAGATACAGTATCCAGTACAACTTGAACACAAGGACTTTCCATATCAAGTGATCAATGGCCTTTTGATCACTTGAATATACTTGGGGAATTGAGCACAGTCAGAGGATTTAATTGATCAAAGCAAACTTTGATCAATTGAATCAATTGGGGGGAAAACAACGTACAATAACCTAAAGGGTTAATTGATCAATCAAAATATCTCTACAAGTACTAAACTAGGGGAGCATGTAAATCAAGCTATTCTAAACCCTAAGGGTACAATAGTCATTTATCCACAAAATGAATTAACAATCCTAATGGTCAAATTTTAACCTAAAATGAATTATGGTAAGATCAACCATTAACCATATTAATCACAACAAAATCCACAAAAAGAATTATCAAAAACCTAATGACTAAATTCTAATCATGACAAACTTAATCAATCATGAATTAATTCTGGAAAATTAAGAACTAAATATAATTAACAAAATTGACTGAAACCTAATTTCTAACTAATCACCTAATCCTAATCAACCAATAATTAATTTAATTAATCAACAAAATATGTTAATCCCTAATTATCATCTATCAAGAATTAGCCTAATTCTATCAAAATCCACAAAACAACATCAAGATAAAAAAAAACATAATTGACACTAAGTTAACTGAAAATCAATTAAACAATTAGTGGGGATTAGGATGATTAAATCTAGAACATGAATATTGGGCTAGGGGTGAGATCAATGAATTGGAGGTGAGGTGGATTCCACTTGGGCCGTGAAATCGTGATCCATAGGCCCAAGTGTAGCGGTGTATTCGTCGCTATATGATTCATTGATTAAACCATAAGCAAAGCATACAAAGAAATCGAGTCGCCACCGCACTTTTATTTATCCAAAGGACTGGCTAAAAAGCGAACAAAAGCCTAAGAAGTTTTACACATAGAAAACTAATAAAAAGATCAGAGAGTCTGGGTAAGGGGTAAATTACGCAATGGGAAGGTGTTAGGCACCCAAAACGTCCTAGGTACTCCTAGGGAGCCCTTTTCACACTTGTTGTATAAGAAAAAGTTTATTTGTTTATGACATATTGTGCAAACATGATTGGGATGATGAGAAAAGAATGTACATTTTATTATTTTTGTGTTTGAACGGATGAACCCGTTGCCTACGTACCTTTCCATACAAAGGTAAAGGATCAAAACGCCGTAGTTCGGCTAAAAGATTTCCAAAATATCAGTGGGTTCATTTTAAAACAAGAGCACTAAGGCTTTTCATTCTCAACGGGAGAAAACTCAACCAATACCAACAATCCACCATGCGAGGATAACTTCAACATACTAGTGAGGGGTTAACCCTATAATAAGTATGGAAGACTTACAATCAACTCACTAAGGATGTGGTGAGATTTACATCAACCACTATGAGAATTGAAACCTATGGCTAATGTATGAAAACATATCAACAATGGACAAAGCCACAAAACAATTGAATGAGTGAAGTTAATTGATTATGAGTATTCACAAAAGTATGGTCAAAGTATGATTAGTATTCAATTCAGAAAGAAGTGTTATGAAAATGAAGTTTGAAAAGCAAGGACTTAGGGTCCAGGTTTCTAATTTGAAAAGACATGAAAATGTTTGCACAATATACATTTTACAAGTTTTAAAAATCAACAAGTGAAAAGGGGTTTTGAAACAAAAAGGGTATGGATGCAGGAGTGTAAAACTTCCTAAAAGTTCACCTCTTGAGATCATATAGAAGATGATTCAAGTGTGTCCTTTGGAATAGGCAAATGAGCAATAACAAATAAGCAAAACAAATGATACCGGATGCCAATTGCTGGGCTTATACCAATCTCACAACCAAGGTGGATACCGGATACCAATCAATGGATTTACACCAGTCTCCTAAAACAAACAAAGATATCAGATGCCAATAAATGGACTTATACTAATCTCCTAAAGCGAAATAAAACCTGGATATCAGATGCCAATAAATGGACTTATTCTAATCTCCTAAAACAAAACAATGATACCAGATGCCAATTGCTGGGCTTATACTAGTCTCACAAAGGAAAACAAGACCTGGATATCAGATGCCAATCTATCTGGACTTATTCCAATCTCCACAGGATGATCATAGAAATACAAATGCCAACAACATGGACTTACAATTGCATCCTCACATACAACAAACACACAAAAGCATTAAGCAAAGAGGACATAAGTAGCCAATGAAATGGTCTTACACTCAATCCCTTCCAAATCATGGGAATACTGGCCAATGCATGGACTTATAGTTGATTCCTCAATGGGCAAACTCAAACAAACCACAAGGATATGAAATGATGATCATGCAATAATGAACAATTAATGATGATAGATGCACCAAGGTATGCACACAAACATGTACAGATGCACAAAGCCATTTAGCACACACTATATCCAAGCAATTAGGCTCAAGCAAGGGTTAGACTTTAAAGTCAACTGGAATGGGGTAAATGGTGCTCTTAACCTTAACATTGAGAGTTAAGGTGAAGCAGATGAAAGGATATGAGGGGTGTGCCTCATTGCTCTTATCCCTGGTCAGGGAGAGCATTGAATATCAGAAGGTGTGGGAGTTCAGAAAGTTGGAACTCTCTCCACAAGTTAATGACTCTATAGATCTTGGGTTAGGATCCACAATGCTATAACATGTAATGTGAGCAAAGGGAAGACACACAGAATAGTAGGAGATGGACTACACATCTCTTCTATCTACCAATTGCCTTATCAAAAGGACTTTTCCTGCTTGGGGACAAAGATAAACAATCACAAACATTGCCTCTTAAGGAGGACTTCAGACAGGTGCCTGGCCACATAACAAGCCAGGTCTTCCAGACTACATGAAGAAGAGATATTATACCTCAATGCTTAAGCTATCAAGCAAAGCAAAAGCAAGTTCACAATGAACTATAGCAACTAAGGTACCTGAAATCAATCCAATTCAATCAGTACTCAAGTCACAAAAGTCAAACAGATAAACCAACAGTCAACAGATAATGTACAATCAAACAATCAAGGCTACATTGTGCAAAGCACAAAGCTCAACTCAAATGAGCCAAAGCATCCTACAAAACAAGTCAATGTTAGTTCATAACAATCAAGCAAACCAACTCAAACTATGCAAATTGATCTCCTTAAAGCCACATGCTTCTTAACCTGAAAACAAACTCAAACATGAGAAGCAAACCCTTAGGCCAAGGCCTAGGGTCAAAGAAAGAGAAATGGACCAAAACAGAACATGAAAATTTACAAGAATCAAGATTAATCAAATAAAAACATCATCCAATTGGTCTCATATCAAAACTATGCACCAAATCCATTTCACAAACAAATCATGTCAAAGTAAGCACATTGGAATCACATTGGAGCAAACAGAATGAACACAAGCATATCAAATCTAAAATGGCTCAATAAATTCCAAGAAAAATCATGCCTAAACAAAACATATCAAATGAGCAACATACCAAAAATCATGGCATTTGGATAAGTGGAAGCATGTCAATTAAAATCAACAAGTCAAGGTATGCAAAAACAAGCTCAAACAAGACCACAAACGGTGCATCAACTTAAGGCAATCCTAAAACAGAAATGACATAAGATAAATGATCCAAACCAAAACCACAATGAATTTCAACATGTTAAGAATCAATGTACAAAATTTCAAGTCCATATGATAATGCATGAGAATTTCACAAATCATGGAAGTTAAACACTCAACAAAAGTCCAAATATGACCAACCAGCAAATAAAATCTCAAACAAATAGGAAATGGATCAAAATATTCTATAAAAAATCATGCTCAAACGTAGCATCCAGAAGCAGAAACATGCAAAAATTCAGATTATTTGGCAAATGAATGACATGGTAAATAAAATCAGCAAATTGGACAAGAGATGGTGTGACACACATTGTCACACCTCCATTAATCATATCATATCTCACAATCCAGAAATGCAAAAATAGCAAACTATATACCAAAATGACCAGGAATGAGTCTAGTTTATGCATGTAAATTTTCAGCTCCATTGGATCAAGCATCATGATTTCATAAACAAAAGAGCAAGCAAGGTGCAAGAAATGACATACATGAACAAACCCTAGGCTAAAAAACAAATTCAACCGAGCACAAATTCTGGAAAAATATCCATAAAATAATAGACATGATGAGGATCATTGTGGAAAAAATTTCATGTGAATTGGACAATTATTTTGAGAGTTATGATTTTTTGAATGGAAAGAAAAAATTAAAAATCATGAAAGGAAGCATATGAACATGTAAGCCTAATTGGAATAAAATGCAAAAAGCAAAATATGAAGAAGCCTCGGCCTGGGATCGAACCGTGCCAACTTTCAAATGTGGCGCTCACTTAATGAAACGCACCGTTTCATTAAGTGAGGTGGCAAGGCGCTATTGGTGCATGGCACACAAACACCTAAAACTCATGCAACACACGGCCAGGCAGATCAAAATAACTTCTGGAAACTAAACCCTAACGAACTCATGCATGTTCATCCTGTTCATAATCAACATGATCCAAACTTCACAGAAATGCATGAAAATTATATCAATCGATTCATCTTGCATCACACATCACATATCCAACACCAATTTCATTTAATTCTAACCACATCAAAAGAATCGAGCAGAACAAGTTCTAACATCCAAACTTCAAATCATGATAACTTCTTCAATATTGCATGAAATTTCCAGATCTAAAGCTCAGCATACTCTATGTTAAAGGATCTACCAGATACACATGATAATTACATGAATTAGAGCGATCGAATTCTAACCTCTATGAAGATGCAGAGTTGAATTCACTTGATTCAAGGTCTGGAAGTGTGAAACAGATGCTCTATGTTGCTTGAATGAATGAATGGAAGCAAGATTTCAGCTCAACAATGCTTGATTCTCCTTAAAACTCCAACTGCCATGAACATTCTCAAGCTCCAACAGTCAAGATCCAACTTGAATTCTGCACAATCTTGCTTCAGCAGATCTTCACTATGCTGTTAGATGATGAACAGATCGAAAAGCAGGCAAAAGAAATGAAGGAAAATGAAGAAAATAGTTGAGAGAATTTGAGATGAAAAAGTTTGGATCTGAAATTATCAATGTGTTCTTGCAGAATTCTGTTAGGATTAGGAATGTATAGCACCTGTTAATCATGTCCATAATCATCATTAACCAAAATGTAAGTGGATTAGTGAAATGAGCATGTTAATGTAAATTGGCCAAAACACCCTTATTGCATGTGCATGGCATGAACAGTGCGAATTTTCACTTGGAGCAAGTTTAAAAATCTGTTTTGATGCAAATGAGATTGGTTGGAAGTGAATAAAATGCATAATTTTCAAATTAGCACTTTCCCTCCAAAAATTCAAATTAATTCAAGTGCAAAAATGAAATATTTTTGTGATGAGTTTTAATGAAATGTGATGCATGATTATGATAGTGCACATCAAGAGAAAATTGCTCCAAAAAGAACCACATGATTTGGCCTTTTGATGCAAAAGTTATGCCTTGTTGAAGTTCAAAATCCATTGACAATGATTTGATCATAACTTGCCAACCACAAATGATAAATGGATGTTCTTGGACTTTTTGGAAAGTTAAGAGCAAGATCTTCAACTTTCATGTTGGACAAAATTTGATTTGAAGCTTTCTTGGACATGTAAAGTTGAGGAGAAGACCTTTCCATTTTTGGCAGTTTGAAATTACAGGTCACTTGCTATTTTTGAAAACTTTTTGTCTGACCTCAAATTCTCCAATGATGATGTTTGACATGTTATATGAGGCTTGTATGGACATGAATGAGGCCTCTCTAACCATCTCCCACCATCAAATCCCTGATTTCATTCACAGTTGACCACAGTTGACTTTGCTAGGGTTTTGGTTGACTGAACAATGCTTTGATGAATTTCAAGCCTCTACCACTTGAGATCTTGATTCAAAATGATGTCATGGTTCATATGAACTCTTGATGAATGATCATGGTGCCCAAATTCTTCAGAATGGCCACCATCTATGGCTCAACGAATGCCTTTGACTGGCTTGACCTGATGGTTGCTTCATCTGCAAGTAACAAGGTTAGATGACAATATTTTTGTACTTTTGGTTAGTGAACAAATGAAAAGCAATGATATACAAATGCTAAACATGCTTGGTGATCAAGAACCACTCTCAAAAGACAACCCACCCACAAGAAAGAAGGCAAAATGCACCATGATCCTTGAGGCAATGATATGATATGATATGATGCCATGAGGGATCTTAGGGACAAAATTGGGGTCTTACACCAAGCTCTAAGTCTTGCACCGGGTTCACATTAGGGGTGTTCGTGGTTCATGAACTGCACTGAACCAAACCACATTTATAGTTCAGTTCAGTTTATAATAACAATTTAAAAAAAATGCAGTTAATTGCTAAAATGGTTTCAATTCAGTTTAAAACTAGTTTATAACCGGTTTGTATTTATAAACTAGTTTATATTCAGTTTCCAATTATAAACCAATTTTATAATTTGAACTCTTTTAAAATCAATTTTTTGAATTTCATAAAAAATAATTAATTTTAAAAACTAATAATATTTGAAAATATTTATATTTTAAAAAAAGACTTTTATTTATAAAAATTAATTAAAATTTTTAATTTTATGGAAAAAAAATCGGAATAAATATTTTTAAAATTTCATGCAAAAAAAAATATTATGACTTTAATTTTTCGGGGAAAAAAATCCAGAATAAATTTTTTTCGAATTTTATTCTCGAAAAAATAAAAAATATATATTTTATTTTTATATTTCAAAAGTTTTGGGGAAAAATTTCACTACAAAAATTATTTTAATCTGAAATTTTTATTTTTAAAAAAATATTTTTTCAGATTTTTTTTATTTCAAAAAACAATAATTTTTTATTTTTTTGAAAAAATATTTTTTTTCATTTCAAATTAAATTATATTTTTTTAATGAATAGAAAAATTTATTTTCAGAAAAAAATATTTTTTATTTTGTGGAATACAAAATATTTTATTTTCAGATTGGTTTTCTAAAAAAACTATATTTTTTTTTCTAAAAAAACTATATTTTTTTTTATAATTTTATTTTTAATTTTCAATAAAATATTTTTTACTTTTCATAATTATAAATCTTTTTAATTTCCACTTTTTTCACTCTCATTAATTCTTCTTTTTTTTTATTAAAAAAATTTATAATTAAAGCAATTTATAAAAGAAAACTGGTTATGAACCAGTTTTAAACTGAATTATAATTATTTAATTTAAATGGTTCAGTTCATTAACCATTCAAGTGGTTTAGTTATTTTATGGTGCAATGCAATTCAGTTTAGTCATATAGTTTGATTAACCATATTTTTGCACACCCCTAGTTTCAATTGGTGTAATTTTGTTACACGTTTATTGACAGTTAACTATCTGTTAGAATTCTTTTATATGGTCAATTGAGAAACGATTAGAGGTTGGTTGATTCAATTTGTTAGAGGTTCGGTTAGTGTCAGTTGAAGATGGAAGTGGAAAATGGTCTTGTTAGTTAAAGATGAATGATGGTTCTGTTTAAAAGTTATGCAGGAATTTCATTGTGATTTTTTTATGCAGGGATTTTGTTTCACAGGGTGCTCTGTTAAAAGCTTATACAGGCGAAATAAATCGATTTCCATTTGGAAAATGCAGGGGAAATGTTATGTATGATACACGTGACTTAATGTTGCTCTGTTAGCAAAAAAATGCAAGGAAATGTTATGTATGATACATTGAATTGCTACGGAAATGTTATGTATGCTTGAAGTGGAACTATTGTGAAGACTTAAACTGAATTTAGATTTTGTAGGTTAATGGCTTGATTTCTTCAATTGTGCAGGTTGAAGGTTCATAGTTACAAGACCTATTTGATGGCTTGGCATGTTGTGCATAATTGTTCTTTGTATTGTATGACTGGCTGTTAGGTTTTAGATGTGGTTAATGGTTGTATGTAAATTGGAATTGAATTGGTTTATGTTTTGCTTGGCCTATTTTAGAATGATATGAATGCATTGGCTTATAATGCATAGTGTGAATTGCAACATGTTGTAGCAACTAGAATTGTCTTGATTTGCTTGCATTGTAATGGTTTTTGCTATTTTGTTGAATGTGCTATCAGGACTATGCTAGATGCTATTGAATTAAGATGAGGATGGATGGATGTGGGCTAATGCATGTGCCTTAGTTCATGGATGTTTTGCAGGGATGTTATGGTTGCATTAAATTAAAGCTTCCAAGCATGATTACCATGAAAACCCCATGGACATGGTCAAATGCAACACAATACTTGCTTTGAAATGGAAGCCAATTTTTGGATGGAAGATTGAAATGAGATGATGAAGTAAGAAGAATGAAGATTAGGGTTGGGGCTTTATAAAAAGTGTGTTGACTTTGGTCAAAGTTGACCCAAAAGTCAATTGTTGACCAAAGTCAACCTTTTGGTAAAAATGATATTTCTTTTGTAATATTTGTATAAAAGATGTAACTTGTAACATATGAATGAAATAGAAAATTGAATGAAAATGGTTCTTTTATTTCAATGCAAATGTGCTCTAATTTCAAATGAAACTTCTCCTTCCAAAATTCCATTTAAATTCTTCTTGAATGGAATGAAACCTGAATACACTAATGAATTAAAGTCAATGCACTATGACCTCATATGAAACACAAGAACATGGACTAGGAATGCAACAACGGACTAAGAATCAATGGATGAACTTGAATCAATGCATTAGGAATTTAAGCCAACGGACCATGAACTAGAATAAAAACATGAACATGAATGAAACAAATATTAGGACCAAATGAGTCATCAAACAAAATACATGTGACGAGCCATGGTCAAGAGGTTGATTAAGATTGATGAAAGACACCAAAGAATAATGGCATGAATGAAGCCAGATGGACACCAATCAAACAAAAGGTCATGAACATGTGTAGATTGAATGGACCCTAATCAATGAATCAGGACCAAGAATATTACTCAACCAATGAACCATCCATAATGGGCCAGATGAATCCTCAATCTTAAATGCACACACCATAAATGATAATTCCATAATCAAAAACTAGGATTTCAGGGACTTGAATGATCATGATGATGCTCACAATCTAACATCCCTAAATCAATGCCATGTGTGATAAAAACCCTTGAATCCATGATTTTATGCCTTCCTCAATGAAAATGGAATGTACATGATACTATGGGTATGTATATGAGATCCTAAACCAAAGGTTAGGTAGAAATGAAAAGGGAATGGCAAATTTTGGGGTTGGTGACCTAGATGATCATTGTGAAGGACAGGGTAAATTTTGGGGTATGACAATGTTGATCTGATCTCTTGATGTGTAACAACCACTTTACTTATGTGTTACTTCTGCTGTTGTTGTTTTCTTTGTTGGTTCTGATGTGTGATATGTTATGTTACTTGTGCTACTTCTTGAAGATCACATCTTGTAAGTTATTTTAGTAAAAAAATCAAAGGGGGAGATTGTTGTCCTATGTGATTGGGTGCGTTAGGTAAAACAACATATGTACAAGATGTATTTGGGTGTAGAGGCAACATGTGGAACAAGATATTACAACATATGACCTTAGTCTGTTAGCTAGATTTCGTGGAGAAATCTGAGCATGATTGTATTTGTTTCTAAGAAGATCAATATAGTCTAAGATTTTGTTAAGTGCTTGACATAAATATTTGATTGTAAGCAAGATGTTTAACACATAATGTGTGACATCTTAGCGTAAGGATTGTATTTTGATTATTTTCATATTCCCTTCAGATTTTTTATGGTGTTAATATCTTCAGAAGGTGCAGAAGTTTATTTTTGGAAGAAGTTTGTTAATCCAAATAAAATTGGAAAATATTTTATCAAATTATGAATATGGATGATATGATTTAATTAAAAAAATTGGTTTTTACTCATTCAAAGAAGATTTGATTGGATTTACTTTGAAGGAAGTTTTGGTGCAAATTTAATCCAAGATTAACTCTACAAATAAGATATATATGAAGATAGTTATTTTTAATGTTCTAGTGCAACATGTGGAACATGATGTTCCAGTGTGTGCAGTGTAACATATGCCCCTTGTCAGCAGGCCATGATGGACGTTGTTAGGTGCAAATTTTATGATTGGATTTTATTCAAATTTGTTGTATATTGTTTAGCAATACTTGTGTGATTTGTTTGACACATATTTGAAGATCAAATCAATTTAAATAGAGATTTAAATTTGAATTTGAATTAAGAACAAATCATATATTTAGTTTGAGATTTTTATGGAGAAAATCAAATACAACTATATCAGCTATAATTCTGGAAAATTAGAGCTATGAATGTCCATTGGAAAAGCCTAAAATTGGATTGCTATTTAAGAAGACTCAAACCTCATGCTTGATGTGTGCATGTTTTGAAGATTACTTGTGTTAGGGTTTATCTTTAGAGTCTTTATTTGTGTTATTTTTATGCACCACTCTAGCACCTTCATTCATATCTTAAGGCATATAGTTTGGTTTGTTAGTTGAGTTGTAAAGTTTATTTCCAAGACACTAATTCTATAAGCTTGAAAATAAAGTGTTTGTTTTAATTGTACACCACACTATTGCCTCAGTCATAAGGCATAGTAGTTGATTTGCTTAGTTGAGTTGTATTCAACATTCATATTATGTTTATTAATGTTGATCACTTGGGATTAGTGATTGAGAGAATGTGAGAAGGGCCTTCTCAAATTTAAGAGGAGTCCTAAATAGAAAGACACTATGATATAATTAAGAAGAGAGGTATTGAACACAAGGTTTGTTAATCTAAGACACTTTGTACTAATTCTATAGAAGAGAGATTTCCTTTCTTGGATAGTGTAAGACCCCAATTTTGACCCTAAGATCCCTCATGGCATCATAACATTGCATTTGCATAGCCTTAAGAATCATGAGCATCTTGGTTCCCTTTGCCTTTGGGTGGGACTCCTTGTGATTAGTTTGAGATCACCAAGCATGCTTGAATTATACATCATTGTCTCTCTTACTTTTGTTTACTAAAAAAAACGGAAAAAAACGATAAATAAATAAATAAATAAATAAAATATAACAAAAAAAATTGGACTTGGGCCTCTCTCATTTGAGCCCACAGGTCCATAAAAACCAGGTTATAAATTTAGAGTTTCAGTGAAACAAAAGGAGATGCCATTCCTATTACCCTGGCAGGAAAAAGAAAGTGAGAGAAGAGCTAACAGAGTTCAGAGCAACCTCCAGAGGCTGAAGGGAACTCATCGGTAAAGAACCAATTCCCTCTCATATAAACCCTCAGATTGCTCTGCAAACCTCACGGGTGCAACTCAATTTCAATCGATCCTCCCCAATCAGGTATGCCCTATTTCCACTACTTTATACTTTCAACCTGAAATTTTTTGATACCCTTTTAATGTATGTGTTTGACAAGAGGTTTAAGCCTCCTGCCCTTGGTTGCTTTTTGTGAGCTTTTTTGTGAATTTTAATGGCATGATTCATGTGGTTACATTTTGATTTGGGGGCAACTCTTGATTACCCTATCTTGTTTCTCTAACTTGTTTGTTGAGTTTTTTTGTGAGGGCTCACATGACTCTTGCAGAGACGGCCTGGTGTTCCACTTTATTTGTGGAATACCCCCTGGAGGTTTATTCCGATTACCTGTGCTTAATGGCTTGAGATATTTGTTTGTGACTGCTTATTCCAAAGGATGAGAGCTACTTGGATCATCAATATGATCTCAAGAGGGGAACTCCTAATGTGGTTTTATTTTCTTTTCCCTTATCTCTTGTATGTTTAGGAATTTAACCCTTTTTGTTTTTTTTTCCCCATTCTAACCCAAGCCAAAACTTTTTGTGCAAACAATAACTTTTATTTTCAACATTAGAAACCTAAGTCTTATGCTTTTGATTTTCAAACTTATTTTTCATAACACTTATTTTGAATTGAACCTTTTAATCCACTTTAACCATATTTTTGTAAATACTTTTAATTGGTAAATATAACCCATTCAACTACTTTTTGTGGTTTCAATGGCCACCTTCTTAATCAAACCCTTTTTTTATAACCATTAGCTATTAGGTTTGAATTATCCTTGAGGCAGATATAATACTCACCTTTATCCTTAGTGATGGACAATGAGTCTTCCATGCTTATTATAGGGTTAACCCCTCACTAGCATGTTGAAGCTATCCTCACATGGTGAATTTGTGGTTTTAGGTTGAGTTTTCTCCCTTTGATAACAAAAGACCTTAAGGTTTTTGGACCAATCAATTCACCAACTTTTTTTTGAATTTTTTTACCCCGAACTACGAGGTTTTGATCCTAATCTTTTTTTAAGATGGTACGTAGGCAATGGGTTCATCCATTCAAACACAAAATGTAAATAAATTTGTATATTCTTTTCTCATCCCTTCAATCATGTTTGCACAAATAAATTTTCACAAAAAAAAAACAACAACCTTACAACAAATGTGAAAAGGGCTCCCTAGGAGTACCTAGGATGCTTTGGGTGCCTAACACCTTCCCATTGCATAACCAACCCCCTTACCCAGATCTCTTACATTTTTACTAGTTTTTGATTCGATAAAACTTTTAGGTTTTTGTTCGTTTTCTAACCATTCCTTTGGATAAATAGAAGTGCGGTGGCGACTCGACTTGTATGATTTACCTTGGATTTAGTCAATATCTCTAATGGTAACGAATACCCCGCTACAGAAAAGTGGCGACTCTGCTGGGGACAAATAATTTGCCTAGTGGGTTTTGCCTTCTTTTCATATTTGTTGTATTGTATTGTATTTTTTTGTGACATATTTTTGTGCAATTTGGGATTACTGTATTGTATGTAATGATTGAATTGTTTGAATATTAATTCTTTGTATGCTTGGTGATCTTCGTGAGATGAGTTCTATACCCGAACTCGAGTGCACTTAGGATAAGAGAATGGCATAGTCTTGTCGACTTGTGTGGAGTTATTCCTTAGCAAGTTGACTTGCAAGTCCATTCACTTGGTGGAGGTTATGTTGGGATCAATAATGTCACACAAGTAAGTTGTGGTTAGACATTACTTTTTCCAATATAGACCTTAGAAGCCAAGGACCTTAGTTTACCAAACCCATCTTGGCCTATTCTTAGGATGTAGTGCAAAAGTCGTTCAAGTGTAAGATTTGATACGATTGTTACGCGATACTACACTCATAAGAGTCTCTCTTAAGAATATTTTCGGAATACGAGTAATCGTTTCTCCAATAATATCCGAAAGATGGGATGATGACTATGGGAACCTTTTGTAGAACATGTTTGGCAGGTTTAAACCTTAGTACACTCCCTTTTGGGTGGTTCTTAACCTAACTCCATGCTCGTGACTTACAACAAACCATTGATTCATGGTTGATCCGTTCAGGTATCCTTAATATCAATGGAACTTGGGTGTTGATAAGGTGTAAACCATAATCCACCAAAATGGATGGTTGATATTAAGGATAACATGATCCATCCCATGACCTTTGTTTGGTGTGCTTTGCTTGATCCTTGAGTGTGATTGTTGCGTTCATGCATTCATGCACCCATTTGCATTCATATCATCAAAATAATAAGAAAATTTTCAAGGAACTTAAGGGGTTTATTTGCAAAATTTTCAGACATGGAAAGACAAAGAAGGAATACAAAGAAGTACAGTTTCAGACAACTAGACTTGAAAGAGTTAAGGAATTTGACATCTTATGTATTAGATCCCTTGGGTTTCAAGGCTCGTTTTGGGAAGCTTCTTCCTCTTCTGACTACTCAGGTGGATGAAGGATTGATGAGTGTATTGGTGCAGTTTTATGATCCCTTGTACCGTTGCTTCACGTTTCCTGATTTCCATCTTTTGCCTACCCTTGAGGAGTATGCTTACCTTGTGGGTATACCTATTCTAGACCAGGTGCCGTTCACTGGCTTGGAGAGTATTCCTACTTCACAAGAGATAGCAGACATGTTGCACATAGATGAATCTCTGATTGGTGCTCATATGACTACCAAAGGTGGAATTCAAGGTCTCCCTTCTGAGTTCCTCATTGCTCAAGCTACTATGTATGGGAAGGCCATGAGTGAGGACGCCTTTGAGGCCATATTTGTACTTCTCATCTATGGGCTAGTATTATTCCCCAACATCGACAAGTTTGTGGATGTGAACGCTATTAGGATTTTCTCTACTCTTAATCCCGTTCCGACTCTGTTGGGCGATACCTATTTCTCTTTGCATATGAGGAATGCAAAGGGTGGTGGCGCCATTGTGTGTTGTTTGCCTCTGTTGTATAAGTGGTTTATTTCTCACTTACCTCAGACGATCGCTTTCAAGGAGAATAAGGGATGTCTACAGTGGTCCACGAGACTCATGTCTCTCACTAATGATGATATCTCTTGGTATAACCGTGTGTATGATGGTGTGCAAATTATTGACTCTTGTGGCGAATTCTCCAATGTACCTCTTCTTGCTACATGTGGTGGGATTAACTACAATCCTGTTTTGGCACGTCGGCAGCTTGGGTTCCCCCTAAAGGATAAACCCAATAACATTCTGTTAGAGGGTGTATTCTTTCAGGATGGTAAAGATCCCCAAGGCTTGAAATCTAGGATGGTCCGCGCTTGGCGCAAGATTCATAGGAAAGGAAGGAAAGAGTTGGGTCCTAAGAATTGCATCGCTTTCGAGCCTTACACTGTTTGGGTTAGGAAGAGGGCGTCTGAGTATCTCATGCCTTACGAGTATCCGAGACCTACACCTATGATTATGGCTGGGCCTTCAACCCTCCCTAATCAAGGAGTAGAGGAGTTGAGAGACGAAGACCGCTCACGTGCCTGGATCCGTGAACGTGAAGAGTTGCTTCAGCAGATTAAGGAGAAGGATGCGTTGATTGAGTTTCTTGAGCATCAGGTTATTGATGACCCTGATGATGTATGGACTTCTCTACTTCCTCAGTCTTCTAAGTTCTGGAAGAGGAGGTATGATCGACTTGCCAAAGAGAAGGCCGATATGGAGGCAGCCTACGAGAGGGAGGTGAAGAGGCTTCGCGCATCTTATCTTCCTGTGTCCCGAGCTTTAGATGATTCTTTCTAGGGATCCATAGGATGATTATTTTCCTTTTCTCTTGTATATGATTGATGATGCTGCACTTCTTTCCCTGATATTATTTGATGAGATATTTCCATATGTGATAAAATGCTTAATATTTCCAGGATTTGCAAATAAAACTCTAAAGTTCCTTTGAAATAAAAAAACAAATCATATGCACAAGCATTGCATGCATCATATGCATAAACAGGTTTTGTTTCCGGTCCCTTGCCCTGTGGTCTAACTCCGTGTCCTTCATTTATTTTGAAGACAAGCTGACTCACCGGTACTACACTAGAGCCAACATTTCAAGACTGATGGATCACTTAGAGCAAGAGAACCGCGAGCTGAAAGAGGAAGTGGCCAGATTGACTGCCCTAATGGAGTCACTCATGGCTGCCCAGAGCCAGTCTTCTCCGACACCCTTAACTCCTCCCCAGAGGACAATTATCTCCGAGATTGTCTCCTCTACTGTGCCCGCTGCCAGTACGCACTTTGTTCCAACATCCATGCCAACCGGGTTCCCGTGGGGGATGCCTCCCAATTTCATGCCTAAGGGTCTTGTTCCAGCCTTTGCTTCTATGCTGGCATCTAGCCCGGTCCTTGCTGTTCCTCCTCCTGCCGTGCATACTTTACCCAGGGTAGACGACACCATCTATCATTCTGAGCCGTCTGAGGGTCCAGATGTTTATGAGAAGATGGATGCTATGAACGATCAGTTTCTTGAGCTTCGCAAGGAATTGAAAACTCTCAGAGGGAAGGATCTTTTCGGCAAGTCTGCTGCCGAACTCTGCTTGGTTCCAAATGTGAAGATCCCTGTGAAATTCAAGGTCCCTGACTTTGAAAAGTACAAAGGAAATACTTGTCCTCTCAGCCACCTGGTCATGTATGCCAGGAAGATGTCAACTCAAACCGATAATGACCAACTACTCATCCACTACTTTCAGGACAGTCTGTCCGGTGCCGCTTTGCGTTGGTACATGGGTTTAAACAGCGCGAACATCCGATCCTTCAATGATCTTGGCGAGGCCTTCGTCAAGCAGTACAAGTACAACGTGGATATGGCCCCCGATAGAGATCAGTTGAGAGCCATGTCCCAAAAGGATAAAGAAACATTTAAGGAGTATGCCCAAAGGTGGCGAGAGGTGGAAGCACAGATCGTGCCTCCGCTAGAAGAGAAAGAGATGACTAAGATCTTTTTGAAGACTTTAAGTTCTTTTTATTATGAGCGGATGATTGCTAGCGCTCCTTCTGACTTCACCGAGATGATAAATATGGGGACGCGTCTAGAAGAAGGGGTCCGTGAAGGACGGTTAACCAGAGAAGAAGGCTCTTCTGCCAAACGTTATGGGGCGTTTGCAAATAAGAAAGATGGAGAGACACATGCTGTGACTTCCCATGAGAGACCAAGAAGACCCTCTGTGATGAGGAAGATCGAGCGTCCCGCCGGTAACCAGCACCAGGTGGCTCATATAGCACCTGTTTTCAGAGACAATCAACAATATCAGCAACAACAGCTTCGTCCGCAACAGCAGGCCTACCAGCCTCGAAACAGTAATCAGACCAATACAAGTTACAAGAGGAAAAGGGTCACCTTCGATCCTATTCCTATGACGTACGCAGAGTTATATCCCTCTTTGATAGAGAGGAAACTGATTACTCCGAGAGACCCACCGGCTATACCTGTTAACCCCCAATGGTGGTATAAGCCCGAGTTACATTGTGTTTACCATTCTGGTGCTCCCGGCCATGACGTGGAAAATTGTTACCCTTTGAAGACCAAGGTTCAGGACCTTATGAGGTGTGAAATTCTGTGTTTTGAGGACGTAGGTCCTAATGTGAAGAAAAACCCATTGCCCGAGCATGGGAAATCTGTTAACATGGTCCAGGGGTGCCCTAGAAAATACAAAGTCAAGTATGTCAGTCATATCCGACAATCTCTGGTCCAGATGCATCGTTTGCTATGTAACTACAGTCATTACGAGCATGACCATGATAAATGCCGAGTCTGCTCTGTTAACTGATTGGGTTGTTGCCAGGTGCGCAAGGATGTTCAGGAAATGCTGGACGAAGGAGTCATTGAGATCCTTCAAAACAGGAGTGTTGATGAAAATGAGCCTGAGGTCAATGTGATCTCCCCAGTGTTCCGGATACCCGAGCCTGTTATCATCAAGTACAATGGTAGCAAGCAGAAGGCTTCTCCCGCTCTGATCATTAAGCCTGCTGGTCCTATGCCTTACTCTTCTGAAAAAGTAGTTCCCTATCGCTACAACGTCGTAGCAGTAGAGAATGGGAAAGAGGTGTCCTTGCCCTCTTCTTCTGTTGTGAATATTGCCGATGTTAGCGGTTTGACCCATAGTGGCCGTGTGTTTTCAGCGCCGCTGAAGCCTCAAATTAATGCTGATTTTGTTGAACGCCCGATTGGGAACGCTGTGAATTCTCCGAATCCGGCACTTGCTGTTAAGCCTTCCTCCGTACTGAAAACTCCTACTTCTGTTGGCCCGAGTGGCAATGTGAAAGAAGACTGTGACGAGATGCTGAGGCTCATCAAGAAAAGTGAGTACAATGTCGTAGACCAACTTCTACAAACGCCATCCAAAATATCTGTGTTATCCTTACTCTTAAATTCAGAACCACGCCGAGAGGCTCTGCAGAAGGTGTTGGATGTGGCATATGTGGATCACGATGTCACTTTGGAGCAATTCGATAGCATTGTTGCAAATATTACTGCTTGTAACAACCTGAGCTTTTGTGACTCTGATCTCCCTGAGGAGGGAAGAGGCCACAACTTGGCTTTACACATATCTATGAATTGTAGAGACGATGCCATGTCCAATGTACTGGTGGACATTGGGTCATCATTGAACGTATTTCCAAAGTCCACTCTCTCAAAGCTATCATATCAAGGATCTCCCATGAGGCAGAGTGGAGTAGTTGTGAAGGCTTTCGATGGGTCTCGCAAAACTGTGATTGGGGAAGTTGATCTCCCAATCAAGATCGGACCAAGTGATTTTCAGATTACCTTCCAGGTTATGGACATTCACCCATCGTATAGTTGTCTCTTCGGCAGACCATGGATTCACGAGGCAGGCGCCGTGACGTCCACCCTACACCAGAAACTGAAATTTGTGAAGAATAAGAAGCTGGTGGTGGTAGGGGGAGAAAGGGCTCTCCTGGTTAGCCATTTGTCTTCCTTCTCTTATATAGATGCTGAGGATGAAATTGGAACTCCTTTCCAAGCTTTATCTATAGCTGAGCCTATTGAGAAGAGAACTCCTTCATTTGCTTCCTACAAAGATGCAAAGTTGGCCATTGAGCGTGGTGCAACCACTGGTTTAGGAAAAATGATTGAGTTAGAAGACAACGAATCCCGGGCTAGCATAGGTTTTTCTTCTGGTACATTCAACAAGTAAGGGTTATTCAAGAGTGGAGGTTTCATCCACACTGGTCTAGATGAGGAGGTTGCTGCCGTTTTAAAAGAAGATACAGAGGATTCTGGCAATTTCGTCATCCCTGGAGGGGTCTGCAACAATTGGGTCGCTGTGGATATTCCAACAGTTGTCCATAAGTCAACGTAATGATCACTTTGTTTAAAAACCCTTCTCCCATGCCAAAAGGAGGAGTGATAACATTGTTGGCGCATAAAAACAATTATATTTTCATTCAATAAATTCATGTTAAATGTTTGTTTTTCCAATTATTTTCCCTTTTTGCTTTTTGCATGAAATTGGTGATCACATAAAACCCTAAAAAATGGAATAAAATCAATCTTTTCATATGCATAATGATTTGCCTTGTTTGATTTCTAAAAAGCTTTTCATATCCAAAATCATTATGCAGGTTGATTTCTAAACCCATTGAACATAATGACCCAACACCATCTCCCAATTTTGAATTCCCTGTATTTGAGGCAGAGGAAGATGATGTTGAAGAGATTCCTGACGAGATTACCCGTCTACTTGAGCATGAAGAGAAGATCATTCAGCCGCATCTTGAGAATCTGGAAACAGTCAACTTGGGGTCTGAAGATTGTGTGCGAGAGGTAAAGATTGGGGCACTTCTGGAAGAATCTGTTAAGAAGGGGTTGATTAAGTTGCTACGAGAATATGTTGACGTCTTTGCCTGGTCATATGAAGACATGTCTGGTCTAGATACTGATATTGTGCAACATTTCCTACCTCTAAAGCCCGAGTGTGTGCCTGTAAAGCAGAAGCTCAGAAGAACTCATCCTGATATGGCAGTGAAGATCAAAGAGGAAGTTCAGAAGCAAATTGATGCGGGGTTCCTGGTGACTTCTATATATCCTCAATGGGTGGACAATATTGTGCCCGTGCCTAAGAAAGATGGAAATTTTCGGATGTGTGTGGACTATAGAGACTTGAACAAAGCTAGTCCGAAAGATGATTTCCCCTACCACACATTGATATGTTGGTAGACAATACAGCTAAATTCAATGTCTTCTCGTTTATGGACGGATTTTCCGGATATAATCAGATTAAGATGGCACCCGAGGATATGGAGAAGACAACATTCATCACACCTTGGGGAACATTCTATTATCGAGTGATGCCCTTCGGTTTGAAGAACGCCGGAGCCACGTATCAACGAGCTGTGACCACCTTGTTTCATGATATGATGCACAAGGAGATTGAGGTATATGTCGACGATATGATCGCTAAATCAAGATCGGAGGTTGTACTCCCTGTAGAGGTGGAGATCCCGTCAATGAGGGTCTTGATGGAAGCCAAGTTGACTGATGCTGAATGGGTTCAGAGTCGTTATGACCAGCTGAACTTGATACAAGAAAAGAGATTGACTGCCATGTGCCACGGTCAGTTATATCAGCAAAGGATGAAGAAAGCTTTTGATAAGAAGGTCAAGCCTCGTGTGTTCTGAGAAGGTGACCTTGTGCTCAAGAAAGTTTTATCTTTCGCGCCCGATTCCAGGGGAAAGTAGACTCTGAACTATGAGGGTCCGTATGTTGTTAAGAGAGCCTTTTCAGGTGGTGCTTTGATACTTACAACTATGGATGGGGAGGATTTCACTCGTCCTGTGAATTCAGATGCAGTCAAGAAATACTTCGCCTAAAAAAAAATTAAAAAAAAACTGAATAGCTCGCTAAGTTGAAAACCCGAAAGGGCGGCTTAGGCAAAAATGAGTGTCTCAGTGGATTGAAAACCCGAAAGGACGGTCCAGGAAAAAGTTAGAGACACAAAAAATATATAATAATGATATATGTATCCCGCTAGATTGAGTACCTCATCCTGGGGCAATCTAGGCAAAAATTAGGGATTTGGCAAGTAACTGCATCCTGACCAGACTTTGTTCTACAACTGTCATCCGTCAGAGATTCTTGGTCATTATCAACCAAAGCTTCAAATACATCGAATTCAGAATTGGTGGAGAAATGGTCATTATGTTCAATGTAGCCCTTTTCCAATATATATCACCAATTCCAAATTTGTAAAGATCTATGGAGTCTTGCCATTCGCAGACTACCATTCTATCAAATAAATTTGAGCCTTTTATCCAATTATTGGCACTCTTATCTGTTTCTATTCAACAAATGTTTTGCATGTTTTGATTAAGAAAATGTCATTGTTTTAAACGATCAAATTTTTTTATAATTTGTTTTTAAACAAAGTGAACATTCACAATGACGAAAGGATACTTAGAAGATCCTCAGTGCTCTCCCAAGGGTGGTACGATCCCCAACAGGGTAAGATTTTTGTCCATATTCTTGGCATGACTGTATCTCCTCCCTCCGGAACCCCTTGTGGTTTATCCGACCAAGTGGATTGCTTGTTGAGAGTCACCTCTCTTCCCTTCAGCAGAGTAGCAATCTTTCTTCCTCAGCAGCTTGGATCTCTTTGGGCAAGAGCGGTATTTGGTGGTTGATCTCGATAAATCCTTTATCTCCTCAGATAGATTCCTCAGTAGAGTTGTTGGTGTGGTGGACCTTGTCTGTGATAACTCTCTTCCCCAGCTGGAATGATTGATGATTCATCCCTTGCAGAGTTCTTTGTTTCCTGGTATCTCTGATCCCCAGCAGATTGGATACTCTCCGGTGAACTTGGCTTTCTCTCTTAAGATGTAGTACCGGGTGGTTAATTCCTGGACCTGGTTGTGTTAGATATGTCTGTCTGTCAGCATACATCATACATAAACCACGCATATTCATGCATAATTATAACATTCAGGTATTCATGTTGCATTCTTTGCCATATATCGTTGTTTGTTGTCTCCTGCTATTTGGTGATATACTTTCCCAAGCAGACGTGTGTGTCTGATCTCTCCATATAGAGTCAGCTCCATAAGCAGAAAGCGTCTATCCTTTCTTCCATATTCCTCACGGGTTATATCCTCGTGGATGTTGATTGTTTTTGTTCCTTCCCAACATATATACTGGGATGGTTTTCCCCATTAAGTTATATCCTCACCGGGACAAGTCTTGATTTGGTGTGCCTATCTAGTTTGATCCTAGATCGGTCTCTTGAGACTCTTTTCCTATTTCCCCGTGGTAAATGAATAATCGCTCAATAATTAGTAATTATTATCCCGGCGGAGTCTGTGGTTCTCTACCCTCATACCGGTAGTTGTAAGTCATATTTCTGTGGTCTACTGCCCAGTAACCGGTAGTTGTAAACCCCATTTTGTCCCCGTGCAGAGTTAAACCTTGATTGTTGTTCATCCTAACCAATGACGGATACTCTCTTTTGTGGTTCTCTACCCTCATACCGGTAGATGTAATTCCCTCATTGTTGGTTATCTTTATACAAAATTCGATATTGACATTCCTTAATTTTTTAGTATACCACCCAGTAACCGGTGATATATCTCTTGGATAATTGCTCTAATTAAGCAATTTATCCCCAGCGGGTCATCTCTCGTCTATCTTGTTGTTGTTAGTAACGATTGTTCCTCCCCTGAATTGGTCATCATTATATACCTAGTTTCGGTATCCCGATGCCTTTTCTTTTCGGTCGATTTATCCTTTATTAACCCAGTAACCGGTTGTGGATAATCGTCCATGCGAGTATATTATCTACGTTCTGACGGTAATAGATAGTATATCTCATGCACTCTTTGGTCGAAGCCTTTTGTTCTTCCCCAGTTGAGTAAGATTCGTACCCCTTTTTCGGAGTCGAATGTCCATCCCATAATCGAGTTTGCTTTTTGCCCTCTTTTTGGATGATGAGTGTTTTGAGAATATTCCCCAATTCACGCCTTGATTGGTCATCATTATATACCTAGTTTCGGTATCCCGATGCCTTTTCTTTTCGGTCGATTTATCCTTTATTAACCCAGTAACCGGTTGTGGATAATCGTCCATGCGAGTATATTATCTACGTTCTGACGGTAATAGATAGTATATCTCATGCACTCTTTGGTCGAAGCTTTTGTTCTTCCCCAGTCGAGTAAGATTCGTACCCCCTTTACGGAGTCGAATATCCATCCTATCATCGAGTTTGCTTTTAGCCCTCTTTTGGATGATGAGTGTTTTGGGAATATTCCCCAATTCACGCCTTGGTTGGTCACCTATTATATGCCCAGTAACCGGTATCCCTGGTGTTCCCTCCTCTCTGCTCCCTATTATGACTTTTTGTCCTCTGTGGAGTCAGATTTTCCTGAGTTGAGATATACCTTTTTAGGTCTTCCTCAGATGATTCGGTTGATTGATATCTCTCACCCTTATACCGGTCTTAGATATTCATCCTTCCCGAGCATGTTGTATCTCACCCTCATACCTGCGATCAGATCACGTGTCTCTTTGAGCTTACTACCCAGTAACCGGTAATACCTCGTCCCGCTGCTTCCCCATGAGTGTCCTTTTAGGCATCCCCAACGAAGTCCCTTCGTGGATTGTTTTCATCCGGATTTTTATCCGAAGTATCCGTTGTGGATAGTTTTTGCTGTATTGGCATATTCCCCAATACATGCACCTTTGAGTCAGCTCGGGTCTTTCCATTGGATATTTTCCCTTTGGAATTCTGTTCCCCAAGCCTTGAGTCGTGACCTGCTCACGCATTTTATTCCCTCTCCTATCCCCATAAGAGTCCCCAGAGTCTCTGTCCCATTGAGTGTATTTCTCATATGGATTGTCAGTTTCTCCGGATGTCTTTTCTTATTTGTGGACACATATCCCCACAGAGTTCGTACTATTTGCATACATACATCTGCATAATGAGGTCTCTTAGGGACCAAAATTTGTCTCTCTGTTATTATTTAAGCCTATTCTACCTCGTCGAGACGAAGATTTTAACCTTCACTTCTCCGACTAGAATGACCTTAAATAGGGGCATTTTTAAGACCCCAATTTTGACCCTAAGATCCCTCATGACATCATAATATTGCATTTGCATAGCCTCAAGGATCATGAGCATCTTGGTTCCCTTTGCCCTTGGGTGGGACTCCTTGTGATTGGTTTGAGATCGCCAAGCATGCTTGAATTATACATCATTGTTTCTCTTACTTTTGTTTACTAAAAAAAACGAAAAAAGAAATTAAATAAATAAAATATAACAAAAAAAATTGGACTTGGGCCTCTCTCGTTTGAGCCCACAGGTCCATAAAAACCAGGTTATAAATTCAGAGTTTCAGTGAAACAAAAGGAGATGCCATTCCTATTACCCTGGCAGGAAAAAGAAAGTGAGAGAAGAGCTAACAGAGTTCAGAGCAACCTCCAGAGGCTGAAGGGAACTCATCGGTAAAGAACCAATTCCCTCTCATATAAACCCTCAGATTGCTCTGCAAACCTCACGGGTGCAACTCAATTTCAATCGATCCTCCCCAATCAGGTATGCCCTATTTCCACTACTTTATACTTTCAACCTGAAATTTTTTGATACCCTTTTAATGTATGTGTTTGACAAGAGGTTTAAGCCTCCTGCCCTTGGTTGCTTTTTGTGAGCTTTTTTGTGAATTTTAATGGCATGATTCATGTGGTTACATTTTGATTTGGGGGCAAGTCTTGATTACCTATCTTGTTTCTCTAACCTATTTGTTGAGTTTTTTTGTAAGGGATCACATGACTCTTACAGAGATGGCCTGGTGTTCCACTTTATTTGTGGGATATCCCCTAGAGATTTATTCCGATTACCTGTGCTTAATGGCTTGAGATATTTGTTTGTGACTGCTTATTCCAAAGGATGAGAGCTACTTGGATCATCAATATGATCTCAAGAGGGGAACTCCTAATGTGGTTTTATTTTCTTTTCCCTTATCTCTTGTATGTTTAGGAATTTAACCCTTTTTGTTTTTTTCCCCATTCTAACCCAAGCCAAAACTTTTTGTGCAAACAATAACTTTTGTTTTCAACATTAGAAACCTAAGCCTTATGCTTTTGATTTTCAAACTTATTTTTCATAACACTTATTTTGAATTGAACCTTTTAATCCACTTTAACCATATTTTTATAAATACTTTTAATTGGTAAATATAACCCATTCAACTACTTTTTGTGGTTTCAATGGCCACCTTCTTAATCAAACCCTTTTTTTTATAACCATTAGCTATTAGGTTTGAATTATCCTTGAGGCAGATATAATACTCACCTTTATCCTTAGTGATGGACAATGAGTCTTCCATGCTTATTATAGGGTTAACCCCTCACTAGCATGTTGAAGCTATCCTCACATGGTGGATTTGTGGTTTTAGGTTGAGTTTTCTCCCTTTGATAACAAAAGACCTTAAGGTTTTTGGACCAATCAATTCACCAACTTTTTTTTGAATTTTTTTACCCCGAACTGCGAGGTTTTGATCCTAATCTTTTTTTAAGATGGTACGTAGGCAATGGGTTCATCCATTCAAACACAAAATGTAAATAAATTTGTATATTCTTTTCTCATCCCTTCAATCATGTTTGCACAAATAAATTTTCACAAAAAAAAAACAACAACCTTACAACAAATGTGAAAAGGGCTCCCTAGGAGTACCTAGGATGCTTTGGGTGCCTAACACCTTCCCATTGCATAACCAACCCTCTTACCCAGATCTCTGACATTTTTACTAGTTTTTGATTCGATAAAACTTTTAGGTTTTTGTTCGCTTTCTAACCATTCCTTTGGATAAATAGAAGTGCGGTGGCGACTCGACTTGTATGATTTACCTTGGATTTAGTCAATATCTCTAATGGTAATGAATACCCCGCTACAGATAGAATACCTCCCAGATGTAGGTTTGGTTTCACAGAACTGGGTTAACAATTATTGTGTTCTTTATTGCTTTTCTGGTTCATAATATTGTATAAGTTAAACTGTCATAAGTTGATTGTTAACTGATTTTTAGTTTCTGATATACAATGTCCCAGACACTATGTCTGACATTTTTTCCCAGAATATATCATCTGTCATAAACCAGTGGTACATGTTGTCTCATGTATCTGGTCCAACATTTGCCTTCTTGAGAACAAACATTACTACAAATAACACATGTCAAGTCGGACGCGAAGGGTGACATGAAAAGTGGAAACTTTACCCCTCGGTTTTTATAAAATCAAGGTTTTAATGGAAAAGATCAATGGTCCAATCCCTAGCAACAACACATTTTTATTTTCAAAACTAACTAACACGCACAACATACTTCTCAGTTTTATTTAATAACCGAGATAATAAACTATGTTTGTACGTCGGTTTTTAACTTTAAGCGAGGGACTTAATCAATTTTTTTGCAATATAAATTTGTTTTGATTCTCATATTACTTTTGAGTCCCCGGAACCCAAACTCACCTAAACTTTTGTCTTAAAAAAAAGATATTGAAAATCACGTAGATAAGATTTTTTGTTTAGGATTGTTATGAGTTTACATTTTTCAGTGTCACATGATACTTTAAGTTTGACATTATTAACTAATTTATAATTTGACACGTTTATACTATGTGGTAATAAGTTTTTCAATATGATTGAAGATTGATTTAATTTTATTCATAATTATATTTATTTATTTTATTTTAGGTATTATTTTAAAAAATAATTATGATATTTTGATATATTTACAAAAAAAATATGATAAAACTAGTACCAATTAAGAAATTGGTGGCATTAAATCCTATACCAATAAAACTCAATCTCGGATATAGTTAATTAGTTGATTCTAATGATTCTTATTTCAATGGAAAATGTATGTAGTTATAACCAAAAATGGGTTCCAACAACTCATTTTCCAATTGAAAATAGTTGAAGGTATAGCACATTTTCTTTGTCCAATGGACAAAATAACCATTCTTATATGCTATTGAGGTAGTAATTTTTCGGTCTAAGAAATTAAAACGGAAAGAAAAATAGTGTTGTTTGAATAGGATTTTCAGATTATATCCATGATTTTTAATCCTTTATCTACAATTTTTTGTTGTCACTATATCACAATTTTCTTGCAGTGAAATAAATTATATCTCTCGGTTGTGAGTTATTCGACTCACTAAAACAATATTAAGTATGGACTTTTGATTTTCTTGTTTTGAGATAAACTAAGCTAGGAGAAAAATAAGTAAATTGAAAACATAAAGAAAAATTTAAATACAATGAAAATAAGTTCATTGGTTGATCAAAAAACCTACAAAGGGTGTTTATATACAACAATACAAAATACATAATCGCACTGGCCATGAACATGACCTACAATTACTAGTCTATGACTTATGGTATTCATCTAAAATCATGTGTGTTGTGTACTAATTTGCAAATGTCACGTGTACTTGGCACCCCCACATTTTTCTTTACTCCGTATGTTTCACAAGTACTTTTTCTTCACAACTTACTTTTCATTATTATGCTTCGAAAGTTCTAGTTGTGTTTGTTATCTGAAGCTAAAAAATAATAAGAAAGCGAGCCCTTGAGATCGATTTATTTGTTCAAAGTGAAGTAGAATAATAGTTTAAAAAAGGGAGACCTAATAAAAAATTGAGTTTTCTCTTTTTAGAAGTAATAATTTGTTCCATTAAAGATTGGTAGTATCTTATATGACCATCCTTCTACGATGAACTTAACTTTTGACATTGTTTCTTCATGAGTATTTCCTCTAATGCTTATTTTGGTGTTCAAACCTTTAAAAATAAGCTCTGATACCGATTGGAATATAGTAATAGTCGCAAGAAAGGTTGAACTGTGACCTTTTTAAAACTATTTATTTTAAATTAAATGTTTCTCAAAATAAACTTGAATCAAAACAAAAGGTTAGTCATTCAACTTCCTAAAATTTCTATTTATGACTTCAAGTTTTTTATTTTGACTCAGTTTATAATTTCAGGATGTTTAAGAACAAAAAGTTAATGCAAGTAATATCGATATAACATGAAAGTAAAGGTTTAAGGATATAGATATTAACACGCTCAAGTTATCCTTGTTCATCCAAAGTGGGCTAAACCATTATCACAATTGTGAGATTTTACTATGATACTTGAGCCAACTCGCTCAAGTACCGCACTTTTAACTTATTAATCACAAAGGATTATACACTTTATATTTTATTAGTCCTAGCAGACTTACAAACATGTTGTTATAATTGTTTTTCTGTGTATCAAATATGATCACACGTGTTGTATATTTATATGCAAATATGGTTATACATAATAGGAAATAATCTAATTACACTTATGACTAATTGAATATCAATCATTACTAATTAATTTCTAACGGATTCTTAACACCCCCCTCAAGTTGGATTGCATATATTATATGATTTAATCTTGTTACAAATATAATCCACTTGAGAATCCTTGAGGTACTTTGTGAACATATCAGCCAATTGATCTTCAGACTTGACAAACTTTGTGGTTATTTCTCCTGACAATATCTTATCTTTTACATAGTGACAAACTATTTCTATGTGCTTGATCATTTCATGAAAAATAATATCGGATGCAATGTGGAGTGCCGCTTGATTTTCGCATATGAGTTTTGTGGTCTGAAGGTCTCCCAACCTAAGTTCTTAAAGAAAATTCTTAAGCCATGCAAGTTCCTTTAAGGTTGCTTCCATAACATGGTATTCAGCTTCAACACTTTTGTTTTGTTTCTTGCTCCTCCATGAGATCATATTTCCTCAAATAAGAACACAATATCCAGAAGTGGATCTCCTAGTCGACGGTGATTTGGCCCAATCTGCTTATGAATAACAAGTGATTTTAGTATCACCCTTATTTTTATATAATAACATTCATCCTTGTGCATTCTTTATATATATATGAGAATCCAAATAACTGTGTTTCAATGACTATCGCAAGGAGCATTCAGAAATTGGCTCACAATGATCGCTACAAATATAATATCCAGTCTGGTGACAGTAAGATAATTGAGTCTACTCACTAGACGTTGATATTTTCCCGGGTCTTTAAACAGCTCCCCCTGACCCGAAAGAAGCTTGACGTTGGGATTCATATGAGTATCAATAGGACGATAATCAAGCATGTTAATTTCACTTAGGTTGTCTAATGCATACTTGTGTTGGTTAGTTGCAATGCCCTATGAGGATTGGGCAACTTCAATACCTAAGAAGTATCTGAGTGGACCCAAATATTTTGTATGAATGTTTTTTAAAAGATGAGTTTTGATTCGTTGGATACCCTATGTATCGTCTCCAGTGATAATAATATTATCAACATAGACCACGAGAAAGATACGTTGATCAGTGAAGGAATGAAGAAAGAAAATAGAGTGATTTGCTTCACATCTAGTCATACCAAACTATATCAAGGCAAAGTTGAAGCACCAAACCAAATATGTGGGACTATTTCAATATGACCGTAAGGATTGCAATAGTTACAATGAATACCATGATGTTGACCACCATATCCTCCGGTTTTTCCACCACGCTCATGATAGTGAGAAGCAATAACAAATGATTGTAGCAAGAGATGAAGTAGAAACCAGTCCAAAAGCATGAGGTGTAGCCAAGCGCAACAGTTGTTCATTAACTGCTTCATAGTTAGGAACAGTGGATCTTGATATATTTATAAAAAAATGATGATAAAACTAATACCAATTAAGAAATTGGTGTCATTAAATCCTATACCAGTAGAACTCAATCTCGAATATAGTCAATTAGTTGATTCTAATGATTCTTATTCCAATGGAAAATGTAGTCCAATGGAAAATGCATGCAGTTATAACCAAAAAATGGGTTCCAACAACTCATTTTCCAATAGAAAATTGTTGTAGGTATAACATATTTTCTTTGTCCAATGGACAAAATAACCATTGTTATATACTATTGAGGTGGTAATTTTTCGGTCTGAGAAATTAAAAGGGACAAAAAATAGTGTTGTCTGAATAGGGTTTTCAGATTATATCCATGATTTTTAATCCTTTATCTACAAATTTTTGTTGTCATTATATGGAAATTTTCTTGTAGTGAAATGAATTATATCTCCCGGTTGTGAGTTATTTGACTCATTAAAACAATGTATAGTATGGACTTTTAATTTTCTTATTTTTAGATAAACTAAGTTAGGAGAAACATAAGTAAATTGAAAGCATAAAGAAAAAATTTAAATGCAATGAAAATAAGTTCATTAGTTGATCAACGAAACCTACAAAAGGTGTTTATATACAACAATACAAAACACATAATCGCACTGGCCATGAACATGACCTACAATTACTAGTCTATGAGTTATGGTATTCATCTAAAATCATGTGTATTGTGTATTAATTTGACAAATGTCACATGTACTTGGCACCCCCGCATTTTTCTTTACTCCTTATGTTTCACAAGTACTTTGTCTTAAAAACTTACTCTTCTTTATTATGCTTCCTAAATTCTAGTTGTGTTTGTTATCTGAAGCTAAAAAATAATAAGAAAGTGAGTCCTTGAGATCAATTTATTTGTTCAAAGTGAAGGAGAATAATAGTTAAAAAATAAACCTAATAAGCAATTGAGTTTTATCTATTTAGAAGTAATAATTTGTTCCATTAAAGAATGGTAGTCTGTTTTATGACCATCCTTCTACGATGAACTTAACTTTTGACATTGTTTCTTCAGGAGTCTTTTCTCTAATGCTTATTTAGGTGTTCAAAACCTTTAAAATATTAAATATCAATTGGAGTATAGTAATAGTCGCAAGACAGGAAGAGGGGTTGAATTGTGACCTTTTTAAAATTATTTATTTTAAATAAAATGCTTCTCAAGATAAACTTGAATCAAAACAAAAGGTTATTTATCTAACTTCCTAAAATTTCTATTTATGACTTCAAGTTTTCTAGTTTGACTCACTTTATGATTTCAGGATGTTTAAGAATAAAATGGTAAATGCAAGTAATGTCGATATAACAACAGAGTAAAGGGTTAAGAATAGAGATATTAACACACTCAAGTTATCCTTGTTCACCCAAAATGGGCTAGGCCATTTCTCACAATTTTTAGATTTCACTATGATACTTGAGTCAACTCGCTCAAGTACCGCACCTTCAATTTATTAATCACAAAGGACTATACACTTTATATTTTTTTAGTCTTAGCAGACTTACAAACATGTTGTTGTAATTGTATTTCTATGTGTCGAATATGATCACACGTGTTGTATATTTATATGCAAATATGGTTATACATAATAGGAAATAATCTAATTACACTTATGACTAATTGAATATCAATCATTACTAATTAATTTCTAACGGATTCTTAACACCCCCCTCAAGTTGGATTGCATATATTATATGATTTAATCTTGTTACAAATATAATCCACTTGAGAATCCTTGAGGTACTTTGTGAACATATCAACCAATTGATCTTCAGACTTGATGAACTCTGTGGTTATTTCTTCTGAAAATACCTTGTCTCTTACATATTAATAATTTATTTCTATGTGCTTCGTCCATTCATGAAAAAACGTATTGGATGCAATATGGATTGCCGCTTGATTATCGCATATGAGTTTTATGGCCTGAATGTCTCTCAACCTAAGTTCTTTGAGAAAATTATTAAGCCATGCAAGTTCCTTTGAGGCTGCTATCATAACATGGTCTTCAGCTTCAACACTAGATATTGCAATTGTGTTTTGTTTCTTGCTCCTCAATGAGATCAAATTTACTTCAATAAGAACACAATATCTAGAAGTGGATCTCCTATCTGACGGTGATATGTCCCAATCTGCTTTATAACAACATATTACTTGTAGTAGGGGCCACCGAGCATGATTAAGAGGTTGCATATGGTGGTGGCGAGGATGTCAGAGCAAGACACGGTGTTGGGATAAGAGAATGAGTGTCGCGATGACAGTTGTTGGTGATCGTATATGTTTCAAGGTTAGTGCTTGTTAGAGGATTTGTTCAAATTATAGACATGTTTGTTTGAAGTAGTCTAAGGTGAGTCTTGATTCATAGAGGTTAAGGAAGAATAAGAACAAGAACAATAACAACACCAACACCAACAATAACAACAATGCCAACAAAGTTATTGATGTTGATGATGTTTTTGTTGTTGCCATTGTTGTTGTTTTTGTTTTTGGGATTTGGAGAGTTAAGAGAAGAAGGAAAGTGTTGAGATAATGGTTTGTTATTATTGTCATGTCAGCACTATTACTAACACCTCACTCACATTAATGCCATATATTCATTTTTGAAACAAGTATTTTTAAAAATGGTAAAGATGCACACGTTTGGTAACTTAAAGGGCTAAGTTGTTACAAAAAAAAACTTAAAGGACCAACATGTTAAAAAAAACATAAAAGATAATGTAACAGTAACTTCATGATTATCAAGCTATGGATAAGCTAGAGATCAAATAACAAGAGTCGCCACCGCGCTTTTATTGTTTCCAAGGGAAAGGGGAAAAAGTACGAACAAAACCCAAAAGTAAGAAGTTTTCAAATCAAAACTAATAAAAAGTCAGAGATTACAGGTAAGTGGGTTGGTTACACAAAGGGAAGGTGTTAGCACCCAAAGTGTCCTAGGTACTCCTAGGGAGCCCTTATTGTGTGCATATGTACTTGATATAAAGTGATGTTTACAAACAAATAGAATGGGGGAATGAGAAAAGAATTCATTAATTATATTTTTGTGTTTGACAAGACCTTTGGTTTTGTGCCTACGTACCAACATAAAAATGAGGGATCAAAACCTCGTAGTTCGTGATACAAATTTCAAAGTGGATGCATTGCTTTTAACAAAAATTAAGTTTGAAAGGCACAAAGGCCTAAAAACGGTTTGAATGAGTTAGTTCTTTTTTGAATTTTTGAAAGTTTAAGTCAAGTATAGTTTAGTTTATTTACAAGTTTGATTTAGAAAAGAAATTTGAAAATGCAATGGCATAAGGCCAAAGTTTCTATCTGTTTTGCAAAAGTGGTCAAAGTTGAAAACAAAATAAGTTCAATCAAAGAAGGTTTTGAAAAGGGAGGGAGAGATTTTGAAATTAAAGAAATGGGGAGAAGATGAAGAGACTATCCTATGTACAAAATTAAAAGTTTAGAGTTGAAAAGATATGACCAAATGGGTAGCAATCCAATAGACAACAATTTCAATAGAAACCCAGAATTCCCTTGGACTTTTAGAATCAAGCAACACACAAATGCACAATTATATTATCTTGAAGAGTAAGGCATCAAATAAAGATGGCCACATCCAAGCTTATCCATTCCATGATCTTCCTCAAAATAGCCCATGTAACAGATGAATTTCACAAGTCACAGGTTCAAAATAACAGCTTCACAATGATCATGTTGCAGATGAACTCAGAAGGATCTTGAATGATATATCAGACGAAGTTTCAAATTGCAAGCACTTGGTTTCTCAATAAGTTGGCATTGGCCAAGTCCTTTAGCATATGAAGGTTGCCTAGATTCTAAGTCCATTTGTCCAAGATCAAGCCAACAGTCCACACAATTTTTTTAGGGTTTTTGTTGTTATTATGCACATTAATGGTCAAAGACCACACAAACAAACAAAGTATACACAAACAAAATATATCACACAATATGGTCCAAATGGACAAAGTGAAAATTGCATTAACATAAACAATTAGAATGATATGAACAATGACAAATGAAATAAAATGCTAAAAGTAAATTGCATTAAAGTAAAGGGATTGAAATTAAAAGTTAGTAGTTAGTAGGTTAGAAGTTAGTATTGTCTGACTTTTGCTTTTCATTTTAGACGTTCTTTGGAGAACACTCAACCCACTTATCACAAGCATGGATCCTTGAACCAAGACATCTTCCAAAGGAAGGGAAAAAGGCAAAGTTTCCACACAATACAATGAAAGAGGGGAGACTTACAATCTCACTAACTAGAATGCTTATGCCTTTTGTGTTACAAATTAAACGCTATGTTAAGCAATCATAATTGGACTTATGTAGAAGTCACAACTATTTGAGATCGGGCAATAGAATTTTGGTGTTAATACATGTTAGATACATTGTATTATGAACTATGCTCATGAAACATACCACACACAAAAAGAATATGCAAAAGGTGTGACCTAATCTCATCCATACTCATGTTAATTTTTCAATCAACTAGCCTTAGGATTTTGAGATATCATAGGCCGAATGGAACGAATGAATGAAGAAGGGGAATAAGATGAAGAGGGAGGGGAATGGATGAACGCAAATTGGTCAAAGGAGGACTTTTACCAAATTAATATCAACCATTCATTTTGGGAGATGGAATATACATTCCATCAATCCCCTAAATCCAATGATATTAATTTAACAAAGTCAAATCAACCTTGACTAAGGCCCAACAACAATAATAAAACTCAAACAAGTCATCACAATTGGTCAACAAAATTATTTGGCATTTATTCAAATTAAAAATACTAAAATAAGGCATTTAAATTAAATATGGTTTGTCCAATTCCTAAAACCTCATCAAAACACCAAAGAAATGGCCATGAGATTTATCATAGGTCAAACAAGGTCAAAGGACCTTGGAGAAAAAATTTCAAAATTTTTGGACATTCAAAAGTATTTTTAAACAATTAAAAACAAATACAAAATCAATTAAATAATTAAAAATATTAATAATGATCCAAAAAATAATTTTAATTCAGAATATGAAAGAGGAAAATATTTGAGAATCTTTGGTGAAACTCTCATATTTTTTGGATCAATATTAAAATTAATATGAATTAATAAAAATCAAAGGAATTAAAATAAAAAACAGAAAATCAAAAAAATGTGGACCACTTGATCTGCCTCATTAATTGAGGTGGCAGATCAAGTGGTTTAGCACGTGCGGTTCACCATGCACTTGAGTCAATTGTCCACACACGTGGTAATCAACATGTACACTCGTGATTAAAACATTTCAGCTGGATCTTATGGTTGCGAGAGATGTCAACACATCGTCGGAGCTGTAGCTCCGGTCTTCTTCTCTGGTGGACCTCACCGTACTGGTCCACCTTCAACCATCACCAAAATTAAAAAGAAGGACATGATTTCAAAGTAAAAATGACACTGGGCACGAATCTGACCTCAATTTATCCTAACTCCAAGTATATTGAGAGATACATGGAGTTGAAATTTGAGGTACATGAACTGAGTTGCTTCGATTTGGCCTCAAAGCAACTCAATCTTCTTGCCTACATTGGTAGGACTTTAGACAACCAAGGAATCAAGAGAATTGAGCAAGATTTAGAGAGAATCGAAGAGATTAAAATTTCTGGAAAATACCTTCAATGTAGGTCTAGATTCAGTTGTTCTTGCCCTGGCTTGTGCTTGATCTCACTCCAAATGCTTGCAGAAGAAGAATTGAATGCTCAAAAGGTCTTGGATCCCTGGAGTTTTCAATCTCAAAACAGTGAGAATTCAAACTCAATTTCGAGTGGAATTCTCAGGATTATCCTTTGGAATGAGAGGGTTAGAGGTTTGGGATCAAAGCTGGCACGAATGTGTGTGGAATTCTGAGCATATGGAGCTCTATTTATAGCCAATTCAGTTTATATTTTCACACCTGAAATGAACTTCCAAAATTAGCAATTTGTGATGCATAAGTGCATGGGCGTGTGCAGGCCCATGAAATCACTCTATCTGATCCATAATTGAGTGCAAGCGAGGCTGAAGTCATGATGGAATGCTAGGCAATTGTGCATGGATGTTTTAAGTTCAATCTTGCCAAATGATGATACCATGTTCAAGCCATGCGCATCCTATTCATTTCTTGTCCAAATGGATGAATTTGGGATTTTTGGAAAGGTTAGATCAAGAGGAACAACTTTCATGTTCAACATTTTTCCATTTGGAGCTTGGAACTTGACGAATTTTGAGGTGGAAGTTTGGAAATTTTAACATATTGAAATTTTTTCTAAGTGTCAAGCCATATGTCTCAATATTCCACCTTGCTTAACTTTTTATGTGAGCTTCAAATGAGAAACGTGTCTTCATCAAAGTTGTAGCTCTCTCAAATACCTTCAAAATGGTCACCAATTTCATGTCATTTGGATTTGAAATGATAGAGTTATGCATTTTTGAAGTTTGGAAAAATCACTTGATCAATGATATAGGTCAAAAATGACCTATAATGTAACCTCATATCACATGCTCATAAAAGTTGAATTAGCTATCACTCCAAACATAAAATTTGAATTATACCTCTTGAAATTGATTGTGAAAGTTGGAAATCTTTCATCTCATAAAAATTGAGCAAGTTATGGTCTTGGGAAGTTGACTTTCAAATTAGGGTTTAGACAAAATGACCTATAACGTTACAACATAGAAAATGATTTTCCAAGAAAAAATAGCTTTATGTCTCAACATGAAAGTTGTTTGGAATTTCATTTAGAGTAAGTTTGCTCTTGGAATCATTTTCATATGGTGAAAATTGTAGGAGATAGGGTCTAGGGAGACCCAGTTTTGATCAGATGAATTCATCTGGCCAACCACCATCAACCAACTTGTTAATCTTCAATTCTCTTGACTTTATAGGCTCATGGTAGATCATATATGCATAATATGATGATTTTTGAAGTTCCCCTTGAGAAATTTGATCAATTGGTGAGATAGCTTGTTGGAGAAGTTACTCAAGATACCTAGTCAAACTAAGGTTTCCAAGGCAAATCACCCTCAAACTCTTGAAGAAAACTTGATCAATATAACATGTAGTAATCACTGGGACTCATATATGATGCTCATAATCATTCTTGTATCAATCCATGGTTGTGCTCTTTGCCATGAGGGTCTCAAACCCTAGATATGAACTTGATAGATCAATGGAGATCATGCCCCACCTACAAAAGAGTTAGGCAAATGCAAAGACATATTTTTGTATTTTTGTTAGTAAAATGATAAAATACAAGTATGATACAATCACATGGTGCTTGGTGATCTCTCCCAAAACAAACCCAATGAATGATGGGTAAGGAGGATGCCAAGGTATGATCCCAATGTTAATGCTTATGATGAAATTGCATGAGGGATCTTAAGGTCAAAATTGGGGTCTTACAGCTGCCCCTATTTAAGGACAATCTAACTAAGGAGGCGAAGTTTAAAATCTTTATGTCGACTCGATAGAATGGGCTTAAATAACAACATATAGAAACAAATTTTGGTCCCTAAGAGACCTCATGATGCATATGATATGAATGTAAAAGTAAATTCTTTGTGGGGAAATATTGCCACAAAGGAAAAGGAATCAGAGAGACCGAAAATCCGCAGGAGTAAAATGCATTTCGTAAGGAAAACTCACTGGGGAGACAGAGACTCTGAGGGGATAAAAAGGAGTTATGCGTAGGCCAGGCTACGACTTAAAACTAACTAGGGGATTCGATGGATTCCATACAGACATGGAAAAGACTCAGCCGGGGGACTAACAACATCCGTAGGGGATACGAATAAATCAGGATAAAACTGAAATACTTGAGTCATGCAGGGAAAATGATTTCACTAAGGAAATGCGCACTCAACTCAACTGAGGAAGATAAACTTCAACACAGGAGGAGCACAAATTTATTATCTACTACCTTTTACTGGGTAATGAGATAATAAAGATTTGACAGAGAGGACATTCGTCATCGGTTAGGATGAACATATCAAGGATGACTCGCTGGGAACTAACAGAAGGGAATGTTCATTACCGGTTACTGGGTAAGAATAACCTTGCTGGGGAAAACTACAGAAAAATAGGATTTACAACTACCAGTTACTAGGCAGAAGACCAAGGGTGAGAGTATTTGTCATCGGTTAGGATGATCATATCAAGGATAAACTCGATAGGGAAGAAAATCCGTCACCAATTAAGATGAAGATATCAAGGATAGACTTTCCTGGGATTGTCAAGGAGGATACCCGTCATCGGTTGAGATGAAAATATCAAGGGTAAACCAACTGAACAAAAAAGTAGGAATTACATCTATCGAATGTTGGATAGAATACTGTCAAAGAGAAAATCCATCATCAGTTAAGATGAACATATCAAGGATAGACTCTACGAGGAGAGAGAAATAGGAATTACATCTATCAGTTACTGGATAGAATACTAAGAGAGAGAATTTGTCACTGGTTAAAGTGAACATATCAAGGATCAACTTTGCGGAGGGAACAAAAAACAGGATTTACAACTACCGGTTACTGGGTAGAAGACCGCAAAGAGAAGGAAACCCGTCATCGGTTAGGATGAAAATATCAAGGATTAACTCTCTGGGGAACAAAAATAGGGATTACAACTACCTTTTTACTGGGTAGAATACCAAAAAGAGAATATATGTCATCGGTTAGGATGAACATATCAAGGATAGACTCAAGCAGGGGAAGAAAGATATCCGTCACCGGTTAGGATGAACATATCAAGGATATACTTCCTAGGGAATCAGATCCACTAGGCACTCCACTGCTGGGAAAAACAGGGGTACTTTTGCCGGGTGTTGGGCAAGAAGTAACAAGTTGCAAACTAAGAAGAATATTACCAGTTACTGGGAAATAAACTCTTAGGGGACTCAAAGTATCTATCTAGGTAAGAACTAGAAAGAAACGGTCAATCAAGACTCAACTCATTGAGGACATAACCCAAGGGGAGTGATTCCATCCAGATAATTAACTGGGGAGGAAACTGAAATAATAATCATCCACGAGGAGACAAACTCAGTGGGGAAAAGGAGAAAGGTTAAAATCTTTCTGCTTAAGGGGCTGACACTCTACAATTGAAGGAGGACAGACACCAGATTTTGTATGGGGATAGAGTACCGCCATAACAAAGAATAATCTCGAATGAATCACTCAAATATGATAATGCAAATCATGAAATTATATGAATGTGTATGTATATGTATATATGATGATTATGCTGACAAAACGATCACAAAGGATACAAAGGCGTCGCAAAGAATTTGAATCATCGGTACAATCCTCGGTTAATCCATAAAATATGGAGACAACTGCTGGAGAACAGAGAGATCAATAATCCCAAAAGGCTCAAACCTAACCGGGGAAGGAGGAGATCTGCTGAGGAAAGAGAAAACATCACCGAGCCTGTGGGGAATTTTAGGTCAACACCATAAAAATGGGAGACAACCCTACAGGGAAAATAAACTGCTTAGAAACCAGGAGGAAACTCTGATTGGGAGCAAGTTGAATGGTGATCGGCGGTGAAACCAATGCAATCTACTGGGGAAGTCAACCATATATGCTGAAAATCAACCCTGCTGAGGAAACACAAACTCCGTTGGGGAAGGCAGAAACTCCGTCGGGGAAAATAACACACCGCAGGGTATCCGAATCAACTAACTCAGCTGGGGAAACAAAACAAAACTCTACTTGGGGGAACAAACACTCCGTCGAGGAACTGAATCAACACAAACGTCCAGGGATACCCAAAGGGTTAACTGCTTGGGGAACCTCTAATGTTTTGCACTTAAGGACCTGTTATCCATTAAAATGCTGCTGATATTCTTTTTAATTGCTTTGAAAAATTCTTGCTTTTATATATTTATGAAAAACTATTTTTGATTAAAAAATTAATTTTCAAAATGATCATAATAAAATTTAAAACTATTGGCTGGAGTAAATAAGAGTAGAAACAATTGGATAAAAGCTCAACTTTATTTGATAGAATGGTAGTTTGTAAATGACAAGACTCCGTAGATTTTACAAAGTTGAAAATGGTAATTTACATGGAAAAGGGTTACATTGAATACAAATGATCCTTAATCCTTCTACCAACTCTTGATATCCACTGCGCTCTTGACCGCTACTGGGGTGATGAATCGATATCAACCCTTGTGTTCAATCAAATCTTCGAAACCTTGAAGATCAGTAGAATGCAGTTACTTGCCATAATCCCTAATTTTTGCATAAGTTGCCCCAAGGTGGGATGCTCAACTTATCGGGAAAATTTTCTGTTTTTATGTCTCTAATTTTTGCCTGGACCGCCCTTTCGGGTTTTCAATCCACCGAGACGCTCATTTTTGCCTAAGCCGCCCTTTCGGGTTTTCAACTTAGCGAGTTGTTTTTTTATTTTTTTAGGCGAAGTATTTCTTGACTGCATCTGCGTTCACAGGACGAGTGAACTCTTCACCATCCATAGTTGTAAGTATCAATGCACCGCTTGAAAAGGCTCTCTTAACAACATATGGGCCTTCATAATTAGGAGTCCATTTTCCTCTAGAATCTGGCTTAAACGTCAAAATCTTCTTGAGCACAAGGTCACCTTCTCTAAACACACGAGGTCTGACCTTCTTATCAAAAGCTTTCTTCATCCTTTGCTGATACAACTGACCATGACACATGGCAACCAATCTCTTCTCTTATATCAAATTCAGCTGATCAAACCTGGTCTAACACCATTCAGCCTCAGTCAACTTGGCTTCCATGAGCACACACAATGAAGGAATCTCAACCTATATGGTTAGCATTGCTTCCATACCTTAAACAAGAGAGAAAGGGGTTACCCCTGTTGAAGTGCAGATGGATGTACGATACCCATGCAAAGCAAATGGGAGCATCTCATGCCAATCTTTGTACGTGACAACCATCTTCTGAATAATCTTCTTAATGTTCTTATTTGCAGCTTCAACAACCCCATTCATCTTAGGTCTGTAGGGAGAAGAATTATGATGTGCAATCTTGAAGTCTTTGCAAAGAGCTTCCACCATATTATTATTAAAGTTCGATCCATTGTCAGTAATGATCTTGCTTGGCATAACATAACGGCATATAATTTGATTCTTGGTAAACCTTACAACAACTTGCTTGGTTACATTTGCATACGATGTCGCTTCAACCCATTTTGTGAAGTAGTCAATTGCCACCAAAATTAAACAATGTCCATTCGAAGCTTTGGGTTCAATCATCCCAATCATATCAATTCCCCACATGGAGAAAGGCCATGGGGAAGAGATAACATTCAATAATGTCAGAGGAACATGAATCTTATCAGCATATATTTGACACTTGTGGCATTTCTTCACAAATTTGCAACAGTCAGATTCCATTGTCAGCCAATAGTAACCTGCTCGCAACATCTTCTTCGCCATTGCATGTCCATTGTAATGAGTACCAAAGGAACCTTCGTGCACTTCGGTCGTCAACAAGTCTGCTTCGTGTCTATCCACGCATCTGAGCAAAACCATGTTGAAGTTTCTCTTGTACAGTATATCACCATTCAAGTAGAAATTACCGGCTAATCTTCTCAAAGTCTTATCTTTCAAAGATGCCCGAGGCGGGTAAATCTGACTTTGGAGGAAACATTTGATATCAAAGTACCACGGCTTCTCGTCTTTGATTTCTTCAACAGCAAACACATGAGTTGGCTTATCAAGACGCATCACAGACAAATTGGGAACTTCATTCCAATACTTCACTACAATCATTGACGCCAATGTTGCAAGAGCATCTGACATCCGGTTTTCATCTCGAGGGATATGACGAAATTCAACTTTTGTAAAGAAAGTTGAAATCCTCCTCGCATAATCTCTATATGGTATTAAACCAGGTTGATTTGTCTCCCACTCACCTTTGATTTGATTCACAACCAAAGCCGAATCACCGAAGACATCCAAATACTTGATTCTGAGATTCATGGCCTCTTCAAGCCCCATAATGCAAGCTTCATATTCTGCCATGTTGTTTGTACACTTGAAAGTCAATTTAGCTGTAAATGGTATATGCGTGCCTTGAGGAGTAATAATCACTGCCCCAATGCCATTTCTATATTGATTAACAGCTCCATCAAATACCATGCCCCAACGGGAACCAGGTTCTGGCCCTTCTTCAAGCAATGGTTCATCACAATCTTTCATTTTCAAGTACAAAATCTCTTCATTAGGAAAATCATACTGCACTGACTGATAATCTTCAATTGGTTGGTGAGCCAAATGGTCAGCCAAGATACTACCCTTGATTGCTTTCTGAGATCGGTATTCAATATCATACTCTGATAACAACATCTGCCAACGGGCAATCCTCCCAGTTAAAGCAGGCTTCTCAAATATTTACTTGATCGGATCCATTTTGGATATCAACCAAGTGGTATGATTCAACATATACTGGCGCAGACGCTTAGCAGCCCAAGCCAATGCACAACAAGTCTTCTCAAGCATCGAATACCGAGTCTCACAGTCGGTGAACTTCTTACTGAGGTAATAAATTGCAAATTCTTTCTTTCCAGTCTCGTCTTGCTGACTAAGAACACAACCCATACTATCTTCGAGCACAGTCAAATACATGATCAACGGTCTTCCTTCAACAGGTGGAGACAAAATCGGAGGTTCAAGCAAATATTCCTTGATACTATCAAATGCTTTCTGGCAGTGTTCGATCAAATCACAAGACTGATCTTTCTGAAGAAGCTTGAATATAGGCGTACATGTGGTAGTCATGTGGGAAATGAATATGGAAATATAATTCAAGCGGCCGAGAAAACCTCTGACTTGCTTCTTAGTTTTGGGCACAGGCATCTCTTTTATTGCTTTGACCTTGGCAGGATCAACCTCAATACCCTTCTCGCTGACAATAAAGCCCAACAACTTACCAGAACGAACACCAAAAGTACACTTATTGGGATTCAAATGGAGTTTATATTTCCTCAAACGCTGGAATAGCTTCAACAAATGCTCAACATGTTCCTCTTCATCAATCGATTTAGGAATCATATCATCGACATAAACTTCTATCTCTTTATGCATCATATCATGAAAAAGAGTAGTCATTGCTCTTTGGTAAGTTGCACCAGCATTCTTTAAACCGAAAGGCATCACTCTATAACATAATGTTCCCCAGGGTGTAATGAATGTGTCTTCTCCATATCTTCGGGTGCCACCTTGATCTGATTATATCCGTAAAATCCATCCATAAACGAAAAGACTTTGAATTTAGCAGTATTGTCTACCAACATAGCAATGTGTGGCAGAGGGAAATCATCTTTCGGACTGGCTTTATTCAAATCTCTATAGTCGACACACATGCGGACTTTTCCATCCTTCTTCGGCACAGGCACAATATTGGCCACCCATTGCGGATACTCAGGGGTTACAAGGAAACCGACATCAATCTGCTTCTGCACTTCCTCTTTGATTTTCACGGCCATATCAGGATGCGTTCTTCTCAACTTCTGCTTGACTGGCGGGCATTCTGGCTTCAACGGTAATTTATGCTCCACAATCTCAGAATCCAACCCAGGCATGTCTTGATAGGACCAAGCAAACACATCTAAATACTCTCGAAGAAGATCAATCAACCCCTTCTTACCATCTGGACACAGGCGAGACCCAATCTTGACTTGACTTCCTTCACATCATCCTCAGAACCCAAGTTGACTAGCTCAATCTGCTCTTCGAACGGCTGAATGGTTTTTTCATCTTGCTCAAGAAGACGAGATAACTCATCACTCACTTCTACATCACTTTCCTCCTCGGCCTCAAACACAGGGAATTCAAAATTCGGAGAAGGAGAAGGATCATTGTATTCAATGGGGTTAGGAACCAACCTGCATAATGATTTGATATTTTGATTTTAGAGAAGTGAATTTGTGACCAAATATTATGCAAATGGACAATTATATTGTTTATTTATGTTTTTCTGTGATTACCATTTTCAGAATAAAGTAAAAAGTAAAAACAAACATCATAGATGTGGATGAATAGAATTAATTTTATTAATGATCAATTTGAAAATGCCCAAACAATGTTCACTTCTCCCTTAGGCATAGGAGAAGGGTTTTAAAAACATATAAAAGTAATTACTTAGATCGATGCAAAATAACAGGAATATCAACATCAGTCCAATTGTTGCAAGCCTTTCCATGCGTCACAAAATTGGTGCAGTCTTCCTCTTCGTCATCCTCTAGCACAGCAGCTAAGTGTTGTTCATTGCCATGAATGAACCCTCCGCTACGGAAGCTGAGATGCATATCTTCAGATATTGCAATTGATGATCCTTTCTGGAACCCCAAATCGGTTCTGCCTTTGTTGTCGGAGACCTCTACCATGCGTCCCCACTGATCAACAGTACCTTCTTCAACAATCTTTTGAGCATCTTTCAATGAGGACATAAGTGCCCCAACTCTCTTCTTAGCAGCAATAGATAAGGCCTAGAACGGAGTTCCAACCTCATCCTCAACTTCCAACAATCACAAGCTTGCCATTCTTGACAAATTTGAGCTTCTGGTGCAGAGTGGAAGTAACAGCTCCTGCCTCATGAATCCATGGCCTTCCCAATAAACAGTTGTAGGCCGGGTGGATATCCATTACTTGAAAAGTAATCTGAAAATCACTCGGACCTATCTTGACTAGAAGGTCCACTTCACCAATTACCGTTTTGCGTGAACCATCAAAGGCTTTGATAATTACACTGCTATACCTCATGGGTGCTCCTTGGTAAGATAGCTTCAACAAAGTTGACTTCAGAAGCTTATTCAGTGACGACCCAGTGTCAACAAGCACGTTTGACAAAGCATCTTCCTTGCAATTCATCGAGATGTGCAAAGCCAAATTATGGTTTATGCCCTCCTCAGGGAGTTCTTCGTCACAAAAGCTGAGATTATTGCAAGAAGTGATGTTAGCCACAATGTGCTCAAACTGATCCACAATAACATCATGCTCTACGAACGCTTGTTTAAGAACTCTCTACAGTGCTTCTCTGTGTGCTTCGGAATTCATCAGCAGAGACAACACTGAAATTTTTGAGGGGGTTTGGAGCAGCTGCTCCACTATATTGAACTCGCTTCTTTTGATTAGTCGGAGTACCTCATCATCATCATTGGGTTTCAAATTGCTGGATTCACCAGACTTATCCTTTGAACAACTAACTGGGTCTATACTGGGCACCTCCACTTTCTTACCAACAATTGTTTCCTCTTTATCCTTTGGGAACACCGGCCCAAACACTCGACCACTACGGGTCACCTTTGTAACATCAACAATGCTCACCACTGAACTAGTCGTGGGTAATGGGACCTCTTGACCATCCTTAATCATTGTAGCATTATACTGATATGGAACAACTTTATCAGATAAATACGGGACTGGGCCCGCTAACCGTATTACCAACGGCGATACTGATCTTTGACTGTTGCTGTTACTGGAGTCATACTGAATTACCGACCGCTCTTGTTGCTTGAAAACGTGAAATATGACATTAACATCGTCATCTAGATGACGAGATTAAACAATTTGGATCATGCCTTCATCCGTCAGTCGTTGGATGTCCCTTTTCACAATTTCACAACCCCTCGGGTTAACACTACAAACAGTACAAGCATCATGGTCGTGCTCACATTCACTTACCAAACAAACATCCTTATGCATCTGCATTAAGGACCTCCTAATAAAACGCGCATCAAAAACTTTGAATTCTCCAGGACAACCGTCCATCATATTCACAGAAGAGTTCCCATGGGCGGGCAACGAATTTGCTTTCACATTTGGCGCACGGTCCTCGAAGGACACCATACCACTCTTCATAAGCTTCTGAACCTCATACTTCAATGGATAACAATTTTCAATATCGTGTCTGGGTGCTCCTTGATGAAAAGCACAACGGAGCTCAGGTTTATACCACCAAGGAAGTGGTTCTGGAATCTGCGGTGGGTTCCTCGGTTGAATTAAGTTCTTGAGAACTAACGAGGGATACAGCTCTGCATATGACATCGGAATCGGGTCGAAAGAGACTTTCTTCCTCTCAAAGTTTTGTTGATGATGATTGTTGTTGGTATTGTTGTTGTTGTAGGTGTTTGTTCTTTGTTGCGGTTGTTGTTGACATTTATTGTTGTTGAACTGGTGTTTTTTGTTGATTAGAAAATACCGGGATAACGGAATATACTTGATGATGATGATGTTGACGGGATGTTGGGTTCCTTCTGATCTGAGGCCTCTGCCTCCCACTGATTACTGCATTCGTCTCACTGTCCTTCTTCTTACTGAAATTGCTACCATATCTCTTGCTTGTTGACGCCTCATCTCTTTACAAACGTCCCTCTCGGACTCCTTCCTCAAGCCTCATCCCCATGTTTACCATTTCGGTAAAGTCACTGGGGGAACTAGCAATCATTCGTTCATAGTAAAATGAACTCATAGTTTTCAAGAAGATCTTTGTCATCTCTTTTTCCTCCAAAGGAGGAGTGATCTGGGCAACCAACTCCCTTCATCGTTGCGCATACTCCTTGAATGTCTCTTTGTCTTTCTGAGACATAGACCTCAACTGGTCTCTATCAGGCGCCATGTCCATATTATATTTATATTGCTTAACGAAAGCCTCCCCTAAGTCATTAAAAGTGCGAATGCTAGCACTGTCCAATCCCATGTACCAACGAAGCGCAGCGCCGGTCAGACTATCTTGGAAGTAGTGATTAAGCAATTGATCATTGTCGATCTGAGTAGACATCTTGCGAGCATACATCACAAGATGACTAAGCGGACAAGAGTTCCCCTTATACTTTTCAAAGTCAGGCACTTTGAACTTCACCGGGATCTTGACGTTGGGTACTAAGCACAACTAAGCAGCACTTTTCCCAAACAGATCTTTTCTTATCAGCATCTTCAAATCCTTATGCAGCTCAAGAAACTGATCTTTCATCTCATCTGTCTTCTCATAAACATCTGGACCCTCAGACGGCTCGGAATGATAGATGGTGTCTTCTACGCGAGGCAAAGTGTGCACAACGGGAGGTGGCACAGACATGACCGAGCTAGATGTCGGCATGGAAGCAAAGGTAGGCGCAAAGCCTTCAGGCACAAAGTTGGACGGCATTCCCCACGGGAATCCGGCAGGCATAGTTGGTGTGTAGTGGGTGGCAGCAGCAAGCATGGTAGAGGTAACCACTTCTGAAATAACAGTCCTCGCAGGAGGATTTGCAGGCGTTGGAGAAGATTGACTTTGGGCAGTAAGAACTGACTCCATCATGGCAGTCAGGCGGGCGATCTCGTCCTTCAGCTCTCTGTTCTCTTTCTCTAAGTGCTCCATGATTCTCAGATGATTGGCTCGGGTATTGTACCGGTGAGTCAGCTTGGCTAAAGCACAAAAGATCACCAATCAGACATCTGGCAAAAACCTGTTTATGCAAATGATGCATGAAATGCAATGCTTGATTATTTTTTTTGTTTTCAAGGAACTTACTATATTATTTGCAAATATATATATTTAAATGGCAATTGCAACAATTTGATATGACAAAAAATCTCTTTTTATTTATATAAATTGGAAGGATTACACTGAGTACAATTTCAGAAACCAAATGAAAAATACAAGAGGAAAGGAGACTAGTCATCCTAAAGATCCCTAACAACAATGTCAGAAGATCTGGCTGTAGGCACGTACTTCCTTCGAATGCGACGGATCTCAGTCTCAAAAGAAGCCTTCATCTGAGTCTTCTCGAGGACAAGCTGATCAACAATCTTCTTCCGAGCAACGGAAGGCTGAGGCATGTTAGAGGATGGAACCTCTGGCTCTCTCTGTCTCTTTGTTACTCGGTCTTCAAGTAGCTCAATAAGTGCATCTTTATCCTTAGACTCCAACTGTAACTCTTCATGCTTCTTGCTCAAAGCACGAAAGCGCTCTTCCCACATGTCCTTCTCTTGCTTCATCTTGGCGAGCGTGTCTTCTAACTCCTCTACATCTTGGTTAGTGAGAGTTAATGGCTCAACCACAACCATAGACATAGGTCTCTCACAAGGATAAGGCATCTTCAACTCCATAGCTCTCTTCTTCACCCAAAGAGTGTAAGCTTCCAAAGCTACACAATTGCACGGACCAAGCTCGGAACTTCCTTTCCTATGCACATTATACCAAGCATGCACAATCTTTTGCTTCAAATGTTGGGGATCTTTACCCTCTTAATAGAAAAGACCTTCTAACAAAGTTTTATTAGGTTTATCTCTCAAGGGGAACCCAAGTTGACGACGAGCCAAAGCAGGGTTGTAGTTAATTCCTCCTTGTGTACCAACGAGAGGTACATTAGAGAACTCACCACAACTATCAATAATGTCCAAACTGCCCAAAGAAGGATCATACCAAACTATATCATCATTAGTGAGAGACATAAGTCTCTAAGACCATCGTAGACATTGTTTGTTCTCCACAAAAGCAGGCGTCTGAGGCAAGTGCGAAATAAACCACTTGTACAGAAGAGGAATGCAACAGACAATTGTTCCACCACCCTTAGAATTCCTTAGATGCAAAGAGAAGTACATATCATCCAAAAGAGTAGGCACAGGATTCCCAATCAAGAAAAGTCTAATGGAGTTAACGTCAACAAAACCGTCAATGTTAGGGAACAAAGCTAATCCATAAATTAGCAACACAAAGATAGCTTCAAAAGCGTCCACACTACCAGCTTGAGCAAAAGCAGTAGCTTCCTTGATGAGGAAATCAGACGGCAATCCAAATAACCCTCTTTTCTTCACCCAATGAGCCTCTATCTCAGACTTTTTCAAGTGAAGAGCTTCAGCAATAATACTAGACCGGGGAATCTCCTCCAATCCACTAAAAGGCACTCTACTAGAAATAGGTATCCCGAAAAGATGAGAATACTCCTCCAATGTAGGCACAAGCTGATAATCTGGGAAAGTGAAACAACGGTAGAGAGGATCATAGAACTGCACCAATACACTCAAGAGTCCTTCAACCATATCAGTAGACAAGATAGACAAAATCTTCCCATGATGTTGTTTGAAGTCCAAGGGATCTAATACAAAAGATGCTAGCTTCCTTAACTCTTTCAAGTCGGGACATCTGAAACTGTACTTCTTAGTGTTCCTTCGTCCACAATCCATGGTCTGAAAATATTTGCAAATGATACCTCAGTTCCTTGAAATTTTTGTATGATGAATGTTATGATGTGCATGAATGCATGAATGCAACAATCACAAATAAGGGATCACACACAAGGCAAACAAACAAAAGTCAAGGGATGAATCAAGTCATTTTCAAGATCCATCATCCATTTTAGTGGATTATGGTTTACACCTTATCAACACCCAAGTTCCATTGATATTGACAAGACCTGATTGGATCAACCAAGAATCAAGGGTTTGTTGCAAGTCACGAGCATGGAGTCTGGGTAAGAACCATCCCAAAGGAGTGAACTAAGAATAAAACATATAGATCATGTTCTAAAAAGTTCCCAGAGTCTTAATTCCATCTATTGGATATTACAGGTTAAGATGACTAACTCATCGACCCATAATATTCTCAAGAGAAACTCGTTTGAGTGTAGTATCGCGTAACAACTGTTATCAAGTCTACACTTGAACAGTTTCCATACTACGTCCTAAATAGGCCAAGAGGGGGTAAATGTTCTACTGTCCTCCGCTTCTCAGACCCAAATTAGAGATAGTAATGCCTAACCACAAATACTTGTGTGACATTTCCAAATTCAAAAGAGTCTTCACTGAGTGGATGGATCTCAAGCCAACTTGTTAAGGACTACTCCATACAAGTCGAACATGACTATACCATCCTCCTATCTTAATTGCACTCAAGTTCGGGTTTAAACTTATCTCACCACTCAGAGATCACTAAGCATAACAAGCAGATTATATCACACATACATATATACAAACATCACATATATACAAATATATACACACAAAAAAGTAGGCTAAACCCACTGGAGACAACTCCCCAGCAGAGTCCCCACTTAATTTCTATAGCGGTAAATTCATGATCATCAAGCTATGGATAAGCTAGAGATCAAATAACAAGAGTCGCCATCGCGCTTTTATTGTTTCCAAGGAAAAAGGGAAAAACTACGAACACAACCCAAAAGTAAGAAGTTTTCAAATCAAAACTAATAAAAAGCTAGAGATTACAGGTAAGGGGGTTGGTTACACAGAGGGAATGTGTTAGCACCCAAAGTGTCCTAGGTACTCCTAGGGAGCCCTTTTTGTGTGCATATGTACTTGGTATAAAGTGATGTTTACAAACAAATAGAATGAGTGGATGAGAAAAGAATTCATTAATTATATTTTTGTGTTTGACAAGACCTTCGATCTTGTGCCTACGTACCAACATAAAAATGAGGGATCAAAACCTCATAATTCGTGATACAAATTTCAAAGTGGATGCATTGCTTTTAACAAAAATTATGTTTGAAAGGCACAAAGGCCTAAAAATGGTTTGAATGAGTTAGTTCTTTTTTGACTTTTTGAAAGTTTAAGTTTAAGTCAAGTATAGTTAAGTTTATTTACAAGTTTGATTTAGAAAATAAATTTGAAAATGCAATGGTAGAAGGCCAAAGTTCCTATCTTTTTTGCAAAAGTGGTCAAAGTTGAGAACAAAATAAGTTCAATCAAAGAAGGTTTTGAAAAGGGAGGGAGAGATTTTGAAATTAAAGAAATGGGGAGAAGATGAAGAGACTATCCTATGTACAAAATTAAAAGTTTAGAGTTGAAAAGATCTGACCAAATGGGTAGCAATCCAATAGACAACAATGTCAATAGAAACCCAGAATTCCCTTGGACTTTTAGAATCAAGCAATACACAAATGCACAATTATATTATCTTGAAGAGCAAGGCATCAAATAAAGATGGCCACATCCAAGCTTATCCATTCCATGACCTTCCTCAAAATAGCCCATGTAACAGATGAATTTCACAAGTCATAGGTTCAAAATAACAGCTTCACAATGATCATGTTACAGATGAACTCAGAAGGATCTTGAATGATGTATCAGATGAAGTTTCAAATTACAAGCACTTGGTTTCTCAATAAGTTGGCATTGGCCAAGTCCTTTAGCATAGGAAGGTTGCCTAGATTCTAAGTCCATTTAACCAAGATCAAGCCAACAGTCCACACAAAAGTTTTTTAGGGTTTTTGTTGTTATTATGTACATTAATGGTCAAAGACTACACAAACAAACAAAGTATACACAAACAAAATACATCACACAATATGGTCCAAATGGACAAAGTGAAAATTGCATTAACATAAACAATTAGAATGATATGAACAATGACAAATGAAATAAAATGCTAAAAGTAAATTTCATTAAAGTAAAGGGCTTGAAATTAAAAGTTAGTAGTTAGTAGGTTAGAAGTTAGTATTGTTTTGCTTTTGCTTTTCATTTTAAGACATTCTTTGGAGAACGCTCAACTCACTTATCACAAGCATGGATCCTTGAACCAAGATATCTTCCATAGGAAGGAAAAAAGGCCAAGTTTCCACACAATACCATGAAAGAGGGGAGACTTACAATCTCACTAACTAGAATACTTATGCCTTTTGTGTTTCAAATTTAGCGCTATGTTAAGCAATCGTAATTGGACTTATGTAGAAGTTACAACTATTTAAGGTCGGGCAATAGAATTTTAGTGTTAATGCATGTTAGAGACATAATATTATGAACTATGCTCATGAAACATACCACACACAAAAAGAATACGCAAAAGGTGTGGCTTAATCTCATCCATACTCATGTTAATTTTTCAATCAACTAGCCTTAGGATTTTAAGATATCATAGGTCAAATGGAATGAATGAATGAAGAAGGGGAATAAGATGAAGAGGGAGGGGAATGGATGAACACAAATTGGTCAAAGGAGGACTTTTACCAAATTAATACCATCCATTCATTTTGAGAGATGGAATGTGCATTCCATCAATCCCCTAAATCCAATGATATTAATTTAATAAAGTCAAATCAACCTTGACCAAGGCCCAACAACAATAATATAACTCAAACAAGTCATCATAATTGATCAACAAAATTATTTGGCATTTATTCAAATTAAAAATACTAAAATAAGGCATTTAAATTTAATATGGTTTGTCCAATCCCTAAAACCTCATCAAAACACCAAAAAATGGTCATGAGATTTATCATAGGTCAAACAAGGTCAAAGGACCTTGGAGAAAAAATTTCATAATTTTTGGACATTCAAAAGTATTTTTAAACAATTAAAAACAAATGCAAAATCAATTAAATCATGAAAAATATTAATAGTGATCCAAAAAATAATTTTAATTCAAAATATGAAAGAGGAAAATACTTGAAATTTTTTGGTGAAACTCTCATATTTTTTGGATCAATATTAAAATTAATATGAATTAATGAAAATCAAAGGAATTAAAATAAAAAACAGAAAATCAAAAAAACATGGACCACTTGATCTGCCTCATTAATTGAGGTGGCAGATCAAGTGGTTGAGCGCGTGCGGTTCACCATGCACTTGAGTCAATTATCCACACACGTGGTAACCAATATGTACGCTCGTGATTAAAACAATTCAGCTGGATCCTATGGTTGTGAGAGATGTCAACATATCGTCGGAGCTGTAGCTCCGGTCTTCTTCTCCGGTGGACCTCACCGAACTGGTCCACCTTCAACCATCACCAAAATTAAAAATAAGGACATGATTTCAAAGTAAAAATGGCATTGAGCACGAATATGACCTCAACTTATCCTAACTCTAAGTATATTGAGAGATACATGGAGTTGAAATTTGAGGTACATGAACTGAGTTGCTTCGATTTGGCCTCAAAGTAACTCAATCTTCTTGCCTACATTGGTAGGACTTCAGACAACCATGGAATCAAGAGAATTGAGCAAGATTTAGAGAGAATCAAAGAGATTAAAATTTCTGGAAAATACCTTCAATGTAGGTCTAGATTCAGCTGTTCTTGCCCTGGCTTGTGCTTGATCTCACTCCAAATGCTTGCAGAAGAAGAATTGAATGCTCAAAAGGTCTTGGATCCCTGGAGCTTTGAATCTCAAAACACTGAGAATTCAAACTCAATTTCAAGTGAAATTCTCAGGATTATCCTTTGGAATGAGAGGGTTAGAGGTTTGGGATCAAAGCTAGCGCGAATGTGTGTGAAATTCTGAGCATATGGAGCTCTATTTATAGCCAATTCAGTTGATATTTGCACACTTGAAATGAACTTCCAAAATTAGCAATTTGTGATGCATGAGTGCATGAGCGTGTGCAGACCCATGAAATCACTCTATATGATCCATAATTGAGTGCAAGAAAGGCTGAAGTCATGTTGGAATGCTAGGCAATTGTGCATGGATGTTTGAAGTTCAATTTTGCCAAATGATGATACCATGTTCAAGCCATGCGCAACCTATTCATTTCTTGTCCAAAATGGATGAATTTAGGATTTTTAGAAAGGTTAGATCAAGAGGAACAACTTTCATGTTCAACACTTTTCCATTCGGAGCTTGGAACTTGAAGAATTTTGAGGTGGAAGTTTGGAAATTTTAACATATTGAAATTTTTTCTAAGTGTCAAGCCATATGTCTCAATATTCCACCTTGCTTAACTTTTTATGTAAGCTTCAAATGAGAAAAGTGTCTTCAATAAATTTGTATCTCTCTCAAATACATTAAAAATGGTCACCAATTTCATGTAATTTGGATTTGAAATGATAGAGTTATGCATTTTTTAAGTTTGGAAAAATCACTTGATCAATGATATAGGTCAAAAATGACCTATAATGCAACCTCATATCACATGCTCATAAAAGTTGAATTAGCTCTCACTCCAAACATGAAAGTTGAATTATACCTCTTTAATTTGATTGTGAAACTTAGAAATATTTCATCTCATAAAAATTGAGCAAGTTATGGCCTTGGGAAGTTGACTTTCAAATTAGGGTTTAGACGCAATGACCTATAATGTTTCAACATAGAAAATGACTTTCCAAGATAAACTAGCTCTAGGTCTAAACATGAAAGTTGTTTGGAATGTCATTTGGAGTAAGTTTTATCTTGGAATCATTTTCATATGGTGAGAATTGTAGGAGATAGGGTCTAGGGAGACCCAGTTTTTATCAGATGAATTCATCTGGCCAACCACCATCAACCAACTTGCTAATCGTCAATTCTCTTGACTTTCTAGGCTCATGGTAGATCATATATGCATAAGATGATGAATTTTGAAGTGCCACTTGATAAATTTGATCAATTGGTGAGATAGCTTGTTGGAGAAGTTACTCAAGATACCCAGTCAAACTAGGGTTTCCAAGACAAATCACCCTCAAACTCTTGAAGAAAACTTGATCAATATAACATGTAGTAATCATTTGGACTCATATATGATGCTAATAATAATTCTTGTATCAATCCATGGTTGTGCTCTTTGTCATGAGGGTCTCAAACCCTAGATATGAACTTGATAGATCAATGGAGATCATGCCCCACCTACAAAAGAGTTAGGCAAATGCAAAGACATATTTTTGTATTTTGGTTAGTAAAATGATAAAATACAAGTATGATACAATCAAATGGTGCTTGGTGATCTCTCCCAAAACAAACCCAAGGAATGAGGGGTAAGGGGGATGCCAAGGTATGATCCCAATGTTAATGCTTATGATGAAATTGTATGAGGGATCTTAGGGTCAAAATTGGGGTCTTACAGATAATTGGTATAATTTTGCCAAAATTTTGTAAGCTAGAAAATACATGTTACCAACTAATGAGAGAAAATTGAATACCAAACACATTTTTTTAATAATTTAACTATTATTGTGAAAGGTGAAAACATGAACACCATTGGAGAAGAAAAGAGAGAAATTTTATTGACCATAAAATCACATTTCACAAATATGAGCTTTACAGAGTCATCATTTATCTTACATACGAGATGAATTTGTCATTACAATAATCAACTATAACTAACTATAACTAATTACATAAGTTAGTTATAACTAACTAATTGGGTAGGCTAAAATGATATAACTTTGTTTCTTAAGTGATCTATGTATGCTTCATATGTTTACATTTAACATCCCGCCTCAATGTAGAATGATGTTAATCATTCCAAACATATCTTGCAAACTATTGAAAGGACCTTAATGTAATGATTTTGTCAAGATATATGAAACTTGATCCTTAGAGGTTACATTTAACATCCAATTTTTTTCTCTAACTACATGACAATCAATCTCTATGTGTTTTATCCTCTCATAGAGCAACATTAGTTGATATGTGTAAAGCTAGATTTTTGTTACAATAAATGATAATTGGTGATGAGTGTGTGATTTGGAAGTATTGCAACAAGTAGAGAAGAACAAGTAGATAAGACATTGGCCTTCACAGGTTGCTTGTGATAATGCTCTATGTTCAACTTCAGACGAGGATCTTAACTCTAATTAATGAACTTCTAAGAAAAAAACACAAACATGTTGTGGATCTCCTAGTATATGGACATGCTCCCCAATCAAAATTAGAAAACCCTTTGAGAGTTAGTGTGAATGAAGTTCTAAAAAACAAACTATTACCAGGATTGTTTTTGAGATATTTCAAGACATGTAGCCCTGCTAACATATGTTCATCAGTTGGTGCAGCCAATAGTTGACTAAGTTTAATTACAACATATGAAATTTCAGGTCAAGAGTGAGTTAGGTATAAAAGTATTATAATTAATCTTTTGTATGATGTAGGCCCATAATGTAATTAACCATAGTTTCTATGAAGTTGTAAGTGTGGTTGTATAGGAATGTTGCATGACTTTACCCCCAATTAGACCAGTATATTGTAAGAGATCCAAAGTATACTTCCTTTTCCATAATGAAATACCATCTTTTGTTATACCAACCTCAAAAACTATGAAATATATGAGTACGATCATCCGACCTACTTGCCTCTTTATACTCAGCTTTTTCACCAACTCGGTTTCAAGGAATTCAGGTATGTACATAAGACCCCCGATCACGAGGTCCTACTGGATTGAAGTGTTCGGTCAAGACAATCTTGGAATTCCCTCTCTCTAAGTCGGCCTTCTGCGCAACGTGTGTTAGCCATCTAATGATGACAAGTATTTCTCTCTCCTCATCATGACGATTTTTATAGAAACTCTAACTTTTCATTATTACCCTTTTTGAAATTCATGATCATTACAAAACTTTGTTGGTTTTAAAGACTTAGTTTTTTATTGCAACATTTCTACTTTCCAAGTGATCTTCTCCCTAAGTGTTTACAAACTGATATGTCCTTCATTCGTCACTCGATTTCTTCAAGATCTAGATATCACTTCCTTTTTCCTTTTCCACTCTTTTTATTATGTCTTCCTTTCAAAATGATAGCTACTCAAAGGAATGTTCAATTTTTCTTACTGCTAGTGATAGAAATAGGATCTGGAATGTCTGTATGCGAGAGTGTGAAGGTTATTTGAATAGAGCAAATTTCGATCGGATTATTGGAGAATTTTATGGTGAAACCCCTTCACCTATTAGTAACAGTGATTCAGAGTCTTCATCCTCAGCTTTTTTGGATACTTAGATGGAAGCAACAATATCTTTGATAAACAAAGAGGTCCTAAGTTATGATCATAGTATCATTGACGAAAGCTACATCTCAAAGCTTCGTTCTAATACTTAATCTCTTCAACTAGTAATGAAGAAGATGTTATATTGGAACCATGCATAGTCGGTGAGAGTGATTGTATCACTCGACCCAAAGAAGTATCAGATGAGTACTTTTATTTCTATTCAGGAGTAATTGAGGAATTTAAAATCCGCATTCCATTTATTGATTTTGAGTCTGATCTTCTCAAAACCATAAATATAGCCCCTTCTTATTTATGCCCCAATGGTTGGGGTTTTATCAAGGCTTTTGAAATTGTTTGTGATACAATAGACATAAGACCGACCGTAGGTTTATTTTTCTCGTTTTTTAAGTTAAAGGGGGCAGAAAAAAGAGGTTGGGTTTCCCTCAGTGGAATTCCTGGGAAAAGCTTTCTACAAGCTTACACCACCAACTATAAAGGTTTTAAGGATAAATTCCTCAGAGTTAAGAGTGGGAAAAGATGTCCCCAAGTTATGTATGCACTAGACATGATAGTCCTTTGCCGATCTCTAGCTTTGACTATGACAAGTTGGATAATCTAGAAAATCGGTCTTTGGCCGTTTGGGATGCCTTATGGGTAATGAAAGTTAGAGATCTTTTACAGATGTCTGACGATCCTGAACAAATTTCTAATTTTTTGGGTAATGTGTATACGTGTTTATTTTTCGTTCTCTTATAATATTATTAGCCTTCCTATTCGTTGATTTTTATTTTAGTCTTCTTTTTTCAGCTAAAATGACAAATTTTAAACTCTCTGAATAAAAGAAGTTGATGGTCGAACCTAGAGCCAGACGTGGAGATCAATCTACTTCTGAGAGTGATCTGACGGGTATTCCGACTCGGTCCCTCAAAAGGAAAAAGATGATGTTGCTAAGGCAAGTTATATCGTATCATAGCCCTAGCCAATCTCTGTTACTCCCCTCGGAAACTCAAAGTCGAGTTCTCCAAAGAAAATGAAGAGCTCTGATGAGCGATGGCGTTAGTCAAGCCAACCTGACAATCACTACTTTGATGTAGGATTCAGGAAATAGTCAGCATACAAACCCTTCCTCTGATTTCAAGTTTCGGTCCTATAGCTTTGATGGTTTGAGATATCTTTACGACCATTTAAACATGACCGAAGATGTTGAGAAAGTGAAATCAATAGATGCTCAACAATTGACCCCAAACCTTGGGGCATGTTTGATGATATGTGCCGTCATGACTAGAGGTTCATTTGAAGTGGGTGATGTGCACGAAAAGAATGAGATTCGCCTTAACAAAGAGCTAAACCAGTCAAGGGATGACTTGAAGGTCCAGACTACCCATGTGGAGGAATTTACCAAGCAACTTTCAGAGATGAAGAAGCAAAAGGATACATCAAAATCCTAATTATTGGAAATGACTAAGCATAAGGAGACTGCAGCAACCAGGTGCTCGAAACTGGAAGCAGCTAATGTTGGCTTAACCCTAGAAATAGAGCAATCTCTTACTCTTAATGAGACTTTGAAGAAATCTCTGTAAGACGCCCAGGTGGATTTTCTTTCCGCTGGTGATGAAGCCTTTGAGAGGGCCAAAGCCCAAGATCTATGCATCGCATCATACTTGGATGTGTCAAGGATGGATTTCTTTAAAGTTGTGGTGGGCGGGCAACTAGTCGACATGGAAGAAGTTTCTCCTAAAATAGAAGGCTTGAAAGATGTGATGGTAGATAATCCAACATCAGAAGCTCAGGTAGACAATCATGAAATTTTAATTTACTTAAGTCTTGTTGTTGGCCATCAAATGTGATGTGCACTTTGTACTTTCTCAACAATATTTTTCTTTCCAACCAGACACTTAAGCCTTTTAAAGGCTCTTATGATGATGTTATTTCTTTATCCTTCTTTGTGTTCCCTTTGACTTCACCTATCTTGCACGTCTTATTATTTGAGTCACATATTTATAGGCGACCTCGTAGGTCAGAACACTTACCTTAACTTGGTCAAAAATAATTTTGTTTAGGCCAAAAGCTTCCATTAACGTCACTTAGCTGAAGCCGAATATTATAGAGGCTTCAAGTTGCTTGGACTTCAGTTAGGCTAGAGGTTTTATTAAATGTTGCCTAGCCGCAGCCGGATATGCTAGAGGCTTCAAGTTGCTTGCCCTTCAGTTAGGCTAGAGGTTTTATTAAACGTTACCCGGCTGAATGCGATTATGCCAGAGGCTTCAAGTTTCTTGGACTTCAGATAGGCCAGAGGTTTTATTAAATGTTACCCGGTTGCATCCGATTATGCCAGAGGCTTCAAGTTGCTTGGACTTAAGTTAGGCCAGAGGTTTTATTAAATGCTACCCTGCCGCAACCAATTATGCTAAAGGCTTCAAGTTGCTTGGACTTCAGTTAAGCCAGATGTTTTATTAAACATTACCCGACCGCATTTGAGTATACCAGAGGCTTCAAGTTTCTTAGACTTCATCTTGGATCGAGTCCTAGGACCGTTTTACCTACTTTATACAATACATTTGTTTTAACTATGGGCGCCTAATTAAAAACCCTTGCCCTTGCAAGGGAAAAGAGTGAATTCCCATAATTTTTATTTACGATACTTATTACATAGTCTAGCTAAGATAAAACTTAAGACTAGTTACATTCCAGGTCCTAGGTATTTCAACACCTTCTAAGCTTTCTAACCAGTAAGCTCTATTGTTCAACCTCTATCGAATACGAAAAGGTCCTTCCTAGTTCGGAGCTAGCTTGGATTTATTCTTGGGATCAACCACTCTCTTTACCACCATATATCCTTTATGAAATCCCATTTTCCTTACTTTGACATTAAACCTCCTAGCAATTCTTTGTTTGGCTGGGAATTCCCTTATGTGGGCTATTTCCCTGATTTCGTCCAACAAATTTGCATAATTATCCAGACCGTCTGAGTTGGTGTTCTCATCAAAAGAAATACGCCTCCAAGTCGAAGTATTGATTTCGATCAGTATGATTGCATAGGCTTCATAAACCATCCTAAAAGTAGTTTCCCGAGTAGTTGAATGGGGCGTAGTATGATAAAACCACAAAATTCCATGCAGGTACTCAACCTATAATCCTTTGGCTTCATCCAGCTTCTTTTTCATCCCGAATAAAACGATCTTGTTTTCCTCTTCTACCTGACCGTTTGCTTGTGGTTGTTCCACTAAAATAAACCGCTTTTGTATTCCTAAATCTTTGCAAAACTCTATAACTGATGAACTAGAAAATTATGTGTTGCTATCTGACACAATAACCTCGGGAAGGCCGAACTGGAATATTATGTTTATCCAGTAGAATCGACGTACTCTTTTCATTGCAATTCTTGCCACTGCTTCTACATCCACCCATTTAGTGAAGTAATCGACAACCACTATTAAGAACTTCAGTTGTCCGGCTGCCATGGGAAATAGACCCAGAATATTCGAGCCCCATTGATAAAACGGCCATGGTGAGAATACTAAGTGTAATAATTATGCATGAGAATGGATGAAAGGAGCGAACACTTGACATTTCTCACACCGGATTACCAATTATGCACAATCCTGCAACATGTTTAGCCAGTCATATCCTACTTTGAGTATTTTTCCTGATAGTTCTCTTCCTCCGACGTGACTGCCATAAATCCCTTCATGTACCTCTTTCATGACAAACATCGTTTCCTCCTCTGAAATGCACCTCAACATGGGAGCCGACCTTCCCATCTTGTATAACTTATCGACCATGATGAGGTATCTAACAGATATCCTTTTAATGCATCTGGCTTCCACCTCTTCTTCAGGTAACTCATTTTGGGTTAACTACCGAATGATAGGTGCCATCCAACCCTTTGCACTATCCAATTTCATAATTTCCTCGACCTCTGTACTTGGTGATTCCAAAGTTTCTTGAATTACTGTTTTATTTAACCTGGTACCTTTGGGGGCTTGCTAACTGAGCCAAGAGGTCAGCTCTAACGCTCTCCTCCCTGGGGATATGGTTTATCTCAAATTATTTCAAAAGTATGAGACATCTTGAGAGACTTTTGCAAGTATCTGACCAACGATAGATCTTTAGTCTGAAACATTCCCCTGACTTGGTTGGCGATTAATTGAGAGTCAGCCTGAACCAGTAGATGTGTTACTCTGACCTCCTTTTCTAACCTCATTCCTACAATCAAAGCTTCATATTCTGCCTGGTTATTGCTAGCCTGAAAATTAAAACACAAAGAATATTCTAGGACCATATCACTCGGTCCTTCTAACACTATCCCGACTCCACTTACTTTGAGATTAGAGGACCCATCCACAAATAAAGTTCACTTGCATGTTGATTCTTACGAAACCAGAGTGCCTAATTCAATCAAGAAATTGGCAAGTACTTTAGATTTGACGTTACTTCAAGGTACGGACTTTATATCATATTTTGAAAACTCTACTGCCCAGGCTACCATTTTTCCTACAAAATTTGGTTTATTCAGGACCTGCTTAATAGGGTAAGTGGTTTTGACAATGATAAGGTGTCCTTGGAAATAGTATCTCAACTTTCGGGTTGCAATCACTACTGCTAATGCAAGACGCTCAATCTTCTGGTAACACAACTTCTCTCCTTTTAGTACTTTACTAACAAAATATATCGGTTTCTCTCCCTCCTTCATCCCCTAAACTAACACCGAGCTTATAGCCTTGTCTGATACGGCTAAATACAGGATAAGCGGCTGGTTCTCCTTCGGTCATACCAAGATGGGAGGTGCAAATAGGAAATAATTTACTTATTTAAAAGCGTTTTCACACTCTTCTGTCCACTGGAAACTCGTCGATTTCCTCATCGTTGCAAAGAAATTGATCGATTTATCTCCTACACAAGACAAAAAATGAGATAAAGCGACCAAATGTCTGTTAATTGTTGTACCTTTTTTAGTGTAGATAGACTTCTCATATTGATGATTGCTTGGCATTTATCCGGTTTTGCTTCTATTCCTCGACTGGTTAACATAAACCCAAGGAATTTTCTCGCTTGTACCCTAAAAGTACACTTTTCCAGGTTTAGTCTCATGTTGTAGCTTCTGATTGATGCAAATGTCTCTTCTAAATCTTGGGCGTGCTTCCGGTCTTTCGGTATTTTTACCAACATATCATCCATGTACACCTTCAGGTTTCGCCCTATCTGAGAAGCAAATACCATATTTGTCAGTCTATGGTAAGTAGCCCTTGCATTTTGTAGCCCAAAATGTATCACCTCATAATAATAATTATTCATGTTCATCACAAACATCATTTTAGTAGCATCTAATGGATTCATTCGTATCTGATTGTAACCTAAGTAGGAATCCAATAAACTGAGAAGAAGGAAGCCATAATTCCTGTCGATGAGTCGATAAATGTGAAGAAGCGAATAAGGATCTTTGGGACATGCTTTATTCAAGTCAGTGAAGTTCACACACATTCGCCACTTCCCTGATTTTTTCTTTACCATAACTATGTTAGCTAACCAAGTCAGATACATGATCTCCTGAATGAAACCGACCTTCACGAGTTTTCCAACTTTATCTTCTACGACCTTTCTATTTGACATCCTTCTGTTTTCTCGGTGATACCGGTTTGACAGCCGGATCAAGCGGTAAATGGTGACAAACTATGTTTGGGTTAAATTCGAGCATATCAGTCGGTTTCCATGCGAACAAGTCTATGTTCTCCCTCAATATTCTAATGATCTTGACTTCCTCCTTCGAAGACAGACTAGAGTGAATTGGAGTTGTCTATGATGATTGGTTACCAATTTGTATTGTCTTTACATCCTCAATGGGTGTCAGGCTATCCTCTATCGGATCCTCTATTGGATCAATATCAACTAGGTTCACCTTTAAATGATCATCTTTAACTGGTTCATCAATTTGAGATTTTCTTTTGAGTTTCATATTATCTTTATAACACTTTCTTACTAACCCCTGATCACCCTTTACTACTCCTACTTGGCCATCTTCGAGAGGGTATTTTAGTGTGGCGTATAAAATGGATAACACCGGCTCCAAGGAATTGAATGATGACCTATCAATAATAATATTGTATGGAGATGTAGCATTGATAATTAAGTACCTCACTTAACACTTTTCGCGTTGTCTCCACTGCCAAAAGTCATTATTGCGGGCAAATGGCACATCACCTGCACCTACTCTCCTGAGAATCCAACTAAAGTACCTTTAAAAGGTAACAACTTAATAATATCAAAATCCATCCACTTGAATACATCCCAATATACGTCTGTTGAACTTCCTGGATCCACTAAGACTCGTTTCACGCTCCAGTCCTGGATTTGCATTTTGATCACCATTGGGTCTTTTTCGTGGGCTAATACTCCTTTGGCATCTCTTTAGAGAAACTGATTATGGTTGGTCTTTCCTCTTCTTCTGAAGATGGCTTCTGCCTGACATGCATCACTGTCCAAGAGTACCTTTTTCTGACTGAACTGGTTTCCCCTCTTCCTACGAATATGCCAACAATGGTGTTCAATGTGTAACGGGTCACCTGGGTTTCGCGTACTTCCTCTGTGTTCTTCCATTTCTTCTGCATAGGATTTTTCGAGTTGGTATCTTCTCGGGGTGGACTCCTCTTCTCTAGCTATCCTCTAAGGCCTTTAACATAATACAACAACCGACCTCTCTGAATTAAGATCTCATTTTATTTTATTTTAGTTGATGACAATTCTCTGTATGGTATCCATGAAGTATGTGGTATGCATACCATGCACTCTCATCTCTTCCAATTACATCGTGGACCTCTTTTGGACACCCTGGTATCGGGAGTAATTTGAGATGATGAACCTCTCTCATGATATCCTCTCGTCTGGCATTCAATGGTGTATACTCGACTTCTTTGTGAAACGGATGCCAAGATGGCCTCATTGTTGTCCGGACTTGAGATAGTCCTTCATATGACCGGATCCTTCCTCTTTGACTCATATCTTTTCCTTGGCATCTCAGGATCTTTTTTCCATGTTACTTTCCTCCCCTTTTATATAGCACTTCGATTTGGTAATAACTTCATCCATATTGGACGCATGCTTTTGAGCTAAGGATTCATTGAACTACTCGACTTTGAGATCGTGTTGAAATACTCCCATGAATATTTCCTGATTCGGATGAGACATTTTAATTGTTTCCTCATTGAATCGTCAGATACCCTCTGAGGGATTCTGAGTATCCCTGTCGTACATTAAACAACTTCTTGTAGTCAACACCTTTCTATGATTGATTGCTGAAAAGTGTTGTACCATCTCTTTAGTTAAGTCTTGATAACTCACGACCGAAAATCGAGGTAAGCTCATATACCATCTCAGAGCTCCTTCTTTAAAGGTACATGGCATGAGTTTACACTTAAGAGATCCGGAAGCCCCTACTATTGCCATCTGATTATTGATCGCAATGATATGCTCCTAAGGGTCGGTTTTACCTTCAAAAGACACCAACGACGGTGGCTTGAAGTTCCCTGGGACTTGATCATCCCAGATAACATTAGACAAAGGATGGGAATCTAGAGGCTCCTCCTCTGCGTCCCCCTCTTGTTGATTTTGTGTTTGTAAAACATGAACATTATCTTACAAGGTTTCATTTTGTTGACGGAGAGTCTCCACCACTACGAGCAATTGAGTTATATCTGATCGCGGAGGTGAATGACTTTGGCTAGGAGATGATCCAGACATCGTACAATTAGACTATTAATAACTTTGATAATGGTTTTTGTGTGCCATGTGTAACTTTTACTGAGGCCCCACGGTGGACGTCAAATGTTCTTGCTAAAAAACACTAAAATATTGACTTCCCTGTTATTCGTTTAGGAGAGCCATAAATGATTGGTTTTGAGTGTCTGTTTATGTATTTCATCAGGTGATTATCGCATGTCCTTGTCATCCAGGGAATCTCCTATTTATATGGCTTGACTCATCCATCATCCATTAATGTTTGCCTCCTCATATCCCTCATAAAGGCAACCTCATATAATGTTCATCGTCCCTATAACTGCCAAATAACGTTTTTTCCATCAATATTTATAACTCATGTTATCATGGAATATTTTATAACCGTCTCTTGTGACTCTTCACATGATATCCTAGCATTGATATCGGGTCCGACTTGTATGTATGAAGTCGATCCCGGGGTGCTCCTTTTAGGAGCTCCTAACCGGACTCTGACTTATATATATATATATATATATATATATATATATATATATATATATATATATATATATATATATATATATATATATATATATATATATATATATATATATATATATATATATACACTCGACTTTTTCGTCAACTCGATTTCAGGGAATTTCGGGATATACAAGTAGGTTGCAAGTATAGTTTTTTAAGTATGAAAGAGGTTTAGTAACTCTAGTTGATCTTCTAAGTAGAGATCATTGGTAGGTGAAATATGTGTAGGACTAGAGGAACTATATTTATCATTAGAATTTGTGTAATTATTATAAGAAGGTGATATAGAATTGTTAGAAGTATTTTGAGATGATTGATTTTGAGAGTTTTGAACAAGGTGTTGTTGTTTATAAGATGATAGACGCGAGTACATGGAATGAGATTTAGGCATAGAAAAGAAATCAAACCAATCATCTAAATCATAAGAACTATAAGTATGAGATGCATTTAAATTTGGATTTTCTTCGTCCGACTTAGATTGATAAAAAGAGATATGTTCAAAATATATGACATCTGTTTAAACAAAATTTTATTTTGAATGTAAATCAAAATGAGTGTGTCCATTGCCACAAGTTTTGAAACCCAAATATATGTATTTTTTGGACCTATAATCCAAAAAAAATCTATTTACTCGTAAAGTATAAACAAAACACAAATAACTAAAAACCTTAAAGAAAATTTGTATCAGATGATGATGATGAAGAACTTGATAGGATGTCTGATTCTGAAAGAAAAAAAAAACGGAATTGGTAATTTATTTATGATATGAACAACATGACAATAAGACCAATTTCTTTTTACAAATGTGATTGAAATTAAAGGGATGTGTGTCCAGAATATATTGGTGCTTACTCTGAATAATATCATTTTGTTGAAGAGTACCAATACAAGATACTTGATATATAAAGGATAGTCATTAATGGATAGGTGGGAAATATACAATCCAACATCTCAATTCAACTGCACCAATCATTTTCTTGAAGTAAGTATTTTATATCAAACAATTTGAATAATTAAAAAATTGACATTTGAGATTTTGAGTCAGTTTTGGATAGATATGAGGTTAAATTAAAAAGTGGACATATATAAAACATTAGTTAACAAGAAAATTTGATCAAACAAAATAGATCCTGCAAAATTGGGAGTTACTAAGGATCCATTTGACAATTTTATTGATATAGACTTTATTTTTCTGTGCAGTGAATTTCTTTTCATATATAATAAATAGCAGCAATATTTTTTTTTCAACATTAATATCTGCTCTACTGGACCCCAACTAATTTGATTTTGGAGGTCAATTCTAATATTAGATGATTCTAATCTCCTTTCGATCGCAGTTGCGGAAGTCAATCATCGTTGGATCAACTAAATATTATAGCACAAATATCTAAAACAAAAGTTTTCAAAGTTTACTGAAATTGAAATAGCACGGATAAATTATATGACTCTCTCATAACATATGAAAGGTGAAAATATGAATTCCATGAAAAAGAAGAGAGAAAGCTCATTGAACATAAAACTACGTTTCGAAAATTTGAGTTTTACAAAGCCACACCAATCATAACTAATTACAGAAATCAATTATAACTAACTAATTAGTTAGGCTAAAATGAGTTAATTGGTTTATCAAGTAATGTCTATAGGCTTCATGCAATTTATCCGTGCAATTTTCGAACGGTTAACCGTCATGCAATTTTACATTCTTAGCATATACGTAACAAAGTTATGATAAAATCAAATATTCCTATAGACAGAAGGAATAAAAATTCTTTACACCAAGAGTGTATATTTAAATCATTTCCTTAAACAAAATTTAAAGATTCAGGAAAATAAATTATCGGAGAGATAAATGTTTAAATCTAACTGAAATTTAGCCAGTTCAAAGGGAGCTTAAATTACAATCAATTCTTAGTCTCTAATATGAGTTAAGAAAACTTCCTTAATTGAAAATTATTCAGACACTCTTTCGATTCGAAGATATCAATAATAATTAAAATAAATATATAAATTAAATATAATTAAAAATAATACAGACACTTTTTTTTTTTTTTTAGAGATTTCGGTGGTATCCCTAAAACTATTTTGGTAAACTACCAATCTCCAAGTTTTTTATTCAGACAATATTTTAAGTGAAATGGCATAAAAAAAACATTTTTCAGTCAAAAAAGAAACATATATTGTATTTCTCTATAAACTATTCACAATAAACTAACATTATTCTCACACTTGGTCAAATGACATAATCATTTACCAAACAACTCTATTTTTTAACTACTAATAAAACTTAACAGTAAATTCTTGTAAAAAAAAGTACTACACGGAAATTACTATTTGGTGTGACGCGGCAGTACGAAGAAACATGCAGGGCACCTGATCAAGCCGTTGGTATTGCAAGATAAACAAGTCTTGAACCCGCTCTTGTCCGCGAACACTCTATGGCTTCCATCGCACTCATCGCAAACCACGAATCTTATTCCACCGCAAAATTCACAAGCGTTCGGATTCGTCTTCGGTAACCGTTCAATCATCTCCTGCAACTCGCCGCTATCGTAAAGCTTTTTGAAATCATCCACGCCGCCGATGTATTCGCCTCCGATAAACACGCAGGGTAAAGGAACGTTCCGGCGGCCGAGGATCTCGTAAAGCTCCTCGCGAAAGCGTTCGTCGACGCACACATCGCGCTCGTCGATGGAAACGGAGAACCGTTTGAGGATAGATCGAACGGTTCTGCAGTCGTTGAATGTGCGGCGAATGACGCGGAGGCTGGTGTAGTAAACGACGATGCCGCCGTGGTCGAGGTTGGAGGGGACGGTGATGGAGGAAGGGATGCCGCGGGCTCGGGCGTGGTCGTGGGCGTGGCTGCTGACGGATCGGAGGAGAGTGTGAGAGGTGCTGAGGCGGCGGCAGAGAGTGGGGGAATTTGGTGAATCGGGTTCGGTTTGGAGGATGGTTCGGATATCTTCGATGCTTCGGTAGGAACTGTAGGCTCGGGTAGTGGTTCGGTTACCCCGTGATAAACCTAACCATGATGATAGCCACATTAGTGAAAAGATGAAAAGATTAAGAAAAAATAAACGAGAGAATTTTGTGTTACTTTACTACTGGACTGTGAGTTAGGTGAGAAATTTAAAGGAGATTTATGATTTTAATTAATGGGGGCATAAGGGAATAATATTCGTGTAAATAATTACCATTTTCACAAAATAATAAAATATTTGTTTTGTTGTTTTTAGCATTTTCTTGATTCTTTATTTTTTATTTTTCAGTTAAATGGTTTATCCTTTATTGCATTTTTTTTTTGTATTTTTTATAAATGATTTCAACTTTATTCTAATATTTATTCAATTAATAACTCGGTTTTGTAAACGTTGCAGATTTAGAATCATATAAATTTTAACTATTATTTCATTTTATCATTTTTTAAATATTATCATGTATGTATCATTTTATACTATTAATTTGATGTTTTGAGTTTGTTCATAATTTTAATCATTTTTTTCTTTTCATTTTAGAGAAATTTGTATTGTTTTTTTTTATCAATAGCGCTATCAATTTGAATAAATTATTGTTGTTATTTTAATCAAAATTAAAATACTCTATTATATACTATTATAATAATTTCAATATTAAAACATTTTATAAATAAAATTTTATTTATTGACAGTTGATTAATTTAATTTTGGTGTGATTTTCCATGTATATTTTGTAAAAAAATATATTTTTAATCGGTGTGTCAAACATCAAATATAAATATTTATAATAAATAGAATTCAGATTTTGATTCACCAATTTAATTAATAATAAAAACATTTAATATTAAATTTGTTTGTAAAATATTAATAATTATTCAATTTTCTATATATTTGACTAATTTTTTTAACCAAATAAAATATATAAATTACATGCTTTTTTTTGTTTTTTTTTTGTCTTTTTGAGATATGCTATTTATTATTTAAAAATAATTTTGTTTGTAGTAATTAGTGACTTTAATTATTTTTATGACAATATACTAGGGTGATTGTGATGTAGTTTGGATCAATTTTGAAGGAACACGGGTCTGATTCAATGATAAAATTAGACGTGGTTTAATTGGGATGATTAAATTAAAAATTTAATTTGATTTCATTTAAACTAATACAATTTAATTTTAATCCATTTTTAAATATTTAAATTATAAAATAATAGTTTTTACGGTAAAATACATTTTTAATAATTTATATTTAACTCGGATTTATATTTGTTGATCCTATAACTAAACAAAATTCATAAGGATCTCTTAATCTAACTAAAGTGCACCATAGGATAGTCTTTCCATTCAATTTATAAGTCAAATCAATAATTAAGTCTGCATGACAATGAGGTGCCACTGACGTGGAGTCTTAAACATATGAATATTATGATTTAATATTTTGTTTAAAATAATTAATAGAATAAAATATTTTAAAAATATATATTTTTCATCAAAATATGCAAAGTCACATTTAAATGATGGATCTAGTTCGTCACAAAATAAAAAAATTCAAATTTTCTATAAAAGTTTCCTTTCTATTACTCAGATCTTAAAACCTAACAAATCTAAATTCAAAAACACAATGAATTTTCAATTAGAGATTTTTATTTCAATGGGTTTTTGCATTTGAGGTAGCAAAAGCGTGGTTAAATTGTTGAAAGAACACAATTGGTTTTTTATCTTTATGGCTGTTCGTCGATGTTGATTTCGATTGTTGTGATGGTTCGACGGAAATGCAGGCTCCAAGGATATATGGTGAAATGGCTTAGTAGAGACATTTTATTCCCCTCTTGGTTGTGGTTATGGTTCCTTAAGCTTTAAGTATTTTACTCTTGTTCTATATATATCCTCTAAATATTTTATTCTCCTCTTAGGGATGAATTTTTTCCCTCATGTATTCCATAAACACACCTGAAGCATTAGACACACCGAACGACATCTCTGAGTACTCATAGTGGCCATATCAAGTTCTAAAAGAAGTCTTCGGAATATCTTTAGCCTTTACTCGAATCTGATGATATCCTGGTCTCAGATCAATTTTGCTAAAACCACGAGTATCTACCAAATGATCCATAGGGTCGTCAATTCTCGAAAGAGGATACTTGTTCTTAATTGTGACCTTATTCCGTTGTCGATAGTCAACACATAACCTCATGCTACCATCTTTCTTCTTCACCAACAACACTGGTGCTCCCCATGGTGACACACCGGGTCTAACAAACTTCTCTTCGAGTAGATCTTCTAATTGTTTCTTCAACTCACCCAACTCCAATTCGTACATTTTATATGGGACATCGACACCGGTCTAGTATCAGGTACTGAATCTATGGCGAACTCAACTTCACGCTCCGGAGACAAGTCACCAATATCTTCAGGAAAAACATTAGGAATTCACACACCACTGACATATCATTAGCCACAACATTACTTTCCACTCTCAAAGAAGCGAGCATCACGAGCACCTGATCATCCTCCCTCAAAGACATCTCAACTTGACCAACGGACATAAATCTCAAATTCACACTATCTTCGGATTCAGGAAACAACACAGCTTCAACAACACATGCACTCTTACAAGTAGTGACATACTGAACCAACCCTTCACACCTGAAATATCTCAGAGAAGTAGAAACTTCTCCCCCATTTGTTTCAATCTCGCTTCTGTTTGAAAGAAGTTAGAAAAACAAACGAGCACCGATAGTGTTTCACACACATGTTGCATACTAGGGAACAAACAAAATTACACAACCTGACTGAATGGACCAACCAGACTCTAATACCACTATGTAACACTCTAAAACCCCCAAGCACATTTTATAACATAGTCAGAGTATATTTTTCGCCAAAGGGTGTCACACATTCTCAACATAAACATATTTCATCATTCAGCATATCGTAGAGGAATTTAAAATATTTAATACACTGCTACGGAAAGCACATATAATGACGGTTGCAAAACACATATAATGATGGTTGCACGTCCGTTGTTAGGTAGCGTGTGATTATATGTATGTTGGTTTCCACAACGGACGTGTGACCGTGGTTATAAGCTAAGTAGCACGCTACCTATCACAATGATTATATTAAACAACCATTGTGATATATATTTAGGTCATGGGTTCGAAATCCAACAACAATAACTTATTTGGAATATAATTAACATTTCACCACGGTTACAGAAGATAACTATTGTGGAAAGTACCATGAGTTTATTATAAAATATGTAGATTGCTTGTTTTTCCTACACCTCACTTAACATATATAACCATTAAAATTGATGTAGAAGATACTAATTTGAAAAATTAAATTATTCTTGAAAAATAACTTAAACGAATCACCGTTTTTCAAATTACATTCATACCATAATTCATTTCTTTCTACTTAACACGTAGTATTTGATAAAATGCCCAAAGTTATTCAAAGCAATTATTCATTCCTGGTTTATTTTGCAAAGCATCAATATGTTGATTAATTCAGAATCATCATCATCATCATTATTTTAATCAATGATGAAGATTATTATGATGACAGTGATGAAGATGATTCAATTTCTCAACAAATTTGATGTTTTGTAATATAAATTAATAGAGAATGAACCATTATTTTGAAGAACTTGGGCCAATAAACCAAGTTCTACATGTTAAAGAGTGATAACTGAATTATGAGATGCATGCAATTCGAAAAACATGTTTGATCTAAGTTGCATTTCAAATATAACTTAATTTTCAAATTATTATTTTCTAAATTACTTTAAATGAATGCATGTTCAATGAAGGGTTAGTGAAACAAACAATCTACATACATTATAATAAACTCAACAACAACATACATCAATAATAATGATATTTATCAACAACAACAACATCATCAACAACATACACTTATCAACAACAACAACAACACAAACCGTTTATGAACAACAACAACAACAACAACAACAACAACAAAATACATTAACATTTATCAACAAAACGACAACAACATACATTTTACTGAAAAGATTTGTGGAAATGATCTGAAGTTGATTTACTTTATGTTGCTTTGAAGAAAAAATACAAGTTAGATGTAGCTTCCAAAATAGCTTCATACTTCTTATATTATTTCTCCATAGCAACATAATTAAACCATTTATGAATCACACCCATCGTATGAGCTCTCTTGAACTAGATTTCAAAATATAAACAACTTTAAGAATGTTAACCTATTTTGAAAACATAAACTAACATTAACATAAACGGAAACACGACCCAAAAAGGAAGTAAATCATGCGAAATGAAAAAACACATTTTAAGAAGAACTAGTCTCATACATGGAACAAATATGAAAAATATAAGAAAGCTAATGGAAAATATACGTGTAATTTGGCCTCTACATGCCCATGTTGACACAATTATGTGCCATTATCCTTCCAACTATGGCTGCAAGATTGTTTTCTCCTAATAGATTTTCTTGTCGAACTTGACGAACAACTTGGCCAGCGTCTTGGTCTCGACTCACTACCAAAACGGGTGGTCGTTCGACCTCCCTAGGCCTCCCTTGTTCGACTACCTAGGGCATAACTTGTTACCCCGATTCACCGTGTTTTCCTCATGGGTTATCCCTTCATTTGGAATTTTTCTGACTAATTAAGGTTATATAATGAGTTAAACCAACGTTGGTGGAGTGCCAAAAAATGGTCAATTTGATTCATCTGAGTTGCCAACTGTTGGTAATTCTGATTTGTATTCTGAACCAATGGGGTTAAATATGGTACCCATTTGCTGAGTAAGCGTATTAACCATATCATGGTTACTTTAGTCCATCTGCTATCTCATTTCCATTACAAAATTTATGGTAAGTGTTGGCATTTCTTGGGAACCAAAATCCCATCCATACTAAGGGTTGTACGGTTCGAAATGGATTGCCTATGGCCGATCTAGATGCCAATATTGGTGAATACACATTTACAATGTTATTAGAAAATGTCGAAGGGTTAGTATGTAGGCTTACCATCATTAGCGTTGGCATACCATAAGGTTGTTCACGTCCTGACATGAGGATTGTGCGCATGAAGGGAGTATAAGGTGTGAACCGTGTCGTCGCCGATGAGAACCACAGTGGTTGATGACAATTGTGAGTTGTTGTGTTTGGTTATGGTGCGGAGGCTCGCGTGGTGATAAGGTGAAGGGTGTGACAGATTTATCGGCGAGGGAGGTTCGTTTTCGCAGTGGTGATCCGTTGTTTTTTGGTGGAAAATGGGTGGTTCAAGGTGATGAGATGAAGGTGGTTTGGTGAAGGATGTGAGGTGATGATATGTTATTGTTTGTTGATGAAGAGAGGGTTTGATGATTGTTGTTTTTCTATTGATCAAGAAAAAACAAAGATTGTTATGTTGTTGTTTTGTGTGTGAGTGATGAGAAGAAGAAGCTTATGTTGCGGTTTGAATCATTTCCCAGTTTGTTACATGGTTGTTGTTGTGAGTTTAAGGGAGTTTGGAATGTTGTGATTTGGTGAAGGATGTGAAGTTGGTTTGTTTTGCAGTGAGGTGGTTATGGCATGTGGTTTCACATGGTGATGGAGGGTGATGATGAGAAGAAGGTGGTGAAACCTTGAAAGAATTTTTTTTAGTCTTTTTTCTTCTTTTGGAAAACTAAGGAGATCAAGGGAGTGACTGAATAGTGAGAGAGTTTTTGTTTTCTCAACTATGAGAGTCCATATATTGGGGAATTAAAATGCCAAAAAAAACCCTCTCCCTTGGCGCCACGTGGATGTGCATATATGGAGCATGATGTAGATATTTCTTCTTTATTTTCAAAAGCAACAATAGAATACATAAGTATTTAATAATTAAAATCGAATTGAAAATTAACACAAACAATAATTTAAATGACTCAATTTTTTTTTTACTAATTAATAAAATTTAAATATTTTTAAAGATTAATTGATTAAAAAAAACAAAAATAAATGGATGAAAAATGAACAAAAATCGGTCGCAAAAATATCCGAAAAAAATAAACTGAATGCATTAAAATGATCAGTGCAAAGTAGACTTCTCAGAAACATACAAATTTTGAAATAAAAAATATCGGTTAAAAGGCTCATGCTGATTGAAATGTGATAGAATAAGTAGTCGAAAAAATTAAAATGAGCACGTCATGTTAAACTACACGAAACATAGATTAATAAAACTGACGTCTGTAAGCTCGATCTTTAAATTTTTCTTCCACTAATTCGACGTACATTTGAAAATTGATTCAACCGATCTGTTTGTAGATCCAAAAAATTATTTCGAGCGACATTTTAAGCGTTATGCGGAATGAAATGTATGTTGGGATAAGTAGAAAATGCAGATGTCTGGTGAATGCATTGCATTACTGATCGAATAATCGTGAATAGACAATCAGATGCAAATAAATCGCTCTTGGACCATTTTACTTCTGATTCTTCATTATAATTAAACCCTACAAAGATTCAGATGACGATAATACTCTTGATTGTCACTCTCTGAACCTCTGAAACAAGATGCAACTGAATGAACGATGCACTGAGATTAAGAAATCAAATATTTTGACTTCTTAATCAAAAGATGACTTAATGAATGTCATCAAGACCAGATAAACTTCCAGAATTCCTAACTTTTCATTTAAACCCTGATGAATGCTTTTGATTGATGAAATGCATGATAAAATGACATGTTTGTGCTTTCCTGATGCAAGTGAAAAACTCAGGGTAAAATTTAGGGTATATCAGCTACCACTATTTAAACATCTTTAACTAGAATATGTGAAGAACTTTTGTCTTCAAATCGTTTTAAATACCAAACAGACCCAAATTTGGCCCTTTTATGCAATAAAATGATATGCTTATGAATGAATGCAATCTTGGGATGGATTTGTAGAGTGTCATCTTCGATTGTTCTTCAAACGTTCTTCATTGAAGGTGGACTCTCTTGGGGAAGAAATGATCATATTCAGTTGCTCTTGGATGACAATAGACTCCTATAGGGATTGAGATGTTTAAATACTCCTACTGCTCGGATCTAACACAGAGAGATCTCTGTCTTTTGCTGAAGATGAAAACTTTGATCTAACACAAAGAGATCTTCGTACTATTAGAAAATAGATATCAGACCTGACACAAAGAGATTTAAACATCCTTCTTGAAATCTTTAAAGCTAAAATCTAACACACATAGATCTTCACCTTGTTGAAAATGATGTTAAGATCTAACATAAAGAGACCTTGACATCACTGAAAAGAAACTTCGATCTAACACAAAGAGATCGTCGGTTTGTTGCCAAGAAACGTTGATCTAACACACATAGATTTTCGTATTGCTGAAAATAAATAAACTAAGATCTAACACAAAGAGACTAGTGCACTGCTTTTGAAGATGCTAAGATCTAACATAAAAAGATCTTCATATTGCTGAAAATAAAGAAACCCTGATCTAACACAAAGAGAACACCGCCCTTGCTGAAAAGAAATTATGATCTAAAGCAAAGAGATCTTTATCCTGTTGATGATTAATATCTAGATCTAACACAAAGAGATCTACATAATAAAGAAACTCCGATCTAATACAAAGAGATCATCGTCTTTTTGAAAAGAAACTCTGATCTAACACAAAGAGATCTTTGTCCCTTTGAAAATGATGTTTAGACCTAACACAAAGAGATTATCACATGCTGAAAAAAAACTTTGATCTAACACAAAGAGATCGTCTCCCTTGAAAAAAGTTGCTTGGATCTAACAAAAAGAGATCCTCGCACTGCTGAAAAAGTTTTAATGCTAAGATCTACAACAAAGAGATCTTCATATTGCTGAAAATGAAAAGCTAAGATCTAACACAGAGAGATTTACACAATAATAATAATTAAAAAATGATACCAAAATCTACCACAAAGAGATCTTGGCACTGCTGAAAGTGAAGCTCTGATCTAATACAAAGAAATCATTGCCCTAAAAATGATGCTCTGATCTAGCACAATGAGATCATTGCACTGCTAAGAAGAGTCTTCAATCTACTACAAAGAGATCATCAATCTATTGATAAGAAACGTCAATCTAACACACGGAGATCTTCGTTCTTACTAAAAATAATGCTAAGATCTAATACAAAGAGATATTAGTATTGTTGGGTATGATGTTCCGATCTAACACAAATAGATCTACCTAATGAAAAGAGATGCTAAGATCTAACACAAAGAGATCTTCACATTACTAAGGTTTGAATATTTTGATCTAACACAAAGAGATCTATATAATAAAGAATCTTCGATCTAACATAGAGAGATATACACAATAAAGAAAAAAGATGCCAAAATCTACCACAAAGAGATCTTAGCACTGCTGAAGGTGAAACCCTGATCTAACAAAAATATATCATTACCCTGAAAATGATGCTCTGATCTAACACAAGGAAATCATTGCATTGCTGAGAAGAGTCTTTGATCTACCATATAGAGATCTTCACATTGTTAAAAAAGATGTTAAGATCTATAACAAAGAGATCTTGGCACTACTAAAAATGATATTGAAGCTCCAATCTAACACAAAGAGATCATTTCCCTGAAAATGATGCTCTGATTTAACATAAGGAGATCATTGTACTGCTGAAAAGAGTCTTCCATCTAACACAAAGAGATCTTCGATCTATTGATAAAAAACGTCGATCTAACACACATAGATCTTCGTTCTTGTTGAAAATGATGTTAAGATCTAACACAAAAAGATCTTAGTACTATTCGTAAAAAGCTCTGATCTAACATAAAGAGATCTACATAATAAAGAAACTCCGATCCAACACAAAGAGATCTTAGTCATGTGGAAAATGATGCTAAAATCTAACACAAGGAGATCTTTATGCTGCTGGATATGATGTTCCGATCTAACACAAAGAGATCTTCATACTGAAAAGAGATGCTAAAATATAACACAAATAGACCTTGGTACTGCTGAAAATGAAACTAAGATCTAGCACAAAGAGATCATCGATCTGTTGGTAAGAAACGTCGATCTAACACAGAGAGATCTCCGTTCTTGCTGAAAAATGATGCCAAGATCTAACACAAAGAGATCTTAGTACGGTTGGTAAGATTGATCTAACATAAAGAGATCATTGCCTTTTAACTACGATGCTTGAATCTAACACAAGGAGATCTTCACTTTCGATAAGTTGAAAGTTTCGATTTGATACTAAGAGATCTTTACATTGCTGAAAAAGATGCTAAGACCTAACACAAATAGATCTTAGTATGTTGAAACGAGACTTCGTTCTAACACAAAGATATCGTCACTCTATTGAAAAGAAATGCCAATCTAACATACAGAGATCGTCGTATTGCCAATAAGAAACTCCGATATAACACAAAGAGTTTGTCGCTCTTGAACAAGGATACTTGGATCTAACACAAAGAGGTCATTACATTGCTGAAAATGAGACTTAGATCTCCACCTTCAAACCACCACCTCTTTCAGAGATCATTACACATGGATACTAAGGAAGATGAAAAAGAGGAGGAAATTCTTGATCCTTAACCTCTTTCAGAGATAATTTGGGGCGATCAAGTCCTAAAAAACTTTAAAGCACCACCTTTGCCATCCTTCGATGGCAAAAGTGATCCGCATGAGCATACAATATCAATTAACAATCAAACGATAATAGTTGGGGCTTCAGACTCCTTGAAATGAAAGCTTATGGCAGGAACATTCAAGGATGTAGCATTACACTGGTACATGAGTCTGCCCAGATTATCAATAATCGGTTACCAGGATCTAACCAGGAAGATGTTGCATCATTTCTCCACCAGCAAACATATAAAGGTGACTGCTACCATCTTGTTCAACGTCCGCAAGGGCCCCTCTAAATCCCTCAAAGAATATATGGCACGATTTAGTGAAGAAACTATAAAAGTCTCTCATCCAAATCAGGAAATGTTCGTGGAAGCCTTCCTAAACGGCTTAAAAGCCAACCATTTCAATGAGTCGTTGGAACAAAAGTCGACCACTAGCATGGATAAAGTAATGAATAGAGCATAATGTTACATCAAGGGGGAAGAAAGCAATATGTAGAAAAGATCCTGAGACACTAAAGAAAGGACATAATTTAGGCATGACAAATTCAGGCCCAAGAAAGAACATTGCAAGCAGTGTTCGAGGTAACGATCGACGATAAGACCTTCTCGAAGGCCATATGACAACTTCACCGAGAACTTTAGCCCACTCAACCCAAAGCATGCTGATATTCCATGAGAAGTTTATCATCTCAAGCTAATACCATAACCTAATCTTCCCAATAGGGCCAACGTCATGCTAGAAAAAGATGGGGATACATGGTGTGCCTATCATCGTCTGAGAGGCCACCATACTGAAGATTGTCATTAGTTAAAAAGGGAAATAGAGGTCTTGATCCAAAGAGGCCGACTGCTGTCGTACGTAAAAGAGGTAGAATGGTCAACATGAATGAGAAACTTTTCTAGGAGAGAATCAAACTTGGAGAACCTCTCTTACAAGAAGGGAAAGAACACCGAGGAAGTGCGTGAGACCCGGATAGCCCACCACACGCTCAACACCAACTCGGGAGGTTTCGTTGGTGGTGGAGAAATAATCTCGGCTAGAAAGGGATACGCCCGATCATTAATGCATGTGTCACATAATTTGTTTTCAGAAAAAGAGGAAAGACTTGTCATTGTCAGTTTTTCAAGACATGATTTAGAAGGTGTGTTGGCACATGAGAATGACCCAATGGTCATAAAAGTACAAATTCATGATTGGAGTGTAAAATGAGTGTTAATCAACTCGGACAACTCAACCAACATATTGTATTGGGATGCTTACAAAGGGATGAACATGTATACATCCGAGTTGTTACCTTTCAAAGGTACCCTGGTCAATTTCTCTTGGGAACAAGTCCAGGTACTAGGGAATCTACCTATCATGACCATTTTTGGAAGTTGAGGCAACGCCAAAGGCATCAAAGTGAGATACCTGATAGTAAATGCAGCGTCACCATACAACATCATCATTGAAATACCGTCATTTAACGCTTTGGAGTCTTCTCTGTCTGTTCGTTATTTGACCATGAAGTACCCCTTAGAGGGTGGACAAGTCGGAGTACTTAAAGGTAATCATGGACTGGCTAGAAAATGCTACAAGGATAGCCTAAAATTGAAAAATAATACCAACAAGATCGTCCTACGACACAAAACACCTTGAAGGTGAATTTGGTTGACCTCGATCATTGGGGGGGATATAGCAGATGATAGTTTTACCCCTATTGGAGAATTAAAAAAGGTGAAAATCAGTGCTGAAGATTTTCAGGTCACATAAATAGGTTCAGGGCTATCTCAGGAAGAGGAAGCAAACATCATCAAGGTGTTGAGAGGTAACGTTGATCTTTTCTCATGGAAGCTATCGAACATGCCCGGGATCGACCCGAATGTCATGTGCCATCAGCTATCACTTGATCCATCATTGAAAGTTGTAATGCAGAGGAAATGAAAAAATGGAGAAGAAAAAATAAAGGTTGTCACAGAAGAAATCAATAAGCTCTTGAAGGTTGGGTTCATTCGGGAAATAAAATATCCCACCTGGTTGTCCAATGTCGTCATGGTAAAGAAGAAATTAGGAAAGTTCCACATGTGCGTAGACTTCATAGATCTTAACAAGGCTTGCCCGAAGGACCCTTACCCATTACCACACATTGATAGACTGATTAATGTCACATCCAGGTTCCGCCTGCTGAGCTTCATGGATGCCTATTAGGGATACAACCAAATATAAATGAACCCGGTAGATGCTCCCAAAAAAACATTCATGACTAACAGAAACAATATACTATGGAGTAATGCCATTTGGTCTTAAAAATGTTGGGGCTACGCAGAGGCTGATGGATATGGTATCCCTCACATCCGTTGTACTCAACGAGAACCGCTTTGATTGTTCTTGCTCGAATAAGTGTTATCTAAAGGATTACTCGTGAAAGGAATAAAGGAAAAAGAATGAAATATGAAATTCTGGTATAGTCAGAGTTCAGATGTTCTACACGAAGTCATGACATCTGATCCAACATTGTTCCTAATACAGCAAGACAGTTAGGAAAAATAAAACCCAGTACTCATATGCACACAGTCCCAGATGTCACGACATCTGCTAATCTACCACCATGGACAGAAGAACATCCAGTTTTGTCCATCTAGTACAAAGACACAGTAGAGATCAAACATAGCCCTTTTGTTTATTGATCCTGCCCAGTTATCAGCATAATGTCTCAACATTGATTTGAACATCACCTGTTCCAACATTACAAAAGGATGAACTGTAACAGACCAACCAGTCTATCAGTAACAACAGTCAATAATGAATGTCATAACATTCTGTTTTGCAATCAGACTGCAGGCTATGTGTTAGGTCTGTTATTCCCTTCATAAACAGACTAAAACCAGACTGAGTTATAACATACAGAATATAGTGTGCAGAAGGTAAAAACACCAGTAATTGTTAACCCAGTTCGGTACAACATTACCTACTCTGGGGGCATACCAAGCCAGGAAGAAGATCCACTATTAGTAGTATTAATTCATAGTTAAACTCCCCCGTTTACAACTCCTCACTTAATCCCTACCCAATGCAATCTATACCTAGGCACTCCTAGATAGAAACCTCCAGTTTCCATTCCTATCACTACAATTACCATGTAATGCTTAGATAACTTGAACATGCTTCACAGCTTCGTTCAAGAACATAACCACTCTTGCCTACAGGTTTTGAGTTACAAATAATCTCATGCTTTCAAGCACTGAGAAACATCTGGTAACCTTCCCACAGGTTGGGAGGTTTACCTCTTACACACACCCCTAATTTTTACATTGTTTGAGGCTTACAAAACCTAGGTTACAATCTACTATTTATAACCTAACCGCCCAACTGGATTTGGGCTTTCAGAAATCGCAGCAAATCTTTCCTTTGTTGTTACAGAGCTGGCAGAATTCTTCTGCTTCAATCAAGGTCTTCAATCTTTTATTTCCTAAAAGATCTCCATATTTGGGAACTGTATATTCACCAAATATATTCACCAAATCTTCTGATTGAATCTTCAGGATCTCCACACAGGAGTTAGGATATTCACCAGATCTCCTAATTAATCACAAACCAAACCAGAATTAATTGATTCAGTTTTATACACATGTGAGATGTCATAGTCCTGATATCGTGACATCTTACATGACATGTTGGTCCAGATGTTGAACTTCTTCAACCCAACATATTAAAACAACAGAGGTGATTACATTATTTGTTTTACAAAATTAATGCCAATCTTAAGGTACTAACAATCTCCCCCTTTGGCAAATTTTAGCTAAAACAAATAACCCAATATGGGTCTGCACTTCCTCTTTGTCTTTGACAGCCCCAATGCCACCACCACTGTTGGTGTACATGAGGAAGAAGATGTACAAGGATCAGCTCCACCACAACCCTTCCCTCAACAGTAGGGCTTCTTGAAGAATATGTAATGATGAGTACATAGATAATGTAACTCAGATCACAAGACACAATTGTCTGCTTAACTCAGATCACAAGACACAACTGATATACCCAGTTAGTGACTTTTGTGTCTGAATCCATCTTCTCCTTGCTACCAGATATTGCTTGTTTCTGGTGCATCCTCAGGACAATGTTTCTCTCCCCCCTTTTAGCTAAACATTTATAAATGACACCTTCACAAAACCAGATCCAGGAGCAGTATGCCCAGATCTTAACAAACCCCATGGTTTAGAGGGAATGAAATGTCGCTCTTGTGAGAAGAGGAGTGCTGAAACATCCTTTAAATAGGCCAGACTATGCTTAGGAATTAACGGTAGGAGTAAATGCTTGGTCAAGATCCATAAATATTTGTTGAGAATCAGTCAGAGAATCACCACCAATATCCCAGACAATCTTTGAATACCTTTTACAGCTCTTGACTGTTTCCAGAAATAGCAGTTCCAAGATTATTCCATAAATGTTGTCAGACACGTTACAAGCTATGTCTTAACATTTGATACTGCTTTTGTCTGTGTTCTTCATATATCCTCCCTATCACCATTTTCTAATGCCACTTCTCACCTCCAATGGTAGCTTGACATCTGGCACCACACATCCACATTTCCTTATATAACTTCCAGCAGGTACATAGGATATCTTATGTTAAGACATCACATATGACATCTTGTGAACACTCTATCCTTTATTTTCACAAGACAAACTATCAGCAGTTTAAACCACATAACTGTAGTTTAATCAGCAGCAGAAGCAAAAAACAATTACTAGCTATGGCTACTAGTAATACACATATGCACAAGGGTACTTCTCCTCCCCCTAACTTTGTGCAACAATCAACAGAATTACTAGTTATGGATGCAACTAGTAAGACACACAAATGCACAATGCACCAGGGTACTTCTTCTCCCCCTAAACCTGTGCATGCAACAACCATAACAGCTACTGAACTTCAGCACCTGTACCAGCCAGAATGTCATACTGACATCTGCTATAACATTAGCACCTGTGCACCACATCCATATTTCCTTATGACTGAAGTTTCAGAAGGAAATAACAATATTGTCCAAGGCAATGTCATGACATCCGGTCAGACATTCTTCTGCTCACTCAGCTTTGACACACGCCCCATCATCTCACTAACTAACAAGGTGCCATACCTTGTTATCTGGGAACCCATAAACCACAAGCTTGATGATTACTTGCAGTGCAAAGACAGAACTCCCCCTGTCATGAACAACCAACTCTCCTCTTGAAACTTGGAGATGAACATATCCAACACCCCAAAGTTGGACCTTCACTTACTTCCTGATTCAAAGAGAACCCAGACAACTTGATGAATGGAAAACATAAGACGCATCTTCATGTCTTCAAGAGCACACTCCCTGTTCAACCTTCTTGGCTGAACACATCCACACCCTGTGACAATCTCTCTTCTAACCAGAACACAAAACAACAAACCACCATCTGATATTCTTCAGATATCACTGAATCACAAGCTTGATCCAGACACAAATTGGGACATATACACTCTCATCCCATTACAAGAGATAGTCTTCCATATAAGCTCCAGCAGGTACATCTAATATCAGACGCCTTAGCATTGTAAGTGGCATTCTGAAACAATCCTGCTTGCACATGTTCTTTAACTCCAGCCTCAAGCTCCAAGAGCTGACTAGAAAACACCTCCTTTTGTCTTCAACTTACTACTTTTCTGCTCAAAAGTAACTTGTCTCAGACTATCCTCAAGAATAATTAGTTGCCATATGTAGATTATCTTGATTCTTCGAACTCACTTCTGAGATAGACCAAATGCCACTGGTTAATTACCTCCTTCATGAATCCTCATATGAAAAAGTCAAATGTCATTTTTTGTCCTTTCCACGTTTATCAGACTTCTCCCAAAGATATTCTGACCTTCCAAGTGAGACTTGAACTTCAAGCTACATGTTGAACACAACTTAGATTTTCTAAGACATGAACATGTAACATCCTTTCTATCCAGCAACTCCAAAGAACTGCAAAGAGAACGACCTTTTTGAAGTATCCAATCTACAACCTTGTAGACCCTTCTATCTCAAGTTGATGTGCCACTTCACCAACTAAGATTCTGATGTTGAACCAAATGTCATAACCTTGTGTTTTGACATCTAGCTGTTGAATTCAGCTCCTTCTTCTGCCACTTGAAAGAACTTCCTCCCTTCACAGAACAAGAGTTCAATGTTCTCATAGACTTGATTGTGGAACCAAGTTTGAGTAAACATCCTCCATCCTGCAGGTTTGCAGTTAAGTCATCCAAGCTCACACCTTGATGAATCCCTGCTTCTTCTCCAAAGACATCAGACACTCTGATGCATGAGTCTTCAGAAGGACTAGTTAGAAACTATCCCTTCAGCTATACCGAGGATTCCACTTCCTAAAGCAAAGCTGTTTCCATGATGTCAAGACTGCTATCACTTGTTCTTGACTCCATAGTGTGCATTAGCTAATGCACTTTCTTACCTAGATCAGAAGTAAATTGATCCAAGTAACCACCATCAGGACTATGATGTTTTCTTCTTCTTGTACACACCAAGGCTGAACATGTTTCTTGCTAGGAAACCTTTTCAGAGATCATATGCTTTTGCTGCCACCAAAGTGATAGATCATAAACCAATGTACTATCCTTCCTGTGATTCTGCACAGGATCTTGAAGATGAGATGTTCCAACATCTTTTAAAAACATCATATATCTTGAGCTCCAAGGATAATCGATTAAATACTTGTACTTGGCACAAGTAGACATTGATCTTAAATCCTTTCCCTGTATTCCTTTCAGATACTTCCACCATAAGACTACTTTGAAAATACTCTTCTAGTGTCAACATCTTCTGCTTGCAAGCATCTCAACAGTTTTGAAAATCTTCCCAGATTAAATTCACCCTTAGGAATGAGAGAGATGAATTCTTCCTTGCAAATGTGTCACACAACCACCAGAACCCATGTGACACAAGTTAACAGCCAACCAAACCCTAGGCTGACCGAACGTGAGGAGGTTAACCAAAACTCCCCCTTAAATTAACAATCATGGAAACTTCACACCAATATCCATGCATTGTACAGACATGTCTCAACATGACATACACCATCCCTACCAATGGCAACTAACTCTATGAGTTATACCTATACATACTCCAATCACACCAATCAGACTCCAGCTGATCATCAGTACTGGTGAAAGAAAACAACACTAGTCAATAGTAGATATACATTGCCAGAGCATACTACCTCAACCAACCTCTGAATCTTCATATTCTCACTCCTTTAAAGAACTGCCACTTCTGAGCGTGGTGTTTGAATAACAAGATTCATGGTCCCAATCCTCTTAAATGAAATAGCAATCAGGTTACCCCATTATTGACTTCTAACATCCAGGGGATTTTTCTTCCCACACAACATAGTACTTCAGGGAACAACTATCCAACCCTGATCAATCTACAGGAATAAGACAACCAGCAGGAAATTTCACAATGTCACATCTCAACCAGCTCCACTTCTAGAGATCAGACTTCTAAAAGTGACCTTCTTGAGCACACACACAATTGACCCTACCCTTGTCAACTTAGCAAACACAGATGTCTCCTCTTCCAGGTCAGGAGTAGGTTCCAACCAAAAGTATCCCTTTGTTTGACACCTAAACACATCTGCTCTTCAACCAGTAGCTGCATACTTGTTGAACAACATGTTCTAACATTACATAGAACATTAGTTCCACCTCCTTGGAACAAACCCTCCTTGACACTCTTCAAGGTCTTCATATACACTACCCAAGAGAGTAAAAGAATCAGTGATCAGGTGATTCTTACCATCCTGAAGTGAGAACGTCATGATGAGTGGACTTGAGGAGACTCAAGTATCTTTGACATCTTCAGTAGATTATGATGAAATCTTGAACACAACAGCCTTTCATCCATATGAAGGGAACCTTCATCAGAGTTTGAGTTTAGCCAGGTATTATGCAGCGGAAATCATAATACAACTCAACCTATGACCACTCACTTCACCAAATCAGCCTCCAAGAACATACCAAGTTTGAATATGTTCCAATACTAACACAGCTGTTCCACACAAAGGCCAATTGCCAACCTCCAGAGACAGGCACACACAGTTCCTGTCATGAATAGTCCATCCACCTACTTCAAGGGACCATTCAGGGAAATCACAGAACCTTCCACAGGTTCCAACATCCGTACTGGCATAACTCCTTGCAAGATACCAGAAAGTATCACCCATGGATCTCATCCAGAAACAGAACAGGATGCCTGCTCTGATACCAATTGAAATTCTGGTATAGTCAGAGTTCAAATGTTCTACACGAAGTCATGACATCTGATCCAACATTGTTCCTAATACAGCAAGACAGTTAGGAAAAATAAAACCCAGTACTCATATGCACACAGTCCCAGATGTCACGACATCTGCTAATCTACCACCATGGATAGAAGAACATCCAGTTTTGCCCATCTAGTACAAAGACACAATAGAGATCAAACATAGCCCTTTTGTTTATTGATCCTGCCCAATTATCAGCATGATGTCTCAACATTGATTTGAACATCACCTGTTCCAACATTACAAAAGGATGAACTGTAACAGACCAACCAGTCCACCAGTAACAACAATCAATAATGAATGTCATAACATTCTATTTTGCAATCAGACTGCAGGCTATGTGTTAGGTCTGTTATTCCCTTCATAAACAGACTAAAACCAGACTGAGTTATAACATACAGAAGGTAAAAACACCAGTAATTGTTAACCCAGTTCGGTACAATATTACCTACTCTGAGGGCATACCAAGCCAGGAAGAAGATCCACTATTAGTAGTATTAATTCAGAGTTAAACTCCCCCGTTTACAACTCCTCACTTAATCCCTACCCAATGCAATCTATACCCAGGCACTCCTAGATAGAAACCTCCAGTTTCCATTCCTATCACTACAATTACCATGTAATGCTTAGATAACTTGAACATGCTTCACAACTTCGTTCAAGAACATAACCACTCTTGCCTACAGGCTTTGAGTTACAAATAATCTCATGCTTTCAAGCACTGAGAAACACCTGGTAACCTTCCCACAGGTTGGGAGGTTTACCTCTCACACACACCCCTAATTTTTACATTGTTTGAGGCTTACAAAACCTAGGTTACAATCTGCTATTTATAACCTAACCACCAAACTGGATTTGGGCCTTCAGAAATCGGAGCAAATCTTTCCTTTGTTGTTACAGAGCTGGCAGAATTCTTTTGCTTCAATCAAGGTCTTCAATCTTTTATTTCCTAAAAGATCTCCATATTTGGGAACTGCATATTCACCAAATATATTCACCAAATCTTCTGATTGAATCTTCAGGATCTCCACACAGGAGTTAGGATATTCACCAGATCTCCTAATTAATCACAAACCAAACCAGAATTAACTGATTCAGTTTTATACACATGTGAGATGTCACAGTCTCAATGTTGTGACATCTTACATGACATGTTGGTCCAGATGTTGAACTTCTTCAACCCAACATATTAAAACAACAGAGGTGATTACATTATTTGTTTTACAAAATTAATGTCAATCTTAAGGTACTAACAAAATAGATAAAGTACTCGGAGAGGATTAGGACCCTCATGCTTATGTATCCTTATAGTGCAATAAGGAACTTAGAGCTCCATAGTTCATAGAACCAATGGTGGGAGATGAAAGAAGTTATGATAACAAATATGGTTTGAATCAAATGATAGTGTGGTTTGACTCCAAAAAAGGGATGAAATCTAAACCCAAGAGAAAAACTGGTATGAACCAATATGTGGGGAGCCTAAGGCGTGTAACCACTATATGGTATGGCCGAAAATAAAGGGAATTAAGTGTTTGCCGATGAGACAAACGACTATCGGTTCAAAGGAAGATGTTGGATGGAGCTCAAAGAAATAGTGTATTTGGATCAAAGAGATAGTATATCACATGGAGTGAATGAAGATAAAATATTTTGAATAAAGGTAGTGAATAGTGAATGATTGGAAAAAAGGGGAAGAATAAATAAATATGCCCGCAGAGGTATTCTCACCATACAATGAGAAAGTCAGAGCTCCGTAGTTCAGAGAACTAAGGTGGAACAAAGACAACAAGAGATTGCTAAGGAAAGAGAGATGGTAATGAAAGACGAAGAAGTCTTGACAGTCATCGGATATGAACCATACTAAAGTCTATGAGTAAAGGTGAATACAATGACCAACTGGGTCATTCGTCCCATACCCAAAGATATTCATAATGAGTTAAGAAATTCTCCACTCTCACTCTTTCTTTACTACTTAAGGCTCATGACATGTGATGCTCTTCATGACCTTCAAGTTACTGAAGAAGACTCTCCTTGCTGCTTCTTATGATGAATAGTAGTCAATCATTTGATTCGAATTGCACTAAAGTTTATAAATAAAGATGAATACCTTGAGCAAGTGGGTCATTCGTCCCATACCCAAGGATATTCTAGATGAGTTAAGGAGTGCTTCACTCTCATCATTCTTTGTTACTTAAGGCTCATGTCGTGTAACTCTTATCATGATTAGCAAGTGTTGATGTAGCTTATAAAGAGAGTCTTGACAATCATTTGATTCAAATTGTGTTAAAGTCTATGAATAGAGGTGAATATGATGAATAACTGAGTTATTTGTCCCGTACCCAAAGATATTTAGAATGAGTTAAGGAATTTTCCACTCTCACTCATTCTCTATTACTTAAGGCTAATGTCACACAACTTGGATTATGATTGATAAGTGTTGACCTCTGTTGTGCTTGAGAAGTAGTCCACTTTGTCTTGTACTGACTTTCATTGAATGAAGTCTTGAACTCTTGATCTTGAATCTTGAGGTCTTTAGTTCTCAAGATCCCAGTACAACTTGAACACAAGGGACTTGTCTTATCAAGTGATCAAGGGCCTTTTGATCACTTGAATAGACTTGGGAAATTAAGCATAGTGCAAAAGATTTGGTTGATCAAAATGACCTTTGATCAACACAACCAATGAGAATGGAAATGATCAGAATCAAGTACATAACATACCTAAAGATTAATCAATTGATCAAATGATTTTACAAATCTTAAACTAGGGGAACATACAATGGTTAAGGTATAATAAATACAAAGTCTTATATCACGTGTAATTAACTTATCAAGAATGGATTTGATCAACTAATCAAGGATAATGATCATGCTAAAAACATATTAAGCACCTGAGATCATTTAAAAAAACTAAGGTCATACAAAATTAGGATTAATATGCATCAACCATAATCTCTAGTTTGTCATTAATGAAATTAAAGGAAAATCTAATAACACTAAGTACAATTAAAGTCTAAAAATTTACCATAACATGAGTTATACATTTTGATGTGTATTTTTAACTAGGTAACTAATGTATATATTTTCTAAACTAAACTAATTTTTTAAATTTCTAATTAATTAAACTAATGTATTTTCTAAACTATACTACTGATAGTATATATTTTCTACTAAACTAACTAATATATTTTCTAACTAAGTAAACTAATAGTATATATCTTCTAAATTAAGTGACTAATGTTCTAAGTAAACTACTGAGTGCACTTTCTAAACTAAAGTTATGATCATAGTTTCTAAGCTATGATCATAGTTTCTATTGAATGCATATATTTCCCAAACTAAAGCTATTATGTTATACTTTCTAAACTAAGGCTACTTATATATTATTTTCTAATCATAGACTAAAGTGTGGTTTCTACTAAAGGCTATTGTGTTAATTGTTTAAGTATAGACTAAAGTGTAATTTCTAGGTTAATGCTATTAATTTTTTTTTTGAAGTATATAGATTTCTAACTAAGGCTACTGTATATTATTCTAACTAACTAACGTATAAACTAAAGCATCATTAAAAGAAAAGCTAATGTTTATATATTTCTAAGACTAAAGCTAATGTGTATTTTTATGACTAATGATACATATGTATGTATTCTCTAGCTAAATTACAGTATGGTTTCTAAACTAAATTATCTCTTTTATATATTTTTCACTAAGCAACATGAATATACAAATGTGACATGATGTAAAATATATAATAAAAAAAAAAAAAACTAGTACTAATATACACTATCATAAAAATACAGAACCGTGACAAGACAAACATACTGTGACAAGAAGCAAAGTTGTATTTGCAGAAAAAAATGCAAAACCGCTCGAAATCAAATTTCACACCAAACTCACGCGATTCAAATTATTTTCAAACGCAATTGCAGAATTAACACCAACATTACTCGAATTCGATTCCGTAACAGATCCGTTTCGGTTCGGAAATCACGTTTTGGTTTAATAAGCTCAGTTTCAGATTAAGCATAATTCTATTTCAGATTGGTGTGTGTTTTGGATTCGCTTACGGTTCATAACTCGTCGGTTCTAAATTGTTTTTTCAACTCAGTTATGAACTTGCACCGCTTCAGTTACCGTAAACGTTTCAATTGCGGTTCCGTAACTCGCAAACCAAGTGTTAGGTGAAATGTTTCAACCAAATTTTGCTTTCTTTTTGACTTGTTTCAGCTACATTGCAGATTTTATTTCTCACTGTTTTGGATTATGAATCAATTCATCTAAGGGTTATGATTTTTCAATAGGATTTTTATGAGGTTTTGGAGTAGTAACGAATTTTTTGGCGGTTTCTTGTGGTTCATGGTGGATTTTCGAGGAAGGTTGGAATTGATGATGGTGAAGGTCAAATTTTGGTGCTGAATTTTATATAATTTGTGTTCATGACAAGATTTGGATTTTCACGGTAATCGTCCACTCAAGATGAAAAGTAAGACAAATACATAAACAAGCATGCAAATATGACTCAAACATGCAAGCAAGCATAAAAGGCATAAACAAGCAAACATTCATGGAATGATAAATAGAGTTTGAGGCTTACCGACCAGAGACCCTCCGATAGTTCTTCTATGGCGGCGCAAATTCAATCCGGTAAGCAATTCTTTATGTTCACTTGTTAATTCTTCTGATTCAATCCCTCTTCATCTCTTCTTCATCCCCTTTCTTTTCTTCAATTTGTTTTTTTATTGTTGTTGTTGATTCTTTTGATGCTTGAATCATGAAAAACTATGACGTGAAGTGTGGTGAAAGTTTATGCTCAAGTTGATTGAAATTTCAATGTGAAGTTTCAACAACCATGGATTTAAGCTTATAGTGAGAGAAAGTTGGAGAATGGAGAATGGAAAGTGAAAACTTGAGAGAAAGTGGAGAATGAGTGAAATCAAAAAGTGAAGAAGCTCCCCCTTAATGGGTGAGTGATGAATGATTATATAGAACTATGTGAAGGATGATTAGAGGTTGATAATTGGTTAGAAGTTAGTTGTGGTTGTTTTGGGCAATTGCCAAAAGTGGTTAGAAGTTATTTAGTGGAAGTTTAAGGTAGTTAGGATGGTTAAAACATGAATATATGTGAATTTACGTGCATGTGCATATGCTGAATTTTTAATGAATGTGGGGGAAATTGAATGAATTTACATGACATCACTTGAATACATGCTTGGATATTTATATGGTATGAATGAATGACTTATAGATACATTTGGATTGATGTTCGTGGATGAAATGATGTATTACATGAATGTTGAATTTTTTTTAATGCACATGATTTATGGGGTTTTACTTGTTGTATAGAAATGAAATGAGAATGATGCATAGTATGGAATTTGTATTTATGGTATATGCATAACATGCTGAATTTTTGTTACCTTAACATTGAATTTGACTTGTTTTTGGATGATTTTGCATATGATGTAAATGTATGTGCATGTGCTGAATTTTAGAAGTGAATGTAATTTCTAACTTGTTTTTATTGTTTTCTTTGCAACATGGTACATGGTAATGGAGCATGAACAAGCATAGTCAAGAATTGAGTATTAATGAAGACTATTGAAAAGCTTGGAATTATTATTATTCTTTTGTGTATGAAAACTATGTAATATGCTTGTAATGACACAAAGTGATGTAAAGTGAAGTCATGTAAATGTAACGACAATATTTAGTGACTTTTGGATCTTATTTATATGGATTGAAAGACCATGAATATGTATGAAAATGAATTTCAATGAATGCTTAGGGAATTTACCCATGAAGTGAAATTTGACTTGGTGAATCACTTAGAAATTGAAAATGTATCGAAAAATTGAAAATGCGAGTTAGATTGAATGACTTACAATACATGTTATGTAAAAAATGCAAAATGCGTGAATGATGTAATGACTTAAAGAGGAAGGATGAGTAGGTTTAGGAATGCCTATGATAGTGGTCAAACGTCTGGTCAACAATATCGACTCAGTTGTCCAAAAGTCAACCACTTCTTTACTTTTCATTTTTCAAATTCAAGATACTTCCTTATTTAAGCAAAACATCATCAGTAAAGAGCCTTTGACCTAATTTTTGCAAATAAAGATAGAATGATGAGATGTAGATGAAATGAATGTTTCCTAAATGCATGTAGATGAATAAAATCGTAAACCGGGTAGAAAATGAAAAAAGTGGGGGCAAATTTTATGGTATGACACGCCGATGATAAGTCCATACATTTCTTCGCAACTGTAAAGAAGTCGACAGAGTTCTAGTGGATAGAAGAATATGAGAGGGCATTTATGGAGCTGAAACAATTCATGTCTACCCCACTGATCTTGGTCCTTCAGAAGGAAAATTCACCCCTTACCTTGTACTTAGTAGTGTCCGAGAAAGTTGTTAGCTCAGTATTGGTTCGAGACAGTGATGGAGATGAAATGCCGGTTTATTTTTTCACCAAGGTTCTCAAAGGAGCTGAAGTCCGTTATCAAAAGATCAAACGATTAGCTTTGGCAATAGTAATCACCGTCAAAAAACATACAATCATAGATAAAATATTAGAGATGTTAGTCTCCCCCTTACAAATATGGAGAATATACCCTAGCCCCTTAAGAGTATAATTCTCCCTAAAGGAGAAAGATATAACATGCAATGGTGGGGGCAATCACTTTGAGGGGGTTTAATTAAGCCCCCAAACTTTAACAATTGCACTTGAATATCCATATAATTTTAACTTTGAACCCTCAATAATGTTTTATTTGCACCATTTGTTCACTTGGTCTTGAATTTAGTTACTTTTGCACCTCTATACCTAGGGCACCGTCTATATAAATTGCACTTTGAACCCTTAATTTTTTTATTTGTATCATTAATTTATTTAATCCGAAACTTATTTATTTTTGCAACACCTAGCTAAGGGTTCTGACTCTACCACCGATAACACATCAAACACATATGCCATGTAAAACATATAAAGAAAGGGAAGAATAAGAAGTAGAAGAGGAAACTAACATATTTTATTCCATGCAAGATCATTTGTAAATAATTGTACCTAGAAGCATATATTCCCATAGTATCTAATAGAACTATATAAACATACCTGCAAGATCATTTGTTAAATCTGAATCATACTAGTTTTTAATCTGAGTTACCTTAAGCTCTTTTGTAATATTACTTTTTTGTGTGCTTTACTAGTTTTTAGTAATCTCACAATCTTGTCATTATTTAGAATTTATCTTACAAAGGATTTCGTGAGATAATATTGTAAAAGAATGCTTAAGTTTTGAAATACTTTTCATTCATCATCCAAAATAATAATTTGATAAAGTTGATAAAGAAAAGTAAACATAAAAATCATAAATTGAGGAATACAGACAGAGACGTTGCTTGGAGAAGACCTAATTTAAATAACGTGAGAAAGTTTTAACCATATTTTAGACGAACGTCATTATTTTGCTTATTATATATGTTTTAGTTAAATCTGTCTCAAATCTATACTAAAGTTTCAGACAAATTTGAGTCGAAAGATATTATTATATGTTTAAGTTAAATCACTTCCAAATTTGTAAATTTTTTTTGGTTGGATTTAGGAAGAAATCCTTTTTTTTTACTTATTATTATATTATATGTTTATGCGAAATAGTCCCAAATTTGCATGATAGTCTGAGACAAATTAGAAACACACTTCATTATTTTTTTATTATTATATTTTTCACCCGTCTTCTTCAAATGAAAGGTAAGGTAACATAGAATATTGTTCTGGTTGGACATTTATTTATTTATTTGTCTTTATACTTTAAAGTTTCTTTGAGCCATTTTTATGAATTGGGATAAAGTATCTTCTAATTGGTTGTCGACTTTAAGAAATTCCTTAATATTATCCTTGACTTTGGTTGTTTTTCCACATAAAGTAAAGACAATATTTCTATCACAAATTATATGCATTGGAGAACATATTACCTCTTTGAAAGTTATCCATATAGATTGCTTCTTTGTTTTCACTTTCAGGAACACACTTGACATTTAAAAGTTACCCATATTAACGAATAAAAAGCAAATAATTAATAAAAAAAAAGAAGCAATTTGTGTAAGTTTAGAATGCCATTTTTAATAATAAAAAAAATGAGAAGGATATAAAATGAGAAATTAATCGTGGGTAACAATGACATAATTTGAATGGGTTATTAGTCGAGGGTTATTAATCGAGAAATCCAAGAGAATGTTCATCGAGAAATCCCTCTCCCTCCAATGAGAATTATATTTAGCACATAAAAAATAATCAATAATATTTTTCCGGCTAATGAGAAGTAGCAACAAAATGTAGAATAACAGTAATAGGAAAATTTAATTAGTTGAAATATGTCTTAAAACCTTAAGTGATATAAAGAGGAAGAAAATATATTTTCATTATTCTATTAACTTCACAATACAATTGATAAATGGTAACAACGACATGTAAGCAGGATGAGTGTCATGTCGTTAGAAAATGCTCTCAATTTTGAAGGACTAAAATCCTAAAATAAATAAATAAAGGGACTAAGACAATCTGTATTAAAATTAGGGGAGAGACTAAAATTGAAAAAGCAGGATGATAGGGGGATCAAAGTTGCAATTAAGTCAAATTAATTTAAATGTGTTGCTTTTAAGTTTGTTTATGTTTATCCGCCTCTTAATCATTTTGGATATAAAAAATGCTATGAGTATTAACCTTTTACCTTATGTGCTCAAATACTCTATCTTTTTGGAATTCAACCAAATGTCAAAGCTACGTTCTTCATATTTAATAGGATATTTAATACCACCTCCCTATTTGAACTTGTATAGAAAATTAATATAGAGTTTGTAGTCTCTGACTTTTAAGACTAAAGATGTCTAGATGAGGGCTTGACTTTTCAACAAAATATTTATTTTGTAAATTATTAGGCTTAATTGCAAAACTTTTAAAATAAAATTAATATATTGGAAAACTTTTAAAATAAGATTAACTAAATATTATTCCTGCTCAAACTTTTATAGAGAAATTTACTCTTTGTCAACCCTTAACATGGAGCTTTACTCATGCTTTACCTTTAACAAGGAGATTTATCCATTACTAAATCTTTGACATAATTTTCTATAATGAATTTTACTCATTTATATTCACATTCTCTTATTTATATAATAAAAAAAATCAATATAAATAATAATATAATATTACTACAACTATAAATAATGATAATAATAATAATAATAATAATAATAATAATGTTACTTTGTTTAAAAACCTAAGGTTCAACTCCTCCTCTGTCTTCAAAGAAAACCTAAGTTTAACTCAACTCCCCATAACATTGAACCTTTTCTCTCGATCCTTTCCTTTTCAATGTTCAGTTTCCTTTAAACCCTTTCAATTAAAATTTTTTCTTATTCATTTCCTTCCGTTTTTAATCTATTTTCTATCTAACCTTAGAGACATTCAAGTTCAAACCCTAACAATGATTTGTAGTTAGAGACACAACACCTATTCAATATCAGTATCAATATGGAACTTAATAATCAAACTACCCATCATTTGAACCTTCAATTTCAATTCGTTATATCGCAAATACGCAATCCATAGTTCCACAATCCGTAGTTCCGCAATCAGGTGCTCCATAATCTGTCAATTTGAAGGTAATATTGTGCTTTATGTTTTCACAATATTCTTTTTGATTTTGACAGAACTGTTATGCTTTCTGATTCTGATACTCAATTGATAAGGTGTTTTTCTTTTTTACAACATTAGTCTTATTTGAGTATATTATTCTATAATCATTTGATTTTTTTGTCTAAGTTCAAGTTCTTGATATATTCTTGTAAAAGAGTGCCTCTGGTGGACATGGTGATAAACACCAAGAAACCATTACTTGCTTCATCTTGGAATGGATATCAGGCAAGAAGAGAGACAAGGTTTGGTTGATGCTGTTAGTTTTGTTCCTATGATTCGGAGTTTCAGGAATGTTGATGTTGTTGGTAAGGCTGATTGGATGACATACTTAGGATCTCCTAATGTTGTCATCACTCAATGTAATTATGCCATTAAGCTTAAATTAGATAGTGGATGGAGTTGGTTTATCACTTTGAGTGCATGTGATTATCCTCTGATTACACATGATGGTATGCAAATTTTGATTTTGGGCATTTCTGTGAGTTTGTGCCTTTTATTTGATTGATGATGTTTGAGTATGGTGCGAATTGGAAATTTGGACATTTTGTTATGTTATAAACTAATGAACGTATCTATTCAGTGTTAATTTTGTTGTTTGTGTTGTGTGGTGGCTTTGTACTCAATGGAAAGGTTTTGCCATTGTTTAGTAGTTGTGTTTCAATCTCAGTTTTTGTTCCTTATTTTTATCATTTTCTTGATCAAGTTCGATTATTTTAAGAAACTTGGTGTGTTTGTCTTCTTTATCAGATTTATCCCACCTTTTCTCCTCAGTCAATAGAGACCTCAATTTCATTGATCAGACTAATGACCTTGTATGGAAGAGTATGAAAACCTTTGCTAAATCTAACTTCTACTTTGTGGCACTTATTCCTTGATTCCTAGATTATTTATCTATTAAATTGTGCATGAGTGACATATTCCAGCCTATTGTAGTTAACCCGGGAACATAATTAGCAAGGAGAAGTAAAAAAATTCAAGCTATGGAGAAGAGGGAAACACCATATGCACTCAAACTCGTCACTAGTAAATCTCCTTTCTTAGTGCAACAAATATAAGCATCATATTGTCACCTTATTTATTGAAAATGACAACTGCATAAGAATGAATATTGAATTTAACTTTTAAAATGAAAACTACATAAGAATGGATATTTAATGTTTTTCACGCCATGCAGGTTCACCGTAGGTCACCTTGAGCCGACCTTTTCTAGGGTTCTGCATTTTTGGTTGGGATAATATACCAATTACCGTGGGACACCTTGAGTCGACCTTTTCTAGAGTTCTGGATTTTTGGTTGGGATAATGTACCATGAACGCTACTAATGTATTTTACAAATGTTAAGTTATCTCAAGAAGAATACTTTTAGTCGGTCATTTAAAATGCACCAGAATTTAGGAATATAACAATAAACGGTGACTTATGATATATGGTACGAGACAATCCTCCAAAGATAGAACCTTTCTTCCTTAATACACAAAACCAATTTTTTTATGGAACATAGCATATATTAGAGTTGATATATGATATATTGTAGTGAATGAAGGCCATGATGACTCTCTAACTCAAGGCATTATGATGACAAACTGTTACATCTTTATGTTTTTAATTACTATTACCTTGTCAAGAGCTATTTCCAGCAATATATATGCTAACTTCCTAAAGGTCATATTATGAATCCTTTATCAATTCTGTGTTTTGAAATGACTATAAAATATATTCACCTTCCCTTTTTCTATAATATAGGTTATTTCAAGTGTTATAATTGATATGTACATTGGAGAAAGTGCCATGTTAATAAGAGAGATGATTGGGTATGCATGTGATCACCATGTGATATTCTTGTGTTTATTTATCTTCCTATAGGTTTATCAAATTGAAATAAGTTCTAAATCTCTTATGTTTTCTTAGCCCTACGTCATTTTTATAGATGAGATTGATGCCATTGGTGGTCGTCCTTTCAGTGAGGGAACAAATGCATATCATGAGATTCAGAGAACATTAACAGAGCTGTTTAATCAACTTGATGGTTTTGATCAACTTGGAAAGGTATATCTTATTTATCTACTCTCTTTGACTTGATTTGTAAATAACCATCATGTGATTGGGATCAAGTGGTTAATGAGTTTCACTTATGAACGAATAGTTCGGGAGAACATGAGTTAGAATCCTGTATTGAATAATTCTTAGCCAGCTACCTCTTAGATGAACTTTGGATTACTTGCGGAGGAGTTGCAACATATTTTTCTTTTTTGATAGTAGATAGATAAGTAAATAGCTCAATTTAGATGCACGTATATATATTTTGTAATTCTCAATTTTGATCTCTTATAAAAATATATTAATATTTTCTTTAATTGTGATAAATAAATAAATATTTATGTAGGGGTGTCAGTGTTCTATATTTTTGTGTCATGTATTTATGGTGACCATGTCAGAGTCTTTGCATCATTGATCAAAACAAAACATAAGCACTATGTTTGATACCATATATGAAATTCTTCTTGTGGTAGTGTGTATACTAACTATGACATAATTAAATTCCATATCATATACTTTTAGACAGGGATTTGTATTTTTCACATTTTTTTATGTCTTTGAACTTTCAAAGACCTTTTCTTAATGTCTTTGAATGTTAAAGCATTTGCACAAGTGATGGAAATGTTAAGAAGTGACTTTTGAGCTCATCGTTTATCAAAAAAATAATTTTCTATTTCATGACCTTTTTCTATTTGTAAAGTTCATAATCAACACTTTTTTGGTGTTAACCATCTGATTCCTAGGGGAAGGGGTCCTTAATAATTCGGAGTATGGTTGGCAAGTAAGTAAAGGTGGGCCAAGAATGCTTCCACTTAGAATTCAAACTCGGGTTCTTTTGAAAATTCATTTTGAAGTCGATTTCATTAACCACTTGAGCCTAATCACTTGGTTAAAATTAACATTTTTACAAATATATGATATTTAGCAGAGTTTTTTCCCCTTCATTATGTTATGTACTTCAAATGGCACATATAAGAATCAACCTTTTCTCATTATTGATGTTTTTGTTTGAATGACTGTTCCGCTAAATTCTTGATGATCCATTGATAATGACTTTTCCCTCAGAATTTCTATTGTAGGCTAAAATTAAAATGGAAACTAACCAACCTGATGTACTTGAGACCCTGCTCTCCTACGACCTGGAAGATTGGATCAAAAAATATAACTTCCATTGCCAAATGAAAATTCTTAAGACTCATGTTGCTGGAATTGCTTATTATGGTGACATAGACTACAAAGTTATTGTGAAGCTTGCAGAGGAAAGTCCATATGGCTTCTATTACATTAATTAACATTTTCTAAATGTATAATGTATTATAGTTACATAATTTCCAGGGTTTTAATGGAGCTGATCTCCTAAATGCGTGCACTGAAGATGAAATGTCACCAAAGTGTAATGTTAATCTTGAAACAGATGGACTATGTGCATAAGAAATCAAGATTTAAGAGTTGGAGAGGGGGAATGCATTTTGGCTAGTATTGTTTTAGAGTATTTTATATTTATGGTGGATCCTCTAATGGTGTTGTAAATCAGTGGGAAGATATTCATCCATCTTGCTTTAATTTTAATAATGTTGTATGTTCTATAATGTCTCATCTCGACAATTCGAGCGGGATATCTAGCTTATTCTTTTTGGATTATGAATATGATTTTAATTTTCCACTCTCCAATCCATAGTTCCTTGACATCTTTTATATTATAGAGTGGATATTGGATGTTTGTTGGTCTTGCATGCGCACATGCATGTGTTACTAACTTGCTAACTTTGATAGGGATGAATATTGATAAGTGGAAGTGCGGAGTAGTCATCCTCCAATAGTCCATTGTAACTGTTATTATCACCTATTGTATTATCCAAGAAGTAATAAGTAGGAAATTATGTCGTTGTTAACCGACCTATAATTTGAAGATATTATTATTATTATGTGAAATACATGACATTTCAAGATATTATTATTATTATTATTATTATTATTATTATTCTTGCTCAATTCAGTATGGAATAAAAAATGATATTACTTACCACTGCTACTAAATAAGCAAATTGGTTGAGGTGTTTGTTAGCAGAGATACTCCTATGGAAAAAAGAAATGTCAGTAGTTTTGATCCATTGCAATAGTGACAAGAGTATTGAAAATATTGAGAACGTTTATTACAAAGATTAAATGAAAAATTAGTCACTAGGACAACAGTGAGTTTATCCCATTTTATATTTCTTACAACGATTAAAATAATTTGAGTAAAATAAAAGATATTTTATTTTTCTTAAAAAATATTATTTTGTATTTTTAGTTAGTGAATAAAAAGCAAATAATTAATAATAAAAAAAGAAGCAATTTGTGTAAGTTTAGAATGCCATTTTTAATAATAATAAAAAAATGAGAAGGATATAAAATGAGAAAGTTGTTAAAGAGTGTGGTTGTAATTGGTCCATTCCAACTCCTGTTGCATCGTAACAAAGTGCAGAATAAGATGCTGGATTGTTGTTTTATTGTAGCATATAATTAACATTAAGTTAATAAGATGCTGGATTGTTGTTTTATTGTAGCATATAATTAACATTAAGTTAATTTGAAGTGGATGAGTTATATAACGAAACAAAACATCCAAGCAAGTGTTGATTCAGTTTTGCGTTTTGGTAATAATGAATGTTATGTGACCATTAATTGATGCTAATATGAAGCAGTCAGTAGGGGATGGTAATAGGAACAAGTGAAGCAGAGTCAGTAACAAAAATTCAAAGTTTGTTGTGGAAACTAGCAAGTCATTTTCTTGTAATAATATAATAAGGGAAAAGGAAATTGTTGTAAGTTGAAGTTCAAAATGGAGCCAGGCAAGTTTAAGTCCCACATCGGGGAGGCAAATAAGAAACAGAGGAAATATGCAATAAAAACAGAAGCAAGCTAAGGGAATAAGCATACCTTTCTCGGCCTTTTGGCTAAGATCAAGTGTAGTATCTGTTCTTATCAGTTTAATATCTGATATGTGGGCCAATGGTCCACACGATATTAAATTTATTTCTTGAGGGGAAGAGGCCACCACAGTAGCTTGCTATTGGGTCTCTTGCGTGTCGCTTTTGCGTTGCACTAAAGCAATTGCTGGCGCACCCCACCAAATCTAAACCAATCTTTTTTAACTTAGTTGCATTGTAATTCTCTTTCTCCAATTAAAATTAATTACCTAATATTTCTTTATTTAATTTAATTCAGATTATTGTTCTTTTTATCTATAGTCAAATTTTATCTCTAAAATTATAATTAACTAGTAAAATCAGACAAATCTTACACTTGTTGTCAATTTTGAAATTGTAAGATGTGGGACTAGTATGTTGCGAATTTGCAATTTCATGGGAGATAAAACTTCTATTATAATAGAAAATAGAAACATGATATTCTTATGGGATATTTGCAATTTCATGGGAGATAAAACTTCTATTATAGTAGAAAATAGAAACCCGATATTGTTATGGGATGAGACGTTTTATTCTTCATTCTCTCTCTCTCTCCTCACTTAAAGTTCCTCACGCACTAATAAATTGGTATCAGAGCTCCGGTTAGTTTCTTGATCGTGTTCTCAAGAAACACACGTCAGTGATCGTGTTTCCGAGATTGTGGGTTATTAATCGTGTTTGCTTCAAAGATAAATGGTAACAACGACATTCCAAATTCTCTAGATAGGTAGATTTTGGTTTCTTGACAAATAAGTCTTTGAGCAAAGCTTGGTAAATATAATTGTAGAGGCTGAAATCTCTAAAAAAACTTTACGACAAGATATGCATTTTGAACACTTTGCAGTTGAGGAACTAATTGTTGAAATTTCTTCTTGAGCTCTAGAGGAAAAGTCCATTGAAGAGTAAATACTTGATGAAAGATATCCAACGATAATAGCTCTTATTGAAGCCACAAAGATGATGATAATAGTGACAAAAAGCATAAACTCTCACTCAAACAAGACGAAAAGAAAATTCTAGGATGAATGAAAGAGAGAAGAGAGCGTACCTTATTTAACTTTATCTAAAAGTGTTTTAAATATAATTTGAAAAAGAAATATCATAATTGATTAGAGGAATTTGATCCAAATATATTTGATTTGAGAAGTTTTCCAAATTTAGCCTTTTAATCGATTAAAAGTCCTTGTTAATCGATAAAATATTCATGGAGATTTGAATTCTTCACTAATTATGATTTTGAATAGATTTGATGAAGATTTTCTTGAGGATGTGATTTCTTAGTTTTAACCTATTTTTTCGTTTTATTATGCAAAACATCAAATTTGTTGACAAATTCTAAATCTTCTTCATCATCATCAACAAAACGACCAATAATAACAAAAACAAAACCAAGAGAATCCTACAACTAACATTAATAAATTACTTTCATGCTTTCTTAACTAACATTAAACATTTTTAACAAGGAATTATTAGAGAATACATTAAGAAACTAACCTTGAAATATTTTCCTGCTTTTGATTTCATTATTATTGTTTTCAATATGTTACGTTTAAATTTCAGCACTTTCATCCAAGATGGATAGTTGTGACATTCATGTTTTAATTTACTAGTTAGAGTCTCACGTGGATCACTAATGTTTCATGTGGATTGATGAGTTGACAATATCTTGACTTTTGTTAATTTTTTAATGGACGACAAAGATTCATTACTTAATTGTTTCATCAAAATGGTCCTAAATAAAAAAAATAGTTTATCCCTCAATTTCCTGTAAAAATGAGGTTGTATGTTATAAAAAACTTTTAAAAAAATTTGAAAGGTGATAAAATGTAGTTCCTGAGATTCAAAGTCGTGTTCTCTAAATCCTTTATCCATCGGTTTCTAGCTCAATCGTGGTAATATGTTATAATTTTTTATAAAGAAAATTAAAAGTTGTTAAAATATAGTTTTTTATAGATGTATATTCATGTAATATTTTATAGTTTTTTATAGGTGTTAAAATACTTTATTCATGAAAACTATATTGTTACCATCAAATGATAGATGTATATTCATGAAAACTATATTATTACCATCAAATGATAGATGTGTATTCATGAAAACAATATTGTTACCATCAAATGATAGATGTGTATTCATGAAAACTATATTGTTAAAAAAAGTTTTTGAAGCCATCATATTACATCTAAGATGATTAGTCATATAACAAAGGTTAGACTCTGATGTCACGTGTTGACTAAGTGACTCCAAACACAAGGGGGGGGGGGGGGGGGGATTGTGTTGATTGAAAAATAAAGTTCAACTGTAAAAAAATTTAAGTTAGTTTTATAAAGCAAAAACATATTAAAGAGTGGAATATTTAAATCGAAGAATATTCGAGAGATTAAGAGAAGGAAATGCCACTGAAATAAATAAAGAGTATAAAGATAGAGGGAAAAGGGAAGAGATAAATGCACAATAAATTGATACAGATTTGACTTGACCACTTGGCCTACTCATGTCCCAATGCGTTTCCTCTTGAGAATTTCACGAAATAAAGATATGATTTTGTTTACAGGTTATACCCACAAGTATTATTACTACCAAATAAGGGATTTAACACTGGCTAATCCCCAATCAAGCAAGATATTTTATACGAGTTAATCTCCAAACCAAAAAGAGATTTTATACTGGCTAATTTCCAAACCAAACAGAGTTTTTCACCGGTTGGGCTCAAGAACCAAACACCGATTTTGACATGCTAATCTCAATAACCAAATAATATTTTTTCACATGTTGGACTCAAGAACTAAATAGAGATTTTCACTAGCTAATCTGAAAAATGAAAAATAATTTTTTTTTGGCTGAGCTCACGAACCAAACAAATATTTTTACTTGATAATCTCAATAACTAAACATAGACTCATTTCAAAGATATTACAAAAGTGACCAAAACCTCTTGAATAAACTACACGATAGACATCACATAAGTACAATAAAAATATCAAATATATTTTTTCTATCTCTACACTAAGGCAACTTTGAAGAGGAATATAGTAGAAAGTAGAAAAAATGATTTCAAATTCAAATTATGGTGTAAATTAAATAAGAAGTCCATTATTTCTATGAAAAGAATTTGATAAAAAAATGAAAAGAACCACAAGCCTTTTTAATGTCTTAATCGATTAACCCTAATTGTTAATCGATCAGACAAGCCAAATTTGGAAGGTTTTTGAACTACACCATCATTAACGGATTAAAGTTTTCACTAATATATTGGAGTCTTTACAAATCTGTTAATATATTAACTATAATAGTTTCATCGATTATCCATTGTAAAAAGTCCTCATAATTGATTAAACAAGAAAATATTAATCTATTAACCATAATTCACTACTACAAATAACACATGTTATATCGGACGCAAAATGGATTCGACCTAGGTTACAATGTAGAGGCAACGAAGGGTGACATGAAAAATGAGAATATTATCCATCAGTTTAAAAATAGCCGAGGGGTTAGTTTAAATGGTCATGGATTTGAACCCCAACAATAGCTATTTTATATTTTCCAAACTAGCCTATATACCTCTCTATTTAATAACAAAACTGATATATATACATCTCTGTTTAATTTGAACCCCAACAATAGCTATTTTAAGAAGAAGTAGCAAGTGATTAGAATGAAAGAGAGAGTTATCAGAAAGAGAAAGAAAGGAAGGGAAGAAAGAAAGAGGAATACGAGAAGAAGAGGCCGGAAGGAAGAAGAAGGACAAAGCTCATGATCATCACCACCAATCATCTCATTTCCATCATCTTCCTATTCAATCTAAGGTGAGTTACTAAATATTTGACATAATTTTCTATAAGGAATTTTACTCAAGCACAATCTTTAATAGGATGACTAACCCAAAATCTATCTTTTGAGAGAGATTTTTTTCATGCTCAGTTTTGAAAGCAAGCTTCACCTAAACTGATCCTTTTGATAAGGAATTTTACTCATTCTCAAATCATAATCGGGAGCTTCACTCATACCGAACCTTTGATAAGGAGTTTTACTAATGCTTATTTAAGTTTATGCACGATCTCTAAGAGGGGGGGGGGGGGGGGGGGGGGATGAATTAGATTTATTGGACTTTTCTCGATTTGAAGTGTTAACACTCATTTTGTTATTTTTCAGAATTGATATGAAAGTTAATATGCTGAAACATAAATGAAGAAAGTAAAGGACACAATGATGTATATTGATTCCCCTCACTCCCTGTGATATATTTTCAACTATATGAGATCTTTGTACAAGTCATCTACCAAGAGCTATCCTACAATCTTCTAACATAAGCAACATAAGAGAAAAATAAAACAATAATTTCTTTTTCAATCTCTTATTTCCAACAATCCTGGATAACAAGGTATACAGAAATTTGAGTTTGTAACAAAAGTTATAGCTCTTGATTCAATTATATATTAATTGATCTTCTCTTTGTATTGATCACAATCCAAACATATACACCTAAGTGCTCAGAATAATATGATTCCAAATTTAATGAATATATATGAGAGTTCATGCAAAATAACGTGTGAATTATGACGGTTAGTTAAGGCCGCCACATTTTATGGTGGATTAAGTCGGTTTTACAAAATGATGTAATATTAGTAATAAAACCGGCACCATTTACTTATTTAATTTTAAAAAATCACACATGTGTAGCACCCAGTTTTTCACATATACTTTTTTTCCTCATTTATATTCACATTCTCTTATTTATATAATAAAAAAAATCAATATAAATAATAATATAATATTACTACAACTAATAATAATAATAATAATAATAATAATAATAATAAAAATAATAATAATGTTACTTTGTTTAAAAATAATAATGTTAAAATAAAAGAAAAAGAAAACCTAAAGTTCAACTCCTCCTTCGTCTTCAAAGAAAACCTAAGTTTAAAAATACCTGAGGGGTTAGTTTAAATGGGCATGGATTCGAACCCCAACAATAGCTATTTTATATTTTCCAAACTAGCCTATATACCTCTCTATTTAATAACAAAACTGATATATATATATATATATATATATATATATATATATATATATATATATATATATATATATATATATATATATATATATATATATATATATACCTCTCTGTTAAATATACCTCTTTGTTTAATTTAAACCCCAACAATAGCTATTTTAAGAAGAAGTAGCAAAAGATTAGAATGAAAGAGAGAGTTATCAGAAAGAGAAAGAAAGGAAGGGAAGAAAGAAAGAGGAATACGAGAAGAAGAGGTCGGAAGGAAGAAGAAGGACAAAGCTCATGATCATCACCACCAATCATCTCATTTCCATCATCTTCCTCATCAATCTAAGATGAGTTCCTAGATAGTTGTAGCTTGAGGGGGGACTTCATGGAACTGAGATTAGGTTTTGTGAATTTGTTGTTGATGAAGATTTTCTTGAGGATGTGATTTCTTAGTTTTAACCTATTTTTTCGTTTTATTATGCAAAGCATCAAATTTGTTGACAAATTCTAAATCTTCTTCATCATCATCAACAAAACGACCAATAATAACAAAAACAAAACCAAGAGAATCCTACAACTAACATTAATAAATTACTTTCATGCTTTCTTAACTAACATTAAACATTTTTAACAAGGAATTATTAGAGAATACATTAAGAAACTAACCTTGAAATATTTTCCTGCTTTTGCTTTCATTATTATTGTTTTCAATATGTTACATTTAAATTTCAGCACTTTCATCCAAGATGGATAGTTGTGACATTCATGTTTTAATTTGCTAGTTAGAGTCTCACGTGGATCACTAATGTTTCATGTGGATTGATGAGTTGACAATATCTTGACTATTGTTAACTTTTAAATGGACGACAAAGATTCATTACTTAATTGTTTCATCAAATTGGTCCTAAATAAAAAAAAATAGTTTATCCCTCAATTTCCAGCAAAAATGAGGTAATAGGTTATAAAAAACTTTAAAAAAAATTTGAAAGGTGATAAAATGTAGTTTCTGAGATTCAAAGTCGTGTTCTCTAAATACTTTATCCATCGGTTTCTAGCTCAATCGTGGTAATATGTTATAATTTTTTATAAAGAAAATTAAAAGGTGTTAAAATATAGTTTTTTTTATAGATGTATATTCATGTAATATGTTATAGTTTTTTATAGGTGTTAAAATACTTTATTCATGAAAACTATATTGTTACCATCAAATGATAGATGTATATTCATGAAAACTATATTGTTACCATCAAATGATAGATGTGTATTCATGAAAACAATATTGTTACCATCAAATGATAGATGTGTATTCATGAAAACAATATTGTTACCATCAAATGATAGATGTGTATTCATGAAAACTATATTGTTAAAAAAATAAGTTTTTGAAGCCATCATATTACATCTAAGATGATAGTCATATAACAAAGGTTAGACTCTGATGTCACGTGTTGACTAAGTGACTCCAAACACAAGGGGGGGGGGGGGGGGGGGGGTTGTGTTGATTGAAAAATAAAGTTCAACTGTAAAAAAATTTAAGTTAGTTTTATAAAGCAAAAACATATTAAAGAGTGGAATATTTAAGTCGAAGAATATCCGAGAGATTAAGAGAAGGAAATGCCACTGAAATAAATAAAGAGTATAAAGATAGAGGGAAAAGGGAAGAGATAAATGCACAATAAATTGATACAGGTTTGACTTGACGACTTGGCCTACTCATGTCCCAATGCGTTTCCTCTTGAGAATTCCACTAAATAAAGATATGATTTTTTTTACAGGTTATACCCACAAGTATTATTACTACCAAATAAGGGATTTAACACTGGCTAATCCCCAATCAAGCAAGATATTTTATACGAGTTAATCTCCAAACCAAAAAGAGATTTTATACTGGCTAATATCCAAACCAAACAGAGTTTTTCACCGGTTGGGCTCAAGAACCAAACATCGATTTTGACATGCTAATCTCAATAACCAAATAATATATTTTCACAGGTTGGGCTCAAGAACTAAATAGAGATTTTCACTAGCTAATCTGAAAAATGATTTTTTTTTTGGCTGAGCTCATGAACCAAACAAATATTTTTACTTGATAATCTCAATAACTAAACATAGACTCATTTCAAAGATATTACAAAAGTGACCAAAACCTCTTGAATAAACTACACGATAGACATCACATAAGTACAATAAAAATATCAAATATATTTTTTCTATCTCTACACTAAGGCAACTTTGAAGAGGAATATAGTAGAAAGTAGAAAAAATGATTTCAAATTCAAATTATGGTGTAAATTAAATAAGGAGAAGTCCATTATTTCTATGAAAATAATTTGATAAAAAAATGAAAAGAACCACAAGCCTTTTTAATGTCTTAATCGATTAACCCCAAAACCTCTTGAATAAACTACACGATAGACATCACATAAGTACAATAAAAATATCAAATATATTTTTTCTATCTCTACACTAAGGCAACTTTGAAGAGGAATCACTACGCCAAAAACTGGAATAGACAGCGCACCTTAGAGGGCGCTTTATTACAAAAGCGCACTCTAAAGTGAAGAGATAAAAATAAGGAGCGAACAACTGGAATAGACAGCGCACTTTAGAGGGCGCTTTTGTAACAAAGCGCCCTCTAAAGTGAAGCGAGAAAATAATGAGGAAATGGAGGGACACCAATAGAGGGCGCGTTTATGAAAGCGCCCTCTAAGGGTACCCTTAGAGGGCGCTTTTAAAAAAGCGCTCTCTAAGTCCATGTACATTTCCAGTTTATAAGGTGCTTTTGGAAAGCCTTAGAGAGCGCTTTTTTTACACAAGCGCCCTCTAAGGCCCCCTTTAGTAAACATTAAAATTATAACATATACTGCATGTCTCTTTATTTTCCCTCGCTATATGCTATTTCGTTTAAGTAACTGGGTTTTCTCTCTATTGCGATTACTCTCTACTGCGATTACTCTCGTCCTCCGTTCGTTCTCCCTCCCTCACCGTCGTCGTCGCCGTCGCCTTTTTCTGCTGCTGCGTTCACGTTCACTGAGTTATCTGCGTCCACCGTCGCTAAAAAGGTATTTCTCTCAATAGTTTGTATTTTCAGGTGTTTGATTAGGGCATTTTCTAAACTGAGTTTTACATTTTGTGCATTATGTTGATTAATGTTGTTTAGGGCAAACGAGCACTATATGGTGTTCATGAGCACCCTGTTTGAGAATCATTTTTTGTTATTTTTGTGTGTATGGTTTTGATCACTGAATGTTGTATGTTGTATGGTTATGTAAGGTTTTTTATTTCTGATTGAAAACTGATGTCATTTGGAGTGTGTTTGAGCTTGTGCTTGGAAGTTTGATGATTATGGATGCAAGTTTGTTCATGTTTCAAACACCATAAGTTTGCATTGGTCTTTTGTATGCAGTAGGTGTGTGTGAGTTTGTATTCAATAATGATGAAAAAAAGAGAGAGTTTAGATTGTTGTAACATGAGAGAAATGGAAGGTATATGAATGTGTTTTTTGTGTAGCTTCACGAATATGGTCATTGTCTTACTTGGGTCTTATTGAATCATTTCTATATTACAGATAAAATGGCTAGTAACCAAGACGATACCCATGACGCGAGTGGATCACGTAACAATGTTGAAAATGAAATCAAACGAGGATTGACTGTTATGAAGTCAATCATTCGTGCAAGAGACAAGGGTGAAAAATTCGAAGTACATTGGAGTGCTGAAGACCAACTAATTGAGCCTAACGGTTCAATGTTGGCAAGTTACATTGGTTTCCTTGTTCGACAACATATTCCGATTACATGTGATAATTGGAGAAGTCCGGAATTGAAGGTTGACAAAGAAAAAATATGGTCCGAGATACAGGTACTTACCATATATTGTTATATGTTTTTTTTGTTGACTATTTGTTGACCATATATTGTTATAATATTACTTATAATAACACACTCCATGTGTATGTTTTTTAGAGATCCTTTCACATCGATGAAAGCCGGCAAAAATATTGTATTCAATTGGCCGGAAAAAGACTCCGAGGATTTCGATCCTTTTTGTCCAACAAATTTCTCAAGGATGAGGAAGGAAAATTTGTTGAAGCAGAACGGCCAATGAAGTATGCGAAGATTATTTCAGCCGAAGAATGGGATAACTTTGTCGCCAAACGAAGAAACGAAAAATTCCATGTAATGTCTATTAGTTATGGTATTATACAATTGTTAAGTTACTTGGTTCTGATATGCCTTAAACTTTTTTATCTAGGAAGTAAGCGACAAAAATCGGAAAAGGGCATCAAAACCCGCGTATCCGTACCAAAAAGGGCGTACGGGATATGCACGGTTACAACAAAGAATTGTGAGTATATTCAAATGCTATGCGCTTATACATTGTCACAATATGTTATAGTTGATGATCTTATAATCTGATTCAATGTGTAGCTAGCCGAGGAGAAAAGTGACGCAACATCTCTTCCGGAGCACGTATTGTGGAAGGCTGCTCGGGTTGGGAAGGATGGGGCTGTCGTTGAAGCGGTTCAAAATGTTTATGACGAATGTGTAAGTATATATAACATTATTTATTTAATTATATCAAAAATTTTGTTAGACATATAATTCATTTTTAATCTCCTCTAATAATATTTCAGGAGACTTTATCCCAAACCTTACCTTCAACCGAGGTCCAAGATTGCAGGAGCCTACTTAGTCGAGTACTAAATGTTCCTGAGTATTCCGGTCGTGTGAGGGGTAAGGGTTTTGGTGTGACTCCGTCGTCATTTTATAAAAAACCAAAAACAAAAAATCCTACCAACAAAGAGGTGATGGAGACCTTGGCGGAGTTAAGGGCACAAGTACTCGAACTGCAAAAGGAGAATGCAAGGTATAGAGAGGAAATGCGCGGTTCCGAGGCAAACGATACTAGTGACCGAGCTAGTATCAATTGTCAACCGAAATTTCTCGAGGTAATTATATATGTTATTATGAAATTAAAATAGCACTTTTTTACTTGACACATATACACGTTAACAATAACATATTTATTATTGGTTTAGGGCATTACACCTTGTCAGCTGTATCTATCTCACCAACTTATCGCATAGTTGGCAAGGGAAAAGTGCACAACACTTCGGGTGAATTACTTCACCATAATCCCCTCCCGGTGGGATATATGAAAGTTTCGGTTGACCTTGTATTAGATACGGACGCGCTTCTACCATTACCTGACGTTGTTTCAGAGACAACGTTGATGCGAGATGCAGTTGGATCCTTTGTTGGATGGCCGTCAGATCTAATTTTCCCAGATGCCGAGGTATATATGTTCTAAATGATTATGAATATTTAGTATTCACATTTCAATTCAGCTACAGTTATGATATTTAATCAATCCTTATTACATGGTAATGTTAGACTCCTACAAGACCCACACATAAAGCTGGTAAAGGGATTTCAAGACGCATCGAGTCGGTTGCATCTCAAAAAGAGGTACAAATATATATACCCATTGAATTATATACGCAACGATTCTGTTGCATCACAAAAAGTCATGATTTAATTTATATGAATTTTTAGGTTCCCGGTCGAATGTTGAAAAAAGATGGTAAGGATATTCCAACGAAGTCCGGGACAAAAACAAATCCTAAATCTCAAAAAGAGGTACAAATATATATACCCATTGAATTATATGCACAACGATTCTGTTGCATCACAAAAAGTCATGATTTAATTTATATTTTTAGGTTCCCGGTCAAATGTTGGACAAAGCTAGTAAGGAAATTCCAACGACGTCCGGGACAAAATCTCAAATTATGATGCGTCTTGAGAAAATGGTGGAAGAGTCAGATATTATGCACGGCGCCATCCGTAGTGTAAATATGGATGGAGGTGTTTTCGGAATTGCTCATTCCGAATTAATTGCAAAGGAGGACATGCAACAACTTTTTGAACACGAAGAATTGGGCATCGCTGTCATTCATACATACATATGGTACTCTGATCAATCTATTATTTACTTAGTTGAACAATTTATTTACACATTTCAATGAGTAGTCTAATGTTTATTATGTTTCTATTTTAGGTATATGTATGACACATTGATGCGGGGAACTGAATTATGTAACCGATTCAATTTTATTGCTGCTTCCCGTATCAACACAACGTTTATAACGAAAAATCCAACATCCGTAATGAATGAACTAGTCGATAGATTCATGGTGGCCGGCGATAATACTACACCCAGTTTGTATTTTTTACCGTTTAATTCTGGCAACGGGTTAGATTTTCTTCTAATAATTTCATTCTAATCTATGTATATCTTTTACGTAGAAAATTTTCATGCATCTAAATTTTTGTTTTATTTTACAGTGGTCACCGGGTGTTGGTTGCTATGGACCTTTCGAGACTAATGGTGTATTATCTCGATTCGTTACCGGGTGATTGGAGTAAATATCCGAGTATGAAGAAGACGGTTGACGTGTAAGTGAAATTCCCCTAAATATTCGTGTGTATTTGTATATTTAATTATGTCTGTCAGATTGATCTCAATATACGTTTTTATTTTGTTAGGGCAATACTAAAATTTAGATCGAAAAAAAGAATTATCGTAATAGGAAGGACATTACCTGGGTCAGAGTTCAGGTATATATTAAGTTTCTTATTTTTGCTTAATAGTGTTTGTTTTTTTGCTTATAATAGTGTTTGTAAGAAATTAACTATATATATATATATATATATATATATATATATATATATATATATATATATATATATATATATATATATATATATATATATATATATATATATATATATATATATATATATATATATTGTTTGTTTGTTTTTCTGTGTAGTGTCCTCAGCAAAACAATTCGATTGATTGCGGATTTTTTGTATTGAGATTTATGAGAGATATCATTGCGTTGAATCGTATAGACATCCCAAAAATGGTATGGAATAATAACTTAGGGTTTATTTTAATATTATCGGATATTTCATCTAATTTGTTACTAAATCATGAATATGTTTTATTCTCTTAATTGTAGTACTTTGACGAATACAAATCTTACTCAAGAGCTCATTTGGATGAAATGAAGGATGAATTGTGTCAATTCATTATTGATCATAGAATCATATAGGTTGTAGTTGTTGTACATATATGTATGGAATGTTGTTGTACATGCATGAATATCAATATATTAATGTTGTATATATGGAGGATTAATGTTGTATATAAATGGATTCATGTTGTATATATCAATGGATTAATGGTGTATAACATTGGATTAAAGGATGAAATCAATATGAATTTTACACTTTTGCAGCATGCGAACAGGTTCCCAATTAAATACCCACTGTTTTTCAAACAATATTTTTTTAAAATAACTAACACTTTAGAGGGCGCTTTCTGTAGGAAGCGCCCTCTAAACACTTTACATTGACAACTTTAGAGGGCGCTTTGTCCAGAAAGCGCCCTCTAAGGTGGCCCTTTATGGACCACTCCAGAGGGCGCTTTTTTCTGAAAGCACACTATAATGTGGCCCTTAAAGGGCCACTTTAGAGAGCGCTTTCTCCAGGAAAACAAAGCGCTGTCTTTACCTATGCCAGCGCCACTTTAGAGGGCGCTTAAAAGCGCTGTTATAGGCCAAAATAAGCGCCCTCTTTTCCCTTATTTGGCATAGTGAATATAGTAGAAAGTAGAAAAATGGTTACACCAAATTCATTTTAACATCATGTGGAAACTTATTTGAAACTTAATTTTTATGTATTTTTCACTTTCATAGCAGGTGTAACCGGTTACACCAATTGGTTAACCGATTACATCAACATAAAAATGGTTTATTAGAAGATTGTTGAAAACATTCTATTTTTTGGAAAATTACGGCTTTTGAAACTGACGTAAGAACACTTTAAAACCGACACAATCGCACCGGCTAAAAACACCTTAGATTTTGAAAAAGTGTCAGGTGTAACCAGTTTATTCAATGGTTAACCGGTTACATAAACGTAAAACTGGTTTTTCAACATATTGTTGAAAACATTCTATTTTTGGTATATTGTTGCATTTGAAGCGACATAACAACACTTAAAAACTGCCACAACTCGCACTAGATAAAAATACCTTCATGTGTAACCGGTTACACACTTAAAAATTTCAAATTTTTATGTAAAATATGATTAAAACGTTTTGCAACTTTCATACATCAAACCTTGCAGTGTTTCATGAATATACACTTTTTCATAAGGGTATATAGTATGTATATATGCTTGAGGTTTCTGTTTTCAAAAGAGAGACTCTTAGAAACAAAACGTTTATATTTCAAAAGATATTCTTTGATATACAACTTTCACATCTCATAATCCAAACAAGTTTCTAAACTTTCAAATTAAAAACTTTTTGCATGAACTTTCACACATAATCTTAAAGTTTATTCATATTATTCTGAGCATTTAGGTGTATATGTTTGGATTATGATCAATACAAAGAGAAGATCAATTAATACATAATTGATTCAAGAGCTATAACTTCTATTACAAACTCAGATTTATGTATACCTTGTTATCTAGGATTGTTGGAAACAAGAGATTGAAAAAGAAATGATTGTTTTCTTTTCCTCTTGTGTTGATTATGTTAGAAGATTCTAGGATAGATCTTGGTGGATGACTTGTACAAATATCTAATATAGTTGAAAATATATCACAAGGAGTGAGGGGATTAGAGTACTATCAGATTGTGAGGGGGATCAGTATGCATCATTGTGTCCTTTACTTTCGGCATTTATTTATCAGCATTTTTACATTCATATCAATTCAGAAAAATAACAAAACGAGTGCTAATGCTTCAAATCTAGAAAAGTCCAATAAATCTAATGCTCCCCCTCCCCCTCTTAGAGACCGCACATAAAGTTTCATAAGAATTAGTAAAAGTCCTTATCAAAGGATCAGTATGAGTGAAGCTCCCGATTATGATTTGAGAATGAGTAAAATTCCTTATCAAAAGTATCAGTTTTGGTGAAACTCGCTTTCAAAACTGAGCATGAGTAAAAATCTCTATTAAAGGTTATGCACGAGTAAAATTCCTTTAAGAAATTGTGTCAAAGATTTAGTAATGAATAAATTTCCCTGTTAAAGGTAAAGCATGAGTAAAGCTCCATGTTAAAGGTTGACAAAGAGTAACGTTCTATATAAAAGTTTGAGCCGGAATAATATTTAGTAGACATGTTTAATTGAATACAACAAATCCCTCTAATTTGAGAGGTCGAGCTGAAAAAAATACATTTATAAATAATCAAGGGTTAACATTAGAATATGTTTTAGGAAAATAAAGATCGATATCACATTTTCAAGTTTATGTCTTGTTGAAAAGCTAAGCCATCATCTAGACATCTGTAGACTCATTTTTTAATGACATGGCACTCATTTAGCTTACGTGTCATTGTAAAGTCAGCAATAAATTATACCAACTCATTTATTTTACTTGATTATAGTTTTGATGAAGACAAACACATCAACAAAAAGAAGTCAAAACTTGAAGACTGGAACAATCAAGCTCAAATGATCATAAACTTTAGAAAGTCAATGGAAAAATCAAGATGGTTGAGTATTCTTTATAATTCAAGTATATATATCTTAATTGCTCAGAATTATCATAATCATTCCATCTTGTGAATGCATTCATTTTAACGTCATGTGAAAACTTATTTGAAACTTAATTTTTATGTATATTTCACTTTCATAGCAGGTGTAACTGGTTACACCAATTGGTTAACCTGTTACATAAACATAAAAATGGATTTTTAGAAGATTATTGTAAACATACGGTTTTTGGAAAATTGCGGCTTTTGAAACTGACGTATCAACACAATAAAACCGACAAAATCGCACAGGTTAAAAACACCTTAGGTTTTGAAAAAGTGTCAGGTGTAACCGGTTACATAAACGTAAAAATGGGTTTTCAACATATTGTTCAAAGCATTCTGTTTTTTTGTATATTGGGTATGTTTAAGCGACGTAAAAACATTTAAAAACTGCCATAACTCGCACTAGATAATCATACCTTCATCTGTAACCGGTTGCACACTCAAAAATGTCAAATTTTTATGTAAAATATATTTAAAATGTTTTGCAACTTTCATACATCAAACCTTGCAATTTTTCATGAATATACACTTTTTCAGAATGATATATAGTATGTATATATACTTGTGGTTTCTGTTTTCAAAAGAGAGACTCTTAGACACAAAACTTTTATACTTCAAAAGATATTCTCTGATATACAACCTTCACATCTCATAATCCAAACAAGTTTCTAAACTTTCAAATTAAAAACTTTTTGCATGAACTTTCATACATTTTCGTTAATGTTCTATTCATATTATTCTGAGCACTTAGGTGTATATGTTTGGATTGTAATCAATACAAAGAGAAGATCAATTATTACAAAATTGATTCAAGAGCTATAACTTATGTTACAAACTCAGATTTGTGTATACCTTGTTATCCAGGATTGTTAGAAATAAGAAATTGAAAAAGAAATGATTGTTTTCTTTTTCTGTTGTGTTGCTTATGTTAGAAGACTGTAGGATAGCTCTTGGTACATGACTTGTACAAATATTTGATATAGTTGAAAATGTATCACAAGGAGTGACGGGATTGGAGTACTATCAGATTGTGAAGGGAATCAGTATGCATCATTGTGTCCTTTACTTTCTGCATTTCTTTATAGACATTTAACATTCATATAATTTCAGAAAAATAATAAACCGAGTGCAAATGCTTCAAATCGAGAAAAGTCCAATAAATCTAATTCACCCCCTCTCCCTCTTAGAGACCGCGCATAAACTTTCATAAGAATTAGTAAAAGTCCTTATCAAAGGTTCAGTATGAGTGAAGCTCCCAATTATGATTTGAGAAGGAGAAAATTTCCTTATCAAAAGTATCAGTTTTGGTGAAACTTGTTTTCAAAATAGAGTATGAGTAAAAATCACTCTCAAAAGATATAATTTGGTCGATACGTCCTATTAGAGGTTATGCACGAGTAAAATTCCTTGAAAAAATTGTGTCAAAGATTTAGTAATGGATAAATCTCCATGTTAAAGGTAAAGCATGAGTAAAGCTCCACGTTAAAGGTTGACAAGGAGTAAAGTTCTTTATAAAAATTGAGCAGGAATAATATTTAGTAGACATGTTTAATTGAATACAACAAATCCCTCCAATTTAAGAGGTCGAGCTGAAAAAAATACATTTATAAATAATCAAGGGTTAACATTAGAATATTTTTTAGGAAAATAAAGATCGATATCACGTTTTCAAGTTTATGTCTTGTTGAAAAGCCAAGCCATCACCTAGACGTTTGAAGAATCATTTTTTAATGACATGACACTCATTTAGCTTACTTGTCCTTGTAATGTCAACAATAAATTATACCAACTCATTTAGTTTACTTGATTATAGTTTTGATGAAGACAAACACATCAACAAAAAGAAGTCAAAACTTGAAGACTTGAACAATCAAGCTCAAATGATCATAAACTTTAGAAAGTAAATGTAAGAATCAAGATGGTGTAGCATTCTTTACACTTTCATAGCAGGTGTAACCGGTTACAACAATTGGTTAACCGATTAAATCAACATAAAAATGGTTTATTAGAAGACTGTTGAAAACATTCTATTTTTTGAAAATTGCGGCTTTTGAAACCGACGTAAGAACACTTTAAAACCGACACACTCGAACCGGTTAAAAACACCTTAGATTTTGAAAAAGTGTCAGGTGTAACCGGTTACATAAACGTAAAAATGGGTTTTCAACATATTGTTCAAAGCATTCTATTTTTTTATATATTGTGGCATGTTTAAGAGATGTAAAACACTTAAAACCGACCACAACTCGCACTAGATAAACATACCTTCACCTGTAACCAGTTACACACTCAAAATTTTCACATTTTTATGTAAAATATGATTAAAATGTTTTGCAACTTTCATACAGCAAACCTTGCAAAGTTTCATGAATATCCATTTTTTCAGAATGGTATATAGTATGTATATATACTTGTGGTTTCTGTTTTCAAAAGAGAGATTCTTAGACACAAAACTTTTATAGTTAAAAAGATATTCTTTAATATACAACTTTCACATCTCATAATCCAAACAAGTTTCTAAACTTTCAAATTATAAACTTTTTGCATGAACTTTTATTCATATTGATTAATGTTTTATTCATATTATTCTGAGCACTTAGGTGTATATGTTTGGATTGTAACCAATACAAAGAGAAGATCAATTAATACAAAATTGATTCAAGAGCTATAACTTATGTTACAAACTCAAATTTATGTATACCTTGTTATCCAGGATTGTTGGAAACAAGAGATTGAAAACGAAATGAATGTTTTCTTTTTCTCTTGTTTTGCTTATGTTAGAAGATTGCACGATAGCTCCTGGTAGATGACTTGTACAAATATTTGATATAATTTAAAATATATCACAATGAGTGAGGGGATTGGAGTACTATCAGATTGTGAGGGCAATCAGTATGCATCATTGTGTCCTTTACTTTCTGCATTTATTTATCAGCATTTTTACATTCATATCAATTCAGAAAAATAACAAAATGAGTGCTAATGCTTCAAATCGAGAAAAGTCCAATCAATATAATTCACCCCCCCTCTTAGGGACCGTGCATAAACTTTCATAAGAATTAGTAAAAGTCCTTATCAAAGGTTCAATATGAGTTAAGCTCCCGATTATGATTTGAGAAGGAGAAAAATTCCTTTTCAATAGTATCAGTTTTGGTGAAACTCGCTTTCAAAATAGAGTATGAGTAAAAATCGCTCACAAAAGATAGAATTTGGTTGATACATCCTATTAGAGGTTATGCTTTAGTAAAATTCCTTTAAAAAATTGTGTCAAAGATTTAGTAATGGATAAATCTCCATGTTAAAGGTAAAGCATGAGTAAAGCTCCATGTTAAAGGTTGACAAAGAGTAAAGTTCTATATAAAAATTTGAGCAGGAATAATATTTAGTAGACATGTTTAATTGAATACAACAAATCCATCCAATTTGGGAGGTCGTGCTGAAAAAAATACATTTATAAATAATCAAGGGTTAACATTAGAATATGTTTTAGGAAAATAATGATCGATATCACGTTTTCAAGTTTATGTATTGTTGAAAAGCCAAGCCATCATCTAGACATCTGTAGAATCATTCTTTAATGACATGACACTCATTTAGCTTACGTGTCATTGTAAAGTCAGCACTAAACTATACCAACTTATTTATTTTACTTGATTATAGTTTTGATGAAGACAAACACATCAACAAAAAGAAGTCAAAACTTGAAGAATGGAACAATCAAGCTCAACTAATCATAAACTTTAGAAAGTCAATGGAAAAATCAAGATGGTTGAGTATTCTTTATAATTCAAGTATATATATCTTAATTGCTCAGAATTATCATAATCATTCCATCTTGTGAATGCATTCATTTTAACATCATGTGGAAACTTATTTGAAACTTAATTTTTATGTATTGTTCACTTTCAAAGCAGGTGTAATCGGTTACATAAACATAGAAATGGTTTTTTAGAAGATTGTTGTAAACATCCTGTTTTTGGAAATTTGCGGCTTTTGAAACCAACGTATCAACACATTAAAACCGACACAATCGCACAGGTTAAAAACACCTTAGATTTTGAAAAAGAGTCAGGTGTAACCGGTTACATAAACGTAAAAATGGGTTTTCAACGTATTGTTCAAAGCATTCTGTTTTTTTTTGTATATTGGACATGTTTAAGCGATGAAAAAACACTTAAAAACTGCCACAACTCGCACTAGATAAACATACCTTCACCTGAAACTGGTTACACACTCAAAAATTTCAAATTTTTATGTAAAATATGATTAAAATGTTTTGCAACTTTCATACATCAAACCTTGCAAAGTTTCATGAATATACACTTTTTCAGAATGGTATATAGTATGTATATATACTTGTGGTTTCTGTTTTCAAAAGAGAGACTCTTAGACACAAAACTTTTATACTTCAAAAGATATTCTTTGATATACAACTTTCACATCTCATAATCCAAACAAGTTTCTAAACTTTCAAATTAAAAACTTTTTGCATGAACTTTCATACATTTTCATTAATGTTTTATTCATATTATTCTGAGCACTTAAGTGTATATGTTTGGATTGTAATCAATACAAAGAGAAGATCAATTAATACAAAATTGATTCAAGAGCTATAACTTATGTTACAAACTCAAATTTATGTATACCTTGTTATCCAGGATTGTTGGAAACAAGAGATTGAAAACGAAATGAATGTTTTCTTTTTCTCTTGTTTTGCTTATGTTAGAAGATTGCACGATAGCTCTTGGTAGATCACTTGTACAAATATTTGATATAATTTAAAATATATCACAATGAGTGAGGGGATTGGAGTACTATAAGATTGTGAGGGCAATCAGTATGCATCATTGTGTCCTTTACTTTCTGCATTTATTTATCAGCATTTTTACATTCATATCAATTCAGAAAAATAACAAAATGAGTGCTAATGCTTCAAATCGAGAAAAGTCCAATAAATCTAATTCACCCCCCTCTTAGGGACCGTGCATAATCTTTCATAAGAATTAGTAAAAGTCCTTATAAAAGGTTCAATATGAGTTAAGCTCCCGATTATGATTTGAGAAGGAGAAAAATTCCTTTTCAATTGTATCAGTTTTGGTGAAACTCGCTTTCAAAATAGAGTATGAGTAAAAATCGCTCTCAAAAGATAGAATTTGGTCGATACGTCCTATTAGAGGTTATGCATGAGTAAAATTCCTTTAAAATATTGTGTCAAAGATTTAGTATTCTTTATAATTCAAGTATATATATCTTAATTGCTCAGAATTATCATAATCATTCCATCTTGTGAATGCATTCATTTTAACATCATGTGGAGACTTATTTGAAACTTAATTTTTATGTATTTTTCACTTTCATAGCAGGTGTAACCGGTTACATAAACATAAAAATGGTTTTTTAGAAGATTGTTGTAAACATCCTGTTTTTGGAAATTTCAGGCTTTTGAAACCAACGTATCAACACATTAAAACCGACACAATCGCATAGGTTAAAAACACCTTAGATTTTGAAAAAGAGTCAGGTGTAACCGGTTAGATATACGTAAAAATGGGTTTTCAACATATTGTTCAAAGCATTCTTTTTGTGTGTGTATATTGGACATGTTTAAGCGACGAAAAAACACTTAAAAACTGCCACAACTCGCACTAGATAAACATACCTTCACTTGTAATCGGTTACACACTCACAAATTTCTAATTTTTATGTAAAATATGATTAAAATGTTTTGCAACTTTCATACATCGAACCTTGCAAAGTTTCATGAATATACACTTTTTCAGAATGGTATATAGTATGTATATATACTTGTGGTTTCTGTTTTCAAAAGAGAGACTCTTAGACACAAAACTTTTATACTTCAAAAGATATTCTTTGATATAAAACTTTCACATCTCATAATCCAAACAAGTTTCTAAACTTTCAAATTAAAAACTTTTTGCATGAACTTTCATACATTTTCATTAATGTTTTATTCATATTATTCTGAGCACTTAGGTGTATATGTTTGGATTGTAATCAATACAAAGAGAAGATAAATTAATACAAAATTGATACAAGAGCTATAACTTATGTTACAAACTCAAATTTGTATATACCTTGTTATCCATGATTGTTGGAAATAAGAGATTGAAAAACAAATGTTTTGTTTTCTTTTTCTCTTGTGTTGCTTATGTTAGAAGATTGTAGGATAGCTCTTGGTAGAAGACTTGTACAAATATTTAATATAGTTGAAAATATATCACAAGGAGTGACGGGATTTGAGTACTATCAGATTGTGAAGGGAATCAATATGCATCATTGTGTCCTTTACTTTCTGCATTTATTTTTCAGCATTTTTACATTCATATCAATTCGGAAAAACAACAAACCGAGTGCTAATGCTTCAAATCGAGAAAAGTCCAATAAATCTAATTCACCCCCTCCCCCTCTTAGAGACCGCGCATAAACTTTCATAAGAATTAGTAAAAGTCCTTATCAAAGGTTCAGTATGAGTGAAGCTCCCGATTATGATTTGAGAAGGAGAAAATTTCCTTATCAAAAGTATCAGTTTTGGTGAAACTCGCTTTCAAAACAGAGTATGAGTAAAAATCACTCTCAAAAGATAGAATTTGGTCGATACGTCCTATTAGAGGTTATGCACGAGTAAAATTCCTTTAAAAAATTGTGTCAAAGATTTAGTAATGGATAAATCTCCATGTTAAAGGTAAAGCATGAGTAAAGCTCCACGTTAAAGGTTGACAAGGAGTAAATCTCTGTATAAAAGTTTGAGCAGGAATAATATTTAGTAGACATGTTTAATTGAATACGACAAATCCCTCAAATTTGAGAGGTCGAGCTGAAAAAAATACATTTATAAATAATCAAGGGTTAACATTAGAATATGTTTTAGGAAAATAAAGATCGATATCATATTTTCAAGTTTATGTCTTGTTGAAAAGCCAAGCCATCATCTAGATGTTTGAAGAATCATTTTTAATGACATGACACTCATTTAGCTTACGTGTCATTGTAATGTCAGCAATAAATTATACCAACTCATTTATTTTACTTGATTATAGTTTTCATGAAGACAAACACATCAACAAAAAGAAGTCAAAACTTGAATACTTGAACAATCAAGCTCAAATGATCATAAACTTTAAAAGTCAATGGAAGAATCAAGATGGTGTAGTATTCTTTACAATTAAAGTATATATACCTTAATTGCTCAGAATTATAATAATCATTTCATTTTGTGAATGCATTCATTTTAACATCATGTGGAAACTTATTTGAAAATTAATGTTTATGTATTTTTCACTTTCATAGCAGGTGTAACCGGTTACAACAATTGGTTAACCGATTAAATCAACATAAAAATGGTTTATTAGAAGATTGTTGAAAACATTCTATTTTTTAAAAATTGGGGCTTTTGAAATCGACGTAAGAACACTTTAAAACCGACACAATCGCACAGGTTAAAAACACCTTATATTTTGAAAAAGTGTCAGGTGTAACCGGTTACATAAACGTAAAAATGGGTTTTCAACATATTGTTCAAAGCATTCTATTTTTTTATATATTGTGGCATGTTTAAGCAACGTAAAATACTTAAAACCTGCCACAACTCGCACTAGATAAACATACCTTCACCTGTAACCGGTTACACACTCAAAATTTTCAAATTTTTACTTAAAATATGATTAAAATGTTTTGCAACTTTCATACAGCAAACCTTGCAAAGTTTCATGAATATCCATTTTTTCAGAATGGTATATAGTATGTATATATACTTGTGGTTTCTGTTTTCAAAAGAGAGATTCTTAGACACAAAACTTTTATACTTCAAAAGATATTCTTTAATATAGAACTTTCACATCTCATAATCCAAACAAGTTTCTAAACTTTCAAATTATACACTTTTTGCATGAACTTTCATTCATATTGATTAATGTTTTATTCATATTATTCTGAGCACTTAGGTGTATATGCTTGGATTGTAATCAATACAAAGAGAAGATCAATTAATACAAAATTGACTCAAGAGCTATAACTTATGTTACAAACTCAAATTTATGTATACCTTGTTATCCAGGATTGTTTGAAACAAGAGATTGAAAAAGAAATGAATGTTTTCTTTATCTTTTGTGTTGCTTATGTTAGAAGATTGTACGATAGCTTTTAGTAGATGACTTGTACAAATATTTGATATAGTTGAAAATATATCCCAATGAGTGAGGGGATTGGAGTACTATCAGATTGTGAGGGCTATCAGTATGCATCATTGTGTCCTTTACTTTCTGCATTTATTTATCAGCATTTTTACATTCATGTTAATTCAGAAAAATAACAAAACGAGTGCTAATGCTTCAAATCGAGAAAAGTCCAATAAATCTAATTCACCCCCCCCTCTTAGAGACCGCGCATAAACTTTCATAAGAATTAGTAAAAGTCCTTATCAAAGGTTCAGTATGAGTGAAACTCGCTTTCAAAACAGAGTATGAGTAAAAATCGCTCTCAAAAGATAGAATTTGGTCGATACGTCCTATTAGAGGTTATGCTTTAGTAAAATTCCTTTAAAAAATTGTGTCAAAGATTTAGTAATGGATAAATCTCCATGTTAAAGGTAATACATGTGTAAAGCTCCATGTTAAAGGTTGACAAAGAGTAAAGTTCTATATAAAAATTTGAGCAGGAATAATATTTATAGACATGTTTAATTTTATACAACAAAACCCTCCAATTTGGGAGGTCGTGCTGAAAAAAATACATTTATAAATAATCAAGGGTTAACATTAGAATATGTTTTAGGAAAATAATGATCGATATCACGTTTTCAAGTTTATGTGTTGTTGAAAAGCCAAGCCATAATCTAGACATCTGTAGAATCATTTTTTAATGACATGACACTCATTTAGCTTACGTGTCATTGTAAAGTCAGCAATAAATTATACCAACTCATTTATTTTACTTGATTATAGTTTTGATGAAGACAAACACATCAACAAAAAGAAGTCAAAACTTGAAGACTGGAACAATCAAGCTCAAATGATCATAAACTTTAGAAAGTCAATGGAAAAATCAAGATGGTTGAGTAGTCTTTATAATTCAAGTATATATATCCTAATTGCTCAGAATTATCATAATCATTCCATCTTGTGAATGCTTTCATTTTAACATCATGTGGAAACTTATTTGAAACTTAATTTTTTTGTATTTTTCACTTTCATAGCAGGTGTAACCGGTTACACGAATTGGTTAACCGGTTACATAAACATAAAAATGGGTTTTTAGAAGATTGTTGTAAACATCCTATTTTTGGAAAATTGCGGCTTTTGAAACCGACGTATCAACACATTAAAATTGACACAATCGCACAGGTTAAAAACACCTTAGATTTTGAAAAAGTGTCAGGTGTAACCGTTTACATAAACGTAAAAATGGGTTTTCAACATATTGTTTAAAGCATTCTGTTTTTTTGTATATTGGGCATGTTTAAGCGACGTAAAAACACTTAATAACTGCCACAACTCGCACTAGATAAACATACCTTCATCTGTAACCGGTTACACACTCTAAATTTTCAAATTTTTATGTAAAATATGATTAATTTGTTTTGCAACTTTCATACATCAAACCTTGCAAGGTTTCATGAATATACACTTTTTCAGAATGGTATATAGTATGTATGTATATATACTTGTGGTTTCTGTTTTCAAAAGAGAGACTCTTAGACACAAAACTTTTATACTTCAAAAGATATTCTTTGATATACAAATTTCACATCTAATAATCCAACAAGTTTCTAAACTTTCAAATTAAAAACTTTTTGCATGAACTTTCATACATTTTCATTAATGTTTTATTCATATTATTATGAGCACTTAGGTGTATATGTTTGGATTGTAATCAATACAAAGAGAAGATCAATTAATACAAAATTGATTCAAGAGCTATAACTTATGTTACAAACTCAAATTTGTGTATACCTTGTTATCCAGGATTGTTGGAAATAAGAGATTGAAAAAGAAATGATTGTTTTCTTTTTCTCTCGTGTTGCTTATGTTAGAAGATTGTAGGATAGCTCTTGGTAGATGACTTGTACAAATATTTGATATAGTTGAAAATATATCACAAGGAGTAACGGGATTGGAGTACTATCAGATTGTGTAGGGAATTAGTATGCATCATTGTGTCCTTTACTTTCTGCATTTATTTATCACCATTTTTAAATTGATATCAATTCAGAAAAATAACAAAACCAGTGCTAATGCTTCAAATCGAGAAAAGTCCAATAAATCTAATTCACCCCCTCCCCCTCTTAGAGACCACGAATAAACTTTCATAAGAATTAGTAAAAGTCTTTATCAAAGGTTCAGTATGAGTGAAGCTCCCGATTATGATTTGAGAAGGAGAAAATTTCCTTATCCAAAGTGTCAGTTTTGGTGAAACTCGCTTTCAAAACAGAGTATGTGTAAAAATCACTCTCAAAAGATAGAATTTGGTCGATACGTCATGTTAGAGGTTATGCACGAGTAAAATTCCTTTAAAAAATTGTGTCAAAGATTTAGTAATGGATAAACTCCATGTTAAAGGTACAACATGAGTAAAGCTCAAGGTTAAAGGTTGACAAAGCGTAAAGTTCTATATAAAAGTTTGAGCAGGAATAATATTTAGTAGACATGTTTAATTGAATACAACAAATCCCTACAATTTGAGAGGTCGGGCTGAAAAAAAATACATTTATAAATAATCAAGGGTTAACATTAGAATATGTTTTAGGAAAATAAAGATCGATATCACGTTTTGAAGTTTATGTGTTGTTGAAAAGCCAAGCCATCATCTAGACATTTGTAGAATCATTTTTTAATGACATGACACTCATTTAGCTTACGTGTCATTGTAAAGTCAGCAATAAATTATACCAACTCATTTATTTTACTTGATTATAGTTTTGATGAAGACAAACACATCAACAAAAAGAAGTCAAAACTTGAAGACTTGAACAATCAAGCTCAAATGATCATAATCTTTAGAAAGTCAATGGAAGAATCAAGATGGTGTAGTATTCTTTTCAATTAAAGTATATATATCTTAATTGCTCCGAATTATAATAATCATTTCATCTTGTGAATGCATTCATTTTAACATCATGTGGAAACTTATTTGAAACTTAATTTTTATGTATTTTTCACTTTCATAGCAGGTGTAACTGGTTACACCAAATGGTTAACCGATTAAGTCAACATAAAAATGGTTTATTAGAAGATTGTTGAAAACATTCTATTTTTTGAAAATTGCGGCTTTTAAAACCTGACGTAAGAAATCTTTAAAACCGACACAATCGCATAAGTTAAAAACACCTTAGATTTTGAAAAAGTGCCAGGTGTAACCGGTTACATAAACGTAAAAATGGGTTTTCAACATATTGTTCAAAGCATTCTATTTTTTTTATATATTGTGGCATGTTTAAGCGACGTAAAATACTTAAAACCTGCCACAACTCGCACAAGATAAACATACCTTCACCTGTAACCGGTTACACACTCAAAATTTTCAAATTTTTATGTAAAATATGATTAAAATGTTTTGCAACTTTCATACAGCAAACCTTGCAAAGTTTCATGAATATCCATTTTTTCAGAATGGTATATAGTATGTATATATACTTGTGGTTTCTGTTTTCAAAAGAGAGATTCTTAGACACAAAAGTTTTATACTTCAAAAGATATTCTTTAATATAGAACTTTCACATCTCATAATCCAAACAAGTTTCTAAACTTTCAAATTATACACTTTTTGCATGAATTTTCATTCATATTGATTAATGTTTTATTCATATTATTCTGAGCACTTAGGTGTATATGTTTGGATTGTAATCAATACAAAGAATAGATCAATTAATACAAAATTGATTCAAGAGCTATAACTTATGTTACAAACTCAAATTTATGTATACCTTGTTATCCAGGATTGTTGGAAACAAGAGATTGAAAAAGAAATGAATGTTTTCTTTATCTCTTGTGTTGCTTATGTTAGAAGATTGTACGATAGCTTTTGGTAGATGACTTGTACAAATATTTGATATAGTTGAAAATATATCACAATGAGTGAGGGGATCGGAGTACTATCAGATTGCGAGGGGAATCATTATGCATCATTGTGTCCCTTACTTTCTCCAGTTATTTATAAGCATTTTTACATTCATGTCAATTCAGAAAAATAACAAAACGAGTGCTAATGCATCAAATCGAGAAAAGTCCAATAAATCTAAATCACCCATCCCCCTCTTAGAGACCGCGGATAAACTTTCATAAGAACTAGTAAAAGTCCTTATCAAAGGTTCAGTATGAGTAAAGCTCCCGATTATGATTTGAGAAGGAGAAAAATTCCTTATCAAAAGTATCAGTTTTGGTGAAACTCGCTTTGAAAATAGAGTATGAGTAAAAATCACTCTCAAAAGATAGAATTTGGTCGATACGTCCTATTAGAGGTTATGCACGAGTAAAATTCGTTTAAAAAATTGTGTCAAAGATTTAGTAATGGATAAATCTCCATGTTAAAGGTAAAGCATGAGTAAAGCTCCATGTTAAAGGTTGACAAAGAGAAAAGTTCTATATAAAAGTTTGAGCAGGAATAATATTTAGTAGACATGTTTAATTGAATACAACAAATCCTTCCAATTTTAGAGGTCGAGCTGAAAAAAATACATTTATAAATAATCAAGGGTTAACATTATAATATGATTTAGGAAAGTAAAGATCGATATCACGTTTTCAAGTTTGTGTCTTGTTGAAAAGCAAAGCCATCATCTAGACATATGTAGAATCATTTTTTAATGACATGACACTCATTTAGCTTACGTGTCATTAAAAAGTCAGCAATAAATTATACCAACTCATTTATTTTACATGATTATAGTTTTGATGAAGACAAACACATCAACAAAATGAAGTCAAAACTTGAAGACTGGAACATTCAAGCTCAAATGATCATAAACTTTAGAAAGTCAATGGAAAAATCAAGATGGTTGAGTATTCTTTATAATTCAAGTATATATATCTTAATTGCTCAGAATTATCATAATCATTCGATCTTGTGAATGCATTTATTTTTTAATCATGTGGAAACTTAATTTTTATGTATTTTTCACTTTCATAGCAGGTGTAACCGGTTACACCAATTGGTTAACCGGTTACATAAACATAAAAATGGTTTTTTAGAAGAATGTTGTAAAGATCCTGTTTTTCGAAAATTGTGGCTTTTGAAACTGAGGTATCAAAACATTAAAATCGACACAATTGCATAGGTTATAAACACCTTAGATTTTTAAAAAGTGTCAGGTGTAATCGGTTACATAAACGTAAAAATGGTTTTTCAACATATTGTTCAAAGCATTCTGTTTTTTTGTATATTGGGCATGTTTAAGTGACGTAAAAACACTTAAAAACTGCCACAACTCGCACTAGATAAACATACTTTCATCTGTAACCGGTTACACATTCAAAATTTTCAAATTTTTATGTAAAATATGATTCAAATGTTTTGCAACTTTCATACATCAAACCTTGCAAGGTTTCATGAATATACACTTTTTCAGAATGGTATATAGTATGTATATATACTTATGGTTTCTATTTTCAAAAGAGAGACTCTTAGACACAAAACTTTTATACTACGAAAGATATTCTTTGATATACAACTTTCACATCTCATAATGCAAACAAGTTTCTAAACTTTCAAATTGAAAACTTTTTGCATGAACTTTCATACATTTTCATTAATGTTTTATTCATATTTTTATGAGCACTTAGGTGTATATGTTTGGATTGTAATCAATACAAAGAGAAGATCAATTAATACAAAATTGATTCAAGAGCTATAACTTATGTTACAAACTCAGATTTGTGTATACCTTCTTATCCAGAATTGTTGGAAATAAGAGATTGAAAAAGAAATGATTGTTTTCTTTTTCTCTTGTGTTGCTTATGTTAGAAGATTGTAGGATAGCTCTTGGTAGATGACTTGTACAAATATTTGATATAGTCGAAAATATATCACAAGGAGTGACGGGATTGGAGTACTATCAGATTGCGAAGGGAATCAGTATGCATCATTGTGTACTTTACTTTCTGCATTTATTAATCAGCATTTTTACATTCATATCAATTCAGAAAAATAACAAAACGAGTGCTAATGCTTCTGATAAGAAAAGTCCAATAAATCTAATTCACCCCCCCCCCTCTTAGAGACCTCGCATAAACTTTCATAAGAATTAGTAAAAGTCCTTATCAAAGGTTCAGTATGAGTGAAGCTCCCGATTATGATTTGAGAAGGAGAAAATTTCCTTATCAAAAGTATCAGTTTTGGTGAAACTCGCTTTCAAAACAGAGTATGGGTAAAAATCACTCTCAAAAGATAGAATTTGGTCGATACGTCCTGTTAGAGGTTATGCACGAGTAAAATTCCTTTAAAAAATTGTGTCAAAGATTTAGTAATGGATAAATCTCCATGTTAAACGTAAAGCATGAGTAAAGCTCCATGTTAATGGTTGACAAAGAGTAAAGTTCTATAGAAAAGTTTGAGCAGGAATAATATTTAGTAGACATGTTTAATTGAATACAACAAATCCCTCCAATTTGAGAGTCCGAGCTAAAAAAAATACATTTATAAATAATCAAGGGTTAACATTAGAATATGATTTAGGAAAATAAAGATCGATATCACGTTTTCAAGTTTATGTCTTGTTAAAAAGCAAAGCCATCATCTAGAGATCTATAGAATCATTTTTTAATGACATGACACTCATTTAGCTTACGTGTCATTGTAAAGTCAGCAATAAATTATACCAACTCATTTATTTTACTTTATTATAGTTTTGATGAAGACAAACATATCAACAAAAAGAAGTCAAAACTTGAAGAATGATCATAAACTTTAGAAAGTCAATGGAAAAATCAAGATGGTTGAGTATTCTTTATAATTCAAGTATATATATCTTAATTGCTCAAAATTATCATAATCATTCCATCTTGTGAATGCATTCATTTTTACATCATGTGGAAACTTAATTTTTATGTATTTTTCACTTTCATAGCAGGTGTAACCGGTTACACCAATTGGTTAACCGGTTACATAAACATAAAAATGGTTTTTTAGAAGAATGTTGTAAAGATCCTGTTTTTCGAAAATTGTGGCTTTTGAAACAGAGGTATCAAAACATTAAAATCGACACAATCGCACAGGTTATAAACACCTTAGATTTTTAAAAAGTGTCAGGTGTAACCGGTTACATAAACGTAAAAATGGTTTTTCAACATATTGTTCAAAGCATTCTGTTTTTTTGTATATTGGGCATGTTTAAGTGACGTAAAAACACTTAAAAACTGCCACAACTCGCACTAGATAAACATACCTTCATCTGTAACCGGTTACACATTCAAAATTTTCAAATTTTTATGTAAAATATGATTCAAATGTTTTGCAACTTTCATACATCAAACCTTGCAAGGTTTCATGAATATACACTTTTTCAGAATGGTATATAGTATGTATATATACTTATGGTTTCTGTTTTCAAAAGAGAGACTCTTAGACACAAAACTTTTATACTACGAATGATATTCTTTGATATACAACTTTCACATCTCATAATCCAAACAAGTTTCTAAACTTTCAAATTGAAAACTTTTTGCATGAACTTTCATACATTTTCATTAATGTTTTATTCATATTTTTATGAGCACTTAGGTGTATATGTTTGGATTGTAATCAATACAAAGAGAAGATCGATTAATACAAAATTGATTCAAGAGCTATAACTTATGTTACAAACTCAGATTTGTGTATACCTTCTTATCCAGAATTGTTGGAAATAAGAGATTGAAAAAGAAATGAATGTTTTCTTTATCTCTTGTGTTGCTTATGTTAGAAGATTGTACGATAGCTTTTGGTAGATGACTTGTACAAATATTTGATATAGTTGAAAATATATCACAATGAGTGAGGGGATCGGAGTACTATCAGATTGCGAGGGGAATCATTATGCATCATTGTGTCCCTTACTTTCTCCAGTTATTTATAAGCATTTTTACATTCATGTCAATTCAGAAAAATAACAAAACGAGTGCTAATGCATCAAATCGAGAAAAGTCCAATAAATCTAAATCACCCATCCCCCTCTTAGAGACCGCGGATAAACTTTCATAAGAACTAGTAAAAGTCCTTATCAAAGGTTCAGTATGAGTAAAGCTCCCGATTATGATTTGAGAAGGAGAAAAATTCCTTATCAAAAGTATCAGTTTTGGTGAAACTCGCTTTGAAAATAGAGTATGAGTAAAAATCACTCTCAAAAGATAGAATTTGGTCGATACGTCCTATTAGAGGTTATGCACGAGTAAAATTCGTTTAAAAAATTGTGTCAAAGATTTAGTAATGGATAAATCTCCATGTTAAAGGTAAAGCATGAGTAAAGCTCCATGTTAAAGGTTGACAAAGAGAAAAGTTCTATATAAAAGTTTGAGCAGGAATAATATTTAGTAGACATGTTTAATTGAATACAACAAATCCTTCCAATTTTAGAGGTCGAGCTGAAAAAAATACATTTATAAATAATCAAGGGTTAACATTATAATATGATTTAGGAAAGTAAAGATCGATATCACGTTTTCAAGTTTGTGTCTTGTTGAAAAGCAAAGCCATCATCTAGACATATGTAGAATCATTTTTTAATGACATGACACTCATTTAGCTTACGTGTCATTAAAAAGTCAGCAATAAATTATACCAACTCATTTATTTTACATGATTATAGTTTTGATGAAGACAAACACATCAACAAAATGAAGTCAAAACTTGAAGACTGGAACATTCAAGCTCAAATGATCATAAACTTTAGAAAGTCAATGGAAAAATCAAGATGGTTGAGTATTCTTTATAATTCAAGTATATATATCTTAATTGCTCAGAATTATCATAATCATTCGATCTTGTGAATGCATTTATTTTTTAATCATGTGGAAACTTAATTTTTATGTATTTTTCACTTTCATAGCAGGTGTAACCGGTTACACCAATTGGTTAACCGGTTACATAAACATAAAAATGGTTTTTTAGAAGAATGTTGTAAAGATCCTGTTTTTCGAAAATTGTGGCTTTTGAAACTGAGGTATCAAAACATTAAAATCGACACAATTGCATAGGTTATAAACACCTTAGATTTTAAAAAGTGTCAGGTGTAATCGGTTACATAAACGTAAAAATGGTTTTTCAACATATTGTTCAAAGCATTCTGTTTTTTTGTATATTGGGCATGTTTAAGTGACGTAAAAACACTTAAAAACTGCCACAACTCGCACTAGATAAACATACTTTCATCTGTAACCGGTTACACATTCAAAATTTTCAAATTTTTATGTAAAATATGATTCAAATGTTTTGCAACTTTCATACATCAAACCTTGCAAGGTTTCATGAATATACACTTTTTCAGAATGGTATATAGTATGTATATATACTTATGGTTTCTATTTTCAAAAGAGAGACTCTTAGACACAAAACTTTTATACTACGAAAGATATTCTTTGATATACAACTTTCACATCTCATAATGCAAACAAGTTTCTAAACTTTCAAATTGAAAACTTTTTGCATGAACTTTCATACATTTTCATTAATGTTTTATTCATATTTTTATGAGCACTTAGGTGTATATGTTTGGATTGTAATCAATACAAAGAGAAGATCAATTAATACAAAATTGATTCAAGAGCTATAACTTATGTTACAAACTCAGATTTGTGTATACCTTCTTATCCAGAATTGTTGGAAATAAGAGATTGAAAAAGAAATGATTGTTTTCTTTTTCTCTTGTGTTGCTTATGTTAGAAGATTGTAGGATAGCTCTTGGTAGATGACTTGTACAAATATTTGATATAGTCGAAAATATATCACAAGGAGTGACGGGATTGGAGTACTATCAGATTGCGAAGGGAATCAGTATGCATCATTGTGTACTTTACTTTCTGCATTTATTAATCAGCATTTTTACATTCATATCAATTCAGAAAAATAACAAAACGAGTGCTAATGCTTCTGATAAGAAAAGTCCAATAAATCTAATTCACCCCCCCCTCTTAGAGACCTCGCATAAACTTTCATAAGAATTAGTAAAAGTCCTTATCAAAGGTTCAGTATGAGTGAAGCTCCCGATTATGATTTGAGAAGGAGAAAATTTCCTTATCAAAAGTATCAGTTTTGGTGAAACTCGCTTTCAAAACAGAGTATGGGTAAAAATCACTCTCAAAAGATAGAATTTGGTCGATACGTCCTGTTAGAGGTTATGCACGAGTAAAATTCCTTTAAAAAATTGTGTCAAAGATTTAGTAATGGATAAATCTCCATGTTAAACGTAAAGCATGAGTAAAGCTCCATGTTAATGGTTGACAAAGAGTAAAGTTCTATAGAAAAGTTTGAGCAGGAATAATATTTAGTAGACATGTTTAATTGAATACAACAAATCCCTCCAATTTGAGAGTCCGAGCTAAAAAAAATACATTTATAAATAATCAAGGGTTAACATTAGAATATGATTTAGGAAAATAAAGATCGATATCACGTTTTCAAGTTTATGTCTTGTTAAAAAGCAAAGCCATCATCTAGAGATCTATAGAATCATTTTTTAATGACATGACACTCATTTAGCTTACGTGTCATTGTAAAGTCAGCAATAAATTATACCAACTCATTTATTTTACTTTATTATAGTTTTGATGAAGACAAACATATCAACAAAAAGAAGTCAAAACTTGAAGAATGATCATAAACTTTAGAAAGTCAATGGAAAAATCAAGATGGTTGAGTATTCTTTATAATTCAAGTATATATATCTTAATTGCTCAAAATTATCATAATCATTCCATCTTGTGAATGCATTCATTTTTACATCATGTGGAAACTTAATTTTTATGTATTTTTCACTTTCATAGCAGGTGTAACCGGTTACACCAATTGGTTAACCGGTTACATAAACATAAAAATGGTTTTTTAGAAGAATGTTGTAAAGATCCTGTTTTTCGAAAATTGTGGCTTTTGAAACAGAGGTATCAAAACATTAAAATCGACACAATCGCACAGGTTATAAACACCTTAGATTTTTAAAAAGTGTCAGGTGTAACCGGTTACATAAACGTAAAAATGGTTTTTCAACATATTGTTCAAAGCATTCTGTTTTTTTGTATATTGGGCATGTTTAAGTGACGTAAAAACACTTAAAAACTGCCACAACTCGCACTAGATAAACATACCTTCATCTGTAACCGGTTACACATTCAAAATTTTCAAATTTTTATGTAAAATATGATTCAAATGTTTTGCAACTTTCATACATCAAACCTTGCAAGGTTTCATGAATATACACTTTTTCAGAATGGTATATAGTATGTATATATACTTATGGTTTCTGTTTTCAAAAGAGAGACTCTTAGACACAAAACTTTTATACTACGAATGATATTCTTTGATATACAACTTTCACATCTCATAATCCAAACAAGTTTCTAAACTTTCAAATTGAAAACTTTTTGCATGAACTTTCATACATTTTCATTAATGTTTTATTCATATTTTTATGAGCACTTAGGTGTATATGTTTGGATTGTAATCAATACAAAGAGAAGATCGATTAATACAAAATTGATTCAAGAGCTATAACTTATGTTACAAACTCAGATTTGTGTATACCTTCTTATCCAGAATTGTTGGAAATAAGAGATTGAAAAAGAAATGATTGTTTTCTTTTTCTCTTGTGTTGCTTATGTTAGAAGATTGTAGGACAGCTCTTGCTAGATGACTTGTACAAATATTTGATATAGTCGAAAATATATCACAAGGAGTGACGGGATTGGAGTACTATCAGATTGCGAAGGGAATCAGTATGCATCATTGTGTACTTTACTTTCTGCATTTATTAATCAGCATTTTTACATTCATATCAGTTCAGAAAAATAACAAAACGAGTGCTAATGCTTCCGATAAGAAAAGTCCAATAAATCTAATTCACCCCCCCCCCCCCCCCTCTTAGAGACCTCGCATAAACTTTCATAAAAATTAGTAAAAGTCCTTATCAAAGGTTCAGTATGAGTGAAGCTCCCGATTATGATTTGAGAAGGAGAAAATTTCCTTATCAAAAGTATCAGTTTTGGTGAAACTCGCTTTCAAAACAGAGTATGGGTAAAAATCACTCTCAAAAGATAGAATTTGGTCGATAAGTCCTGTTAGAGGTTATGCACGAGTAAAATTCCTTTAAAAAATTGTGTCAAAGATTTAGTAATGGATAAATCTCCATGTTAAAGGTAAAGCATGAGTAAAGCTCCATGTTAATGGTTGACAAAGAGTAAAGTTCTATAGAAAAGTTTGAGCAGGAATAATATTTAGTAGACATGTTTAATTGAATACAACAAATCCCTCCAATTTGAGAAGCCGAGCTAAAAAAAATACATTTATAAATAATCAAGGGTTAACATTAGAATATGATTTAGGAAAATAAAGATCGATATCACGTTTTCAAGTTTATGTCTTGTTAAAAAGCAAAGCCATCATCTAGAGATCTATAGAATCATTTTTTAATGACATGACACTCATTTAGCTTACGTGTCATTGTAAAGTCAGCAATAAATTATACCAACTCATTTATTTTACTTTATTATAGTTTTGATGAAGACAAACATATCAACAAAAAGAAGTCAAAACTTGAAGAATGATCATAAACTTTAGAAAGTCAATGGAAAAATCAAGATGGTTGAGTATTCTTTATAATTCAAGTATATATATCTTAATTGCTCAAAATTATCATAATCATTCCATCTTGTGAATGCATTCATTTTTACATCATGTGGAAACTTAATTTTTATGTATTTTTCACTTTCATAGCAGGTGTAACCGGTTACACCAATTGGTTAACCGGTTACATAAACATAAAAATGGTTTTTTAGAAGAATGTTGTAAAGATCCTGTTTTTCGAAAATTGTGGCTTTTGAAACAGAGGTATCAAAACATTAAAATCGACACAATCGCACAGGTTATAAACACCTTAGATTTTTAAAAAGTGTCAGGTGTAACCGGTTACATAAACGTAAAAATGGTTTTTCAACATATTGTTCAAAGCATTCTGTTTTTTTGTATATTGGGCATGTTTAAGTGACGTAAAAACACTTAAAAACTGCCACAACTCGCACTAGATAAACATACCTTCATCTGTAACCGGTTACACATTCAAAATTTTCAAATTTTTATGTAAAATATGATTCAAATGTTTTGCAACTTTCATACATCAAACCTTGCAAGGTTTCATGAATATACACTTTTTCAGAATGGTATATAGTATGTATATATACTTATGGTTTCTGTTTTCAAAAGAGAGACTCTTAGACACAAAACTTTTATACTACGAAAGATATTCTTTGATATACAACTTTCACATCTCATAATCCAAACAAGTTTCTAAACTTTCAAATTGAAAACTTTTTGCATGAACTTTCATACATTTTCATTAATGTTTTATTCATATTTTTATGAGCACTTAGGTGTATATGTTTGGATTGTAATCAATACAAAGAGAAGATCAATTAATACAAAATTGATTCAAGAGCTATAACTTATGTTACAAACTCAGATTTGTGTATACCTTCTTATCCAGAATTGTTGGAAATAAGAGATTGAAAAAGAAATGATTGTTTTCTTTTTCTCTTGTGTTGCTTATGTTAGAAGATTGTAGGATAGCTCTTGGTAGATGACTTGTACAAATATTTGATATAGTCGAAAATATATCACAAGGAGTGACGGGATTGGAGTACTATCAGATTGCGAAGGGAATCAGTATGCATCGTTGTGTACTTTACTTTCTGCATTTATTTATCAAGATTTTTACATTCATATCAATTCAGAAAAATAACAAAACGAGTGCTAATGCTTCAAATCGAGAAAAGTCCAATAAATCTAATTCACCCCCCCCCCCCTCTTAGAGACCTCGCATAAACTTTCATAAGAATTAGTAAAAGTCCTTATCAAAGGTTCAGTATGAGTGAAGCTCCCGATTATGATTTGAGAAGGAGAAAATTTCCTTATCAAAAGTATCAGTTTTGGTGAAACTCGCTTTCAAAACAGAGTATGGGTAAAAATCACTCTCAAAAGATAGAATTTGGTCGATACGTCCTGTTAGAGGTTTTGCACGAGTAAAATTCCTTTAAAAAATTGTGTCAAAGATTTAGTAATGGATAAATCTCCATGTTAAAGGTAAAACATGAGTAAAGCTCCATGTTAAAGGTTGACAAAGAGTAAAGTTCTAGACAAAAGTTTGAGTAGGAACAATATTTAGTAGACATGTTTAATTGAATACAACAAATCCCTCCAATTTGAGAGGTCGAGCTGAAAAAAAAATACATTTCTAAATAATCTAGGGTTAACATTAGAATATGTTTTAGGAAAATAAAGATCGATTTCACCTTTCCAATTTTATGTCTTGTTGAAAAGCCAAGCCATCATCTAGACATCTATAGAATCATTTTTTAATGACATGACACTCATTTAGCTTATGTGTCATTGTAAATTCAGAAGAAAAACACATCAACAAAAAGAAGTCAAAACTTGAAGACTGGAGCAATCAAGCTCAAATGATCATAAACTTTAGAAAGACAATGGAAGAAACAAGATGGGTGAGTATTCTTTACAATTCAAGTATTTATATCTTAATTGCTTAGAATTATCATAATCATTCCATCTTGTGAATGGATTCATTTTAACATCATGTGGAAACTTATTTGAAACTTAATTTTAATGTATTTTTCACTTTCATAGCAGGTGTAACGGTTACATTAATTGGTTAACTGGTTACATGAACATAAAAATGGTTTTTTAGAAGATTGTTGAAAACATCTTGCTTTTGGAAAATTGCGGCATTTGAAACTGACCTAACAATCCTTTAAAACCGACACAATCTCACCGGTTAAAAACACCTTAGATTTTGAAAAAGTATCAGGTGTAACCGGTTACATAAAAGTAAAAATGGGTTTTCAACATATTGTTGAAAGCATTCTGTTTTTTGTATATTGTGGCAAGTTTAAGCAACGTAAAAACACTTAGAAATTGCCACAACATGACTAGATAAAAATACCTTCATCTATAACCGGCTACCCATTCAAATTTTTCAAATTTTTAAGTAAAATATGATTAAAATGTTTTTCAACTATCATACCTAAAACCTTGCAAAGTTTCATGAATATACACTTTTTCAGAAGGGTATATAGTATGTATATATACTTGTGGTTTCTATTTTCAAAAGAGTGACTCTTAGACACAAAACTTTTATATTTCAAAAGATATTCTTTGATATACAACTTTCACATCTCATAATCCAAACAAGTTTCTAAACTTTCAAATATAAAACTTTTTGCATGAACTTTCATACATATTCATTAATGTTTTATTCATATTATTCTGAGCACTTAGGTGTATATGTTTGGATTATGATCAATACAAAGAGAAGATCAATTAATAAAAAATTCATTCAAGAGCTATAACTTATGTTACAAACTCAGATTTGTGTATACCTTGTTATCCAGGATTGTTGGAAATAAGAGATTGAAAAAGAAATGATTGTTTTCTTTTTCTCTTGTGTTGCTTATGTTAGAAGATTGTAGGATAGCTCTTGGTAGATGACTTGTACAAATATTTGATATAGGTTAAAATATATCAGAAAGAGTGACGGGATTGGAGTACTCTCAGATAATGAGGGGAATCAGTATGCATCATTGTGTCCTTTACTTTCTGCATTTATTTATCATCATTTTTACATTCATATCAATTCTGAAAAAATAATAAAACGAGTGTTAACGCTTCAAATCGAGAAAAGTCCAAAAAATCTAATTCACCCCCTCCCCCTCTTAGAGACCGTGCATAAACTTACATACGCATTAGTAAAACTCCTTATCAAAGGTTCAATATGAGTGAAGCTCCCGATTATTATTAGAGAATGAGTAAAATTCCTTATCAAAAGTATCAGTTTTGGTGAAACTCACTTTCAAAACTGAGCATGAGTATAAATTTCTATCAAAAGATAGATTTTGGGTGATACGTGCTATTAAACGTTATGCACGAGTAAAATTCCTTTAAAAAATTGTGTAAAATATTTAGTAATGGATAAATCTCCATGTTAAAGGTAAAGCATGAGTAAAGCTCCATGTTAAAGGTTGACAAAGAGTAAAGTTTTGTATAAAAGTTTGAGTAGGAACAATATTTAGCAGACATGTTTAATTGAATACAATAAACCCTTCCAATTTGAGAGGTGAGCTGAAAAATACATTTATAAATAATCAAGGGTTAACATTAGAATATGTTTTAGGAAAATAAAGATTGATTTCACCCTTCCAAGTTTATGTCTTTTTGAAAAGCCAATCCATCATTTAGACATCTGTAGAATCATTTTTTAATGATATGACACTCACTTAGCTTACGTGTCATTGTAAAGTCAGCAATAAAGTATAACAAGTCATTTATTTTACTTGATTATAGTTTTGATGAAGACAAACACATCAACAAAAAGAACTAAAAACTTGAAGACTGGAGCAATCAAGCTCAAATGATCATAAACTTTAGAAAGTCAATGGAAGGAAGAAGATGGTTGAGTATTCTTTACAATTCAAGAATTTATATCTTAATTGCTCAGAATTATCATAATCATTCCATCTTGTGAATGGATTCATTTTAACATCATGTGGAAAGTTATTTGAAACTTAATTTTTATGTATTTTCACTTTCATAGCAGGTGTAACCGGCTACATCAATTGGTTAACTAGTTACATAAACATAAAAATGGTTTTTTAGATGATTGTTGAAAACATTTTGTTTTTGGAAACTTGCGGCATTTGAAACAAATGTAACAACACCTTAAAATCGACATAATCGCACCGGTTAAAAACACCATATATTTTGAAAAAGTATCACGTGTAACCGGTTACATAAACGTAAAAATGGGTTTTCAACATATTGTTGAAAGCATTCTGTTTTTTATATTTTGTGGCATGTTTAAGAGACGTAAAAACACTTTAAAACTGCCCCAACTCGCACTAGATAAAATTACCTTCATCTGTAACCGGTTACACACTAAAAAATTTCAAATTTTTATGTAAAATATGATTAAAATGTTTTTCAACTTTCATACATCAAACCTTGCAAAGTTTCATGAATATACACTTTTTCATAAGGGTATATAGTATGTATATATACTTGTGGTTTCTGTTTTCAAAAGAGAGACTCTTAGACACAAAACTTTTATATTTGAAAAGATATTCTTTGATATACAACTTTCACATCTCATAATCCAAAAAGGTTTCTAAACTTTCAAATATAAAACTTTTTGCATGAAATTTCATACATATTCATTAATGTTTTATTCATATTATTCTGAGCACTTAGGTGTATATGTTTGGATTGTGATTAATACAAAGAGAAGATCAATTAATACAAAATTCATTCAAGAGCTATAACTTATGTTACAAACTCATATTTGTGTATACCTTGTTATCCAGGATTGTTGGAAATAAGAGATTGAAAAAGAAATGATTGTTTTCTTTTTCTCTTGTGTTGCTTATGTTAGAAGACTGTAGGATGTCTCTTGGTAGATGAATTTTTACAAATATTTGATATAGTTGAAAATATATCACAAGGAGTGACGGGATTGGAGTACTCTCAGATTGTGAGGGGAATCAGTATGCATCATTGTATTATATTCCTTATGTATTAATTGATCTTCTCTTTGTATTGATCATAATCCAAACATATACACCTAAATGCTCAGAATAATATGAATAAACTTTAAGATTATATGTGAAAGTTCATGCAAAAAGTTTTTAATTTGAAAGTTTAGAAACTTGTTTGGATTATGAGGTGTGAAAGTTGTATATCAAAGAATATCTTTTGAAATATAAACGTTTTGTTTCTAAGAGTCTCTCTTTTGAAAACAGAAACCTCAAGCATATATACATACTATATACCCTTATGAAAAAGTGTATATTCATGAAACATTGCAAGGTTTGATGTATGAAAGTTGCAAAACGTTTTAATCATATTTTACATAAAAATTTGAAATTTTTAAGTGTGTAACCGGTTACACATGAAGGTATTTTTATCTAGTGCGAGTTGTGGCGGTTTTTAAGTGTTGTTACGTCGCTTCAATTGCAACAATATACCTAAAATAGAATGTTTTCAACAATATGTTGAAAAACCAATTTTACGTTTATGTAACCGGTTAACCATTGAATAAACTGGTTACACCTGACAGTTTTAAAGAGTTCTTACGTCAGTTTCAAAAGCCGTAATTTTCAAAAAAAATAGAATGTTTTCAACAATCTTCTAATAAACCATTTTTATGTTGATGTAATCGGTTAACCAATTGGTGTAACCGGTTACACCTGCTATGAAAGTGAAAAATACATAAAAGTTAAGTTTCAAATAAGTTTCCACATGATGTTAAAATGAATTTGGTGTAACCATTTTTCTACTTTCTACTATATTCCTCTTCAAAGTTGCCTTAGTGTAGAGATAGAAAAAATATATTTGATATTTTTATTGTACTTATGTGATGTCTATCGTGTAGTTTATTCAAGAGGTTTTGGGGTTAATCGATTAAGACATTAAAAAGGCTTGTGGTTCTTTTCATTTTTTTATCAAATTCTTTTCATCGAAATAATGGACTTCTCCTTATTTAATTTACACCATAATTTGAATTTGAAATCATTTTTTCTACTTTCTACTATATTCCTCTTCAAAGTTGCCTTAGTGTAGAGATAGAAAAAATATATTTGATATTTTTATTGTACTTATTTGATGTCTATCGTGTAGTTTATTCAAGAGGTTTTGGTCACTTTTGTAATATCTTTGAAATGAGTCTATGTTTAGTTATTGAGATTATCAAGTAAAAATATTTGTTTGGTTCGTGAGCTCAGCCAAAAAAAATTAATTTTCATTTTTTAGATTAGCTAGTGAAAATCTCTATTTAGTTCTTGAGCCCAACCTGTGAAAAAATATTATTTGGTTATTGAGATTAGCTTGTCAAAATCGGTGTTTGGTTCTTGAGCCCAACCGGTGAAAAACTCTGTTTGGTTTGGATATTAGCCAGTATAAAATCTCTTTTTGGTTTGGAGATTAACTCGTATAAAATATCTTGCTTGATTGGGGATTAGCCAGTGTTAAATCCCTTATTTGGTAGTAATAATACTTGTGGATATAACCTGTAAAAAAAATCATATCTTTATTTAGTGGAATTCTCAAGAGGAAACACATTGGGACATGAGTAGGCCAAGTGGTCAAGTCAAACCTGTATCAATTTATTGTGCATTTATCTCTTCCCTTTTCCCTCTATCTTTATACTCTTTATTTATTTCAGTGGCATTTCCTTCTCTTAATCTCTCGGATATTCTTCGATTTAAATATTCCACTCTTTAATATGTTTTTGCTTTATAAAACTAACTTATGTTTTTGCTTATTTAGGACCAATTTGATGAAACAATTAAGTAATGAATCTTTGTCGTCCATTTAAAAGTTAACAATAGTCAAGATATTGTCAACTCATCAATCCACATGAAACATTAGTGATCCACGTGAGACTCTAACTAGCAAATTAAAACATGAATGTCACAACTATCCATCTTGGATGAAAGTGCTGAAATTTAAACGTAACATATTGAAAACAATAATAATGAAAACAAAAGCAGGAAAATATTTCAAGGTTAGTTTCTTAATGTATTCTCTAATAATTCCTTGTTAAAAATGTTTAATGTTAGTTAAGAAAGCATGAAAGTAATTTATTAATGTTAGTTGTAGTTGCATCAAGTAAAATGTTTAATATTGTTGTTTTTGAAATTTAATATTTAACAATTATATTGATTTTGTTTTTTTACTTTTATTGTTGTTGAGATTTAACATTTAAAGACTCTATAGATTTTGTTGTTATTGTTAATACTGTTGTTATTGTTACTTTTATTGTTAATTTTATTGTTGTTGTTAATATTGTTGTTATTATTGTTGTTAATTTTAATATTGTTGAGATTTATTGTTACTTTTATTGTTGTTGTTGTTAATATTTAATGATTAAGGATTCTCTTGGTTTTGTTTTTGTTGTTATTGGTCGTTTTGTTGTTGATGATGAAGAAGATTTAGAATTTGTCAACAAATTTGATGCCTTGCATAATAAAACGAAAAAATAGGTTAAAACTAAAATATTGTAAATAGAACTTTACCCATTGGTTATTGTTTAAAACCGAGGTAAAAAGAGTACAATTTTGAAATTTAAAAAATGCAGTTGTTGGGGATTGAACCAATAATTAGTGCAACTTTTCCCCTCGATTATTCTAAAACTAAGGGGTATAGTGGAAGTTTTTCATGCCGTCATTCGTTATCGCGCTTGTCTTACCGATGTAATATCCCTTTTGCATCCAATTTGAAATGGGGTTATTTATAGTAGTGAGTTGAAAGATCAACACTAGAAGTATCATATGAAAGAACTATCACTTTGTGTAAAGGGTCTTTTGAGGAATCATCATCAGAAATATTTTTTGAGGAATCATCATTAGGAAGAACTTTTTGAAGAATCATCACTAAGAATATCATTCGGAGAATATTTATATCAATATTTCATTCTAACATACGAAAACTTTGTAGCATCGGATAACGAAGCAGTAACAACACATTTATCAACTAAAGATTCATTCAAATATTTATTCAAAGCCTCATCTGAAAATTCATTAGAGGATTCACATGAAGTATCATCTAGAAGATCATCAAACAAAATTAGATGAAGAAGGAGATGTTTGTTTCAAAGCTACTTACAAATAAATATCAAGGCCAAAACGGACCAAGGAAGCTGCAATATCCTCATTTAATCGATTAAATAAATATGGCTAATCATTTAAAGATTAAATGTTCTTAAAATCTAGTGTTGTAAAGACAAAATCAATCGACTAAGAAATCACATCCTCAAGAAAATCTTCATCAAATCTATTCAAAATCATAATTAGTGAAGAATTCAAATCTCCATGAATATTTTATCGATTAACAAGGACTTTTAATCGATTAAAAGGCTAAATTTGGAAAGCTTCTCAAATCAAATATATTTGGATCAAATTCCTCTAATCAATTATGATATTTCTTTTTCAAATTATATTTAAAACACTTTTAGATAAAGTTAAATAAGGTACGCTCTCTTCTCTCTTTCATTCATCCTAGAATTTTCTTTTCGTCTTGTTTGAGTGAGAGTTTATGCTTTTTGTCACTATTATCATCATCTTTGTGGCTTCAATAAGAGCTATTATCGTTGGATATCTTTCATCAAGTATTTACTCTTCAATGGACTTTTCCTCTAGAGCTCAAGAAGAAATTTCAACAATTAGTTCCTCAACTGCAAAGTGTTCAAAATGCATATCTTGTCGTAAAGTTTTTTTAGAGATTTCAGCCTCTACAATTATATTTACCAAGCTTTGCTCAAAGACTTATTTGTCAAGAAACCAAAATCTACCTATCTAGAGAATTTGGAATGTCGTTGTTACCATTTATCTTTGAAGCAAACACGATTAATAACCCACAATCTCGGAAACACGATCACTGACGTGTGTTTCTTGAGAACACGATCAAGAAACTAACCGGAGCTCTGATACCAATTTATTAGTGCGTGAGGAACTTTAAGTGAGGAGAGAGAGAGAGAGAATGAAGAATAAAACGTCTCATCCCATAACAATATCGGGTTTCTATTTTCTACTATAATAGAAGTTTTATCTCCCATGAAATTGCAAATATCCCATAAGAATATCATGTTTCTATTTTCTATTATAATAGAAGTTTTATCTCCCATGAAATTGCAAATTCGCAACATACTAGTCCCACATCTTACAATTTCAAAATTGACAACAAGTGTAAGATTTGTCTGATTTTACTAGTTAATTATAATTTTAGAGATAAAATTTGACTATAGATAAAAAGAACAATAATCTGAATTAAATTAAATAAAGAAATATTAGGTAATTAATTTTAATTGGAGAAAGAGAATTACAATGCAACTAAGTTAAAAAAGATTGGTTTAGATTTGGTGGGGTGCGCCAGCAATCGCTTTAGTGCAACGCAAAAGCGACACGCAAGAGACCCAATAGCAAGCTACTGTGGTGGCCTCTTCCCCTCAAGAAATAAATTTAATATCGTGTGGACCATTGGCCCACATATCAGATATTAAACTGATAAGAACAGATACTACACTTGATCTTAGCCAAAAGGCCGAGAAAGGTATGCTTATTCCCTTAGCTTGCTTCTGTTTTTATTGCATATTTCCTCTGTTTCTTATTTGCCTCCCCGATGTGGGACTTAAACTTGCCTGGCTCCATTTTGAACTTCAACTTACAACAATTTCCTTTTCCCTTATTATATTATTACAAGAAAATGACTTGCTAGTTTCCACAACAAACTTTGAATTTTTGTTACTGACTCTGCTTCACTTGTTCCTATTACCATCCCCTACTGACTGCTTCATATTAGCATCAATTAATGGTCACATAACATTCATTATTACCAAAACGCAAAACTGAATCAACACTTGCTTGGATGTTTTGTTTCGTTATATAACTCATCCACTTCAAATTAACTTAATGTTAATTATATGCTACAATAAAACAACAATCCAGCATCTTATTAACTTAATGTTAATTATATGCTACAATAAAACAACAATCCAGCATCTTATTCTGCACTTTGTTACGATGCAACAGGAGTTGGAATGGACCAATTACAACCACACTCTTTAACAACTTTCTCATTTTATATCCTTCTCATTTTCTTATTATTATTAAAAATGGCATTCTAAACTTACACAAATTGCTTCTTTTTTATTATTAATTATTTGCTTTTTATTCACTAACTAAAAATATAAAATAATATTTTCTAAGAAAAATAAAATATCTTTTATTTTACTCAAATTATTTTAATCGTTGTAAGAAATATAAAATGGGATAAACTCACTGTTGTCCTAGTGACTAATTTTTCATTTAATCTTTGTAATAAACGTTCTCAATATTTTCAATACTCTTGTCACTATTGCAATGGATCAAAACTACTGACATTTGTTTTTTCCATAGGAGAATCTCTGCTAACAAACACCTCAACCAATTTGCTTATTTAGTAGCAGTGGTAAGTAATATCATTTTTTATTCCATACTGAATTGAGCAAGAATCATTTGTTTCTTATAATTCCAAGAGAATGCTCATCGAGAAATCCCTCTCCCTCCAATGAGAATTATATTTAGCACATAAAAAATAATCAATAATATTTTCCCGGCTAATGAGAAGTAGCAACAAAATGTAGAATAACAGTAATAGAAAAATTTAGTTAGTTGAAGTATGTCTTAAAACCTTAAGTGATATAAAGAGGAAGAAAATATATTTTCATTATTCTATTAACTTCACAATACAATTGATATTTTATTCTTTTTTCAACTCTACCATTAATTTCACGAGAATATGGTCAAGTTTACCTTGCTACTTAATCATATTTACTAATTGACTTTTGATAATAAATTTGGCTTATATGAATTAATCATCTTCCCTAAATATTAATTAATCCTAATTTATCTTGAAATATCATATAATCATTTCGAAATGACTAAAATACACATTTATGATAAAATGGCATTTTACCCTTCGTCTTTTTAATTCCATTAATTTATTACATAATTGAAATTCCAATAGGTCATTTAGGTCAGAATGTTACAATGATCACCTATCATCTTCAATCACAACCTTAAATACACTTTATGTAAAATGACCAAAATTCCAATAATGCATTTCACCTTATCACATAACTCGATGCATCCTTTATTCTTAATCTTGTTTAATTATTATTAATCCACTAAGATTTAAGTCCACAATTGATTATACCTTAATACCAGTATTAATTGAGCAAGGTGAAATGTGGGATACATCCCACTTCTTAATTAATTTCTTCTTCGAAATTCATGCTTCGCCTACGGGATCAGTAACTCATCTATGTTCAGGTTTTCAATCCTTACGCATCATTTGTTTGATTGTAACTTTCATACATCAAACCTTGTAATGTTTCATGAATATACACTTTTCCTGAACGGTATATAGTATGTATATATACTTGTGGTTTCTGTTTTCAAAAGAGAGATTCTTAGACACAATAGTTTTATATTTCAAAAGATATTCGTTGATATACAAATTTCACATCTCTTAATCCAAGCAAGTTTCTAAACTTTCACATCTCATAATCCAAGCAAGTTTCTAAACTTTCAATACAAAAAATCGCATGAATTGTAGCGGTTATTATAAGCAGCTTACGGCGGTTTAAGCTGCCACAATTTGATATATAACAAGTTTCTAAACTTTTAAATATGAAATCTCAACTACGCGTAAATTGTGGCCGTTAATGGAAGTAGATTACGTCGGTTTGAGCCGCCACAAATTACAACAACATTGTTTTCTAAAACACTATAATTTTTGCTGCCTAGGATTAAGTGGCGGTTTAAAATTAAACGCCGTGTTTTACATAGTTTAAAGTGGCGGTTTTTTTATTGAAAATATGGACGATTTCAAATGCCATGTATTTCACATAATAATAATAATAATAATAATATCTTGAAATGTCATGTATTTCACATAATAATAATAATATCTTCAAATTATAGGTCGGTTAACAACGACATAATTTCCTACTTATTACTTCTTGGATAATACAATAGGTGATAATAACAGTTACAATGGACTATTGGAGGATGACTACTCTGCACTTCCACTTATCAATATTCATCCCTATCAAAGTTAGCAAGTTAGTAACACATGCATGTGCGCATGCAGGACCAACAAACATCCAATATCCACTCTATAATATAAAAGATGTCAAGGAACTATGGATTGGAGAGTGGAAAATTAAAATCATATTCATAATCCAAAAAGAATAAGCTAGATATCCCGCTCGAATTGTCGAGATGAGACATTATAGAACATACAACATTATTAAAATTAAAGCAAGATGGATGAATATCTTCCCACTGATTTACAACACCATTAGAGGATCCACACAAAATATAAAATACTCTAAAACAATACTAGACAAAATGCATTTCCCCTCTCTAACTCTTAAATCTTGATTTCTTATGCACATAGTCCATCTGTTTCAAGATTAACATTACACTTTGGTGACATTTCATCTTCAGTGCATGCATTTAGGAGATCAACTCCATTAAAACCCTGAAAATTATGTAACTATAATACATTATACATTTAGAAATTGTTAATTAATGTAATAGAAGCCATATGGACTTTCCTCTGCAAGCTTCACAATAACTTTGTAGTCTATGTCACCATAATAAGCAATTCCAGCAACATGAGTCTTAAGAATTTCCATTTGGCAATGGAATTTATATTTTTTGATCCAATCTTCCAGGTCGTAGGAGAGCAGGGTCAAGTACATCAGGTTGGTTAGTTTCCATTTTAATTTTAGCCTACAATAGAAATTCTGAGGAAAAAGTCATTATCAATGGATCATCAAGAATTTAGCGGAACAGTCATTCAAACAAAAACATCAATAATGAGAAAAGGTTGATTCTTATATATGCCATTTGAAGTACATAACATAATGAAGGGGAAAAAACTCGGCTAAATATCCTATATCTGTAAAAATGTTGATTTTAACCAAGTGATTAGGCTCAAGTGGTTAATGAAATCCACTTCAAAATGAATTTTCAAAAGAACCTGAGTTTGAATTCTAAGTGGAAGCATTCTTGGCCCACCTTTACTTACTTGCCAACCATACTCCGAATTATTAAGGACCCCTTCCCCTAGGAATCAGATGGTTAACACCAAAAAAGTGTTGATTATGAACTTTACAAATAGAAAAAGGTCATGAAATAGAAAATTATTTTTTTGATAAACGATGAGCACAAAAGTCACTTATTAACATTTCCATCACTTGTGCAAATGCTTTAACATTCAAAGACATTAAGAAAAGGTCTTTGAAAGTTCAAAGACATAAAAAAAATGTGAAAAATACAAATCCCTGTCTAAAAGTATATGATATGGAATTTAATTATGTCATAGTTAGTATACACACTACCACAAGAAGAATTTCATATACGGTATCAAACATAGTGCTTATGTTTTGTTTTGATCAATGATGCAAAGACTCTGACATGGTCACCATAGATACATGACACAAAAATATAGAACACTGACAACCCTACATAAATATTTATTTATTTATCACAATTAAAGAAAATATTAATATATTTTTATAAGAGATCAAAATTGAGAATTACAAAATATATATATGTGCATCTAAATTGAGCTATTTACTTATCTATCTACTATCAAAAAAGATAAATATGTTGCAACTCCTCCGCAAGTAATCCAAAGTTCATCTAAGAGGTAGCTGGCTAAGAATTATTCAATACAGGATTCTAACTCATGTTCTCCCGAACTATTCGTTCATAAATGAAACTCATTAACCACTTGATCCCAATCACATGATGGTTATTTACAAATCAAGTCAAAGAGAGTAGATAAATAAGATATACCTTTCCAAGTTGATCAAAACCATCAAGTTGATTAAACAGCTCCGTTAATGTTCTCTGAATCTCATGATATGCATTTGTTCCCTCACTGAAAGGACGACCACCAATGGCATCAATCTCATCTATAAAAATGACGTAGGGCTAAGAAAACATAAGAGATTTAGAACTTATTTCAATTTGATAAACCTATAGGAAGATAAATAAACACAAGAATATCACATGGTGATCACATGCATACCCAATCATCTCTCTTATTAACATGGCACTTTCTCCAATGTACATATCAATTATAACACTTGAAATAACCTATATTATAGAAAAAGGGAAGGTGAATATATTTTATAGTTATTTCAAAACACATAATTGATAAACGATCCATAATATGACCTTTAGGAAGTTAGCATATATATTGCTGGAAATAGCTCTTGACAAGGTAATAGTAATTAAAAACATAAAGATGTAAAAGTTTGTCATCATAATGCCTTGAGTTAGAGAGTCATCATGGCCTTCATTCACTACAATATATCATATATCAACTCTAATATATGCTATGTTCCATAAAAAATTGGTTGTGTGTATTAAGGAAGAAAGGTTCTATCTTTGGAGGATTGTCTCGTACCACATATCATAAGTCATCGTTTATTGTTATATTCCTAAATTCTGGTGCGTTTTAAATGACCGACTAAAAGTATCCTTCTTGAGATAACTTAACATTTGTAAAATACATTAGTAGCGTTCATGGTACATTATCCCAACCAAAAATGCAGAACTCTAGAAAAGGTCGACTCAAGGTGTCCCATGGTGAATTGGTATATTATCCCAACCAAAAATGCAGAACCCTAGAAAAGGTCGGCTCAAGGTGACCTACGGTGAACCTGCATGGCGTGAAAAACATTAAATATTCATTCTTATGTAGTTTTCATTTTAAAAGTTAAATTCAATATTCATTCTTATGCAGTTGTCATTTTCAATAAATAAGCTGACAATATGATGCTTATATTTGTTGCACTAAGAAAGGAGATTTACCAGTGACGAGTTTGAATGCATATGGTGTTTTCCTCTTCTCCATAGCTTGAATTTTTTTACTTCTCCTTGCTAAATATGTTCTCAGGTTAACTACAATAGGCTGGAATATGTCACTCATGCATAATTTAATAGATAAATAATCTAGGAATCAAGGAATAAGTGCCACAAAGTAGAAGTTAGATTTGGCAAAGGTTTTCATACTCTTTCCATACAAGGTCATTAGTCTGATCAATGAAATTGAGGTCTCTATTGACTGAGGAGAAAAGGTGGGATAGATTTGATAAAGAAGACAAACACACCAAGTTTCTTAAAACAATCGAACTTGATCAAGAAAATGATAAAAATAAGGAACAAAAACTGAGATTGAAACACAACTACTAAACAATGGCAAAACCTTTCCAATGAGTACAAAGCCACCACACAACACAAACAACAAAATTAACACTGAATAGATACGCTCATTAGTTTATAACATAACAAAATGTCCAAAATTCCAATTCACACCATACTCAAACATCATCAATCAAATAAAAGGCACAAACTCACAGAAATGCCCAAAATCAAAATTTACATACCATCATGTGTAATCAGAGGATAATCACATGCACTCAAAGTGATAAACCAACTCCATCCCCTATCTAATTTAAGCTTAATGGCATAATTACAATGAGTGGTGACAACATTAGAAGATCCTAAGTATGTTATCCAATCAGCCTTACCAATAACATCAACATTCCTGAAACTCCGAATCATAGGAACAAAACTAACAGCATCAACCAAACCTTGTCTCTCTTCTTGCCTGATATCCATTCCAAGATGAAGCAAGTAACGGTTTCTTGGTGTTTATCACCATGTCCAATAGAGGCACTCTTTTACAAGAATATATCAAGAACTTGAACTTAGACAAAAAAATCAAATGATTATAGAATAATATACTTAAATAAGACTAATGTTGTAAAAAAGAAAAACACCTTATCAATTGAGTATCAGAATCATAAAGCATAACAGTTCTGTCAAAATCAAAAAGAATATTGTGAAAACATAAAGCACAATGTTACCTTCAAATTGACAGATTGTGGAGCATCTGATTGCGGAACTACGGATTGTGGAACTATGGATTGCGTATTTGCGATATAACGAATTGAAATTGAAGGTTCAAATGATGGGTAGTTTGATTATTAAGTTCCATATTGATACTGCTATTGAATAGGTGTTGTGTCTCTAACTACAAATCATTGTTAGGGTTTGAACTTGAATGTCTTTAAGGTTAGATAGAAAATAGATTAAAAACGGAAGGAAATGAATAAGAAAGTTTTTTAATTGAAAGGGTTTAAAGGAAACTGAACATTGAAAAGGAAAGGATCGAGAGAAAAGGTTCAATGTTATGGGGAGTTGAGTTAAACTTAGGTTTTCTTTGAAGACGGAGGAGGAGTTGAACCTTAGGTTTTCTATTTCTTTTATTTTAACATTATTATTTTTAAACAAAGTAACATTATTATTATTATTATTATTATTAGTATTATTATCATCATTATTAATAGTTGTAGTAATATTATATTATTATTTATATTGATTTTTTTATTATATAAATAAGAGAATGTGAATACAAATGAGTAAAATTCATTATAGAAAATTATGTCAAAGATTTAGTAATTGATAAATCTCCTTGTTAAAGGTAAAGCATGAGTAAAGCTCCATGTTAAGGGTTGACAAAGTGTAAATTTCTCTATAAAAGTTTGAGCAGGAATAATATTTAGTTAATCTTATTTTAAAAGTTTTCCAATATATTAATTTTATTTTAAAAGTTTTGCAATTAAGCCTAATAATTTACAAAACAAACATTTTGTTGAAAAGTCAAGCCCTCGTCTAGACATCTTTAGTCTTAAAAGTCAGAGACTACAAACTCTATATTAATTTTCTATACAAGTTCAAATAGGGAGGTGGTATTAAATATCCTATTAAATATGAAGAACGTAGCTTTGACATTTGGTTGAATTCCAAAAAGATAGAGTATTAGAGCACATAAGGTAAAAGGTTAATACTCATAGCATTTTTTATATCCAAAATGATTAAGAGGCGGATAAACATAAACAAACTTAAAAGCAACACATTTAAACTAATTTGACTTAATTGCAACTTTGATCCCCCTATCATCCTGCTTTTTCAATTTTAGCCTCTCCCTTAATTTTAATACAGATTGTCTTAGTCCCTTTATTTATTTATTTTAGGATTTTAGTCCTTCAAAATTGAGAGCATTTTCTAACGACATGACACTCATCTAGCTTACATGTCGTTGTCAAGTCAGCATAAAATTATTCTAACTCATTTATTTTATTGGTTTAAATGTACTTTTGATCCCCCTACTTTTATAGGTTTTAACTTTTAGACCTCTCATTTTAAAAACCAATTTTTTCGTCTCTAAACTTTACATTACTAGGAATTTAGTTGGTCCCCATCCAATTTTCCATACTTGGAAATAATGATTAGAACAAAAATATATATTTGTATTAACGTAGCATTAATGATTAGGATACTTTATTTTTAAATATTTTTTATATAATAAATTAATAATTTTATTTAAATTTATTTAATACATTATTTAGAAAAATATTAATATTAATTTTAAAATGATTTTTATGGATTTGAGGCCCAAGCATTTGTAAGATCTTTCCATTCCATATTTAATTGTCTTGTATTGTTTGTTAAACATATATAAACACTAAAGATTTTTATAGAGAAAAAGATGTGAGACTAGAAGCCACCCTTCACCAGTCTAAAACACCATTCAAAATCCTAACTACCACTCAACCTGCACGATTATGGTTCCCTTAACTACCACTCAAAACTTTTCCATGGGACACGATAACCTTTCCCTTAATGATTTGTCTCTACTTATTTTCCAAACTCAACTCAGTTTGTCATCAACATATCAAGTTGTGCAAGTATCTCAAACATCACTGATTGGAAATAAAAAGTCTGTATGATTAGTCATTTATATACTTTTTGTAATGGTGATTTGAAATCTGAAGCTATTTGTAGCATGTGTACTGATGTTAGTTTTAAAGTAACTTCTCGACTTATAAATATTGATCCAAAAAATTCAATCAAGTGTTTTTACTTTTCAATATTATATGTTATATGTATTGTGAATCAAATTGGTCCTACTGATCAACTTCAACGGTTAATCTTGCTCTTTTTACCCTTTTAACTATCCCTAACTGAGAGAAAAGTTCCTAAAGAACTCTTCCACATGGTATGAGGAAAATCATTTCATCACGAGAGGTCACAACCATTTCCATTAAGAAGTTAAAAATAGTAAGAGGAAGATTAGTTTTGACGTTGTAGGTAAGGAAGTACAAAAGACGCTTGTCATCTAAAGTAAGTGTTTCTAGTTGTTTCTCTCTTGGTCGAAGATTTGACACTAGAAGTTGATGTTAAAAAATTTCCAATGGGATGAGAGTGAATGACTAGTGAGCTTATTGTAGTTGGCATAAATTAGGCAAAGATATATTGTGAAGACATTGTTGCATCTATAATGTTCAACACAACTACCTTTCTCTTCACACTTTATCGTCTAGCGGAGGCATTTAATCGGAACTTTGTTATTGGATTAGTGTAGATGGGTCCATGAAACATGTCAAAGTAACCTTTCAACTTTTGTTGGAAATAGTTTTCATTGATAACGAACAAAAGATTTTCATCTCCGTTGAAGGTTTTTCTAGACATTTTTTGAATAAAAAGAAAAAACTTTTAAACTAGATTTGAAGACAAGAAAAGGTGGAAATGAAATGAGACTTGAATAGTGTATAAATAAATTGGAAAAGAGGAAGTGAAACAATTAGAGAAGCTCAAACGCCTCCTTGAAAATCCAAAAGATACAATATATTTTGAATAGGGATGATCATTACTATTCTAGTGATATAAGTCCAAGGCGTAATGTTTTATTTTTTAAAATATAAAAACCACATATTACCTTAATTTTTTCATATAACCTATGGGAAAAACCCACATATTACCAACAATCCAGGAACCCTTTTTTTATTTAATTTTCAATTTTTAAATTTATGATCTACTCCTTCAGTTATATTTAATAACCGAGGGATTAGATAATGGAATCTCTTTGGGATGGATTGCAAGAAATTTGAAAAGTTAGGTTGTTCTCGAAGAATCCAATGTTAAACTCTTGATTTGTTTAAGCAATTTATTTTAATATTCTATGTATTAAAAAACGTTTTATCCCTCAATTTTTAACAAACACCGAGAGGTATGTGGCACTTAGGTTGAAATATTTTTTTTTATGTAGAGTGTTTATTCAAGTTCTTCACCATCCTTAAACGAATATTTATCATTTATTTAATAAGTATCAACACTTAAGACACTATCATTGGTGATCCTCGTAAAACCTAAAACCTTCATTCTAAAAGCATTTTGAATATTAAATTTTGATAGTAGTGAATCCACAAGAAACCCAAATATTATTGTGAAACCCTTTGTGTTCAATCATAGCGCCATGAGATTTTACAAAGTAAAAGTATCAATTTGATAGATTGAAAGAGCAAAAAAATTTAGGTTTATTTTGTAACAACCCGTATAATATATATCTAGAATAATATCATATAAGTGTTATTATTTGGTATTGACACAATCATAAGTGTCTATTCGCATCATTATATACACATGTCCAAACAAACAAAAAACATAAATGGAACATGTCATACAATAAAACCTAGATAATAAAATCTAAGAAATATGTACAATATCTTCATTATACACAACTCCATAGCGAAAGATCATAATAATTGCATCCCTTGAAACATCAATAGACAGCTTCTCATGAATTCAACCTGCAAGGAATACCTAAAAAATAACAACAATAATGGGATGAGATAGTAATATCAGTGAGTTCTCCTATCATATGGGTCCACTCGACTCTACAAGGTTTCTCCTCGATTCTAACTCAAGTATTCACCTTCTGTTACTTGTGCATCACTCGCACCTTGTAACTAGAACTTGAGTAACTAAGGGATAATCGCAATGTATGGAAACATGTCACTTGAGTGCATCCACTCAACAAATCGCTATTTGGATTCATGAAACAGCAATCCCCGAACGGACTTACGTCTAAGCCAGGATCGGTTCATGCATGCTCGTATGATTTGACTTTAAAGGTGGATATTGGATCCTCTATGAGGCTTAATCTCCAGTTCAAGCGACCGTCTCCCGTATGGAACTCTAACCCACTTAGGGTATCTTTCACCGAATGGCCCTCTAAACCACTTAGGTGTCTACCTTTCCCCCATGTCCGTCATATTTGGGGCTCAAACCCAATTGAGGCAAGAATCATTGGTGCCACATCCCCACTTACCGCTTTACCTAAGCCCTCGAAGTAGTATGTGCACAATCATAACTAATTCTGAATATGTGATTAATTCTCAATAACAAATAGGACTTTTGGAATAAATGTTCCTCGCCAAATATTAACCAATTCCTAGGATATCATATCAATTCTCATGGCATCAAAACATGATTCATTCTCATACATAAATCACACATGTCCCATACAAAGCATGTTAATGTATCATTTTGTGACTACTTGTTCGTTGTACACACCATGGTACGATTACGTCCAAGCATCACTATATAAATCATTTCATGACTTAAGTTATCTTTCTAAGTCATTTACCTAGAATTCTCCTAGGTTTACCTCCCTCATAAGTTTTAGTCATATTATTATTTAACCAATACGATCAACCAATCAAGGGAAATTTATATTGGAATAAATCATAGAGACTTCTCTCTATAATGTAGTTCTCTCCGTTAGCTTCCTAACACTTTCGACCGCGCCCAAATCGAATTTACGAAACTAAAACTACAATCGTTTTAACCTAATCGGAATTCTATGTCAAAACACACTCGATTGCACATAGATCGGCCGATTATTGTTAATCTAATACATATATATATATATATATATATATATATATATATATATATATATATATATATATATATCATGGTATAAGTTAATGGAATCCTAAGATGTATTAGAAACAAGGAACAAGTGGTTTTAGGCAAAACAAGGTTGGACCAATCGCTTGCACTGGGAGTCAATCGATTGTGTGAAGTTACTGACTTCTGTTTTTGGTGAACTTAGACAGGACCAATCGATTGAGCATTGTATCCAATCGATTGACATTAGCAAAATTCATCTTTTTCTTCACATAATCATGAACCAATCGATTGGTTCTACAACTTTTCTGCAACCAATCGATTGACACCTGCAAAATTTCCAAAATTACCTCTTCTAAACACTCTTTCTTCCATGTTTAACATCCCTAAACCATCATAACTTATACCCTTTCATGTCTTCATATTTTCTAGCATAGATTCATGAATTTTAATCATTATCCAACAACAATTAACATCAACCAACCACAACATCATGGTTCCAACACAACAATACAACATAACTCACACAAAAGTATGTAGGAATCATGGTATGATACATAGAAGCACGAACAACAACAAATTCACAAAACCTAATCCCACTTCCATGAAGTCCCCCCCCCCCCCCCCCCCACAATATACAACTACCTTGGAACTCACCTTAGATTGATGAGGATGAGGAGGAATCTGATGAAAATGAGATGATTGGTGGTGATGATCATGAGATTTTTCCTTCTTCTTCCTTCCTTCCTCTTCTTCTCTTCTTCCTCTTTCTCTTTTCCTCTTTCTTTCTTCTCTTCCTTTCTTTCTCTTTTTTTCTCTTTCTGGTAACTTTCTCTTTCATTCTTATCGCATCCTACTTCTTCTTATCTATTACTTTCCTTCTTTCTTTCTATACCACATAAATAGATAATATATAATTAATATATATTATAATATTAGGTAGTAATATACAATATCTCAATTGATATTTTGTCTTCTAGTACCAATTGACCAATTATTAATGTTACCAAAATATCATCTCTTGTACTTATTAATATTTCTCTGTCTCTTTTATTAATAATTAATCTCTTCAGAGTTCACTGGGTAATATATTGGTCCCAACTAACAATATTTAGAGTACATAGGAACTTAACTGGTCTCAACTGACAACTAATTGAGCATTTAAGGGGATATGGGATATTACACTCTCCCCCCCCCCCTAAATTGAAATTCACCCCCGAATTTCCTCCACTCAGGTCAACACCCGACTTTGCTTCAGTTCAATCCTCTATCATACTCGAATCTTCCAATTCTCTTCACCAGCAAGCTCCGTTCTTCCAAAACTTATCCAATTTCTTCATATGATAATACCTCTATTTCAAATCCTTTTCCACTTAATTCTTCTAATATGTTGTTGTAAACAACTTGTTCACAAATCCCCCATTAATCCACAACTTCGCCTTTCTTGCACCGAGCTAATCAAAATCATAACTAGGATACATTATTCTGATAGGATACCTAACATTCTCGAATATATGTGGTGCTAACCAATGATCCCTTACCTGCAACAATACTGATGAATATTTCCTTATAAGTCTTTCAACACTTGCAACAAGTCTTACAATCTATATATTGATATTCTTATTAAGTTCACTTGACCTGGTACCATATACTACAATCGTCTACACCTGATGCTTCACTTCTCTCGTATCATTCCAGTAAGATAACACACTTGGCACAAGATTGTCTTACTTTCTTTCCTACAAGCAGTTACCTCTTGGATCCTCCACAAAACTTCACAATTATTTCCCATCCAAAACTCTTTACAATGAAATTTACAATTGAACATAATGGAACACCTGAAATTCATCGGTACCCTTGACTAGCTTATAGGACTTCATAGAAAATCCCTACTTCCCTTTGAGCACCTTCTCCCAAAACCTTACCAATCATTCTCAAGAAGAATGACCTTCTTACCGACATATAGAAGGAGAAATGCAACAACCAACTAGAGAAATAATACCAACAAGAAATTCCAAGTCATTGACACTACAATACTTCTAATGAACCCTAATCAAACTAGGATGTAACTGTGAGCTTCCATAATACTCACAGAGTCACACAACTCAGTCAAACATCTTGGGACGACATCACACTACCTGATAACAGTTATTCCTTCCTATCGTCTAGCTTCATCTCATGGGAACCTTAGCTCGTGTTCTTACGAATATGCAATCCATGTTACAAATTTACACTTATGGATATCTTATTTCCATCCTCTCTCCTGGGAGAATAACTTATGCATCATGCCGGTATAGTATGTTAGCATTGTGTATATTCGGTACCACTTCCATGGCATGTCTACTTCTGAGGCCATACATATGAGTAACATGTCTAACCACTTACATGTTACTAACACTTACAAGATATTGAATTGATCTCTTGAGATCACCTGACTAAGAACTCCACTTTGGTCATGACAGCTCAAAGTTGTTAAACTTTGCTAGATGTTTCCTCTCTCACAAGACTAGTAGGTCAAATCCTTAAATATTCCTCAATCTCTTATGGAGTACGATAAATGATAAGGATATTGTCAACAACTACTACAAACCAATAAGACTCTGTTATAAACCATATGCAATCACTTCCTAGAATACCCACACACATCTCCATGAATTCAACATCCCACGAGAATTACAATCCTGGTTCACCACTCCTTTATTATCCTCATGGAATCCAATCATGGAAATACATCAGAATAACAAGAACAACGCAGTAAGAGCACAACCTCAACTTCGTGGATTAACATCCACAAGTTATCCACCATACATTTTACATACATAGGTGTAGTGTCACAACGTAATTCATAACTTAATATTAATCCCACAATGACACAATAGTCAACACATCATTGAAGGGATACCATGAATAACCCACGTAAAGCATACCACCTCATTCCCTCAATTGATTTCTTGGTGAGGATCAAGATAACAAACTTTTCTTATTCAACAAAAGATAGATTCAAAATACTTCGACCAAGATATATACGGGTAGTTCTCCTACTCTTGAAAACCAAAATAATATGCATTCAATGTGAAACTTGACACTACCACATACTCATTGACTTGGATTCTCTTCTATATTGATATCTATTGAAAAGTTTATCACACAGAAGTCACTTATCTAGATGACCTGCATTTGACAAACCTTATCGCCTCCTTATGAGTCCATACGACATATTTTGTTTCACGTTCCACACTTAGCTCTGTATTCAAGCTTGGTTTGTCTTTCGTTTCTTACCACGACTCTAACTCCTCAAGACACAAAACTCACTACTCAAAATAAAGAATGTGATACTTCAAAACCATCCCAAAGAAGGATAGTCAATTTCACATACATGTGACTATAATGTTTCTATCACATACTTCACAATACCAAGGTATAACTTTCTCCACTCCACTTCATACTCTAGAAATCTTCTATGTGAAAAAGCATCAACTACACATCCCTATATTAGCCTCAATGAAATCCTCATGTCTCCATAGTTTCCTTATCTGAAGTGCATTCCATTACGATGGTTTTAGTGCAAGGTTTACCCTACTTCCAAACTCTATATCTGCTTCTTTTCTAAGGTAATTCTCTCAACTCCAATTGCATAACCATTATACTAGAATTCCTTAAATCCAAATTACCTGTTCTTTTCCTCAACACAAATATCTTTCAACCAATCCCTCTAGAGCTTATGTGGTTATATAATGCTTGTTCTCTTTTTAACACAAATGCATTTCAACTGATCCTTGGGAAACCCAACATTTCTATAACGGTCACTCATTGAATATTGAATCTCAATGAACCATCCTAAATTTGATTTCCCTTCTAAGACTGGGCGTACTCGGTTTATCTTTTACTTTTTGCCTGATGCATATGTGTTCCACTTCGGGTAGATAGTCATATCCTCGAACCTCTTCTTATACTTCACCACTACTTTAGACTCCCAACAAAAACCAAACGTCCTTATCTCTCAAGCTCTCAACCACTTGGAATGTACCATTCTAAACATACCCTCTAAAGTGCTCCCGTTCTTCCACGATGCTCTACTGACCTTAAAAGCTGAACATTGATGCATTACTTCAATTCCAGACTTTATGTCATACATGCAACAAAACCATCCTCTTTCATTCACTGTATGGTATTAATTATAACATTTATTCCATACCAGTGAGTCAATCTTGTTCTACTAGCAGATTCACTTATTCCTCATAATTTCTGACAAACTCATCTGATATAATTCCTCAACTTCTCAACTCCATTAACACTGCAGAATTGCTTGAATGATACACTACTCTTCAATTCCGTATTACCTGAATCATAACTCCTCTTGAAACTTCAACTGAGTTATCGGTTCTCCTTACTTTCTAACGATAGGATTGAGCCTACCCTCAAAGCACAAGTTCCAACAACACTTTGTAGTCCTCGTGGTCGCTCAATCATAATCCTACCTACCACGCACATAGAATTAGGTTGATTAGGCCCAATACTACATACATTGATATTAATATTCATGTTGGCTAAACACACATATGAGGCAAGAATAGATTTACTTATGATGTTTCACGGCTAGGTCGAGAATCGACTTGCTTTGATACCAACTATAACAACCCGTATAATATATATCTAGAATAATATCATACAAGTGTTATTATTTGGTATTGACACAATCATAAGTGCCTATTGGCATCATTATATACACATGTCCAAACAGAAAAAACATAAATGGAACATGTCATACAATAAAGCCTAAATAATAAAATCTAAGAACTATGTATAATATCTTTATTGTACACAACTCCACGGCGGAAGATCAGAATAATTGCATCCCTTGAAACATCAATAGACAGCTTCTCATGAGTTGAACCTGCAAGGAATACCTGAAAAATAACAACAACAATGGGAAGAGATAATAGTCTCAGTGAGTTCTCCTATTTTATGGGTCCACTCGGCTCTACAGGGATTCTACTCGACTCTACCTCAAGTATTCACCTTCCATTACTTGTGCATCATTCACACCTTGTAACTAGGACTTGAATAATTAAGGGATAATCGCAAAGTATGGAAACATGTCACTAGAGTGCATCCACTCAACAAATCACTATTTGGATTGACAAAACATTAATCCCCGAACGGAATTACGTCTAAGCCAGGCTCAGTTCACGCATGCTCGTATGATTCAACTTTCACGGTGGATATCATGTCCTCTATGAGGCTTAATCCCCAGTTCAAGAGACTGTAACCCATATGAGACTCTAACCCACTTAGGGTATCTTTCACTATATGGGCCTCTAACCCACTTAGGTGTCCACCTTTCCCCCATATCAGCCATGGTTTAGGCTCAAACCCAATTGAGGCACGAATCATTGGTGCCACATCCCCACTTACCGCTTTACCTAAGCCCTCAAAATGGTATGTGCACAATCACAACTAATTCTGAATACGTGATTAATTGTCAATAATAAATAGGACTTTTGGAACAAATGTTCCTCACCAAATATCAACCAATTCTCAGGATATCATATCAATTCTCATGGCATCATAACATGATTAATTCTCATACATAAATCACACATGTTCCATACAAAGCATGTTAATGTATCATTTTATGACTACTTGTTCGTTTTACACACCACGGTACGATTACGTCCAATCATCACTATCTAAATCATTTCATTACTTAATTTATCTTTCTAATTCGTTTACCTAGAATTCTCCTAGGTTTACCTCACTCATAAGTTTTAGTCATATTATTATTTAACCAATACGATCAACAAATCATATCATAATCGACGCAATAACAATTCATCCATAGGTTATGGAATGCATCACATAAGAAAGACAACAACAATTCATAGCCATTTATAACCAATACACATAATAGCCATGGCATCCCATGGTCTATTCTTATCACTTGATGAGGTATTGGATTCACTTTCCAATGTATTCAACCCCATAAAAATAGGAGGCACGATTCTCGTCTTATGATGGAGACATGGAACTAATTCATTTCACAATCAAGTATACAAGAAGCACATAAGATAATCTAACATGTCCCAATAACCTTAGGCAAATCCATCACACGACTCGCCTCATTCTAACTTATTCCACTCTCACACCACAAAGTGAGTATCCGTCTAATCATCATACGGTGGGGTTAATCGGACTCAATGCAAATTTATAGTGGAATAAATTATAGAGACTTCTATATATACTATAGTTCTTACCGTTAGCTTTCTAACGCGTCCGACCGCGTCCAAAACGGATTTACGAAACTAAAACTACAATCGTTTTAACCTAATCGGGGTTCTAGGTCAAAACCCACTCGATTGCACATAGATCGACTGATTATTGTCAATCTAATATATATATATATATATATATATATATATATATATATATATATATATATATATATATATATATATATATATATATATATATATATATATATATATATATATATATATATATATATATATATATATATATATATATATATATATATCATGGTATAAGTTAATGGACTCCTAAGATGTATTAGAAACAAGTAACAAGTGGTTTTTGGCAAAACAAGGTTGGACCAATCGATTGCACTGGGAGTCAATCGATTGTGTGAAGTTACTGACTTCTGTTTTTGGTGAAATTAGACAGGACCAATCGATTGACAGAATCATGGTTCCAACACAACCAAATTAGACAGGAGCAATCAATTCAGCTTTTTCTTCACAGAATCATGAACCAATTGATTGGTTCTGCAACTTTTCTGCAACCAATCGATTGACACCTGCAGAATTTCCAAAATTACCTCTTCTAAACACTCTTTCTTCCATGTTTAACATCCCTAAACCATCCTAACTTATACCCTTTCATGTCTTCATATTTTCTAGCATAGATTCATAAATTTTAATCACTATCCAACAACAATTAACATCAACCAACCACAATATCATGGTTCCAACACAACAACACAACATAACTCACACAAAAGTATGTAGGAATCTTGGTATGATACATAGAAGCATGAACAACAACAAATTCACAAAACTTAATCTCACTTCCATGAAGTCCCCCCCCCCCCCCCCCCAAGCTACAACTATCTAGGAACTCACCTTAGATTGATGAGGATGATGAGGAAGATGATGGAAATGAGATGATTGGTGGTGATGATCATGAGCTTTGTCCTTCTTCTTCCTTCTGACCTCTTCTTCTCTTATTACTCTTTCTTTCTTCCCTTCCTTTCTTTCTCTTTCTGATAACTCTCTCTTTCATTCTAATCTCTTGCTACTTCTTCTTTAAATAGCTATTGTTGGGGTTCAAATTAAACATAGAGGTATATTTAACAGAGAGGTATGTATATATCAGTTTTGTTATTAAATAGAGAGGTATATAGGCTAGTTTGGAAAATATAAAATAGCTATTGTTGGGGTTCGAATCCATGACCATTTAAACTAACCCCTCGGGTATTTTTAAACTTAGGTTTTCTTTGAAGACAAAGGAGGAGTTGAACTTTAGGTTTTCTTTTTCTTTTATTTTAACATTATTATTTTTAAACAAAGTAACATTATTATTTTTATTATTATTATTATTATTATTATTATTATTATTATTATTATTAATAGTTGTAGTAATATTATATTATTATTTATATTGATTTTTTTATTATATAAATAAGAGAATGTGAATATAAATGAGGAAAAAAAGTATATGTGAAAAACTAGGTGCTACACATGTGTGATTTTTTAAAATTAAATAAGTAAATAGTGCCGCTTTTATTACTAATATTACATCATTTCTTAAAACCGACTTAATCCACCATAAAATGTGGCGGCCTTAACTAACCGTCATAATTCACGCGTTATTTTGCATGAACTCTCATACATATTCATTAAATTTGGAATCATATTATTCTGAGCACTTAGGTGTATATGTTTGGATTATGATCAATACAAAGAGAAGATCAATTAATAGGTAATTGAATCAAGAGCTATAACTTTTGTTACAAACTCAAATTTCTGTATACCTTGTTATCCAGGATTGTTGGAAACAAGAGATTGAAAAAGAAATTATTGTTTTCTTTTTCTCTTATGTTGCTTATGTTATAAGATTGTAGGATAGCTCTTGGTAGATAACTTGTACAAAGATCTCATATAGTTGAAACTATATCACAGGGAGTGAGGGGAATCAATATACATCATTGTGTCCTTTACTTTCTTCATTTATGTTTCAGCATATTAACTTTCATATCAATTCTGAAAAATAACAAAATGAGTGTTAACACTTCAAATCGAGAAAAGTCCAATAAATCTAATTCATCCCCCCCCCCCCCCCCCTCTTAGAGATCGTGCGTAAACTTAAATAAGCATTAGTAAAACTCCTTATCAAAGGTTCGGTATGAGTGAAGCTCCCTATTATGATTTGAGAATGAGTAAAATTCCTTATCAAAAGGATTTGTTTATGTGAAGCTTGCTTTCAAAACTGAGCATGAAAAAAAATCTCTCTCAAAAGATAGATTTTGGGTTAGTCATCATATTAAAGATTGTGCACGAGTAAAATTCCTTATAGAAAATTATGTCAAATATTTAGTAACTCACCTTAGATTGACGAGGAAGATGATGGAAATGAGATGATTGGTGGTGATAATCATGAGCTTTGTCCTTCTTCTTCCTTCCGACCTCTTCTTCTCGTATTCCTCTTTCTTTCTTCCTTTCCTTTCTTTCTCTTTCTGATAACTCTCTCTTTCATTCTAATCTCTTGCTACTTCTTCTTAAAATAGCTATTGTTGGGGTTCGAATTAAACGGAGAGTTATATTGACTAGTTTGGAAAATATGGATATATATATATATATATATATATATATATATATATATATATATATATATATATATATATATATATATATATATATATATATATATATATATATATATATATCAGTTTTGTTATTAAATAGAGAGGTATATAGGCTAGTTTGGAAAATATAAAATAGCTATTGTTGGGGTTCAAATCCATGACCATTTAAACTAACCCCTCGGGTATTTTTCAACTGATGGATAATATTCTCATTTTTCATGTCACCCTTCGTTGCCTCTACATTGTAACCTAGGTCGAATCCATTTTGCGTCCGATATAACATGTGTTATTTGTAGTAGTGAATTATGGTTAATAGATTAATATTTTCTTGTTTAATCAATTATGAGGACTTTTTACAATGGATAATCGATGAAACTATTATGGTTAATATATTAACAGATTTGTAAAGACTCCAATTGATTAGTGAAAACTTTAATCCGTTAATGATGGTGTAGTTCAAAAACCTTCCAAATTTGGCTTGTCTGATCGATTAACAATTAGGGTTAATCGATTAAGACATTAAAAAGGCTTATGGTTCTTTTCATTTTTTTATCAAATTCTTTTCATAGAAATAATGGACTTCTCCTTATTTAATTTACACCATAATTTGAATTTGAAATCATTTTTTCTACTTTCTACTATATTCCTCTTCAAAGTTGCCTTAGTGTAGAGATAGAAAAAATATATTTGATATTTTTATTGTACTTATGTGATGTCTATCGTGTAGTTTATTTAAGAGGTTTTGGTCACTTTTGTAATATCTTTGAAATGAGTCTATGTTTAGTTATTGAGATTATCAAGTAAAAATATTTGTTTGGTTCGTGAGCTCAGCCAAAAAAAAATTATTTTTCATTTTTCAGATTAGATAGTGAAAATCTCTATTTAGTTCTTGTGTCCAACATGTGAAAAAAATATTATTTGGTTATTGAGATTAGCATGTCAAAATCGGTGTTTGGTTCTTGAGCCCAACCGGTGAAAAACTCTGTTTGGTTTGGAAATTAGCCAGTATAAAATCTCTTTTTGGTTTGGAGATTAACTCGTATAAAATATTTTGCTTGATTGGGGATTAGCCAGTGTTAAATCCCTTATTTGGTAGTAATAATACTTGTGGGTATAACCTGTAAACAAAATCATATCTTTATTTCGTGAAATTCTCAAGAGGAAACGCATTGGGACATGAGAAGGCCAAGTGGTCAAGTCAAATCTGTATCAATTTATTGTGCATTTATCTCTTCCCTTTTCCCTCTATCTTTATACTCTTTATTTATTTCAGTGGCATTTCCTTCTCTTAATCTCTCGGATATTCTTCGATTTAAATATTCCACTCTTTAATATGTTTTTGCTTTATAAAACTAACTTAAATTTTTTTACAATTGAACTTTATTTTTCAATCAACACAATCCCCCCCCCCCCCCCCCTTGTGTTTGGAGTCACTTAGTCAACACGTGACATCAGAGTCTAACCTTTGTTATATGACTAATCATCTTAGATGTAATATGATGGCTTCAAAAACTTATTTTTTTAACAATATAGTTTTCATGAATACACATCTATCATTTGATGGTAACAATATTGTTTTCATGAATACACATCTATCATTTGATGGTAACAATATAGTTTTCATGAATATACATCTATCATTTGATGGTAACAATATAGTTTTCATGAATAAAGTATTTTAACACCTATAAAAAACTATAACATATTACATGAATATACATCTATAAAAAAACTATATTTTAACACCTTTTAATTTTATTTATAAAAAATTATAACATATTACCACGATTGAGCTAGAAACCGATGGATAAAGTATTTAGAGAACACGACTTTGAATCTCAGGAACTACATTTTATCACCATTCAAATTTTTTTAAAAGTTTTTTATAACCTATTACCTCATTTTTGCTGGAAATTGAGGGATAAACTATTTTTTTTTTATTTAGGACCAATTTGATGAAACAATTAAGTAATGAATCTCTGTCGTCCATTTAAAAGTTAACAATAGTCAAGATATTGTCAACTCATCAATCCACATGAAACATTAGTGATCCACGTGAGACTCTAACTAGCAAATTAAAACATGAATGTCACAACTATCCATCTTGGATGAAAGTGCTGAAATTTAAACGTAACATATTGAAAACAATAATAATGAAAGCAAAAGCAGGAAAATATTTCAAGGTTAGTTTCTTAATGTATTCTCTAATAATTCCTTGTTAAAAATGTTTAATGTTAGTTAAGAAAGCATGAAAGTAATTTATTAATATTAGTTGTAGTTGCATCAAGTAAAATGTTTAATATTGTTGTTTTTGAAATTTAATATTTAACGATTATATTGATTATGAAAGAACTATCACTTTGTGTAAAGGGTCTTTTGAGGAATCATCATCAGAAATATTTTTTGAGGAATCATCATTAGGAAGAACTTTTTGAAGAATCATCACTAAGAATATCATTCGGAGAATATTTATATCAATATTTCATTCTAACATACGAAAACTTTGTAGCATCGGATAACGAAGCAGTAACAACACATTTATCAACTAAAGATTCATTCAAATATTTATTCAAAGCCTCATCTGAAAATTCATTAGAGGATTCACATGAAGTATCATCTAGAAGATCATCAAAGAAATTAGATGAAGAAGGAGATGTTTGTTTCAAAGCTACTTACAAATAAATATCAAGGCCAAAACGGACCAAGGAAGCTGCAATATCCTCATTTAATCGATTAAATAAATATGGCTAATCATTTAAAGATTAAATGTTCTTAAAATCTAGTGTTGTAAAGACAAAATCAATCGACTAAGAAATCACATCCTCAAGAAAATCTTCATCAAATCTATTCAAAATCATAATTAGTGAAGAATTCAAATCTCCATGAATATTTTATCGATTAACAAGGACTTTTAATCGATTAAAAGGCTAAATTTGGAAAGCTTCTCAAATCAAATATATTTGGATCAAATTCCTCTAATCAATTATGATATTTCTTTTTCAAATTATATTTAAAACACTTTTAGATAAAGTTAAATAAGGTACGCTCTCTTCTCTCTTTCATTCATCCTAGAATTTTCTTTTCGTCTTGTTTGAGTGAGAGTTTATGCTTTTTGTCACTATTATCATCATCTTTGTGGCTTCAATAAGAGCTATTATCGTTGGATATCTTTCATCAAGTATTTACTCTTCAATGGACTTTTCCTCTAGAGCTCAAGAAGAAATTTCAACAATTAGTTCCTCAACTGCAAAGTGTTCAAAATGCATATCTTGTCGTAAAGTTTTTTTAGAGATTTCAGCCTCTACAATTATATTTACCAAGCTTTGCTCAAAGACTTATTTGTCAAGAAACCAAAATCTACCTATCTAGAGAATTTGGAATGTCGTTGTTACCATTTATCTTTGAAGCAAACACGATTAATAACCCACAATCTCGGAAACACGATCACTGACGTGTGTTTCTTGAGAACACGATCAAGAAACTAACCGGAGCTCTGATACCAATTTATTAGTGCGTGAGGAACTTTAAGTGAGGAGAGAGAGAGAGAGAATGAAGAATAAAACGTCTCATCCCATAACAATATCGGGTTTCTATTTTCTACTATAATAGAAGTTTTATCTCCCATGAAATTGCAAATATCCCATAAGAATATCATGTTTCTATTTTCTATTATAATAGAAGTTTTATCTCCCATGAAATTGCAAATTCGCAACATACTAGTCCCACATCTTACAATTTCAAAATTGACAACAAGTGTAAGATTTGTCTGATTTTACTAGTTAATTATAATTTTAGAGATAAAATTTGACTATAGATAAAAAGAACAATAATCTGAATTAAATTAAATAAAGAAATATTAGGTAATTAATTTTAATTGGAGAAAGAGAATTACAATGCAACTAAGTTAAAAAAGATTGGTTTAGATTTGGTGGGGTGCGCCAGCAATCGCTTTAGTGCAACGCAAAAGCGACACGCAAGAGACCCAATAGCAAGCTACTGTGGTGGCCTCTTCCCCTCAAGAAATAAATTTAATATCGTGTGGACCATTGGCCCACATATCAGATATTAAACTGATAAGAACAGATACTACACTTGATCTTAGCCAAAAGGCCGAGAAAGGTATGCTTATTCCCTTAGCTTGCTTCTGTTTTTATTGCATATTTCCTCTGTTTCTTATTTGCCTCCCCGATGTGGGACTTAAACTTGCCTGGCTCCATTTTGAACTTCAACTTACAACAATTTCCTTTTCCCTTATTATATTATTACAAGAAAATGACTTGCTAGTTTCCACAACAAACTTTGAATTTTTGTTACTGACTCTGCTTCACTTGTTCCTATTACCATCCCCTACTGACTGCTTCATATTAGCATCAATTAATGGTCACATAACATTCATTATTACCAAAACGCAAAACTGAATCAACACTTGCTTGGATGTTTTGTTTCGTTATATAACTCATCCACTTCAAATTAACTTAATGTTAATTATATGCTACAATAAAACAACAATCCAGCATCTTATTAACTTAATGTTAATTATATGCTACAATAAAACAACAATCCAGCATCTTATTCTGCACTTTGTTACGATGCAACAGGAGTTGGAATGGACCAATTACAACCACACTCTTTAACAACTTTCTCATTTTATATCCTTCTCATTTTCTTATTATTATTAAAAATGGCATTCTAAACTTACACAAATTGCTTCTTTTTTTATTATTAATTATTTGCTTTTTATTCACTAACTAAAAATATAAAATAATATTTTCTAAGAAAAATAAAATATCTTTTATTTTACTCAAATTATTTTAATCGTTGTAAGAAATATAAAATGGGATAAACTCACTGTTGTCCTAGTGACTAATTTTTCATTTAATCTTTGTAATAAACGTTCTCAATATTTTCAATACTCTTGTCACTATTGCAATGGATCAAAACTACTGACATTTGTTTTTTCCATAGGAGAATCTCTGCTAACAAACACCTCAACCAATTTGCTTATTTAGTAGCAGTGGTAAGTAATATCATTTTTTATTCCATACTGAATTGAGCAAGAATCATTTGTTTCTTATAATTCCAAGAGAATGCTCATCGAGAAATCCCTCTCCCTCCAATGAGAATTATATTTAGCACATAAAAAATAATCAATAATATTTTCCCGGCTAATGAGAAGTAGCAACAAAATGTAGAATAACAGTAATAGAAAAATTTAGTTAGTTGAAGTATGTCTTAAAACCTTAAGTGATATAAAGAGGAAGAAAATATATTTTCATTATTCTATTAACTTCACAATACAATTGATATTTTATTCTTTTTTCAACTCTACCATTAATTTCACGAGAATATGGTCAAGTTTACCTTGCTACTTAATCATATTTACTAATTGACTTTTGATAATAAATTTGGCTTATATGAATTAATCATCTTCCCTAAATATTAATTAATCCTAATTTATCTTGAAATATCATATAATCATTTCGAAATGACTAAAATACACATTTATGATAAAATGGCATTTTACCCTTCGTCTTTTTAATTCCATTAATTTATTACATAATTGAAATTCCAATAGGTCATTTAGGTCAGAATGTTACAATGATCACCTATCATCTTCAATCACAACCTTAAATACACTTTATGTAAAATGACCAAAATTCCAATAATGCATTTCACCTTATCACATAACTCGATGCATCCTTTATTCTTAATCTTGTTTAATTATTATTAATCCACTAAGATTTAAGTCCACAATTGATTATACCTTAATACCAGTATTAATTGAGCAAGGTGAAATGTGGGATACATCCCACTTCTTAATTAATTTCTTCTTCGAAATTCATGCTTCGCCTACGGGATCAGTAACTCATCTATGTTCAGGTTTTCAATCCTTACGCATCATTTGTTTGATTGTAACTTTCATACATCAAACCTTGTAATGTTTCATGAATATACACTTTTCCTGAACGGTATATAGTATGTATATATACTTGTGGTTTCTGTTTTCAAAAGAGAGATTCTTAGACACAATAGTTTTATATTTCAAAAGATATTCGTTGATATACAACTTTCACATCTCTTAATCCAAGCAAGTTTCTAAACTTTCACATCTCATAATCCAAGCAAGTTTCTAAACTTTCAATACAAAAAATCGCATGAATTGTAGCGGTTATTATAAGCAGCTTACGGCGGTTTAAGCTGCCACAATTTGATATATAACAAGTTTCTAAACTTTTAAATATGAAATCTCAACTATGCGTAAATTGTGGCCGTTAATGGAAGTAGATTACGTCGGTTTTGAGCCGCCACAAATTACAACAACATTGTTTTCTAAAACACTATAATTTTTGCTGCCTAGGATTAAGTGGCGGTTTAAAATTAAACGTCGTGTTTTACATAGTTTAAAGTGGCGGGTTTTTTATTGAAAATATGGACGATTTCAAATGCCATGTTTTCACATAATAATAATAATAATAATAATAATAATAATAATAATAATAATATCTTGAAATGTCATGTATTTCACATAATAATAATAATATCTTCAAATTATAGGTCGGTTAACACCAACATAATTTCCTACTTATTACTTCTTGGATAATACAATAGGTGATAATAACAGTTACAATGGACTATTGGAGGATGACTACTCCGCACTTCCACTTACCAATATTCATCCCTATCAAAGTTAGCAAGTTAGTAACACATGCATGTGCGCATGCAGGACCAACAAACATCCAATATCCACTCTATAATATAAAAGATGTCAAGGAACTATGGATTGGAGAGTGGAAAATTAAAATCATATTCATAATCCAAAAAGAATAAGCTAGATACCCCGCTCGAATTGTCGAGATGAGACATTCTAGAACATACAACATTATTAAAATTAAAGCAAGATGGATGAATATCTTCCCACTGATTTACAACACCATTAGAGGATCCACCATAAATATAAAATACTCTAAAACAATACTAGCCAAAATGCATTTCCCCTCTCCAACTCTTAAATCTTGATTTCTTATGCACATAGTCCATCTGTTTCAAGATTAACATTACACTTTGGTGACATTTAATCTTCAGTGCACGCATTTAGGAGATCAGCTCCATTAAAACCCTGGAAATTATGTAACTATAATACATTATACATTTAGAAAATGTTAATTAATGTAATAGAAGCCATATGGACTTTCCTCTGCAAGCTTCACAATAACTTTGTAGTCTATGTCACCATAATAAGCAATTCCAGCAACATGAGTCTTAAGAATTTCCATTTGGCAATGGAATTTATATTTTTTGATCCAATCTTCCAGGTCGTAGGAGAGCAGGGTCAAGTACATCAGGTTGGTTAGTTTCCATTTTAATTTTAGCCTACAATAGAAATTCTGAGGAAAAAATCATTATCAATGGATCATCAAGAATTTAGCGGAACAGTCATTCAAACAAAAACATCAATAATGAGAAAAGGTTGATTCTTATATATGCCATTTGAAGTACATAACATAATGAAGGGGAAAAAACTCTGCTAAATATCCTATATCTGTAAAAATGTTGATTTTAACCAAGTGATTAGGCTCAAGTGGTTAATGAAATCCACTTCAAAATGAATTTTCAAAAGAACCCGAGTTTGAATTCTAAGTGGAAGCATTCTTGGCCCACCTTTACTTACTTGCCAACCATACTCCGAATTATTAAGGACCCCTTCCCCTAGGAATCAGATGGTTAACACCAAAAAAGTGTTGATTATGAACTTTACAAATAGAAAAAGGTCATGAAATAGCAAATTATTTTTTTGATAAACGATGAGCACAAAAGTCACTTCTTAACATTTCCATCACTTGTGCAAATGCTTTAACATTCAAAGACATTAAGAAAAGGTCTTTGAAAGTTCAAAGACATAAAAAAATTGTGAAAAATACAAATCCCTGTCTAAAAGTATATGATATGGAATTTAATTATGTCATAGTTAGTATACACACTACCACAAGAAGAATTTCCTATACGGTATCAAACATAGTGCTTATGTTTTGTTTTGATCAATGATGCAAAGACTCTGACATGGTCACCGTAGATACATGACACAAAAATATAGAACACTGACACCCCTACATAAATATTTATTTATTTATCACAATTAAAGAAAATATTAATATATTTTTATAAGAGATCAAAATTGAGAATTACAAAATATATATACGTGCATCTAAATTGATCTATTTACTTAACTATCTACTATCAAAAAATATAAATATGTTGCAACTCCTCCGCAAGTAATCCAAAGTTCATCTAAGAGGTAGCTGGCTAAGAATTATTCAATACAGGATTCTAACTCATGTTCTCCCGAACTATTCGTTCATAAGTGAAACTCATTAACCACTTGATCCCAATCACATGATGGTTATTTACAAATCAAGTCAAAGAGAGTAGATAAATAAGATATACCTTTTCAAGTTGATCAAAACCATCAAGTTGATTAAACAGCTCCGTTAATGTTCTCTGAATCTCATGATATGCATGTGTTCCCTCACTGAAAGAACGACCACCAATGGCATCAATCTCATCTATAAAAATGACGTAGGGCTAAGAAAACATAAGAGATTTAGAACTTATTTCAATTTGATAAACCTATAGGAAGATAAATAAACACAAGAATATCACATGGTGATCACATGCATACTCAATCATCTCTCTTATTAACATGGCACTTTCTCCAATGTACATATCAATTATAACACTTGAAATAACCTATATTATAAAAAAAGGGAAGGTGAATATATTCTATAGTCATTTCAAAACACAGAATTGATAAAGGATCCATAATATGACCTTTAGGAAGTTAGCATATATATTGCCGGAAATAGCTCTTGACAAGGTAATAGTAATTAAAAACATAAAGATGTAAAAGTTTGTCATCATAATACCTTGAGTTAGAGAGTCATCATGGCCTTCATTCACTACAATATATCATATATCAACTCTAATATATGATATGTTCCATAAAAAAAAATTGGTTGTGTGTATTAAGGAAGAAAGGTTCTATCTTTGGAGGATTGTCTCGTACCATATATCATAAGTCACCGTTTATTGTTATATTCCTAAATTCTGGTGCGTTTTAAATGACCGAGTAAAAGTATCCTTCTTGAGATAACTTAACATTTGTAAAATACATTAGTAGCGTTCATGGTACATTATCCCAACCAAAAATGCAGAACTCTAGAAAAGGTCGACTCAAGGTGTCCCACGGTGAATTGGTATATTATCCCAACCAAAAATGCAGAACCCTAGAAAAGGTCGGCTCAAGGTGACCTACGGTGAACATGCATGGCGTGAAAAACATTAAATATTCATTCTTATGTAATTTTCATTTTAAAAGTTAAATTCAATATTCATTCTTATGCAGTTGTCATTTTCAATAAATAAGGTGACAATATGATGCTTATATTTGTTGCACTAAGAAAGGAGATTTACTAGTGACGAGTTTGAGTGCATATGGTGTTTTCCTCTTCTCCATAGCTAGAATTTTTTTACTTCTCCTTGCTAAATATGTTCCCGGGTTAACTGCAATAGGTTGGAAAATGTCACTCATGCACAATTTAATAGATAAATAATCTAGGAATCAAGGAATAAGTGCCACAAAGTAGAAGTTAGATTTAGCAAAGGTTTTCATACTCTTTCCATACAAGGTCATTAGTCTGATCAATGAAATTGAGGTCTCTATTGACTGAGGAGAAAAGGTGGGATAGATCTGATAAAGAAGACAAACACGCCAAGTTTCTTAAAATAATCGAACTTGATCAAGAAAATGCTAAAAATAAGGAACAAAAACTGAGATTGAAATACAACTACTAAACAATGGCAAAACCTTTCCATTGAGTACAAAGCCACCACACAACACAAACAACAAAATTAACACTGAATAGATACGCTCATTAGTTTATAACATAACAAAATGTCCAAATTTCCAATTCACACCATACTCAAACATCATCAATCAAATAAAAGGCACAAACTCACAGAAATGCCCAAAATCAAAATTTGCATACCATCATGTGTAATCAGAGGATAATCACATGCACTCAAAGTGATAAACCAACTCCATCCACTATTTAATTTAAGCTTAATGGCATAATTACATTGAGTGATGACAACATTAGGAGATCCTAAGCATGTTATCCAATCAGCCTTACCAACAACATCAACATTCCTGAAACTCTGAATCATAGGAACAAAACTAACAGCATCAACCAAACCTTATCTCTCTTCTTGCCTGATATCCATTCCAAGATGAAGCAAGTAACGGTTTCTTGGTGTTTATCACCATGTCCAATAGAGGCACTCTTTTACAAGAATATATCAATAACTTGAACTTAGACAAAAAAATCAAATGATTATAGAATAATATACTCAAATAAGACTAATGTTGTAAAAAAGAAAAACACCTTATCAATTGAGTATCAGAATCAGAAAGCATAACAGTTATGTCAAAATCAAAAAGAATATTGTGAAAACATAAAGCACAATATTACCTTCAAATTGACAGATTGTGGAGCACCTGATTGCGGAACTACGGATTGTGGAACTATGGATTGCGTATTTGCGATATAACGAATTGAAATTGAAGGTTCAAATGATGGGTAGTTTGATTATTAAGTTCCATATTGATACTGATATTGAATAGGTGTTGTGTCTCTAACTACAAATCATTGTTAAGGTTTGAACTTGAATGTCTTTAAGGTTAGATAGAAAATAGATTAAAAATGGAAGGAAATGAATAAGAAAAAATTTTAATTGAAAGGGTTTAAAGGAAACTGAACATTGAAAAGGAAAGGATCGAGAGAAAAGGTTCAATGTTATGGGGAGTTGAGTTAAACTTAGGTTTTCTTTCAAGACGGAGGAGGAGTTGAACCTTAGGTTTTCTATTTCTTTTATTTTAACATTATTATTTTTAAACAAAGTAACATTATTATTATTATTATTATTATTATTATTATTATTATTATTATTAATAGTTGTAGTAATACTATATTATTATTTATATTGATTTTTTTTATTATATAAATAAGAGAATGTGAATATAAATGAGTAAAATTCATTATAGAAAATTATGTCAAAGATTTAGTAATTGATAAATCTCCTTGTTAAAGGTAAAGCATGAGTAAAGTTCCATGTTAAGGGTTGACAAAGTGTAAATTTCTCTATAAAAGTTTGAGCAGGAATAATATTTAGTTAATCTTATTTTAAAAGTTTTCCAATATATTAATTTTATTTTAAAAGTTTTGCAATTAAGCCTAATAATTTACAAAACAAATATTTTGTTGAAAAGTCAAGCCCTCGTCTAGACATCTTTAGTCTTAAAAGTCAGAGACTACAAACTCTATATTAATTTTCTATACAAGTTCAAATAGGGAGGTGGTATTAAATATCCTATTAAATATGAAGAACGTAGCTTTGACATTTGGTTGAATTCCAAAAAGATAGAGTATTAGAGCACATAAGGTAAAAGGCTAATACTCATAGCATTTTTTATATCCAAAATGATTAAGAGGCGGATAAACATAAACAAACTTAAAAGCAACACATTTAAACTAATTTGACTTAATTGCAACTTTGATCCCCTTATCATCCTGCTTTTTCAATTTTAGTCTCTCCCCTAATTTTAATACAGATTGTCTTAGTCCCTTTATTTATTTATTTTAGGATTTTAGTCCTTCAAAATTGAGAGCATTTTCTAACGACATGACACTCATCTATCTTACATGTCGTTGTCAAGTCAGCATAAAATTATTCCAACTCATTTATTTTATTGGCTTAAATGTACTTTTGATCCCCCTACTTTTATAGGTTTTAACTTTTAGACCTCTCATTTTAAAAACCAATTTTTTCGTCTCTAAACTTTACATTACTAGGAATTTAGTTGGTCCCCATCCAATTTTCCATACTTGGAAATAATGATTAGAACAAAAATATATATTTTTAGTAACGTAGCATTAATGATTAGGATACTTTATTTTTAAATATTTTTTATATAATAAATTAATAATTTTATTTAAATTTATTTAATACATTATTTTGAAAAATATTAATATTGATTTTAAAATGATTTGTATGGATTTGAGGCCCAAGCATTTGTAAGTTCTTTCCATTCCATATTTAATTGTCTTGTATTGTTTGTTAAACATATATAAACACTAAAGATTTTTATAGAGAAAAAGATGTGAGACTAGAAGCCACCCTTCACCAGTCTAAAACACCATTCAAAATCCTAACTACCACTCAACCTGCACGATTATGGTTCCCTTAACTACCACTCAAAACTTTTCCATGGGACACGATAACCTTTCCCTTAATGATTTGTCTCTACTTATTTTCCAAACTCAACTCAGTTTGTCATCAACATATCAAGTTGTGCAAGTATCTCAAACATCACTGATTGGAAATAAAAAGTCTGTATGATTAGTCATTTATATACTTTTTGTAATGGTGATTTGAAATCTGAAGCTATTTGTAGCATATGTACTGATGTTAGTTTTAAAGTAACTTCTCGACTTATAAATATTGATCCAAAAAATTCAATCAAGTGTTTTTACTTTTCAATATTATATGTTATATGTATTGTGAATCAAATTGGTCCTACTGATCAACTTCAACGGTTATTCTTGCTCTTTTTACCCTTTTAACTATCCCTAACTGAGAGAAAAGTTCCTAAAGAACTCTTCCACATTGTATGAGGAAAGTCATTTCATCACGAGAGGTCACAACCAATTCCATTAAGAAGTTAAAGATAGTAAGAGGAAGATTAGTGTTGACGTTGTAGGTATGGAAGTACAAAAGACGCTTGTAATCTAAAGTAAGTGTTTCTAGTTGTTTCTCTCTTGGTCGAAGATTTGACACTAGAAGTTGATGTTAAAAAATTTCCAAAGGGATGAGAGTGAATGACTAGTGAGCTTATTGTAGTTGGCATAAATTAGGCAAAGATATATTGTGAAGACATTGTTGCATCTATAATGTTCAACACAACTACCTTTCTCTTCACACTTTATCGTCTAGCGGAGGCATTTAATCAGAACTTTGTTATTGGATTAGTGTAGATGGGTTCATGAAACATGTCAAAGTAACCTTTCAACTTTTGTTGGAAATATTTTTCATTGATAACGAACAAAAGATTTTCATCTCCGTTGAAGGTTTTTCTAGACATTTTTTGAATAAAAAGAAAAAACTTTTAAACTAGATTTGAAGACAAGAAGAGGTGGAAATGAAATGAGACTTGAATAGTGTATAAATAAATTGGAAAAGAGGAAGTGAAACAATTAGAGAAGCTCAAACGCCTCCTTGAAAATACAAAAGATACAATATATTTTGAATAGGGATGATCATTACTATTCTAGTGATATAAGTCCAAGGCGTAATGTTTTATTTTTTTTAAAATATAAAAACCACATATTACCTTAATTTTTTCATATAACCTATGGGAAAACCCACATATTACCAACAATCCAGGAACCCTTTTTTTATTTATTTTCAATTTTTAAATTTATGATCTACTCCTTCAGTTATATTTAATAACCGAGGGATTAGATAATGGAATCTCTTTCGGATGGATTGCAAGAAATTTGAAAAGTTAGGTTGTTCTCGAAGAATCCAATGTTAAACTCTTGATTTGTTTAAGCAACTTATTTTAATATTCTATGTATTAAAAAACGCTTTATCCCTCAATTTTTAACAATCACCGAGAGGTATGTGGCACTTGGGTTGAAATATATTTTTTTTATGTAGATTGTTTATTCAAGTTCTTCACCATCCTGAAACGAATCTTTGTCATTTATTTAATAAATATCAACACTCAAGACACTATCATTAGTGATCCTCGTAAAACCTAAAACCATCATTCTAAAAGCATTCTGAATATTAAATTTTGATAGTAGTGAATCCACAAGAAACCCAAATATTGTTGTGAAACCCTTTATGTTCAATCATAGCGCCATGAGATTTTACAAAGTAAAAGTATCAATTTGATAGATTGAAAGAGCAAAAAAATTTAGGTTTATTTTGTAACAACTCGTATAATATATATCTAGAATAATATCATACAAGTGTTATTATTTGGTATTGACACAATCATAAGTGTCTATTGGCATCATTATATACACATGTCCAAACAAAAAAAACATAAATGGAACATGTCATACAATAAAACCTAAATAATAAAATCTAAGAAATATGTACAATATCTTCATTGTACACAACTCCATAGCGAAAGATCATAATAATTGCATCCCTTGAAACATCAATAGACAGCTTCTCATGAATTCAACCTGCAAGGAATACCTGAAAAATAACAACAATAATGGGATGAGATAGTAATATCAGTGTGTTCTCCTATCATATGGGTCCACTCGGCTCTAAGAGGTTTCTCCTCGATTCTAACTCAAGTATTCACCTTCTGTTACTTATGCATCACTCGCACCTTGTAACTAGAACTTGAGTAACTAAGGGATAATCGCAATGTATGGAAACATGTCACTTTAGTGCATCCACTCAACAAATCACTATTTGGATTCACGAAACATCAATCCCCGAATGGACTTACATCTAAGCCAGGATCGGTTCATGCATGCTCGTATGATTTGACTTTAAAGGTGGATATCGGATCCTCTATGAGGCTTAATCTCCAGTTCAAACGACCGTCTCCCGTATGGAACTCTAACCCACTTAGGGTATCTTTCACTGAATGGCCCTCTAAACCACTTAGGTGTCTACCTTTCCCCCATGTCCGCCGTATTTGGGGCTCAAACCCAATTGAGGCAAGAATCATTAGTGTCATATCCCCACTTACCGCTTTACCTAAGCCCTCGAAGTAGTATGTGCACAATCATAACTAATTCTGAATATGTGATTAATTCTCAATAACAAATAGGACTTTTGGAATAAACGTTCCTCATCAAATATTAACCAATTCTTAGGATATCATATCAATTCTCATGGCATCAAAACATGATTCATTCTCATACATAAATCAGACATGTCCCATACAAAGCATGTTAATGTATCATTTTGTGACTACTTGTTCGTTGTACACACCATGGTACGATTACGTCCAAGCATCACTATATAAATTATTTCATGACTTAAGTTATCTTTCTAAGTCATTTACCTAGAATTCTCCTAGGTTTACCTCCCTCATAAGTTTTAGTCATATTATTATTTAACCAATACGATCAACCAATCAAGGGAAATTTATAGTGGAATAAATCACAAAGACTTCTCTCTATAATGTAGTTCTCTCCGTTAGCTTCCTAACACTTCCGACTGCGTCCAAATCGGATTTACGAAACTAAAACTACAATCGTTTTAACCTAATCGGAATTCTAGGTCAAAACACACTCGATTGCACATAGATCGGCCGATTATTGTTAATCTAATACATATATATCATGGTATAAGTTAATGGACTCCTAAGATGTATTAGAAACAAGGAACAAGTGGTTTTAGGCAAGGCAAGGTTGGACCAATCGGTTGCACTGGGAGTCAATCGATTGTGTGAAGTTATTGACTTCTGTTTTTGGTGAAATTAGACAGGACCAATCGATTGAGCATTGTATCCAATCGATTGACATTAACAAAATTCATCATTTTCTTCACATAATCATGAACCAATCGATTGGTTTTGCAACTTTTCTGCAACCAATCGATTGACAGCTGCAAAATTTCCAAAATTACCTCTTCTAAACACTATTTCTTCCATGTTTAACATCCCTAAACCATCCTAACTTATACCCATTCATGTCTTCATATTTTCTAGCATAGATTCATGAATTTTAATCACTATCCAACAACAATTAACATCAACCAACCACAACATCATGGTTCCAACACAACAATACAACATAACTCACACAAAAGTATGTAGGAATCATGGTATGATACATAGAAGCACGAACAACAACAAATTCACAAAACCTAATCCCACTTCCATGAATTCCCCCCCCCCCCCCCCCCCCACAATATACAACTACCTTGTAACTCACCTTAGATTGATGAGGATGAGGAGGAATCTGATGAAAATGAGATGATTGGTGGTGATGATCATGAGCTTTTTCCTTCTTCTTCCTTCCTTCCTCTTCTTCTCTTCTTCCTCTTTCTCTTTTCCTCTTCCTTTCTTCTCTTCCTTTCTTTCTCTTTTTTTTCTCTTTCTGGTAACTCTCTCTTTCATTCTTATCGCTTCCTACTTCTTCTTATCTATTATTTTCCTTCTTTCTTTCTATACCACATAAATAAATAACATATAATTAATATATATTATAATATTAGGTAGTAATATACAATATCTCAATTGATATTATGTCTTCTAGTACCAATTGACCAATTATTAATGTTACCAAAATATCATCTCTTGTACTTATTAATATTTCTCTGTCTCTTTTATTAATAATTAATCTCTTCAGAGTTCACTGGGTAATATATTGGTCCCAACTAACAACATTTAGAGTACATAGGAACTTAACTGGTCTCCACTGACAACTAATTGAGCATTTAAGGGGATATGGGATATTACATTCTCCCCCCCTTAAATTTAAATTCACCCCCGAATTTCCTCCACTCAGGTCAACACCCGACTTTGCTTCAGTTCAATCCTCTATCATACTCGAATCTTCCAATTCTCTTCACCAGCAAGCTTCGTTCTTCCAAGACTTATCCAACTTCTTCATCTGATAATACCTCTAATTCAAATCCTTTTCCACTTAATTCTTCTAATATGTTGTTGTAAGCAACTTGTTCACAAATCCCCCATTAATCCACAACTTCGCCTTTCTTGCACCGAGCTAATCAAAATCATAATTAGGATACATTATTCTGATACGATACCTAACATTCTCGAATATATGTGGTGCTAACCAATGATCCCTTACCTGCAACAATACTGATGAATATTTCCTTATAAGTCTTTCAACACTTGCAACAAGTCTTACAATCTATATATTGATATTCTTATTAAGTTCACTTGACCTGGTACCATATACTACAATCGTCTACACCTGATGCTTCACTTCTCTCGTACCATTCCAGTAAGATAACACACTTGGCACAAGATTGTCTTACTTTCTTTCCTACAAGCAGTTACCTCTTGGATCCTCCACAAAACTTCACAATTATTTCCCATCCAAAACTGTTTACAATGAAATTTACAATTGAACATAATGGAACACCTGAAATTCATCGGTACCCTTGACTAGCTTATAGGACTTCATAGAAAATCCCCACTTCCTTTGAGCACCTTCTCCCAAAACCTTACCAATCATTCTCAAGAAGAATGACCTTCTTACCGACATATAGAAGGAGAAATGCAACAACCAACTAGAGAAATAATACCAACAAGAAATTCCAAGTCATTGACACTACAATACTTCTAATGAACCCTAATCAAACTAGGATGTAACTGTGAGCTTCCATAATACTCACAGAGTCACACAACTCAATCAAACATCTTGGGACGACATCACCCTACTTGATAACAATTATTCCTTCCTATCGTCTAGCTTCATCTCATGGGAACCTTAGCTCGTGTTCTTAGGAATATGCAATCCATGTTTCACATTTACACTTATGGATATCTTATTTCCATCCTCTCTCCTGGGAGAATAACTTACACATCATGCCGGCATAGTATGGTAGCATTGTGTATATTCGGTACCACTTCCATGGCATGTCTACTTCTGAGGCCATACATATGAGTAACATGTCTAACCACTTACATGTTACTAACACTTACAAGATACTGAATTGATCTCTTGAGATCACCTGACTAAGAACTCCACTCTGGTCATGACAGCTCAAACTTGTTAAACTTTGCTAGATGTTTCCTCTCTCACAAGACTAGTAGGTCAAATCCTTAAATATTCCTCAATCTCTTATGGAGTACGATAACTGATAAGGATATTGTCAATAACTACTACAAACCAATAAGACTCTGTTATAAACCATATGCAATCACTTCCTAGAATACCCACACACATCTCCATGAATTCAACATTGCACGAGAATTACAATCCTGGTTCACCACTTCTTTATTATCCTCATGGAATCCAATCATGGAAATACATCAGAATAACAAGAACAATACAGTAAGAGCACAACCTCAACTTCGTGGATTAACATCCACAAGTTCTTCACCATACGTTTTATATACATAGGTGTAGTGTCACAACGTAATTCATAACTTAATATTAATCCCACAATGACACAATAGTCAACACATCATTGAAGGGATACCATGAATAACCCATGTAAAGCATACCACCTCATTCCCTCAATTGATTTCTTGGTGAGGATCAAGATAACAAACTTTTCTTATTCAACAAAAGATAGATTCAAAATACTTCGACCAAGACATATACGGGTAGTTCTCCTACTCTTGAAAACCAAAATAATATGCATTCAATGTGAAACTTGACATTACCACATACTCGTTGACTTGGATTCTCTTCCACATTGATATCTATTGAAAAGTTTATCACACAGAAGTCACTTATCTAGATGACTTGCAACTGACAAACCTTATCGCCTTCTTATGAGTCCATACGACATATGTTGTTTCACGTTCCACACTTAGCTCCATATTCAAGCTTGGTTTGTCTTTCATTTCTTACCACGACTCTAACTCCTCAAGACACAAAACTCACTGCTCAAAATAAAGAATGTGATACTTCACAACCATCCCAAAGAAGGATAGTCAATTTCACATACATGTGACTATAATGTTTCTATCACATACTTCACAATACCAAGGTATAACTTTCTCCACTCCACTTCATACTCTAGAAATCTTCTATGTGAAAAAGCATCAACTACACATCCCTACCTTAGCCTCAATGAAATCCTCATGTCTCCATAATTTCCTTATTTGAAGTGCATTCCATTACGATGGTTTTAGTGCAAGGTTTACCCTACTTCCAAACTCTATATCTGCTTCTTTTCTAAGGTAATTCTCTCAACTCCAATTGCATAACCATTATACTAGAATTCCTTAAATCCAAATTACCTGTTCTTTTCCTCAACACAAATATCTTGCAACCAATCCCTCTAGAGCTTATGTGGTTATATAATGCTTGTTCTCTTTTTAACACAAATGCATTTCAACTGATCCTTGGGAAACCCAACATTTCTATAACGGTCACTCATTGAATATTGAATCTCAATGAACCATCCAAAATATGATTTCCCTTCTAAGACTGGGCGTACTCGATTTATCTTTTACTTTTTGCCTGATGCATATGTGTTCCACTTCGGGTAGACAGTCATATCCTCGAGCCTCTTCTTATACTTCACCACTACTTTAGACTCCCAACAAAAACCAAACGTCCTTATCTCTCAAGCTCTCAACCACTTGGAATGTACCATTCTAAACATACCCTCTAAAGTGCTCCCGTTCTTCCACGATGCTCTACTGACCTTAAAAGTTGAACATCGATGCATTACTTCAATTCCAGACTTTATGTCATACATGCAACAAAACCATCCTCTTTCATTCACTGTATGGTATTAATTACAACATTTATTCCATACCAGTGAGTCAATCTTGTTCTACTAGCAGATTCACTTATTCCTCAAAATTCTGACAAACTCATCTGATATAATTCCTCAACTTCTCAACTCCATTAACACTGCAGAATTGCTTAAATGATACACTACTCTTCAATTCCGTATTACCTGAATCATAACTCCTCTTGAAACTTCAACTGAGTTATCGGTTCTCCCTACTTGCTAACGATAGGATTGAGCCTACCCTCAAAGCACAAGTTCCAACAACACTTCGTAGTCCTCGTGGTCGCTCAATCATAATCCTACCTACCACGCACATAGAATTAGGTTGATCAGGCCCAATACTACATACATTGATATTAAGAATCATGTTGGCTAAACACACATATGAGGCAAGAATAGATTTACTTATGATGTTTCAAGGCTAGGTCGAGAATCGACCTGCTTTGATACCAACTGTAACAACCCGTATAATATATATCTAGAATAATATCATACAAGTGTAATTATTTGGTATTGACACAATCATAAGTGCCTATTGGCATCATTATATACACATGTCCAAACAAAAAAAACATAAATGCAACATGTCATACAATAAAGCCTAAATAATAAAATCTAAGAACTATGTATAATATCTTTATTGTACACAACTCCACAGCGGAAGATCAGAATAACTGCATCCCTTAAAACATCAATAGACGGCTTCTCATGAGTTGAACCTGCAAGGAATACCTGAAAAATAACAACAATAATGGGATGAGATAATAGTCTCAGTGAGTTCTCCTATTTTATGGGTTCACTCGGCTCTACAGGGATTCTACTCGACTCTACCTCAAGTATTCACCTTCCGTTACTTGTGCATCATTCACACCTTGTAACTAGGACTTGAATAATTAAGGGATAATCGCAATGTATGGAAACATGTCACTAGAGTGCATCCACTCAACAAATCACTATTTGGATTGACGAAACATTAATCGCCGAACGGACTTACGTCTAAGCCAGGCTCAGTTCACGCATGCTCATATGATTCGACTTTCATGGTGGATATCATGTCCTCTATGAGGCTTAATCCCCAGTTCAAGAGACCGTAACCCATATGAGACTCTAACCCACTTAGGGTATCTTTCACTATATGGGCCTCTAACCCACTTAGGTGTCCACCTTTCCCCCATATCCGCAATGGTTTGGGCTCAAACCCAATTGAGGCACGAATCATTGGTGCCACATCCCCACTTACCGCTTTACCTAAGCCCTCAAAGTGGTATGTGCACAATCACAACTAATTCCGAATACGTGATTAATTGTCAATAATAAATAGGACTTTTGGAACAAATGTTCCTCACCAAATATCAACCAATTCTCAAGATATCATATCAATTCTCATGGAATCATAACATGATTCATTCTCATACATAAATCACACATGTTCCATACAAAGCATGTTAATGTATCATTCTATGACTACTTGTTCGTTGTACACACCACGGTACGATTACGTCCAATCATCACTATCTAAATCATTTCATTACTTAATTTATCTTTCTAAGTCATTTACCTAGAATTCTCCTAGGTTTACCTCACTCATAAGTTTTAGTCATATTATTATTTAACCAATACGATCAACAAATCATATCATAATCGACGCAATAACAATTCATCCATAGGTTATGGAATGCATCACATAAGAAAGACAACAACAATTCATAACCATTGATAACCAATACACATAATACCCATGTCATCCCATGGTCTATTCTTATCACTTGATGAGGTATTGGATTCACTTTCCAATATATTCAACCATATAAAAATAGGAGGCACGATTCTCGTCTTATGATGGAGACATGGAACCAATTCATTTCACAATCAAGTATACAAGAAGCACATAAGATAATCTAACATGTCCCAATAACCCTAGGCAAATCCATCACACGACTCGCCTCATTCTAACTTATTCCACTCTCACACCACAAAGTGAGTATCCGTCTAATCATCATATGGTGGGGTTAATCGGACTCAATGCAAATTTATAGTGGAATAAATTATAAAGACTTCTATTTATACTATAGTTCTTACCGTTAGCTTCCTAATGCTTCCGACCGCGTATAAGTTAATGGACTCCTAAGATGTATTAGAAACAAGTAACAAGTGGTTTTTGGCAAAACAAGGTTGGACCAATCGATTACACTGGGAGCCAATCGATTGTGTGAAGTTACTGACTTCTGTTTTTGGTGAAATTAGACAGGACCAATCGATTGACAGAATCATGGTTCCAACACAACCAAATTAGACAGGACCAATCAATTCAACTTTTTCTTCACAGAATCATGAACCAATTGATTGGTTCTGCAACTTTTCTGCAACCAATCGATTGACACCTGCAGAATTTCCAAAATTACCTCTTCTAAACACTCTTTCTTCCATGTTTAACATCCCTAAACCATCCTAACTTATACCCTTTCATGTCTTCATATTTTCTAGCATAGATTCATAAATTTTAATCACTATCCAACAACAATTAACATCAACCAACCACAATATCATGGTTCCAACACAACAACACAACATAACTCACACAAAAGTATGTAGGAATCTTGGTATGATAAATAGAAGCATGAACAACAACAAATTCACAAAACCTAATCTCAATTCCAAGAAGTCCCCCCCCCCCCCCCCCAAGCTACAACTATCTAGGAACTCACCTTAGATTGATGAGGAAGATGATGGAAATGAGATGATTGGTGGTGATGATCATGCGCTTTGTCCTTCTTCTTCCTTCCGACCTCTTCTTCTCTTATTCCTCTTTCTTTCTTCCCTTCCTTTCTTTCTCTTTATGATAACTCTCTCTTTCATTCTAATCTCTTGCTACTTCTTCTTAAAATAGCTATTGTTGGGGTTCAAATTAAACAGAGAGGTATATTTAACAGAGAGGTATGTATATATCAGTTTTGTTATTAAATAGAGAGGTATATAGGCTAGTTTGGAAAATATAAAATAGCTATTGTTGGGGTTCGAATCCATGCCCATTTAAACTAACCCCTCGGGTATTTTTAAACTTAGGTTTTCTTTTAAGACGAAGGAGGAGTTGAACTTTAGGTTTTCTTTTTCTTTTATTTTAACATTATTATTTTTAAACAAAGTAACATTATTATTATTATTATTATTATTATTATTATTATTATTATTATTAGTTGTTGTAATATTATATTATTATTTATATTGATTTTTTTGATTATATAAATAAGAGAATGTGAATATAAATGAGGAAAAAAAGTATATGTGAAAAACTGGGTGCTACACATGTGTGATTTTTTAAAATTAAATAAGTAAATGGTGCCGGTTTTCTTACTAATATTACATCATTTTGTAAAACCGACTTAATCCACCATAAAATGTGACGGCCTTAACTAACCGTCATAATTCACGCGTTATTTTGCATGAACTCTCATACATATTCATTAAATTTGGAATCATATTATTCTGAGCACTTAGGTGTATATGTTTGGATTGTGATCAATACAAAGAGAAGATCAATTAATATATAATTGAATCAAGAGCTATAACTTTTGTTACAAACTCAAATTTCTGTATACCTTGTTATCCAGGATTGTTGGAAACAAGAGATTGAAAAAGAAATTATTGTTTTCTTTTTCTCTTATGTTGCTTATGTTAGAAGATTGTAGGATAACTCTTGGTAGATGACTTGTACAAAGATCTCATATAGTTGAAAATATATCACAGGGAGTGAGGGGAATCAATATACATCATTGTGTCCTTTACTTTCTTCAGTTATGTTTCAGCATATTAACTTTCATATCAATTCTGAAAAATAACAAAATGAGTGTTAATACTTCAAATCGAGAAAAGTCCAATAAATCTAATTCACCCCCCCCCCCCCCTCTTAGAGATCGTGCATAAACTTAAATAAGCATTAGTAAAACTCCTTATCAAAGGTTCGGTATGAGTGAAGCTCCCGATTATGATTTGAGAATGAGTAAAATTCCTTATCAAAAGGATCGGTTTAGGTGAAGCTTGCTTTCAAAACTGAGCATGAAAAAAAATCTCTCTCAAAAGATAGATTATGGGTTAGTCATCATATTAAAGATTGTGCATGAGTAAAATTCCTTATAGAAAATTATGTCAAATATTTAGTAACTCACCTTAGATTGACGAGGAAGATGATGGAAATGAGATGATTGGTGGTGATAATCATGAGCTTTGTCCTTCTTCTTCCTTCCGACCTTTTCTTCTCGTATTCCTCTTTCTTTCTTCCTTTCCTTTCTTTCTCTTTCTGATAACTCTCTCTTTCATTCTAATCTCTTGCTACTTCTTCTTAAAATAGCTATTGTTGGGGTTCAAATTAAACGGAGAGTTATATTAACTAGTTTGGAAAATATGGACTATATATATATATATATATATATATATATATATATATATATATATATATATATATATATATATATATATATATATATATATATATATATATATATATATATATATATATATATATATATATATATATATATATATATATATATATATATATATATATATATATATATATATATATATATATATATATATATATATCAGTTTTGTTATTAAATAGAGAGGTATATAGGCTAGTTTGGAAAATATAAAATAGCTATTGTTGGGGTTCAAATCCATGACCATTTAAACTAACCCCTCGGGTATTTTTCAACTGATGGATAATATTCTCATTTTCCATGTCACCCTTCGTTGCCTCTACATTGTAACCTAGGTCGAATCCATTTTGCGTCCGATATAACATGTGTTATTTGTAGTAGTGAATTATGGTTAATAGATTAATATTTTCTTGTTTAATCAATTATGAGGACTTTTTACAATGGATAATCGATGAAACTATTATGGTTAATATATTAACAGATTTGTAAAGACTCCAATTGATTAGTGAAAACTTTAATCCGTTAATGATGGTGTAGTTCAAAAACCTTCCAAATTTGGCTTGTCTGATCGATTAACAATTAGGGTTAATCGATTAAGACATTAAAAAGGCTTGTGGTTCTTTTCATTTTTTTATCAAATTCTTTTCATAGAAATAATGGACTTCTTCTTATTTAATTTACACCATAATTTGAATTTGAAATCATTTTTTCTACTTTCTACTAAATTCCTCTTCAAAGTTGCCTTAGTGTAGAGATAGAAAAAATATATTTGATATTTTTATTGTACTTATGTGATGTCTATCGTGTAGTTTATTCAAGAGGTTTTGGTCACTTTTGTAATATCTTTGAAATGAGTCTATGTTTAGTTATTGAGATTATCAAGTAAAAATATTTGTTTGGTTCGTGAGCTCAGCCAAAAAAAAAATATTTTTCATTTTTCAGATTAGCTAGTGAAAATCTCTATTTAGTTCTTGAGTCCAACATGTGAAAAAATATTATTTGGTTATTGAGATTAGCATGTCAAAATCGGTGTTTGGTTCTTGAGCCCAACCGGTGAAAAACTCTGTTTGGTTTGGAAATTAGCCAGTATAAAATCTCTTTTTGGTTTGGAGATTAACTCGTATAAAATATCTTGCTTGATTGGGGATTAGCCAGTGTTAAATCCCTTATTTGGTAGTAATAATACTTGTGGGTATAACCCGTAAACAAAATCATATCTTTATTTCGTGAAATTCTCAAGAGGAAACGCATTGGGACATGAGTAGGCCAAGTGGTCAAGTCAAATCTGTATCAATTTATTGTGCATTTATCTCTTCCCTTTTCCCTCTATCTTTATACTCTTTATTTATTTCAGTGGCATTTCCTTCTCTTAATCTCTCGAATATTCTTCGATTTAAATATTCCACTCTTTAATATGTTTTTGCTTTATAAAACTAACTTAAATTTTTTTACAGTTGAACTTTATTTTTCAATCAACACAATCCCCCCCCCCCCTGTGTTTGGAGTCACTTAGTCAACACGTGACATCAGAGTCTAACCTTTGTTATATGACTAATCATCTTAGATGTAATATGATGGCTTCAAAAACTTATTTTTTTAACAATATAGTTTTCATGAATACACATCTATCATTTGATGGTAACAATATTGTTTTCATGAATACACATCTATCATTTGATGGTAACAATATAGTTTTCATGAATATACATCTATCATTTGATGGTAACAATATAGTTTTCATGAATAAAGTATTTTAACACCTATAAAAAACTATAACATATTACATGAATATACATCTATAAAAAAAACTATATTTTAACACCTTTTAATTTTATTTATAAAAAATTATAACATATTACCACGATTGAGCTAGAAACCGATGGATAAAGTATTTAGAGAACACGACTTTGAATCTCAGGAACTACATTTTATCACCTTTCAAATTTTTTTAAAAGTTTTTTATAACCTATTACCTCATTTTTGCTGGAAATTGAGGGATAAACTATTTTTTTTTATTTAGGACCAATTTGATGAAACAATTAAGTAATGAATCTTTGTCGTCCATTTAAAAGTTAACAATAGTCAAGATATTGTCAACTCATCAATCCACATGAAACATTAGTGATCCACGTGAGACTCTAACTAGCAAATTAAAACATGAATGTCACAACTATCACTTTGTGTAAAGGGTCTTTTGAGGAATCATCATCAGAAATATTTTTTGAGGAATCATCATTAGGAAGAACTTTTTGAAGAATCATCACTAAGAATATCATTCGGAGAATATTTATATCAATATTTCATTCTAACATACGAAAACTTTGTAGCATCGGATAACGAAGCAGTAACAACACATTTATCAACTAAAGATTCATTCAAATATTTATTCAAAGCCTCATCTGAAAATTCATTAGAGGATTCACATGAAGTATCATCTAGAAGATCATCAAAGAAATTAGATGAAGAAGGAGATGTTTGTTTCAAAGCTACTTACAAATAAATATCAAGGCCAAAACGGACCAAGGAAGCTGCAATATCCTCATTTAATCGATTAAATAAATATGGCTAATCATTTAAAGATTAAATGTTCTTAAAATCTAGTGTTGTAAAGACAAAATCAATCGACTAAGAAATCACATCCTCAAGAAAATCTTCATCAAATCTATTCAAAATCATAATTAGTGAAGAATTCAAATCTCCATGAATATTTTATCGATTAACAAGGACTTTTAATCGATTAAAAGGCTAAATTTGGAAAGCTTCTCAAATCAAATATATTTGGATCAAATTCCTCTAATCAATTATGATATTTCTTTTTCAAATTATATTTAAAACACTTTTAGATAAAGTTAAATAAGGTACGCTCTCTTCTCTCTTTCATTCATCCTAGAATTTTCTTTTCGTCTTGTTTGAGTGAGAGTTTATGCTTTTTGTCACTATTATCATCATCTTTGTGGCTTCAATAAGAGCTATTATCGTTGGATATCTTTCATCAAGTATTTACTCTTCAATGGACTTTTCCTCTAGAGCTCAAGAAGAAATTTCAACAATTAGTTCCTCAACTGCAAAGTGTTCAAAATGCATATCTTGTCGTAAAGTTTTTTTAGAGATTTCAGCCTCTACAATTATATTTACCAAGCTTTGCTCAAAGACTTATTTGTCAAGAAACCAAAATCTACCTATCTAGAGAATTTGGAATGTCGTTGTTACCATTTATCTTTGAAGCAAACACGATTAATAACCCACAATCTCGGAAACACGATCACTGACGTGTGTTTCTTGAGAACACGATCAAGAAACTAACCGGAGCTCTGATACCAATTTATTAGTGCGTGAGGAACTTTAAGTGAGGAGAGAGAGAGAGAGAATGAAGAATAAAACGTCTCATCCCATAACAATATCGGGTTTCTATTTTCTACTATAATAGAAGTTTTATCTCCCATGAAATTGCAAATATCCCATAAGAATATCATGTTTCTATTTTCTATTATAATAGAAGTTTTATCTCCCATGAAATTGCAAATTCGCAACATACTAGTCCCACATCTTACAATTTCAAAATTGACAACAAGTGTAAGATTTGTCTGATTTTACTAGTTAATTATAATTTTAGAGATAAAATTTGACTATAGATAAAAAGAACAATAATCTGAATTAAATTAAATAAAGAAATATTAGGTAATTAATTTTAATTGGAGAAAGAGAATTACAATGCAACTAAGTTAAAAAAGATTGGTTTAGATTTGGTGGGGTGCGCCAGCAATTGCTTTAGTGCAACGCAAAAGCGACACGCAAGAGACCCAATAGCAAGCTACTGTGGTGGCCTCTTCCCCTCAAGAAATAAATTTAATATCGTGTGGACCATTGGCCCACATATCAGATATTAAACTGATAAGAACAGATACTACACTTGATCTTAGCCAAAAGGCCGAGAAAGGTATGCTTATTCCCTTAGCTTGCTTCTGTTTTTATTGCATATTTCCTCTGTTTCTTATTTGCCTCCCCGATGTGGGACTTAAACTTGCCTGGCTCCATTTTGAACTTCAACTTACAACAATTTCCTTTTCCCTTATTATATTATTACAAGAAAATGACTTGCTAGTTTCCACAACAAACTTTGAATTTTTGTTACTGACTCTGCTTCACTTGTTCCTATTACCATCCCCTACTGACTGCTTCATATTAGCATCAATTAATGGTCACATAACATTCATTATTACCAAAACGCAAAACTGAATCAACACTTGCTTGGATGTTTTGTTTCGTTATATAACTCATCCACTTCAAATTAACTTAATGTTAATTATATGCTACAATAAAACAACAATCCAGCATCTTATTAACTTAATGTTAATTATATGCTACAATAAAACAACAATCCAGCATCTTATTCTGCACTTTGTTACGATGCAACAGGAGTTGGAATGGACCAATTACAACCACACTCTTTAACAAAATTACTTATACTTGCTTTTCTAAACACTCAAACATGCTAAATTTGCTTTGATAAACACTATTTTTATAACCACCTTTCAATTCAAAATCAACTTTTCTCAATATGCTACACTGTCTTTAGTTAAAAACAGTAGTTGAAAAAAGCCTTTTTTTAACAAGAATAACCGGTTAAGATTCAGATTTAACAAGAATAACTGTATAATTGTGGTCTTGAGCTATATCTCGGAATTAGGCGTAAAACCTCAAAATGCCTACCTTAAATTTCATATGCAGAAAGGTGTTAAAAAAAGCCTTCTTTTTGTTTTGAAAATGTTTAAAAAAGCTATTAAACACTGTTTTTTATTAAAAACAGTTTTATCTTCCACACCTCAACTTTTCTACGGCAAATGTTAGCAGCTACTAGCAATTAACCTCATAATGAATGAGCAACCCAACAACTTTTTATCTAAGAATATGACAAGCAATATTCAATCCTGTTCATCATTCAGTTTCTATGGCTTTGGACGCCAAAAGCTCTTCCTACCAACAAGAAACTGATTTTGATACAATGTTACAGACCAATGAAGTGAATGCAATACTGAACCCAATTTTCTAATTGCTTCCATTGAATCCTGTACCAAAACATATCCATCTGGTCTCAATATGCGATCTATCTCCCCAACCACATCTACAATGTCACATCTGAAAAACATCGAAACAATCTTGTTAGTTACGGTTTATAGTTGTGTTCAGTTATTGGTAGCAACGACTATTCAACTGATAAGTACCTTTGACCAAAGTTTTTGAAGAAAAAGCTCGAATGAAGAAGATCATACGTACGAGGATACGTATTCAAGGATTCACACCAATCATGATAGATTCCTATTAATCCTCTGTCGAATATGACAGTAAGAGTATCCGGCGTATTGACCGGCACTACATTCATCACCCAAATTGGTAGATCAATAAGAGCTGCAGCGAATCTGAAAAGCAACATGATTTGTATCAATTCAAAAAGAAAGAGCACTAGTTAATGATTATAGTAGAAAAGTGTAATATATTCTACCCTCCATAACCAGCATTCATGTCCATTATGTTTCGAACACTTGACCAATTTATAGGAGCTTCCATATAAATGTCTGAAACTATTCTAGACCAGTGTTTAGTATCCTTGTCGAACATGTCACCGGCGTCTGATTCAGAAGATAAGCTAGGAGGTAAACTTGTAAGCCTATTAGGCCACGACGCAGGCCATCTCGCCGCACCATCCACGGGAAGAGGAATAAGGCAACTACTCAATTTGGTATACCTTATAAATATAATGATGTAAGCAATTCAATTAAGTTCGCACTTCGCAGTTTGTAGAAACATACAAGTAACATAAACACAACCAAAATATGCTTATACCATGAAATTTGTTTTATATCGCTACTTTTACATATGGGAGGATTGTTCTTTTTGCGTTTCTTGTAGCAGGAAGATGAGGTCGGCTTCTGGTATATAACAAGTCCGATTCCAGATGAATCGAAAGTCTTCGCCACAACAGTCCAACACATTTCTTTTGTTACTCTCACCATAGCTGCAAAATATACCAAGACAACGACAACATTTAGTATTAGAAAGAGAGACAAATTAATAACTTTTCATGAAGAAGAAGAAGAATGAGAGACAAACCATTCCATACTTTCTGATCTCTTTCATCGTCGCGATAAACTGGTGTAGCTGACCATGCAAAGAAACCACCAGGCCTAAGAATCCTATTGAGTTCGAATAATGGCTTCCCACCTAAAGTAATAAACAAACTTTGTGAACAATTGTTTTTAAAAGATCATGTAATTTATAGAATACGTAAGGTTGTTCATGAGGTGTCGGCTTAGTGATAAGTACCATCGGCATCCCAGTGCACCCTACAACGTGCGCAATGGATCAAATCGAATCCATTATCGGGAAACGTCAACTTTTGTGTTCCGATGACAGAAAGAGTAGCTGGAATGCCTCGTTCCAAAGCGAATTGTATCTGAGCTTCATGTTCATCCTTTGGTGCAAATGACATGGTAATAACATTCTTGTCGAGAAGATAGCCGCCAAAGCTGGCAACTCCACAACCAGCATCAAGCACAACTCTGATATTCTTTCCCCATTGGATTGCTGGTAGTGTCTACCATAAAACAAGACAAGTTTAGGAGAAAATCATAAAGCATGATAAGCATAAATTATGAGAAGCCTTACCTTCTGTATGAAATTAATATAATGGTTAACTCCATCTTTGAATTGAGTACCACCTCCCGGAAATACAAGATATTCACCCGACTTCACCACCCAATTTTGTTCCTTCTTGTATTCAACAAGCTTTGGATGAGGTACATTATTATACCAAATCTATAAACAATCCAAAACCATAAGTACATTTCATAAAGAACACTATGAAAATAGTTTCATTTTATTATCACTGTTGTGTGTGTGATATCTTTGTTAGTGTCAGTTCAGTATAGATCAAGAAACTGAACATACATACAATTTAGTGATCATGATATGAAAACAAAAGATAGAAACCCGAAAGTTTCTTACCAAAGTATCAATCTCACCATGTCCCTACTCTTAGGCCATGCAACCGGGACTTTATACCCTTTGGGAAGAGGTAACAAACAGCGAGAAATAGACTTGGGACAATGCCGTTCCCTGTGCTCCATGTGCCTCCTTGTCCTTAGAGCCTTAATGACTTTCATATTATCCAAACACGGTATATAATCTACCGCGATAACACCATTACAAAGCCTCCACTTTATATTCAGATCAACAGAAAAATTATTCGCGTCAAATGCCTTTTCCCAATGGAGCAGTCCTTCGTGTCGCTTTGGTGGCAGTTCTTGACGATCTTTTGAATCTTGGATTAGTGGAGGTGGAGGTGGAGGGTCATGTTGATGTTGGTCTAGTGGTTGCTGCACTTTGACATCAGGGTAGAAGGCCTTTGGATCAGAGGTTGTGAAGGTGGTGGTGTTGGCGTAGAGGAGGATCATGAACCAAATAAGTAAGGCAGAGAAGGTGAAAATGAATGGATACTTTCTTTCTTTGAGGAGAGATTCAACTAAATTTGACATTCTTGATTTGATTAAAGGACTGAAAATCTTGGGATCTCAGTGAGTTTGTGTTAGTTAGAAAAGGCAGAAGGTTACGGTAATGGGAATTGTTCAAGGTAACACAAATACATTAGATTAAACTATTATGCATGGCTGCCACTATGTTGGAAAATACTCTCATAAGGAGCCATAGCCACCAAAAATATACTCTAATATATTTCATATATTATGTAGATCTTAACTTTTCTGCACTTCTATAATATATTTACTACTACCAATTTCATCCACTTATTCACAATTTATTCAATTGCAAAATATAATTCTTAAGTAATTCAATTCAATCTATTTGATTTTCATCCACTAATTATAAAGTTTTTTTTACATAAATGCTTTATTATTATTTTATTTTATTTTATTTTATAATCTTTTATATATTATTTTTAAAAGGAAAACTTTTATTATTACAAAGTAAGTCATTTTTAAATATTTTTATAAAATAAAAGATTTTTTAACAACCATTTTTTTACAAAAATTGGCTATTGTATCATACTCAAGATAAAATAATAATTAAAAATATGATTTATTGATTAATAACAAAGATTTAATTTATTGATTAATATAATCAAATATAATATTTAAATTTTACTTTAGATTAATAAAAAAACTTTTGGCCAAGTAAAAATATGTTTTAGGCTAATGCATCCCTTCTTCATCTTTATAAATACTTTGAAAATCTAAAATAAAAATTGGTGATAATCTTTAGTAGATTGGTAATAATCTTTTTTCAAGACAATTATCTTTCGAAAAATTGAAGTCATAAGAACTTTAGGTGTTACCTATCTCAATGTAAGATGCGAATTTTAATTATTAAATACATTTTTATATCTTATAAAAGTGTCATAAAATTGATACCTTAATTCCATTTCATATGGCTGTAAGAAAAAACTACATTTCATATAAATCACCCAAACAAATGTATTATACTCGAACGCATGAAAATGTTTTTTTTCCTTCTTTCCAAAAGTATAAAATGACGATTTTTTGGACGGTAATACTGAGACAGTAGATAACAGTGAGATTGCTAGAACATTTTCCAAGTTTGATGGCAACCTTTACACATGGAAATGGTATCAATATGACTCGAACCTCAACCGATTTAATAATCACAAGCTTAGTCATAATATACCATGGACAATTCATAGTAAATTAATTTAAAATATGAAAAGTAAACAATTTATCTGTGGAAAATTAAAATCACAAGAATTGCAGGTGTTATTTGAGTGCACTGTGTTCAACTAATATCTCATCATAAATTGCAAGCAACAAGGGAGGGAGTTATGGTGGCGTTTTGAACCACATACACTCCTAAGTTTGGATTGAACGCCCTCTTCGAGAAATTCCGAGTTTGTATAATACAACCACAATCAAAGAGATCAAAAAGAATACTATAGAACAAAATTAGTAAAGCCTTGCTATTTCTCACTCAGTTATCGCATTACCATTGTCCACATCAACCGCACCCATTCCAGTATCTTCTTCCTCTTCACTGTCTTCATCGCCACTGACCTCTTCGTTGTCTTGGCGTAGCTTAGCCATATGCTCAGCAAGCAGTTTATCATCACGTTCACTCACCTAAATCACAATGCAATGTCAATCCTCATTCCCACCATTCAAAAAATAAAAAAGATAAAGGATATAGAGAGAATGTGACACTCACCGCTCTGGCTGCCTCCTTCACCAGAAGTTTACCCTTGTGTTTTTCTATTGATTCAGTGCAGCAGGTAATGGCATTGTTGAGAACCAATATTCCTTGCTCCTGTCAAGATTGTAACAAGCTATGAATTGCTTAAACAAGGAGAAGTAACATAAAGAAAATTTTACAATACATGTTTAGGAGCGAATTTTTTTAGGACTGTTAAAACAAACTATTTAGAACTGCAGTGAATCAGGAAATGAACCGAACCTATCCTTTATAAACTGAACTTTTGAAACAGCTCACTAGCCGAACTGGATTTATGTATGCACATTTCATTAAACTGAAATGCTAATGACTACAGTTAATATCTCCAACTCAATCCGTCTGTGCACTCATTTGCACTTCTCACTATTCATCTAGAACCTATGAATGGATGCTTCACTCTGTTTTCACTTGCTTGCAAAAAATTTGTTCTTGACCCAAACGACTTCATCATTCCCTCAGGTAAGCTTTTTTAATCTATCCCTGATATAAACCTCAACACAGCATTTAATAGTGAGTTATGAAAGCTGGCCATTCAAGGTTGGCCACAACTCAAATAGCATAGCTAGCTAGTGATTGAACTAAGTATGTAGAATACTAGTAGTAAATCGGATTTATTCCCAAAGTGCAGTCCCAATCCCAATGAGTTTCTTCTCAAGAGCATTAATTAGTTGTAGGAAGATCATTAGTTTTCCTTGATACTGTATAACTTGCTGATACAATTACTGCTATGCTAGGTTCTAAATGACAAAATATGAGTTCAGTTGTTGTTTTTTTTGCAGTGTGCTGGGAACCAAGGTGAGTCTAAAAGCTTAGTTGGAGTCGTAGGTGTTAATCTTGTGAACTAGTTTTTGAACTCTTAAGCAAATGACCCTAGGCTGCAATATCATATCATTATTCAACCTATTTAATTAGGCTTGAGTCTATGTATCCTTACTTTATTTAAAACCCATAAACTTCAACAAGAACATCTAAAACTATATTTTGAATCAAAGAAACAGCTTGGTTCATAGTAGATGTTAAATTCATACACAGAAAAAATTTGGTTGAAACCAGAAGGTTATGTTTTTTAAGCCAGTTGCGCATGGTTTGTTTCAGTTCAGGATAACCGGATAAACCAGAATCGGTTTGATTCACCTTTTTGCAGTCAACAAAAGGTTTAGGTAGTCAACATTACAATGGCTTTTATGGCAATCATAATAGGGAAAAACAACAGCTGACCTAGTTTTACAATGAAAATACCCCCACAATCCAATCCAATAACACAAACATCCCTAGAAAATTCATAGATCTATAAACATAATCTTGATAGCCTCAAAATCCAAATGTGCAGTAAACTCAGTCCAAAAGCAATTATGAAAGCAAAGTTTAAATGAACATTGCACCAACCTTGTCAAGAGTCTGAGTGGTAAGCACATAAAGTGGGGGAGCAACAAGTTTAATTTTCACAGGACAGTCCTCATTTCCAGCAGCTTCAGCCTTCCGCATTGCCTCCTGCAAAACCAAATAATTATAAAGCATGATAAAACGCTAAAAGATAAGCAATAGCCAATAACTCAAATGAAAATAACAACCGCATAACATAAATGATTAAGACCTTAATGTGAATAACTCCATCAAACTGAAAACATTTCATTTCAATATCCGCCCTGATTTTCAATGGCTGAGGAGTCATTCGTCTTCGAATGTTCTTCACTAGAGAATCCTTCACTTCTTCAGAAACAGCAGGTACCACCTTGGTCACCTCTTGTCCATCAGGACCAACTTCCTTAATTTCCCGCATAAGACTGCTCAAAACTGTATCAGGATCAGTCACAACTATTTTGAACGCCTGCATCAAACAAAGTCCATGAGATAAAGTTCTCATTGTATAGACTCATTCAAGGTTATATTCCAATATAAGCAATTTTGATAGAGCTTAGGAAAGCTTATAGAAAAAACTTATGGCATGTCCTAGCTTATTTCATAAGCTCTCTAGGATAGCTTATTAAAAAAGATTAACTTAATTTCAATTTATGCTATCAAAATGCAGTAGCTTATACACAGACACTTGTAATCAAGGAACCATGAAAGAGTGTGATGAAAATGTTTACCTCAAAGGCATGTCCATATTTGCGGTACAAAGGCCAAGCAATGTGAATATAAAGGTCCTACAAAAACCCAATATATATCCAATCAACAGAATCAAAATACAAGCAAAAAAATATAAGAAAAAAAATTAGGGGTTTTATTAGGGTTACCTCTAAATCGAGGTTCAAGGTTTCAGCAACATGACGCATAATAGAGTGAACAAGTTTACTCTTATTATACCTTTCTTCACAAGCTTGAATATCTTCTTCAGAAACCCTACGTTTACTGAGATCGATGTAACCCTTTTCCTTATCAACACGAAGAACCATCACCGGTTCAATTCTACCCACCTTGATGAGACTACTGACACTACGAATTCGACGGCGAGAGAGTTCAGAGAACAGAATCATACCCTCGATGTTGTTGTATTCGAGGAGTGAAACGTAAGCACCCATGTCGGCTATGTTCTTGACCTGTATCATCACTGCCATGTCTACTTCTGGGTACCGTGCCTCGTACATGCGACATTCCAAATTCGGAGCCATTGATGTTAGGTTTTTGCTCTGTGTTTTCTTCTGTGAATCGCAGAGGATAACTGGTTTTGATTTTGTTTCTGTTTGGTGATGAATTGAAGTGTGAAATGAGGGTTTAGTTGGTTTTTCAGAGTGTGGCGAAGGAGGATATAGTGATGATAGAAATGGGTTATTGGTTTGGCTTGATGTTGTTGGGCTCTTATATGCATGTTAGGCCCAAAATAATGGTATAGCTCCGGATTAGATTTTTCCTATATCCAAACATTTATCTCTCAAGATTTGACTAAAATGTATATGTATAAATACTTTATTTGTTTTAAATTTTAACTTTTTTTCCTTCTTTTATTTTGATGTCTTCCAAGTCGGTAATACAGCTAAAAAATTGTTACATATCAGAACTCTTCAATCCAAATTATTCGGTCCACAGATATAAAATTGAAAGTATTTCTCTTTAGTTATTTGATATAAAAAAAGTCACTAGAAATTTTACCTCAAAGTTATTTGATACATACATTGTAACATCGGAAGTTTTGAGAGCAAGTTCTATGATATTATGATTCAAAATTACTCTTCGGAGAACTTACATACAAGTTATTCAGTGGAAAAAAAATAAACTATCAGATCACTTACCTCATAGTTATCTAAGGCGGCCAAATTTTTAGCCATCGATTATCTTTGATAATAGACATCCGGTTTGAATAATTTCTATAAATTTTATTAATGTGGTTTTTTTTCAATGGCGCAAACTCGAGAACGTGACGGTTGGATCCCAGTATGTGCATGTGTATGACGGACGCTCGAAAGGTGATGGATGGCGAGGATGAGCATTGTCATACCCCAAAATTCACCATACCCTTCACAATGATCATCTAGATCACTAATCCTAATCATTTGCATATCCTAATAAGCATTCATCTCATCTACATATTCATGCATCATAGTATATTCCATTTTCATTAAGAAACACAAAATCATGGATTCAAGGGTCTTGATCACACAAAACATTGAAGAGTGGTTGAGTCCTAAGATAGGGGTCTTCCATGGCATGTTTGGATTGGTGAACCCTCTATTTGGGTTATCTTTACCGTGGAGCATAATGAAAACCCTAATTCTTTGGTGTTGGGTGTAAGCATCATCAAGGTCATTCAATCCTTAAAACAATAATTTACAGTTATGGCCTTATCATTCATTTATGTGTGCATCTAAGTTTGAGGTACATCTGATTCATCTGGTCCATTATGGTTGGTTCATGTGTTTGGAAGATTCATGGTCATATTTCATTGATTAAGGATTTATCGCATCTCGAAAAATACGATTCCTCGCGATGGTCGCGGAAAAAATTGTGTTCGAACAGAGTCGCCACCGAACTTTATTTATCCCAATGAAGGGATAGGAAAATATCGATAAAACCTTTAGGAAATGGAATAATGGTCATCGCAACCATATTCGGGTTCGGGAGTGGATTACGTAAGGGGAAGGTATTAGCACCCCTTACGTCCGTTGTACTCAACGGGAACCTTTTAGTTATAATGTGTATTTCGAGTGTTAATTTATATTTGTTTGTTATCTTTGGGGTTATAAATATTGAGAATAGAAATGGATGAGAACCTCGGAAAGGAGAAAGGGGAGGTTTTTTTTTAGTGTGCTCGCGAAGATACAGCAATCTCCTGCCTACGTATCCTTATGGTATAATAAGGAAATCAGAGCAATCGTAGTTCGGGGAACTACGGTTGGTTGGTGTTTTTTAATGAACGACTGTTTAGATCGCATCCTAAAGGCTAAACGTTGGCTTGTCTACTCTCGGCGGAGGCTTAAGCATTAGTTTGTTTTGCGCATCAGAAAGGATTAAATAGTGTTCTTTTTTAAAAGAGTTTTGATCACACGAGGGTGACAAGTTGAATTAATATGTTGGATGTTTTGATTGGTTGAGATGTTTTTGGTTGGATGACGATTACTCGGATAGTCGAGTAAGACAACTCGTATCCTAACAGTCGGGAAAGGGAATAGAAGACTCTAGACCACTTTCTTTTTCATCCTTAATTATAGAAAGGATTTGATAATAATTAAGGTGTTTTAAATGGATGACGAATACTCGGATGATCGAGTAAGACAACTCGTATCCTAATAATCGGGAAAGAGAATAGAAGACTCTAGACCACTTTCTGTTTCATTTGAATATTTATGAAAATAAGGTTGTATATGGTTGATGTTTTTTTAGAATAAACGATAAGTGCTCGAATGGCTAAGTAAGACAACTTATATCCAAGCATTTGAGAAGAGGAGTTGAAAACTCAAGACCATCTCCCTTTTCGTACAGTTTGTTATGAAAATGATTTGATTAAGTTGTATGTTTGTAAAAAATGACAACTGTTCGACTGACCGAGTAAGAGAACTCATAATCAAACAATTGGGGAGTGAAGTTGAAAACTCAAAATCAATTCCCTTTTCATTTGGCTTACTGTGAAAAATATTTGGATTTAATCGGGGTTTGGAAGTTTGTAGAAGAACGACAATCATTTAACTTACGGTATAAGTTGGTGGAAAATGACAATTGTTCGAATGACCGAGTAAGAGAACTCGTATCCAAACAATTGAGGAGAGAAGTTGAAGACTCAAAGTCATCTCCTTTTTCATTTCGTTATTATGAAATAGTTTGATTTGTTTTGGTTTAGAAGTTTGTAAAGGAACGACAATTATTGGCTAACCAAGTAAAAGAAATTGTATTCAAATAGTCGAGGAGAAAAAATTGAAGACTCAAAGTTATCTCCCTTTTCATTTCTTATTATTGTAAGAATGTTTTGATTTGCTTAAGTGGATTAGACATGACGACTATTTGACTAACCGAGTAAGAAAACTCGTATTCAAATAATCGAGGAGAGGAGTTGAAAACTCAAAACCATCCCCCCTTTTCATTTCCAAATAAAATGGTATTTAATTGTGATCAAGTATTTTCACTTAATTTTAATAAAGATTACTTCATGTTGGATCGAGGTTTTAAATTTGTGAATAAATTGAAGTGATTTTTGTAAATGAGTGTGAAATTGTGATAATATGAGAAAACGACCCATTCGTAATTATCGAAAACTTTTTTTAGGTTTAAATCGATTAATTAAGTTAATTGAAATTAATTACCAAAATTATTCAATTAAATCAAATAATCAAGTTGATTAAAATTAAATAATTTAATTAATTTTAATTATAATTAGAAGGGATTAATCGCAATTAACTAATTAATCAAAATTTAACTAATTAATTAATTCTAATTATAATTAGAAGAGATTAATCGCAATTAACTAATTAATCAAAATTTAACTAATTAATTAATTCTAATTATAATTAGAAGAGATTAATCGCAATTAATTAATTAACCAAAATTTAACTAATTAATTAATTTTAATACTAATTAACCAATTCCACGGATTTCAATTTATGTGCAGTGTGTACATCATGTTATCCTGTTAAAAGAAAATCTAGGCTACCATAATTACATCATGTTATCCTGTTAAAAGAAAATCTAGGCTACCACAATTATATCATGTATCGAATGATTACCGCAAGCAACCGTAATATTCCAAAAGGCATGGCTAAATGAGACCCTGTAGCAATCATACCATTAATGTGTGCAGCAAAACACAGGTTGAACACAATATTTCACAAGAAATTAAATACTACCATTACAATTGATTACCTAATAACATAGTCACAATTTAATATTCAAAACTGACCAAATTTGTATAAACAAACAGGCGACGTTCATAACCAATGCTAATTAAGGAATTCAAAATGAAAGAAGAAGAAAGGGGATTATGTTTAATACGCAGGTAAAAACATTTGTCGGTTACGCAACCAACAGGAAGTAACAGCTTCCTACCCAAATCAAATACAAATTATCCCGTAAGAAAATAGAATTTTGGTTCAGAATTTACCGAATACGGAAATGCAAAGTTGAGTTCAGTGATGCCCACAACTTGGTGTCCCCACAATGTCTACCGAACCGGTGCATTCGCAGTAACCTATTAAACAATCCAAATCTTGGAAAAACAATGAAAACATAAACAGCAATTTAAAATCAGAATTCCAACAAATTCTATGACAGAGCGTGTATGAACACATATATTTTTTCTCCTTCTTAACCACAAAGTCTCTTGTACCCTTCCTGCTTATTCAAAACGGAAAAAGGGGATAGCATGATGTTGGTTTGCCTCATTTCCTAAATCAACTCAAAGACATTACAACAACAACACAAACCACCTAAAAATCAATTTCTCGTCTTTCCGGTTGTTAACAGCTTTTCAAGAATTAGATCCGGTGGATTCTGCGTGTTCACGGAAAGTTTGGAGAAAACAAACAATTCGGTGAGAGGTTTTTTAGTGGCACAGAGGCCGGAGAGTTGAGGAAGGCGGTTTGAAGTCGTAAGCTTGGACGAAGGAAAAATGTCGGCGGTTGAGATGGCGGAGGTTGTCGTCGGATGTTGGAGAGGTCGCCGGAAGTTGAAATGGAGGGTCGTTGTGTGGAGATTTCCGGCGGATGTTGGTGATGGTTGAGGAGCGGTAACGGTGAGTGGAGGGTGTTACGGTGAGCGGCGAAAGGAGGTGTTTGGTTTGTGAAGGAAGGGTGATGCGGTGTTGGCGGTGGTGTTTTTTTCTTTTTACAGAGAGAGTATATATTGAAATGGGTGACAATTTGGGAAAAGGAAAAAGTCCTTTTTTTAAGTTTGTTTTGGTTTTCCTTTTTTATCAGCAGAGAGAGGAGAGAGGCACGTGAGGGATGTGAGGTAACGTGGAAAGGTGAGTGAATCAGTCTGAGGGAGGAAACGTGTTAATGTGAGGTGAGTGAGACGTTGGAGAGTGTAGGTAGGTGGCGTGTCAAGAAAGAGTCTGAGTGTGGGTGACGTGTTAGAAAAAGAGGAAAAGGTTTTCTTTTAACTTTATTTTACTTTTCTTTTTAAAAGAAAATTCATTAAAAAATCTTAGGGATTAATTTAATTTAGAAAATGATAATAATAAAACAAATCTCTAATTTGGAAATTAAAACAAAGAAATAACAGGATTGAATATAAATAGAAGTCGGATGTGAATTTGCTCGAAAAATTAAACCAGACATACTAAAATGATCAGCACAAAATATACTTATTGAAAAAATACAGCGTTTATTCAAATTCTGAAATAAATTTTCACCGGTTAAAAGACTCAGGCGGGTCAAAATGCAACCGAAACAGTCGCTGAAAAATATAACAGGCATACCAGTTTAAACTACATGAACCGTAGGTTAATAATACTGGTGTCTCTAATTTTTATTCTGAAACTTTTTACCCGCTGATTTTACATGTTCTTGAGAAATGATTTAACCAGTTTGTCTGTATTTTCAATAAATTTATTCTGACTGATATTTTAGGTTTTATTCATGATGAAATGCATGGCATGCTGTGCATATGATGCAAATTAAAAATGGAATCGATTTTACAAAAAATTAAATATGCCCGGACAAAATTGGGGTATGACAGCTGCCCCTATTTCATTATCTTGAACTAGAAGGTAAGAATGACAACAGTCTTCATACATTCGTAGTGGAAGATAATTAAATATGAAAAGACCCAAATTTTGTCTTTTTGAAATGCAAGGAAGAAATGCAGAAAGAAAATGCAGTGAGAAATATAGTAAGAAAAGTTATCAAAAGGTAAAACGAGACAGCCAAGACTTTCTGGGAAACGTCAGAACAGTATCTTGGACATCACAGTCAAGATATGTTAGTAATGGAGTGACTTCCCTAGCTAAATCTCAAGATTTTTCAGGATGCTAGAGCAGTATAAAGAAAATCTGGCATGCGACTCTTCATATTGATGGAGCAGCATCTCAACAGTAAAAGTGAGATTCTCTGTATCGAGTCGAAGCAGCATCTTATATGATAGAATTAAGATGTTCCAGCAAGGGAAAGATACCTTAATTGAATCTAAGACTCTCCGAGGATATTAGAGCAGTATCTCTAAAAAAATATGAAATGAGACTCTTCATATTGATGAAGCAGCATCTCAAATAGTAAAAATGAGATTCTCTGTATCGAGTCGAAGCAGTATCTTATATGATAGAATTAAAATATTCCAGCAAGGGAAAAATACTTTAATTGAATCTAAGACTCTCCGAGGATATTAGAGCAGTATCTCTAAAAAATCTGAAAATGAGACTCTTCATATTGATGAAGCAGCATCTCAAACAGTAAAAAATGAGATTCTATATATCGAGTCGAAGCAGCATCTTATACGATAGAATTAAGATATTCCAACAAGGGAAAAATACCTTAATTGAATCTAAGACTCTCCGAGGATTTTAGAGCAGTATCTCTAAAAAATCTGATATGAGACTCTTCATATTGATGAAGCAGCATCTCAAACAGTAAAAGTGAGATTCTCTGTATCGGGTCGAAACAGCATCTTATATGATAGAATTAAGATATTCCAGCAAGGGAAAAATACCTTAATTGAATCTAAGACTCTCCGAGGATATTAGAGCAGTATCTCTAAAAAAATCTGAAATGAGACTCTTCATATTGATGAAGCAGCATCTCAAACAGTAAAAGTGAGATTCTCTGTATCGAGTCGAAGCAGCATCTTATATGATAGAATTAAGATATTCCAAACAAGGGAATGATACCTTAATTGAATCTAAGACTCCCCGAGGATACTTAGAGCAGTATCTCTAAAAAAATCTGAAATGAGACTCTTCATATTGATGAAGCAATATCTCAAACAGTAAAAATGAGATTCTCTGTATCGAGTCGAAGCAACATCTTATATGATAGAATTATGATATTCCAGCAAGGGAAAAATACCTTAATTGAATCTAAGACTCTCCGAGGATATTAGAGCAGTGTCTCTAAAAAAATCTGAAATGAGACTCTTCATATTGATGAAGCAGCATCTCAAATAGTAAAAGTGAGATTCTCTGTATCGAGTCGAAGCAGTATCTTATATGATAGAATTAAAATATTCCAGAAAGGGAAAAATACTTTAATTGAATCTAAGACTCCCCGAGGATACTTAGAGCAGTATCTCTAAAAAAATCTGAAATGAGACTCTTCATATTGATGAAGCAGTATCTCAAACAGTAAAAATGAGATTCTCTGTATCGAGTCGAAGCAGCATCTTATATGACAGAATTAAGATATTCCAAACAAGGGAATGATACCTTAATTGAATCTAAGACTCTCCGAGGATACTTAGAGCAGTATCTCTAGAAAACAAATGAGATTCTTCAAATTGATGAAGTAGTATCTCAAACAGAGAAATGAGATTCTTCAGATAAATGAAGCAGTATCTCAAATATTCGTCTGTTGGGGGAATTATTTTCAAAAGACTCCTTTTGAGGGAGATTTACTAGAAATGCTCTGCAGGGGAAAAAGCTCATAAGAGACTATTTAGGGTAACCTCTGCTTGGGGAGCGATGATTGTAAAGAAAATTCCTGGAAATATCATTATTAATCGTAAAGTCGAAAAAATGATTTACTGAGATATAATCCCACGAGCATATGCAAGGTAATAACTTCATTTAGAATGAGGAATGTCTAAGATATACATGAAGGACCTTGGATCCTGACATTTTATATTTGATTTTTGTATGATGTCCCACTTTTGGTGGGAGTACCATGCATGGGATGATGCATGAGACGTATGCAGTATGCAATTGCTGGGGATATTTGAGATGTGCATGTATGAATGCAAATGATTTTTATTTTGTTGAAATTCCCATTTTGTGGGAGTGTTATGCATGAGTATGCTGATGATTGATATGACTGTGTTTTTTTTAATTTTCTGTTTGGTAGGAAAAACATGTATGGATGATTCGTGTGATGCATGTGGGAATGCAACTAGGTAATTGGATGTTCTTGTAGGGTTTAATTCTTGATTGCCAATGAGGTTGGACTTTAAATGGGAATTGCCAGATGAGAATTGGTGAAGGAGACCGAACTGCCAAATGAGGACAGCACCTGAAGGATATGATACCAGACGCGAACTGGTGAAAATAATTGAAATGTCAGATGGGACTGAATTTGTTTTTGTTTGTCAGACAGGAATTGATTTTTAAAGTAGGATACCAGACGAGAACTGGTGAAAATAATTGACTACCAGATGAGAACTGGTATCGAAATATGTGACCTACCAGATGAGGACTGGTATTAAGAGATAATTTACCAGACGAGAACTGGTATTTGACAAATGATTTGTCGTACAAGAACTGATTTTTGGTATAGTTGCAGACGGGAACTGGACTTTGGAATAAGTTGCCAGATGAGAACTGGTTTTTTTTTAAAAAGGTTTTCCAGACGGGAACTGGGCTTTGAAATAAATTACCAGACGAGAGCTGGACTTTAAAATGGCCAAGCGATGTTGAGCTTTGGTGTCAAATTTTGTGTTTCAAGGCCTTTTGATGCCATGTTCATGTTATGGGGTTAGACCCGATGAATTTTATGATATGCATGGTTTTATGTTAGAGCAAAGCGACATGACTAATGCATGAGGATGCTTTACGCAATGATTTGCAGGTTTCCAAAATGCCCCTGCGCGGGTATTGGAAGAGAAGGGTTTTTTTTTGCAGAAAGGCTTTTGTCTGTCAAAAGGTTATTTTATGGGGTGATAGCGTGATTCCCGGACACTCATCTTGAACTCTGCATTTGCTGACTTACGAAAAAGCTTTTGCTTGAACTGCTTGAAAACATGGAGAGGACCTGCTCCTATATGGCTCATCTTGCCCCAGTTTGTTAGGTCTTTGCGGATGTTTACCTCGAAAGGATTTCGAAAGCAATTATACCATAATTTGGAGATGGCTTGCCCCAAAATTTTGATCCATGATAGGATTTATCCTTGGTTAACCGACTCTTGGAGTGGTTGACTTTTCTGTGCTCTTGAGGTAGCTTGCCCCGGTATGAGCGTTGAAGCGACTTAACTCACCGTAACTGAACATTGAAGGGGTCTGCCCCTGGCCAACAGAACCTCTAGGTGATTTGCCCCTAGTTAATAGAGTCCTGAGATGATTTGCTCTGGATCAACTGATTCTTGAAATGATTTGCACATTTATTAACAGATGTCGGAGACTGTTTAAGACTGACCAATTCTTGGAGTAATCATACTCCGATCAACTGCTGTTTTTGGGTGTCATGCCCCTGATTCATGGATTATGAGGTATTCTTGATTCGGGTCAACACCAACGAATGTCCAAGTTCCTCTGATTGTTCCTTATTGTTGGAATTTCCCTGACGTCAAATACTGACTTGCAGTTAAAATTGTTTGTTCAGAAATGGTCATTTTAATGTGATACTCATGCAAGTTTTGAAAAGGATTTATTTGAATGACGTGATAATGTGTGACGAGTGGACCATGAGTCCAAATGTAATGCTGATTTAGCAATTTAAAGTGTGAAAGACACGGTGAGAGTAATGACATCGATGTTGAAGATTAGCAAATCTTTAGGAGTCAGTTTACGCAACTTTGCTGTAATATGCTTTCGGAAATAACCCTACCTCAATTAGGTCTTTTGAGGGTTGTAACGTGGCTTGGTTCATGGTTATTGAAACAAAAGGATATAAGGCTCAAAGTTTATTTTAACCCACCCCTTCTTCATGATGATCTCCAATCCTACGTTCAATTAATTCAACACACACTTACTCTTACGAGATTTCAGCAGTGTAAGATCTCTTGAAATGACAAAAACTTTATTTTGCTCTTCATGGATATTGGTGACCCTTTGATTCTTGATATGGTGGTCACTAAATCTTGTTTTTATTTTGTTGAGGGTTTTCGTGACCTCCTTTGATTTTTTTTTTATCCCTAACTTTTGCATGGACCGCTTTTTGAAGCTTTAGTCCATCGGGGTTGCCCCGGTTTTTGCCTAAGTCTCCTTTTGGGATATCGACTTAGCAGGCTTTTCTTTGATTCTTTTTTTGAAAATTTGTGACTGCCAAGTCAATGGTCATTGGGAGGACAACCAACATAACTTTTGGATTTTGCAAGGTTCCTTCGACACTTCAGGATGTGTGCGAAGAATATCATGTGGTTGATCCTCAGACAAGATATTTCGTCTTGTAATCCGAATGTGTAGTTAGATTAACTGAACACTACCCTGCCCCAGGTTTAATGTAAGGTTTTTTAGACCCGAAAGAAACTCCTACTTCAGGCTCGAAGTGGTTGACTAGGGATTAACTCCTTATCTCTCCAATGTTTGGGGATTTGAAACAATGCCTGTACATCATCAGTAGGATTTTATCCGAAAGCATACAGTCAGCAATTATGGGTATTTTGTTTTCATCATCCTCCCTCCAATCTTTGCTAAAACAAAAGTTATGATAAAGAAAAGTGAATGGGAGAAACACTGATGTATTTTTTTGTTTTTGATATAAGAGAAGAAAAATGAGCGAATGCGAGATGATTAATTCAAAACATGCATCATTACTTCATCAATATTACCATTAAAAACAAACAATGTTTAAACACAAGCAGCTTTTAACAACAAAGAAACTACAAATGCAAAAATAGAAACAAATCAGTCTAACGATTTCCAGTGTTGAGGATGTCTTCCTTTTTTTATGAAACTATCATAGCTTCTACAAATTGGTCTAGCTGATTTTTCATTGAGTCAACATCTCCTCTTAATGCAATATGACTTTGCTCCAACGGATCCATGGTTTCCCAATAGCTACTTCAAGTCTGATATGAGTGTCGGGAAATCAACTGTAGGTTATGGATGAAGGATTGATGAGTTTTTTTTGTATTTATTTTTTGGTGAAAAATGATATGAAATGTATGATGATGAATGCAAATGCAATGATATGTGTATGAATATAGTGACATGTTTAGGATCACAGGTTCAAGGTGTTCTCAGATAGATCATAATAACGGGTAAATAACGGGTATCTCTAGTTAATGTAACCCCAGGGGTAGGCTCTACAGTTGGTAGGTTCCTAGAGTCACAGATATTTCTTGGGAACGTCACTGTCGTGACGAAGACTCGTTGGACAATAATATCCTTAAGAAGATCTCGTCTAGGTGAGGTCTTCGTATTGTCCCAACAAGGAAGACTCCATGGGGATTCTACTACACGCCTCTCGAGTCCAGGGTTCTAACAAGGTTCTCAGAGTCATAGATCGAGGTTGGAAATATTACCGTAAGATAGCAATACGTCCAAGGGATCTCATCTGATTGGGGCTTTCGTATTAACCCAACAAGTCTGAAACTTCGTAGGTTAATACTACATAACCGCCGGATATAGTGGGTTAAAAGGTCCCTAGAGTCATTGATCCAACTTGAGAATACTATCATCGTGACGAAAACTCGTCGGGCAATAATATTTCAAGAGAATCTCCTCTAGGCGGGGTCTTCGTTTCTTCCCAACAAGGAAGACTCCTTGTGGGCGTCCACTACGCAACCACCAACTTAATCTTATGGTTTTTCTCAGACACGGGTGGAGAGTCTATCTCACAAAGTATCACCAACCATAGAACCCCAAATAGGACATAATCAATAAATCACAGTAATTATAATCATGACAGCATAATAATAACATAATAAATAACAAACAGATAAAATTAACACACAATACATTAACTGAACTAAGTTAGGCTTCACTCTCTTTTGCTTGGAGCTAGTCCCCAGCAGAGTCGCCATCTATCGCATCTCGAAAAATACGATTCCTCGCGATGGTCGCGGAAAAAATTGTGTTCGAACAGAGTCGCCACCGAACTTTATTTATCCCAATGAAGGGATAGGAAAATATCGATAAAACCTTTAGGAAATGGAATAATGGTCATCGCAACCATATTCGGGTTCGGGAGTGGATTACGTAAGGGGAAGGTATTAGCACCCCTTACGTCCGTTGTACTCAACGGGAACCTTTTAGTTATAATGTGTATTTCGAGTGTTAATTTATATTTGTTTGTTATCTTTGGGGTTATAAATATTGAGAATAGAAATGGATGAGAACCTCGGAAAGGAGAAAGGGGAGGTTTTTTATTAGTGTGCTCGCGAAGATACAGCAATCTCCTGCCTACGTATCCTTATGGTATAATAAGGAAATCAGAGCAATCGTAGTTCGGGGAACTACGGTTGGTTGGTGTTTTTTAATGAACGACTGTTTAGATCGCATCCTAAAGGCTAAACATTGGCTTGTCTACTCTCGGCGGAGGCTTAAGCATTAGTTTGTTTTGCGCATCAGAAAGGATTAAATAGTGTTCTTTTTTAAAAGAGTTTTGATCACACGAGGGTGACAAGTTGAATTAATATGTTGGATGTTTTGATTGGTTGAGATGTTTTTGGTTGGATGACGATTACTCGGATAGTCGAGTAAGACAACTCGTATCCTAACAGTCGGGAAAGGGAATAGAAGACTCTAGACCACTTTCTTTTTTATCCTTAATTATAGAAAGGATTTGATAATAATTAAGGTGTTTTAAATGGATGACGAATACTCGGATGATCGAGTAAGACAACTCGTATCCTAATAATCGGGAAAGAGAATAGAAGACTCTAGACCACTTTCTGTTTCATTTGAATATTTATGAAAATAAGGTTGTATATGGTTGATGTTTTTTTAGAATAAACGACAAGTGCTCGAATGGCTAAGTAAGACAACTTATATCCAAGCATTTGAGAAGAGGAGTTGAAAACTCAAGACCATCTCCCTTTTCGTACAGTTTGTTATGAAAATGATTTGATTAAGTTGTATGTTTGTAAAAAATGACAACTGTTCGACTGACCGAGTAAGAGAACTCATAATCAAACAATTGGGGAGTGAAGTTGAAAACTCAAAATCAATTCCCTTTTCATTTGGCTTACTGTGAAAAATATTTGGATTTAATCGGGGTTTGGAAGTTTGTAGAAGAACGACAATCATTTAACTTACGGTATAAGTTGGTGGAAAATGACAATTGTTCGAATGACCGAGTAAGAGAACTCGTATCCAAACAATTGAGGAGAGAAGTTGAAGACTCAAAGTCATCTCCTTTTTCATTTCGTTATTATGAAATAGTTTGATTTGTTTTGGTTTAGAAGTTTGTAAAGGAACGACAATTATTGGCTAACCAAGTAAAAGAAATTGTATTCAAATAGTCGAGGAGAAAAAAATTGAAGACTCAAAGTTATCTCCCTTTTCATTTCTTATTATTGTAAGAATGTTTTGATTTGCTTAAGTGGATTAGACATGACGACTATTTGACTAACCGAGTAAGAAAACTCGTATTCAAATAATCGAGGAGAGGAGTTGAAAACTCAAAACCATCCCCCCTTTTCATTTCCAAATAAAATGGTATTTAATTGTGATCAAGTATTTTCACTTAATTTTAATAAAGAATACTTCATGTTGGATCGAGGTTTTAAATTTGTGAATAAATTGAAGTGATTTTTGTAAATGAGTGTGAAATTGTGATAATATGAGAAAACGACCCATTCGTAATTATCGAAAACTTTTTTTAGGTTTAAATCGATTAATTAAGTTAATTGAAATTAATTACCAAAATTATTCAATTAAATCAAATAATCAAGTTGATTAAAATTAAATAATTTAATTAATTTTAATTATAATTAGAAGGGATTAATCGCAATTAACTAATTAATCAAAATTTAACTAATTAATTAATTCTAATTATAATTAGAAGAGATTAATCGCAATTAACTAATTAATCAAAATTTAACTAATTAATTAATTCTAATTATAATTAGAAGAGATTAATCGCAATTAATTAATTAACCAAAATTTAACTAATTAATTAATTTTAATACTAATTAACCAATTCCATGGATTTCAATTTATGTGCAGTGTGTACATCATGTTATCCTGTTAAAAGAAAATCTAGGCTACCATAATTGCATCATGTTATCCTGTTAAAAGAAAATCTAGGCTACCACAATTATATCATGTATCGAATGATTACCGCAAGCAACCGTAATATTCCAAAAGGCATGGCTAAATGAGACCGTGTAGCAATCATACCATTAATGTGTGCAGCAAAACACAGGTTGAACACAATATTTCACAAGAAATTAAATACTACCATTACAATTGATTACCTAATAACATAGTCACAATTTAATATTCAAAATTGACCAAATTTGTATAAACAAACAGGCGACGTTCATAACCAATGCTAATTAAGGAATTCAAAATGAAAGAAGAAGAAGAAAGGGGACTATGTTTAATACGCAGGTAAAAACATTTGTCGGTTACGCAACCAACAGGAAGTAACAGCTTCCTACCCAAATCAAATACAAATTATCCCGTAAGAAAATAGAATTTTGGTTCAGAATTTACCGAATACGGAAATGCAAAGTTGAGTTCAGTGATGCCCACAACTTGGTGTCCCCACAATGTCTACCGAACCGGTGCATTCGCAGTAACCTATTAAACAATCCAAATCTTGGAAAAACAATGAAAACATAAACAGCAATTTAAAATCAGAATTCCAACAAATTCTATGACAGAGCGTGTATGAACACATATATTTTTTCTCCTTCTTAACCACAAAGTCTCTTGTACCCTTCCTGCTTATTCAAAACGGAAAAAGGGGATAGCATGATGTTGGTTTGCCTCATTTCCTAAATCAACTCAAAGACATTACAACAGCAACACAAACCACCTAAAAATCAATTTCTCGTCTTTCCGGTTGTTAACAGCTTTTCAAGAATTAGATCCGGTGGATTCTGCGTGTTCACGGAAAGTTTGAAGAAAACAAACAATTCGGTGAGAGGTTTTTTAGTGGCACAGAGGCCAGAGAGTTGAGGAAGGCGGTTTGAAGTCGTAAGCTTGGACGAAGGAAAAATGTCGGCGGTTGAGATGGCGGAGGTTGTCGTCGGATGTTGGAGAGGTCGCCGGAAGTTGAAATGGAGGGTCGTTGTGTGGAGATTTCCGGCGGATGTTGGTGATGGTTGAGGAGCGGTAACGGTGAGTGGAGGGTGTTACGGTGAGCGGCGAAAGGAGGTGTTTGGTTTGTGAAGGAAGGGTGATGCGGTGTTGGCGGTGGTGTTTTTTTCTTTTTACAGAGAGAGTATATATTGAAATGGGTGACAATTTGGGAAAAGGAAAAAGTCCTTTTTTTAAGTTTGTTTTGGTTTTCCTTTTTTATCAGCAGAGAGAGGAGAGAGGCACGTGAGGGATGTGAGGTAACATGGAAAGGTGAGTGAATCAGTCTGAGGGAGGAAACGTGTTAATGTGAGGTGAGTGAGACGTTGGAGAGTGTAGGTAGGTGGCGTGTCAAGAAAGAGTCTGAGTGTGGGTGACGTGTTAGAAAAAGAGGAAAAGGTTTTCTTTTAATTTTATTTTACTTTTCTTTTTAAAAGAAAATTCATTAAAAAATCTTAGGGATTAATTTAATTTAGAAAATGATAATAATAAAACAAATCTCTAATTTGGAAATTAAAACAAAGAAATAACAGGATTGAATATAAATAGAAGTCGGATGTGAATTTGCTCGAAAAATTAAACCAGACATACTAAAATGATCAGCACAAAATATACTTATTGAAAAAATACAACGTTTATTCAAATTTTGAAATAAATTTTCACCGGTTAAAAGACTCAGGCGGGTCAAAATGCAACCGAAACAGTCGCTGAAAAATATAACAGGCATACCAGTTTAAACTACATGAACCGTAGGTTAATAATACTGGTGTCTCTAATTTTTATTCTGAAACTTTTTACCCGCTGATTTTACATGTTCTTGAGAAATGATTTAACCAGTTTGTCTGTATTTTCAATAAATTTATTCTGACTGATATTTTAGGTTTTATTCATGATGAAATGCATGTCATGCTGTGCATATGATGCAAATTAAAAATGGAATCGATTTTACAAAAAATTAAATATGCCCGGACAAAATTGGGGTATGACAGGATTCATTTAAGGTCATACTCGTTCATGTCTAAATTCCTTGATTAGGATTCATTCAAAGCTTCACATGTTCATGATCTTTTGCTTGTTTAGTGTTCATTGGTTCAAGATTAGTGCAATAGCACAAGTCATTTGGTTCAAAGGCATTGTGGTCCACATTCAATTATCCACACAAAATACACATTTTCACTTAAGTTAACTTTGGGTCAACTATTGACTTTTTGGTCAACCAGTTGACCAAAGTCAACCATCTAATCAAAATTGATTTCCTAGTCCTAACTCATGTTTATATTCATGCTTACTTGTAAGCTTAGTTAAACCATTTTCATTCTCTATTCATGTTCATTTTTAACCATGTTTAGATTAATTCAAACCATATCATTGTCATTCCCACATAGACCATTTTAATTCAATCTTCAAATCCAAAAATCACATTCAAGATTCCCATATAGACCATTTCAATTCGATTTTCAATTCATTCATAGTTACGATATTTCAATTTTCCATGAACCATTTGATTCAATCCAACAATCATTTTCAATACTTCCAATTCCCACAATACATCAACTTCATGGTAATTTTAATTTCCATTTCCATGGCATTTAACCATAATCCAATTACGTTAAATCAATTACCAATATATTCCATGTACAAGTACATTGATGTCATTCATTTACATTCATTCACAAACCATATTCAACCATCTTTCCATTCAAAGTGACATACATTCAAGTGATTATCTTTACATTTCCACCATTAATCCACTTTCCATTTTTTTAAGCATTCAATATTTCAAACATTATTCCATTTTAAACCATGTTAAACCAATCATTTTCCACATGAACCAAATCATAGACATGATCATTAAGCATCATTTCCATTACCATTTGAATTTCCAAATTACATTCAATGCAAACATAAACCATTACAATTTTAAGTTCTATAAGGCGAAGTCATGATTCCTCAAGCCATCTTCCATGAACATTACACATTCAATGCATAGAAAATTACACAAATATCATAAGCATATTGTTTCTAAACACCTAAGATCCCTCATGTAATTCCATCATAAGCATTAGCATTGGGATCATACCTTGGCATCTTCCTTCCCCCTTTTCATTGGGTTTGTTTTGGGAGAGATCACCAAGCACTTTGTGATTATATCATACTTTTATTTTATCATTTCACTAACCAAAATACCAAAAATATGTCTTTGTATTTGTCTAACTCTTTTGTAGGTATGGCATGATCTCATTTATTCATCAAGATTACATTTAGGGTTTGAGACCCTCATGAACAAAGAGCAACCAAGAATTTATTCAATAATGGTTATAAACATCATATATGAGTCCCAATGTTCTCTACAAATTATATTGATCAAGTTTTCTTCAAGAGTTTGAGGGTGATTTGCCTTGGAAACCCTAGTTTGACTGGGTATCTTGAGTAACTTCTCCAACAAGCTATCTCACCAATTGATCAAAATTCTCAAGGGAAACTTCAAAATTCATCATCTTATGCATATATGATCTACCATGAGCCAATAAAGTCAAGATAATTGGAACATAGCAAGTTGGTTGATGGTGGTTGGCCAGATGGATTGATTTGATCAAAAATGGGTCTCCCTAGACCCTATCTCCTACAATTTTCACCATATGAAAATAATTCCAAGAGAAAACTTATTATAAATGACATTCTAAACAACTTTCATGTTGATACCTAGAGATATTTTTGCTTGTAAAATCATTTTCTATGTTGAAACATTATAGGTCATTTTGTCTAAACCCTAATTTGAAAGTCAACTTCCCAAGGCCATAACTTGCTCATTTTTTATAATATGAAATATGTAACAACCCGTATAATATATATCTAGAATAATATCATACAAGTGTTAAATTTTGGTACTGTCACAACATAAGTGCCTAATGGCATCAATATATATACATGTCCAAACTAAAAACATCAATGGAACATGTTATACAATAATGCCTAAACAATAAAATCTAAGAACTATGTACAATATCTTCATTGCACATTGTTAGATACCCAAAAGTGCTTATTTGAGCTATCAAATATGGGCATCTTTCACTCCATTTCCTTGCTAAAGTGTTCGAAACCACCTTTGTTTTTGTTGAATTGCAATACAATGATAAACGATCTTGGTACCTTTGATTTGTGTGTTATTGTGCAGGAATTAGGCATGAAATAATAGAAAATGAAGCCACAAGAAAGTTGGCAAAGGGACCAAAAAAAGGATGCATTCATCAGCTTGCTCGCTAGGCGAGGGCTGTGGCGAAGAGCTCGTTAGGCGAGCAGCCAGCGAGAACCCAGCGAAGAGCTCCAGTATTTTACAGTAGCAAACATCAACAAACTCGCTAGACAAGCAACCAGCGAAGGGGGTAGCGAACACGTCCAGACTTGGTCAAAAGCGCAGCCAGCACTCACTCGCTAGGCGAGCCATTAGCGAGCTCCCAGCGAGCAATTCCAGTAGCAAAACCTCCTAAGCTCGCTGGAGCGAAGGGTGAAGTGTGGGCTTCGCCTAGTGAAGGTTTTGTTCGCCTAGCGAACATGCCAATCTGGCAAAGGATATTTCTTTGGGCGCAGGTGCCTCAGGTGCCTCATTTTGGGGCTCGCTAGGCGAGTCATTCTGCTCGCCTAGCGAGCATGACAGCTCAGTAGCAGCACTATAAGTAGCAAGGGCTACTTTTTGGAGCCATACCTTACACCTCCATACTTTTGTACTTTTGAGATATTTTTTCCAGCATTGCTCTAGAGATACTTTGTGACCTAGAAATCATTTCTCTTCATCTCTTAACAATCTTTCACAAAAAGAAGGTGGATTCCCATCCAATCTCGATTATTCGACTCGGATGTTGATCAACCTTCTTCCGAAACTTGTTGACCAAGCTACCATGAAAATGAGTAGCTAAGTTCTTCATTTTGTCAAGGTTAGATGTAGATGGTCATAAGCTTTGTGTGTATATGAGATGATCTTCATTTGTAAACTCTTTAATGATGAATATATGGTGAAAACTTTGTTTTATTGAAAACTCTTTGTGTTGGTTTATGATCGAGAGATGTTTACCAACTCTTTACCTAGGTTTTCATCCAATCTTGTTTGTTAGCTAGAGATAGTAATGAATGATTTTGTTCACCATAAGGTTGAACCAAAAAGTTGTCATTTTGATAGGTTGTGTTAGAGATAAACAATGGATCAAAATGGGAAAACTCACAATGTGTGTTAGAGATAAACACATTGGGAGGACTTTGTGAAATAGTTTATCATCTAAAGGAGTTTATAAGTTTTATTGATCGAACATATACATGCAAAGTGATCGTCGAACCCTAACTTTGGCAATATTTCTCAAATATTAAAACCAAATCTTTTACCGCATTTTATCACACTTTTATGCAAGATACCGTGACTAAAACCAAAACCCCCTTGTTACTACGAGTTAAGAATTGAAACAACTGTGAACAGCGGCGATATCTCACAATCCCTGTGGAGACGATAACAAAAACCCGACACTTAAAAACACAATCAACACACATAACTCCACAGCGGAAGATTATGCTAAACAGCAACCCTTGAAACATCCATAACAGTTTCTCTTAGATCCAACCTGTAAAGAATACCTGAAAAATAACAACAATAATGGGATGAGATAATAATCTCAGTGAGTTCTCCTATCCTATGGGTCCACTCGGCTCTACAGGATATTCTAATCGATATTCAACTCATATCCAACTCAAGTCAACAAGGGAACGAAGACTTGAGCGATAGGGAAACTATCTCGCAATTGTATGGCAACATGCATCTGAGTTCTCATAACTCAACCACGATCATTATTCAGATTCACGCAACATCGATCCCCAACCGGACCTACGTCTAGGCCAAGGCTTGGTTCACGCATGTCCGTATGATTCGACTTTCGCGGTGGATATCCGGTTCCCCTATGTGACTTAAACCCACTATTGAGAACCATCACTCGTATGGGACTTTACCCACTTTGAGTCTCTTTCACCGTATGGGCCTTATCCCACTTTGCACCTTTCCCCCATGTCCGCCATGGTTGGGGCTCAAACCCAATTGAGGCTCGAATCATTGGTCCCACATCCCAATGCTTACTCATCTAAGCATACTAATAGAGATGTGTACCACCACAGAAAAACACACATTCTGAATACATGATCGGTTCCACCAAACATTGGTTCCACGAACCATAACAAATTCATCAATCATAGGTGACTTCATTCACCATAATACACAAATAATAACATGGCATGTTCCATACAATGCGTCTCATTCTTAATCATGGTAACAATTCGTCCACGACCTCACATAAGCGTCGTACGAATGAATACCGTATTCTCATACATGTATCTCACATGTTCCATAACCTAGATTATCTTTCTAAGTTATTAATCAAATTATTCTTCTAGGTTTCCTCACTCATCTTTGTAAGGTTTTTAATCATGTTATTTCACCTTCCACATAACAACAATATTCAATTTTCATCATGATAAAATTCATGGCATTTATAAATCACATACTATTTTATAACATGGAATAATAATAATAGTCCTTTACGTTATCTTTAGTCATGTTATTTCACAATCAACCATATCAACCATGTTTAACACCCATCAAAATAAAATTCATAGAATTTGTAAGACGCATAATACACTATAATATGATATCATAATAATAGCCTTTTTCATTATCTTACTAACGCATCCGTCCGCATCCAAAACGGAGTTATAACGCTCAATTAATTCATTAACCTCTTTCCTTAAATAACTCCTCTTTTATTTTCCTTTCCATATACCATTTTTACCTACTATTTTCACATAACATGATTTTTCAACACATATCATGGATAGGGAGTATGCACACAACAAGTTTATCACAAATTCACACAAATCCTAACCCCACAAATATAGGATATTTCCCCCAATGCTAAAACTATCTAAGAACTCACCTAGTAGAAAAAGATGAAGTTGGTGATGATGAAGATGAGATGATGGTGATGGTTCCTTCCTCTTCTTTCTCTTTCTCTTTTCTTCTTTCTTTTTCTTTCTCTTTTCCTCTTTCTTTCTCTTTCTCTTCTTTTCCCTTTTCTGATAACTCTCTCCTTCTTCTTATCTCTTCCTACTACTTCTTGAGCATTTAAGGGAATATGGGATATTACAAAAGATTTCCAAGTTAAACAATCAAATTCAATGTGTCTACTTCAACTTTGATGTTTGGAGTGGGAGCTAATTCAACTTTTTTTAGCATGTGATATGAGGTTACATTATAGGTCACTTTTGACCTATACCATTGATCAAGTGATTTTTCCAAACTTCAAAAATGCATAACTCTATCATTTCAAATCCAAATGACATGAAATTGGTTACAATTTTTAAGGTATTTGAGACAGCTACAACTTTGATGAAGACACTTTTCTCATTTGAAGCTCATATAAAAAGTTAAGCAAGGTGGAATATTGAGACATATGGCTTGACACTTAGAAAAAATTTGATATGTCAAAAATTTCCAAACTTCCACCTCAAATTTCTCCAAGTTCCAAGCTCCAAATAAAAAAATGTTGAACATGAAAGTTGTTCCTCTTAATCTCACCTTTCCAAAGAGACTAAATTCATTCATTTTGGACAAGAAATGCATATGCTGCACATGGCTTAAACAGTGTGACATCACTTGGCAAGGATCAAACTTCAAACATCAATGTTCACTTGCCTTGCAATCCAAGCTTACTTCAGACCATCTGATGTTCATTTGTGGTCCTCAGGCAATCATTTCATGGGCCTGTGCACACCCATGCACCATTGCATCACCATTTTCCAAAATTGGAAAGTAATTGGAAGTGTGCAATTATCAACAATTTCAGCTATAAATAGAGCTTCAATTGCTCAGAAATTCACACACATTGGCGCCAGCTTTGATCCCTCATTTCAAACCCTCACTTTGCAAAGGATAAGCCTGAAAAATTCTCTTGAATTTGAACTTGAATCTCCACTATTTTGGAATTCAATTCTCAAGGAATCCATAGCTTTTTAACCATTCAATCCTTCTCCTGCAAGCAAGTGGAGTGAGACCAAGCACAAGCTTACTTCAGACCATCTGATGTTCATTTGTGATCCTCAGGCAATCATTTCATGGGCATGTGCACGCCCATGCACCATTGCATCACCATTTGCCAAAATTGGAAAGTAATTGGAAGTGTGCAATTATCAACCATTTCAGCTATAAATAGAGCTTCAATTGCTCAAAAATTCACACACATTGGCGCCAACTTTGATCCCCCATTTCAAACCCTCACTTTGCAAAGGATAAGCCTGAAAAATTCTCTTGAATTTGAACTTGAATCTCCACTATTTTGGAATTCAATTCTCAAGGAATCCATAGCTTTTTAACCATTCAATCCTTCTCCTACAAGCAAGTGGAGTGAGACCAAGCACAAGCAAGATCAAGATCCATTGAATCCAGACCTACATTAAAGGTATTTTCCAGAAATTTTGAACTATTCGATTCTCTCAAATTCTTGCTCAATTCCATTGATTCTTTGATTGTCTGAAGTCCTACCAATGTAGACAAGAAGATTGAGTTGCTTTGAGGATAAATCGAAGCAACTCAGTTCATGTACCTCAAATTTCAACTCCATGTATCTCTTAATATACTTGGAGTTGGAGTGAATGGAGATCAGATTCGAGCTCAGTGCCATTTTTTCTTTAAGATCATGTCCTTGTTTTTCATTTTGATGATGGTTCATGGTGGACCAGTCCGGTGAGGTCCATCGGAGAAGATGACCGGAGCTCTGGCTCCGGCGTTGAGTTGACAAAGCTCTGAACCACATGATTTGTTCCTTTTGTTTTATTCTTGATTGTTGGTTTTAATTACCACATGTGCATCGCTGTTGACTCAAGTCCATATGGAACGCGCGCTAAGGACCATTTGATCTGCCACCTCAATTAATGAGGGAGATCAGATGTTCCACGTATTTTTGATTTTCTGAATTTTTATTTTAATTGCATTATTTTCAATAATTCATATTAAATTCAATATTGATCCAAAAAAATGGGACTTTCACCAAAAAAAATATATTTTTCTCTTTCATATTCTGAATTAAAATGATTTTTTGGATCATTATTAATATTTTTCATGAATTAATTGATTTTGCATTTGTTTTTAATTGTTTAAAAATATTTTTAAATGTCCAAAAATTATGAAATTTTTTCTCCAAGGTCCTTTGACCTTGTTTGACCTATGATAAATCTCATGGCCATTTCTTTGGTGTTTTGATGAGATTTTAGGAATTGGACAAACCATATTTGATTTAAATGCACTATTTTATTATTTTTAATTGAATAAATGACAATTGTTTTTGTTGACCACTTGTATTGACTTGTTTGAGTTTGCTTATTGTTGTTGGGCATTGATTAAGGTTGATTTTTAATATCATTGGATTTAGGGGATTGATGGAATGTACATTCCATCTCCCAAAATGAATGAATGATATTAATTTGGTAAAAGTCCTCCTTTGACCAATTTGTGATTTCATTCATCCCCTTCCCCCTTCATCTCATTCCTCTTTTTCATTCATTCACTCCATTTGGCCTATGACATCTCAAAGTCCTAATGTTAGTTGATTGAAAAATTGACATGAGTATGGATGAGATTAGGCCACACCTTTTGCATATTTTTTGTGTGTGGTATGTTTCATGAGCATAGTTCATCATACTATGTCTCTAACATGCATTAACACCAAAATTCTATTGCCCGACCTCAAATAGTTGTGACTTCTACATAAGTCTAATTACGATTGCTTAACATAGCGCTAAATTTGTGACATAAAAGGCATAAGCATTCTAGTTAGTGAGATTGTAAGTCTCCCCAGTTTCATGGTATTGTGTGGAAACTTGGCATTCTTTCCTTCCTCTGGAAGATGTTTTGGTTCAAGGATCCATGCTTGTGATAAGTGGGTTGAGTGTTCTCCAAAGAATGTCTTGAAATGAAAAGCAAAAGCAAAACAAAACTAACTTTTAACCTACTAATTACTAACTTTTAATTTCAAGCTTTTACTTTAATGCAATTTACTTTTAGCACTCTATTTCATTTGCCATTGTCCATATCATTCTAATTGTTTATGTTAATGTAATTTTCACTTTGTCCATTTGGACCATATTGTGTGATATATTTTGTTTGTGTATACTTTTCTTGTTTGTGTGGTCTTTGACCATTAATGTACATAATAACAACAAAAACCCTAAAAAACTTTTATGTGGACTGTTGGCTTGATCTTGGACAAATGGACTTAGAATCTAGGCAACCTCATTTGCTAATGGACTTCGCCAATGCCAACTTGTTGAAAGAACCAAGTACTTGCAATTTGAACTTCATCTGATGCATCTTTGAAGACCATTAAGTTCATCTGCAATTTGATCATTGTGAAACTGTTATTTTGAACCTATGACTTGTGGAATTCATCTATTACATGGGCTACCTTGAAGAAGATCATGGAATGGATAAGCTTGGATGTGGCCATCTTTATTTGATGTCTTGCTCTTCAAGATGTTATAATTGTGCATTTGTGTGTTGCTTGATTCTAAAAAGTCCAAGGGAATTCTGGGTTTCTATTGACATACTTGTCTATTGGATTGCTACCCATTTGGTCAGATCTTTTCAACTCTAAACTTTTAATTTTTATACATAGGATAGTATATTCATCTTCTCCCCATTTCTTTAATTTCAAAATCTCTCCCTTCACTTTTAAAAATCTTCTTTGTGTGAACTACTTTTGTTCTAAACTTTGACCACTTTGGCAAAAAGGTAGAAACTTTGGCCTTATGCCATTGCATTTTTAAACTTCTTTTCTTAAATCAAATTTGTAAATAAACTTAACTGTTGATTCTAAGTGTTGGCAGCAATTTTTGTAAAACAAAGAGTGTTCACAAGATGTTATGTGTGATGTCTTAACATGAGATATCCTATGTACCTGCTGGAGCTTAAGAAACATAATCATGTAGGATTGTTTCAGAATGTCATACACAAGGTCATGGCATCTGATATGTGTGTACCTGCTGGAGTTTAAATGAAAGACATGTTCATGCAGGATTGTTTCAAGATGTCATACACAAGGTCATGGCATCTGATATGTTTGTACCTGCTGGAAGTTATAAGTGGAATTATGGAATTATGCAGGAATTGTTCCAGGATGTCAGATCCGATGTCATGACATCCTGTACGCAGAATATTCAGTATGAATGTATGGTGTTTTGTGATTGCACAATTAATGGCAATCTATGTATGATTGAAGATCTGATTTGCAGGCGCATTCAATCATGGAATACAACCTGATTTACTTATTTTCTAAAGAGATCTAACCAGCTGTCATAAGAAGATTTGATTGGAAAATAGATTTAGGGTTTTCAAGATGTCCAAGCCCAGCTGAAAGCTTCTATAAAAAGGGACTTAAAAAACCTGTTTTAATACACAACCAATACTGAGCGAAATATAGAGAGAGAGCTAGGGGTTGTGTCTGTTTAGTCGTGAGACTTGTAAGCCATTCAAGTCATCTTTTGATGATTGAATTGGACTGATTTATGGTTGTAATGTGTCACTCTAAAGCTGTTAAGCAAGAGTGTGTGTCTACCTGATCAAAGTTGTGAAGCAAGATCAAGTGTGTGTCTACTTGATCAAAGATGTGAAGCAAGATCAAGTGTGTGTCTTCTTGATCAAAGCTGTGAAGCAAGATCAAGAGTGTGTATTCTTGATTGAAACTGTGAAGTAAAATCAAGAGTGTGTTATTGAAAAGTGTTTTCTTTTCTCAAGGGATTGTTGTTTAAGATCACAGGTGTGATTGTAGGAAAGTGAGTGGGTTCTCATATCTAAGAGTGCTTAGGTAGAAATTGCACGGGTAGAGATTAGGTGAGAAAGACTGTAACTTGTTGAAGTGTACGGAGAGTCTTTGAACTGATTCTATTTTAGTGAATTTCCTTCCTGGCTTGGTAGCCCCCAGATGTACGTGAGTTGGATCGAACTGGGTTAATAATTGCTTGTGTATCTTGCATTACTATTCTCTATCTTTATTCTGTTTGCATTACTCATATATTAGTGTCGTGACATTACCTTCGACATCTCATATCTGATACCAGAATTTCAATTGGTATCAGAGCAGGCATCCTGCTCTGGTTCTGGGTGAGATCCAGGGGCAATACTTTCTGGTACAATGGAGAGAGATGGAGCATCTGTTCACAGGCCACCAATTTTGGATGGATCTAACTATGACTATTGGAAACCTCGAATGGTAGCCTTATTAAAATCTCTAGATAATAAGGCTTGGAAGGATGTGTTAATAGGATGGGTTCATCCAGTAATTACTAAGGAAGGAGCAACCACAACTGACAAGAAGCCTGAAGAACAATGGTCCAAGGAGGAGGAGGATCTAGCCCTTGGAAATTCTAAAGCATTTAATGCAATATTCAATGGGGTAGACAAGAATATTTTCAGGTTGGTAAACAACTGTGAAGTGGCCAAAGATGCTCGGGACATTCTCAAGACCACTCATGAAGGCACCTCTAGGGTAAAGATGTCTAGACTTCAACTGCTCACTGCCAAGTTTGAAAATTTAAGGATGAAAGAAGATGAAAACATTCATGAATTTCACATGAGTATCCTTGAAATTGCTAATGCCTCAGGAGCCCTGGGAGAGAAGATGACAGATGAAAAATTGGTAAGAAAAATACTCAGGTCACTCCCTAAGAGATTTGATATGAAGGTGACTGTCATAGAAGAGTCTCAAGACATTTCCAACATGAGGGTTGATGAGCTAATTGGTTCCCTCCAAACATTTGAGATGTGATTAAATGATGGTTTTAAAAAGAAAACCAAGAGCATGACTATGTCAAACACAGAAGAGGAAAAGAGTCAGGAGGTTGATGAAGATTTGGTCAATGAAGTAACAATGCTGGGAAGACAGTTCAATAAACTGTTGAAAAAGATGGATGTAAGATCTAAGGCAAATGTCAAGAACATCTCATCTGACATCAGTAAATCCGACAATGCTGGAAGAAGAGCAAGATCAGATGAGAAGCCCAAAGAAGGAAAAGAGGTACAATGTTATGAATGTGATGGGTATGGACACATCAGGACTGAATGTGGAACCTACCTCAAGAAGCAGAAGATGAATCTTGCTGCCACTTGGTCTGATGAGAGTGAAACAGAGGAAGCTACAAATCTTGTGACTGCTTTGACAGGAAGATGGGGATCTGATGAAGACTCAAGTGATGATGAAGTAACCTTTGAAGAATTGGCCTCTACCTACAGAAAGTTGTGTCACAAAAGTGTAGAGCTATGCAAACAGGTTGAAAGCCAGAAGAAGAAAATAACTCAACTTGAGAATGAGAAGGTAGAATACTTGGAAACCATCTCCAAATTACAAACAGAAGCGGTGGTTCTGAATGCCAAGCTAGATGAAAATCAACAAGCTGAAAGTCAGAAGATAGCACAGCTGGAGAGTGAGAAGGCAGACCATGTGAAAACCATCTCTAAGTTGAAAACTGAAGCCATGTTCCTAAATTCTAAACTAGAAGAGATGACCAAGTATGTAAGAATGTTGAGCAATGGATCTGACTCCTTAGACAAGATTCTCCAAACTGGACAAATGACAGGAGACAAATCTGGCATTGGGTACAATGACTCAAAGCCTGAGAGCAGTTACACTAGTGCCAATCCTCAAGCCAAACCTTAGTGCATCCATAATAAAAGTAAACCTGTGATGTCACATCATATGTCACAACACCAGAGGAGAAAACAGCAGAAAGGGAAACACCAAAGATGGAGATGCCATTATTGTGGGAAATATGGTCATCTGAAGTCTTTCTGCTATGAGCTGTATGGTTATCTTAGCCCTGTTCATCATCGGAATCATTATCAACCCAAACCCAAATAGCACAGTCCTATCATCAAGAAGCAATGGGTTCCTGAGACTAATGTTACAAGTCTAATAGCTCACATTCCCCTTAGAATCTCAGCCAAAGAAGAGTGGTATTTTGATAGTGGATGCTCCAGACACATGACTGGAAACCAAGACTTGCTAACTGACCTGATTCATCATACCATAAACCATGTAACCTTTGGAGATGGAGCAAAAGGTGAAATCAAGGGAACAAGTAAGATTGATTGTCTTGGAGTTCCTAAATTTGACAAGGTTCTACTTGTTAAGGGCTTGACTGCAAATCTAATAAGCATCAATCAACTATGTGATCAAGGTCTGAATGTTAACTTCACCAAAACTGAATGTCTAATTTTTAACAAAGATAGTGAAGTGATTATGAAAGGAATCAGGACCAAAGACAACTGTTACATATGGAGCTCTCAAATGGGTTATTCCTCAAAGTGTTCCTATGTCAAAGAGGAAGAGATGAAGATAAGTATAGCTGCTAGAAGAACCCTCAAGAATAGTGAGAGACAAGTCTGTGGGAAATGTCAGACAAAGTTGTCACACCAGAAGCTCAGACTTAACCTCACTTCCAAAGGAGAAAAGGTCATGATGGCCCAAACAACTGAGAGGTTAGATCAAATAGATGGACATGTGACTAGTTATATGCAGTTTGAAATTGGAGAGAGCCTTGTTGGAATTGAACCACAAAGGACTGTGTGTCTATCTCAAAGGAAAAATACCAAGAATAATGTGGAGACGATTGAGATGGAGAGTGAAAGGACTCTTGCTCTTACATATTTGAAAGATAAAAATGGGGTTGATGATGAAAATATATCAGAAGAAAGCAGTTGTTCTCAACCAAGTTGGATGGAACTGCTAATAATTGCATACAATGTCACACACGATGTCATGACATTGTATTATGACAACCTGAATATTGCAACAATGTCCAAAAATCCTAGTCAGCACAGTTGGACTAAGTACTTTGTGTGTTGTCAACACTCTATTAGAAAATGTGTAAAAGATAAATTCATAAGTCTAAAGCATGAAATGCAATCAGCTGACAAGTTTGCAAGGGATTTGATTGATAAGTACTTTTGGTGATTGTGATCAATTGCGTTGTGTGCTTATTATCATCCTTTTGGTGGTAACAAGTTTTGGTGTTTGATAATACCTTCATCTTTTTGGTGATGGTGATTGTCGACTTATTATCATCCTTTTGGTGGTAACGAGTTTGGTTGTTTAATCCTACCTTCATCCTTTTGGTGACGGTGACCATTTAAGTTATAGACTCATTATCATCCTTTTGGTGATAACGGGTTTTTGTTTTGATCTTACCCTCATCCTTTTGGTGATGGCGATCATTGAGTTTGTTTCGACTTATTATCACCTTTTGGTGATAACAAGTTTTGTTGTTTAACCTTACCTTCATCCTTTTGGTGACGATGATCATTTAAATCGTTGTAACTTATTATCATCCTTTTGGTGATAACGAGTTATGTTGTTTGTAGTATCTTCATCCTTTTGGTGATGATGACTGCCGCCTTATTATCATCCTTTTGGTGATAACAAGGTTTTGTTTTGATCTTACTATCATCCTTTTGGTGATGGGATCCTTTAAGTTGTGTGACTTATTATCATCCTTTTGGTGGTAACAAGTTCTGTTTTTAATTATACCTTCATCCTTTTGGTGATGGTGATTGTTTTGACTTATTATCATCCTTTTGGTGATGGTGATCATTGAATTTCGACTTATTATCATCCTTTTGGTGATAACAAGTTTGTTGTGTGACTTTACCTTCATCCTTTTGGTGATGGTAATCATTGAAGTTATTTAACTTATTATTATCCTTTTGGTGATAACAAGTCTTGTTGTTGGATCTTACCTTCATCCTTTTGGTGACGGTGATCTTTGAAGTTGATGAGTCAACTATCATCCTTTTGGTGATAACCTTGATATTATACTCTCTGTAATGGGAAGCTTTATCAGAATAACCATTATCCTTTTGGTGATGGAATCTTTGGATTGTGTTTAACTTTCATCCTTTTGGTGATAGCGATCTTTGTTGTAACCACTGTAACCATCATCCTTTTGGTGATGACTACTTTTGAAAGAGGTTTACCCATCATCCTTTTGGTGATGACAATCCTGACAATCATGGCGAATTTTTATCATCCTTTTGATGGTAGCAATTAACTCAACTGTCATCCTTTTGGTGCCAGAAAGCCTGTTCAGTTTTAGTCCCACATTTGTTTCTACATCAATAACAACCTCTGCAAGATTTAAATGTTGACTCGAGGGTTGGCAGTGATCTGACGTTCTACCCCCAATTACCTTGGTGCTGTTAGAATCCATTTCATTTTCTTTCTGCATTTCAAAGGACAAATTTTGGGTCTTTTCGTATTTAATTACCTTCCACCATGAATGTATGAAGATTGTTGTCATTCTTACCTTCTAGTTCAAGTTAATTAAATAGGGGCAGCTGTCATACCCCAATTTTGTCCGGGCATATTTAAATTTTCATAGAATTAATTTCATTCTTTATTTTTGCATCATATGCATAACAAATCATACATTCCAAGTTCATACCAAATTCCTTCATTTACAAAGATCTCATTCAACTAGCTATTAGGTTACATTCCATTGCCCATTACATGAAAAGATATGAAATCCAGAAATATTGATGAGATGTTGACTTTTGTCAACCGTTGACCTTTTGGTCAACCGGTTGACCAAACTCAACCCCATAGCTTAGAACCGTTTTAGTCATTCTCATGTCCCTTTTCAAATCTTTTTAAATCATAAGCATTCATTGTTTTCTTAAACCTTTATCATTAAAGCATTAATCCAATCTAGCTTACACTTCCATACACAAGTTAATATAAACCATGTTCATTTCAAAAGCCAAAATTATATTACATGAACCTTTGTGAACCAATACACAGATCTTGTTCATGCTCATTACAACAACAAAAAGCCAATTCATATGTTGACAAACACCATACAATCATGATCACAAAGTTCATCTCAGCAAGTATCTGTTTCACCTGCAATCCCATCATTTCCCTTGACTTGAGGATACAGTCATTTCCTAAAGATGGAGAGTTTGGTTAAAAAAAAAAAGGAGAGGCCTTAAGTGGCATTGTTCCAGACCGAGTCACACAAGTCAGTGTAAGTTTTATGCGACCACCAATGCACAATCTTCCTATCCTTTGTATACAAATTGCAATGACCAAAGCAACATGGAAACCTGCATTTTCACAACAGAAACACAAATCAGCGACAGATCGTGGCATCTAAACCAATGCATCATCATAGCTACTAACATATATGTTGCATAGAGGAAATAAAGCAAAACCTGCAGTGAAACCCACAAGGTAACCTATGCGGTTCCTGGGAAACCTAAATCAAAAGCTATACAACACAATGAGAATTCAGTAGCCGTAATGGCGCTTGACTAACCAATCTACAATAGATTGGCAATGTGAAACGAATAGTGTATTGCCAAAATGTTGTAAAAAAAAACCCTGCCATACTAAACCTAAATCGCTGCTAGCAGCTCACAAAACAGTTCACACACCGGCAAAGCATCCCAAGCAAAAATCCAAAGCATCTAATGTAGCACATTTAGATGATGCACGCCTTCAAAACCAACAGTTGTTCCTACAGTAGTGCACACAAAAAAGGCAGGTTAAGTGCAAATGAAATAAAACACATTGTCATCGAATTCAGGCTGCAACAGTCAATCTACACCAGCATCAGGAAAATGGCAGTGTAAGGTTTTTGGCGCTCAAGCGAAATACTTTGGTCACTACCTATCGAAACAGAAGCAAAATGATGAAATAAAACTTGAAGTTACCTGTCAACTTGTGTCAGCATAATAGCATCCTACAATGTACCAAAGCCATTCAATAAATTCCCAAGAGTTTCGGATGTCCAAAAATTGTCACAACAAAAAGAGATTCATAACACCATGTCGTAAGCTATCATCATGCCTAACCAAACAATGAGTCACAAACCAATCACATTATGATGAGTCCTAAGGCCTAAATTACAAACGCCAAAACCGCAATCTCACGATGCGCCAAGCTGCAAGATCATCAATAAACCATGTTGAACCGTAAGAGGAATACCAATCAGAGTAAGCTGCAAATAGTGTGTACCTGTAGCAATACATTAAGATCACAAAGTCAAGGCACGACACAGTCTAGAAGTACAAGCGCAAGGTGAAGATACCTGCTACAAACGGGCCATTGAATGCGTGCAACGTGACAGATGTTGTTTAGAAGTCCGTCATTTCCTTATAATAGACTTGCTGCAAATCCTACATACACACCAGCAAACAAAGCCAAAACAACATGAAGCTGCAACTAAAACCATAAGCAAAAAGTGACGAATAGCCAAGACACCACACCAAATCAACAGGAAATGTCATACCTGAAGAAGAATTCGCACCAGTACGGAATTGGTGACAACACCCTGTGATGGGAACAAAATCGACAACAGTTGCGTATTACCTCAAGATGATTGCATAACAGCTCAAATTAACGGTCCCGTCACCATCCATAACCAAGTACAAAACGGAATTGGCATTAGAAAGCCGTTGGATGCAAGAAATAATCAAAAGTCAAGCATCAGTTATAAATTTGATTTACATGACAGTAGAAATGAAATGCATATGTTTTACAGCAGTGAAGACGCAATGAAGGATTCAACAACAAGTCATGCATTATGATGTCACTACAAACAAAAGAAATCGGTACCTTTCATATAGCTGGTCCCCACAAAATCTGAAGGAGATTTTTCTCTAACGGATTGGAAGTCCTTGCAATTTCTGACAGCTAATGCTCACACGATTCAGGGGATATTCCTCTGAAGATGGTCCCCAATTCACATGTGTGAGGACTCGATTTGTCTTCTATAAAAGCAAGCATTCAATTGGATGAAAGAGGGGAGGAAGAAATATACCGTTACCCTGCTGAAATCCCACTTCAACCATAACCCTCCTACATCCGCCTCCTCCGTCTCCATTAACCCTACCTCACCTCACACCTTCATCTTCTTCATCGTCATCATCTCCACCACCAACGACCTCATAACCACCGGCGAATCCACCCACCTCTGCCGCCGTCAACAAACCCTTCATCCTCTCTCCCAACCACCACTTCCGATTTCCACCTAACACCGTCGAACTTCCGTCGAACTTCACAAATCCCTTCCTACAACCACTGTGACCTTATTTCCGACCCATAATCAATATTCACCATCGTCTTCCTCCAACAACTCAAAACCGCTTGATTTCAAATTGCCATAAAACAACCATTTCAACCACCGGTGTCCATTACCTCTTCACCGGTGAGCTACCGTCCAAACGAGTTTCGGTAAAACCCCATTACGTCTACTTTAAACAGCTCCAGAATATAAACCGTGAACATCTTAAACCGGGAACCTTCAACTTCAGCTCAAAACGCCATATAATTCGTCATCTTCATCGAGTGTGTGTCGAGTTTGCTCATGAGATTGTGTTTGCTCTAGCCGCAAGTTGTGTTTGTTGTTTAACAGGATAAAAATGAAATTTCTTTGGTTCGTGTTGATGCTGCGATTTGATGCCGCCGAAGGCTCAAGGAAAGAATCCAACTGTGAAAGCTGAAGCTGAAGTGATATCTACAAATCTCAACTCTTCGTCAACTCAATTGGGGGTAAAACTTCCGGATCTGGAATTATTTTTCACATAAATTATTGTGGTTGTACAAATATGATAATACCTGTTTTGTTGTTTTGATTATGCCTCTTTTTCTTAGTTAGTTTAGGTTAGATTGGATTTTGATCCATTAAATAAGGAGAAGCTAGGCCCACTAGTTACTTCATGCACCATCGTTTTTAACAGTTGCACCTCTTATATGAGTATTTTATGGTTTTTTTTCTAAAATAAATTATAGATTATTTTCACTCTCATTCCGATTAGTGGCAATTTAGTTTATAATAATAATAACATGCATGGTTGATGCTATCCGGATACCGTTTGCTTGTGTTGCTTTAATCGGGTACTAACAAGTGGATTCGACAAATTCATGTCACTATACCATCAAAGTTTCAATAAATTAATTGTATATTTTCACCGTGTTTCAATCTCACATACGACATTCCAATTTCATTGTTGCTATGTCAAACCGGTCTTGGAGCACATTGTGACCAATTCAATTTCATTATCCATCCAAACCAATTTTAAAAGCACAAATCACACAATTCTCGATTCAAACATCGAGCCCTTTTAAAACACCCTGGTAAGTCGATTGCTCTTCACATCGCCATCAACCTCACATAGCTTACTCTTGGGCTTCCTTACAATGAAACCTACTTGGTTATTGATTAATCGAGTAGATGAATAATACACTAAATAAAATTTATTTCATTCATAAACACGAATTCAATCCTTTTCCAAACCATCTAGCTTCAAAAGAATTTTCTCTGTCAAACATAAATTTTGGGATGAAAAAGATATAGGGAGCGTACGCTTCACTATTTCTCAATTACTCGAATAATTGGCGTATGCCATATTGCACGAGTTCTTGTCACCCGATTAAATCTTAAATCACACAATTTCAAATCACTTTTCAAAATCAAGTATAATTTCCAAATTCAAGTTATTCAAACCATAACACTTCAAATCATAATATTTCAAATTGTTTCTACAAATTCCAAATCCTTTAAATTCCATATTTCAGATGAAAAAAGGATAGGAGGCGTTCGCCTCACTATCTTCCGATTATTCGAATAATTGGCATACGCCACATTGCTCGAATCTTCGTCATCAATTCAAAACCATAATCGAATAAACTCAAATCACCTCTTATATCAAATCCAATTTTACAAAATAAACAACTTAAACTTCAATAGAGAATGGGAGGCGTACGCCTCACCATTCCTTGATTATTTGAATAATTGGCGTACGCCACATTGCTCAAATTATCGATCAAAACCTACCAATTCAAATACAAACTATTTTCACAAATCAAATACGACATCTAAAGATATATCTTTTACAATTAAAACCTCGGATGATAACAGATAGGAGGCGTTCGCCTCACCATCTCTCAATTATTTGAATAATTGGCATACGCCACATTGCTCAAATTATCGACTTCCGACTAAAACACGCTAAATAAACTTGGATAAGGGAATAGGGGGCGCACGCCTCATTATTCTTTGAATAAGCAAGTAGGAGGCGTACGCCTCACTACCGTGCATATTCAACATCCACAAACAAACTTTCAAAATAATTCGAACAAAAAAGGAATAGAAGGCGGTCGCCTTATTATTCCTCGAAAGAATTGGACGATTGGTGTACACCATATTGCTCAATCTTTCGTCGTTCTTCAATCAAACCCAAACACATCAAACCTAACTTCTCGCCCCCGAGCGATCGAAAACAAAAACAACCAAACACATCAGTTCAATTCGTCACCCTCGTGTGACCAAAACCTCTTCGAAAGAACATTGTCAATCCTTTCTAATGCGCCCAACAAACCAGTGCTAGAGCCTCCACCGAGAGTAGACAAGCCAGCGTTTAGCCGTTAGAACGCCGACCTACACAGTCGTTCATCAAAATAAAACCCACCAATTATTCGTAGTAGCCCGAACTACGAATGCTCTGATTTCCTTATTGCACTATAAGGATACGTAGGCAGGAGATTGTTGTATCTTCGCGAGCACACTAATAAAAAACCTCTCATTTCCCCCTCCTGGGGTCTTCATCCATATCTATTATCAACTCTAATTACTCGAAGCAAGCGAATAACAGTCAACTAACAGTTAAATAGCAAAATCAGACTAAGAGGTTCCCGTTGAGTATAACAGACGTGAGGGGTGCTAATACCTTCCCCTTGCGTAATCGACTCCTGAACCCGAATATGGTTGCGACAACCATTATTATTTTTTTAGAGGTTTTCTCGATATTTTCCTAATCCTTCATTGGAATAAATAAAGTTCGGTGGCGACTCTGTTCGAACAACATTTTTTCCGCGTCCTATCGCGAGGGATCGCATTTTTTTAGGTGCAACAGACTGGCGACTCTACTGGGGAACCTGCTCCAAGCAAGAGAGAGTCTAGCCTAACTTAATCTGATTTCGCTATGACTGTTGGAAGATGTTCTTATCTTCCGCGCTTGTTTCTCTGTATTTTATTATGTTGCTTGTATGTAATGTATTTTGATACTATAATATGGGGGCTGGATGTTTGCTGTGAGATAAGCTTCATACCCGAGCTTCGAGAAAAAACTTAGAACCCGGAGTTGTGTAGTATTGAACCGGGGGGTGTACACCTCATTGGGACAATACGAAGACTCCACCTAGAGTAGATCTGTTTGGAGTTTCCATCACAATATGGCTAGCCCATTATTGCGGGGAGGTTCTAAATACGATCCGTGACTCTAGGAGCCTCGCCTTAAACCCATGTTTTGTTTTCATGATTGGCGATTGTGTAGTATTGAACTGAAGGGTCTACACCCTGTTCGAACAATACGAGAATCCCACTTAGATTAGATCATTTCATAACTCCCATCACGATGTGGCTAGCCCACCATTGCGAGGAAGTTTTGAACTTGATCCGTGAGTCTAAGTTCCTTCCTTGAAAACATAACTTTAGAACCTACCTTTGGGAATTTCTAGTAATTAGAGAAATATGTACTTCTTCCTGTTACCCTGATGTACCCGACGTGTGAATGATCTTGAGTATTTATATTCCTTTGCGAAAAACATGGAAAAATTTCATGCATTTGCATATCATTAACATGCATTGCATATCATCTTCCCAAAACAAAGACTTACACCATATTCTACCCTTTATCCAGTAACGCTGACTACTCGACACCGGTACGAGACACGCCGCAACTACAAGATGACACTCGAACAGCTTGAAGCAAACCAGGTTTCAAGGAGAATAGACATTGACTCCATGCAGGCAAAAATGGATCGCTTGTTGGAAACCATGTTACTCTTGGCCCAGAAGGAGAAGGATGATGAGACCAGCGTCGAAGCTAGGAAAGTTGCTGCCCAGTTTGGATCACCATCGCTTAGTATCCCTGGAGTGATTGACCTTGATGGTAACCCAAATCAGCCTAGAGGAGGACCGATCCCTATTCCTGTTCCCATGGTCAACATGAACCCCCATGAGCACTCTGCTGCATCTACTCGCCATGGATCCATGATGGGTGATGAAGATCCATATGACGCCTTCTTCATGCCACAACCTGCCAAACCTGCTGTTGGAGGTCTCCCAGACCCAGCTGTTGATAGACTCCATGCTCTGGAAGAGAAATTCAAGTCCTTGGAGGTTCACACTACTCTCGGCTTAGACGCTGTTGACATGTGCCTGGTGCCAGGTTTGGTGATTCCGCAAAAATTCAAAGTCCCGGACTTTGACAAGTACAAAGGGATTAGCTGCCCGAGAACTCACCTCAGAGCCTACTGTCGCAAAATGGTTGCCCATATCAGTAATGATCAACTCTTGATTCATTACTTCCAAGATAGCCTCAGTGGGGCATCCTTGGAGTGGTACATGCAACTAGAGAGAAGTCAGGTTCAGTCATGGAGAGACCTTGCTGAAGCATTCCTCAGGCATTATCAGTACAACACTGATCTAGCGCCCAATCGCACACAGCTGCAAGACATGACTCAATGCAACAACGAGTCATTCAAGGAATACGCTCAGCGGTGAAGAGAGCTTGTAGCTCGTGTCCAACCTCCTCTCCTTGACAAAGAGCTAATTGACATGTTTATGGGAACCCTTTACACCCAGTACATGGAGAAAATGGTAGGGTCCAGCTTCCCAACTTTTGCTGAGGTTGTCTCCGTGGGAGAACGAATTAAAAGCCAGATCAAGAAGGGAAAGCTACCTTGCATTGCTAATGCTTCAAGTGGGATGAAGAAGCCTTATCCTAATCTCCCAAAGAAGCCAGAAGGTCAGACTAACGCCATAATGAGAGGAGGAGGTTATAGGGCACCTCCATATGCTCATACACCTTATCATCAGGTTTCCGCGGTCATCCCAACACCATATCAGCAACCCTATCAGCAACAATATCAACAACCATATCAACAGCCGGCTTACCAGCAGCCACATCAGAACCAACAGCAACGTGCTCCACAATAACGTCAACCCAACCAGCAGAGGGCAAGGAGGCCGGAAAGACATTTCGATCCTTTGCCAGTGTCATACAGCAAGATCCTTCCCTACCTGCTAAAGGATGGATCGGTTGTTCTAAAGGAGATAACACCCGCAACTCCACCATATCCTCCAGGCTACGACGCCAATGCTCACTGTGCGTATCACATGGGTGCCCCAGGGCACATAATAGAGAACTGTAAGGCTTTCAAGCACAAGGTTCAAGATTTGATTGACAGTAAAGCACTTACATTCACGCCAGTGAGGCCGAGCGTTGCAACAAACCCCATGCCGGCGCATGCAGAGTCGAGTGAAGCTCGAAGATAAAGCCTCTCACCAGCCTGAACAAGCAGAACAACTCCCAACAAAGAGTCAAGAAACGAAGTCCCGTTGCTTTGAATGAAGGCGATCATTATGCCATTCTTACCATTTTTGCATTCTTGTAATTTGATCTTGTTTGTCTAAGTACTGTATGCTTTAAACATTGTTATTTGTATTTGGTTTTGTTAATGGGGTGATTATGCATGCTTTGAATCAATCTTTCATATTCACTCATCTATCACATTTGCAAAAGCACAAACACATACGTTTACACTTCACCTCCTTTATCACACTATTGTTAGTAAATGTTGGAAGGAGGATGACGAAAACAAAATACTCATAATTGCTGATCGAATGCTTTCGGATAAAACCCTGCTAATGATGTACATGCATTGTTTCAAATCCCCAAACACTGGAGAGATAAGGAGTTAATCCCTAGTCAACCACTTCAAGCCTAGAAGTAGGAGTTCCTTTCAGATCTAAAAAACCCTTACGCTTAACCTGGGGCAGGGTAGTGTTCAGTTGATCTGACTACACATTCAAATTACAAGATGAAATATCCCATACAAGGATCAATCACATGAGGTGGAAACCCAAGCTGAGAAAGATGATGACTTATCTAAGACAGAAAAGGAAGTAGCTGCTGAGGGATTATGTTCTCTTGGGAAAATTTTACCTAGCAAGAAACCAGCTAGCATGTCTCCTGATACTGCTGAGGATAGTATTGATTTGGAGGAAGAGAGTTCAGAGGAAGAGGATGACACTTTGGTTCACCATGTGAAACCAAGTGCTGCTAGGAAATTGAAGACTAGGAAAGGAAAAACTGTGACTGAAATGATGACATCCAGGACTAGGAAGAGGACTGCCGGTGTAGGACCCTCCAAATCATGGAGCAAGGTTGAGGTTAAGAAGAGGAAAGAAAGTGAGAGTTTTGACTCTGATGAGGATGTCGAAGACGATGTCCCAGACATCTCCCCTGCAAAAAGGCAGGCTGTTAAGAAGTGTCCAGGCAAAGCTGCAGCTGTACACTTAGACAACATCTCTTTTCACTTAGAAGACGGTGCTGCAAAATGGAAGTTTGTCATTCAGAGGAGGGTAGCGGTTGAAAGAGAGCTGGGAAAAGAGGCTGTTGAAGTAAAGGAAGTCATGGATTTAATCAAGAATGCTGGATTGATGAAGACTGTGGTTGCTCTGCCCCAATGCTATGAGGGGTTGGTAAACGAATTTGTTGTAAATATCCCTGAGGAGATTTCTGAAAGGAGCAGTAGGGAATTTTGCAAAGTTTTTGTAAGAGGTAGGTGTGTGAGATTCTCAACAACCATCATCAACAAGTTCCTAGGGAGAGGAACTGATGGAGGAGTGGATCTAGAGACTATAGACAATGAGGTCTGTAGGATTATTACATCTGGCCAAGTTAAGGAATGTCCTAGTAGGAATCACCTATCAGCTAGCAAGTTAACTGTCAAATATGTCATCTTTCACAAGATTGGTTCAGCTAATTGGGTGCCTACTAATCATATCTCTACCATCTCCATTAGTCTTGGAAGAATCATTCATGCAATTGGAACCAAGATTAACTATGATTTTGGAAAGTTTATGTTTGACCAAATTATCAGACATGCCTCCACAAATGCTGTGAAGATGCCCACTGTCTTCCCATCCATTATTTGTGGTATTATCTTGAGTCAACAACCAGGCATACTCAATGCAAATGACATTCCAAGCAGAAGAAAGCCCCCACTGTCCATTCATTATAAGCTGTTTGAGGGAAGTCATGTCAATGATGTTGTCATGACATCTGCCAGAAAGGAGCCTGCATCTCAAGGGAGTTTAATTGATCAGTTGAAGGAAACTTGCAAAGAACTGGAGAATGGTATTAGGGTTGCCAAAGCAAGAAAAGAGGCGTTGGAGGCTCTTATTAGTTGCCTAGAGAAGGAAGAGGTGGAGAAGGCTGGTGAGACCAAAGATTCAGATGCCAATACTTTAAGTGAGAGATCAAATGCTCAATCTAGTGGCAGCTCTGAGAGCTCTGAAGGCTCTGAAGGTGAAGGTGATACTTCTTCCTCTGATTAATGGTTCCTTCCTGTGTTGAAAACTGGTATGCTGTGATGAAGTCTGTGAGGTGTGTTGGGAAGATTGATGTTTTGGAAGCTGTTCTGCTGTTTGGAGGCTGAAGTTTTATTGTTTTTTTTTAAAAATGTATAATTTATGGCAGTCCTCATTGATGCTTGTTTGTAATATTTTGGGCTCTTAATGAGTTCCTTGGATTTGTTCATTATCTCAGCTATCACAACTGTGTATGATGATGGTTTGTATCTCCTGAACAATTATGTTTTAACATGTTATATGTTATGACATTTGTGCTAACATTCTCTACTAGGCTAATTGACATTTATTTTGTCTAATTGGTCACCTTTGGTCAATTTTGACTAAAAAGGGGGAGAAGTGTTTATGTGGCCGGACAGCTATTATTGGAGGAAGTGCACAGATATTAAAACAGAATGTGGGATGACTGATGTGGTGCACAGGTGCTGATGTTGAAGCAGATGTCAGAATGACATTCTGATTGTTACAGGTGTTGTGGTTACAGGTGTTGTTATTTTCATGGAGATGAATGCACAAATTTAGGGGGAGAAGTAGTACCCTTGTGCTTTTGTGTGTCTTACTAGTTGTATCCATAACTAGTAATTATGTTTTTGTTACACAGATTTAGGGGGAGGAGAAGTACCCTTGTGCATGTGTGTATTACTAGTATCTATTTCTAGTAATTGTGTTTGCTTCTGCTGCTGTTTAAACTGTTGTTTAACTGCTGATAGTTTTCTTGTGAACAAAAAGGACAGATATATGTTTTAGCCAAAATTTGCCAAAGGGGGAGTTTGTTGATTCTAAGTGTTGGCAGCAATTTTGGTAAAACAAAGAGTGTTCACAAGATGTTATGTGTGATGTCTTAACATGAGATATCCTATGTACCTGCTGGAGCTTAAGAAACATAATCATGCAGGATTGTTTCAGAATGTCATACACAAGGTCATGGCATCTAATATGTGTGTACTTGCTGGAGTTTAAATGAAAGACATGTTCATGCAGGATTGTTTCAAGATGTCATACACAAGGTCATGGCATCTGATATGTTTGTACCTGCTGGAAGTTATAAGTGGAATTATGGAATTATGCAGGAATTGTTCCAGGATGTCAAACCCGATGTCATGACATCCTGTACACAAAACATTCAGTATGAATGTCTGGTGTTTTGTGATTGCACAATTAATGGCAATCTATGTATGATTGAAGATCTGATTTGCAGGCGCATTCAATCATGGATTACAACCCGATTTACTTATTTTCCAAAGAGATCTAACCAGCTGTCATAAGAAGATTTGATTGGAAAATAGATTTAGGGTTTTCAAGATGTCCAAGCCCAGCTGAAAGCTTCTATAAAAAGGGACTTAGAAAACCTGTTTTAATACACAACCAATACTGAGCAAAATATAGAGAGAGAGCTAGGTGTTGTGTCTTTTTAGTCGTGAGACTTGTAAGCCATTCAAGTCATCTTTTGATGATTGAATTGGACTGATTTGTGGTTGTAATGTGTCACTCTAAAGCTGTTAAGCAAGAGTGTGTGTATACTTGATCAAAGCTGTGAAGCAAGATCAAGTGTGTGTCTACTTGATCAAAGTTGTGAAGCAAGATCAAGTGTGTGTCTTCTTGATCAAAGTTGTGAAGCAAGATCAAGAGTGTGTCTTCTTGATTGAAATTGTGAAGTAAAATCAAGAGTGTGTTATTGAAAAATGTTTTCTTTTCTCAAGGGATTGTTGTTTAAGATCACAGGTGTGATTGTAGGGAAGTGAGTGGGTTCTCATATCTAAGAGTGCTTAGGTAGAAATTGCACGGGTAGAGATTAGGTGAGAAAGACTGTAACTTGTTGAAGGGTACGGAGAGTCTTTGAACTGATTCTATTTTAGTGAATTTCCTTCCTGACTTGGTAGCCCCCAGATGTAGGTGAGTTGGACCGAATTGGGTTAACAATTGCTTGTGTATCTTGCATTACTATTCTATATCTTTATTCTGTTTGCATTACTCAGATATTAGTGTCGTGACATTACCTTCGACATCTCATATCTGATACCAGAATTTCATTAACTATACTTGACTTAAACTTTCAAAAAGCCAAAAAAAACTAACTCATTCAAACCATTTTAGGCCTTTGTGTATTTCAAACTTAAATTTTGTTAAAATCAACACACTCATTTTGAAATTGGTATCACGAACTACGAGGTTTTGATCCCAAATTTTTTATGTTGGTACGTAGGCACAAGTCCGAAGGTCTTGTCAAACACAAAAATATAATTAATGAATTCTCTTCTCATCCCCTCATTCTATTTGTTTGTAAACATCACTTTATACAAAATACATATGCACACAAAAAGGGCTCCCTAGGAGTACCTAAGACACTTTGGGTGCTAACACCTTCCCTCTGTGTAACCAACCCCCTTACCTGTGATCTCTGACTTTTATTAGTTTTTATTTGAAAACTTCTTACTTTTTAGGTTTTGTTCGTACTTTTTCCCTTTTCCCTTGGAAACAATAAAAGCGCGATAGCGACTCTTGTTATTTGATCTCTAGCTTGTGAGTAGCTTGATGATCATAAATTTCCCGCTACAGAAATTAAGTGGTGACTCTGCTGGGGAGTAGTCTCCAGTGGGTTTAACCTACTTTTTGTGTGAATATATTTGTATATATGTGATGTTTGTATATATATATATATATATATATATATATATATATATATATATATATATATATATATATATATATATATATAATCTGCTTGTTGTGCTTGGTGATCTCTGAGTGGTGAGATAAGTTCTAACCCAAACTTGAGTGCAATTAAGATAGGAGGATGGTATAGTCATGTTCGACTTGTGTGGAGTAGTCCTTAACAAGTTGGCTTGAGATCCATCTACTCAGTGGAGACTCCTTTGGATTTGGAAATGTCACACAAGTATTTATGGTTAGGCATTACTATTTCTAATTGGGTATGAGAAGTTGAGGACCTTAAAAGATTTAACCCATCTTGGCCTATTTAGGACGTAGTGCGAAAACTGTTCAAGTGTAGACTTGATAACAGTTTTTACGCGATACTACACTCAGACGAGTTTCTCTTGAGAATATTATGGGTCGATGAGTCAGTCATCTTAACCTGTAATATTCGATAGATGGAATTAAGACTCTAGGAACTTTTTAGAACATGATCTACAGGTTTTTATCCTTAGTTCACTCCTTTGGGGTGGTTCTTACCCATACTCGATGCTCATGACTTACAACAAACCCTTGATTCTTGGTTGATCCAATCAAGTCTTGTCAATATCAATGGAACTTGGGTGTTGATAAGGTGTAAACCATAATCCACCAAAATGGATGATTGATCTTGACAATGACTTGATTCATCCCTTGACCTTTGTTTGTTTGCCTTGTGTGTGATCCTTTATTTGTGATTGTTGCATTCATGCATTCATGCGCTTCATAACATTCATCACACGAAAATTTCAAGGAACTAAGGTATCATTTGCAAATATTTTCAGACCATGGATTATGGACGAAGGAACACTAAGAAGTACAGTTTCAGATGTCCCGACTTGAAAGAGTTAAGGAAGCTAGCATCTTTTGTATCAGATCCCTTGGACTTCAAACAAGGTCATGGGAAGCTTCTGTCCATTTTGTTTGCTGATTTGGTTGAAGGTCTTTTGAGTGTGCTAGTGGAGTTCTATGATCCTCTCTACCATTGTTTCACTTTTTCATATTTTCAGCTTGTGCATACCTTGGAGGAGTATTCTCATCTTTTGGGGATACCTGTTTCTAGTAGAGTGTCTTTTAGTGGATTAAAGGAGATTCCCCGATCTAGTATTATTGCTGAAGCTCTTCACTTGAAGAAGTATGAGATAGAGGCTCATTGGATGAAGAAATGAGGGTTATTTGGATTGCCATCTATTTTCCTCATCAAGGAAGCTACTACTTTTGCTCAAGCTGGTAGTGTGGATGCTTTTGAAGCTATCTTTATGTTACTCATTTATGAATTAGCTTTGTTCCCTAACATTGACGGTTTTGTTGATGTTAACGCCATTAGACTTTTCTTGATTAGGAATCTTGTGCCTACTTTGTTGGTTGATATGTATTTCTCTTTGCATCTAAGAAATTCTAAAGGTGGTAGAACGATTGTCTGTTGCATTCCTCTTCTGTACAAGTGGTTTATTTCGCACTTGCCTCAGACGCCTGCTTTTATGGAGAACAAACAATGTCTACGATGGTCTCAGAGACTTATGTCTCTCACTAATGATGATATAGTTTGGTATGATCCGTCTTTAAGCAGTTTGGAGATTATTGATAGTTGTGGTGAATTCTCTAATGTGCCTTTCATTGGCACACAAGGAGGAATCAACTACAACCCTGCTTTGGCTCGTCGTCAACTTGGGTTCCCCTTGAGAGACAAACCTAATAACTGTTGGTGTAAGCCCTAGAGGCCAATACTTTTGGTACTTGTATCGAATTATTTATTAATTAATAAAAGGCTTTTTCCTTATTATGTTTGATTAATAAAGTCACTAGAATAGCTAGTCCGTTTAATGTATCAAGTATGACTTAATCATGAGATCACATTAAACATAAAGACACCATTCTTAAAGTATCCGTAGTCGAGCTTTATTGTGAAGTGGGATAACATTAAAGCATTAAGACTATTATGTTTGTAGACTGATGATCACATCTCATGGATCATGGATAAAGAGTTATCAAGTCTTAAACATAGGTATGAATATTAAGAGTAATATTTATACCGGATTGACCCGCTATGAGAATACTATATAGAAAGTTATGCAAAGTGTCATAAGATATTCTCATGGTGATAATAGTGTATGCCACTCTTCGACCTGAAACCACTATGGACCCTAGATGTAGAGTCGAGTGCTTTGTTGCTGATCCAACGTTGTCCGTAACTGGATAACCATAAAGACAGTTGATGGGTACTCCATGAAGCATGCTGAGGGACATGAGTGACTTAGATGGAATTTGCCCGTCCTACGTAACAGGATAAATGTCTATGGGCCCAATATTGAACTGGACAAGGATGACACGGTCTATACCTTGTGTTCAATATAGACATAAGGGCAAAAGGGTAATTATACACATAATTATTATCACAGAAGGACTTGTCAGATCACATGACATTTTCGTGACTTGGGTAGCAGTGATGTGTTGCTAGATACTGCTCACTGTTTATTATGTTAAATACGTGATTTAATATAATTGCCAACGTCGCGAAAACCTACAGGGTCACACACAAAGGACGGATTGATGAAAGATAGAGTAACTAAGGAACATCGTAAGGTAAGGTGCACTTAAGTGCAATATGAAATATGGTAATGTACCAAACACTTAAGTGATTTTGGGCATATTATAAGATATGGGCCAAAATACACTTAAATGGGCTTTTTAGCTTGAAGCCCACACAAGTGGTTCTATAAATAGAACCCCTTGGGTAGAAGCATTGTCACTCAGACTCAAACTCAAGTGAACTCTAATTGGAATTTCGTTTCCCTCACTCTCTCACTCAAAGCCTTCATTCATAACAGCTAGCACTGTGATTGAAGGAATTCGTTCGTGTGGACTGAGTAGAGACGTTGTCATCATTCAACGTTCGTGATCGCCATAAGAGGTAACGATTCTATCACTGATCATGCCCATTCGTAAGGATCACTAAATGGAGAAATTTTAAATTCCGTTGCGCCTTGGATGGCAATTCTCCTTCAATAACATGTTGTTAGAAGGTCTTTTCTATCAAGAGGGTAAAGATCCCCAACATTTGAAGCAGAAGATTGTGCATGCTTGGCATAATATGCATATGAAAGGAAGATCTGAGCTTGGTCCGTGCAATTGTGTAGCTTTGAAAGCTTACACTCTTTGGGTGAAGAAGAGAGCTATGGAGTTGAAGATGCCTTATCCTTGTGAAAGACCTATGTTTATGGTTGTGGTTGAGCCATTAACTCTCCCTAACCAAGATGTTGAGGAGTTGGAAGACGCGCTCATCAAAATGAAGCAAGAGAAGGATATGTGGGAATAGAGTTTCCATGCTTTAAGCAAGAAGCATGAAGAGTTACAGTTGGAGTCTAAGGACAAAGATGCACTTATTGAGCTACTTGAAGACCGAGTGGCGAAGAGACAGAGAGAGCCAGAGGTTTCATCTTCTAGCATGCCTCAGCCTTCCGTTGCTTGGAAGAAGATTGTTGACCAGCTTGTCCTCGAGAAGACTCAGATGAAGGCTTCTTTTGAGACCGAGATGCGTCACATTCGAAGGAAGTACGCGCCTTCAGCCAGATCTTCTGACATTGTTGTTAGGGATCCTTAGGATGACTAGTCTTCTTTTATCTTGTATCTTTTTATTTTGGATTCTGAAATTGTATTCAGTGTAATCCTTCCAATTTATATAAATAAATAAAAAATAATTTTTTGGTCATATCAAATTGTTGCAATTACCATTTAAATATTATATATTTGCAAATGATATAATAAGTTCCTTGGAAATAAAAATAATCAAGCATCGCATTTCATGCATCATTTGCATAAGCAGGTTTTTGCCAGGTGTCTGATTGGTGTTTCTTCTGTGCTTTAGCCAAGCTGACTCACCGGTACAACACCAGATCCAATCATCAAAAAATTATGGAACATTTGGAGCAAGAGAACAGGGAGCTGAAGGACGAGATTTCCCGCCTGACTGCCATGATGAAGTCAGTTCTTGCTACTCAAAATCAAGCTTCTCCAACACCTACAACTCCTCCCGCGAGGACTGTTACTTCAGAGATGGTTACCTCTACCGTGCCTGCTGCTATCGCCCACTTCGCACTGAACCTGCCTGCCGGATTCCTGTGGGGAATGCCGCCAAACTTTGTGCCAGAAGGCTTTGCGCCTACTTTTGCTTCCATGTCGGCATCTAGCCCAGTCATGTCCGTGCCACTTCCCGTTGTGCACACTTTGCCTCGCGTAGAGGATACCATCTATCACTCCGAGCCGTCTGAGGGTCCGAATGTTTATGAGAAGATGGACGAAATGAAAGACCAATTTCTTAAGCTACGCAAGGAATTGAAGACGCTGAGAGGTAAAGATCTGTTTGGGAAGAGTTTTGCTGAATTGTGTTTGGTACCCAATGTTAAAATCCCGGTGAAATTCAAAGTGCCTGACTTTGAAAAATATAAGGGGAACTCTTGTCCGCTTAGTCATCTTATGATGTATGCCCGCAAGATGTCAACTTAGACAGATAATGACCAATTGCTTATTCACTACTTCCAGGATAGCCTGACTGGTGCTGCACTCCGTTGGTATATGGGGTTGGATAGTGCAAGCATCCACACTTTCAACGACTTGGGAGAGGCTTTTGTGAAGCAATACAAGTATAATATAGAGATGGCGCCGGATAGAGATCAGTTGAGGTCTATGTCTCAGAAGGACAAAGAGACATTCAAAGAATACGCGCAAAGATGGAGGGAGTTGGCTGCCCAGATCACTCCTTATTTGGAGGAGAAAGAGATGACAAAGATCTTCTTGAAAACCCTGAGTTCATTTTATTATGAATGCATGATCGCTAGTGCCCCCAATGATTTTACCGAAATGGTAAATATGGGGATGAGACTTGAAGAAGGAGTCCGTGAAGGACGATTGTCAAAAGATGAGGCGTCAACGAGTAAGAGGTATGGCAGTAGTTTCAGCAAGAAGAAGGACAGTGAGACAAATGCAATTTCCAGTGGGAGGCAGAGGAGGCCTCAGATCAGAAGAAATCCACCACCCCATCAACATCATCATCATCAAGTATCATCAATAATTCCGGTATTTTCTAATCAACAAGCAACACCAATTCAACAACAACATCAACGTCAACAACAACAGCTGCAACAAAGAACAAACACTTGCAACAATAACAATACCAACAACAATCATCATCAGCAAAACTTTAAGAGGAAGAAGGTCTCTTTTGACCCGATTCGTATGTCGTATGCAGAGTTGTATCCTCGCTAGTTCTCAAGAACTTGATTCAACCGAGGAACCCACCGCAGATCCCAAAACCACTTTCCTGGTGGTATAAACCTGAGCTTCGTTGTGCTTTTCATCAGAGTGCACCCGGGCATGATAATGAAAATTGCTATCCATTGAAGTATGAGGTTCAAAAGCTTATGAAAAGTGGTATGATGTCCTTTGAGGACCACGCGCCAAATGTGAAAGCTAACCCTTTGCCCGCTCATGGGAACTCTTCAGTGAATATGGTGGACAATTGTCCTGGAGAATTCAAGGTTTTTGATGTCCGGTTTATCCGAAGATCTTTGGTGCAGATGCACAAAGATATCTGTTTGGTGAGTGACTGTGAACATGACCATGATGGTTGTGTTGTTTGTAGCGTGAACCCAAGAGGGTGTGATGTAGTGAAAAGGGACATCCAACATCTGATGGATGAAGGCATGATTCAAATTGTTCAATCCCGTCATATAGATGACGCCGTCAATATCATAGTGCCCGTTTTCAGGCAACAAGAGCGGTTGGTAATTCAGTATGATAGTAATAGCAGCAACAATAATGTCAGTCAAAGATCAGTATCGCCGTTGGTAATACGGTTAGCGGGCCCAGTCCCGTATTCATCTGATAAGGATGTACCGTACCAGTACAATGCTACAATGATAAAGAACGGTCAAGAGGTCCCGTTACCTACGACTAGTTCAGTAGTGAGCATTGCTGATGTAACAAAAGTGACCCGCAGTGGTCGAGTCTTTGGACCGGTGTTCCCGGAAAATGAAGAGGAAACAATTGTTGGTAAGAAGGCGGAGGTACTTAATGTAGATCCGATTGGTTGTTCAAAAGATAAGTCTGGTGAATCCAGCAACTTGAAAGCCAATGATGATGATGAGGTACTCAGATTAATAAAAAGAAGTGAATTTAATGTGGTTGAGCAGCTGCTCCAGAATCCCTCAAAAGTCTCAGTGTTGTCTCTGATTTTGAATTCTGAAGCGCACAGAGAAGCATTACAGAGAGTTCTTGAACAGACATATGTAGAACAGGATGTTATTTTGGATCAATTTGATCACATTGTGGCTAACATCACTTCATGCAATAATTTGAGATTCTGTGATGAAGAACTCCCTGAGGAGGGAAGAAATCATAACCTGGCTTTGCATATTTCAATGAACTGCAAATAAGATGCTTTATCAAATGTGCTTGTTGACACCGGTTCGTCACTCAATGTGCTTCCGAAGTCAACTTTGTCAAAGCTATCTTACCAAGGAGCGCCCATGAGGTATAGTGGAGTAATCGTCAAGGCCTTTGACGGTTCGCGCAAAACGGTAATTAGTGAAGTGAACCTTCCAGTTAAGATAGGTCCGAGTGATTTTCAGATTACTTTTCAAGTAATGGATATCCACCTGGCCTACAACTGTTTATTGGGAAGGCCATGTATTCATGAGGCAGGGGTTGTTACCTCCACTCTGCACCAGAAGCTCAAATTTGTGAAGAATGGCAAACTTGTGATTGTTGGAGGAGAGAAAGTGTTATTGGTTATCCATTTGTCATCTTTCTCGTATGTAGAAGTTAAGGATGAGGTTGGAACTCCATTCCAAGCTTTATCTATTGCTGTTGAGAAGAGAGTTGGGGCACCTATGTCCTCGCTAAAAGATGCTCAAAAGATTGTTGAAGAAGGTGTTGTTGATCAATGGGGGCGCATGGTAGAGGTCTTCGACAACAAAGGTAGAACCGGTTTGGGGTTCCAGAAAGGCTCATCAATTGCAAGATCTGAAGATATGCAACTCAACTTTCGTAGCAGAGGGTTCATTCATGGAAATGAACAACACTTAGTCGTTATGCTAGAGGATAGCGAAGAGGAAGACTGCACCAACTTTGTAACGCATGGAAAGACATGCAACAATTGGACTGCTGTTGATATTCCTGTTATTTTGCATCGATCTAAGTAATTGCTTTTATATTTTATAATCCTTCTTCTATACCTAAGGGAGAAGTGACACTTAGTTTGTTTTACTTTTTGCTTTATTCTGAAAATGGTAATCACAAAAAACATAAATAAACAATATAATTGTCCATCTGCATAATATTTGGTCATAAATTCACTTCTCTAAAATCAAATATCAAATCATTATGCAGGTTGGTTCCTAACCCCATTGAATACAATGATCATTCTCCTTCTCCAAATTTTGAATTCCCTGTGTTTGAGGCCGAGGAGGAAAGTGATGTAGAAGAAAGTGAGGAATTGTCTCGTCTTCTTGAGCAAGATGAAAAGATTATTCACCCGTTTGAAGAACATATTGAGCTAGTCAACTTGGGTTCCAAAGATGATGTGAAGGAAGTCAAGATTATGTCTCGACTGTGTCCAGATGCTAAGAAATGGTTGATTGATCTTCTTCGAGAATACTCACATGTGTTTGCTTGGTCCTATCAAGACATGCCTGGGTTGGATTCTGAGATTGTGGAGCATAGATTGCCGTTGAAGCCAGAATGCCCGCCAGTCAAGCAGAAGTTGAGAAGAACGCATCCTGATATGGTTGTGAAAATCAAAGAGGAAGTCCAGAAGCAGATTGACGATGGTTTCCTTGTGGCCGCTGAGTATCCGCAATGGGTGGCCAATATTGTGTCTGTGCCAAAGAAAGATGGAAAAGTCCGCATGTGTTATAGAGTGATGCATTTCGGTCTAAAGAATGCTGGTGCGACTTACTAGAGAGTAATGACTACTCTTTTTCATGATATGATGCATAAAGAGATTGAAGTTTATGTCGATGACATGATTGCTAAATCGATTGATGAAGAGGAATATGTTGAGCATTTTTTGAAGCTATTCCAGCGTTTGAGGAAATATAAACTCCGCTTAAATCCAAATAAGTGTACTTTTGGTGTTCGTTCTGGTAAGTTGTTGGGCTTTATTGTCAGTGAGAAAGGTATTGAAGTTGATCTTGCCAAGGTCAAAGCGATACAAGAGATGCCTGCGCCCAAAACTGAGAAGCAAGTCAGAGGTTTTCTCGACCGCTTGAATTATATTTCCAGATTCATTTCCCACATGACTGCCACATGTGCGCCTATATTTAAGCTTCTTCGGAAAGATCAGTCTTGTGATTGGACCGAAGATTTCCAGAAAGGTTTTGATAGTATCAAATAATATTTGCTTGAACCTCCAATTTTGTCTCCACCTGTTGAAGGAAGACCGTTGATCATGTATTTGACTGTGCTCGAAGATAGTATGGGTTGTGTTCTTGGTCAGCAAGATGAGACTGGAAAGAAAGAATTTGCAATCTACTACCTCAGTAAGAAGTTCACCGACTGTGAGACTCGGTATTCAATGCTTGAGAAGACTTGTTGCGCATTGGATTGGGCTGCTAAGCGTTTGCGTCAGTATATGTTGAATCATACCACTTGGTTGATATCCAAAATGGATCCAATCAAGTATATATTCTAGAAGCCTGCTTTAACTGGGAGAATTGCCCGTTGGCAGATGTTGTTATCCGAGTATGATATCGAATACCGATCTTAGAAAGCGATCAAAGGTAGTATCTTGGCTGACCATTTGGCTCACCAACCAATTGAAGATTATCAGTCAGTGCAATATGACTTTCCTGATGAAGAGATTTTGTACTTAGAAATGAAAGATTGTGATGAACCATTGCTTGAAGAAGGGCCAGAACCTGGTTCCCGTTGGGGCATGGTATTTGATGGAGTTGTTAATCAATATGGAAATGGCATTGGGGCAGTGATTATTACTCCTCAAGGCACACATCTATCATTTACAGCTAGATTGACTTTCAAGTGTACAAACAACATGGCAGAATATGAAGCTTGCATTATGGGGATTGAAGAGGCCATGGATCTCAGAATCAAGTATTTGGATGTCTTTGGTGATTCGGCTTTGGTTGTGAATCAGATCAAAGGAGAATGGGAGACAAATCAACCCGGTTTAGTACCATATAGAGATTATGCGAGGAGGATTTCAACTTTCTTTACAAAGGTTGAGTTTCATCATATCTCTCAAGATGAAAACCGGATGGCAGATGCTCTTGCAACGTTGGCGTCAATGATTATAGTGAAGTATTGGAATGAAGCTCCTAATTTTTCTGTGATGCATCTTGATAGGCCAGCTCATGTGTTTGTTGTTGAAGAGATCAAAGAAGAGAAGTCGTGGTATTACAATATCAAAAGTTTCCTCCAAAGTCAGATTTACCTGCCTGGAGCATATTTGAAAGATAAGAAGACTTTGAGAAGATTAGCCGGTAATTTCTACTTGAATGGTGATATACTGTACAAGAGAAACTTTGACATGGTTTTGCTCAGATGCGTGGATAGACACGAAGCAGACTTGTTGATGACCGAAGTGCATGAAGGTTCCTTTGGCACTCATTCCAATGGACATGCAATGGCAAAGAAGATGTTGCGAGCAGGTTACTATTGGCTGACAATGGAATCTGACTGTTGCAAATTTGTGAAGAAGTGCCACAAGTGTCAAATTTATGCTGATAAGTGTGAGCAAATTCTTTACTTTGAATAAATTTTGAATGATAGCAAATTGTGTGATCATCATCCAAATATTGGCTGTGCATTATCCTACATGATTCATTTGTATTTTTATTCAATTCTAATGTTGCATGACCGTACATAAAGACCCACATTGATACATCTCTTAAAAGAACTCATAAAATCTATTTTGTGTCAGTACGTATCAACACATAATCCTATGCATCGATACATACAGCATGTTGTAAACCACAAAATTGTTTTGTTCAGTATGTATCGATCCATACGAGTCATGTATCGATACATGGACAGGCAAAATGCTCTATGGATCGATCCATACGAGCCTTGCATCGATCCATGTTAGTTGAAATGCCCTATGTACCAATACATACGACTTATGCATCGATTCATGTTGGTTGAAAAATCCTATGTATCAATACATACGAATTATGCATTGATTCATGTTAGTTGAAATATCCTATGTATCAATACATACGAATTATGCATCGATTCATGCTTACTTAAATTCCCTAAAAACTCATTAACCTTACAGTATGTATCGATACATAAACTCATGTATCAATACATAAGTTTGTTTTATGTTCTAACAGCTTCTGTTTTGCATATATAAGAAATGTTGTGACAGCAGTGAAAACTAACGAATTCTGAGAGGGAAAAACAGTTGAACACAAGATCAAAGAAGTGTAGCAGCAATTGTTTTAGAGCAATTAGAAACCGGAAAGAGACTTCATCTTCTTCATCTTCTCAATCTCTTTTCTTCAAGAACATTAACACATAATCATTTTTGTTCTTTGGATTAAAGGATCAACGAGATAACGTTCAGTGGTACGATCAAGGATCTAGCTGAGGTTTTCAGTGGAACGATCGAGGATCTAGCTGAGTTGAAGATTGAAGGGGGTTTTGAGGAAAAACCGACTGGTTTGTCCTTCAAGAACTGGAGTGTTCTTGCGGGTTTGTTAGTCATGTTTGCAGAACAGATTCAGCCGCAGCGTTGCGTTTGGAAATCGGGGGATTTCGCAAACAGGTCGTGGAACCGGTGAATTGTTTGCAATTTCTTGCAGGAAATTCTTGATCGAGCTCAGATCAAGTGGAGGTTTCATACAAGAAGAAGTTCTTGAATGTTAGAATTTTGTCTGTGTAATAAAACCTTGTATCAACGGATTCAACATTATTGATAATTACAGTTCTCAATTTCATTTGAAATTGAGAGGGAGACGTACCCACACGCGAGGACGACGTGGGGAACTTCCTTACCAAATCTCTGCGTATCGTATTCTTTCCTTACTTCTCTTTACATTTTCATAAGTTTTGCAATATCAGTTTGTGTGTTGTGGCTGCACCTTTTGCGATACAATAGTGGCAAAAAAACTTTCAAACTAAAGTCCACCATTGTTCATCATTAAGCACATACACACCAACTATTTGACAAAATTGTTAGCTAGGTTTTATTCATTGGAAATAGACTTTAATGATAAGTGCATTCAATTAGCTAAGATTCTAGTGTTAATATTTTCTGTCATTCTTATCCAAATCCAGCATTAAACTCGCGTGTCCGGCTTTCTAGCAGCGGTTCAGAATAGACGGAAGTCGATTCGGGACTGAATTTTTCCGCCAAGTTTAAAAACTCTGATAAAATTTTAAATCAGTTTATTTTCAAAGAGGTGATCTATTCACCCCCCTCTCGATCACTAGCCACACCGTCTAACAAGTGGTATCAGAGCGCCGGTTCGCTGGTGCTCTGTGGCTGCCTGTAACAGTATGGATTCTGAACCAAAGGGGGCGTACAATAGAGCGCCTATTTTCAACGGTGAAAATTACGGCTACTGGAAAGACTGCATGCGAGTTCATATAAATCCTGTAGATAGGCTAGTATGGGCTGCCATTGAAAATGGTCCTTTTCAAATTACAATGACAAATGCGGTTGGCGCCATAGTTCCTAAACCAGAAGATGATTGGAATGAGAAAGATGAGAAAAAGTGGTCGTGTGATTGGAGAGCTCGAAACATGCTAATTTCAGCACTTGGTGTTGATGAGTATTATCGGGTATCCCATTGCACGACAGCTAAAGAAATGTGGGATGCTTTAGAAGTTGCCCATGAGGGTACTACTGAAGTAAAGTAGTCCCGTATTAACACACTCAATCAAGAGTTTGAGCTCTTTTGCATGAAACAAGGAGAATCTATCTCCGACATGCAAAAGAGATTCACTCATCTCACTAATAGGTTGAATGCTCTTGGAAAACCTGTTTCCAATGAAATTGCTACTAATAAAATTCTCAGGTGTCTTAGCAGGGAATGGCAACCTAAAGTAACAACAATTAAGGAAGTCAACGATCTAACGAGACTTACGATTACAACACTGTTTGGAAAGCTGGAAGAACATCAACAAGCATTGGAAAGTCTTGAAAAATATGAGAACAAAAGTAAGAAGGAAAAGGAGAAGAAAAGAGACAAAGAGGGAGAGAAGAAGCCAATAGCTCTTGTGGCCTCTAGCTCTAAGTCCTCACGAAAAGAGCAAAGTGAAAATGATTCTAGTAGTGACAAAGATTCGGATGATGAGGAAATGGGACTGTTTGTAAGGAGATATAATAGATTCATTCGAAAGAATGGAGTCAAGCATTCCGACAAAAACCTCATGAAGTTTCGAAGACAATCTACAGATGCGAAACAGGAAGAGAATAAGAAAAGTAGAGGAAGAGGATCTTGTTTTAATTGTGGTAAATCTGGACATTACAAAATAGACTGTCCTATGAAATATAAGGATCAAAGAAAAGCTTCACCAAAAGGGTACAACAAACAAATAAGAGCTTACATTGCATGGGAAAATGATAGTGACTCATCAAGCACACAAAGCTCAAGTGATAGTGATGAAACCGCAAATCTGTGCCTTATGGCTCACACCAAAAATCTGTCCTACCACAAGAAGAAAAGCAATGACAAAAAGGTAAAACAAGCCTATTACAATAATTTCTCTTCTATGTCTTTTTCCGAACTGAAAATAGCTTTTGAAAAACTGCATAACAAAGCTGTAGATGCTTTTAAAAGACTATCTTCCGATAAACAATTTTTTTCATTTTTGGAAGGTAAAGTATACAAAGCTGAAAATGATTTAGAAGCGTTAAAAGCTAGTATTGCAGAAAATTCAAAAGATATTGACATTGATGGATATAGTAAAGTTAGGTACTGTGACGCTTGTCATATTTGGCAAAAAGAGGTAAACACTCTCAAGGTCAAATTAGAAAAAGCGTTACAACCTAAGGTTACTTATGCCGTTGACTCTAGGTTGTTTAAGAAGTCGTTAAATCCATCATATGCAAAATACTCTTTCATTCCAAAGGATTTAATGAACAAGAATAAACAACCACATCATCATGGTTTATGTCATTATTGTTGTCGTGCTGGCCATACCATTGAGAAATGCAAGTTTAGGAGATTTCTTGTCCCTAAAGGTATTTATCAATGGAAGCCAAAAGGCAACCATGTTAGCACTTACCCACTTGGACCCAATGAAAATTGGGTACCAACTTCTCTCTTTTGATATTGTAGGATGAGTGCCTCGCTTCCGCAGATAGAAGGTGGTTTCTTGACAGCGGTTGCTCAAGGCACATGACCGGTGACATATCGCTTTTTATAGACTTCAAGGCAAAGAAGAAGGGATATGTCACTTATGGAGACAATAACAAAGGAGCTATACTCGGCAAAGGTAGTGTAGGTAATCCCTCCACCACTACTATTTCTAATGTCCATCTAGTAGAGGGACTTAAACATAATTTGTTGAGCATAAGTCAATTATGTGACATGGGCTATAAAGTTTCCTTCACAAAAACTTGCTGCATAATTGAACATGCTGAACAGAACGTTGTGTTTAAGGGTGTAAGAGTAAACAACATCTATATGCTTGACCTTTTTGATGTATCCTTAACAAGTACTAAATGTCTAGTTACCTTGAATGATGATTCTTGGCTTTGGCATAGACGTTTAGCACATGTTAATTTCGATTTGCTTAATAAGGTTGTATCTAAGGATCTAGTAGTCGGTCTTCCAAAAATAAAATTTTCAAAAGACCACCTATGTGACGCGTGCCAAATGGGAAAACAAACAAGGGTCTCTTTCAAATCTAAAAATGTAATTTCAACTTCACGACCCCTTGAGCTTCTCCATATGGATCTATTTGGACCTTCTAGGACAAAGAGCTTAGGTGGAAATTATTATGGTTTTGTAATTGTTGACGACTACTCTAGATTTACTTGGACTATATTCCTTCATAGCAAAGATGAAACTTTTTCTGCTTTTAAGAATTTTGCAAATCTGTCCCAAAACAAAATGAATTCCAAAATAGTTACAATCCGTAGCGATCATGGTGGTGAATTTCAAAACTATCACTTTGATAAGTACTGTGACAAGTATGGTATTGAGCATAACTTTTCAGCTCCTCGAACTCCACAACAAAATGGTGTTGTGGAGCGTAAAAATCGTGTTTTAGAGGAGTTGGCAAGAACAATGCTAAATGAGGGTGGATTACCAAAATACTTTTGGGCTGATGCAGTTAGCACAGCTTGTTATGTTTTAAACAGGATCTTAATCCGTCCCATTTTAAACAAAACCCCTTATGAGCTTTTAAAAGGAAGAAAGCCAAACTTGTCACATCTTCACGTGTTCGGTTGTAAATGTTTTGTTTTGAATAATGGTAAGGAAAATATTGGGAAGTTTGATGCAAAAGCGGATGAAGGTATCTTTCTTGGATACTCACTATCAAGTAAAGCATATAAAGTGTATAATAAGCGTTTACTTACTGTTGAAGAATCTGTTCATGTTTCTTTTGATGAGTCTTATCCGAAAAATGTCGGAAAAGGTATTTCTTTTGATGACGCAGGTGTATCTACAGAAGACATACTCAAGGAAGCTGTTGAGGAAACTGATCAGTCCAAAACAGCTGCCCATGAGAAGGAGGAAGATACTAGTCATGAAGAAAATGAGGAAGAAAAGACAGCTGAAGTGAATGATCTTCCAACAGCTTGGAAATCCTCAAAAGACCATCCTATTGACAACATCTTGGGAGACATTTCAAAGGGAGTAATGACTCGTTCTAAGATAAGTAATTTTTGTTCTCACTTCGCTTTTGTTTCACAAGTGGAACCTAAAAATGCCAAAGAGGCCTTGATTGATGAATTTTGGCTAATGGCCATGCAAGAAGAGCTTAATCAATTTAAAAGAAATGACGTTTGGGAACTTGTCCCTCGTCCGCGAGATAATCATATCATAGGTACTAAATGGGTTTTTAGAAATAAGCTTGATGAAAACGGAGTGATAACTAGGAACAAGGCACGTTTAGTAGCACAAGGGTATAATCAAGAGGAGGGCATAGACTATGAGGAAACTTATGCTCCCGTTACTCGCCTTGAAGCTATACGTCTTTTGCTTGCCTATGCGTGTTCTAATAATTTTAAGCTTTACCAAATGGACGTAAAGAGTGCTTTCCTAAATGGTGTCATAAATGAAGAGGTATATGTCTCACAACCTCCTGGTTTTGAGAATGCTGAAAATCCAGATTATGTTTACAAATTAAAACAAGCTTTGTATGGTCTTAAACAAGCCCCTCGGGTTTGGTATGAAAGGCTTAGCAAATTTCTAATTGATAATGGATATTCAAGAGGTAAAGTGGATAATACTCTCTTTATTAAACATAAGGGAAAGCACATCCTTTTAGTTCAAGTTTGTGTAGATGATATAATTTTTGGTTCTACTAACATACACTTGGTCGAAGAATTTTCTAAGGTTATGCAGGGTGAATTTGAGATGAGTCTCATGGGGGAGCTGAACTACTTCCTAGGACTGCAGATAAAGCAACTTGATGAGGGTACAGCAGTATGTCAAACAAAATACTGCAGAGAACTACTCAAGCACTTTGGAATGAATGACTCAAAATCAATTGACACCCCTATGCCTACCAACGGAAATCTGGATAAGGATGAGCATGGTAAGTGTGTAGATGTCAAAAAGTTCAGAGGTATGATTGGATCTCTTCTGTACCTTTCTGCTTCTAGACCTGACATCATGTTTAGTGTTTGTATGTGTGCACGATATCAATCAAATCCTAAGGAATCACACATAAAAGCTGTTAAGTGCATATTTAGATATTTTCATGGAACACCTAAATATGGGCTGTGGTATTCCAAAGGAAGTGATTGTAGTTTAGTAGGTTACTCCGATTCTGATTTTGCTGGCTGCAAATCAGATAGGAAAAGCACAAGTGGTACATGTCACCTGTTTTCAAATTCCTTAGTAAGTTGGCATAGCAAAAAGCAGGTATCTGTGGCTTTGTCAACTGCAGAGGCTGAATACGTTGCAGCCGGTAGTTGTTGCGCTTAGATTTTGTGGCTAAAGCAACAACTACAAGACTTTAACATTCAACTCAAACGTATTCCAATAAAATGTGACAACACTAGTGCCATAAACCTTACTAAAAACCCTGTTTTACACTCACGCACTAAACACATAGAGATTAGACATCACTTTCTTCGCGACCATGTTGAAAAAGAAGACGTTGTATTTGAGCATGTTGACTCCAAAAATCAGCTTGCTGATATATTCACTAAACCTTTGGCAACGGAACCGTTCTTCAACATTCGTCGTGAATTAGGGATCTTAGATCTTTCTCAATTGATGTCTTAAGCATGTTTCTTCTTATTTATATTATGCCTCACCATGTTTGATGAGATTTGTTTTAGAATACACTTATTCCTCACAAGGTTACATCAACAGAGGTAATATCATTCCTCTCTATATCTCATTTAGAACTATATGATTGTGTATGTTAGAACAAAAATTTATTTGTAAATGTCTTTGCTTATATTGTTTAAACATTAAAACTCTGATCTGTGAATCATACTTGGGCATAATTGTCATGACATACTTCATAATGCATGTCCATACTGCACCAAAATTCATTAAAATCTGGTTTGACATCAGTATGTGTCGATACAAACATGTATGCATCGACACATACTGACTGCCATTTGAATTAAATGCATCTTTCCATTTCACTGCATTTCATCTCATACTGCTCAAGTTTTAATTGAATTGTTACACAATATATGCTTTAGCTTCTGTAATTCTTAAACTCGTTCTACTTCTTAAATGCTTTTCACTTTCTGTTTACCTCTATTTGTTATTGCCCTTATTTGTCATTCTTTGTGTGTGATTCTTTACTTTGAAGCTTCCTTCTTTGTGATTGATAGCTTTTTATCAATATTTTTGCCATGTCCTGCTGCAACATGTTGCCTTGTTAAACCTGACTCTTCCTCTTTTTGATGTTGACAAAGGGGGAGAAATGCAGATATGCACAAACTCAGGGGGAGTATCACACATCTAGCCAAAAATTTGCCATCATCAAAAAGGGGGAGTTTGTGAGCAAATTCTTTACTTTGAATAAATTTTGAGTGATAGCAAATTGTGTGATCATCATCCAAATATTGGTTGTGCATTATCCTACATGATTCATTTGTATTTTTATTCAATTCTAATGTTGCATGACCGTACATAAAGACCCACATTGATACATCTCTTAAAAGAACTCATAAAATCTATTTTGTGTCAGTACGTATCAACACATAATCCTATGCATCGATACATACAGCATGTTGTAAACCACAAAATTGTTTTGTTCAGTATGTATCGATCCATACGAGTCATCTATCGATACATGGACAGGCAAAATGCTCTATGGATCGATCCATACGAGCCTTGTATCGATCCATGTTAGTTGAAATGCCCTATGTGCCAATACATACGACTTATGCATCGATTCATGTTGGTTGAAAAATCCTATGTATCAATACATACGAATTATGCATCGATTCATGTTAGTTGAAATATCCTATGTATCAATACATACGAATTATGCATCGATTCATGCTTACTTAAATTCCCTAAAAACTCATTAACCTTACAGTATGTATCGATACATAAACTCATGTATCAATACATAAGTTTGTTTTATGTTCTAACAACTTCTGTTTTGCATATATAAGAAATGTTGTGACAGCAGTGAAAACTAACGAATTCTGAGAGGGAAAAACAGTTGAACACAAGATCAAAGAAGTGTAGCAGCAATTGTTTTAGAGCAATTAGAAACCTGAAAGAGACTTCATCTTTTTCATCTTCTCAATCTCTTTTCTTCAAGAACATCAACACATAATCATTCTTGTTCTTTGGATTAAAGGATCAACGAGATAACGTTCAGTGGTACGATCAAGGATCTAGCTGAGGTTTTCAGTGGAACGATCGAGGATCTAGCTGAGTTGAAGATTGAAGGGGGTTTCGAGGAAAAACCGACTGGTTTGTCCTTCAAGAACTGGAGTGTTCTTGCGGGTTTGTTAGTCACGTTTGCAGAACAGATTCAGCCGCAGCGTTGCGTTTGGAAATCGGGGGATTTTGCAAATAGGTCGTGGAACCGGTGAATTGTTTGCAATTTCTTGCAGGAAATTCTTGATCGAGCTCAGATCAAGTGGAGGTTTCATACAAGAAGAAGTTCTTGAATGTTAGAATTTTGTCTGTGTATTAAAACCTTGTATCAACGGATTCGGCATTATTGATAATTACAGTTCTCAATTTCATTTGAAATTGAGAGGGAGACGTACCCACACGCGAGGACGACGTGGGGAACTTCCTTACCAAATCTCTGCGTATCGTATTCTTTCCTTACTTCTCTTTACGTTTTCATAAGTTTTGCAATATCAGTTTGTGTGTTGTGGTTGTACCTTTTGCGATACAATAGTGGCAAGAAAACTTTCAAACTAAAGTCCACCATTGTTCATCATTAAGCACATACACACCAACTGTTTGACAAAATTGTTAGCTAGGTTTTATTCATTGGAAATAGACTTTAATGATAAGTGCATTCAATTAGCTAAGATTCTAGTGTTAATATTTTCTGTCATTCTTATCTAAATCCAGCATTAAACTCGCGTGTCCGGCTTTCTAGCAGCGGTTCAGAATAGACGGAAGTCGATTCGGGACTGAATTTTTCCGCCAAGTTTAAAAACTCTGATAAAATTTTAAATCAGTTTATTTTCAATGAGGTGATCTATTCACCCCCCCTCTCGATCACTAGCCACACCGTCTAACAATAAGATTCATGTTCCTCCGACACTTTTGGATGTTATCTCTTCCTCGTGGCCCTTCTCCATGTGGGGAATTGATATGATTTGGATGATTGATCCCAAAGCTTCGAATGGACATCGTTTCATTTTAGTGGCAATTGACTACTTCACAAAATGGGTTGAAGCGGCATCGTATGCAAATGTAACCAAGCAAGTCGTTGTAAGGTTTATCAAGAATCAGATCATATGCCGTTATGGTGTGCCAAGTAAGATCATTACTGATAATGGATCAAACTTGAATAATAATATGGTGGAAGCTCTTTGCAAAGACTTCAAGATTGCATATCATAATTCTTCTCCTTATAGACCCAAGATGAATGTGGCTGTTGAAGCTGCGAATGAGAACATCAAGAAGATTATCTAGAAGATGGTTGTCACATATAAGGATTGGCATGAGATGCTCCCATTTACTTTGCATGGGTATCGTACATCTGTCTGCACTTCAACAGGGGCGACCCCTTTCTATCTTGCGTATGGTATGGAAGCAGTGCTCCCCGTAGAGGTTGAGATTCCTTCATTGCGTGTATTCATGGAAGCCAAGTTGACTAAAGCTGAATGGTGTCAGACTAGGTTTGACCAGTTGAATTTAATTGAAGAGAAGAGATTGACTGCCATGTGTCATGGTCAGTTATATCAGTAGAGAATGAAGAAAACTTTTGATAAGAAGGTCAAACCTCGTGTATTCGAAGAAGGTGACCTTGTGATCAAGAAGATTTTATAGTTCAAGCCAGATTCCAGAGGAAAATGGACTCCTAATTATGAAGGCACATATGTTGTTAAGAGAGCCTTTTCAGGTGGTGCATTGATTCTTACAACTATGGATGGTGAAAAGTTCACTCGTCCTGTGAACGCAGATGCAGTCAAGAAATACTTCGCCTAAAAAAAATAATAAATAAAAGAACAACTCGCTAAGTTGAAAACCCGAATAAGCGGCTTAAGCAAAAATGAGCATCTCGGTGGATTGAAAATCCGAAAGGGCGATCCAGGCAAAAATTAGAGACATAAAACAGAAAGAATTTCCCGATAAGTTAAGTACCCCACCTTGGGGAAACTTATGCAAAAATTAGGGATTATGGTAAGTAACTGCATTCTGCTGATCTTCAGTGTTTTGAAGACTTGTTTTAGCACAAGGATTGACATCAGTTCATCATCCCAGCAGCGGTCAAGAGCACAGTGGATATCAAGATTTGGTAGAGGGATTTAGGATCGTTTGTATTCAATGTAACCCTTTTCCATGTAAATTACCATTTTCGACTTTGTAAAATCTATGGAGTCTTGTCATTTACAGACTACCATCCCATTAAATAAAGTTGAGCTTTTGTTGAGCAGTCATAGTTTCCTCCTGGTTCTTGAGCAACTTTGGTTGTTTATTTTCTCTGTAGGGTTGTCCCCATTTTTATGGTGTTGACCTAAAATTCCCCACATGTTGGATGTTCTATCCTCAGCAGATCTCCTCCATCCTCAGCTAGGGTTGAGCCCTTGGGATGTTAATCTCTCTGTTCTCCGGTTGTTGTCTCCATTTTGTGTGGATTGACCAAGGATTGTTCTGGTGGTTCAATTCCTTTGCGACACCTCTGTATCCTTTGCGATCGTTTTGTCAGCATAATCATCATATATACATATACATATACATATCCTGCATCTTCATATTTGATTTGTTTGAGATTCTCATTCTCTGTTATGGCGGTACTTTATCCCCATACCAAATCTGATATTTGTCCTCTTTCAATTATAGAGTGTCAGCCCCTTAAGCAGAAAGACTTTAACCTTTCTCTGTTTCCCTACTGAGTTTGTTTCCTCGTGGATGGTTGTTATTTCGGTTTCCTCTCCAGCAAATTTTCTGGATGGAATTACTCTCCTTGAGTTATGTCCTCATTGGGTTGAGTCTTGATTGACTTTTTTCTTTCTAGCTCTTACCTAGATAGATATTTTGGTCCCTTAAGAGTCTATTACCCAGTAACTGGTAATATTCTTCTTAGTTTGCAGTTTGTTACTTCTTGCCCAAATACCCGGCAAAAGTACCCATTTTCTCCTCAGTGGAGTCCCCAGGAAATATATCCTTGATATGTTCACCTTAACCGGTGACAAATATCTTTTCTTCCCCCGCAGGAGTCTATCCTTGATATGTTCACTTTAACCAGTGACGGATATTCTCACTTTTGGTATTCTACCCAGTAAAAAAGGTAATTGTAATCCCTATTTTGTTCCTCAGAGAGTTAATCCTTGATATGTTCATCTTAGCCGATGACGGGTTTCCTTCTCTTGTTGGTTTTCTACCCAGTAATCGGTAGTTGTAAATCCTACTTTGTCCCCTCGCAGAGTTAATCCTTGATATGTTCATCCTAACTGGTGACGGATTTTCTCTCCGATGGTTTTCTATCCAGTTTTTGATAGATGTAATTCCTCCCTTTTTGTTCAGTTGGTATATCCTTGATATGTTCATCCTAACCGATGACAGGTATCCTCCTTGACGTTTCCAAGCAAGTTTATCCTTGATATGTTCATCCTGATCGATGACGGGTTTTCTTCCCTGTTGAGTTTATCCTTGATGTATTCATCCTAACCGATGACGGATACTCTCACCCTTGGTCTTCTACCCAGTAACTGGTAGTTGTAAATCCTATTTTCCGCAGTTTCCCCCAGCAAGTTTATTCTTACCTAGTAACCGGTAATGAATAGTCTCTCTTGGCATTTCCTCAGCGAGTCATCCTTGATATGTTCATCTTAACCGATGACGGATGTTCTCTCTGTCAGATCTTTATTATCTCCTTACCTAGTAAAAGGTAGTAGATAATGGATTTTTGCTCCTCCTATGTTGAAATTTTATTTCTCCCCAGTAGAGTTGAGTGTGCATTTCCTTAGTGAAATCGTTGTTCCCCTACATGATTCGAGTACCTCAATTTTATCCTGACTTATTCGTATCCCCTGCAAATGTTTGTTTCCCCGACTGAGTCTTTCCATTTTTTATGGATTTCCTCGAGTTCCCCAATAGTTAAGTCGTAGCCTGGCCTACGCATAAGCCCTTTTTATCCCCTCAGAGTCTCTATCGCCCCAGCGAACTTTCCTTATGGAACGCATTGTGCTCCTGCGGAATTTCGGTCTCTCTGATTTCTTTTTACTTTGTGGCAATATTTTCCACACAAAGAATTTACTTTTGCATTCATATCATATGCATTGTGAGGTCTCTTAGGGACCAAAATTTGTTTCTATATGTTGTTATTTAAGCCCATTCTACTGAGTCGACATGAAGATTTTAACCTTCGCCTCCTCAGTTAGAATGTCCTTAAATAGGGGCAGCTGTAAGACCCCAATTTTGACCCTAAGATCCCTCATGTAATTCCATCATAAGCATTAGCATTGGGATCATACCTTGGCATCTTCCTTCCCCCTTTTCATTGGGTTTGTCTTGGGAGAGATCACCAAGCACTTTGTGATTATATCATACTTGTATTTTATCATTTCACTAACCAAAATACCAAAAATATGTCTTTGTATTTGTCTAACTCTTTTGTAGGTAGGGCATGATCTTATTGATTCATCAAGATTACATCTAGGGTTTGACACCCTCATGAACAAAGAGCAACCAAGAATTGATTCAATAATGGTTATTAACATCATATATAAGTCCCAATGTTCTTTACATATTATATTGATCAAGTTTTCTTCAAGAGTTTGAGGGTGATTTGCCTTGGAAACCCTAGTTTGACTGGGTATCTTAAGTAACTTCTCCAACAAGCTATCTCACCAATTGATCAAAATTCTAGAGGGACACTTCAAAATTCATCATATTATGCATATATGATCTACAATGAGCCAAGAAAGGTAAGAGAATTAGATATTAGCAAGTTGGTTGATGGTGGTTGGACAAATGGATTCATCTAATCAAAACTGGGTCTCCCTAGAACCTATCTCCTACAATTTTCACCATATGAAAATAATGCCAAGATCAAACTTACTCTAAATTACATTCTAAACACCTTTCATGTTGAGACCTAGAGCTAGTTTTGCTTGGAATATCATTTTCTATATTGAAACATTATAGGTCATTTTGTCTAAACCCTAATTTGAAAGTCAACTTCCCAAGGCCATAACTTGCTCATTTTTTATGAGATGAAATATTTCCAAGTTTCAAAATCAAATTCAACGTGTCTACTTCAACTTTGATGTTTGGAGTGGGAGCTAATTAAACTTTTTTGAGCATGTGATATGAGGTTACATTATAGGTCACTTTTGACCTATAACATTGATTAAGTGATTTTTCCAAACTTCAAAAATGCATAACTCTATCATTTAAAATCCAAATGACATGAAATTGGTGAACATTTTGAAGTTCTTTGAGAGAGCTACAACTTTGATGAAGACACTTTTCTCATTTGAAGCGCATATAAAAAGTTAAGCAAGGTGGAATATTGAGACATATGGCTTGACACTTAGAAAAAATTTGATATGTCAAAAATTTCCAAACTTCCACCTCAAATTTCTCCAAGTCCCAAGCTCCAAATAAAAAAAATATTGAACATGAAAGTTGTTTCTCTTAATCTCATCTTTCCAAAGAGCCTAAATTCATTCATTTTGGACAAGAAATGCATAGGTTGCGCATGGCTTAAATAAGGTGACATCACTTGGCAAGGATCAAACTTCAAACATCAATGCTCACTTGCCTTGCAATCCAAGCTTTCTTCAGACCATCTGATGTTCATTTGTGGACCTCAGGCAATCATTTCATGGGCCTGTGCGCGCCCATGCATCATTGCATCACCATTTGCCAAAATTGGAAAGTAATTGGAAGTGTGCAATTATCAACTATTTCAGCTATAAATAGAGCTTCAATTGCTCAGAAATTCACACACATTGGCGCCAACTTTGATCCCCTATTTCAAACCCTCACTTTGCAAAGGATAAGCCTGAAAAATTCTCTTGAATTTGAGCTTGAATCTCCACTGTTTTGGAATTCAATTCTCAAGGAATCCATAGCTTTTTAACCATTTAATCCTTATCCTGCAAGCAAGTGGAGTAAGACCAAGCACAAGAAAGATCAAGATCCATTGAATCCAGACCTACATTAAAGGTATTTTCCAGAAATTTTCAACTCTTCGATTCTCTCAAATTCTTGCTCAATTCCATTGATTCTTTGGTTGTCTGAAGTCCTACCAATGTAGGCAAGAAGATTGAGTTTTTTTGAGGACAAATCGAAGCAACTCAGTTCATGTACCTCAAAGTTCAACTCCATGTATCTCTCAATATACTTGGAGTTGGAGTGAATGGAGCTCAAATTCGAGCTCAGTGCCATTTTTTCTTTAAGATCATGTCCTTGTTTTTCATTTTGGTGATGGTTCATGGTGGACCAGTCCGGTGAGGTCCACCGGAGAAGATGACCGGAGCTCTGGCTCCGGCGATGAGTTGGCAAAGCTCTGAACCACATGATCCGTTCCTTTTGTTTTAATCTTGATTGTTGGTTTTAATTACCACCTGTGCAACGTTGTTGACTCAAGTCCATGTGGAACGCGCGCTAGGGACCATCTGATCTGCCACCTCAATTAATGAGGGAGATCAGATGGTCCACATATTTTTGATTTTCTGAATTTTTATTTTAATTGCATTATTTTCAATAATTCATATTAAATTCAATATTGATCCAAAAAATATGGGACTTTCACCAAAAAATTAAATATTTTTCTCTTTCATATTCTGAAATAAAATTATTTTTTGGATCATTATTAATATATTTCATGAATTATTGATTTTGCATTTGTTTTTAATTGTTTAAAAATATTTTTAAATGTCCAAAAATTATGAAATTTTTTCTCCAAGGTCCTTTGACCTTGTTTGACCTATGATAAATCTCATGCCCATTTCTTTGGTGTTTTGATGAGATTTTAGAAATTGGACAAACCATATTTGATTTAAATGCACTATTTTATTATTTTTAATTGAATAAATGACAATTGTTTTTGTTGACCACTTGTATTGACTTGTTTGAGTTTGCTTATTGTTGTTGGGTCTTGGTCAAGGTTGAATTTTAATATCATTGGATTTAGGGGATTGATGGAATGTACATTCCATCTCTCGAAATGAATGAATGGTATTAATTTGGTAAAAATACTCCTTTGACCAATTTGTGATTTCATTCATCCCCTTCCACCTTCATCTCATTCCTCTTCTTCATTCATTCACTCCATTTGGCCTATGACATCTCAAAGTCCTAATGCTAGTTGATTGAAAAATCGACATGAGTATGGATGAGATTAGGCCACACCTTTTGCATATTTTGTGTGTGTGGTATGTTTCATGAACATAGTTCATTATACTATGTCTCTAAGATGCATTAACACCAAAATTGTATTGCCCGACCTCAAATAGTTGTGACTTCTACATAAGTCCAATTAGGATTGCTTAACATAGCGCTAAATTTGTGACATAAAAGGCATAAGCATTCTAGTTAGTGAGATTGTAAGTCTCCCCACTTTCATGGTATTGTGTGGAAACTTAGCCTTCTTTCCTTCATTTGGAAGATGTTTTGGTTCAAGGATCCATGCTTGTGATAAGTGGGTTGAGTGTTCTCCAAAGAATGTCTTGAAATGAAAAGCAAAAGCAAAACAAAACAAACTTCTAACCTACTAATTACTAACTTTTAATTTCAAGCTTTTACTTTAATGCAATTTACTTTTAGCACTCTATTTCATTTGTCATTGTCCATATCATTCTAATTGTTTATGCTAATGTAATTTTCACTTTGTCCATTTGGACCATATTGTGTGATATATTTTGTTTATGTATACTTTGCTTGTTTGTGTGGTCTTTGACCATTAATGTACATAATAACAATAAAAACCCTAAAAAACGTTTGTGTGGACTGTTGGCTTGATCTTGGACAAATGGACTTAGAATCTAGGCAACCTCCTTTGCTAATAGACTTCGCCAATGCCAACTTGTTGAAAGAACCAAATGCTTGCAATTTGAACTTCATATGATGCATCTTTGAAGACCTTTAAGTTCATCTGCAATTTGATCATTGTGAAACTGTTATTTTGAACTTATGACTTGTGGAATTTATCTGTTACATGGGTTACCTTGAAGAAGATCATGGAATGGATAAGTTTGGATGTGGCCATCTTTATTTGATGCCTTGCTCTTCAAGATGTTATAATTATGCATTTGTGTGTTGCTTGATTCTAAAAAGTTCAAGGGAATTATGGGTTTCTATTGACATACTTGTCTATTGGATTGCTACCCATTTGGTCAGATCTTTTCAACTCTAAACTTTTAATTTTTGTACATAGGATAGTCTCTTCATCTTCTCCCCATTTCTTTAATTTCAAAATCTCTCCCTCCACTTTTAAAAACCTTCTTTGTGTGAACTACTTTTGTTCTAAACTTTGACCACTTTGGCAAAAAGGTAGAAACTTTGGCCTTATGCCATTACATTTTCAAACTTCTTTTCTTAAATCAAACTTGTAAATAAACTTAACTATACTTGACTTAAACTTTCAAAAAGCCAAAAAGAACTAACTCATTCAAACCATTTTAGGCCTTTGTGACTTTCAAACTTAAATTTTGTTAAAATCAACACACTCATCTTGAAATTGGTATCAAGAACTACGAGGTTTTAATACCTCATTTTTTAGGTTGGTACGTAGGCACAAGTCCGAAGGTCTTGTCAAACACAAAAATATAATTAATGAATTCTCTTATCATCCCCCCATTCTATTTGTTTGTAAACATCACTTTGTACAAAATACATATGCACACAAAAAGGGCTCCCTAGGAGTACCTAGGACACTTTGGGTGCTAACACCTTCCCTCTGTGTAACCAACCCCCTTACCTGTGATCTCTGACTTTTATTAGTTTTTATTTGAAAACTTCTTACTTTTTGGATTTTGTTAGTACTTTTTCCCTTTTCCCTTTGAAACAATAAAATCACGGTGGCGACTCTTGTTATTTAATCTCTAGCTTGTCAATAGCTTGATGATCATGAATTTCCCGCTACACCAATCCAACACTCATCACACATCAATAACATCTTCACTCTTTATCCAAAACGGACATAAATGAAAGTGAAGGGTAAAATTCATCATCATGATGTAATAGGAGCGATGTCGAAGGCACAAAGAAGAAGATTTAAGGAGTAGGTTACCCAAAGCCTTCGTGCCAGAATCATCGTGGTGTCTTGTTCTCATCGTAATGGTTCATTTGAGATTGAAAGAATGGTACGCGCGAAGGAGGAAGCGAGAATTTCAAATTGTGTTGAGCAATTTCTCAGTGACGAACGTTTGGCTATGGCGAAGGGTATTCTCGTGGCATTGAGTCTTGAGATTCAGCATAATTCATGACTCGATCCGGATTTGGGTTGTGAAGGATTTGGGCCTTTTGGCCTAACCAAGCACTTGTGTTCTTGAACTACACCTCCCTCCAATGATATTACCCCTGGCCCAATGCTCATATACATCCTTAATTTTATTAATTTATCTTAATCTCTTTTTTTCCTTATTGATTAATCATGTTGTTGTTATTTCTTAATCGTGCTAAATTTAGGTTTTTTTTAGATTTTTGTTAATTAGGGATTAATATAGTTTGCGGGTAATTAGGTTAAGTCATGGTTAATTAGGAATTATTGTGATTTTAGTTAGATTTAGAATTTAGGCTTAATCAATTTCTTCAATTTGATCTTGATTTTTCAGATTTAATTCAAAATTAGTTTAACCGTGCTTTGATTGGATGTAATTTGCCATTAGAATTTTGGTTAATCCATTTTCGTTTATTTTAATTCAAGATTTGGATTTATATGATTAAGTATAGATTTTACCATGATTAGATCTTAGGTTAATTTCCATTTGATTTGTATATCACATTACGATTGTCATGATCATGTATATTAAAACTCAATGCATGATTTAGATTACTAATTTCTAATTTGATTAGTTTGTTTCCTAATTCATGTTTAGGTAGATTTTAATCCTTAGAATTAATGTTTTAAAATTTTAAAACCCATTAATCACAAACTAACACGTAGCCTAACAATGAATAATAATTACAAAAATAAAACACAAATCCTTTTCCTCTCTCATCCCACGTGAAACACGAAACAGGAGAAAAAAATTCTTCTTCTTCAACTTATGCTCTCTCTCTCTCTCTCTCTCTCTCTCTCTCTCTCTCTCTCTCTCTCTCTCTCTCTCTCTCTCTCTCTCTCTCTCTCTCTCTCTCTCTCTCTCTCTCTCTCTCTCTCTTCTCTCTCTCTCTCTCTCTCTCTCTCTCCTCTCTCTCTCTCTCTCTCTCTCTCTCTCTCTCTCTCTCTCTCTCTCTCTCTCTCTCTCTCTCTCTCTCTCTCTCTCTCTCTCTCTCTCTCTTCTCTCTCTCTCTCTCTCTCTCTCTCTCTCTCTCTCTCTCTCTCTCTCTCCGATTCAATAAAACAAAACTACATGAACGTGTATGAGAGATAAACTAACCTTTTTGAGACAGCGACAAAATGTGTGGTTTTGGTGGAGGTTAAAGGTGATGTGCGGATCCGACACTGTTTTCAGCGAGAGAAAGGTTTACGGTTGTGTTTGCAGAACGTGGAAGAATAAAATGGTGAAATCGCAGGTTATTGGAGTGAAGGATGAGAGGTGTCTACTTGTACGAACGTTATGTTTGATAGTGTATTGTGTGGAGTGAAACTTATGCTGAAGAGAGTTTGTTGTGATGTTTTTTATGGTGTGTTGATGAAGGAAAGAAGATTGATATGAGTATGTTCGTTAGTTGAAAGATAAGGAAAAAATGAAGGATGTTTAAATAGAGGGAGGGGTTGTCGTGAGTTGGGGAGAAAATAGTGGTGTGTTCAAAAAATATCTCTCACAACATTTGAGTCATCTCTTTTTCTACTCAAGTAAACATAACTTGCATCCTTTATCAGTTTAAAAATGTATTGAAGAAAAACTCAGCCACAAATCTTGATTATATGTGCGGGAGCTAAACGAGTTTTTTGAATACACTCAACAATAGTAACTTCCTTGGCATTCACAGCATGAAAAACATCATATTCAGTTTCTTTGAGGTCAGTTGACATATTATAGAAATATCATATCAAGGAGTCAAAACTTGGTTCTTGTATATCATAACGTCAAAATTAAATGATGGTCTGACATCTTATATATCAAATCACAACATCTTGACCATAAAAGTACAAAGTACCTCAGATGGGCTGAAAAGACTACAAGCTTGATCAGTTATATCCAACAAGGATGCTTCCTGCCAAAATAACCACAAAACGAACAATTGGAAACAGAAACACAAAAATAACTAACATCCAAGACACAAGTAAATGATTATGTCTGAACTTAAAAGAAAAACATAGGGAAAATCAGAAGAAGTTGGGAATAAAGAAATGGTGTCACCTCTTTACATAAGAACCAAAGAGATGTTGTAACCTGCCTTGTAAAATTCAGTCCATAACGCCCAACTAATGCAGATGTAATCTCATCCAAGGTAGGTTCCTTAAGTTTATCAACTGCAGGCTCCTGCCTTTTCCTGAAATCCTGCTCTCATAAAAAAAAATATAACCATAAAAAAAAGTCAGGAAAAAAACTAGAGACTACTTTTTTTGTTACAAAACATTCAATACCTTTAAGACTACCGAAGATCACAAAATATACAATTTAGATAAACAGAGATAACATATGTATGAATATTTTAAGTATAGCCTCTTTAAACACAAAATTGCTTTCATATTCAAACATATGAAGGCCTACATTAGACAAATATAGTGATTTCAACTAAATTTGTTAATTTCCGTAGGAACGGTTGTGTGACGAGACAAAACTGTAAGCAGAAAGCACATAACAGAAAAATATAAGCAAATTTATCGCTGAAAGGAACACAAAAACATGACTTTCCTGATTGGCCATAAAAAATGGTCTAAAATATACGCCCAGCAGAAAAAGTGCCACATGCAGCTTGGGTGACTGTATATAACAATAATGTATAGAAGCATAATTGTAAATACATTAAAATGCATGAAATTGGCTAATCTATAATCAGATTACATGTAATGTAATTGTGTCACATAAACATGAAACTTTTGCATTAGAAATCCTACTGAGAAATTAATAATGGCTACAGCATTACCTTGTAGTTTTGACAACATTCATGAAATCTCAACATCGGTGTCACTAGCACGGTTTTCACTTATAACAGAAAAGGCTCTATGCTCCCCAGGTCCAAGAGTTCCATTGCCACTGAAAATACCCATTCCAAATGCGATATCGCTAGCTGATGCTCGGGGAATCTATTTTCCACACATAAGTGAGATGCATAAGTTTTTGAAATATCAATAGGAAAATTCATGTCTTAGACTCTCAGTGTTACAGTGGCACTGCAACTAATCATGATGTATTAGCATTCATTTATTAATTCAAAAGAATGTGTTTCTAACTCTCCCAAAACTATTAGTGACACTAACGTACATTGAGATTACCAGAAACTTCAAAAGAACAAATCTACCTAAAGAAAAAATGAAGATGATTTCACCTGAGTTGCCTTTATAGGATATATGTCTGGATGGTAATTCTCATCAAACAAACTTGGAAACCTATCTCTAACCCTGATTCCAAGAGCATATAATTCTTCCTATCCTCTTCTAATTAACTCACCGCCCTTAAGCTTTCTTTGCCAAGGAGATTTCCATCCATTCAACCAAGTAGGAATTCTATCCGAAGACAAATGTTTCTCTTTTGCATCCTTTATAAGAACTTCCAAATGGGCTGACAAATTGTCCAACTGCTTTATTCTTTTCTTTGTAGGATAACGGGTCCCATGCCTTGCCTGGCAATGTAACATAGAATTATCAATTATCATACTCTTGAACAGACTGCATATAAATATAAAATATACGGAATTCATGTGAAAATTACAAAAGCAAGCGTAAATGTGTGGTAAAAGTGGAACATCATTCATAACTAATGAAATAATTAAACCCTAAACTGGTAAGAAAATTACCACTAGATTTAAATGTATTGGAGTGCATCCTTCAGGAATTTTAGAAGGAATGAAGTTCTTGTCAGTAATGTCTTTCACAACTCCGTACCTAAGCAGAAAATTAACACGCGCAATTTCATCAATCTCAATAAGTTTCAAAAAATTGATCAAGCACACACGCAATCACAAATGCATATAGAAGTCTAGTCAAAATCAGAGGCAACAAAAATGAGGAAGCAGAATAAAGGAAAAATGAAAGATTTTGGTTGATTATGATTAGGGGAATGAAAGAGAAAAACCTGGATACAGTAGAGAGATGTTTGCGAACATCAAAAGCTTCTTCTTCAGCGTTTGAGAAGTGCAAAACTGAAAGGAACGATATTAGTAGAACAAGAATCGCCGTTTTCGCGATTTTCATTTTCCCTACACGCTTGAAATTTGTATCTGCAAAACCGAAAAAAGTAATTATACTCTCATGTAATGGTTCCTCGTTTTCTCACTCAAGTGGAAACCGGCAGAAAAAAAAAAGTTAACTTAACGGGGACATCATTTCGTTAATAACCGATTTTCTTTTCATGGGTCGGGTCGGGTCGAGTCGACCTTCCTATTCTAGGGTAGGATCGAGACCTTCCTATTCTAGGATCGGATATGGATCTAAAATTCAAACCCATATTTAAAAAACCAGATTTGTGTCAAAATAGTTTAAATTGGGTATCTATATTGTGGAGAAATTTTAGAAATAAAATAAATTTTCATATCAAACCAAATAAAAATACTCAATTATTTGATAATGATATTCAATTAGTCTATTTCTTATTTTAAATATGTTTGGTTCACATCTTAAACGTTAATTCTAAATTGATGTTGTTCTAAGTAATATAGAACTTTAATTCAACTCTTATAACAAGTACATTTAGATCTCAACCTTTAAGAATAGTTTTTCTGAAGCACTAGATCCAAATATATTCTCTTTTTATATATAATCTAAATTCAGTCAAAAAGAGTTGTAAAATAACTATGAGTAGTTTTCATTTACTAATGATAATATTTTCTTCTCCATTTTTTAAATAAAAAAGATAAGAAGAATTAGGTGAATACTTTTACTCCTCTAGAAAACAACCCTTTTGTTTTTTCTAGTGTTGTCATTATTAATTAAAATAATGCTTTGATTTGGACACAAAGATGAGGGAAGATATGAATTTAGAAACCCTTCACCTATATATGCTGTATATATTACATGAAACCAGTACTTTCTTACATGTGAACCAACTAGAAGGAGCTGATCCAACTTAAAACACTAAACCTCAATAGTCAATTAATTTGACTATTTCCTATATTATGATTGGATGATTGTACTATTTCCTATATTATGACAGGAAAAAATCTTCGGGTGAAAAATAAAGACAAAAGAAAATGAAACAATATGTTGCATATCCATTTCAATCAATGAAGTAAATTTGAAGAACTCAAGATGATTTCTTGGTCTTGATTCATTTCATGATATATTTACAAAGTTATTTTAGGGGAGTTTACTTATAAATAACTAAATATGTTTTACAGTATAATAAATAAAATTAAGAGAAAAAACAAACTAACCAAACATAATTTATTATTCTTGACCGTTCGTCAAAAGATAGAAATTCCAGCAGCAACTATTACACGAAAAGACATATACAACATATAAGACCTCACCCCAACCACATGATTCCACCTTTAGCATATTTTCGTCATTACATTTAATCGGAAGATAACTCTCATATGAGGTGCCGAATATCACATATATGTTTTAACAACTCACACTATATAAAATTCAACACGTATCACATCAAGTATTCTCTCATTCATACTACTTTCTCATTCACTCATTAACTTGTATGTTTGAGTCTTACTTTCACTCTACTGTACTAGAAGCTCACTCTATCGCATAAAAACTTTATTCCACTTGATCTTCAACTATTTTTTGTTTCAGTTTAAAACACTAATTAAAAAAAATACATTCATTTGATATCCTAAAATTCGTCAAGGCACTAATTTATTATATAATATTATTAATGGATAATCAAATAAAAGACTTAAACACTAAAAGGTCAACTAAACAATAATGAAAAGTCCAACTAATAATTTTAATTCTAAATCAAATACAACGGTCTAAAATAACTTATTTAATAAATACTTTATTTTACAAGGTTAGTCCTTCAATACCGAAATTAGCTATAATAAATCTAAAAAAGGGTAAAGTGATGTATGAAAAATATGTGTATCTTTGTATAGTGATATAATTGTAAGATACCCCAAATAGGATGACATATGTTATATGTTGGATATCCGCTCTATGAGGTGGTGTCCATGGCACAGAGGCTTGCCCAAGGAGAGATGTAACATCCTAAAAATAATTAAAATAATATTAATATTATTATTTCAATTTTATTATATTTTTATGATTTTATTATCTTTATTATTATTTTTATTATTATTATTATTATTATTGTTATCAACTAAAAATAAAAATAAAAATATATGTTTATTATTTTATTATTATTATTATTATTATTATTATTATTATTATTATTAATAAGCTAACTAAATTTATTTTAATAAAGTAAACTAAATTTTAATGGGAATAATGGGAAAAGAAGTCGAAGAGGAAAGGGGATAGTGGGAAGTGAAAATGAGAATGAAAATATGATTCTTAAGGTCAAAAAGAGTGAAATGTGAAGAGAGAAAATAGATAGATAGATAAATAGATAGATAAAGAGAAAGAGAGAGAAGAAAATACATACTATGTTCTAGAATATGAAGCATAATATTCTTTAGATATTTGTTCTCTTTTTTATTTAAAAATTATATTTTTATTGTTTTTTAATTTTGGTTTTTCATTGTTTTAGCTCTTTCGCTATGAGCCATCTTATCAAATAAAATTTAAAAAGAAAACTTTGAATTTAAAGAGACAAAAAGAAAAACAATGGTTGTAAGTTTTTTATTTTTAATATTTAACGTTATAATTTTTTATTGCTTTATTGTTTTTGATACATTGATTTTATTAGTTTATTTCACAATATTATATTCTAAGTATTAGGGATTGTTACCTTTTAAAATTTAAAATTATTTTTCATAAATTTAAAAATATACTTTCATACGCATCCTATTCCGTTTTTTTTTTCTAAAATATAATGTTATTTTGTTCCGTTCTTCTTTTCCTAATTACAATAGTAGTCCCAATTTTCCTGAATTAAGTGACAAGAGAGATTGTGAGCTAAATACAAATTCAGTAGCACACGTAAAATAAACACTTCAATTTAGCCGTTTCAAAAGCAATGGCTTTACATGATTTCTCAAATGATATCATCATTCATCTAAAACTGCTACACAATCATTCAACAAACAAACAAAAGTTGGATCATTACAAGAAATCAGAAGATCGCCACTTTAATTAATATCCACTATACCAAAAGAGAAAAAAAAAACTGAAATGGCAAAAGTGTGAAACATGAAACATTAACCTACATCACATGTGTAAAGTGCTGAGATTAAGACTCTCGCGGAGAAAATGAAACTAATATCTAGAACTCTTCATTCCATCTCCAAAACTCTCCGGGGTTACAAGCTACAGAACAGGGTGGCTTGAACACCAAACTTAAGATACCAAAGGCATTTTTGCATAGGCATTCAAATCGATGTACTCTGCTAGAAGGAAATCGTGCTTTGCCTGAAATTTGTTTAGTGGTACTGCCAAAAAAGGACTTGAGAATTGATCTCAGACTCCTTTCCAGAAAACAAACTAAAATTCATCTTTGGGGTACTTGTCACCTTTCCCTAGTTGAAAAAACCACTGAAGTATTTGGAATATCTTGCTGCCCGAGGGCTTCTGCTCTAGCTTTGCATTACAGACTGTATCGTAGTCATGCTTCCGATGAGGAGCAACTATTTTTTCCTGTGATGAAAAATCGGTAATAAAATTAGTGGTAGATTAAAAAAATGTTACCAAATTAATCTTGCACACTGATCATTTTGTGTAATAGAGTGGGATCATAGTGTCACCTTGAATACTTCAAATGGACAGAAATCAGAACCATTACAACCCTGTAGCCACAATAGCACCACAAAATTGTGTTATTGATGCACAACGACATAATACAGGTTTAAACAATCAAGAGTAAAACTCAACAACCTCTGAACCACATTCATAGACTTCATAAGAAACCAAAAGCTTACCGGCATTGGAATGGGGTGTTCATTGTGCAGCACTTGCACAAAGTGCTTGCTTCTAGCTTTGTCTGGCGCAGGACATCTATACAGGACCAGCATGTTGTTACCAGCAAAAGGAGCCACAATGCTACCCCTCCATTTTCTTTTCTGTGGAGGCTTTAGAGGAAATGCCAAAGGTATCTCCTTCTGGATTGTGTCAAACTCTGTTGAAAGAGAATAATTATAATCATAAACATACTCTACCACTACTTTGCAATGAAACCAAAATAGAAATTGATAAAAATTTATTCACGAATATACTATAAAAGCCTTACCAGACCCTTCAAGAAATAAACCAAGCAGACATGAGAATGGGACTACAGTTTCAGCATGTGCAAACCGAAGTCTTGCTTTTTCAAAGCTGCCAGGCACATGTTTTTCTACAGAAGCAATAAAGAAAGTTGAAATGAGAGAATGGTTCACAATGCCCCTTATTCAAGATACAGCCTCCAAAAGGAAAAACAATCAATAGTGAAGTAATACTAACTCTACTTACTAATTCTGAATTAACTAGGATTTCAACCCATAACATTGACAAAATGTTACATACCAATAGTGACAAAGGATAAATGGTTCAGCAAAACAAATGATTAACATATGGAGCTAAACCAGCAAGGGAAGGCAGGAAAGTAAATTCTATCAGTCGGTGTGAGAAGAGTGCCCAGGGACTCAATTCTTAAAAAAAATGTGTAAAACCTTCTTGGATTCCTCTCCCCCTCCTCTCTTCCTCTTCTCCTTCTACATCCTCTCTGAACCAGGATTCTCCTTTACCTCTCTTTATTCTTCTCAGAATTTGGTTGGACCTAACTCATCCCTACAAAACCGGCTCGTAAGGTGAGGATTGTCCCCCCTTATAAACACAACACTGACCATATCTCTAAATAATGTGGGACTAAATTCACCCCTTCAAATCCAACACAATGAAGATGTTGGAGGCTGCAATTAAGGCAAGACAAATGCCGCAATTAAGGCGACTAGGGGCAGACCACAATGAAGGCAGAAATTCCAACACACCCTCACGCTTGGGCCTCAATGAGCCCGAAGCGTGGACGATGTGAAAAGCCCAACAACGGATCTAGGATAGGCTCTAATACCATCTCGCATGTTTCCTCTTCAAGACCATCATCGTAATCAACCTCATCCATAGCTTGCTGTTTACTCTTTTAACCAAGATCATCAGCATCCTCTGTAGCATCCTCTGTGTCATCAGTATCACCATCACCGTCATCGTCAGTTTGACCATTTTTGTTAGATTCTGAATCATTGCTATGATCATTTTCTAGACCACTTTTGCCTTGGAAATATTTTAATGTAACTTTCAATCGCATCCTCCAATTCCCTCACAAAGCTAACTCTTAGAGTTTCCTCCCGGTCTTCAAGTGTAATATCAGTGTATTTTGGATAGTGTTTAGGTTTATGCAGTTTCATCGTAAGCTTATATATATTGCAAATGTGTTGGTCTTTTATGGCATTGGGTACAACAGAAACTTTCATATTTTAAGTTATGTCCTTTGAAGCACGGACACCTCTACGAGTAGGCGTGTCACAGTGTCCGACACTTGTATGGCACCCGTACGACACATGTCGAAAAAGTCAAAGAAGTGTCAGAAAGTCAGACAAGTGTCCACTAAAAAATGAGTTTTTTCTTTGTTTCAACACTCTTTAAATCAATGGTTGACACTCGTATGACACTCATAACACATGTCACACAATTCAGACAAATGTTTCAAACAAAAATTTGTTTTTTTCTTTGCTTCAACACACGTTTATACATATTTTGGACAAATCTCATACAAATTTAAATTTGTTAAACGCGCATTTAAGCAATGTTATCAATAAAGAATTAAAAATTTTAATTTTAATTAGAATATTTTCAACTTTTTTATCATAGATGGCTAAATAAATCTGAAATACTCTCTTATATATAGCGGTGTCAGTGTCCTATGTTTGGACATTAACGGTGTCGGAGTGTCCGTGTCGTGTCCCGGTGTCCGTGTCGGAGTCCGTGCTTCATAGGTTATGTCAGCTATAGTTATCTTTTTCATTTTGTCTGCAAGGCAGATAGCATTTTCCATAATTTATTGGATCTCAGGGGGCATGACGTAAAGGGAGACTTGATGCTATCTAAGGCTGCCACCACAATTTCGTGCAAACGAGGAATTCCAAGAATCACATTCATTTCACCTCGACTAGCAAGATAGAAAGTATTCAAAGTCATTTGTGTTGCTGGTTCTTCCAGACTGAGAAGCTAACACACCAACTGGTTCACCTGGTTGAGCAAGACTTGAGATGTACTTGTGCTCCATCAATTGTAGAAAATCTTCATGTTTCAATGAACTGAAATTTCTCTGTTTTGAAGAGAAATCACGAATGAAGTTTTCTGCTTTTCCTTTAAGAGCATCAGGCAACTTGTTAATATAAGGACTGGATCTACCTAGCTGACGGCAACAGTTGCTGTAAACCAATTCTTTGTTCCTTCTCGACCAGCCATACAATGAAAGTAATATTCCTGTGGATGAAGAGCAGTAAGAAACCGATCAATAATTAACCCTCCTGCCCTGGGGGAACAATCCCATGATAGAAAGCATAGTAAGGTCTTGCCAGAAACCATACGTGGGACTCGTTTTCCTTCCAACTCTTGCTGGCCAAGATGAGAAGATATATGCTAGAAGTTGACCATACTTCCCTTAGCTCCAGATGTAGTCATAAGAGAAATCCATTACTGAGCTAGTTCTGGAGTTAAGATTACTTATCATCTTCCTATTTAAGTATGTTAAGGCTGCTTCTCCATTACTGCGTATTTTTTTCTCAACATTCAACCGCGTTGTGATTGGATCAATATTATCACTTTCCATGACTCCAATGAATTCACGATGAACAATGTCACAATGTCACCAAGTTGATTTATTCTTTCACTATCCTTTCCTTCTGTTATCAGAAGATCATCAACCCCACATGTGAACCCGTGCATCTGTAAAAAGTTGGTGAATAGCCAACTTAATGCTGACAGAAGAATGCCAGCAGTATTTGAGCCATAAAACTCTTGCACTGTATGCACCATTCCATACTCACCAAATTGAGCCTTGTCAACTACACCACGCACCAAATCACTTTTATATATCAACAATTTATCCTCATTCTTATCCCTTTTTCTTGAGGTATCTTTAGTGTGTTTTTTCCCTCCTCATTTGAGTCTTAAAAAAACTAGATTGAGATTTTCGCATTCTTCTCAACAGTAAATGGTGGGCAACCTTTAGTGCTATAGCATAGCAATGATTGATAACCTGTTTCCCTGTCCACAGTGGCTCTGGCTTGAATATTGGTGGAGGAAACTGAAACATTTCACTCTCGGAGTTTGACATGAATATTTTCTGACCTGGTTTACAAGTGACAAAGCCTGACGCAGTCATGGATACACCAGAACTGTAGAGAAGTTGATTGAACTCGTCACAGCTCAAAAAGGTATTTTTTTTTTTTTGAGAAGATCAGCACTTACAATATGATCCTGAATCAAGGCTCTGATTGGATCACCACTTGTAGGCTTCACATATTGGTTGTTGGCATTTACAAGAATGTAAGCTTCAGCGCCTGAAATTTCTTCATGTGGAAAATTAACATTAATCTCATCACCATCAAAATCGGCATTGTATGTACTGCAGTTTGCATAATGCATGCAAATTGTTTTCTCCCCCTTTAGAACACGGACTGCATGTAGCATTATATTAGGCTTATGAAGTGTTGGCTGTAGATTGACAAGCACTACATCGCCATCCTTCTAGTGACGATGCACAACTTTTCCTTCAAATTCATGGTGACGTATCTCCCCTCTTGACGATTGTAATTTCCTTGATGTAAAAGAACGTAACCTCCTCTCTAGTGGAAGCGTGAGTGTTGATGTTTTATCAGCATAGAGCGTGGCACACAGATGGGTTTCAGGACCATTTAGGATAGCTTCCCTTAACTTGACTACATTCCAAGGAGTAACTCTCAGGATATATTAACCTTAGAGCAAAATATGGGGGAATCCCAATTTCATTGACTGCTAAATAAGGATCTGGTGATATGACAGAGCGGCATGCAAAATTAACCCTCTTTCTCATCATTTTCTGGCGAAAGATGCCTTCCTTCTTTTCCAGCAATTGACATATTCCAGTAATCACGGCTTTTTGGCTTTTGGAAGATCCATCCACCGTCTAAGATTGTTGATATTTGTAAATATAGTATTAAGAATATTTGTATATCGAATAGTCTCACATCGACTATATCATGTAATTAGTTATAATCTCTCTATATATAATAAAGTCTCCGTAGTGTTTTTCAAAACACGGTTTATTCAAATGTATGTCTCGTAGTCTCTTGTATTTCAACATGGTATCTAGAGCCTGCTAAGAGGCAATTCTTTCTTCGCCGTGCTTTATCCGGTTGACCCACTGTCTTCCGGTGAATTCTTTTTTTTTGCAAACCGTGTCATCACTCCGGTTTGCCTCTCACTTTTCAAAATTCTCCGGTAACCTACCAGCAAAAGCGCCTCTTCCGATCCAGCCGCTCCCCACTTTTCATCGGCAGAAACCTCCGCACATGACAGCACCTCCGACGATCGATCCCGACAATTTTCCACCGCTCCACTCTCCATAGGGCAATTGTTTCAGATCCGATACTCATGGCTACTCCTCATAACTTTACGCCAAACTACGATAATTTCCTCAGGTGGTATCAGAATTATCAGAACTTGGATTCTACTGCTTCGATAGCACACACTGGTAACTCATCTGCTTGTCTTTCTCAATCATCTTGGATCCTTGATTCTGGTGCGTCTGATCATGTTACCGATAATAAAAATCTTTTCTCTTCCCTCTCTACATCCGGTTTCTTACCTACTATAACTTCTGCCAATGGTTCTCAAACCCGATCTGAAGGGATCGGTGCTGTTCAAATTCTACCTTCTCTCTCGGTTAATTATGTCCTCTATGTACCTAATTGTCCATTTAATTTACTTTCAGTCAGTCGTTTAACTCGTTCTCTTGATTGTAGTGTCACCTTCACTCAATAATGTTACCCTGCAGGATCGGAGTTCGGGACGGACGATTGGTGTCGGATGTGAGTCTCAAGGCCTTTATTACCTCTCAGTGTCATCTTAGACATGCTCAGCCAAAGATTCTCCACTCACTATCCATGCTCAGTTAGGTCATCCCAGTCTTTCCAAACTACATAATTTGGTGCCAAATTTATCGAAGGTATCTACTTTACATTGTGAGTCGTGTCAGCTAGGGAAACACACTCGTGATCAATTTCCCAATCGAGTCAATAAACGAGGTTCGTCCCCTTTTGCTTTAGTTCACACCGATGTTTGGGGTCCCTCGCGTACTGTCTCTACTCTTGAGTCTAGGTATTTTGTCACCTTTATTGATGATTTTTCACGTTGCACGTGGTTATTTTTAATGAAGAATAAGTCTGAATTATTTTCTATTTTTGAACAATTCTATCAAGAAATAAGAACTCAATTCGCTGTGTCTATCCGTACCTTAAGAAGTGACAATGCTCGTGAATATTTATCCCAACAATTTCAGAATTTTATGTCACGCAATGGTATTCTCCATCAAACATCTTGCCCTCACACACCTCAACAAAACGGGGTAGCCGAACGCAAAAATCGGCATCTTGTAGAAACCACTCGGACCCTACTTCTCCATAGTAATGTTCCACTTCGGTTTTGGGGGGATGCTGTGCTAACGGCATGTTACCTTATAAATCGCATGCCCTCATCTGTCCTTAATAATAAAATCCCTCATTCAATCCTTTTTCCCAATTCCCCACTTCACCCCATTCCTCCTCAAGTCTTCGGGTCCACATGTTTTGTACACAATCTCTCTCCTGGTCTTGATAAACTCTCAGCTCGATCACTAAAGTGTGTCTTTCTTGGTTATCATCGATCCCAAAAAGGTTATTGTTGTTATTCACATACTTTACAACGATATCTAGTATCGGCCGATATTACCTTCTTCGAGTCGGTTCCATATTTCGAGTCCAATCACGTAACTCCATAACCCATTCAAGAAAGTACTCCCACACCTTTTCCGGCAGTTATTAATGTCTCGTCTATCATTATCCCCCATCAGTCTAGGGCTCCTGACCCACCCACTTCTCGACCACTTCAAACATATCAGCGTCGTCACCCAACGCTTGTCGTCCCTGTCCCTGAAGTCATACTGTCCCTGAGGTCATTGAAAACTCTCCTCCGACGCCTCCGTCATCACCAGATCTGATCCTGCAACCTGAGTCCGATCTTCCGATCATCGTCTTTCCCGTCTTCTTTGTCTTCTGTTTCTATTCCTAAAACTCCAGGTGAAGCATTATCTCACCCTGAGTGGAGGCAAGCAATGATTGATGAAATGTGTGCTCTTCAAAGCTATGGTACCTGGGAACTGGTTCCTCTACCCCATGGGAAATCTTTAGTAGGTTGTCGTTGGCTTTATACAGTGAAGGTTGGTCCAGATGGTAAAATTGATCAATTTAAAGCTCGTTTGGTAGCCAAAGGATACACTCAGATTTTTGGATTGGATTATAATGATATCTTCTCGCCTGTAGCCAAGATGACATCTGTTAGACTTCTTCTAGCCATTGCAGCCATTCGACATTGGCCTCTTCATCAACTTGACATCAAAAATGCTTTTTTACATGGTGATCTTGAAGAGGAAGTATATATGGAACAACCACCTGGATTTGTTGCTTAGGGGGAGTCATCGAATATGGTGTGTAGGTTACACAGGTCTCTTTATGGTCTTAAGCAATCTCCGAGAGCTTGGTTCGGCAGATTCAGCACTGTAGTACAACAGTTTGGTATGATCCGTAGTGAAGCTAATCATTCTGTTTTTTATCGTCACTCAGCCCAAGGGTGTATTTATCTTATTGTGTACGTAGATGATATTGTCATAACTGGTAGTGATCAACAGGTATATTCCAGTTAAAGCAACATCTCTCGAATCAATTTCAGACAAAAGATCTTGGTAAACTTCGTTATTTCTTGGGTATTGAGGTAGCTCAATCTAAAGATGGTTTGGTGATTTCTCAACGGAAATATGTTGTGGATATTTTGGAAGAAACAAGTTTGTTGAATGTTAAACCAGCTGATACTCCTATGGATCCAAGTGTCAAACTACTACCCAATCAGGGGGAGCCTTTATCTGACTCAGGAAGGTATAGAAGATTGATTGGAAAGTTGAATTATCTCACAGTCACTCGTCCGGACATTTCTTTTGCAATTAGTGTCGTAAGTCAGTTCTTAAACTCCCCTTGTCAGGAACACATGGATGATGTTATCCGGATTCTGAGATACATCAAATGTGCTCCAAGAAAAGGTCTAGTGTATGAAAATAAAGGACATACTCAGATAGTTGGATACTCCGATGCTGATTGGGCAGGGTCACCCATTGATAGACGATCCACCTCTGGGTATTGTGTACTTGTTGGAGGCAACCTTATATCCTGGAAAAGTAAGAAACAAAACGTAGTTGCAAGATCAAGCGCCGAGGCAGAGTATATGGTCATGGCAATGGCAACATGTGAACTTATTTGGTTAAAACAGTTGCTCAAGGAACTTCAAATTGAAGAAGCAAGACCAATGACACTTATTTGTGATAATCAAGCCGCATTGCACATTACTTCAAATCCAGTCTTCCATGAGAGGACCAAACATATTGAGATAGACTGTCACTTTATCAGAGAGAAAATTGAATCAGGTGACATCGTCACAAACTTTGTCAACTCTAATGATCAATTGGCAGACGTGTTTACAAAATCTCTACGAAGTCCCAAACTAATTATATATGTAACAAGCTTGGTGCGTTTGACTTATATGCTCAAACTTGAGGGGGAGTATTGATATTTGTAAATATAATATTAAGAATATTTGTATATCGAATAATCTCACATCGACTATATCATGTAATTAGTTATAATCTCTATATATAATAAAGTCTCCGTAATGCTTTTCAAAACACACGGTTTATTCAAATGTCTCTTAGTCTCTTGTATTTCAACAAAGATGATTGATGCATCTGACGTGTTTAGATGGGCTTGTCCCAAGGATATGTTGGACTCTAAAACCTTACTCAACATAACAGTTTGAGGATGATCTGCCGAATTATCACCTGCTTTCATTGTGGGGCAAAATTTGATTGGTGCAACGAAAATGTTTTCCAAAAAGAATATCGAGTGACCGACTTTCTTTCCAAAACCTTGATTTTGAAGGTCACTGATATACGAGCACAGCGTAGCTTCACTTTTCCACAAAAGCTCTAGAATTCCCTAAATAGGGAGGGTAGCAAAGACCCAAAAAGTGAAGTTTGCTCAATAAACTTTCTCAGAATTTGGGATGGGTCCAACTCATCCCTACAAAACCGACTTGTAAGGTGAGGATCCCCCCACTTATAAACACAACACATACCATATCTCTTAGCAATGTGGTACTAAATCCACCCCTTCAAAGCTAACACAATGAAGGTGTTAGAGGATGCAATGAGGCAAGCCAAAATGCCACAATTAAGACGACTAGGGGAGGACCGTAATTAAGGCGGAAAGTCCAACACACCCCCTCTCGCTTGGGCTTCAATGAGCCTGAAGCGTGGACGATGCGGGAAGCCCAACAGTGGATCTAGGATAGGCTCTAATACCATCTCAGAATTTGGATTGGGCCTAACTCATCCCTAAAAAACTGACTTGTAAGATGAGGATTGCCCCCACTTATAAACACAACACAGACCATATATCTCTTGGTAATGTGGGACTAAATTCACCCCTTCAGAGTTAACACAATGAAGGTGTTAGGGGCTGCAATGAGGCAAGCCAAAGTGCCGCAGTTAAGGCGACTAGGGGTGGACCGCAATTAAGACGGAAAGTCCAACAAACTTATTAGACAATATTCGACTTTCATTATCCACACTTCCTAAAGATATTTCATCATTAATTGTTTCACTTGTCAAGGATGCATCGCTGCATTTGCTCTAGCTTGAGAAGCTGAGAGAGCTTTCACGTGAAACTTTGGATTAGTAATTTTAGGACTGACGTTTCCACAATTTTGACACTTCCTGTAATCCTTATGTAGAAATGTTCTTAGAACGGACATTGCCTCGGAAAATTGAAGGGATGTCCAATTTTCTACCGGTTGCTCGATTCTACTACATTGGTTTTCATCATCAACATCACCATCGCCTGAATCTAGAGGTCCATCTAATTCAATTTCATCCAAACTTTTGGCCTTGCTAACATTCCCATCCATAATTAACTTCAATTGGGACACAAGCTCTCCCACCTCGTTTCTACTAGGCCTTAAAATGATGGCAAGAGAAACATGTTTTCTTTATAATATTGCCAAGAAATGTGAATATCAAAGGGTTGTAGACAGGTGCAACAAGCTCGATATGACCAAAATGACCTGAGTAGTGATCTTTGGGCAAGACCACAGGTTTTACAAGGAAACCTATCCACAAGAGGACCAAAAGCAGGATCATATAATCCACCAGGTATGGAACACGACCAAGATTATCTACCAGAACGACATCGGTTACTCTAACGCGACATCTCTTAATTATCTTTATCCATCAGAAAGCTAAAGGCCACGCCTCCACAGAATTCGTTGCGCCCTCGGTAGCGAGAGCCATGGTGCTGCGGAGAAAGAGAGTCCAGAAAAGCTTTCGGTGGCTTGGTGAATGAAGAAAAACACAATAGTATAGAGATGATTGTGGTAGGGTTATTGCTTCCCGGTTGGCCTTTTGCAAACAAACTTGAGGTCGTGGGAAGGAGGAGGAGGAGCATGGAGCAGAAAAGAGGCACGGTGCAATTATGAAAATGGTATCAGAGACTCCGAGATCCGTTGGGACACCTGCTATCAGGTTTCCACTACCCACCATTTATATGTACGCACCAAGTTCAATAGTACTGGGTGTGAGGGTGTGTGTTAAAGAATCACACATCGGATGGGATATGACTTGGAAATCTGTTTATAAGTGAGACCAATCTTCATCTTATAAATCGGTTATGTAAGATTGAGTTAGGCCCAATCCAAATTCTAAGAAAATGATATGACATGCAAGAACCTCAATACTAAAAATGCTAAACTACCTTCTTTAGCCATGATAGCTTGCTCCATGGATTGAACAACATCTTCAAGTAATGGCATCCCCATTCTATAATTTATTGATTTACCATAACCCTTCAGAATGTACATTTCTAAGTCATCTGTCCACTCCAGCAATGTAATCTATATACACAAAATTTAACATTTTATAAGCATACATGCAATTGTATTGGAGAAAAACTCAGCCACAAATCTTGATTATATGTGCGGGAGCTAAACGAGTTTTTTGAATACACTCATCAATAGTAACTTCCTTGGCATTCACAGCATGAAAAACGTCATATTCAGTTTCTTTGAGGTCAATTGACATATTATAGAAATATCATATCAAGGAGTCAAAACTTGGTTCTTGGATATCATAAAGTCAAAATTAAATGATGGTCTGACATCTTTTAATTTTTACTATATTTAAATATTTCCAAGCAAATAAAAAGGAAAAAGTCAAAGGTTAGATCAAATATCAAATCACAACATCTTGACCATAAAAGTACAAAGTACCTCAGATGGGCTGAAAAGACTACAAGCTTGATCAGTTATATCCAACAAGGATGCTTCCTGCCAAAATAACCACAAAACGAACAATTGGAAACAGAAAAACAAAAATAACTAACATCCAAGACACAAGTAAATGATTATGTCTGAACTTAAAATAAAAACATAGGGAAAATCAGAAGTTGGGAATAAAGAAATGGTGTCACCTCTTTACATAAGAACCAAAGAGATGCTGTAACCTGCCTTGTAAAATTCAGTCCATAACGCCCAACTAATGCAGATGTAATCTCATCCAAGGTAGGTTCCTTAAGTTTATCAACTGCGGGCTCCTGCCTTTTCCTGAAATCCTGCTCTCATAAAAAAAAAATCATATAACCATAAAAAAAAAGTCAGGAAAAAAACTAGAGACTACTTTTTTTGTTACAAAACATTCAATACCTTTAAGACTACCGAAGATCACAAAATATACAATTTAGATAAACAGAGATAACATATGTATGAATATTTTAAGTATAGCCTCTTTAAACACAAAATTGCTTTCATATTCAACATATGAAGGCCTACATTAGACAAATATAGTGATTTCAACTAAATTTGTTAATCTCCGTAGGAACGGTGTAACGGGACAAAACTGTAAGCAGAAAGCACATAACAGAAAAATATAAGCAAATTTATCGCTGAAAGGAACACAAAAACATGATTTTCCTGATTGGCCATCAAAAATGGTCTAAAATATACGCCCAGCAGAAAAAGTGCCACATGCAGCTTGGGTGACTGTATATAACAATAATGCATAGAAGCATAATTGTAAATACATTAAAATGCATGAAATTGGCTAATCTATAATCAGATTACATGTAATGTAATTGTGTCAGATAAACATGAAACTTTTGCATTAGAAATCCAACTGAGAAATTAATAATTGCTACAGCATTACCTTGTAGTTTTGACAACATTCATGAAATCTCAGCATGGTGTCACTAGCACGGTTTTCACTTATAACAGAAAAGGCTCTGTGCTCCCCAGGTCCAAGAGTTCCATTGCCACTGAAAATACCCATTCCAAATGCGACAGCACTAGCTGATGCTCGGGGAATCTATTTTGCACACATAAGAGAGATGCATAAGTTTTTGAAATATCAAAAGGAAAATTCATGTCTTAGACTCTCAGTGTTGCAGTGGCACTGCAACTAATCATGATGTATTAGCATTCATTTATTAATTCAAAACAATGTGTTCTAACTCTCCCAAAACTATTAGTGACACTAACGTACGTTGAGATTACCAGAAACTTCAAAAGAACAAATCTACCTAAAGATAAAAATGAAGATGAACTCACCTGAGTTGCCTTTATAGAATATATGTCTGGATGGTAATCCTCATCAAACAAACTTGGAAACCTATCTCTAAGTTTTTGAAATATCAAAAGGAAAATTCATGTCTTAGACTCTCAGTGTTACAGTGGCACTGCAACTAATCATGATGTATTAGCATTCATTTATTAATTCAAAACAATGTGTTCTAACTCTCCCAAAACTATTAGTGACACTATCGTACGTTGAGATTACCAGAAACTTCAAAAGAACAAATCTACCTAAAGATAAAAATGAAGATGAACTCACCTGAGTTGCCTTTATAGGATATATGTCTGGATGGTAATCCTCATCAAACAAACTTGGAAACCTATCTCTAACCCTGATTCCAAGAGCATATAATTCTTCCTCTCCTCTTCTAATTAACTCACCGCCCTTAAGCTTTCCTTGCCAAGGAGATTTCCATCCATTCAACCAAGTAGGAATTCTCTCCGAAGACAAATGTTTCTCTTTTGCATCCTTTATAAGAACTTCCAAATGGGCTGACAAATTGTCCAACTGCTTTATTCTTTTCTTTGTAGGAGAACGGGTCCCATGCCTTGCCTGGCAATGTAACATAGCATTATCAATTATCATACTCTTGAACACGCTGCATAGAAATATAAAATATACGGAATTTATGTGAAAATTACAAAAACAAGCGTAAATGTGTGGTAAAAGTAGAACATCATTCATAACTAATGAAATAATTAAACCCTAAACTGGTAAGAAAATTACCACTAGATTTAAATGTATTGGAGTGCATCCTTCAGGAATTTTAGAAGGAATGAAGTTCTTGTCAGTAATGTCTTTCACAACTCCGTACCTAAGCAGAAAATTAACACGCGCAATTTCATCAATCTCAATTAAGTTTCAAAAAATTGATCAAGCACACACGCAATCACAAATGCATATAGAAGTCTTGTCAAAATCAAAGGCAACAAAAATGAGGAAGCAGAATAAAGGAAAAACGAAGGATTTGGTTGATTATGATTAGGGGAATGAAAGAGAAAAACCTGGATACAGTAGAGAGATGTTTGCGAACATCAAAAGCTTCTTCTTCAGCGTTTGAGAAGTGCAAAACTGAAAGGAACGATATTAGTAGAACAAGAATCGCCGTTTTCGCGATTTTCATTTTCCCTACACGCTTGAAATTTGTATCTGCAAAACCGAAAAAGTAATTATACTCTCATGTAATGGTTCCTCGTTTTCTCACTCAAGTGGAAACCGGCAGAAAAAAAAAAGTTAACTTAACGGGGACATCATTTCGTTAATAACCGATTTTCTTTTCATGGGTCGGGTCGGGTCGAGTCGACCTTCCTATTCTAGGGTAGGATCGAGTCCAGTCGACCTTCCTATTCTAGGATCGGATATGGGTCTAAAATTCATACCCATATTTATAAAACCAGATTTGTGTCAAAATAGTTTAAATTGAATATCCATATTGTGGAGAAATTTCAGAAATAAAATAAATTTTCATATCAAACCAAATAAAAATACTCAATTAGTCTATTTCTTATTTTAAATATGTTTGGGTCACATCTTAAACGTTAATTCTAAATTGATGTTGGTCGAGTGGTTGCTGCACTTTGACATCAGGGTAGAAGGCTTTTGGATCAGAGGTTGTGAAGGTGGTGGTGTTGGCGTAGAGGAGGATCATGAACCAAATAAGTAAGGCAGAGAAGGTGAAAATGAATGGATACTTTCTTTCTTTGAGGAGAGATTCAACTAAATTTGACATTCTTGATTTGATTAAAGGACTGAAAATCTTGGGATCTCAGTGAGTTTGTGTTAGTTAGAAAAGGCAGAAGGTTACGGTAATGGGAATTGTTCAAGGTAACACAAATACATTAGATTAAACTATTATGCATGGCTGCCACTATGTTGGAAAATACTCTCATAAGGAGCCATAGCCACCAAAAATATACTCTAATATATTTCATATATTATGTAGATCTTAACTTTTCTGCACTTCTATAATATATTTACTACTACCAATTTCATCCACTTATTCACAATTTATTCAATTGCCGCAAAATATAATTCTTAACTAATTCAATTCAATCTATTTGATTTTGATCCACTAATTATAAAGTTTTTTTTTACATAAATGCTTTATTATTATTATTTTATTTTATTTTATAATCTTTTATATATTATTTTTAAGAGGAAAACATTTATTATTTACAAAGTTGGTCATCTTTAAATATTTTTATAAAATAAAAAGACTTTTTAACAACCATTTTTTTACAAAAACTGGCTATTGTATCATACTCAAGATAAAATAATAATTAAAAATATGATTTATTGATTAATAACAAAAATTTGATTTATTGATTAATATAATCAAATATAATATTTAAATTTTACTTTAGATTAATAAAAAAAACTTTTAGCCAAGTAAAAATATGTTTTAGGCTAATGCATCCCTTCTTCATCTTTATAAATACTTTGAAAATCTAAAATAAAACTTGGTGATAATCTTTAGTAGATTGGTAATAATCTTTTTTCAAGACAATTATCTTTCCAAAAATTGAAGTCATAAGAACTTTAGGTGTTACCTATCTCAATGTAAGATGCGAATTTTAATTATTAAATACATTTTTACATCTTATAAAAGTGTCATTAAATTGATACCTTAATTCCATTTCACATGGCTGTAAGAAAAAACTACATTTCATATAAATCACCCAAACAAATGTATTATACTCGAACGCATGAAAATGTTTTTTTTTTCCTTCTTTCCAAAAGTATAAAATGACGATTTTTTGGACGGTAATACTGAGACAGTAGATAACAGTGAGATTGCTAGAACATTTTCCAAGTTTGATGGCAACCTTTACACATGGAAATGGTATCGATATGACTCGAACCTCAACCGATTTAATAATCACAAGCTTAGTCATAATATACCATGGACAACTCATAGTAAATTAATTTAAAATATGAAAAGTAAACAATTTATCTGTGAAAAATTAAAATCACAAAAATTGCAGGTGTTATTTGAGTGCACTGTGTTCAACTAATATCTCATCATAAATTGCAAGCAACAAGGGAGGGAGTTATGGTGGCGTTTTGAACCACATACACTCCTAAGTTTGGATTGAACTCCCTCTTCGAGAAATTCTGAGTTTGTATAATACAACCACAATCAAAGAGATCAAAAAGAATACTATAGAACAAAATTAGTAAAGCCTTACCATTGTCCACATCAACCGCACCCATTCCAGTATCTTCTTCCTCTTCACTGTCTTCATCGCCACTGACCTCTTTGTTGTCTTGGCGTAGCTTAGCCATATGCTCAGCAAGCAGTTTATCATCGCGTTCACTCACCTAAATCACAATGCAATGTCAATCCTCGTTCCCACCATTCAAAAAATAAAAAAGATAAAGGATATAGAGAGAATGTGACACTCACCGCTTTGTGTTTTTCTATTGATTCAGTGCAGCAGGTAATGGCATTGTTGAGAACCAATGTTCCTTGCTCCTGTCAAGATTGTAACAAGCTATGAATTGCTTAAACAAGGAGAAGTAACATTAAGAAAATTTTACAATACATGTTTAGGAGCGAATTTTTTTAGGACTGTTAAAACAAACTATTTAGAACTGCAGTGAATCAGGAAATGAACCGAACCTATCCTTTAAAAACTGAACTTTTGAAACAGCTCACTAGCCGAACTGGATTTATGTCTGCACATTTCACTAAACTGAAATGCTAATGACTACAGTTAATATCTCCAACTGAATCCGTCTGTGCACTCATTTGCACTTCTCACTATTCATCTAGAACCTATGAATGGATGCTTCACTCTGCTTTCACTTGCTTGCAAAAAATGTGTTCTTGACCCAAACGACTTCATCATTCCCTCGGGTAAGCTTTTTTAATCTATCCCTGATATAAACCTCAACACAGCATTTAATAGTGAGTTATGAAAGCTGGCCATTCAAGGTTGGCCACAACTCAAATAGCATAGCTAGCTAGTGATTGAACTAAGTATGTAGAATACTAGTAGTAAATCGGATTTATTCCCAAAGTGCAGTCCCAATCCCAATGAGTTTCTTCTCAAGAGCATTAATTAGTTGTAGGAAGATCATTAGTTTTCCTTGATACTGTATAACTTGCTGATACAATTACTGCTATGCAAGGTTCTAAATGACAAAATATGAGTTCAGTTGTTTTTTCTTTTTGCAGTGTGTTGGGAACCAAGGTGAGTCTAAAAGCTTAGTTGGAGTCATAGGTGTTAATCTTGTGAACTAGTTTTTGAACTCTTAAGCAAATAGTCCCAAATCTTTTCTATGAACCCAAATGACCCTAGGCTGCAATATCATATCATTATTCAACCTATTTAATTAGGCCTGAGTCTATGTATCCTTACTTTATTTAAAACCCATAAACTTCAACAAGAACATCTAAAACTATATTTTGAATCAAAGAAACAGCTTGGTTCATAGTAGATGTTAAATTCATACACAGAAAAAATTTGGTTGAAACCAGAAGGTTATGTTTTTTAAGCCAGTTGCGCATGGTTTGTTTCAGTTCAGGATAACCGGATAAACCAGAATCGGTTTGATTCACCTTTTTGCAGTCAACAAAAGGTTTAGGTAGTCAACATTACAATGGCTTTTATGGCAATCATAATAGGGAAAAACAACAGCTGACCTAGTTTTACAATGAAAATACCCCCACAATCCAATCCAATAACACAAACATCCCTAGAAAATTCATAGATCTATAAACATAATCTTGATAGCCTCAAAATCCAAATGTGCAGTAAACTCAGTCCAAAAGCAATTATGAAACCGAAGTTTAAATGAACATTGCACCAACCTTGTCAAGAATCTGAGTGGTAAGCACATAAAGTGGGGGAGCAACAAGTTTAATTTTCACAGGACAGTCCTCATTTCCAGCAGCTTCAGCCTTCCGCATTGCCTCCTGCAAAACCAAATAATTATAAAGCATGATAAAACGATAAAAGATAAGCAATAGCCAATAACTCAAATGAAAATAACAACCGCATAACATAAATGATTAAGACCTTAATGTGAATAACTCCATCAAACTGATAACATTTCATTTCAATATCTGCCCTGATTTTCAATGGCTGAGGAGTCATTCGTCTTCTAATGTTCTTCACTAGAGAATCCTTCACTTCTTCAGAAACAGCAGGTACCACCTTGGTCACCTCTTGTCCATCAGGACCAACTTCCTTAATTACCCGCATAAGACTGCTCAAAACTGTATCAGGATCAGTCACAACTATTTTGAACGCCTACATCAAACAAAGTCCATGAGATAAAGTTCTCATTGTATAGACTCATTCAAGACTATATTCCAATATAAGCAATTTTGATAGAGCTTAGGAAAGCTTATAGAAAAAACTTATGGCATGTCCTAGCTTATTTCATAAGCTCTCTAGGATAGCTTATTAAAAAAGATTAACTTAATTTCAATTTATGCTATCAAAATGCAGTAGCTTATACACAGACACTTGTAATCAAGGAACCATGAAAGAGTGTGATGAAAATGTTTACCTCAAAGGCATGTCCATATTTGCGGTACAAAGGCCAAGCAATGTGAATACAAAGGTCCTACAAAAACCCAATATATATCCAATCAACAGAATCAAAATACAAGCAAAAAAATATAAGAAAAAAAATTAGGGGTTTTATTAGGGTTACCTCTAAATCGAGGTTCAAGGTTTCAGCAACATGACGCATAATAGAGTGAACAAGTTTACTCTTATTATACCTTTCTTCACAAGCTTGAATATCTTTTCAGAAACCCTACGTTTACTGAGATCGATGTAACCCTTTTCCTTATCAACACGAAGAACCATCACCGGTTCAATTCTACCCACCTTGATGAGACTACTGACACTACGAATTCGACGGCGAGAGAGTTCAGAGAACAGAATCATACCCTCGATGTTGTTGTATTCGAGGAGTGAAACGTAAGCACCCATGTCGGCTATGTTCTTGACCTGTATCATCACTGCCATGTCTACTTCTGGGTACCGTGCCTCGTACATTCGACATTCCAAATTCGGAGCCATTGATGTTAGGTTTTTGCTTTGTGTTTTCTTCTGTGAATCGCAGAGGATAACTGGTTTTGATTTTGTTTATGTTTGGGAGTATTTGCCCGACCACCCGCAAGCTGAAATTTTATTCCCATGCCATTCTAAAAAAAACTCTAAAAATGCCCCACTTTTCTATTTGGACTCGTTCAATGAATAGTCGAGATGATGAAGACGTGTTTATGCTGATTAGGCTCGGCCATTCATTGGCCGAGCTAGTGAAAGAATTTTTTTTATTTTTTTTTATTTTAAATACTCTTATATAATTAAATAATTTTATTAAATTTATTATTAAATAGTTTTATAATTAATTCTATATTTAAATAATAAAATTGATTTTTTTTAAAATAATAATAATATTTTTATAAAAATATCTAATATAATATGTTAATAATAATAGTTTTTTATAATAATAATAGTTTTCTAATATTGTTTTTTTAAAATATTAATAATAAAATGATTTTTTTTTAATATTAATAATAGAAATGATTTATTTTTTATATACTTATTATACAATTATAAATATTATAATGAGGCATATAATAAATTGTAATGATTAAGAATTATTTTATTGATATAATGGAAGAAATACATTTTATTTATAGTGATCACCTGTCCACATCTTGTGCCAACTTTTTTGCGTTTCCCTTGCCCAAGTCTTCTTGTCTGTCTTGCAGGAGACGAAGATGAGTCGGAAGATAATTCATCATGGGCGTCTTGTTGTTGATGTTGTTGTTGACTTTGATGTTGTTGTGATGTGTTTGGAGGCATGTCCATACTGTCGAGATCTTGAATGCGAAAAGAAAGGATATTCATTAGATGATCATCAGTGAGGTCATAGTTGGGTAGTGAATGTGGGAGTTGTGTGTAGGTGCTGGGTTGGGTGTGTAGGTGTTGGGTTGGGTGTGTTGGATAGGAGGATAATAGACATCATCATGGTTGTATGTAGGAGTGGGTTGTACGAATGTGGTGTTAGATGTTTGGGGTTGAGAATGAGGGTTTGAGTATTCAAAGTTGGGTTGAGGAATTGGAGTGTATTGTATGGGTGGGCGTAGGTTGGTTTGTTGTTGATATTGTTGGTTGTAATAGTAGTTTGTTTGAGGGAATGGAGTGTGGGGATTATGGTGTTGGGTTGAGGTGGAATAAATTGTGCGTTGTTGTATGGCCTGGGTGTGTTGGTAAGTTTGTTGATCTGAGGATGATGGTTGGTTATGTTGTTGTGGGGGTGATGTTGTTTGTTGGGTTGAAGAAGCTACGCGTTGACGGGGATCATTCAAAAACTGTGTTGGAGCAATGTGCATAAAAGGAATTGATAAAAACCAATTCATGTATTCTCTACCCCGCTTAGACCCACCAATTACCAAGTTTCCTTGTAACACCAAATGCCTTCTTCTTTTCCATTCTTTTAGCTCATCTTTGTTTAAATCTTGCCAATGTGTGTCCCAAGCTTGGACCATAGTCATGTTATGGTGTTCACTTAGACATCTTGGCTGAGACGGTATTTGTTGTTCAAATCCAAATTGGAGTTTGACTCGATCCGTCTGATGCATCTCAACGGTAAAGAAACATACCATATATGTTGTTGCACTCCAAACTCGGCTGTCACTATAATCAGGTACTGGATATTGTATGTACGGCCTCCAAATAAACTGTTAAAAGAAATATAACTATTAGAATGTATAAAATAAATTTAAATAAGTTGAATATTATAATTAATCATTCTTACATCGTTTTCTTCCATGTGTTCTATTGCAACACGATACCCTCGTAGATGATGACGAGGATTATTTCCGTAATTCATACCTCGTTTGCACCATCTTGCAATTAAAAAAAATACCTTAAAGCGACGTATAAATGATTTTGAGAAATATAAATTGCATTTAAATGAAAATCGTTACCTTAATGCATAAGGATGTGATGGAACCTCATTACTAACCGGGGCTAACAAGGGTATACGTGTGAATGCCCATACAATTAGTAATACAACACAGCCTCCTATGCTCTTGACTCCTTTATGGGCTGCTTTGTACATATGTCTATATAGTGTCGCCAGACAAGCAAAACCCCAACTGTATGTATTACATTTTTCTAGGTCTCCTACTAAAGGTAACCAAGAAGAATGCAACAAATTGTGACTTTTATCTGGCATTAAAAAAGTAGCAATTAAAAGTAAAATATAAATTTTTGAATGAAGAATATTTTCTGCCTCAGTCGGGTTAGGGTTATTTTTCAATTGTGTTAATACGGCTTCAAACCAAACAATTTTGACAGAAGCCCCATTGTTATCTGAAGATGTTGGTTCGATGCCCAAATTCTCCATGTAAACATCATTGGTTACGTTTGTTGGGCCATCAACAGCTTTACCATTGATTCGGAGACCGAGTAACATACTCACATCCTCTAGTGTGATAATACATTCACCCGTTGGTAAATGAAAGGTATGTGTCTCGGGTCTCCATCTCTTTAACAATGCGACAATTAATTTAGAATTTACTTTTAGACTTGCAATCTTGGCCACATTTGCAAAACCGACTAGTTCCAAATACGGTATTATAACCGCACTTGGTTGAATGCATGTATGCGAATGGACCCGGAACTTATCGTCTTCCTGAAATTCAAATAAAAATGGTAATGAATATTTGATGTGATATTTACATATTGAATTTGTGAAATAGATTTGAAAGAGACTTACGTATTCGGCAATGTTTTTCGCCGTCCCATGGTGTGATTCGCCCATCCACAACAAAGATATTTTGGAATTGAAGATAGTGAATATTTGTAGAGAGTAAATATTTGAAGAAAGTAAGTATTTGTGAAATAGAAATTGTAGGAAGATGATGAGAAATAATTGTAGAGGAAAGGTTTATTTATAGTGGTAAAAAATATTAAATATATAGGTTAGAATTGTACAGGGTGATTGGACAAGTAAGGGAATGCATGCAAATTTTTTTTGCAAGGAATCCCTGCAACCACGAGATTCCCATGCTGATTGGAAATCACACTGCCAAAAAGCCTGCGTGCAGACTCGTCCCTTTGATGGATGAGTTAACCCTTGTAATGTGTTGGCTCGTCCAATGGAATGACGAGCTTGGTCATGTGGCGTGTTGCCTCGTCCAATGAATGGGTGAGCTTGTTCTTCTAGGGTTATGACTCGTCCAATGAATGGGCGAGCTAGTGAAGGCTAGGGTTTTCACGTTTTCTCTCTCTTCCAATTGAAGGACGAGTTGCATGTGATTTCTACAGGGTTTGGTTTACTAGGATTATGTTTTGTTGACTATAAATTGCATTAATATCTTCATTCATTCTCACCAAACCATATCTACTACATTTATATCTTTACTTATTTTCATCAAACCAAATATTCTACATTCATATCTCCTTCATCTTACCAAATATTATTCATATCTTCAACCATTCTCATCAAACCAAATCTACTACATTTATATCTTTACTTATTTTCATCAAATCAAATATTCTACAATCGTATCTCCTTAATCAAATCAAATATTCCACATTCATGGCTCAAAGAAATTTAATTGTGTCTATCCATTCCGAAGGGTCCCTTTTCACAGATGCAAATGAGGGATTCTCATTTTGCAATACGAATTTGCATATGTTCAAAATTCACATCAACTCCGACTTCCATCATTTAAAAGACTGTGTTGAAAAAAAAGTTACAAAGTTATATTGAAGACATCATTTATCGCCATCCATTATTTAATGGAGATGATAATACCGTCTTTTACATAATGACACCCATTCAGATTGACGAAGATGTCAAGTCGATTTTTCAATGTCATATAACATTATCTCAATTACCCACCATTGAGATATATGTTCGTCTAATCGAAAATCTTGAAGAACAACCGAGTCACAATGAAAATCTCTATTATCCAACGCAATCTATACAGTCACACGAGTACGGAATGAGTCAAGCCATCGACGAAGAACCGACTCAAAATAATGAACCTTTCATACCAAATGAAGAGGTGGGCGAGAATAGTAAGGATGATCTTGAGGAGGTTCGATTTGAAGATCTATTTGGTGTTAGCGATGACGATGGCAATGAAGACATCTTCGACACACCGACCGTTGCACTAAGAGCGCAACCAATTAGTTTGTACAACCCACCTGTGCACATGCAAAACATAAGTTTGGATGATGTTGAACCAATCTCCATTTTCGAAAGTTTCATACCAACTCACAATGCTGACGAAATAGAGGAGGGCATCGAGTATGAAAATAAGGAAGAGTGTGTTCTAGCATTGCAACAATGGCATATAAAATGTAGTCTAGATTTTTCTGTGGTTAAATCTGACAATGTACGTGTTGTCATCAAATGTAGAAATTCAACATGCAATTTCAAATGCAGGGTCTATTTGCGTAAGGGCAACTCAAGGTGGAGAGTTGGTAAGTCTGGTGTGCCTCATACGTGCACAACCACTTCCATGTCACAAGACCATACAAAACTCAGTTCAGAAATGATTAGTAAGAGCATAATGGAGCTTGTAAATCGGGACGCTTATCTTAAGGTGAAGGTTATCATTGCTCATGTTGCTGAGAAATACAGGTATATCATATCCTACAAAAAGGCATGGATTGCAAAGTGTAAGGCAATTGACTCGCTGTATGGAAATTGGGAGACATCTTACAACGATATGCCGTAGTGGATACTGGTAATGAAAACATATCTATCAGGTACCATTATAGAATTGCAATCCTTACCTGTGATTTCAAATGATGGTTCACACTTGGGTGACCAAAGGATATTTCATCGTCTGTTTTGGGCGTTTCGACCATGTATACGTGGTTTCGCGTATTGTAAACTTATTGTGCAGGTTGATGGAACATGGTTGTATGGCAAGTACAGAGGGACTCTATTGATGGTTGTGGCACAGGATAGGAACGGGAACATATTTCCGATAGCGTTCGCATTGGTTGAAAGTGAGACAAAGGAAGCTTGGAGTTTCTTTCTTAAAAATTTAAGAATACACGTTACTCCCCAAGAAAATATGTGTCTAATATCAGACAGACATGAATTGATAAAGAATGCATATAACAATCCGGAAAATGGATGGCAGTATCCTCCATCATCACACGTCTATTGCATTAGACACATCGCGCAAAACTTCATGCGAGAGATTAAAGACAAGGATCTACGCAAAATAGTTGTTAACATGGGTTATGCGTTAACAGAGGCAAAATTTAACTACTATCGGGGGGAAATCTGAAGAACAAACAACAACGCTTTATCATGGATAGACAACATCCCTCGGGAGAAGTGGGCAAGGGCATTTGACGGAGGGCAACGCTGGGGTCACATGACAACTAACCTAGCAGAAGCAATGAACTTGGTGCTAAAAGAAACCTGAAACCTTCCAATCATTGCATTGGTCAAATCTACGTACTATCAATTAAGATCACTATTTGGTAGAAGAGGCCATCAATGGACAAAAATGTTAGCCTCTGGGTAGGTTTTCACTGATAACTGCAACAAGGGGATGGCTGAGGAAGTCATCAAAGCTAACATGCAAAACGTCATGCAATTCGATCGCGAGAGATTTTATTTCATGGTCCAAGAGAAGATTAATCATAACGACGGTCGTCCAACCGAAACATTCATCGTTAATCTAAGGAAACAACATTGTGATTGTGGGAAATTTCAGGCATTTTGATCAGTCACCATTTATAGTAAGTTTTCATTACTGATCCGACACAAAACAGAGACATTTGATACACTGTGCACGCATTTAAGGTACAATTCGAGTAGTTTTACTTCCGTTATGTCATTTACGCATTTTTAATCTTTATTCTATTTTATTTTGTTTATCTTGATTTTATGCGTGGGATAACTGTGTTTTTGTCAAACAGATCCAGGTAGAGGAACCGGAGAACTCAGAACACGATAGTGCGAGAGTCTGATACGTAAAGGAGCAGAAAATCCCAGTACAGGAGGCCTGACACGGCCACTCGTGTCACCTGACACGGGCCGTGTCAGGGAAAGGGAAACAGAAGAAGAAAACAGTAGCCTGACACAGCCACTCGTTGTAGGTGCTTAATTGGCTGCATTATATGGTAAAACACTAGCTGGTTACTAATGTCTTGACTGATGTCATGACATGGTATGTATGTGTGACTACATTGTAGGTTAGAATGTCTAACTGTACTCTGATGTCTTGACTGAAGTCATGACACACTTAAGTAGTTACTACAGGATTAGCTAACACAGGATTTATTGAATGTCAAACTGGATGCTGTGACATTCATACCTGTCAGCAGATACTAAGGAATAGAATAGCTGGTGTTCTGTTAGAACTTAGTATTTATTTCCAGTCTGGTTATCAAGGAAAGACCAGACCTGGCATAAGGCCTACTGACTGAATGTCAAACTGGATGTTATGACATTCATCGTTGACAGCAGCTATTGAACATTAGACAGAGTGGTGTTCTGCTATACTTCAGCATGTTACTTAGTCTGTTCTTCAAGAGAATAACAGAACTAACTTAAGACCAAATGTGTAAATGTTAAATTGGACACTTTAACATTTACTAATGTAAGCTGTTACTGTAGTATGGTCATTTTGATCATGTACAGGTCAGCAAAATTGTACAGTCTGTTTTCTGGAAGAACAGACTCAGCATATGGACCTTGATGTCAAGCTGAATGTCGTGACATTCATTCCTGACAGCATATGCTATATTGTAGGTTGTTCAGTTTTCTGTTTCATCTTTTTCTCAGGCTATTCTTCAGGGATTCAACAGTTGAGAGAAAATCCAGGAAATCAACAACCAAGCTACATTTAATGAACCTAACAAATAACCTATTTGTTAGTAACCTAAATGTTGAATTTATGGGAACTCGCGTGACCTTAAATTCAGGAGAATACAGGTGCAAAAGCCCAGGTACTGCAATATAAAAGGAAGGCGTTCCTTCATTCGGTTTCGGGGATTTTAAGGCGTGAAGATTTTGTGTGTCCATCATACTTCACTGCTGTATTTATGTGAGTCTTGTATTAGACGTATCTTGTAAGCCAAGCCATTATCAAGTAGATGATTGTTGTGGCATAGGGTGTTCATTGAGTTGTAAGTGTTGTGTCGCTAAAAGCTTTTAAGCGTGAGTGCTGTTGTCATACGGTGAACTGACTTGGTGTGCTTTGCTTTTTATCGCAATGTCGCGGATAGCAAGAGTCGCCACCGACTTTTCTTTTATCCAATAAGGAAAGGTGGAAAAGAACAGGAAAGACCTCAATAGATTTTGGGTTCGGGAGGTACATTATACAAAGGGAAGGTGTTAGCACCCTTTGTATCCATGGTTATCCATGGGCTCTTAATTACTGGATCACTTATATTTTTGTCTGAAAAGTGTCGGTGAATTGCTTAAAAAATGTTTGAAAGAGAGTTTAACTTTGTAATGATTCTCGTATGAATGTATACAAAGTATTTATCTCATTTGATTTTGAAAATGGTTTAGAAAAATATAACTCGGTAATGATTCTAGTATGAATGTATACCAAGTGGTGATTTTCTAGGATTTGTAAAGTGTAAAGTGTGAGGGGTGGAAAATGTTTTAGGTTATGATCCAGTAATTGAGAGTTATACCTTCCTGAGGTCGTTATGGGCATTTCCTATCCTTATGAGGGTAAAACTGTCCTTACTATTGAGAAGTAAGTAATTTTACCTTTTGGATGCTAATGTAATTTTCACTTTGTCCATTTGGACCATATTGTGTGATATATTTTGTTTATGTATACTTTGCTTGTTTGTGTGGTCTTTGACCATTAATGTACATAATAACAATAAAAACCCTAAAAAACGTTTGTGTGGACTGTTGGCTTGATCTTGGACAAATGGACTTAGAATCTAGGCAACCTCCTTTGCTAATAGACTTCGCCAATGCCAACTTGTTGAAAGAACCAAATGCTTGCAATTTGAACTTCATATGATGCATCTTTGAAGACCTTTAAGTTCATCTGCAATTTGATCATTGTGAAACTGTTATTTTGAACTTATGACTTGTGGAATTTATCTGTTACATGGGTTACCTTGAAGAAGATCATGGAATGGATAAGTTTGGATGTGGCCATCTTTATTTGATGCCTTGCTCTTCAAGATGTTATAATTATGCATTTGTGTGTTGCTTGATTCTAAAAAGTTCAAGGGAATTATGGGTTTCTATTGACATACTTGTCTATTGGATTGCTACCCATTTGGTCAGATCTTTTCAACTCTAAACTTTTAATTTTTGTACATAGGATAGTCTCTTCATCTTCTCCCCATTTCTTTAATTTCAAAATCTCTCCCTCCACTTTAAAAACCTTCTTTGTGTGAACTACTTTTGTTCTAAACTTTGACCACTTTGGCAAAAAGGTAGAAACTTTGGCCTTATGCCATTACATTTTCAAACTTCTTTTCTTAAATCAAACTTGTAAATAAACTTAACTATACTTGACTTAAACTTTCAAAAAGCCAAAAAGAACTAACTCATTCAAACCATTTTAGGCCTTTGTGACTTTCAAACTTAAATTTTGTTAAAATCAACACACTCATCTTGAAATTGGTATCAAGAACTACGAGGTTTTAATACCTCATTTTTTAGGTTGGTACGTAGGCACAAGTCCGAAGGTCTTGTCAAACACAAAAATATAATTAATGAATTCTCTTATCATCCCCCCATTCTATTTGTTTGTAAACATCACTTTGTACAAAATACATATGCACACAAAAAGGGCTCCCTAGGAGTACCTAGGACACTTTGGGTGCTAACACCTTCCCTCTGTGTAACCAACCCCCTTACCTGTGATCTCTGACTTTTATTAGTTTTATTTGAAAACTTCTTACTTTTTGGATTTTGTTAGTACTTTTTCCCTTTTCCCTTTGAAACAATAAAATCACGGTGGCGACTCTTGTTATTTAATCTCTAGCTTGTCAATAGCTTGATGATCATGAATTTCCCGCTACACCAATCCAACACTCATCACACATCAATAACATCTTCACTCTTTATCCAAAACGGACATAAATGAAAGTGAAGGGTAAAATTCATCATCATGATGTAATAGGAGCGATGTCGAAGGCACAAAGAAGAAGATTTAAGGAGTAGGTTACCCAAAGCCTTCGTGCCAGAATCATCGTGGTGTCTTGTTCTCATCGTAATGGTTCATTTGAGATTGAAAGAATGGTACGCGCGAAGGAGGAAGCGAGAATTTCAAATTGTGTTGAGCAATTTCTCAGTGACGAACGTTTGGCTATGGCGAAGGGTATTCTCGTGGCATTGAGTCTTGAGATTCAGCATAATTCATGACTCGATCCGGATTTGGGTTGTGAAGGATTTGGGCCTTTTGGCCTAACCAAGCACTTGTGTTCTTGAACTACACCTCCCTCCAATGATATTACCCCTGGCCCAATGCTCATATACATCCTTAATTTTATTAATTTATCTTAATCTCTTTTTTTCCTTATTGATTAATCATGTTGTTGTTATTTCTTAATCGTGCTAAATTTAGGTTTTTTTTAGATTTTTGTTAATTAGGGATTAATATAGTTTGCGGGTAATTAGGTTAAGTCATGGTTAATTAGGAATTATTGTGATTTTAGTTAGATTTAGAATTTAGGCTTAATCAATTTCTTCAATTTGATCTTGATTTTTCAGATTTAATTCAAAATTAGTTTAACCGTGCTTTGATTGGATGTAATTTGCCATTAGAATTTTGGTTAATCCATTTTCGTTTATTTTAATTCAAGATTTGGATTTATATGATTAAGTATAGATTTTACCATGATTAGATCTTAGGTTAATTTCCATTTGATTTGTATATCACATTACGATTGTCATGATCATGTATATTAAAACTCAATGCATGATTTAGATTACTAATTTCTAATTTGATTAGTTTGTTTCCTAATTCATGTTTAGGTAGATTTAATCCTTAGAATTAATGTTTTAAAATTTTAAAACCCATTAATCACAAACTAACACGTAGCCTAACAATGAATAATAATTACAAAAATAAAACACAAATCCTTTTCCTCTCTCATCCCACGTGAAACACGAAACAGGAGAAAAAAATTCTTCTTCTTCAACTTATGCTCTCTCTCTCTCTCTCTCTCTCTCTCTCTCTCTATCTCTCTCTCTCTCTCTCTCTCTATCTCTCTCTCTCTCTCTCTCTCTCTCTCTCTCTCTCTCTCTCTCTCTCTCTCTCTCTCTCTCTCTCTCTCTCTCTCTCTCTCTATCTCTCTCTCTCTCTCTCTCTCTCTCTCTCTCTCTCTCTCTCTCTCTCTCTCTCTCTCTCTCTCTCTCTCTCTCTCTCTCTCTCTCTCTCTCTCTCTCTCTCTCTCTCTCTCTCTCTCTCTCTCTCTCTCTCTCTCTCTCTCTCTCTCTCTCTCTCTCTCTCTCTCTCCGATTCAATAAAACAAAACTACATGAACGTGTATGAGAGATAAACTAACCTTTTTGAGACAGCGACAAAATGTGTGGTTTTGGTGGAGGTTAAAGGTGATGTGCGGATCCGACACTGTTTTCAGCGAGAGAAAGGTTTACGGTTGTGTTTGCAGAACGTGGAAGAATAAAATGGTGAAATCGCAGGTTATTGGAGTGAAGGATGAGAGGTGTCTACTTGTACGAACGTTATGTTTGATAGTGTATTGTGTGGAGTGAAACTTATGCTGAAGAGAGTTTGTTGTGATGTTTTTTATGGTGTGTTGATGAAGGAAAGAAGATTGATATGAGTATGTTCGTTAGTTGAAAGATAAGGAAAAAATGAAGGATGTTTAAATAGAGGGAGGGGTTGTCGTGAGTTGGGGAGAAAATAGTGGTGTGTTCAAAAAATATCTCTCACAACATTTGAGTCATCTCTTTTTCTACTCAAGTAAACATAACTTGCATCCTTTATCAGTTTAAAAATGTATTGAAGAAAAACTCAGCCACAAATCTTGATTATATGTGCGGGAGCTAAACGAGTTTTTTGAATACACTCAACAATAGTAACTTCCTTGGCATTCACAGCATGAAAAACATCATATTCAGTTTCTTTGAGGTCAGTTGACATATTATAGAAATATCATATCAAGGAGTCAAAACTTGGTTCTTGTATATCATAACGTCAAAATTAAATGATGGTCTGACATCTTATATATCAAATCACAACATCTTGACCATAAAAGTACAAAGTACCTCAGATGGGCTGAAAAGACTACAAGCTTGATCAGTTATATCCAACAAGGATGCTTCCTGCCAAAATAACCACAAAACGAACAATTGGAAACAGAAACACAAAAATAACTAACATCCAAGACACAAGTAAATGATTATGTCTGAACTTAAAAGAAAAACATAGGGAAAATCAGAAGAAGTTGGGAATAAAGAAATGGTGTCACCTCTTTACATAAGAACCAAAGAGATGTTGTAACCTGCCTTGTAAAATTCAGTCCATAACGCCCAACTAATGCAGATGTAATCTCATCCAAGGTAGGTTCCTTAAGTTTATCAACTGCAGGCTCCTGCCTTTTCCTGAAATCCTGCTCTCATAAAAAAAAATATAACCATAAAAAAAAGTCAGGAAAAAAACTAGAGACTACTTTTTTTGTTACAAAACATTCAATACCTTTAAGACTACCGAAGATCACAAAATATACAATTTAGATAAACAGAGATAACATATGTATGAATATTTTAAGTATAGCCTCTTTAAACACAAAATTGCTTTCATATTCAAACATATGAAGGCCTACATTAGACAAATATAGTGATTTCAACTAAATTTGTTAATTTCCGTAGGAACGGTGTGACGAGACAAAACTGTAAGCAGAAAGCACATAACAGAAAAATATAAGCAAATTTATCGCTGAAAGGAACACAAAAACATGACTTTCCTGATTGGCCATAAAAAATGGTCTAAAATATACGCCCAGCAGAAAAAGTGCCACATGCAGCTTGGGTGACTGTATATAACAATAATGTATAGAAGCATAATTGTAAATACATTAAAATGCATGAAATTGGCTAATCTATAATCAGATTACATGTAATGTAATTGTGTCACATAAACATGAAACTTTTGCATTAGAAATCCTACTGAGAAATTAATAATGGCTACAGCATTACCTTGTAGTTTTGACAACATTCATGAAATCTCAACATCGGTGTCACTAGCACGGTTTTCACTTATAACAGAAAAGGCTCTATGCTCCCCAGGTCCAAGAGTTCCATTGCCACTGAAAATACCCATTCCAAATGCGATATCGCTAGCTGATGCTCGGGGAATCTATTTTCCACACATAAGTGAGATGCATAAGTTTTTGAAATATCAATAGGAAAATTCATGTCTTAGACTCTCAGTGTTACAGTGGCACTGCAACTAATCATGATGTATTAGCATTCATTTATTAATTCAAAAGAATGTGTTTCTAACTCTCCCAAAACTATTAGTGACACTAACGTACATTGAGATTACCAGAAACTTCAAAAGAACAAATCTACCTAAAGAAAAAATGAAGATGATTTCACCTGAGTTGCCTTTATAGGATATATGTCTGGATGGTAATTCTCATCAAACAAACTTGGAAACCTATCTCTAACCCTGATTCCAAGAGCATATAATTCTTCCTATCCTCTTCTAATTAACTCACCGCCCTTAAGCTTTCTTTGCCAAGGAGATTTCCATCCATTCAACCAAGTAGGAATTCTATCCGAAGACAAATGTTTCTCTTTTGCATCCTTTATAAGAACTTCCAAATGGGCTGACAAATTGTCCAACTGCTTTATTCTTTTCTTTGTAGGATAACGGGTCCCATGCCTTGCCTGGCAATGTAACATAGAATTATCAATTATCATACTCTTGAACAGACTGCATATAAATATAAAATATACGGAATTCATGTGAAAATTACAAAAGCAAGCGTAAATGTGTGGTAAAAGTGGAACATCATTCATAACTAATGAAATAATTAAACCCTAAACTGGTAAGAAAATTACCACTAGATTTAAATGTATTGGAGTGCATCCTTCAGGAATTTTAGAAGGAATGAAGTTCTTGTCAGTAATGTCTTTCACAACTCCGTACCTAAGCAGAAAATTAACACGCGCAATTTCATCAATCTCAATAAGTTTCAAAAAATTGATCAAGCACACACGCAATCACAAATGCATATAGAAGTCTAGTCAAAATCAGAGGCAACAAAAATGAGGAAGCAGAATAAAGGAAAAATGAAAGATTTTGGTTGATTATGATTAGGGGAATGAAAGAGAAAAACCTGGATACAGTAGAGAGATGTTTGCGAACATCAAAAGCTTCTTCTTCAGCGTTTGAGAAGTGCAAAACTGAAAGGAACGATATTAGTAGAACAAGAATCGCCGTTTTCGCGATTTTCATTTTCCCTACACGCTTGAAATTTGTATCTGCAAAACCGAAAAAGTAATTATACTCTCATGTAATGGTTCCTCGTTTTCTCACTCAAGTGGAAACCGGCAGAAAAAAAAAAGTTAACTTAACGGGGACATCATTTCGTTAATAACCGATTTTCTTTTCATGGGTCGGGTCGGGTCGAGTCGACCTTCCTATTCTAGGGTAGGATCGAGACCTTCCTATTCTAGGATCGGATATGGATCTAAAATTCAAACCCATATTTAAAAAACCAGATTTGTGTCAAAATAGTTTAAATTGGGTATCTATATTGTGGAGAAATTTTAGAAATAAAATAAATTTTCATATCAAACCAAATAAAAATACTCAATTATTTGATAATGATATTCAATTAGTCTATTTCTTATTTTAAATATGTTTGGTTCACATCTTAAACGTTAATTCTAAATTGATGTTGTTCTAAGTAATATAGAACTTTAATTCAACTCTTATAACAAGTACATTTAGATCTCAACCTTTAAGAATAGTTTTTCTGAAGCACTAGATCCAAATATATTCTCTTTTTATATATAATCTAAATTCAGTCAAAAAGAGTTGTAAAATAACTATGAGTAGTTTTCATTTACTAATGATAATATTTTCTTCTCCATTTTTTAAATAAAAAAGATAAGAAGAATTAGGTGAATACTTTTACTCCTCTAGAAAACAACCCTTTTGTTTTTTCTAGTGTTGTCATTATTAATTAAAATAATGCTTTGATTTGGACACAAAGATGAGGGAAGATATGAATTTAGAAACCCTTCACCTATATATGCTGTATATATTACATGAAACCAGTACTTTCTTACATGTGAACCAACTAGAAGGAGCTGATCCAACTTAAAACACTAAACCTCAATAGTCAATTAATTTGACTATTTCCTATATTATGATTGGATGATTGTACTATTTCCTATATTATGACAGGAAAAAATCTTCGGGTGAAAAATAAAGACAAAAGAAAATGAAACAATATGTTGCATATCCATTTCAATCAATGAAGTAAATTTGAAGAACTCAAGATGATTTCTTGGTCTTGATTCATTTCATGATATATTTACAAAGTTATTTTAGGGGAGTTTACTTATAAATAACTAAATATGTTTTACAGTATAATAAATAAAATTAAGAGAAAAAACAAACTAACCAAACATAATTTATTATTCTTGACCGTTCGTCAAAAGATAGAAATTCCAGCAGCAACTATTACACGAAAAGACATATACAACATATAAGACCTCACCCCAACCACATGATTCCACCTTTAGCATATTTTCGTCATTACATTTAATCGGAAGATAACTCTCATATGAGGTGCCGAATATCACATATATGTTTTAACAACTCACACTATATAAAATTCAACACGTATCACATCAAGTATTCTCTCATTCATACTACTTTCTCATTCACTCATTAACTTGTATGTTTGAGTCTTACTTTCACTCTACTGTACTAGAAGCTCACTCTATCGCATAAAAACTTTATTCCACTTGATCTTCAACTATTTTTTGTTTCAGTTTAAAACACTAATTAAAAAAAATTACATTCATTTGATATCCTAAAATTCGTCAAGGCACTAATTTATTATATAATATTATTAATGGATAATCAAATAAAAGACTTAAACACTAAAAGGTCAACTAAACAATAATGAAAAGTCCAACTAATAATTTTAATTCTAAATCAAATACAACGGTCTAAAATAACTTATTTAATAAATACTTTATTTTACAAGGTTAGTCCTTCAATACCGAAATTAGCTATAATAAATCTAAAAAAGGGTAAAGTGATGTATGAAAAATATGTGTATCTTTGTATAGTGATATAATTGTAAGATACCCCAAATAGGATGACATATGTTATATGTTGGATATCCGCTCTATGAGGTGGTGTCCATGGCACAGAGGCTTGCCCAAGGAGAGATGTAACATCCTAAAAATAATTAAAATAATATTAATATTATTATTTCAATTTTATTATATTTTTATGATTTTATTATCTTTATTATTATTTTTATTATTATTATTATTATTATTGTTATCAACTAAAAATAAAAATAAAAATATATGTTTATTATTTTATTATTATTATTATTATTATTATTATTATTATTATTATTATTAATAAGCTAACTAAATTTATTTTAATAAAGTAAACTAAATTTTAATGGGAATAATGGGAAAAGAAGTCGAAGAGGAAAGGGGATAGTGGGAAGTGAAAATGAGAATGAAAATATGATTCTTAAGGTCAAAAAGAGTGAAATGTGAAGAGAGAAAATAGATAGATAGATAAATAGATAGATAAAGAGAAAGAGAGAGAAGAAAATACATACTATGTTCTAGAATATGAAGCATAATATTCTTTAGATATTTGTTCTCTTTTTTATTTAAAAATTATATTTTTATTGTTTTTTAATTTTGGTTTTTCATTGTTTTAGCTCTTTCGCTATGAGCCATCTTATCAAATAAAATTTAAAAAGAAAACTTTGAATTTAAAGAGACAAAAAGAAAAACAATGGTTGTAAGTTTTTTATTTTTAATATTTAACGTTATAATTTTTTTATTGCTTTATTTGTTTTTGATACATTGATTTTATTAGTTTATTTCACAATATTATATTCTAAGTATTAGGGATTGTTACCCTTTTAAAATTTAAAATTATTTTTCATAAATTTAAAAATATACTTTCATACGCATCCTATTCCGTTTTTGTTTTTCTAAAATATAATGTTATTTTGTTCCGTTCTTCTTTTCCTAATTACAATAGTAGTCCCAATTTTCCTGAATTAAGTGACAAGAGAGATTGTGAGCTAAATACAAATTCAGTAGCACACGTAAAATAAACACTTCAATTTAGCCGTTTCAAAAGCAATGGCTTTACATGATTTCTCAAATGATATCATCATTCATCTAAAACTGCTACACAATCATTCAACAAACAAACAAAAGTTGGATCATTACAAGAAATCAGAAGATCGCCACTTTAATTAATATCCACTATACCAAAAGAGAAAAAAAAAACTGAAATGGCAAAAGTGTGAAACATGAAACATTAACCTACATCACATGTGTAAAGTGCTGAGATTAAGACTCTCGCGGAGAAAATGAAACTAATATCTAGAACTCTTCATTCCATCTCCAAAACTCTCCGGGGTTACAAGCTACAGAACAGGGTGGCTTGAACACCAAACTTAAGATACCAAAGGCATTTTTGCATAGGCATTCAAATCGATGTACTCTGCTAGAAGGAAATCGTGCTTTGCCTGAAATTTGTTTAGTGGTACTGCCAAAAAAGGACTTGAGAATTGATCTCAGACTCCTTTCCAGAAAACAAACTAAAATTCATCTTTGGGGTACTTGTCACCTTTCCCTAGTTGAAAAAACCACTGAAGTATTTGGAATATCTTGCTGCCCGAGGGCTTCTGCTCTAGCTTTGCATTACAGACTGTATCGTAGTCATGCTTCCGATGAGGAGCAACTATTTTTTCCTGTGATGAAAAATCGGTAATAAAATTAGTGGTAGATTAAAAAAATGTTACCAAATTAATCTTGCACACTGATCATTTTGTGTAATAGAGTGGGATCATAGTGTCACCTTGAATACTTCAAATGGACAGAAATCAGAACCATTACAACCCTGTAGCCACAATAGCACCACAAAATTGTGTTATTGATGCACAACGACATAATACAGGTTTAAACAATCAAGAGTAAAACTCAACAACCTCTGAACCACATTCATAGACTTCATAAGAAACCAAAAGCTTACCGGCATTGGAATGGGGTGTTCATTGTGCAGCACTTGCACAAAGTGCTTGCTTCTAGCTTTGTCTGGCGCAGGACATCTATACAGGACCAGCATGTTGTTACCAGCAAAAGGAGCCACAATGCTACCCCTCCATTTTCTTTTCTGTGGAGGCTTTAGAGGAAATGCCAAAGGTATCTCCTTCTGGATTGTGTCAAACTCTGTTGAAAGAGAATAATTATAATCATAAACATACTCTACCACTACTTTGCAATGAAACCAAAATAGAAATTGATAAAAATTTATTCACGAATATACTATAAAAGCCTTACCAGACCCTTCAAGAAATAAACCAAGCAGACATGAGAATGGGACTACAGTTTCAGCATGTGCAAACCGAAGTCTTGCTTTTTCAAAGCTGCCAGGCACATGTTTTTCTACAGAAGCAATAAAGAAAGTTGAAATGAGAGAATGGTTCACAATGCCCCTTATTCAAGATACAGCCTCCAAAAGGAAAAACAATCAATAGTGAAGTAATACTAACTCTACTTACTAATTCTGAATTAACTAGGATTTCAACCCATAACATTGACAAAATGTTACATACCAATAGTGACAAAGGATAAATGGTTCAGCAAAACAAATGATTAACATATGGAGCTAAACCAGCAAGGGAAGGCAGGAAAGTAAATTCTATCAGTCGGTGTGAGAAGAGTGCCCAGGGACTCAATTCTTAAAAAAAATGTGTAAAACCTTCTTGGATTCCTCTCCCCCTCCTCTCTTCCTCTTCTCCTTCTACATCCTCTCTGAACCAGGATTCTCCTTTACCTCTCTTTATTCTTCTCAGAATTTGGTTGGACCTAACTCATCCCTACAAAACCGGCTCGTAAGGTGAGGATTGTCCCCCCTTATAAACACAACACTGACCATATCTCTAAATAATGTGGGACTAAATTCACCCCTTCAAATCCAACACAATGAAGATGTTGGAGGCTGCAATTAAGGCAAGACAAATGCCGCAATTAAGGCGACTAGGGGCAGACCACAATGAAGGCAGAAATTCCAACACACCCTCACGCTTGGGCCTCAATGAGCCCGAAGCGTGGACGATGTGAAAAGCCCAACAACGGATCTAGGATAGGCTCTAATACCATCTCGCATGTTTCCTCTTCAAGACCATCATCGTAATCAACCTCATCCATAGCTTGCTGTTTACTCTTTTAACCAAGATCATCAGCATCCTCTGTAGCATCCTCTGTGTCATCAGTATCACCATCACCGTCATCGTCAGTTTGACCATTTTTGTTAGATTCTGAATCATTGCTATGATCATTTTCTAGACCACTTTTGCCTTGGAAATATTTTAATGTAACTTTCAATCGCATCCTCCAATTCCCTCACAAAGCTAACTCTTAGAGTTTCCTCCCGGTCTTCAAGTGTAATATCAGTGTATTTTGGATAGTGTTTAGGTTTATGCAGTTTCATCGTAAGCTTATATATATTGCAAATGTGTTGGTCTTTTATGGCATTGGGTACAACAGAAACTTTCATATTTTAAGTTATGTCCTTTGAAGCACGGACACCTCTACGAGTAGGCGTGTCACAGTGTCCGACACTTGTATGGCACCCGTACGACACATGTCGAAAAAGTCAAAGAAGTGTCAGAAAGTCAGACAAGTGTCCACTAAAAAATGAGTTTTTTCTTTGTTTCAACACTCTTTAAATCAATGGTTGACACTCGTATGACACTCATAACACATGTCACACAATTCAGACAAATGTTTCAAACAAAAATTTGTTTTTTTCTTTGCTTCAACACACGTTTATACATATTTTGGACAAATCTCATACAAATTTAAATTTGTTAAACGCGCATTTAAGCAATGTTATCAATAAAGAATTAAAAATTTTAATTTTAATTAGAATATTTTCAACTTTTTTATCATAGATGGCTAAATAAATCTGAAATACTCTCTTATATATAGCGGTGTCAGTGTCCTATGTTTGGACATTAACGGTGTCGGAGTGTCCGTGTCGTGTCCCGGTGTCCGTGTCGGAGTCCGTGCTTCATAGGTTATGTCAGCTATAGTTATCTTTTTCATTTTGTCTGCAAGGCAGATAGCATTTTCCATAATTTATTGGATCTCAGGGGGCATGACGTAAAGGGAGACTTGATGCTATCTAAGGCTGCCACCACAATTTCGTGCAAACGAGGAATTCCAAGAATCACATTCATTTCACCTCGACTAGCAAGATAGAAAGTATTCAAAGTCATTTGTGTTGCTGGTTCTTCCAGACTGAGAAGCTAACACACCAACTGGTTCACCTGGTTGAGCAAGACTTGAGATGTACTTGTGCTCCATCAATTGTAGAAAATCTTCATGTTTCAATGAACTGAAATTTCTCTGTTTTGAAGAGAAATCACGAATGAAGTTTTCTGCTTTTCCTTTAAGAGCATCAGGCAACTTGTTAATATAAGGACTGGATCTACCTAGCTGACGGCAACAGTTGCTGTAAACCAATTCTTTGTTCCTTCTCGACCAGCCATACAATGAAAGTAATATTCCTGTGGATGAAGAGCAGTAAGAAACCGATCAATAATTAACCCTCCTGCCCTGGGGGAACAATCCCATGATAGAAAGCATAGTAAGGTCTTGCCAGAAACCATACGTGGGACTCGTTTTCCTTCCAACTCTTGCTGGCCAAGATGAGAAGATATATGCTAGAAGTTGACCATACTTCCCTTAGCTCCAGATGTAGTCATAAGAGAAATCCATTACTGAGCTAGTTCTGGAGTTAAGATTACTTATCATCTTCCTATTTAAGTATGTTAAGGCTGCTTCTCCATTACTGCGTATTTTTTTCTCAACATTCAACCGCGTTGTGATTGGATCAATATTATCACTTTCCATGACTCCAATGAATTCACGATGAACAATGTCACAATGTCACCAAGTTGATTTATTCTTTCACTATCCTTTCCTTCTGTTATCAGAAGATCATCAACCCCACATGTGAACCCGTGCATCTGTAAAAAGTTGGTGAATAGCCAACTTAATGCTGACAGAAGAATGCCAGCAGTATTTGAGCCATAAAACTCTTGCACTGTATGCACCATTCCATACTCACCAAATTGAGCCTTGTCAACTACACCACGCACCAAATCACTTTTATATATCAACAATTTATCCTCATTCTTATCCCTTTTTCTTGAGGTATCTTTAGTGTGTTTTTTCCCTCCTCATTTGAGTCTTAAAAAAACTAGATTGAGATTTTCGCATTCTTCTCAACAGTAAATGGTGGGCAACCTTTAGTGCTATAGCATAGCAATGATTGATAACCTGTTTCCCTGTCCACAGTGGCTCTGGCTTGAATATTGGTGGAGGAAACTGAAACATTTCACTCTCGGAGTTTGACATGAATATTTTCTGACCTGGTTTACAAGTGACAAAGCCTGACGCAGTCATGGATACACCAGAACTGTAGAGAAGTTGATTGAACTCGTCACAGCTCAAAAAGGTATCTTTTTTTTTTTTGAGAAGATCAGCACTTACAATATGATCCTGAATCAAGGCTCTGATTGGATCACCACTTGTAGGCTTCACATATTGGTTGTTGGCATTTACAAGAATGTAAGCTTCAGCGCCTGAAATTTCTTCATGTGGAAAATTAACATTAATCTCATCACCATCAAAATCGGCATTGTATGTACTGCAGTTTGCATAATGCATGCAAATTGTTTTCTCCCCCTTTAGAACACGGACTGCATGTAGCATTATATTAGGCTTATGAAGTGTTGGCTGTAGATTGACAAGCACTACATCGCCATCCTTCTAGTGACGATGCACAACTTTTCCTTCAAATTCATGGTGACGTATCTCCCCTCTTGACGATTGTAATTTCCTTGATGTAAAAGAACGTAACCTCCTCTCTAGTGGAAGCGTGAGTGTTGATGTTTTATCAGCATAGAGCGTGGCACACAGATGGGTTTCAGGACCATTTAGGATAGCTTCCCTTAACTTGACTACATTCCAAGGAGTAACTCTCAGGATATATTAACCTTAGAGCAAAATATGGGGGAATCCCAATTTCATTGACTGCTAAATAAGGATCTGGTGATATGACAGAGCGGCATGCAAAATTAACCCTCTTTCTCATCATTTTCTGGCGAAAGATGCCTTCCTTCTTTTCCAGCAATTGACATATTCCAGTAATCACGGCTTTTTGGCTTTTGGAAGATCCATCCACCGTCTAAGATTGTTGATATTTGTAAATATAGTATTAAGAATATTTGTATATCGAATAGTCTCACATCGACTATATCATGTAATTAGTTATAATCTCTCTATATATAATAAAGTCTCCGTAGTGTTTTTCAAAACACGGTTTATTCAAATGTATGTCTCGTAGTCTCTTGTATTTCAACATGGTATCTAGAGCCTGCTAAGAGGCAATTCTTTCTTCGCCGTGCTTTATCCGGTTGACCCACTGTCTTCCGGTGAATTCTTTTTTTTTGCAAACCGTGTCATCACTCCGGTTTGCCTCTCACTTTTCAAAATTCTCCGGTAACCTACCAGCAAAAGCGCCTCTTCCGATCCAGCCGCTCCCCACTTTTCATCGGCAGAAACCTCCGCACATGACAGCACCTCCGACGATCGATCCCGACAATTTTCCCACCGCTCCACTCTCCATAGGGCAATTGTTTCAGATCCGATACTCATGGCTACTCCTCATAACTTTACGCCAAACTACGATAATTTCCTCAGGTGGTATCAGAATTATCAGAACTTGGATTCTACTGCTTCGATAGCACACACTGGTAACTCATCTGCTTGTCTTTCTCAATCATCTTGGATCCTTGATTCTGGTGCGTCTGATCATGTTACCGATAATAAAAATCTTTTCTCTTCCCTCTCTACATCCGGTTTCTTACCTACTATAACTTCTGCCAATGGTTCTCAAACCCGATCTGAAGGGATCGGTGCTGTTCAAATTCTACCTTCTCTCTCGGTTAATTATGTCCTCTATGTACCTAATTGTCCATTTAATTTACTTTCAGTCAGTCGTTTAACTCGTTCTCTTGATTGTAGTGTCACCTTCACTCAATAATGTTACCCTGCAGGATCGGAGTTCGGGACGGACGATTGGTGTCGGATGTGAGTCTCAAGGCCTTTATTACCTCTCAGTGTCATCTTAGACATGCTCAGCCAAAGATTCTCCACTCACTATCCATGCTCAGTTAGGTCATCCCAGTCTTTCCAAACTACATAATTTGGTGCCAAATTTATCGAAGGTATCTACTTTACATTGTGAGTCGTGTCAGCTAGGGAAACACACTCGTGATCAATTTCCCAATCGAGTCAATAAACGAGGTTCGTCCCCTTTTGCTTTAGTTCACACCGATGTTTGGGGTCCCTCGCGTACTGTCTCTACTCTTGAGTCTAGGTATTTTGTCACCTTTATTGATGATTTTTCACGTTGCACGTGGTTATTTTTAATGAAGAATAAGTCTGAATTATTTTCTATTTTTGAACAATTCTATCAAGAAATAAGAACTCAATTCGCTGTGTCTATCCGTACCTTAAGAAGTGACAATGCTCGTGAATATTTATCCCAACAATTTCAGAATTTTATGTCACGCAATGGTATTCTCCATCAAACATCTTGCCCTCACACACCTCAACAAAACGGGGTAGCCGAACGCAAAAATCGGCATCTTGTAGAAACCACTCGGACCCTACTTCTCCATAGTAATGTTCCACTTCGGTTTTGGGGGGATGCTGTGCTAACGGCATGTTACCTTATAAATCGCATGCCCTCATCTGTCCTTAATAATAAAATCCCTCATTCAATCCTTTTTCCCAATTCCCCACTTCACCCCATTCCTCCTCAAGTCTTCGGGTCCACATGTTTTGTACACAATCTCTCTCCTGGTCTTGATAAACTCTCAGCTCGATCACTAAAGTGTGTCTTTCTTGGTTATCATCGATCCCAAAAAGGTTATTGTTGTTATTCACATACTTTACAACGATATCTAGTATCGGCCGATATTACCTTCTTCGAGTCGGTTCCATATTTCGAGTCCAATCACGTAACTCCATAACCCATTCAAGAAAGTACTCCCACACCTTTTCCGGCAGTTATTAATGTCTCGTCTATCATTATCCCCCATCAGTCTAGGGCTCCTGACCCACCCACTTCTCGACCACTTCAAACATATCAGCGTCGTCACCCAACGCTTGTCGTCCCTGTCCCTGAAGTCATACTTGTCCCTGAGGTCATTGAAAACTCTCCTCCGACGCCTCCGTCATCACCAGATCTGATCCTGCAACCTGAGTCCGATCTTCCGATCATCGTCTTTCCCGTCTTCTTTGTCTTCTGTTTCTATTCCTAAAACTCCAGGTGAAGCATTATCTCACCCTGAGTGGAGGCAAGCAATGATTGATGAAATGTGTGCTCTTCAAAGCTATGGTACCTGGGAACTGGTTCCTCTACCCCATGGGAAATCTTTAGTAGGTTGTCGTTGGCTTTATACAGTGAAGGTTGGTCCAGATGGTAAAATTGATCAATTTAAAGCTCGTTTGGTAGCCAAAGGATACACTCAGATTTTTGGATTGGATTATAATGATATCTTCTCGCCTGTAGCCAAGATGACATCTGTTAGACTTCTTCTAGCCATTGCAGCCATTCGACATTGGCCTCTTCATCAACTTGACATCAAAAATGCTTTTTTACATGGTGATCTTGAAGAGGAAGTATATATGGAACAACCACCTGGATTTGTTGCTTAGGGGGAGTCATCGAATATGGTGTGTAGGTTACACAGGTCTCTTTATGGTCTTAAGCAATCTCCGAGAGCTTGGTTCGGCAGATTCAGCACTGTAGTACAACAGTTTGGTATGATCCGTAGTGAAGCTAATCATTCTGTTTTTTATCGTCACTCAGCCCAAGGGTGTATTTATCTTATTGTGTACGTAGATGATATTGTCATAACTGGTAGTGATCAACAGGGTATATTCCAGTTAAAGCAACATCTCTCGAATCAATTTCAGACAAAAGATCTTGGTAAACTTCGTTATTTCTTGGGTATTGAGGTAGCTCAATCTAAAGATGGTTTGGTGATTTCTCAACGGAAATATGTTGTGGATATTTTGGAAGAAACAAGTTTGTTGAATGTTAAACCAGCTGATACTCCTATGGATCCAAGTGTCAAACTACTACCCAATCAGGGGGAGCCTTTATCTGACTCAGGAAGGTATAGAAGATTGATTGGAAAGTTGAATTATCTCACAGTCACTCGTCCGGACATTTCTTTTGCAATTAGTGTCGTAAGTCAGTTCTTAAACTCCCCTTGTCAGGAACACATGGATGATGTTATCCGGATTCTGAGATACATCAAATGTGCTCCAAGAAAAGGTCTAGTGTATGAAAATAAAGGACATACTCAGATAGTTGGATACTCCGATGCTGATTGGGCAGGGTCACCCATTGATAGACGATCCACCTCTGGGTATTGTGTACTTGTTGGAGGCAACCTTATATCCTGGAAAAGTAAGAAACAAAACGTAGTTGCAAGATCAAGCGCCGAGGCAGAGTATATGGTCATGGCAATGGCAACATGTGAACTTATTTGGTTAAAACAGTTGCTCAAGGAACTTCAAATTGAAGAAGCAAGACCAATGACACTTATTTGTGATAATCAAGCCGCATTGCACATTACTTCAAATCCAGTCTTCCATGAGAGGACCAAACATATTGAGATAGACTGTCACTTTATCAGAGAGAAAATTGAATCAGGTGACATCGTCACAAACTTTGTCAACTCTAATGATCAATTGGCAGACGTGTTTACAAAATCTCTACGAAGTCCCAAACTAATTATATATGTAACAAGCTTGGTGCGTTTGACTTATATGCTCAAACTTGAGGGGGAGTATTGATATTTGTAAATATAATATTAAGAATATTTGTATATCGAATAATCTCACATCGACTATATCATGTAATTAGTTATAATCTCTCTATATATAATAAAGTCTCCGTAATGCTTTTCAAAACACACGGTTTATTCAAATGTCTCTTAGTCTCTTGTATTTCAACAAAGATGATTGATGCATCTGACGTGTTTAGATGGGCTTGTCCCAAGGATATGTTGGACTCTAAAACCTTACTCAACATAACAGTTTGAGGATGATCTGCCGAATTATCACCTGCTTTCATTGTGGGGCAAAATTTGATTGGTGCAACGAAAATGTTTTCCAAAAAGAATATCGAGTGACCGACTTTCTTTCCAAAACCTTGATTTTGAAGGTCACTGATATACGAGCACAGCGTAGCTTCACTTTTCCACAAAAGCTCTAGAATTCCCTAAATAGGGAGGGTAGCAAAGACCCAAAAAGTGAAGTTTGCTCAATAAACTTTCTCAGAATTTGGGATGGGTCCAACTCATCCCTACAAAACCGACTTGTAAGGTGAGGATTCCCCCCACTTATAAACACAACACATACCATATCTCTTAGCAATGTGGTACTAAATCCACCCCTTCAAAGCTAACACAATGAAGGTGTTAGAGGATGCAATGAGGCAAGCCAAAATGCCACAATTAAGACGACTAGGGGAGGACCGTAATTAAGGCGGAAAGTCCAACACACCCCCTCTCGCTTGGGCTTCAATGAGCCTGAAGCGTGGACGATGCGGGAAGCCCAACAGTGGATCTAGGATAGGCTCTAATACCATCTCAGAATTTGGATTGGGCCTAACTCATCCCTAAAAAACTGACTTGTAAGATGAGGATTGCCCCCACTTATAAACACAACACAGACCATATATCTCTTGGTAATGTGGGACTAAATTCACCCCTTCAGAGTTAACACAATGAAGGTGTTAGGGGCTGCAATGAGGCAAGCCAAAGTGCCGCAGTTAAGGCGACTAGGGGTGGACCGCAATTAAGACGGAAAGTCCAACAAACTTATTAGACAATATTCGACTTTCATTATCCACACTTCCTAAAGATATTTCATCATTAATTGTTTCACTTGTCAAGGATGCATCGCTGCATTTGCTCTAGCTTGAGAAGCTGAGAGAGCTTTCACGTGAAACTTTGGATTAGTAATTTTAGGACTGACGTTTCCACAATTTTGACACTTCCTGTAATCCTTATGTAGAAATGTTCTTAGAACGGACATTGCCTCGGAAAATTGAAGGGATGTCCAATTTTCTACCGGTTGCTCGATTCTACTACATTGGTTTTCATCATCAACATCACCATCGCCTGAATCTAGAGGTCCATCTAATTCAATTTCATCCAAACTTTTGGCCTTGCTAACATTCCCATCCATAATTAACTTCAATTGGGACACAAGCTCTCCCACCTCGTTTCTACTAGGCCTTAAAATGATGGCAAGAGAAACATGTTTTCTTTATAATATTGCCAAGAAATGTGAATATCAAAGGGTTGTAGACAGGTGCAACAAGCTCGATATGACCAAAATGACCTGAGTAGTGATCTTTGGGCAAGACCACAGGTTTTACAAGGAAACCTATCCACAAGAGGACCAAAAGCAGGATCATATAATCCACCAGGTATGGAACACGACCAAGATTATCTACCAGAACGACATCGGTTACTCTAACGCGACATCTCTTAATTATCTTTATCCATCAGAAAGCTAAAGGCCACGCCTCCACAGAATTCGTTGCGCCCTCGGTAGCGAGAGCCATGGTGCTGCGGAGAAAGAGAGTCCAGAAAAGCTTTCGGTGGCTTGGTGAATGAAGAAAAACACAATAGTATAGAGATGATTGTGGTAGGGTTATTGCTTCCCGGTTGGCCTTTTGCAAACAAACTTGAGGTCGTGGGAAGGAGGAGGAGGAGCATGGAGCAGAAAAGAGGCACGGTGCAATTATGAAAATGGTATCAGAGACTCCGAGATCCGTTGGGACACCTGCTATCAGGTTTCCACTACCCACCATTTATATGTACGCACCAAGTTCAATAGTACTGGGTGTGAGGGTGTGTGTTAAAGAATCACACATCGGATGGGATATGACTTGGAAATCTGTTTATAAGTGAGACCAATCTTCATCTTATAAATCGGTTATGTAAGATTGAGTTAGGCCCAATCCAAATTCTAAGAAAATGATATGACATGCAAGAACCTCAATACTAAAAATGCTAAACTACCTTCTTTAGCCATGATAGCTTGCTCCATGGATTGAACAACATCTTCAAGTAATGGCATCCCCATTCTATAATTTATTGATTTACCATAACCCTTCAGAATGTACATTTCTAAGTCATCTGTCCACTCCAGCAATGTAATCTATATACACAAAATTTAACATTTTATAAGCATACATGCAATTGTATTGGAGAAAAACTCAGCCACAAATCTTGATTATATGTGCGGGAGCTAAACGAGTTTTTTGAATACACTCATCAATAGTAACTTCCTTGGCATTCACAGCATGAAAAACGTCATATTCAGTTTCTTTGAGGTCAATTGACATATTATAGAAATATCATATCAAGGAGTCAAAACTTGGTTCTTGGATATCATAAAGTCAAAATTAAATGATGGTCTGACATCTTTTAATTTTTACTATATTTAAATATTTCCAAGCAAATAAAAAGGAAAAAGTCAAAGGTTAGATCAAATATCAAATCACAACATCTTGACCATAAAAGTACAAAGTACCTCAGATGGGCTGAAAAGACTACAAGCTTGATCAGTTATATCCAACAAGGATGCTTCCTGCCAAAATAACCACAAAACGAACAATTGGAAACAGAAAAACAAAAATAACTAACATCCAAGACACAAGTAAATGATTATGTCTGAACTTAAAATAAAAACATAGGGAAAATCAGAAGTTGGGAATAAAGAAATGGTGTCACCTCTTTACATAAGAACCAAAGAGATGCTGTAACCTGCCTTGTAAAATTCAGTCCATAACGCCCAACTAATGCAGATGTAATCTCATCCAAGGTAGGTTCCTTAAGTTTATCAACTGCGGGCTCCTGCCTTTTCCTGAAATCCTGCTCTCATAAAAAAAAAATCATATAACCATAAAAAAAAAGTCAGGAAAAAAACTAGAGACTACTTTTTTTGTTACAAAACATTCAATACCTTTAAGACTACCGAAGATCACAAAATATACAATTTAGATAAACAGAGATAACATATGTATGAATATTTTAAGTATAGCCTCTTTAAACACAAAATTGCTTTCATATTCAACATATGAAGGCCTACATTAGACAAATATAGTGATTTCAACTAAATTTGTTAATCTCCGTAGGAACGGTGTAACGGGACAAAACTGTAAGCAGAAAGCACATAACAGAAAAATATAAGCAAATTTATCGCTGAAAGGAACACAAAAACATGATTTTCCTGATTGGCCATCAAAAATGGTCTAAAATATACGCCCAGCAGAAAAAGTGCCACATGCAGCTTGGGTGACTGTATATAACAATAATGCATAGAAGCATAATTGTAAATACATTAAAATGCATGAAATTGGCTAATCTATAATCAGATTACATGTAATGTAATTGTGTCAGATAAACATGAAACTTTTGCATTAGAAATCCAACTGAGAAATTAATAATTGCTACAGCATTACCTTGTAGTTTTGACAACATTCATGAAATCTCAGCATGGTGTCACTAGCACGGTTTTCACTTATAACAGAAAAGGCTCTGTGCTCCCCAGGTCCAAGAGTTCCATTGCCACTGAAAATACCCATTCCAAATGCGACAGCACTAGCTGATGCTCGGGGAATCTATTTTGCACACATAAGAGAGATGCATAAGTTTTTGAAATATCAAAAGGAAAATTCATGTCTTAGACTCTCAGTGTTGCAGTGGCACTGCAACTAATCATGATGTATTAGCATTCATTTATTAATTCAAAACAATGTGTTCTAACTCTCCCAAAACTATTAGTGACACTAACGTACGTTGAGATTACCAGAAACTTCAAAAGAACAAATCTACCTAAAGATAAAAATGAAGATGAACTCACCTGAGTTGCCTTTATAGAATATATGTCTGGATGGTAATCCTCATCAAACAAACTTGGAAACCTATCTCTAAGTTTTTGAAATATCAAAAGGAAAATTCATGTCTTAGACTCTCAGTGTTACAGTGGCACTGCAACTAATCATGATGTATTAGCATTCATTTATTAATTCAAAACAATGTGTTCTAACTCTCCCAAAACTATTAGTGACACTATCGTACGTTGAGATTACCAGAAACTTCAAAAGAACAAATCTACCTAAAGATAAAAATGAAGATGAACTCACCTGAGTTGCCTTTATAGGATATATGTCTGGATGGTAATCCTCATCAAACAAACTTGGAAACCTATCTCTAACCCTGATTCCAAGAGCATATAATTCTTCCTCTCCTCTTCTAATTAACTCACCGCCCTTAAGCTTTCCTTGCCAAGGAGATTTCCATCCATTCAACCAAGTAGGAATTCTCTCCGAAGACAAATGTTTCTCTTTTGCATCCTTTATAAGAACTTCCAAATGGGCTGACAAATTGTCCAACTGCTTTATTCTTTTCTTTGTAGGAGAACGGGTCCCATGCCTTGCCTGGCAATGTAACATAGCATTATCAATTATCATACTCTTGAACACGCTGCATAGAAATATAAAATATACGGAATTTATGTGAAAATTACAAAAACAAGCGTAAATGTGTGGTAAAAGTAGAACATCATTCATAACTAATGAAATAATTAAACCCTAAACTGGTAAGAAAATTACCACTAGATTTAAATGTATTGGAGTGCATCCTTCAGGAATTTTAGAAGGAATGAAGTTCTTGTCAGTAATGTCTTTCACAACTCCGTACCTAAGCAGAAAATTAACACGCGCAATTTCATCAATCTCAATTAAGTTTCAAAAAATTGATCAAGCACACACGCAATCACAAATGCATATAGAAGTCTTGTCAAAATCAAAGGCAACAAAAATGAGGAAGCAGAATAAAGGAAAAACGAAGGATTTTGGTTGATTATGATTAGGGGAATGAAAGAGAAAAACCTGGATACAGTAGAGAGATGTTTGCGAACATCAAAAGCTTCTTCTTCAGCGTTTGAGAAGTGCAAAACTGAAAGGAACGATATTAGTAGAACAAGAATCGCCGTTTTCGCGATTTTCATTTTCCCTACACGCTTGAAATTTGTATCTGCAAAACCGAAAAAGTAATTATACTCTCATGTAATGGTTCCTCGTTTTCTCACTCAAGTGGAAACCGGCAGAAAAAAAAAAGTTAACTTAACGGGGACATCATTTCGTTAATAACCGATTTTCTTTTCATGGGTCGGGTCGGGTCGAGTCGACCTTCCTATTCTAGGGTAGGATCGAGTCCAGTCGACCTTCCTATTCTAGGATCGGATATGGGTCTAAAATTCATACCCATATTTATAAAACCAGATTTGTGTCAAAATAGTTTAAATTGAATATCCATATTGTGGAGAAATTTCAGAAATAAAATAAATTTTCATATCAAACCAAATAAAAATACTCAATTAGTCTATTTCTTATTTTAAATATGTTTGGGTCACATCTTAAACGTTAATTCTAAATTGATGTTGGTCGAGTGGTTGCTGCACTTTGACATCAGGGTAGAAGGCTTTTGGATCAGAGGTTGTGAAGGTGGTGGTGTTGGCGTAGAGGAGGATCATGAACCAAATAAGTAAGGCAGAGAAGGTGAAAATGAATGGATACTTTCTTTCTTTGAGGAGAGATTCAACTAAATTTGACATTCTTGATTTGATTAAAGGACTGAAAATCTTGGGATCTCAGTGAGTTTGTGTTAGTTAGAAAAGGCAGAAGGTTACGGTAATGGGAATTGTTCAAGGTAACACAAATACATTAGATTAAACTATTATGCATGGCTGCCACTATGTTGGAAAATACTCTCATAAGGAGCCATAGCCACCAAAAATATACTCTAATATATTTCATATATTATGTAGATCTTAACTTTTCTGCACTTCTATAATATATTTACTACTACCAATTTCATCCACTTATTCACAATTTATTCAATTGCCGCAAAATATAATTCTTAACTAATTCAATTCAATCTATTTGATTTTGATCCACTAATTATAAAGTTTTTTTTTACATAAATGCTTTATTATTATTATTTTATTTTATTTTATAATCTTTTATATATTATTTTTAAGAGGAAAACATTTATTATTTACAAAGTTGGTCATCTTTAAATATTTTTATAAAATAAAAAGACTTTTTAACAACCATTTTTTTACAAAAACTGGCTATTGTATCATACTCAAGATAAAATAATAATTAAAAATATGATTTATTGATTAATAACAAAAATTTGATTTATTGATTAATATAATCAAATATAATATTTAAATTTTACTTTAGATTAATAAAAAAAACTTTTAGCCAAGTAAAAATATGTTTTAGGCTAATGCATCCCTTCTTCATCTTTATAAATACTTTGAAAATCTAAAATAAAACTTGGTGATAATCTTTAGTAGATTGGTAATAATCTTTTTTCAAGACAATTATCTTTCCAAAAATTGAAGTCATAAGAACTTTAGGTGTTACCTATCTCAATGTAAGATGCGAATTTTAATTATTAAATACATTTTTACATCTTATAAAAGTGTCATTAAATTGATACCTTAATTCCATTTCACATGGCTGTAAGAAAAAACTACATTTCATATAAATCACCCAAACAAATGTATTATACTCGAACGCATGAAAATGTTTTTTTTTTCCTTCTTTCCAAAAGTATAAAATGACGATTTTTTGGACGGTAATACTGAGACAGTAGATAACAGTGAGATTGCTAGAACATTTTCCAAGTTTGATGGCAACCTTTACACATGGAAATGGTATCGATATGACTCGAACCTCAACCGATTTAATAATCACAAGCTTAGTCATAATATACCATGGACAACTCATAGTAAATTAATTTAAAATATGAAAAGTAAACAATTTATCTGTGAAAAATTAAAATCACAAAAATTGCAGGTGTTATTTGAGTGCACTGTGTTCAACTAATATCTCATCATAAATTGCAAGCAACAAGGGAGGGAGTTATGGTGGCGTTTTGAACCACATACACTCCTAAGTTTGGATTGAACTCCCTCTTCGAGAAATTCTGAGTTTGTATAATACAACCACAATCAAAGAGATCAAAAAGAATACTATAGAACAAAATTAGTAAAGCCTTACCATTGTCCACATCAACCGCACCCATTCCAGTATCTTCTTCCTCTTCACTGTCTTCATCGCCACTGACCTCTTTGTTGTCTTGGCGTAGCTTAGCCATATGCTCAGCAAGCAGTTTATCATCGCGTTCACTCACCTAAATCACAATGCAATGTCAATCCTCGTTCCCACCATTCAAAAAATAAAAAAGATAAAGGATATAGAGAGAATGTGACACTCACCGCTTTGTGTTTTTCTATTGATTCAGTGCAGCAGGTAATGGCATTGTTGAGAACCAATGTTCCTTGCTCCTGTCAAGATTGTAACAAGCTATGAATTGCTTAAACAAGGAGAAGTAACATTAAGAAAATTTTACAATACATGTTTAGGAGCGAATTTTTTTAGGACTGTTAAAACAAACTATTTAGAACTGCAGTGAATCAGGAAATGAACCGAACCTATCCTTTAAAAACTGAACTTTTGAAACAGCTCACTAGCCGAACTGGATTTATGTCTGCACATTTCACTAAACTGAAATGCTAATGACTACAGTTAATATCTCCAACTGAATCCGTCTGTGCACTCATTTGCACTTCTCACTATTCATCTAGAACCTATGAATGGATGCTTCACTCTGCTTTCACTTGCTTGCAAAAAATGTGTTCTTGACCCAAACGACTTCATCATTCCCTCGGGTAAGCTTTTTTAATCTATCCCTGATATAAACCTCAACACAGCATTTAATAGTGAGTTATGAAAGCTGGCCATTCAAGGTTGGCCACAACTCAAATAGCATAGCTAGCTAGTGATTGAACTAAGTATGTAGAATACTAGTAGTAAATCGGATTTATTCCCAAAGTGCAGTCCCAATCCCAATGAGTTTCTTCTCAAGAGCATTAATTAGTTGTAGGAAGATCATTAGTTTTCCTTGATACTGTATAACTTGCTGATACAATTACTGCTATGCAAGGTTCTAAATGACAAAATATGAGTTCAGTTGTTTTTTCTTTTTGCAGTGTGTTGGGAACCAAGGTGAGTCTAAAAGCTTAGTTGGAGTCATAGGTGTTAATCTTGTGAACTAGTTTTTGAACTCTTAAGCAAATAGTCCCAAATCTTTTCTATGAACCCAAATGACCCTAGGCTGCAATATCATATCATTATTCAACCTATTTAATTAGGCCTGAGTCTATGTATCCTTACTTTATTTAAAACCCATAAACTTCAACAAGAACATCTAAAACTATATTTTGAATCAAAGAAACAGCTTGGTTCATAGTAGATGTTAAATTCATACACAGAAAAAATTTGGTTGAAACCAGAAGGTTATGTTTTTTAAGCCAGTTGCGCATGGTTTGTTTCAGTTCAGGATAACCGGATAAACCAGAATCGGTTTGATTCACCTTTTTGCAGTCAACAAAAGGTTTAGGTAGTCAACATTACAATGGCTTTTATGGCAATCATAATAGGGAAAAACAACAGCTGACCTAGTTTTACAATGAAAATACCCCCACAATCCAATCCAATAACACAAACATCCCTAGAAAATTCATAGATCTATAAACATAATCTTGATAGCCTCAAAATCCAAATGTGCAGTAAACTCAGTCCAAAAGCAATTATGAAACCGAAGTTTAAATGAACATTGCACCAACCTTGTCAAGAATCTGAGTGGTAAGCACATAAAGTGGGGGAGCAACAAGTTTAATTTTCACAGGACAGTCCTCATTTCCAGCAGCTTCAGCCTTCCGCATTGCCTCCTGCAAAACCAAATAATTATAAAGCATGATAAAACGATAAAAGATAAGCAATAGCCAATAACTCAAATGAAAATAACAACCGCATAACATAAATGATTAAGACCTTAATGTGAATAACTCCATCAAACTGATAACATTTCATTTCAATATCTGCCCTGATTTTCAATGGCTGAGGAGTCATTCGTCTTCTAATGTTCTTCACTAGAGAATCCTTCACTTCTTCAGAAACAGCAGGTACCACCTTGGTCACCTCTTGTCCATCAGGACCAACTTCCTTAATTACCCGCATAAGACTGCTCAAAACTGTATCAGGATCAGTCACAACTATTTTGAACGCCTACATCAAACAAAGTCCATGAGATAAAGTTCTCATTGTATAGACTCATTCAAGACTATATTCCAATATAAGCAATTTTGATAGAGCTTAGGAAAGCTTATAGAAAAAACTTATGGCATGTCCTAGCTTATTTCATAAGCTCTCTAGGATAGCTTATTAAAAAAGATTAACTTAATTTCAATTTATGCTATCAAAATGCAGTAGCTTATACACAGACACTTGTAATCAAGGAACCATGAAAGAGTGTGATGAAAATGTTTACCTCAAAGGCATGTCCATATTTGCGGTACAAAGGCCAAGCAATGTGAATACAAAGGTCCTACAAAAACCCAATATATATCCAATCAACAGAATCAAAATACAAGCAAAAAAATATAAGAAAAAAAATTAGGGGTTTTATTAGGGTTACCTCTAAATCGAGGTTCAAGGTTTCAGCAACATGACGCATAATAGAGTGAACAAGTTTACTCTTATTATACCTTTCTTCACAAGCTTGAATATCTTTTTCAGAAACCCTACGTTTACTGAGATCGATGTAACCCTTTTCCTTATCAACACGAAGAACCATCACCGGTTCAATTCTACCCACCTTGATGAGACTACTGACACTACGAATTCGACGGCGAGAGAGTTCAGAGAACAGAATCATACCCTCGATGTTGTTGTATTCGAGGAGTGAAACGTAAGCACCCATGTCGGCTATGTTCTTGACCTGTATCATCACTGCCATGTCTACTTCTGGGTACCGTGCCTCGTACATTCGACATTCCAAATTCGGAGCCATTGATGTTAGGTTTTTGCTTTGTGTTTTCTTCTGTGAATCGCAGAGGATAACTGGTTTTGATTTTGTTTATGTTTGGGAGTATTTGCCCGACCACCCGCAAGCTGAAATTTTATTCCCATGCCATTCTAAAAAAAACTCTAAAAATGCCCCACTTTTCTATTTGGACTCGTTCAATGAATAGTCGAGATGATGAAGACGTGTTTATGCTGATTAGGCTCGGCCATTCATTGGCCGAGCTAGTGAAAGAATTTTTTTTATTTTTTTTTATTTTAAATACTCTTATATAATTAAATAATTTTATTAAATTTATTATTAAATAGTTTTATAATTAATTCTATATTTAAATAATAAAATTGATTTTTTTTAAAATAATAATAATATTTTTATAAAAATATCTAATATAATATGTTAATAATAATAGTTTTTTATAATAATAATAGTTTTCTAATATTGTTTTTTTAAAATATTAATAATAAAATGATTTTTTTTTAATATTAATAATAGAAATGATTTATTTTTTTATATACTTATTATACAATTATAAATATTATAATGAGGCATATAATAAATTGTAATGATTAAGAATTATTTTATTGATATAATGGAAGAAATACATTTTATTTATAGTGATCACCTGTCCACATCTTGTGCCAACTTTTTTGCGTTTCCCTTGCCCAAGTCTTCTTGTCTGTCTTGCAGGAGACGAAGATGAGTCGGAAGATAATTCATCATGGGCGTCTTGTTGTTGATGTTGTTGTTGACTTTGATGTTGTTGTGATGTGTTTGGAGGCATGTCCATACTGTCGAGATCTTGAATGCGAAAAGAAAGGATATTCATTAGATGATCATCAGTGAGGTCATAGTTGGGTAGTGAATGTGGGAGTTGTGTGTAGGTGCTGGGTTGGGTGTGTAGGTGTTGGGTTGGGTGTGTTGGATAGGAGGATAATAGACATCATCATGGTTGTATGTAGGAGTGGGTTGTACGAATGTGGTGTTAGATGTTTGGGGTTGAGAATGAGGGTTTGAGTATTCAAAGTTGGGTTGAGGAATTGGAGTGTATTGTATGGGTGGGCGTAGGTTGGTTTGTTGTTGATATTGTTGGTTGTAATAGTAGTTTGTTTGAGGGAATGGAGTGTGGGGATTATGGTGTTGGGTTGAGGTGGAATAAATTGTGCGTTGTTGTATGGCCTGGGTGTGTTGGTAAGTTTGTTGATCTGAGGATGATGGTTGGTTATGTTGTTGTGGGGGTGATGTTGTTTGTTGGGTTGAAGAAGCTACGCGTTGACGGGGATCATTCAAAAACTGTGTTGGAGCAATGTGCATAAAAGGAATTGATAAAAACCAATTCATGTATTCTCTACCCCGCTTAGACCCACCAATTACCAAGTTTCCTTGTAACACCAAATGCCTTCTTCTTTTCCATTCTTTTAGCTCATCTTTGTTTAAATCTTGCCAATGTGTGTCCCAAGCTTGGACCATAGTCATGTTATGGTGTTCACTTAGACATCTTGGCTGAGACGGTATTTGTTGTTCAAATCCAAATTGGAGTTTGACTCGATCCGTCTGATGCATCTCAACGGTAAAGAAACATACCATATATGTTGTTGCACTCCAAACTCGGCTGTCACTATAATCAGGTACTGGATATTGTATGTACGGCCTCCAAATAAACTGTTAAAAGAAATATAACTATTAGAATGTATAAAATAAATTTAAATAAGTTGAATATTATAATTAATCATTCTTACATCGTTTTCTTCCATGTGTTCTATTGCAACACGATACCCTCGTAGATGATGACGAGGATTATTTCCGTAATTCATACCTCGTTTGCACCATCTTGCAATTAAAAAAAATACCTTAAAGCGACGTATAAATGATTTTGAGAAATATAAATTGCATTTAAATGAAAATCGTTACCTTAATGCATAAGGATGTGATGGAACCTCATTACTAACCGGGGCTAACAAGGGTATACGTGTGAATGCCCATACAATTAGTAATACAACACAGCCTCCTATGCTCTTGACTCCTTTATGGGCTGCTTTGTACATATGTCTATATAGTGTCGCCAGACAAGCAAAACCCCAACTGTATGTATTACATTTTTCTAGGTCTCCTACTAAAGGTAACCAAGAAGAATGCAACAAATTGTGACTTTTATCTGGCATTAAAAAAGTAGCAATTAAAAGTAAAATATAAATTTTTGAATGAAGAATATTTTCTGCCTCAGTCGGGTTAGGGTTATTTTTCAATTGTGTTAATACGGCTTCAAACCAAACAATTTTGACAGAAGCCCCATTGTTATCTGAAGATGTTGGTTCGATGCCCAAATTCTCCATGTAAACATCATTGGTTACGTTTGTTGGGCCATCAACAGCTTTACCATTGATTCGGAGACCGAGTAACATACTCACATCCTCTAGTGTGATAATACATTCACCCGTTGGTAAATGAAAGGTATGTGTCTCGGGTCTCCATCTCTTTAACAATGCGACAATTAATTTAGAATTTACTTTTAGACTTGCAATCTTGGCCACATTTGCAAAACCGACTAGTTCCAAATACGGTATTATAACCGCACTTGGTTGAATGCATGTATGCGAATGGACCCGGAACTTATCGTCTTCCTGAAATTCAAATAAAAATGGTAATGAATATTTGATGTGATATTTACATATTGAATTTGTGAAATAGATTTGAAAGAGACTTACGTATTCGGCAATGTTTTTCGCCGTCCCATGGTGTGATTCGCCCATCCACAACAAAGATATTTTGGAATTGAAGATAGTGAATATTTGTAGAGAGTAAATATTTGAAGAAAGTAAGTATTTGTGAAATAGAAATTGTAGGAAGATGATGAGAAATAATTGTAGAGGAAAGGTTTATTTATAGTGGTAAAAAATATTAAATATATAGGTTAGAATTGTACAGGGTGATTGGACAAGTAAGGGAATGCATGCAAATTTTTTTTGCAAGGAATCCCTGCAACCACGAGATTCCCATGCTGATTGGAAATCACACTGCCAAAAAGCCTGCGTGCAGACTCGTCCCTTTGATGGATGAGTTAACCCTTGTAATGTGTTGGCTCGTCCAATGGAATGACGAGCTTGGTCATGTGGCGTGTTGCCTCGTCCAATGAATGGGTGAGCTTGTTCTTCTAGGGTTATGACTCGTCCAATGAATGGGCGAGCTAGTGAAGGCTAGGGTTTTCACGTTTTCTCTCTCTTCCAATTGAAGGACGAGTTGCATGTGATTTCTACAGGGTTTGGTTTACTAGGATTATGTTTTGTTGACTATAAATTGCATTAATATCTTCATTCATTCTCACCAAACCATATCTACTACATTTATATCTTTACTTATTTTCATCAAACCAAATATTCTACATTCATATCTCCTTCATCTTACCAAATATTATTCATATCTTCAACCATTCTCATCAAACCAAATCTACTACATTTATATCTTTACTTATTTTCATCAAATCAAATATTCTACAATCGTATCTCCTTAATCAAATCAAATATTCCACATTCATGGCTCAAAGAAATTTAATTGTGTCTATCCATTCCGAAGGGTCCCTTTTCACAGATGCAAATGAGGGATTCTCATTTTGCAATACGAATTTGCATATGTTCAAAATTCACATCAACTCCGACTTCCATCATTTAAAAGACTGTGTTGAAAAAAAAGTTACAAAGTTATATTGAAGACATCATTTATCGCCATCCATTATTTAATGGAGATGATAATACCGTCTTTTACATAATGACACCCATTCAGATTGACGAAGATGTCAAGTCGATTTTTCAATGTCATATAACATTATCTCAATTACCCACCATTGAGATATATGTTCGTCTAATCGAAAATCTTGAAGAACAACCGAGTCACAATGAAAATCTCTATTATCCAACGCAATCTATACAGTCACACGAGTACGGAATGAGTCAAGCCATCGACGAAGAACCGACTCAAAATAATGAACCTTTCATACCAAATGAAGAGGTGGGCGAGAATAGTAAGGATGATCTTGAGGAGGTTCGATTTGAAGATCTATTTGGTGTTAGCGATGACGATGGCAATGAAGACATCTTCGACACACCGACCGTTGCACTAAGAGCGCAACCAATTAGTTTGTACAACCCACCTGTGCACATGCAAAACATAAGTTTGGATGATGTTGAACCAATCTCCATTTTCGAAAGTTTCATACCAACTCACAATGCTGACGAAATAGAGGAGGGCATCGAGTATGAAAATAAGGAAGAGTGTGTTCTAGCATTGCAACAATGGCATATAAAATGTAGTCTAGATTTTTCTGTGGTTAAATCTGACAATGTACGTGTTGTCATCAAATGTAGAAATTCAACATGCAATTTCAAATGCAGGGTCTATTTGCGTAAGGGCAACTCAAGGTGGAGAGTTGGTAAGTCTGGTGTGCCTCATACGTGCACAACCACTTCCATGTCACAAGACCATACAAAACTCAGTTCAGAAATGATTAGTAAGAGCATAATGGAGCTTGTAAATCGGGACGCTTATCTTAAGGTGAAGGTTATCATTGCTCATGTTGCTGAGAAATACAGGTATATCATATCCTACAAAAAGGCATGGATTGCAAAGTGTAAGGCAATTGACTCGCTGTATGGAAATTGGGAGACATCTTACAACGATATGCCGTAGTGGATACTGGTAATGAAAACATATCTATCAGGTACCATTATAGAATTGCAATCCTTACCTGTGATTTCAAATGATGGTTCACACTTGGGTGACCAAAGGATATTTCATCGTCTGTTTTGGGCGTTTCGACCATGTATACGTGGTTTCGCGTATTGTAAACTTATTGTGCAGGTTGATGGAACATGGTTGTATGGCAAGTACAGAGGGACTCTATTGATGGTTGTGGCACAGGATAGGAACGGGAACATATTTCCGATAGCGTTCGCATTGGTTGAAAGTGAGACAAAGGAAGCTTGGAGTTTCTTTCTTAAAAATTTAAGAATACACGTTACTCCCCAAGAAAATATGTGTCTAATATCAGACAGACATGAATTGATAAAGAATGCATATAACAATCCGGAAAATGGATGGCAGTATCCTCCATCATCACACGTCTATTGCATTAGACACATCGCGCAAAACTTCATGCGAGAGATTAAAGACAAGGATCTACGCAAAATAGTTGTTAACATGGGTTATGCGTTAACAGAGGCAAAATTTAACTACTATCGGGGGGAAATCTGAAGAACAAACAACAACGCTTTATCATGGATAGACAACATCCCTCGGGAGAAGTGGGCAAGGGCATTTGACGGAGGGCAACGCTGGGGTCACATGACAACTAACCTAGCAGAAGCAATGAACTTGGTGCTAAAAGAAACCTGAAACCTTCCAATCATTGCATTGGTCAAATCTACGTACTATCAATTAAGATCACTATTTGGTAGAAGAGGCCATCAATGGACAAAAATGTTAGCCTCTGGGTAGGTTTTCACTGATAACTGCAACAAGGGGATGGCTGAGGAAGTCATCAAAGCTAACATGCAAAACGTCATGCAATTCGATCGCGAGAGATTTTATTTCATGGTCCAAGAGAAGATTAATCATAACGACGGTCGTCCAACCGAAACATTCATCGTTAATCTAAGGAAACAACATTGTGATTGTGGGAAATTTCAGGCATTTTGATCAGTCACCATTTATAGTAAGTTTTCATTACTGATCCGACACAAAACAGAGACATTTGATACACTGTGCACGCATTTAAGGTACAATTCGAGTAGTTTTACTTCCGTTATGTCATTTACGCATTTTTAATCTTTATTCTATTTTATTTTGTTTATCTTGATTTTATGCGTGGGATAACTGTGTTTTTGTCAAACAGATCCAGGTAGAGGAACCGGAGAACTCAGAACACGATAGTGCGAGAGTCTGATACGTAAAGGAGCAGAAAATCCCAGTACAGGAGGCCTGACACGGCCACTCGTGTCACCTGACACGGGCCGTGTCAGGGAAAGGGAAACAGAAGAAGAAAACAGTAGCCTGACACAGCCACTCGTTGTAGGTGCTTAATTGGCTGCATTATATGGTAAAACACTAGCTGGTTACTAATGTCTTGACTGATGTCATGACATGGTATGTATGTGTGACTACATTGTAGGTTAGAATGTCTAACTGTACTCTGATGTCTTGACTGAAGTCATGACACACTTAAGTAGTTACTACAGGATTAGCTAACACAGGATTTATTGAATGTCAAACTGGATGCTGTGACATTCATACCTGTCAGCAGATACTAAGGAATAGAATAGCTGGTGTTCTGTTAGAACTTAGTATTTATTTCCAGTCTGGTTATCAAGGAAAGACCAGACCTGGCATAAGGCCTACTGACTGAATGTCAAACTGGATGTTATGACATTCATCGTTGACAGCAGCTATTGAACATTAGACAGAGTGGTGTTCTGCTATACTTCAGCATGTTACTTAGTCTGTTCTTCAAGAGAATAACAGAACTAACTTAAGACCAAATGTGTAAATGTTAAATTGGACACTTTAACATTTACTAATGTAAGCTGTTACTGTAGTATGGTCATTTTGATCATGTACAGGTCAGCAAAATTGTACAGTCTGTTTTCTGGAAGAACAGACTCAGCATATGGACCTTGATGTCAAGCTGAATGTCGTGACATTCATTCCTGACAGCATATGCTATATTGTAGGTTGTTCAGTTTTCTGTTTCATCTTTTTCTCAGGCTATTCTTCAGGGATTCAACAGTTGAGAGAAAATCCAGGAAATCAACAACCAAGCTACATTTAATGAACCTAACAAATAACCTATTTGTTAGTAACCTAAATGTTGAATTTATGGGAACTCGCGTGACCTTAAATTCAGGAGAATACAGGTGCAAAAGCCCAGGTACTGCAATATAAAAGGAAGGCGTTCCTTCATTCGGTTTCGGGGATTTTAAGGCGTGAAGATTTTGTGTGTCCATCATACTTCACTGCTGTATTTATGTGAGTCTTGTATTAGACGTATCTTGTAAGCCAAGCCATTATCAAGTAGATGATTGTTGTGGCATAGGGTGTTCATTGAGTTGTAAGTGTTGTGTCGCTAAAAGCTTTTAAGCGTGAGTGCTGTTGTCATACGGTGAACTGACTTGGTGTGCTTTGCTTTTTATCGCAATGTCGCGGATAGCAAGAGTCGCCACCGACTTTTCTTTTATCCAATAAGGAAAGGTGGAAAAGAACAGGAAAGACCTCAATAGATTTGGGTTCGGGAGGTACATTATACAAAGGGAAGGTGTTAGCACCCTTTGTATCCATGGTTATCCATGGGCTCTTAATTACTGGATCACTTATATTTTTGTCTGAAAAGTGTCGGTGAATTGCTTAAAAAATGTTTGAAAGAGAGTTTAACTTTGTAATGATTCTCGTATGAATGTATACAAAGTATTTATCTCATTTGATTTTGAAAATGGTTTAGAAAATATAACTCGGTAATGATTCTAGTATGAATGTATACCAAGTGGTGATTTTCTAGGATTTGTAAAGTGTAAAGTGTGAGGGGTGGAAAATGTTTTAGGTTATGATCCAGTAATTGAGAGTTATACCTTCCTGAGGTCGTTATGGGCATTTCCTATCCTTATGAGGGTAAAACTGTCCTTACTATTGAGAAGTAAGTAATTTTACCTTTTGGATGTAGAAGGGTCATCGTAGGGTCATCGATAGGTCATTGAAGGCAACAGTTGTAAGGATACCTTAGCATTCGAAGGGACGATCATCATTTAACCGTAGGCTACACCGAAGGGTCATCGAGGGACAAAATCGTATTTTCGAAGGCAACATCCGAGGGACCAAGATTTATTTTATGATGATTTAATCGAAGGGCCATTGCTAAGTGTATCCCCACATTCGCGGGACATGACCATAATACCGTAATATCGTAAGGCAAAAGAGAGGTCCAAGATCACATATTTAAAGGCCATATTTTAAAGTCAATTAGGTAATTAGGATGAGCCTCCACATTAAAATCAATACATTAAAATTAATACATTAAAATTAATACATTAAAATTAACACATTAAAATTAATTAAGCAATTTAGGGTGAGTCTCCACAAGGGTATTCCACAAATAAAGTGGAAGACCTAACGGCAATCTTTTCCTGGGACATGTGAACCTTGGCAAAATTCAGCAAACGGGTTAGAATACCAAATCGGGGTGTAATCGAAGATTACACCGCAAAAGAAAATACAGCAGCATGAATGTCAGGCAAAACAGTGCATAATTAACATAGAATAGATCAGATACGCATAGGACATAACAAACAAAATATTAGCGACTGTCCCGTTCGCCTCTGCCTCGCCTAGCGAGGGCCTAGCGAATACTCGCTACATGCTCGCTTAGCGATGTGCTAGCGAGCGGCTGCGGGTTTTGAATTTCAGAACAGTATGACTTCAACCTGCGGCATGGCTTATGGCATCCAATACATAATTATACGGTTCAGCATTCACAATATTCAGGCACACTTAAATTCACATGCAAAACCTCAAATATGTTTATGAACTCAATTATAATATCACATGCAAGTTAAGAACATAAAGCGGTATCACATGCAAATTAAGAAAATAAAGCGATAATAGTAATGCAAACCTGTTTGCAATCGAATTGCAACCTTGAATTGGCGAGCCGGATTGAGTTGGACGGTGGTAGCTTCGGAGCAGAGGAGCGGCCTTCAGGGTTTCTAAAGTAGCCTCCAGGGTTTTTGTGCCAGGGTTTTCGTCTGTCTCCCTCTGTTTTTCCTCCTCTTTTCATTACTGAAGTGCTGGTATTTATAATGCCCTTTTTCATGACCTAATGGGCTCAGAACGAAGCCCGAAATTTTTTGTTGTCTGTCAGCCTCGCTAGGCGAGCTGGTAGCGAACGTTTGCTTCGCTAGGCGAGCGTGTAGCGAACGTAACGTTCGCTAGGCGAGCGTGTAGCGAACATGCCAGTTTTGGGCCATTTTCTGGATTGGGCCATTTTCTGGATTGGGCCATTCGTGAGCCGGGCCTTCGTTCCTTTGGGATGTCAGTGCCTTGTGGAACAAGTCGGAGGGTCTTGGAAAATGTTTTGTAATATCAACGGGCAAATTTTGGGGTATGACAGCTGCCCCTGTTCAATATTCTTGAACCGAGAGAGTTAGAATGGCGAGTATGTCGTTCGTGGTCTGGAGGTGAAAGATTATTGAACACTAGAATGCCCCAAAAATTTGCGCTTGTCCATTAGTCTTGATGGAGATGGGCTTAAAGATGCCATCCAGGAGGTTCGATGAGGAGATTTCCAGATTGTGTCGTACGTTAGACAATGTCTGAAGACATGGACGTCATACCGGGTCATGCGCTAGACCGTATAGTGAATCATCCATCATGCTGTTGACTTCGCTGGGGAGTCAGAGTATGCTATATGCTGCTGGGGATAATGGATCAGAATGGATCATACACTGGACGATATCTGCGTATCAGAGTGAGCTGTTCGTTAGGCGGATGACTTTGATGGGGATGAAAGATCAGAACGGATCGTACGCTAGATCGGTTCTGAATTGCAGAATGAGCCGTCCGTTAGGCTGAATCTGCTTGAAGAGGGAGTAGTCGTATACCAGACTACCATTCAGAAATGTACCTGTCCGAAGGTAGCATCTAAGTAAAGGGGGTAGCCGTATACCAGACTACCATTCAGGAATGTACCTGTCCGAAGGTAGCACCTGAGCAAGGGGAGTAGCCGTATACCAGACTACCATTCAGGAATGTACCTGTCCGAAGGTAGCACCTGAGTAAGGGGAGTAGCCGTATACCAGACTACCATTCAGGAATGTACCTGTCCGAAGGTAGCACCTGAGCAAGGGGAGTAGCCGTATACCAGACTACCATTCAGGAATGTACCTGTCCGAAGGTAGCACCTGAGCAAGGGGAGTAGCCGTATACCAGACTACCATTCAGGAATGTACCTGTCCGAAGGTAGCACCTGAGCAAGGGGAGTAGCCGTATACCAGACTACCATTCAGGAATGTACCTGTCCGAAGGTAGCACCTGAGCAAGGGGAGTAGCCGTATACCAGACTACCATTCAGGAATGTACCTGTCCGAAGGTAGCACCTGAGCAAGGGGAGTAGCCGTATACCAGACTACCATTCAGGAATGTACCTGTCCGAAGGTAGCACCTGAGCAAGGGGAGTAGCCGTATACCAGACTACCATTCAGGAATGTACCTGTCCGAAGGTAGCACCTGAGCAAGGGGAGTAGCCGTATACCAGACTACCATTCAGGAATGTACCTGTCCGAAGGTAGCACCTGAGCAAGGGGAGTAGCCGTATACCAGACTACCATTCAGGAATGTACCTGTCCGAAGGTAGCACCTGAGCAAGGGGAGTAGCCGTATACCAGACTACCATTCAGGAATGTACCTGTCCGAAGGTAGCACCTGAGCAAGGGGAGTAGCCGTATACTAGACTACCATTCAGGAATGTACCTGTCCGAAGGTAGCACCTGAGCAAGGGAAGTAGCCGTATACCAGACTACCATTCAGAAATGTACCTGTCCGAAGGTAGCACCTGAGCAAGGGGAGTAGCCGTATACCAGACTACCATTCAGAAATGTACCTGTCCGAAGGTAGCACCTGAGCAAGGGGAGTAGCCGTATACCAGACTACCATTCAGGAATGTACCTGTCCGAAGGTAGCACCTGAGCAAGGGGAGTAGCCGTATACCAGACTACCATTCAGGAATGTACCTGTCCGAAGGTAGCACCTGAGCAAGGGGAGTAGCCGTATACCAGACTACCATTCAGGAATGTACCTGTCCGAAGGTAGCACCTGAGCAAGGGGAGTAGCCGTATACCAGACTACCATTCAGGAATGTACCTGTCCGAAGGTAGCACCTGAGCAAGGGGAGTAGCCGTATACCAGACTACCATTCAGGAATGTACCTGTCCGAAGGTAGCACCTGAGCAAGGGAAGTAGCCGTATACCAGACTACCATTCAGAAATGTACCTGTCCGAAGGTAGCATCTGAGCAAGGGAGTAGCCGTATACTAGACTACTATTCAGAAATGTACCTGTCCGAAGGTAGCATCTGAGGAGATGAAGGTCTAACTTGGTCGTACATTAGACTGTATTTGAGCAGCATCTGGTCTGACTTGATCGTACATTAGACTGTATCTGGGCAGAATCCGAGGACTTGACGGTCTAACTTGGTCGCACATTAGACTGTCTTTGCAGAATCTGACTTGAAGGTCTAACTTGGTCGTACATTAGACTATCTTTGCAGAATCTGACTTGAAGGTCTAACTTGGTCGTACATTAGACTGCCTTTGAGTGGTATTTGAAGATTTGAAGGTCTAACTTGGTCGTACATTAGACTGTCTTTGAGTTATTGAAGGTCAGAATGGATCGTACGCTAGATCGTATCTGAGTTGAAGGAGTCATGTGTTGAGATGAATCAGGATGGACCGTATGCTAGGCAGTACCTGAGAAGTGAAGGTCCAACTGGGTCGTACATTAGACTGTGTTGGGATAGTTGAAGATCAGAATGGATCGTCCGTTAGATCGTATCTGAGTGGAAGGAGTCATATGTTGAGATGAATCAGGATGAACCGTACGCTAGGCTATATCTGATAGTATTTGTATATGCTGTATTTGCAATAAATGTCTGGGATGGGCTTATAGATGCCATCGTTAAGAGGATGTCAGAATGAATGTTGTCATGGAGCGTATCTGAAAGATGTAGTTGAATCCTGAATGTAATTGATAAGGATGTCCGTCTGAATGGACCTTTGTTTTGACTATGTCAGGAGGATAATTGACCTGAAAAATAAAGTTAGCTTCATGCCATGTCATGATGCATGAGATGCAAATGTTGTATGCATGCGTATGCTGTGAAATGATGTAATGAGTGAATTATGCATCTGGAATGAATGAGAGCATTGTATATATGGAACGAAAATTGTATGTAGGTATGTGATGTGAAATGATGTAATGAATGCACTATGTGTCTGAAACGTTCTTCTAGGGGACTCTACTGGGGAAATAAATCTCAGTCTTCTGGTCGGAGATATTTGTATTGATGACCCTTCCTTAGCTAGGGGTATTTGACCTTTATCTGATGGCAGAGATATTCAACAGAGCCTGGTTGGGGTAGAAGAGATGACCAGTCTAGTGATGCCAAGTTCTTATGGGGCATAACTGGTTCTTGTTGGGGAATAGAATTAGCAACAGATTCATTGGGAAGCATGATTAGACCTTCTCCTCGATCCTGAAGTCGTGTAGTAATTGCTATTACTATTCTAGGCATGTATTTTTGATAAACATTGATCATATTCAAATGCATATATCAATTCAAATTAAATCAATGGACGTTTATGCAAACAAAACAGAAAAGTAAAATAACAACATTTTTTCCGAAATGAAATGGCATTGATTTTGAAAGAGGGCCTATACATAGGCAATTTGAGTACAAGGAGACAGAAATCCTAGTAAGAGGAAATTGTCAGGCAAACAAAGAGAAAGCTATGCAGAAAAAGTCCTATCGATTCTAATTCCACCACTGTCATTATGTCTTCAAGCATCTCATCTCCTGCTGTCGGATAGAAGCGATTGGCTTGTTCAGTCCCTTGAACTTGGTTGGAGCAGACAGAGAACGGGGCATAGTCATACGCTTTAATCCCTAATTTTTGCCTGGACCGCCTTTTCAGGTTTTCAGTCCACCGGGATACCCTTTTTTGCCCAAGCCGCCTTTTCAGGTTTTCGACTTGCCGGGTGTACATCTTTATATGTTTATCCCTAATTTTTGCCCGAACCCTTTTGGTTCGCCGGGATGCCCTTACTTTTGCCTAGGTACGTCGACCTAGCGGGTCTCTTTTATGCGTAGTATTTTTTAACTATGTTAGCGTTCACAGGATGCGGGAACTCTTCGCCATCCATTGTAGCAAGCATCATGGCTCCACCAGAGAATACCTTCTTAACTACAAATGGCCCTTCGTGTGTGGGAGTCCATTTGCCCCTGGGATCACCTTGTGGTAGAATGATATGCTTGATAACTAAGTCGCCGATTCGGTACACTCGTCTCTTGACCTTTTTGTTGAATGCCTGGGTCATGCGCTTCTGATATATCTGCCCATGACATACAGCCGCAAGTCTCTTTTCATCAATCAGATTTATCGGATAGAGTCGAGTTTGAATCCATTCATCCTCATCTAAGCCTGCATCTTTCGCAATTCTTAGAGAGGGAATCTGAACTTCCACTGGTAAAACGGCTTCCATTCCATAGACTAAAGAGAAAGGGGTTGCCCCTGTCGAAGTGCGGTAACCATGAAGAGCAAAAGGTGACATCTCCTGCCGGTCTTTGTATGTTACTGTTATATTCTTGATATTGTTAGCAGCCTCCACGGCGCCGTTCGTCTTTGGCCGGTACGGAGAAGAGTTATGGTGCTTTATTTTGAACTGCGTGTAGAGTTCAGTTTAGCACCATTATCAGTGATAACTCTCTCAGGAGACAGCAGGTTTCTCAAGTAGATATTTGATAGAATCCATCTTAGAAATCAATAAAGTGGTATGATTCAACATATACTGTCTTAGTCGGCGAGCAGCCTAAGCCAAAGCACAGTAAGCTTTCTCGAGCTGTTAGTATCTTGTTTCACAGTCGGTACCTTTTGCTAAGGCAGTGTATGGCATGCTCTTTTCGACCAGACTCGTCATGTTGCCCCAGCACACCCTATTGAATTTTCTAACACGGTCAAATACATGATTAGAGGTCTTCCTTCAACTGGTAGCATTAGAATTGGAGGTTCTTGGAGATATTTCTTGATTTTGTCATTCATCATTCCATACCATCTCTTGATTTTTCTCTCAGTAATTTGAAGATGGGTTTGCAGGTAGCAGTCAAATGTGGGATGAATCGGGCAATGTAATTCGAGTGCCCCAAGAAACCTCTGACTTCTTTCTTGTCTATTTCAGTACCCATTGCAATTTCAATTGATTCCTCCTGCGGCTGTGTGGTCTTTTCTTCTTGTAGTACCAGTCTGGCAAGTTCTCCAGGGACTTCACAATCTTCCTCACTTCCATCCTCGGCTTGGTAGATCGGATTTTCAAAGTCATAATGAACAGTAGCAGAGTCATTACCAACAGGATCCAGAGTGGATATGGATCGGCAAATTGTTACGTGAGTGTGTGCAAGAAAACATAGCTTGTTTGAAAAATGACAGGAAAGATAAAGAGCGCAATATTTGAATGCAAAAAGTCCATTAATTTATTGAATATGAATATGCTTATGAAAATGACAAACCCTTAAAATTAGCTATTATGCCCCGGGTATAGACATAATGCTTTTGAAATACTAAAATAGCAATAACAATTACTCTCGACTAAAGGAAATCGGGATAGTGTCTTCAGCCTTCCAATTGTCGAGTCCGTCACCAATTGTTGGGGAAAATCCAGCTATCCAAGTCATAATCGTCATCAGTATCTTCCATAGCATTGACAGTCTCGCCCTGATTAGGCAGAGGAGCAGTGATGACATTAGGAGTCTCAGGCGGATCAGATTCAAACTCTCCAGCGTCGATCATATCCTGAATTTTGTTCTTCAACGACCAACAATTGTTTGTATCATGCCCGGGGCTATCGGAGTGATATGCACACCTGGCGTTGGGATTATAACGAGGAGAAGTAGTGTTGGGTTTTGTAGGAGGATCTCTGAGGGTAATTAAATTTGCTTTTAGCATACCCTGCAGTGCTTATGCTAAAGTCATATTGATCTTCGTAAACTGCCTCCTTCCCGGGTTAATGTGCCTCACAGATTTCTTGTCTTTTTTCTTCTCGAGCAAGAGAGCCTTCAGTTCCTTCTGCCCCCTGGATAAGTTTAAGATCATCTCCTGGAGTTGAGCATTCTGAGCATGGAGACCCTTGACAGTTTGTTCGAGGTCCATTTTTCTGTGTGGAGGAAAACCGTGAGAACACTGACCCCTTTAGAGTACCTGTTATGCTATGTTATGCTATGCAATGCATGAAATGTTTTCAAGGCCTTTTGGAATTTAACTTTGCATAAACTACCGAAAAGGGAAACTTTTTTTTTTGTTTTTTTTTTTGTTTTTTTGTTTTTTTGTTTTTTTTTTCATACAAAACAGAGCAAAGTTAAATCCCTAAGTCCTTGAAATGGTTAGTACAATGTTATGATGTCATGATGTTATGATGTTATGATGTTATGAGGTTAAATAAATAACAAGCACAAGCAAGTCACACAACCATCATTCCTAGGTTTTAAGGCTTGCATGAGTTCCATAGGTAAGTACCCTCCCCACTGAAGTTTGGTTGGTTCAACCTGTCCTAGAATAGTAACCGGGTTCTAAAAGAATCTCAGATCATCGACCTTCCTTTAAGTCCACTTCAGTGCAACACCAAGTGGTTGACCGAAGCCTCCATAAAGTCCAATCTCAAAGAGTGTAGTATCGAGTCTCAACCAACCCCAGTCGGAACCGAAGTCAGTTATCTCACTACTTTCTAATGGCTAGGATGAGTCAATTAGGGTTCTAAAGGTCTGGTTAATGCTTTGATGACACCATGCGAATGCCAAATTTTTCCTCAAGTAAACATGAGGAACATCAGGACATCCAAAGTGTCACATTAACCGTAGCCATCATTTTAACCATTCCAGTATACGCCGGATAGTCGCGATGATCTATTGCTACTTACCTAAGGTACACTAGATCCGGGTGTAGGATCTTTCACTCAAGAATACCCAAGCAATCCCTTAAAAGTAAATCAGACAATTTTAAATAAGTGATCTTGTTTTTTAAGGTAACCTCTCTTTTTAAAGTGTCCCCAGCAGAGTCGCCAGTTCTGTCATACGGTGAACTGACTTGGTGTGCTTTGCTTTTTATCGCAATGTCGCGGATAGCAAGAGTCGCCACCGACTTTTCTTTTATCCAATAAGGAAAGGTGGAAAAGAACAGGAAAGACCTCAATAGATTTTGGGTTCGGGAGGTACATTATACAAAGGGAAGGTGTTAGCACCCTTTGTATCCATGGTTATCCATGGGCTCTTAATTACTGGATCACTTATATTTTTGTCTGAAAAGTGTCGGTGAATTGCTTAAAAAATGTTTGAAAGAGAGTTTAACTTTGTAATGATTCTCGTATGAATGTATACAAAGTATTTATCTCATTTGATTTTGAAAATGGTTTAGAAAAATATAACTCGGTAATGATTCTAGTATGAATGTATACCAAGTGGTGATTTTCTAGGATTTGTAAAGTGTAAAGTGTGAGGGGTGGAAAATGTTTTAGGTTATGATCCAGTAATTGAGAGTTATACCTTCCTGAGGTCGTTATGGGCATTTCCTATCCTTATGAGGGTAAAACTGTCCTTACTATTGAGAAGTAAGTAATTTTACCTTTTGGATGTAGAAGGGTCATCGTAGGGTCATCGATAGGTCATTGAAGGCAACAGTTGTAAGGATACCTTAGCATTCGAAGGGACGATCATCATTTAACCGTAGGCTACACCGAAGGGTCATCGAGGGACAAAATCGTATTTTCGAAGGCAACATCCGAGGGACCAAGATTTATTTTATGATGATTTAATCGAAGGGCCATTGCTAAGTGTATCCCCACATTCGCGGGACATGACCATAATACCGTAATATCGTAAGGCAAAAGAGAGGTCCAAGATCACATATTTAAAGGCCATATTTTAAAGTCAATTAGGTAATTAGGATGAGCCTCCACATTAAAATCAATACATTAAAATTAATACATTAAAATTAATACATTAAAATTAACACATTAAAATTAATTAAGCAATTTAGGGTGAGTCTCCACAAGGGTATTCCACAAATAAAGTGGAAGACCTAACGGCAATCTTTTCCTGGGACATGTGAACCTTGGCAAAATTCAGCAAACGGGTTAGAATACCAAATCGGGGTGTAATCGAAGATTACACCGCAAAAGAAAATACAGCAGCATGAATGTCAGGCAAAACAGTGCATAATTAACATAGAATAGATCAGATACGCATAGGACATAACAAACAAAATATTAGCGACTGTCCCGTTCGCCTCTGCCTCGCCTAGCGAGGGCCTAGCGAATACTCGCTACATGCTCGCTTAGCGATGTGCTAGCGAGCGGCTGCGGGTTTTGAATTTCAGAACAGTATGACTTCAACCTGCGGCATGGCTTATGGCATCCAATACATAATTATACGGTTCAGCATTCACAATATTCAGGCACACTTAAATTCACATGCAAAACCTCAAATATGTTTATGAACTCAATTATAATATCACATGCAAGTTAAGAACATAAAGCGGTATCACATGCAAATTAAGAAAATAAAGCGATAATAGTAATGCAAACCTGTTTGCAATCGAATTGCAACCTTGAATTGGCGAGCCGGATTGAGTTGGGCGGTGGTAGCTTCGGAGCAGAGGAGCGGCCTTCAGGGTTTCTAAAGTAGCCTCCAGGGTTTTTGTGCCAGGGTTTTCGTCTGTCTCCCTCTGTTTTTCCTCCTCTTTTCATTACTGAAGTGCTGGTATTTATAATGCCCTTTTTCATGACCTAATGGGCTCAGAACGAAGCCCGAAATTTTTTGTTGTCTGTCAGCCTCGCTAGGCGAGCTGGTAGCGAACGTTTGCTTCGCTAGGCGAGCGTGTAGCGAACGTAACGTTCGCTAGGCGAGCGTGTAGCGAACATGCCAGTTTTGGGCCATTTTCTGGATTGGGCCATTTTCTGGATTGGGCCATTCGTGAGCCGGGCCTTCGTTCCTTTGGGATGTCAGTGCCTTGTGGAACAAGTCGGAGGGTCTTGGAAAATGTTTTGTAATATCAACGGGCAAATTTTGGGGTATGACAGCTGTGTATCTTGATTAAAGCTGTGAAGCACAATCAAGAGTTGTTTGAAGTGTGACTTCAAATTGTCTTTAATATTGATTAAAGGTAGTAATCACTGAGGTGATTAAGGGGGAGTGAGTAGGAACTCTGATCTTAGTGTAAGATTGAAATTGCATTGGGTAGGGATTAAGTGATAAGTTGTAAACGGGTGAGTTTAGCTTTGAATTAATACTACTAATAGTGGATTTCCTCCCTGGCTTGGTAGCCCCCAGATGTAGGTCATGTTGGACTGAACTGGGTAAACAATTACTTGTGTTATTTACTCCACTTACGTTTAAGTTCTGCATAATTCCTGTCTGTGCAGAATTGGATGTCATAACAACTCGTGTGACATCTAAAGTCTGATAACTAGAATTTCACTCGTGTCAGCTGACACGGGCCATGTCGGGCAGAACTTCACCCCGTGTTGGGCATGCCAGGGGCGTGTCAGGATGACCAGTAGGCTGACACGGCCACCCGTGTCAGCTGACACGAGCCGTGTCAACCCAAGCCCAATATTTCCAATTTTTCCGGGCTTTTCATTCTTCGGGCTTTGTGGAGACATCTTTGGACCTGTCCAATTGTTGCTGGGAACTTTCACTATAAAAAGAGGTCTTCTACCAAAGGAAAAATCATCTTGGAATACAGCGAACCACAGTATTATGAAGCAATCAAGTATTACAGAGATCAAGGCATTTGGAGAGCTGAAGAGATTCATGAGCGGGAGCGATTGAAGATCAAAGTCATCCAATTACTTATAATGTGTAATTTTTATCTTGGTTTGGTTTTAAACAATATGAGTAGCTAACCCCCCCCCCCCCCCCCAATGCTATGGGGGTGTCCCTGATTTAGAATTGTAATGAATTTGAGTTTACATTTGCATTTATAATATTTTATTTACGGTAACCTTTTGATGTGTTTATTGCTTTCTCTTTCGGACCAATCGAGATTGATCTATGGTTATCACTTAGGCTAGACCGCCAGTGATAAGGTTTTCATCAGGTTACTCTGCAGTAGATATCACCTAGGACTAGGGATACCCTGTATGAATCAGAGCATTTTTTATATTATACAGCTTAACTTCACCCTCACTGGATATGGACATAGGAATGAGGGTAGATTGATTAAAGGTTTTCTCACCAAGGACTTGGGAGAAAATACCATTGAGAACTGGTAGTAATTGATATTTGTTGATACAATAGTATCTCAGAGTAATTACAAGGATAAATCATACACCTTCCCTGGCATTGTTCCTTTTTCTCTATAAACCCTTATTTTCATATTTCTTTATTATTTTCTTTTTACACTCAAAAAACCCAAATTAATACTTTTTGTTTAATTGAATGATAATTTAAACTCAATACTAACGTGCAGTCCTTGAGATCGACATTCGGGGAATTTCCCCATTATTACTATAAAAGGCAAAATAGTACACTTGTTATTTTCCCGATCAAGTTTTTGGCGTCGTTGTCGGGGACTGCCAAAAATATAGAGTTTAATTTTATTTCAATTAAAATTTTGTTGATCTGCAATAAAATTATTTTTCTGTCATTTATATTTTACTAACCAGTGTATGCGAGGAAAACCCTCAGCTGAAATTCCTTTTGACGCAGAGATCGAGAGAACCCTTCACAGAAGACGCGTAGAACAAAGAGTGGATTCTACATAAGAAAGTACATCAGATCAACCAGAAGTCAAGGAACCTATGGCTGAAGTTCCTCCAATTCCACCTCCTCCACCTCCGGAGAGACTCCTAGGTGACTACGGAGGTGAAAACGCACCGGGTGGTCGAATGACGATAGTTAACCAACCGGTGAATGTGACAAATTTTCAACTGCATCTTAGCACTATCAATCAATTGGAAAGAAAACCTTTCACCGGAAAGGTTAATGAAGATGCCAACAAACACCTGCAGAGATTTCTGACCATGAGCACCACCTTGAAAATTAATGGTCACACCGATGAAGCAAAAAAAATAAGAATGTTCTCGTTCACTTTAGCTGAAGACGCTGAAGAATGGTTTTATTCTCTCCCGGCCGGTAGTATCACTTCCTGGGAGGAGATGGAAACTGCATTCTTAAATGAGTATTTTCCAGCATCAGTATTCCTGAGAAAAAGGTATGAAATTCTGAATTTCAAACAGAAGGATGGTGAATCATTGGGAGACACATACAAAAGATTCAAAAGGATCTTAGTCGCGTGTCCCACTCATAATATGGATCAGACAGAACAAATGCAGATGTTCGTCAATGGGTTGAAATTAAAGACAAAACAGTTGATTGATACAGTAGCCGGTGGCTCAACAAATTTCTCAACAGCCACCAGTATCAAGAGGATCATTGAAGCAATAGCGGCTAATGAGCATCTAGAGCTCTATGACAGGTGTACCAGGCAGTCAGATGGGGTGATTGATCTAAAATTAGAGACAAATAAAATCCGTCTGGAAGACACTGTTGCTGCTGAAGTAGACAAAAAGCTGAAAGCTATGAATATAGGTATTCAATAGGTCGTGCAAGTTCAACCAGTTCAGGAGAGCACTTGTGAAATCTGTAATGGACCTCACCACACTGTCTATTGCTTTGCAACTCCCCAACAAATTGAAGAGATCAAATTCTTGAAGCAGAATAATCCCTACTCTAATACTTACAACCCAGGTTGGAAGAATCATCCAAACTTCTCCTGAAAAGATTAGAGAGGGAATGTTCCGCAACAAGGTACAGGGCAATATCAAACTCAGTATCACCAACAGCAACAACAATAACAGGCACCTAAGAAGGCAGACTAGGATATTGCCATTGAAAACCTAGCAACTCAAAATAGGCAATTTGAAGAAGAGACTAGAAACAATCAGAAAAACACCACCGTCTCCCTAAAGAATCTTGAAGTCCAGCTAGGGCAGATAGCGCAACAACTGGCAAGTTCTCGAACACCAGGTTCCCTTCCAAGTGAAACAGTTCAAAATCCGAGAGGTCAGGAGAATGTTAACACTGTCACGACAACAGGGAAAAAGGCGGCTAAAAAGAAAAAAATCATATCACCAAGCGAGCCAACTAAAGAAGAAAATACGAAAGAAACTAAACCGATGATTAAGTTGCCATACCCTCAGAGAATGACAAAGAAGGAACCTAGTGGGTCAGACTTGGAGAAATTCATGACAATGTTTAAAAAGATTGAGGGTCATATGGCCTTATTTGAAGCACTTGAAAGGATACCCATGTACAAGAAATTCGTGGAAAAGTTAATGGCTGAAAAAAAACCAACCACTGAAGAACAGGTATCTGGTGAGGAACAATATAATACAAACTCCCTGGAGCAGAACATTCCTAACAAACAAAAGGATCCAGGGACTGTCACAGTACCATGCACAATCAAAGAAAGAACCTTCAAGAAGGTACTAATAGATTCTGGAGCTAGTGTGAATTTGATGCCATTATCAATCTATCACAGGCTGGGTATTAAAAATATCAGTGATATAAAGACCAATCTGAAGTTTGCGGATCACTCAAGAAAAGATGCATATGGTATAGCCTAAGGTGTGTTGGTAACAATAATGGACTTGACTTTTCCAATCGATTTTGTAATCCTAGACATACCGGAAGACAATGAGGCACCCATCATTCTGGGTCGACCTTTCATGAAGACGAGTCGATGCAAGCTCGACATGGATGAGTGCACGTTAACCTTGAAAGTTCACAACAAGGAAATAACATTGGACGTTATTAAAGACCAAGAGATGGAGGAAGATACATGATCTCAGTATCAAGTAAGCCTGATAAGAACATTGAATACTATCAAAGTCTCACCACTGCCAGTAGCCACCCTAAATGGAAGGATTCCTAGCACCAAAAGGAAGGTTAAAAAAGAATCGGGGAACAAAGGAGTCCACACTGATAAAAGAGACAATGTCCGAGTTGTAGACAAGAGGTGCAACAAGATTGTGAACCTGAAATACCCCCCATGATAAGGGAAATGAATCATCGAGCCATGCGACGTTAAACGAAGCGCTTCGTGGGAGGCAACCCACGCTTTTTATTTCTAAGCATTTTTTTGTCTGTAGGTATACAAGAGTCCCATAGGGAGGAGCCAGAGGAACCAGCGGAACCAGCGGTTGACCTGACACGAAAACCAAAAAATGGCCAAAAGGACAGCTTGACACGGCCACCCGTGTCAGCTGACACGGGCCGTGTCAGAAGAGGAAAATTTGGAAAGGATGTTTGAAAAAAATAGTGGCCTGACACGGGCCGTGTCAGGAGCACTGTAAGAAAACGATTTTGATGATGAAGAACAGTGGCCTGACACGGCCCGTGTCAGGACCACTGTAAAAGAAGTTGAAAAAGGGTAAAAACAGTAGCCTGACACGACCACCCGTGTCAGGCATGCGCATTTTTTGGAATTTTTTTGAAATTTTGAAATTTTTGTGGGGCCCACCCACTTAAACCATTCTTAACCACTCTTTTTTCCTTAATCACTCATCATTAGCAGATTTTTACGCCACTTTTCAATACTCTTTCTCATACTTTTCATCTTCTTCTCCCACTCTCTCACAAACTCCATTAAAATTCACTCACCTCACCACACAAAACCACACATGCAACCAAGTTTCACTCACCTATAGCCCAAACACCCTTCACAAATATTTCTCACCTCGCCGTCCCGATCGCAACCACCATTTTAGATTTTTCTAACTCGAAAGTTCGGAATTATACTATTTTTGTAGGTCCAAAATGTCCTCAAACAAAATCCTTACCGGAAAGCAACAACGTGCAGAGATGGCAAAGTCCCGAAAGCGTCCGAGCCGGAATCCTAATCCGCACAATATTGTGTTTGACAACCCGGAGCAAGAGAGACGTTACCAGATCCACCGGAAACGCAAGCTTACACCGACCCGGTATATGTGTGAGAAGACTCTGACCGATCTCGGGCTAAAAATTGAGGTAGACCGAATGTTCCACGTCTTGGGCATGCTCGAGTTTATGAGTTTGGAGGCGCCGACCTACGAACGCATCACTCTCGAGTTCCTCAGCACCTTGGAGTTTCAGCTAGAAAAGCGGTGGGTTAACACCACCAGGTATTATTTTGGCACCTTACGCTTTCGATTATTTAACAATTACCACGAATTGTCTGTTGAGGAGTTAGCTTCTATACTCCGACTCCCGCTGAACGGACCCGGAGCGGTCCCAGATGAGTTTTCTCCTAAGGATTTCTGGATCGCTATAACTGGGAGGATGGATTACTCCTCCAAAGGTGCAAAAGCATCGGGCATCCAAAATCCCTGTTTCAGGTACGCCCCAAAAGGTTTAGCCTACACATTGTTTGGTAGAGGCGACAACACTGGAGTAGCTACTCAGAGAGAGCTATTCTTCATGTACTCGATGGCTCAAAATCAGACCATCAATGTAGCTGCCTTTGCAACAAACTACCTGGGGAGAGTCGGCCGAGCAAACTCCGAAGGCATTTCCGTGGGAGGCATGATCACCCAAATTGCATTGCATTTCGGGTATCAGGGTGTTTTACTCGAGGACACGCCAATTGCATGTGAGCACTTTGTAGACGACCAGGCAGAAGGAACGGAAAGAGAAGAAGAATATCCTCAAGCACCTCCTAAGCAGTTCGTTCCACAACCTCAGGAACCCACCCAACAGGCGGCAGACTCCTCATCTTGGTCAACTGACCAATGGGGTTGGATACAGACCGAAATAGGTGACTTGAGGACTGAACAACAAAGGCAAGGCATCGAGCAAGCCCGTCAGGGGGCGATGTTGGATGAGATGAGCAGCATGATGCAACCGTTGATGTTGCATTTTCCGCAACCGCCTCCTTAGTAGGACCCTGTAAGTTCCCTCCTTCGCGCTTGGTCACAAACATTGTGGACAATGTTGAGTTCAAGTGTGGGGGAGATTTTATGTCTGTTATTTGCAATTTATTGGTGTTATTTTTACTTTTTAATTTTGTATTTGTCGGTTGAATGTACATTATGCTGCAAGTATGTGTGTCAAGTCTGTGTTGACAAGTTGGAAAGGTAATAATCACAAGTGAGAATGGATGAAAGATCACACCTCTCACCATGGCTTGTTGTGAAGGATCTCCCCAGAAAGTGACAATGCTGAAAGTAAAGATCGGACGCAACGTACACAGCTTAACCGACACAAGTATCTTGCACACTCCGAAGTAAGAAAGCAATTGCACCAAATTAAGAAGCACGTTGGATCCTGTCAAAGCTTAACCAAACCAAGTGAGTCAGAAAAGGCCAAACACATTAATCATCATGAGCGTCATTCAGGTTTGTCTTTATCACTCTTAATTTGCGTAGACTCTCTGGGACTGTCACTGCATGATACACACACTAAGGCACATTGTTTCTAATTAACCCCGAGCCTTTCTAGCTATCCCGCATTATTATATCCTTCGTTAACCCCCGTTAAGCCTATATCCATTTTTTGTTTAAAACACCATGAATGTAACCATTGGCCAAAAACACTTCCTCACCCTGCTCAGACTCATGAGAATATATTTCAACTGTGTTAAAAAGCTAAGTTTGGGGTAAAAACCCAAAAAGCTCTCAAAGCCCTAGAAAGTGAAAAAACAAGAGAAAAAGAAAAAGTGATGAATCAAGAAAAAGAAAGAAAAATAAAAATTAAATACTCGATGATTCAAAAGAAAGAAGCACGGAAAAGGGTAGTCGGTAAAGATTCAAGAAATAAGAAAAGAAAACCGAGGAAATAAAAGAAACCAACACAGGATATAACATCGACTCTGAGCCAAAAGCCCCTTATTTTCCTTCTTTTTTTAATCCATACCCTAACCCAAGCCAAGCTACAACCCTAAAGACCTCAAAAGTGTGTGTGTTATGTGTAGGTGATGAGAAAAGAGAGACTATTCAAACTTGTCAGTGATATTGCATACTTCGAATTATGAGTGTAAACAGTTAACCCTGAGAGAATTGGTGAGAATGTGAAATAAGTTGACAGGTGAAACAGTGTTTTAAAGTGGAAGTGTGAATGATGACTTACAAGGAGGGGTAGGACTTGTGGAAGGAAAGGGAAGACGTTTGCGAATGATCTCAGTAGTGGTGGAAAGCATAAAGAATTATAGGGAGTGATACCAAAACATTATAGTAAGTTTTCATTACTGATCCGACGCAAAACAGAGACATTTGATACATTGTGCACGCATTTAAGGTACAATTCGAGTAGTTTTACTTCCGTTATGTCATTTACGCATTTTTAATCTTTATTCTATTTTATTTTGTTTATCTTGATTTTATGCGTGGGATAGCTGTGTTTTTGTCAGACAGATCCAGGTAGAGGAACCGGAGAACTCAGAACACGACAATGCGAGAGTCCGATACGCAAAGGAGCAGAAAATCCCAATACAGGAGTGAAATTCTAGTTATCAGACTTTGGATGTCACACTGGTTGTTATGACATCCAATTCTGCACAGACAGGGATTATGCAGAACTTAATTGTAAGTACAGTAAATAACACAAGTAATTGTTCACCCAGTTCAGTCCAACATGACCTACATCTGGGGGCTACCAAGCCAGGGAGGAAATCCACTATTAGTAGTATCAATTCAAAGCTAAACTCACCCGTTTACAACTTATCACTTAATCCCTACCCAATGCAATTTCAATCTTAATCTAAGATCAGAGTTCCTACTCACTCCCCCTCAATCACCTCAGTGATATTAAAAACACTTTGAAGTCACACTTCAAAAACAACTCTTGGTTATGCTTCACAGCTTAAACCAAGATACACAGCACTCACGCTTAAAAGCTTTGAGTGACACAACACTTACAACTCAATGAACACCCTATGCCAAAGCAATCATCTATTTGATAATGACTTGGCTTACAAGATACGTCTAATTCTAGACTCACAAAAATACAGCAGTGAAGTAAGATGGACACACTAAATCTTCATGCCTCAAAATCCCTGAAACTGAATGGAGGAATGCCTTCCTTTTTATATTGCAGCACCTGGGCTTTTGCACCTGTATTTTCCTGAATTTTAGGTCACATACGTTCCCTCAAATTCAATATTTAGGTTGCTAACAAATAGGCTATTTGTTAGGTTCATTGAATGTAGCTTGGTTGTTGATTTCCTGGATTTTCTCTAAGCTGTTGACTTCCTAAAGAATAGCCTGAGAAAGCTGTAACAGAAAACTGAACAACCTACAATTTAGCATATGCTGTCAGGCATGAATGTCACGACATTCAGCTTGACATCAAGGTCCATATGCTGAGTCTGTTTTCCCAGAAACCAGACTGTACAAAACTGCTGACCTGTACATGATCAATATGACCATACTACAGTACCAGCTTACATTAGTAAATGTCAAAGTGTCCAACTTAACATTTACACAGCTGGCCTTAGGTTAGTTCTGTAATTCTCTTGAAGAACAAACTAACTAATATGCTGAAGTATAGCAGAACACCACTCTGCCCAATCTTCAGTAGCTGCTGTCAATGATGAATGTCACAACATCCAGTTTGACATTCAATCAGTAGGCCTTATGCCAGGTCTGGTTCTTCCTTGATAACCAGACTGCAAGTGAATACTAAGTTCTAACAGAGCTTCTGTTCCTTAGTATCTGTTGACAGGTATGAATGTCACAGCATTCAATAATCCTGTGTTAGCTAGTCCTGCAGTAACTACAATGTAGTTACATATACATGTCATGACATCAGTCAAGACATTTGTGTTTTACCATACAATGCAGCCAATTAAACACCTACAAACTCCCCCTTTGGCAAATTTTTGGCTAAAACACTTTGATCCCCATAACAGAGTTCATAGCAGCGGAATAATACTAGCTAATACACTCAGAGTGGCAGCACACTCACACACATGGAAGTTAAATAAAAACTTCACATAGCAGCACACATATATTCGAAGTTGCACCTAAACTTCAACATCAGCTGCAAGGGGGGAATCTTCAGATCTGTCATGAGAGTCTGTTGTAGAGACCCACTCTGTTTGTCAGGGGTATTGGTGGTTATTACTCCCCCTTTTTGTCACAAATGTTGCCAAAGCCAACAACATAGTCAGAGCACAATGACAGAGTTCCAGACTTGGTTTTACTTCACAGTTTCAACCAAGTTCACATCCACTTGATCTTGCTTCACAGCTTTGATCAAGTGATCACCCACTTTTGCTTTACAGTAGGTACCACCATATCAGATGCCATGATGTTGTTTCTGACATCCAGAACCACTCCTGCATGAACCGCATCCTTGAACTCCTGCAGATACAGTGGCCTTCTCTCTGTAGGGTGCCTCCTTACCCTCTTGTATCCACCCTTGTTGTAAGCAGCATAGCTATGATCTGTTGACCAATCATAGCCTAGTACAAATTGTTTAATAGGCAGAGATATTAAACAGTTTATCCCAAACATCAGTGATTGCTATAATGTCTCAGAGAGACATATTCCCAGTTTGCTCCTTATGTTTTCAAACTGAGTAGCATCCAGAGCCTTTGTAAATATGTCAGCCAGTTGAAGATCCGTGGCTACATGTTCCAAAGTGATCACCTTGTCTTCCACCAGATCTCTGATGAAGTGGTGCCTAATGTCAATATGTTTGGTCCTGCTGTGTTGGATGGGATTCTTGGAGATGTTGATGGCACTGAGATTATCACAGAACAATGTCATGACATTTTGAGTGACATTGTACTCAGTGAGCATTTGTTTCATCCAAACCAGTTGGGAGCAACTGCTTCCAGCCGCTATGTATTCAGCCTCTGCAGTGGACAGAGAGACACAGTTCTGCTTCTTGCTGAACCACGATATGAGGTTTTCTCCTAAGAAGAAACATCCACCTGATGTGCTTTTTCTGTCATCAGCACTTCCAGCCCAATCAGCATCACAGTACCCAGATAGGACAGGCTCAGATCCATGTGAGTACAGCATCCCATAGTCACATGTCCCATTGATGTACTTGAGGATCCTTTTGACTTGATTCAAGTGACTCACCTTGGGCTCTGCTTGATATCTGGCACACACTCCAACTGCATAGGAAATGTCAGGTCTACTTGCAGTTAGATACAGCAGACTACCTATCATGCTTCTGTACAGGCATTGATCAACACTGGGTCCTCCATCATCTTTGGTTAACTTCAGATGAGTAGGAGCTGGAGTCCTCTTGTGCCTGGCATGATCCATACCAAACTTCTTAACTATGTTCTTGGCATACTTGCTTTGGGAGAGAAACATGGAGTCCTCCATTTGGTTTACTTGCATTCCAAGGAAATAGGTCAGTTCTCCCACTAGACTCATTTCAAACTCAGATTGCATCTGGTGAACAAATTTTTTAACCATTTGTTCTGACATTCCACCAAAGACTATATCATCCACATAGATTTGAGCTATCATGATTTTGCCTTCCTCATCCTTCACAAACAAGGTTTTATCTATGCCACCCTTTCTGTATCCATTTGTGGTCAGAAATTCGGTTAACCTTTCATACCAAGCTCTGGGTGCTTGCTTCAACCCATACAAGGCTTTCTTCAGCTTGTATACATGCTCAGGTTGGTTAGGATCACAAAACCCTTTGGGTTGTTCCACATAGACTTCTTCATTCAGGTAGCCATTCAAGAATGCACTCTTCACATCCATTTGAAATAGCTTAAACTTCAGGATGCATGCTACCCCCAACAGCAATCTGATGGACTCAAGTCTAGCCACAGGAGCAAATGTCTCATCAAAGTCTACTCCTTCAACTTGAGTGTATCCTTGAGCTATTAGTCTTGCTTTATTTCTAGTAATTACTCCTTTCTCATCAGATTTGTTTTTGTAGATCCACTTGGTACCAATGATGTTGGACCCTTCAGGTCTTGGAACCAGCTCCCATACTTCATGCCTTATGAACTGCTCGAGTTCCTCTTGCATGGCAATGATCCAGTATTCATCAGTCAGGGCTTCTTTCACATTCTTTGGTTCAACCTTGGAAACAAAGCAGGAATTTGAGTTTATTCCTCTTGACCTGGTAGTTACACCACTGGTGGGATCCCCTATGATAAGATCCTTAGGGTGGTCTTTCTGAATTCTGATAGATGGCACTTTGGTAGGTGCTTCTACTTCACATTCAGGAGGAGGTTCCTGTACTTCTTCAGGCTTGACTGGACTGTCAGTTGGACTATCAAGGAATGTTTCAACATCCTCCATGACATCGGTTCCTTCCTCTTTATCATCCACAATGACATTTATGGATTCCATCAGGACATTGGTCCTGTAGTTGAACACTCTATAGGCTCTGCTGTTCGTGGAGTATCCCAGAAATACGCCTTCATCACTTTTGGGATCTAGCTTCCTTCTCTGTTCACGATCTGTGAGAATGTAGCATTTACTTCCAAAAATATGAAAGTACTTCACAGTGGGTTTTCTACCCTTCCATATTTCATACAGAGTGGAGGAGGTTCCTTTTCTCAAGGTGACTCTGTTGTGAACATAGCACGCCGTATTCATTGCTTCAGCCCAAAAGTGCATAGGGAGCTTCTTTGCATGAATCATTGCTCTGGCAGATTCTTGAATAGTTCTATTTTTTCTTTCAACTATTCCATTCTGCTGAGGAGTTATAGGGGAGGAGAACTCATGGCTTATTCCTTCAGATGAGCAGAACTCATCAAACTTGGAATTCTTGAATTCAGTGCCATGATCACTTCTAATCCGGACCACACAACTGTCCTTTTCTCTTTGAAGTCTTATGCACAGATCCTTGAAGACATCAAATGTATCTGACTTCTCTCTGATGAAGTTTATCCACGTGTATCTGGAATGGTCATCAACCACCACGTAGGCATACTTCTTCCCACCAAGACTTTCAACCTGCATAGGTCCCATTAGGTCCATGTGCAGCAGTTCCAGAACTCTGGAGGTTGTGGAATGTCCCAGCTTTGGGTGTGACATCTTGGTTTGCTTGCCCACTTGGCATTCTCCACAGACTCTTCCTTCATCAATCAGAAGCTTTGGCATTCCTCTGACTGCTTCCTTGGATATGATCTTCTTCATTCCACGTAAGTGGAGATGGCCAAGTCTTCTATGCCACAGCTTCACCTCCTGTTCTTCCTTGGCTGAGGAGCAAGTTGTGGAAAAGTTAGAGAGGTCAGGTTCCCACAGATAGCAGTTGTCTTTGGACCTGGTTCCTCTCATAACTTCCTGATTGTCACCATTTGTCACAATGCACTGCTCCTTAGTAAACTGAACATGAAAACCTTGATCACACAGCTGACTTATACTGATGAGGTTTGCAGTTAGTCCTCTTACTAACAGCACATTGTTCAGTTTTGGCACTCCAGAACAGTCCAGTTTGCCCACACCTCTGATTTTTCCTTTGGCACCATCACCAAAAGTCACATAGCTGGTGGTGTGAGGTTGAATGTCTACCAGTAGATTTTCCATACCAGTCATATGTCTTGAGCATCCACTGTCAAAGTACCAGTCTTCTCTGGAAGAGGCCCTTAGGGCAGTGTGTGTTATCCTAGCATACCATTGTTGCTTCTTAATGGGAACACCTCGCTTGCGTGTGTTATGCTTAGGTCTGACAGGTGAGGCTCTGTTAGGGAAGCCATGAATCCAGTAGCAGAAGGCTTTTATATGTCCAAGCCTGCCACAGTGGTGACACCTCCAATTCTGGAATATTCTCTTCTGATGATCATTCATCCTAGCTCCTCGATGTTGAGACATCGGTTTTGACATCTGCTTGAACTTCTGAACTTTAGCCTTTGGGCGTTTGTGTTCAGCTCTTTTTCCAAATCCTAGCCCAGATTTGGTTCCAGACTGCTGTCCCACCTTTAGGATTTCTTCCAAGGTGTCAGTTCCCTTATTCATCATTCTGATGGATTTGGTCATCTGGTTCAGCTTGGAGGTCAGCAGGGCTATCTCATCATTCAGCCCTTCTATGGCAGACAGTTGTTTCTGTCTCTCATCTTCCAGTTCCTTGATGAGTTTCTTCTGCTTTTCACCTTGTGCACGTACTTCTGCACTGGTGGTACACAGCTTCTTGTATGCTGCAGCAAGTTCATCAAAGGTCAGCTCATCTGCACTTGTGTCATCTTCAGAGACACACACACTAGTTAGTGCAGTGACATGTTTGGCAGATTCTCCTTCAGATTCACTTTCAGAATCTCCTTCAGACCATGTGATAGCTAGCCCCTTATTTTGCAATTTGAGGTAAGTAGGACATTCAGCTCTGACGTGTCCATACCCTTCACAACCATGACACTGGATTCCCTTCCCATGGTTGAACTTTTCTTCAGAAGTTGATCTTTTCTTAATGTCAGACGGGATGTTCTTGACATTGGGTCTACCTCTTTGATCAATCTTCTTCATGAACTTGTTGAATTGCCTTCCAAGCATGGCTAAGGCTTCTGATATACTTTCATCACCTCCAGTATATCCTTCTTCTGCCTCCTCTTCAGCATTAGATACAAAGGCTATGCTTTTCTTCTTCTCAGCATACTCACCTAAGCCCATTTCAAAGGTTTGGAGAGAACCAATGAGCTCATCTACCTTCATATTGCTGATGTCCTGAGCCTCCTCTATGGCAGTGACCTTCATAGCAAACCTCTTAGGCAAGGACCTGAGAATCTTTCTTACAAGTTTCTCTTCGGTCATTTTCTCACCTAGTCCACCAGAGGTGTTTGCAATTTCAAGAATATTCACGTGGAAGTCATGAATAGTCTCATCCTCTTTCATCCTCAGATTTTCAAACTTGGTTGTCAGCATCTGAAGTTTTGACATCTTCACCTTGGAAGTACCTTCATGAGTTACCTTGAGGGTATCCCAAACTTCCTTAGCTAGTTCACAATGGTGCACCAGCCTGAAGATGTTCTTAGTGATTCCATTGAACAGTGCATTCAAGGCTTTGGAATTTCCAAGAGCTAATGCCTCTTGTTCCTTGTCCCAATCTTCTTCAGGAATCTGCACACTGACTCCATCTTCATCAGTCCTCGTTGGATGTTCCCATCCCTTGTTGACAGCTCTCCAGACTTTGCTGTCTAGAGACCTTAAGAAGGCTATCATGCGAGGCTTCCAGTCATCATAATTAGATCCATCCAACATGGGTGGTCTGTTTGAGTGTCCTAAATCCTTGTCCATGGTACTAGAAAGTAACTTCCCTAGATCTCACCCAGAACTTCACAGGCAGGGTGCCTGCTCTGATGCCAATTGAAATTCTAGTTATCAGACTTTGGATGTCACACTGGTTGTTATGACATCCAATTCTGCACAGACAGGGATTATGCAGAACTTAATTGTAAGTACAGTAAATAACACAAGTAATTGTTCACCCAGTTCAGTCCAACATGACCTACATCTGGGGGCTACCAAGCCAGGGAGGAAATCCACTATTAGTAGTATCAATTCAAAGCTAAACTCACCCGTTTACAACTTATCACTTAATCCCTACCCAATGCAATTTCAATCTTAATCTAAGATCAGAGTTCCTACTCACTCCCCCTCAATCACCTCAGTGATATTAAAAACACTTTGAAGTCACACTTCAAAAACAACTCTTGGTTATGCTTCACAGCTTAAACCAAGATACACAGCACTCACGCTTAAAAGCTTTGAGTGACACAACACTTACAACTCAATGAACACCCTATGCCAAAGCAATCATCTATTTGATAATGACTTGGCTTACAAGATACGTCTAATTCTAGACTCACAAAAATACAGCAGTGAAGTAAGATGGACACACTAAATCTTCACGCCTCAAAATCCCTGAAACTGAATGGAGGAATGCCTTCCTTTTTATATTGCAGCACCTGGGCTTTTGCACCTGTATTTTCCTGAATTTTAGGTCACATACGTTCCCTCAAATTCAATATTTAGGTTGCTAACAAATAGGCTATTTGTTAGGTTCATTGAATGTAGCTTGGTTGTTGATTTCCTGGATTTTCTCTAAGCTGTTGACTTCCTAAAGAATAGCCTGAGAAAGCTGTAACAGAAAACTGAACAACCTACAATTTAGCATATGCTGTCAGGCATGAATGTCACGACATTCAGCTTGACATCAAGGTCCATATGCTGAGTCTGTTTTCCCAGAAACCAGACTGTACAAAACTGCTGACCTGTACATGATCAATATGACCATACTACAGTACCAGCTTACATTAGTAAATGTCAAAGTGTCCAACTTAACATTTACACAGTTGGCCTTAGGTTAGTTCTGTAATTCTCTTGAAGAACAAACTAACTAATATGCTGAAGTATAGCAGAACACCACTCTGCCCAATCTTCAGTAGCTGCTGTCAATGATGAATGTCACAACATCCAGTTTGACATTCAATCAGTAGGCCTTATGCCAGGTCTGGTTCTTCCTTGATAACCAGACTGCAAGTGAATACTAAGTTCTAACAGAGCTTCTGTTCCTTAGTATCTATTGACAGGTATGAATGTCACAGCATTCAATAATCCTGTGTTAGCTAGTCCTGCAGTAACTACAATGTAGTTACATATACATGTCATGACATCAGTCAAGACATTTGTGTTTTACCATACAATGCAGCCAATTAAACACCTACAAGGAGGCCTGACACGGCCACGCGTGTCACCTGACACGGGCCGTGTCAGGGAAAGGGAAACAGAAGAAGAAAACAGTAGCCTGACACGGCCACCCGTGTCAGGCAGAACTTCACCCCGTGTTGGGCATGCCAGGGGCGTGTCAGGATGACCAGTAGGCTGAGACGGCCACCCGTGTCAACTGACACGGGCCGTGTCAGCCCAAGCCCAATATTTCCAATTTTTCCGAGCTTTTCATTCTTCGGGCTTTGTGGAGACATCTTTGGACCTGTCCAACTGCTGCTGGGAACTTTCACTATAAAAAGAGGTCTTCTACCAAAGTAAAAATCATCTTGGAATACAGCAAACCATAGTATTGTGAAGCAATCAAGTATTACAGAGATCAAGGCATTTGGAGAGCTGAAGAGATTCATGAGCGGGAGCGATTGAAGATCAAAGTCATTCAATTACTTGTAATGTGTAATTTTTATCTTGATTTGGTTTTAAACAATATGAGTAGCTAAACCCCCCAATGCTAGGGGGTGTCCCTGATTTAGAGTTGTAATGAATTTGAGTTTACATTTGCATTTATAATATTTTGTTTACGGTAACCTTTTGATGTGTTTATTGCTTTCTCTTTCGGACCAATCGAGATTGATCTATGGTTATCACTTAGGCTGGACCGCAAGTGATAAGGTTTTCATCAGGTTACTCTGCAGTAGATATCACCTAGGACTAGGGATACCCTGTATGAACCAGAGTATTTTTGATATTATACAGCTTAACTTTACCCTCATTGGCTATGGACATATGAATGAGGGTAGATTGATTAAAGGTTTTCTCACCAAGGACTTGGGAGAAAATACCCTTGAGAACTGGTAGTAATTGATATTTATTGATGCAATGGTATCTCAGAGTAATTACAAGGATAAATCATACACCTTCCCTGGCATTATTCCTTTTTCTCTATAAACCCTTATTTTCATATTTCTTTATTATTTTCTTTTTACACTCAAAAAACCCAAATTAATACTTTTTGTTTAATTGAATGATAATTTAAACTCAATACTAACGTGCAGTCCTTGAGATCGATATTCGGGGAATTTCCCCATTATTACTATAAAAGGCAAAATAGTACACTTGCTATTTTCCCGATCACATTTCACTTACCTTGCTCCCATGTAATCGCAGCATGTTCGAGCATACGTCGGGACTACTCCATTCACATTCCAGACGTCTTCAAAATTCTTAACGTGTTCAAGGTCTATAAGGAGAGTTTCCTAGGACTTCCCCATGAGGAGAATTGGCCATAATATGAAGGATTTACTCTTTGCCATGACGACTCAATGAGAAGGAGGAAGAAAGGGCGCCCAAACAACACCAGTATTAGAACCGAGATGGACGACGTTGAGAAGGAAAAGAGAAGGTGTGGAATTTGCCGTGAAATAGGACACATGCGTAGGAAATGTCCTAATGTTGCAGGATCGTCCCAGCGACCATCCAGATGATTATGTTGTTATTTTAAATATCCGTCCAGATGATTATGTTTTTTTTAATTATTAACTACTATGCACGTACTATATATAAACCATTGTGTAATTATAATGTCTTTTGGGAACAAACAATTATGAAATACATTTGATAATCAAAAGCTTCTAGTTACAAAGTACGACTACATCAACTAAACAACAACAACAACCAACACAAGTGGTAATTAAAAAACTAATCAACAACAACCAACACAAGTGGACCTTCAACTCCTCTATTAACTTCACCACTATGTATCGAAAACATACACTGAACATCTTCATCATTTTCTATACGATCCAGGTAATATATGTACGTACCATCGGGGCTTGCATCAGTCAACGTTTTGTATGGACAATGATACTCTACTTTCCTCACCTTCATGCGACGCCCACCCAACTGTCGGAAGCCGGTGTGGATGGCTGAAATCAGTATTCTGAAATTCCATTGCGGATCAAGACAAACACTGATTTTTTCACCATGTCCATAAAATACAAGACCCCAAACAAACATTTTTACCAAAAAAAAGGATTTTGTGCTCTGAGATAAGTTTTTACAAGTCCTTCTATTTATAGAAAATTAATACTTGAATACTCGGCCAATCATTGGCCGAGACAGTACAAACACAAAGCAATTGCTCGGTCATTAAAATTTTGGAGGGAAACATATCATTCGAATTTTTTTGGAGGGAAACATATCATTCCAAAAAATTATTGAAAATTTGGAGGGAAACATATCATTTTTATTATTAATATTTAAAAAAAATATTCATTTCTATTAATATTTAAAAAAAATATTTATTTTTATTACTAATATTATAAAAAATAATCATTTTTATTATTAATGTTTTAATAGAATAATATTAGAAAACTATTATTAGTATTTTATGAAAATATTATTATTATTATTTAAAAAATAATCAATTTTATTATTTAAATATAGAATTAATTAGAAAACTATTTAATAACAATTTTAATAAAGTTATTTAATTATATAATAGTTTTTAAAATAATAAAAAAAAACCTCCCTTCACTAGCTCGGCCAACCAATGGCCGAGCCTAGTCATCGTTAAAAAGTCTCCATCCTCTCGTCCAATCAATGGGCGAGTCCTAAAAGAAAAATGGGGCAGTTTGAGATTTTTTTTCTTCAGAATGGGGCATTGTGGGAAAAAGTTTTCAAGAATGGGGCAGTTTGGGAAATTAGTCTCTGTTTGGTGATGAATTGAAGTGTGAAATGAGGGTTTAGTTGGTTTTTCAGAGTGTGGCGAAGGAGGATATAGTGATGATAGAAATGGGTTATTGGTTTGGCTTGATGTTGTTGGGCTCTTATATGCATGTTAGGCCCAAAATTATGGTAGAGCTCCCGATAAGATTTTTCCTATACCCAAACATTTATCTCTCAACCCTTGTAATATACTAGATTTGACTAAAATGCATATGTATAAATACTTTATTTGTTTTAAATTTTAACTTTTTTCCTTCTTTTATTTTGATGTCTTCCAAGTCGGTAATACAGGTAAAAAATTGTTACATATCAGAACTCTTTAATCCAAATTATTCGGTCCACAGATATAAAATTGAAAGTATTTCTCTTTAGTTATTTGATAAAAAAAATTCATTGGAAATTGTAAGACCCCAATTTTGACCTTAAGATCCCTCATGCATTTCATCATAAGCATTAACATTGGGATCATACTTTGGCATCCTCCTTACCCCTTTTCATTGGGCTTGTTTTGGGAGAGATCACCAAGCAATTTGTGATTATATCATACTTGTATTTTATCATTTCACTAACCAAAATACCAAAAATATGTATTTGTAGTTGTCATACCCCAAAATTCACCATACCCCGATATAACTTTCATCTGATCCATGACCCTACTGCACATTCATGCATTCATTATTTCATGATCACAATTTCATTGAAATTTCATAATCAAATACATATTACACATACTCAAGGCATGATGTTTACACCCGAAAAAAAACTGGGGTTATTCGGTTAAAATTAAAAAAAAAAAATATTGGGTAATCGATTACCCTAATCATGGTAATCGATTACCGAGACCAAAAATTGATTTTTTGGCCATTTTGGACTGGGTAATCGATTACCCAAATCATGGTAATCGATTACACATACCAAAAATTGATTTTTTGGCAATTTTGGACCGTGTAATCGATTACCCTAATCATGGTAACCAATTACACATGCGCAGACAACAATAATGACTTTGTTTTTTACACAAAGGACCTTTTGATTCACCCACTTCAACCCCTTTGCTTACCCTATAAATAGAGCATTATCCCAACTCATTTTTCAAGCTTGAAAGCCACAAAACCTCTGTCCAAATCACATTCAAGCTTCCTCTTTTCAACCTAAACCATAACTCACCCAAACCCTCTTTTCTTCTTTGAACCACCCAACCACCATGTAAAAATCCATAATCTCCACACAACAACAGTAGCAAACCTGTAACCTTCACTTACATAATCATCCACCACCACCACATAAACATACACCTTCCTTCTCTTCCATTTTCCTACCACAACAACCATAGCCACCCTCTTCCAAGCTTTTTGCTTCACTCTCAAACTCAAACACAACAACAACCTAGTTTTGACACCACAATCTTGGTAATATTTTGGACTCAAACTCCTTGACATTTTTGGTTTTGCTTTGTGTTTGAAAATGGGTTTTCACTCTTGGGTTGTGTTTTGAGAGATAATTGAGTCAACTTTGAGACAGGTGGTTTTTGTTGGGTTTACACCCTTTTGGGGATTTTTTGCTCTTACTACTTTCTATCCACCATTTCAATCAAACCTTGTTTCTTATTATCATTTAATATTTATCGTTGACTTGTTGTTCACATTTATTTGGTTGATGAGATCTATTAAATCATGGCTATGGTTGTTTAGAGTTGATAAAACCTTCAATGTTTCAAACCTATTAATGATTGATCAATAGATCCTTCATGATACTTTGAGGCATTGATATGTTGCCTTTATTTCAACCATGTTTGGATCATTTGATACATAGATGAAACCATTTTCTTTACATTAACTTGTTATTCTATTTGCTTATTGTTATTCTACTAACCATTAACCACTAACTACTAACTCCTAACATTTACATTATTGCACTTTACTTCCTTGCAATTTATTTTATTGTTCACTTTATTTCAAGTACTTTATGTTTATGTTTATGGACTTAGGGTTGCATAACTTTCTTTGTTACAAATCTATTGTTAGTTGATTTTTCAATCATTTTCAATACTTTGCATCAATGACAAGCTATCCCTTAATGTGTCATATTTTGAGTCTTTTTGACCTATGAAATATAGTCCTCAAGATGTTCATTTTATACATATTACTAACCACTAATTATACTTCACTAACTTTTTTTATCACTAACCATTATTATTGTGATATTGTAATTCATTATCTTGTGATTTACTTTTATGTCATTACCTTGTAATTTACATTCAAGTACTCGTTATCATCATCATTGTACAAACTCATCATGCATGCTTATTTACTTGTTATTTATTTTATTGTCATCAAACATTAAAAACAACAAAAACATGATAAAATGATAAAGACCAAAAATAGTCACTCCACTCTTAATCAACTTGGACTTAGAGGATTTCATCTTAGGACCTTTGCTTGGAGGCCTTCCTTTACTCTTTGTGATACTTTGTAAACACTTGGATTTTCATCTGTAACTTACATGCATGTTGTAAGAATGGCATTATGGCCCCACCTTAGGGGGACATGTTTGTAAGACCATTATCCTTTGTTTAGCTTAGGTCACTTTTGCACACACAAGGCTTTCTCTTGGGCTACTTTACAATGAGACTCTTTAATTTATTGTTGGTTACTTTGCATTCATGTTGCATAAGCCAAATTTCATTATCAAATAAAATAAACCCTTGATTCAACGTCAAGTGGCATTTTCTTAGCAAAAATAAAAAATACGTAATAATTATGATTATTATTGTGCGCCACGAGCCTTAAGTGGTGGAGAATGAGTGAGAATGGAGCATTCCTACCCTTACTCTGATTATTTTGGATGCAAGACGCTTGGCTTGTTGTCTAGAATAATCACAAACATTCTTTCATAAAACCTTTATTCAAGGTAAAAATAATACAACTCATCAAACTCATTTTTATGCCTTAGGGCATCATCCTGAAAACCCTTTTTTCAAAGGTAAAATCAACCAACACACAAACATTTTCTACTCCGAACTACGGAGCTCTGATTCCTCATCCTCGAATGAGTGATACGTAGGCACAGGGGCTTCAATCCTTGGCGAGCATTATAATAACAAAAACACCCCCTTCTTTTCACACATTCTTTTGAAAATAAAACAATAATAGATAAATCCCATGTATGTAAAATAACCCAAATGGTTCCCATGGAGTACCATGGACGTAAGGGGTGCTATTACCTTCCCCTTACGTAACCGACTTCCGAACCCAAATCTCGGTTGCGAGACCGATTCATTATTCTCTTTAGCGCTTTCCGTGCGCGTCTCTTTTCCGAGGGTTTTATCGACTATTCCCCCTCTCCTCTCCGATAGAGGTAAACTAAATAAAATTCGGTGGCGACTCTTCTGACTTTGCCTCTCTTTGGCATCCCTTTAGTCCCGGTTTTGTTATCATGAAATCCCGGTAGCGACAGCTGACGACTCTGCTGGGGACACCAATATTCCCTAAGCAAGTCTAGCCTAGTTTAGGTTGTTTCTCTTTTACGTACGTGGAGATTTATCTGTTATCTATTTTTCTGTATATATTGCTTTCTTTGCTAACCTGTGCATATTTTCTTTGTTTGCCTGTTGGTTCGAAACCCTTATTTTATGACGAAGAATTTTGAAGGCGATAATGATTGCAAAGGAAAAAACCTTGTGTGAAAGACTCTCCACCTGAGTCTGAGAGTTTGCTTGAGATAGGAGAGGTTGAGTAGTATTGGTCCACAAGGTGCCTTCCTCGTTAGGATCGTACGAGAATCTCACTTAGTGGTAGATTCTCTTAAAGGGATTGATGACCATCGTGCTTTCGGCGTAAGCATCTTTTCTTCTACTAGAGTCAATGACCCTAAGACCCCTTTTAGAACCTTTACAATTATGGCTAGCCTAGACCGATGGTAGCGTAGTATAGGCCACCGAGGTGCCTTCCTCATAAGGGTCGATACGAAGATCTTACTTAGAGTAGATGATCTTCCACCTTAATTAATGTGGGAGATCTGATGGTCCACGTAATTTAGATTTTCTGAATTTTTATTTTAATTGCATTTTCTTCAATAATTCATATTAAATTCAATATTGATCCATAAAATATGGGACTTTCACAAAAAAAAATCAAATATTTTTCTCTTTTATATTCTGAATTAAAATAATTTTTTGGATCATTATTAATATTTTTCATGAATTAATTGATTTTGCATTTGTTTTTAATTGTTTAAAAATATTTTTAAATGTCCAAAAATTATGAAATTTTTTCTCCAAGGTCCTTTGACCTTGTTTGATCTATGATAAATCTCATGGCCATTTCTTTGGTGTTTTGATGAGATTTTAGGAATTGGACAAAACATATTTGATTTAAATGCACTATTTTATTATTTTTAATTGAATAAATGCCAATTAAATATTATTGACAATTTGTATTGACTTTGTTTGAGTTTGCTTATTGTTGTTGGGCCTTGGTCAAGGTTGATTTGACTTTGTCAAACTAATATCATTGGATTTAGGGGATTGATGGAATGTACATTCCGTCTCCCAAAATGAATGAATGATATTAATTTGGTAAAAGTCCTCCTTTGACCAATTTGTGATTTCATTCATCCCCTTCCCACTTCATCCCATTCCTCTTCTTCATTCATTCATTTCATTTGGCCTATGACATCTCAAAGTCCTAATGCCAGTTGATTGAAAAATTGACATGAGTATGGATGAGATTAGGCCACACCTTTTGAATATTCTTTTTGTGTGTGGTATGTTTCATGAGCATAGTCCATTATATTATGTCTCTAACATGCATTAACACCAAAATTCTATTGCCCAACCTCAAATAGTTGTGACTTCTACATAAGTCCAATTACGATTGATTAACATAGCGCTAAAGTTGTGACATGAAAGGCATAAGCATTCTAGTTAGTGAGATTGTAAGTTTCCCCTGTTTCATGGTATTGTGTGGAAACTTTGCCTTCTTTCCTTCCTTTGGAAGATGTTTTGGTTCAAGGATCCATGCTTGTGATAAATGGGTTGAGTATTCTCTAAAGAATGTCTTGAATTGAATAGAAAAGCAATACTAACTCCTAACTTACTAACTATTAACTTTTAATTTCAAGCTTTTACTTTAATGCAATTTACTTTTAGCACTTTATTTCATTTACCATTGTTCATATCATTCTAATTGTTTATGTTAATGTAATTTTCACTTTGTCCATTTGGACCATATTGTGTGATATATTTTGTTTGTATATACTTTACTTGTTTGCTTGGTCTTTGACCATTAATGTACATAATAACAACAAAAAACCCTAAAAAACTTTTGAGTGAACAGTTGGCTTGACCTTGAGCAAATGGACTTAGAATCTAGGCAACCTCCATAAGCTAAAGAACTTGGCCAATGCCAACTTGTTGAAGAACCAAATACCTGCAATTTGAAAGTCATCTGGTACATCTTTGAAGATCTCTCTAAGATTCATCTGCAACATGATCATGATGTAGCTGTTATTTTGAACCTGTGACTTATGGAATTCATCTGTTGCATGGGCTATTTTGAAGAAGATCATCGAATGTATAAGCTTGGATGAGGTAATCTTTATTTGATGCCTTGCTCTTCAAGATGATATAATTGTGCATTAGTGTGTTGTTTGATTCTAAAAGTCCAAGAGAATTCTGGGTTTCTATTGACATTTTTGTCTATTGGATTGCTACCCATTTGGTCAGATCTTTTCAACTCTAAACTTTTAATTTTGTATATAGGATAGTCTCTTTATCTTCTCCCAATTTCTTTAATTTCAAAATCTCTCCCTCCATTTTCAAAATCTTCTTTGTGTGAACTATCTTTGTTCTAAACTTTGACCACTTTTAAAGGGATAGAAACTTTGGCCTTATGTCATTGCATTTTAAAACTTATTTTCTTAAATCAAACTTGTAAATAAACTTAACTATACTCGACTTAAACTTTCAAAAAGCCAAAAAGAACTAACTCATTCAAACAATTTTAGGCCTTTGTGCCTTTCAAACTTAAAATTTTGTTAAAATCAATGCATCCACTTTGAAATTTGTATCATGAACTACGAGGTTTTGATCCCTGATTTTTATGTTGGCACGTAGGCACAAGATCGAAGGTCTTGTCAAACACAAAAATATAATTAATGAATTCTTTTCTCATCCCCTCATTCTATTTGTTTGTAAACATCGTTTTGTACAAAATACATATGCACACAAAAAGGGCTCCCTAGGAGTACCTAGGACACTTTGGGTGCTAACACCTTCCCTCTGTGTAACCAACCCCCTTACCTGTGATCTCTGACTTTTATTAGTTTTTATTTGAAAACTTCTTACTTAGTGGGTTTTGTTCGTACTTTTCCCCTTTTCCCTTAGAAACAATAAAAGCGCGGTGGCGACTCTTGTTAATTGATCTCTAGCTTGTCAATAGCTTGATGATCATGAATTTCCCGTTACACCAACGTCACCCTTGCTGTTGAGGTGACCATTCCTAATGCTGTTGATGGCACTACTGTCGACACTCCAGCAGAAACTGTTGTGCCTAACTCTGGGAACCGTCAAATGGTTCCCATGGACTCTGCTAGGCTTGCTTTTTCCTACCCGTGGGGAATGCCCCCACATCTAGATGTTAGTCTCGCCAGTGGGGGAGCTTTCTTCCCTCACCGACTCTCTCCGCCGATACCGCTGCTGGAAACGCTGGCTTCCCGTGGGCTCTCCCTACTCTCCAAACTACCTCGGTCGATGCTGCTGGTCCAGATAACAACCAAGGTCAGGTTCTTGATGACCTCCCCAATGATGAAGAGGATTACCGAGGCCCGCGCCTCCACTTCCAGCTTCCCAATCAGACCGCTCAAGCTGCGAGCACTAGTCAGGCCCCGACTTTTCCTTTTGGTTACCCTAGGGCAACCTCCATGCCCATATTGACATGCCCTGCAGCCCTGCACGCGTAGATAGGGGCACCTCAGGCCCCCAATGCTCCGACTGGAATGCAATATCCTCAGCCAGCACATGCTGCTCAGACTGTGCCACCAGGTTTCTCCTACCCGCCTCATATGTGGTTCACCCTGAGCATGCCTGCACCGATTGTTCCAAAAGCTTCTCGACGACCAGTTAGGTCGTTCCTCCCGCCGCTGATCCGACCAAACCTGCAAATTACCAGCTCTTGGACGACCGAATAAGGGACATTGAGGGATTTTCCTCCTTTGGTATAGATGCTCGAGACTGAAATTCTGGTATCAGATATGAGATATCGAAGGTAATGTCACGACACTAATATCTGAGTAATGCAAACAGGATAAAGATAGAGAATAATAATGCAAGAGACACAAGCAATTGTTAACCCAGTTCGGTCCAACTTACCTACATCTGGGGGCTACCAAGCCAGGAAGGAAATCCACTAAAATAGAATCAGTTCAAAGACTCTCCGTACACTTCAATAAGTTATAGTCTTTCTCACCTAATCTCTACCCATGGAATTTCTATCTAAGCATTCTTAGATATGAGAACCCATTCACTTCCCTACAATCACACTTGTGATTTTAAACAACAATTCCTTGAGAAAAGAAAACACTTTTCAATAACACACACTTGATTTTACTTCACAGTTTCAATCAAGTAGACACACTATTGATCTTTCTTAACAGCTTTGATCAAGAGGACACACACTTGATCTTGCTTAACAACTTTGATCAAGTAGAGACACACTTTTGCTTACAAGCTCTGAGTGACAAATTACAACCACAAATCAGACCAATTCAATCATCTATGGATGACTTGAATGGCTTACAAGTCTTACGACTAAACAAGATACAAACCCTAGCTCTCTCTCAGTACTGGTTGTGTGTTCAATCAGGTTTTCCAAGTCCCTTTTTATAGAAGCTTTCAGCTGGGCTTGGACATCTTGAAAACCCTAAAACTATTTTCCAATTAAATCTTCTTGTGACAGCTGGTTAGATCTCCTTGAAAAATAAGTAAATCAGGTTGTAATCAATGATTGAATGCGCCTGCAAATCAGGTCTTCAATCATACATAGATTGCCATTAATTGCGCAATCACATAACACCAAACATTCATACTGAATGTTCTGTGTACAGGATGTCTTGACATCGGGTCTGACATCCTAGAACAATCCTGCATAATTCCATAGTTCCTTTTATAATTTCTAGCAGGTACAAACATATCAGGTGGCATGACATTGTGTATGACATCCTGATACAATCCTACATAATTATGTTTTCCATTTAAACTCCAGTAGGTACACAATATCAGATGTCATGACATGGTGTATGACATTCTGAAACAATCCTGCATAATTAAGTTTCTTAAGCTCCAGCAGGTACACAGGATATCTTATGTTAAGACATCACACACAACATCTTGTGAACACTCTTTGTTTTACCAAAATTGCTGCCAACACTTAGAACCAACAAACTCCCCCTTTGGCAAATTTTGGCTAAAACATATATCTGTACTTTTTGTTCACAAGAAAACTATCAGCAGTTAAACAACAGTTTAAACAGCAGCAAAAGAAAACACAAGTACTAGCTATAGCTACTAGTAATACACACATGCACAAGGGTACTTCTTCTCCCCCTAAATATGTGCAACACAAACAGAATTACTAGTTATATAGGCAACTAGTAAGACACACAAATGCACAAGGGTACTACTTCTCCCCCTAAATCTATGCACCACATATAACTCCTTTGATAATAACAGCACCTGTAACCACAACACCTGTAACAGTCAGAATGTCATTCTGACATCTGCTTCAACATCACCTGTGCACCACATAATATTGTAAGAACAAAATTGTTCTACAACAGATTCCATGATTTTGATGATAACAAAGGATGAAACCAAAAATGGCACCCTAACGAAAAGTTTCTAAGTGTGCAGGGTTCTAAGGAAAGAAGGAAGAAATCATCAGATACATAATTATATCAGATACAAATTATCAGAAGACCAGAAGCATCTGAAGTAGAAACATGTTCAAGAAAGTCTAACTCTGAGCAAAACAGCAAAATATCAGAAGCATCTGAACAAGAAGTACGCTCTAGAAGTTCTGATTCTGAACAACAGTATGTCAAACTTCAGAAGCTCTTGGCGCTATCTGAAGAAATCATCAGAAGCTAGATAGAAGACTCCAAGATTCTCAGATACACGAAGACTCTGATCATGGAAATACTAATGATGAAAGAGTAACGTTAAAGTCAAGTAAAGGATTGCAAATGGATTTCCTAATACAGAAAGAGACGTTAATCTCCAATTTCAATAAAGAAGGTACTATATGTGGTAAGTAGTCATTTCAAGGAGAGAAAGTTATCCTGGCAGAAGCTATTTATGTTATGGCGTAAATTCATTTTATTACTCATCAGTTTCAACTACTACCTCACTGATCTATATAAAGGACTGCAAATCAACATTCAGCATACAACACATACAAGCAAAAATTATACTGAAACATCAACGCTCAAGAAAACACTCTTGTTCTCTAAATCTTCACGAAGCTTTTGCTTATAACGTGAATCACTTTGTTCTTACTATTGTAATATTTGCTTTCTTAGAAGCACTCTAGATTACATAAATCTTTTATCTATTGTTTGTTTATTTCCTCAAGTGACTCTGTGTAGTTTGTATACTTGAGAGGACTAAGAGATTTTTCTCTTAGACGTTGTTTGTAATCAATCTTTCAAGATTAGTGGATTAAGTCCTTGTTGAAGGCGAAATCACCTTGGCCGGGTGGACTGGAGTAGCTTTGTGTTATAAGCGAACCAGTATAAAATCATTGTGTGGTTTTTCATTTTGAAAAAGCGCTTATTTTTCCAAACAATTCAAACCCCCCTTTCTTGTTTTTCTCACCTTCAATTGGTATCAGAGCTCCGGCTCTGTTATTGATTTTCTAATCAAACACTTAACAGTGTAGAGAGATCCAGAAAGAGAAAAACTATGGCCCACACAAATGAAAAGGATAGTTACAATGCTAAGCCTCCTGTCTTTGATGGAGAGAAATTCGATTACTGGAAAGATAGAATTGAAAGTTTCTTTCTAGGCTATGATGCTGATCTCTGGGACATTGTCACAGATGGATACAAACCTCCTGTCACAGAGGATGGAGCTGAAGTTCCCAGAAGTAAGATGTCAGATGATCAGAAACGAGTTTTCAAGAAACATCACAAGGCCAGAACCATACTCCTAAATGCTATATCTTACAACGAGTATGAAAAGATCACCAACAGAGAAACAGCCAAAGACATACTTGACTCTCTAAGGATGACTCATGAAGGAAACTCTCAAGTCAAAGAGACAAAGGCTCTGGCGCTTATCCAGAAATATGAAGCCTTCAAAATGGAAGATGATGAAGCCATAGAGGCAATGTTCTCTAGATTCCAAACTCTGATTGCAGGTCTCAAGGTTCTAGACAAAGGATACACAACTGCAGACCATGTCAAAAAGATAGTCAGAAGTCTGCCAAAGAAATGGAGACCCATGGTTACTGCTCTGAAGCTGTCAAAGGATCTGAACAATATAAGTCTTGAAGAACTTGTCAGTTCCCTCAGAAGCCATGAGATAGAACTAGAGGAAGATGAGCCTCAGAAAAGGAACAAGTCCGTAGCATTAAAGTCCAGATATGAAAGACGCAAACCTGACAGAACCAAAGCTCTCCAGGCAGAAACTGAAGATACTGATGACTCTGAACCAGAAGATTCTGATGATGAAGAAGAATTGTCCCTCCTGACCAGAAGAGTTAAACAACTCTGGAAAAAGAGGAACAACAACTTCAGAAGATCAAGACCCAAAGGGGATCGATCAGAATCAACCTCAAAAGGTAAAACTAACAAAGATATTACTTGTTATGAATGTAAAGAAACAGGTCACTACAGGAATGAATGCCCCAAGCTAAAGAAAGACAATCCTAGAAAAGAAAGTTTCAAGAAAAATACCTTCAGAACAAAGAAAGGATTAATGGCTACCTGGGATAATAGTGAATCTGGGTCATCAGAATCTGACTCTGATGAAAAGGCCAACGTGGCACTTATGGCTACCACATCCAGGAGCAGCTCAGATGAAGAATCTGAAGAGGTATTCTCTGAACTCTCTCAATCTGATCTAGAATCATGCTTGTCAGAAACTCTTAGCTCATATCAGAAATTAAAACAAAAGCTTAAAAACATAAAAGGCTGTCTTAAAGCAAAATTTGAAGAATGTGGCAAGCTTGAGATGACAATTCTAGCACGAGAAGATACAATCAGATTGTTAACATTAGAAAGAGATGGAGCAAAAAGAAAAAGCTTAGAATTAGAAGAAGCGTTATCTCAAACTCCACAAACTTCAAATGCAATAATTTATAAATACGAAGAAGCCTTTCAAGAATTTCTGAAAAATGGAATAGGTAGGAGTATTATGGCATCCATGATTTATGGAGTCAGTCAGAACAATAAAAAGGGAATTGGGTATGATCCTAAGGAAGTTAAAACTTCTTCTAGTGACCAACTTAAATCTCCATTTTCATATCACTATACACACACACAAGAACAAAAATTTGAAAATGCTAGAAAACCCAAAGTTATGAGAAACTCTGGGAAGACTAATCAAAGAGGACCCAAGAGATTCTGGGCACCAAAAGATAAGATTGTGTATGTTGCAGATATCCTATGCAGCAAAGTTCAGACACCAGTCATGGTACCTGGACTCTGGATGCTCGCGACACATGACGGGAAGAAAGTCTATGTTCCAAAGCCTGGAACTTAAAGATGCTGGATTCGTAGGTTTCGGAGGAGATCAGAAAGGAAGGATCAGAGGCTCCGGAACTATTGGTAATGGTACTCTTCCCTCTATATCTGATGTTCTTTACGTAGAAGGATTAATGCATAACTTGTTATCTATAAGTCAACTAAGTGATAACGGTTATGATGTAATCTTTAATCAAAAAACATGTAAAGCCATTAATCAGAACAATGGCTCTGTCCTTTTCACAGGCAAGAGAAAAAACAACATTTATAAAATTAATCTTTCTGATTTAAAAGAACAAAATGTTAAATGTCTAATGTCTGTTCATAAAGAGCAATGGGTATGGCATAGACGCTTGGGCCACATTAGCATGAGGAAACTTTCTCAGCTAAACAAACTTGAGTTAGTCAGAGGCCTACCTAAACTGAAGTTTTCTTCAGATGCTCTGTGTGAAGCATGTCAGAAAGGAAAATTTTCTAAAACATCTTTTAAAAAGAAAAATATTGTTTCTACCTCTAAGCCTCTGGAACTTCTCCACATTGACTTATTTGGTCCTGTGAAAACAACATCAGTCAATGGAAAGAAGTATGGACTAGTCATTGTTGATGATTAGAGTCGCTGGACATGGGTGAAATTCCTAAGGCACAAGAGTGAGTCTCACTCTGTATTCACTAGTTTCTGCTCCAAAGTGCAAAAAGAATTTGACTCTAAAATTATTAGAGTCAGAAGTGATCATGGTGGGGAATTTGAAAACAAAGATTTTGAAGAATTATTTGACTCTAATGGAATATCCCATGATTTCTCCTGCCCTAGAACTCCACAACAAAATGGAGTTGTAGAGAGGAAGAATAGGACACTCCAAGAGATGGCCAGAACCATGATCAATGAATCTAATGTGGCAAAGCACTTTTGGGCAGAAGCTGTAAATACAGCATGTTACATTCAGAATAGAATCTCTATAAGACCTATTTTGGAAAAGACTCCCTATGAACTGTGTAAAGGAAGAAAACCAAACATTTCATATTTTCATCCTTTTGGATGTTCTTGCTTTATCTTAAACACTAAAGAACATCTGAACAAGTTTGATTCCAAAGCACAGAAAGATATTATGTTAGGATACTCAGAACGCTCTAAAGGCTACAGAGTATACAACACAGAAACCAAAATTGTGGAAGAATCAATTCATGTCAGATTTGATGATAAGCTTGACCCTGAAAAGTCAAAGCTAGTTGAAGATTTTGCAGATTTAGAAATCACCCTTGCAGGTTCTGATAAAGCTCCAGAAGCAACTGTCACTCAGAACTCTGAAGAAATTAAATCCCCAGAAATCCCAAAGAAAGTTAAAAGTCGTATCAACGTATCTGAAGATTTGATTCTGGGAAACAAGGACGAACCTGTTAGAACCAGATCTACCTTCAGGACTTCTGAAGATACTCCTCTGGGACTAGTGTCTCTGATTGAGCCTATGTCCTGTGATGAAGCACTTCAAGATAACGACTGGGTTTCAGCCATGCAAGAAGAATTAGATCAATTCACAAAGAATGATGTCTGGGATCTTGTTCCAAAGCCCAGAGGCACTCACGTTATTGGAACCAGATGGGTATTCAGAAACAAGCTGAATGAGAAAGGAGAAGTCGTCAGAAACAAAGCTCGACTGGTAGCTCAAGGTTATAGTCAACAAGAAGGTATTGATTATAATGAAACCTTTGCTCCAGTCGCAAGGTTAGAATCTATTCGTCTTCTTGTATCTTTTGCTATTAACCATTCTATTAAATTATATCAAATGGATGTCAAGAGTGCATTCCTTAATGGTTATATATCAGAAGAAGTGTATGTCAACCAACCTCCAGGTTTTGAAAATCCAAACTTTCCAAAACATGTTTTTAAACTTAAAAAATCTTTATATGGACTTAAACAAGCTCCCAGAGCTTGGTATGAACGTTTAAGCAATTTTCTTTTGGAACACAATTTTATCAGAGGGAAAGTTGACTCCACACTTTTCTGTAAGAACCTTAACAATGATCTCATGATATGCCAGATATATGTTGATGACATTATTTTTGGTTCAGTTAACGCCTCTGTTTGTCAAGAATTCTCTAAGTTAATGCAGGCAGAATTTGAAATGAGTCTAATGCAAGAACTAAAGTTCTTTCTGGGAATTCAAATTAACCAAACTTCAGAAGTTACATATGTTCATCAAAGCAAATATATTAAAGATGTTCTAAAGAAATTTGACATGGCTAACTGCAACTCTGCAAAAACTCCAATGCATCCAACATGCATTCTTGAAAAAGAAGAAGTAAGCTCAAAGGTTTGTCAGAAGCTCTATCGAGGTATGATAGGCTCTCTTCTCTATCTGACTGCTACTCGTCCTGATATTCTCTTTAGTGTCTGTCTCTGTGCCAGATTCCAATCAGATCCTAGAGAATCTCATTTAACAGCAGTTAAGAGAATTCTTAAGTATCTGAAAGGAACTCCTAACCTGGGCCTGATGTATAAGAAAACATCAGAGTATAGACTTTCTGGTTACTGTGATGCAGATTATGCAGGAGATAGACTAGAACGAAAAAGCACATCTGGAAATTGCCAGCTTCTGGGAAACAATCTAATCTCCTGGGCTAGCAAAAGACAGTCAACTATCGCTCTATCAACTGCAGAAGCAGAATATATCTCAGCATCACTGTGCACAACTCAGATGCTCTGGATGAAGCATCAGTTAGAAGATCTGTAAATTTTTGAAAGTAACATTCCTATCTTCTGTGATAATACTGCTGCCATTTGTCTAAGTAAGAATCCCATTCTACATTCCAGAGCTAAACACATTGAAATAAAACATCATTTTATCAGAGACTATGTTCAGAAAGGGATAGTAACATTGAAGTTCATTGATACAGATCATCAATGGGCAGATATCTTTACTAAGCCTCTAGATGAAGATAGATTTCTTTTTATCTTAGAAAATCTGAACATTCAAAATTGTCCAGAATGAAGTGTGGCTCTGAAAATGTAAAATGAGACTTTGACATAAACAAATGTGTTTCTGCCTCTGACTCTGATACTTCTACCAAGTTAAGAAGATATCTGAGTTAGAAATCTCCAGGAACCAATCCTTTGGTATTCCTGAAGATCAGATACATCAACACGTGGAGCACTTAGCGTCCAACCCTTGAACTTCTAGACAACTGTCCAGAAGAAAATCAAAGGGAAACGTTTGAGATCTCCTCGAGCAGTGTGCGTATTGTTGGGATTAGACATTCATTAATTAGCCTTAATCATTTCTCCCCCAAGCGTGCTTACTTGAGCTTTGTGCTAACGCAATATTGTGTGTCGTTTTGCATGTGTTTTAACTTAGGGTATTTAAACACTTTTCTCACTTTTCACACACTTATCACTCTCACTCACTCTCAAACCCTCTCTAAAACCCTAAACCTCTCTGAAGCATTTCTGCAAACTCTTCATCTTCTTCTTCAACTATGGATGCTCAACAACAAGAAGTTTTTAACTTCTCTCAACAAATGGAATTCACCACCACTGCCCAAACTTCAAGCATTTCAACTCCAATGGTTACAGGCGTTTCCATTACTCCAGTATACAAGGAACCCCATATCCTTGATCGTTTACCTCACATCAACCTAGCAACTCCCTTTGAGGGATTGGATGTGTTATGTGAAACACTGGTGGACTTTGACAACTTGAGAAGAAATGGAGTTGATCTTACTGAAGAACTTCGTCAACAAGGTTGGGGAAACTACTTCCAAAGGCTCTATGGCCCTGTTTACCCACTTCTCATCAAGGAGTTCTGGAGATTTGCAGATGCTGATGACCATTTCATCGTCTCCTATGTTTTGGGGGTAAAGATAGTAATTACTGAAGAGTCAATTGCTTCTTTGTTGAACATGGAGAAAGATGGAGGAAAAAGGATTTACAACATCAACCCAAGATCAAGGCGCGTTGCTGAAGTAATCAATCCAACCATCTTCAAACCCAACCATGAAGGAAATCCTTCAAAGAACAAAGAGCTGCATCAGAACCTCAGAGTGTGGCTCAAGATCATTCTGGGAACTATTCACCACCGCCCAGCATCTAACTCCTATGATTACATCAATGCAGATCAGAAGTGCATTCTGTATTGCATTCACAAGGGTGTGAAGATCTGCCTTCCTGCACTACTCTTCAGATACCTAAGAGACTCTGTCAGGGAGACCAGAAACAACATGAAGCCCAGATCCTACATCCCTCTGGGAAGATTGTTATCTGATGTTTTCATCGAGAATGGGCTGGTAGATCATCTGGAGAAGGCCAAGCTGATGCAAGATCTGGCAATAGATACTGGGAAGCCTCTGAACGCCAGAAATCTCAAGAGTATGGGAATAATAAAGAAGATTCAAGTCAGACCCACGCTGGACACATCCTGGGATTCCTTGAAAGATCAGAGGAAGCTGCCTCATGGTCTTGTTAGGTTCTACAAGAATGAACCCAGAGATGCGATTGCTATCTATCTTAATCGTCTGCTGGATGAAGGTGTTGACATCTCTGAATTCAGCCTCGACGATTGTCTAGATTCAGAAGAAGACTTCGTCAGGTACAAGAGACGTCTCTCTGAGAAGAAGATAACATCACAGGCAAAGAAGGCAAGACTTGGAGAATCTTCTGGAAGCAGATCTCCAGCTCCTCTGCAAATTTCTACCGGTACGTCTGTTCCTCCTATTTCCTCTGCACCTCTGATGGTTTCCTCTACTCCTTCCTCTAATCCTCTCCCAACACCACCCATTTATACAACCTCTGAAATCCCACCTTCAACCACCAGAACTTCACAACCTCCACCAAATGTTAATCCTTCTCACACTACCACTTCCTCTTCATCATCTTCAGCCCCAGAATCACCCCCATACCTTCAAATCTCCTCTGACCAAGAATACTCTGACCCTGACTCCCCAACCTTAGCCCAAATTCAGGCTCAAAACCTTGCTTCACAACAACAAACACAAACACAATCTGAAGCAACTTCACCTCCACCAGAACAAACAACCAACATTACTTCTGAAGACCAACCTTCTGAAACTCAACCTTCTGACCTCCACACCTCTGATATCACCCCTCCAAACACCTCTGCTGAACCTGAACCTGAAACTGAACCATTAGACTTAAACCCTCTTTACGCTTCACCCCAAAGATCTGAACCTCAACCTGAAGCAGAATCTGAACCTCTCACATTAAATCTCAGCCCTCCAACATCTCCACCTCATACCTCTGAACCTGACCTTTCTATACCTACCCTTGAGGAAGCCATCATGCTGGTCGCAGGGACTTCAGTACAAAAGGTCAAGTCTCTGACCACTAACTCTGAAGTGAGTGATGATCCTGACTCTGTAAGGACACACTGGAACAGAGTCATTGGCTGGATGACCTCTGAGGCTTTTAGACTGAAGAACATCTCTGAACAAGTCAGAAATGGCTACATCAGAGATGCTGAGGCAAGACTTCAGGAAAGACTTGCAAGAGAAGCTGAAGCCAGAAGGCTGGAAGAAGAGAGATTAGCAAGAGAAGCTGAAGAAGAGGCTAGAAGGCTGGAGGAAGAAAGAGCAAGAGAAGCTGAAGTTCTAAGGATAAAGGAAGCTGAAGCACAAGCTGCTGCTGAAGCTGAAGCGCTGGCTGCTGCTGAAGCACAACAGGCTCTGACTCAGGGGGAGTCTTCTTCTTCTGTTATCCCTATGGTTCTCCAGACGCTGAAAGAACTTAAGCAAGATCAGAATGAACTCCGTGCCAGAATGGACAAACAAGACACTGTCAACGACAACATTCAGAACATGCTGGCTATGTTGCTTCAGAGATTGCCTCCACCTCCCAACCCTTAGGCACTTAGGATTTTGTTGCTTTGTTTTCTTTATTTTCTGATGTTTGCTTGTTCCTTTTGCCTCTGTTGCTGTTTATCTGAATACAATGTTTTTCTCTTCAATTATTTATTTTTTGCTATGTCTTTTTGATTCTGACAAAAAGGGGGAGAAGTCATTAATTGCTCTGATGAAAATATTGTCTAAATACCTTAAGCATTCTGCAACATATTTTTTTCTTAAAAATAAATTTATCTAACCTAGACTTAAGAAATTGCAGAAGGTATCAAGAAACCTCTTTACTTAGAAGCTCTGGTAAGAACTTCTGAACTCCCTAGCACTATCTCAGGGGGAGCTCTTGTCTATCTGATCTGATATTTTATATGTTTCATCTGCTAATTAAAATTGTTTTGTCATCATCAAAAAGGGGGAGATTGTAAGAACAAAATTGTTCTACAACAGATTCCATGATTTTGATGATAACAAAGGATGAAACCAAAAATGGCACCCTAACGAAAAGTTTCTAAGTGTGCAGGGTTCTAAGGAAAGAAGGAAGAAATCATCAGATACATAATTATATCAGATACAAATTATCAGAAGACCAGAAGCATCTGAAGTAGAAACATGTTCAAGAAAGTCTAACTCTGAGCAAAACAGTAAAATATCAGAAGCATCTGAACAAGAAGTACGCTCTAGAAGTTCTGATTCTGAACAACAGTATGTCAAACTTCAGAAGCTCTTGGCGCTATCTGAAGAAATCATCAGAAGCTAGATAGAAGACTCCAAGATTCTCAGATACACGAAGACTCTGATCATGGAAATACTAATGATGAAAGAGTAACGTTAAAGTCAAGTAAAGGATTGCAAATGGATTTCCTAATACAGAAAGAGACGTTAATCTCCAATTTCAATAAAGAAGGTACTATATGTGGTAAGTAGTCATTTCAAGGAGAGAAAGTTATCCTGGCAGAAGCTATTTATGTTATGGCGTAAATTCATTTTATTACTCATCAGTTTCAACTACTACCTCACTGATCTATATAAAGGACTGCAAATCAACATTCAACATACAACACATACAAGCAAAAATTATACTGAAACATCAACGCTCAAGAAAACACTCTTGTTCTCTAAATCTTCACGAAGCTTTTGCTTATAACGTGAATCACTTTGTTCTTACTATTGTAATATTTGCTTTCTTAGAAGCACTCTAGATTACATAAATCTTTTATCTATTGTTTGTTTATTTCCTCAAGTGACTCTGTGTAGTTTGTATACTTGAGAGGACTAAGAGATTTTTCTCTTAGACGTTGTTTGTAATCAATCTTTCAAGATTAGTGGATTAAGTCCTTGTTGAAGGCGAAATCACCTTGGCCGGGTGGACTGGAGTAACTTTGTGTTATAAGCGAACCAGTATAAAATCATTGTGTGGTTTTTCATTTTGAAAAAGCGCTTATTTTTCCAAACAATTCAAACCCCCCTTTCTTGTTTTTCTCACCTTCAAATATCACCTGTGCACCACATCAGACATCCCCTTTGACATCTGTAAACAGAAGTCTTACAACAAACACATCTCCTCCAATAATAGTTGTTCATCTGTTCAGCTACACCAGCACATACATCTCCACACAACTCCATATCTTTAACTGCTTCCACATCCACACTTCTCTCCCTTTTTAGTCAAAATTGACCAAAGGTGACTAATTAGACAAAATAAATGTCAATTAGCCTAGCAGAGAATGTCAGATCAAATGTTATAACATTAAAAATGTTAAAACATAATTGTTAGGAGATACAAACCATCATCATACACAATTGTGATAGTTGAGATAATGAACAAATCCATGGAACTCATTAAGAGCCCAAAATATTACATAAAGGCATCAGTAAGGACTGCCACAAATTACACATATTTAACAAAAACAATAAATTCTTCAGTATCCAAACATCAGGGGGAACAACTTCCATAACATCAGCCACAACAGAACAGTCTTCAAACATAGCACACACATCACAGTCTTCACACCAGTCTTCAACACAAGGGGAACCATTAATCAGAGGAAGAAGTATCATCTTCACCTTCAGAGCTGCCACTAGATTGAGCATTTGACCTCTCACTTGAGGTATTGGTATCTGAATCTTTGGTCTCACCAGCCTTCTCCATTTCTTCCTTTTCTAGGTTACTAATAAGAACCTCCAAAGCTTATTTTCTTGCCTTAGCCACCCTTATACCATTATCCAGTTCCTTGCAGGTTTCCTTTAATTGATCAATTAAGCTCCCTTGATATACAGGCTCCTTTCTGGCAGATGTCATGACAACATCATTGACATGACTTCCCTCAAACAGCTTGTAGTGAATGGATAGTGGGGGCCTTCTTCTGCTTGGAATGTCACTTGTATTAAGAATGCCTGGTTGCTGGCTCAAGATAATACCACAAATGATGGATGGGAAGGCAATAGGCAGCTTCACTGCATTTGTGGAAGCATGTCTAATAGTTTGATCAAACATAAACTTTCCAAAGTTAAAGTCTATCTTGGTTCCAATAGCATGAATGCTTCTTCCAAGACCAATGAAGATGGTATAGATATGATTAGTAGGCACCCAGGTTGCTGAACCAATCTTGTGTAAGATGCCATACTTGACAGTTAGCTTGCCAGATGATAGGTGATTCCTACTAGGTCATTCCTTAACTTGGCCAACTGTAATAGTCCTATAGACCTCATTGTCTGTAGTCTCTAAATCCACTCCACCATCAGTTCCTCTAATTCTTCGAACTTATTGATTATGGTAGGGGAGAATCTCACACATCTACCTCTTACAAACACCTTACAAAATTCCCTGCTGCTCCTTTCAGAAATATCCTCAAGGATATTCACAACAAATTCTTTTACCAACCCCTTATAACATTGGGGCAGAGCAACCACAGTCTTCATCAATCCAACATTCTTGATCAAATCCATGACTTCCTTCACCTCAACAGCCTCTTTTCCCATCTCTCTTTCAACCGCTACCCTCCTCTGAATGACAAACTTCCATTTTGCAGCACCATCTTCTAAGTGAAAAGAGATGTTATCTAAGTGCACAGCTGCAACTTTGCCTGGAGACTTCTTAACAACCTACCTTTTTGCAGGGGAGATGTATGGGACATCATCTTCGACATCCTCATTAGAGTCAGAACTCTCTTTTTCTTTCCTCTTCTTAACCTCAACCTTGCTCCATGATTTGGAGGGTTCTACACCAGCAATCTTCTTCCTAGTCCTGACTGTCATCATTTCAGCCACAGTCTTCCCTTTTCTAGTCTTCAATTTCCTTGCAGCACTTGGTTTTACATGGTGAACCAAAGTGTCATCCTCTTCCTTTGAACTCTCTTCCTCCAGATTAACAACATTCTCAGCAGGCTCATGAGACATACTTGCTGGTTTCTTGCTAGGTAAGTTTTTACCTAGAGAACATAACCCCTCAGCAGCCACTTCCTTTTCTGATCTAGATGAGTCATCATCTTTCTCAGCTTGGGGTTCCACCTCAGGAGAGGGGTCCCTTCTGGACAGAGGGGTAGAGATACCCTTGACTGCATGCCCTTCATTCAGAATCCTAGTAGCTAGGTTCCTAATGGTACGATCAACATAGTGCATATTCTCTTGATGAGGAGATTTATCAGAAATGTTATCTTGCTTACTTCCAGCCATGGAAGAAGGTCCTGGGGAGTTACTTGGTATCACATAGAGAGGAGTAACATCCAGCACGTCTTCATCTAGAAACTCCATGGAGGGAGTCCTTGCATGATGAGTGGGTTTTGATCCTGAGGATGATGGATGTTGAGACATGTTGTTGAACTTTTGAAAGAAATTTCTTTGCCATAACAGAGGTTCTCTGAGAAGTTGGAAGGAGATGGAAATGGCTGAGTTTAGGTAGTGTGTGCAAATGGCATAGATACTATTTCTAATGCTAGGGAATGATTCATCATTAATGTGACTCTTTCTTTTAAGTGGGCAGACACTATTTTTATTTCCTTTTCTACTCCACTTTAATTGCCATAATTTCACAAGAATCCAAATCCCTAATTTCCCTCTTACATATTCAAATTGAATATCATCAAAATCACTTGCAACCTTGTCAGCTGATTGCATTTCATGCTTTATAGCTATGAATTTGTCTTCCACAAATTTTCTAATGGAGTGATGACAACAAATAATGTGCTTGGTCCAACTATGCTGAATATAATTTTTGGACATAGTTGTAGCATTCAGGTTGTCATAATACAATGTCATGACGTCGTGTGTGACATTGTATGCAATCATCAGTAGTTTCAACCAACCCTGTTGAGAACAGCTGCTACCATCTGCTATATCTTCAGTATAAACACCATTTTCATCTCTCAATTGTGTAGGAGCAGGTGTCATCTCAATCTTCGCAACATTGCTCTTGGCACTTTTGCTTTGAGATAGATACATAGGCCCTTCTATTTGATTGACTTGTAGCCCAAGTCCAACAAAGCTCTTTCCAACTTCAGACTGCATATGACTAGTAACATGTTCACTCCTCCTATCTATTTGAGCCATCATGAGCTTTTATTCTTTAAAAGTGATGTTAAGCTTGAGCTCCTGGTGTGACATCCTTGTCTGACATTTCCCACAGACTTGTCTTTCATCAGTCTTGAGAGTCCCTCTAGCAGATATACTCATCTTTATTCCTTTGACATAGGTACACTTTGAGGAATAATCAATTTGAGAGTTCCACATGTAACAATTGTCTTTGGTCCTGATTCCTTTCATGATCACTTCACTGTCTTTGTTAGTAATCAGACATTCAGTTTTGGTGAAGTTAACATTCAGACCTTGATCACATAGTTGACTGATGCTTATTAGATTTGTAGTCAAGCGCTTAACTAGTAGGACCTTGTCCAGTTTAGGCACTCCAGGACAATTAAGCTTGCCTATCCCTTTGATTTCACCCTTTGCTCCATCACCAAAGATTACATAGCTTATGGCATGAGGATTAAGTCCAGTTATCAGGTCTTTGTTTCCAGTCATCTGTCTAGAGCATCCACTATCAAAATATCACTCTTCTTTGGCTGAGACTCTGAGGGGAATGTGAGTTATTAGAATTGTAACATTAGTTTTAGGAACCCATTGCTTCTTGTTGACAGGCATGTGCTGTTTGGGCCTGGGTTGATAGTGAGTCTGATGATGAACAGGGCTAGGATAACCATACAACTTATAGCAGAAGGGCTTCAGGTGACCAAATTTCCCACAGTAATGGCATCTCCATCTTTGGTATTTCCCTTTATGATGTCTTCTCTTCTGATGTTGTGACATATGATATGACATCACAGGTTTGCTTTTACTATGGCTGCATTTTGGTTTGGCTTGAGGTTTGCAACCAGTGTAACTGCACTCAAGCTTAGATTTATTATACCCAATGCCAGATTTCTCTCTTACTATTTGTCCAGTTTGGAGAATCTTGTCTAGGGAGTCAGATCCATTATTTAACATTCTTACATACTTGGTCATCTCTTTTAGTTTAGAATTCAAGAACATAGCTTCAGTTTTTAACTTGGAGATGGTTCCCACATGGTCTGCCTTCTCATTCTCCAGTTGTACTATCTTCTGGCTTTCAACTTGTTGACTTTCATCTATCTTGGTATTCAGAACCACTGCTTCTGTTTTTAATTTGGAGATGGTTTCCAAGTGTTCTACCTTCTAATTCTCAAGTTGAGTTATTTCCTTCTTCTGGCTTTCAACCTGTTTACATAACTCTACACTTTTGTGACAAAGCTTTCTGTAGGTAGTGGCCAACTCTTCAAAGGTCACTTCATCATCACTTAAGTCTTCATCAGAACCCCATCTTCCAGTCAATGCAGTTACTAGATTTGCAGATTCTTTTGTTTCACTCTCATCAGACCAAGTGGCAGCAAGACTCATCTTCTGCTTCTTGAGGTAGGTTCCACATTCAGTCCTAATGTGTCCATACCCATCACATTCATAGCACTAAACTTCTTTTCCTTCTTTGGGCTTCTCATCTGACCTTACTCTTCTTCCAACATTGTTGGATTTACTGATGTCAGATGAGATGTTCTTAACATTAGCCTTAGATCTTACATCCATCTTTTTCAACAGTCTGTTGAACTGTCTTCCCAGCATTGCTACTTCATTGGCCAAATCTTCATCACCCTCCTGACTATTTTCCTCTTTTGTGTTTGACATGAAGGTCATGCCTTTGGTTTTCTTTTCAGAACCATCATTCAATCCCATCTCAAATATTTGGAGGGAACCAATTAGCTCATCAACCCTCATGTTGGAGATGTCTTGAGACTCTTCAATGGCAGTCACCTTCATAGCAAATCTCTTAGGGAGTGACCTGAGTATTTTTCTTACCAATTTTTCATCTGATATCTTCTCTCCCAGGGCTCCTGAGGCATTAGCAATTTCAAGGATACTCATATGAAATTCATGAATATTTTCATCTTCTTTCATCCTTAAATTTTCAAACTTGGAGGTGAGCAGCTGTAGTCTAGACATCTTTACTCTAGAGGTGCCTTCATGAATGGTCTTGAGAATGTCCCAAGCATCTCTAGCCACTTCACAACTGTTCACCAACCTAAAAATATTCTTGTCTACTCCATTGAATATTGCATTCAATGCTTTAGAATTTCCAAGGGCTAGGTCATCCTCCTCCTTGGACCATTGTTCTTCATGTTTCTTATCAGTTGTGGCCTCTCCTTCTTTAGTAATTACAGGATGTACCCAGCCTGTTAACATAGCCTTCCAAGCCTTGTTATCAAGAGTTTTTAGGAAAGCTACCATTTGAGGTTTCCAATAGTCATAGTTAGATCCATCCAAAATTGATAGCCTGTGAACAGATCCTCCATCTCTCTCCATTGTACCAGAAAGTATTGTCCCTAGATCTCACCTAGAACCAGAGTAGGATGCCTGCTCTGATACCAATTGAAATTCTGGTATCAGATATGAGATGTCGAAGGTAATGTCACGACACTAATATCTGAGTAATGCAAACAGGATAAAGATAGAGAATAGTAATGCAAGAGACATAAGCAATTGTTAACCCAGTTCGGTCCAACTCACCTACATCTGGGGGCTACCAAGCCAGGAAGGAAATCCACTAAAATAGAATCAGTTCAAAGACTCCCCGTACACTTCAACAAGTTACAGTCTTTCTCACTTAATCTCTACCCGTGCAATTTCTACCTAAGCACTCTTAGATATGAGAACCCACTCACTTCCCTATAATCACACCTGTGATTTTAAACAACAATTCCTTGAGAAAAGAAAACACTTTTCAATAACACAACTTGATTTTACTTCACAGTTTCAATCAAGTAGACACACTCTTGATCTTGCTTAACAACTTTGATCAAGAGGACACACACTTGATCTTGCTTAACAACTTTGATCAAGTAGACACACACTCTTGCTTACAAGCTCCGAGTGACAAATTACAACCATAAATCATACTAATTCAATCATCTATGGATGACTTGAATGGCTTACAAGTCTTACGACTAAACAAGACACAAACCCTAGCTCTCTCTCAGTATTTCTCTCAGTACTAGTTGTGTGTTCAATCAGTTTTCCAAGTCCCTCTTTATAGAAGCTTTCAGCTGGGCTTGGACATCTTGAAAACCCTAAAACTATTTTCCAATTAAATCTTCTTATGACAGTTGGTTAGATCTCCTTGGAAAATAAGTAAATCAGGTTGTAATTAATGATTGAATGCGCCTGCAAATCAGATCTTCAATCATACATAGATTGCCATTAATTGCGCAATCACATAACACCAGACATTCATACTGAATGTTCTGTGTACAGGATGTTATGACATCGAGTCTGACATCCTCGAACAATCCTGCATAATTCCATAATTCCTTTTATAACTTCCAGCAGGTACAAACATATCAGATGCCATGACATTGTGTATGACATCCTGATACAATCCTGCATAATTATGTTTTCCATTTAAACTCCAGTAGGTACACAATATCAGATGCCATGACATGGTGTATGACATTTTGAAACAATCCTGCATAATTATGTTAAGCTCCAGCAGGTACATAGGATACCTTATGTTAAGACATCACACATAACATCTTGTGAACACTCTTTGTTTTACCAAAATTGCTGCCAACACTTAGAACCAACAAAGACCTTTGCTTGGTCCCAAATATGGTGTTACCTCAGAAGTTCAAAGTTCATGACCTGCCAAAGTACAAGGGCCTCAGCTGTCCCCGCAGTAACCTCACCATGTACTGCAGGAAAATGGCCTCGCACATGATAATGACAACCTCTTAATCCATTGCTTCCAAGATATCCTGGTTGGGGCTTCCTTGGATTAGTACATGAGTCTAGAGCGCTCAAAGATTCGATGGAGGGATCTCTCTGAGGCATTATTGAAACAAAACAAGTACAATCTTGATATGGCTCCTACAAGGCTTCAACTACAGAATTAGTCTCAAATATCTAATGAAACCTTCAAGGAATATGCTCAACGTTGGCGCAAAATGGCGTTTAGGGTTTGACCAGCACTATCTGACAACGAACTAGTGGACATCTTTATGGGTATGCTGCAAGGGTTATATTTTAAGAAGATGATTGGCAGTTTATCGACAAATTTTGCTGATATGGTAACCATTGGGGAACGTGTTAAGAGTGGGTTGAAATTAGGGAAAATCACGGACACGATTGCACAGTAGACAATCAACAAGAGTCCGCATGAGGGCTTCGCTAAAAAGAAAGAGGGGGAAGCAAACGCTGTAACAGCGAAGGCTTGCCCCCGATATCAATTTCCGATGGCCCCTATGCCATATTACCCCTATCTGTATGTCGCTGCAGCTTAATACCAACAACCGCCATTCCAGTACCAACCATAGAAAGGCAATCAACAATCAACACCCGCTCAGAAAAATCCGAATCAGCAATATAATCGTGATAACAAAGGATGAACCGAGGTTAGAACAACAGAAACAGTTTTGGTAACCGTCCCAAAGTTGACAAGATTCCGGTGCCGTATTGTGAGCTGGTGCCCTATCTGATTCATGTGGGGGAGATCATACCAAAAGAATTGTCCGCGGCCACTCCTCCATTCCACGCCAAGCACGCCCCTAATGCTTCGTGCGCTTATCATGTTGGATTCATAGGGCATTCTACAGAAGATTGTTGGACGCTCAAGTACACAATCCAAAATCTGATCAATCAAGACATCCTGACATTCTCTGAAGAAAAACCTAATGTAAAGACAAATCCTTTTCCGAATCACAACGGTGTGACAGTCAGCGCTGTGATTGAAGAGGAAAATACCAAATCTATATTGAGGGCCGAAGAAGTAAAGACTCCGATGTCCGTTGTATTACAGAAGCTTGAACAGTTTGGGTTTCTAGAAGGGGTACATGATGATTGCATAGTATGCGAGTTCGATCCGGATGATTTCGACTAGTTGACGGGTTGCGTGCAAGAACTGATGGATCAAGGGTTAATATAATTCTCCAAATCTCAAGCAGCAGAAGATGTGGCAGTAAGTGAACCAATAACAATCGTGTACAGAAAAAAGAAGGTTGAAGCCCCTCCCAAGAGGATTCAGCCGATTCATTTCCGTGTTCCAACTCCGTTCCTATATCGGAATACTAAGGCAGTGCCTTGGAATTATGAGACTACAACGTATTTGGGAGGAAAGAAAATTCATATTCCGGACACAGAAATTGTCAACATTGCTGGAACGGGAGGCATGACTCGAAGTGACCGTGTATTCGCTCCAAAATACACTCCTAGGGTGTCTCTAGCACCCACAGTTTTCCCTCCTAAGGAAAAGGTCATTCCTACTCCGACTCCACTGGCAGGGGCAACCGTACCTGCCACTCCAACCGTGACGACTGCTCCGGCGTTGACGAAGGTTATTGACAATAAAGCTACCAAGGCCAAAGCATCCAAGGGTAAAGGGCCAATGGTTGAGAAAGAACAGTTTGAAGATCACAAGAAGAGTATCACCTTTGAGGAAAGTCAAGAATTCCTCAAACTGATCAAGAAAAGCGACTTCAAGATTATTGACCATTTGAATCAAACGCCCTCCAAAACATCAATTTTGTCTTTGCTGTTGAGTTTTGAGGCTCATCGTAAAGCGTTGTGAAAGTTTTAAATACCGCTCACGTGATGCAAGATATCACATTCGATCAATTTGATGATGTGGTTGCCAATATCACCGCCAATAGGTATTTGGAATTTAATGAAGTAGAGCTACCTCCTGAGGGAAATGCCCACAACAAAGCACTACACATTTCGGTCACCTGCACCGACTCTCTCTTATCCCGAGTCCTAGTTGATACTGGATCCTCGCTTAATGTACTGCCAAATTACAGTTTAAGGGGCTCGAGATGAGGACCAACGCATTGATCGTTAGAGCTTTCGACGGTTCCCGAAGGCAGGTAATTGGGTAGGTCGACTTGCCTATATCTGTTGGACCCCACCAGTTCAGCATCACATTCCAAGTCATGGATATCAACCCAACTTAGAGTTGTCTGTTGGGAAGACCATGGATTCATGTCGCTGGGGCAGTCACTTCTACGCTGCACCAAAGACTGAAATACATGATAGATGACAAACTGGTAATCGTGTGTGGGGAAGTAGATTTGTTGGTCAGTGAACTCTCCTCCTTCATATATGTTGAAACCGATGAGGGGATCGTCGAGGTTCTTCCTCCACTATTTAGAGTTTGAAGATGTCATTTCCGCTACAGCCAACAACAATCAATCATCCGCTACCATCATATCCTTAGCAAAGAGTGCCAAGCAGACATTGGAGAAAGCCCTGCATCCCGGTTGGGGTAAGTTCGTCAATGTGGCAGAAAAGTGTGACAGGTTTGGTATCGGTTATCGCCCAACAACATGCAAGGTGAGTCCGAAGAAAAAGTAATTCAACCCGGTCAAGTTCAGCAACACCGACTATCAAAATGAGTATACTGTGGTAGTTATTGGAGAATCCAACGGCAACAAACCAGGGGCAACCAACCTCATTCGCAGATGTCCTCCAGGGTTCAAGATTCCCAATTGGACGTCTACCGTGATTCATATGGTGTACTCGGAAAAAATGTAATGCATTTTGTTTTCTCCATCCCTTGTCCTCGTCCGAGATGAGAGGATAGCTTGTAAGGGCCCCCGTGTTTAAAAGTATTATGTGAATGAATAAAAGGTACTTTTTCCATGCAAAACTTGTGTTCCCTTTCTTTCAGTTATTTTCCTTTTTCATTAAAAATAACGAAATGGCAAAAGATTTCTTTTCCTTTTTCCACCTTTCTTAGAAAAACATACTAAAATAAGCTCATCATATGCAGAGCAAATAAAACCATTGATTACGAAATGCCCAAAATCAACTATAAATCTGGACTTCCAATCAACCAAGCTGAAGATGACAGTGAGGAAGATTGTGAATTATCGGCTGAACTAGCACGACTCCTTGAGCACGAAGAGAAAGAGATTCAGACATATAAAGAACCAGTGGATGTCATTAACTTGGGTTCTGAAACTAACTAAAGAGAGGTAAAGGTTGGGGGCATCTCTTGTCGAGCATGTACATTCCGAGTTGGTAGACTTATTGCTTGAATATGTTGATGTCTTCGCCTGGTCGTATCAAGATATGTCAGCATTAGATACCAACATTGTTTAACATCACTTACCACTCAAGCCTGAATGTCTTCTAGTCAAGCAGAAGCTCAGAAGGACCAGACCCGATATGGAACTCAAGATCAAGGAAGAGGTTAAGAAACAACTAGACGCTGGCTTCTTATCCATTACTGAGTATCCACAGTGGGTTGCTAATATCGTTCCAATCCCGAAGAAAGATGGAAAGGTCAGAATGTGTGTAGATTATCGAGATCTCAATAGAGCGAGTCCAAAGGACGACTCCCCTTTGCCTCATATTGATGTTTTGGTCGACAACACAACTCAATTCTCCGTCTTTTCTTTCATGGATGGGCTCTCTAGGTATAATCAGATAAAGATGTCACCAGACAATATGGAGAAGACAATGTTTATCACGCCTTGAGGAACTTACTGCTACAAAGTCATGCCATTCGACTTGAAGAACGCATGGGAAACATATCAACCTGCCATGGTAACACTCTTTCACGACATGATTCACGAAGAGATTGAGGTTTATGTGGACGACATGATTGCCAAATCCAGAACTGAGGAAGATCATTTGGTAAACCTGAGAAAGTTGTTTGTCAGACTCTGAAAGTTTAAACCGTGTCTGATTCCACCTAAATGTACTTTTGGGGTCTGATCCGGTAAACTCTTGGGTTTCATAGTCAGTCAGAAAGGTATCAAGGTTGATCCCGATAAAGTTTGAGCCATCCAAGAAATGCCAGCTCCCCGAACAGAAAAAGAAGTCTGAGCCTTCCTTGGGCGACTTAATTACATCTCTATATTCATATCTCATTCGATGGCTACCTGTGAACCTTTTTTCAAACTGTTGAGAAAAAACCAATCGATTGTGTGGAATAACGATTGCCAAGCGGTATTCGATAAAATAAAAAAGTACTTGCAAGAACCACCAATCTTGATACCACCAGTTCCTAGTAGGCCTCTCATTATGTACCGCACGATTTTCGATGAATCCATGAGTTGCATTTTGGGTCAACACGACGAAACAAGCAAGAAAGAGCATTCTATCTACTATCTCAGTAAGAAGTTCACTGAATGTGAGACTCGATACTCACTTTTGGAGAAAACTTGTTGTGCTTTAACTTGGGTTGCTCGACGCCTGAGGCAATATATGATTTGTCACACTACTTTATTGATTTCCAAGATGGATCCAATAAAGTATATCTTCGAAAATCCTGCTGTTATTGGTAGAATTTCCCGGTGGAAAATGTTGCTAATCGAGTATGATATACAGTACGTGACCTAGAAAGCAATAAAAGGGAGTGTTTTATCTTACTATCTTGCTCACCTGCCTGTTGAAGGTTATCACCCATTGAGGTTTGACTTTCCAGATGAAGACATCATGTTTATCAGAGACTTCACTATGACAGGCTTCGAGGTAAGCCCTGAGGAAGGCCCCGAACCAGGATCGCGATGGATGCTCGTGTTCGACGGTGCTTCCAACGCTCGAGGTCATGGTATAGATGTTGTTATCACTTCCCCCAACTGGTTTCTATAGCAGGGTTTTCGTTACCTTTAGGTTTATTGACTAAACCAAAAGTCAACATACAATTCGAGTCGCCACCGCACTTTCATTTGTCCAAAGGAAAGGCTAAAAAGCAAACAAAAGCCAAGTAAGAAGTTTTATCAAATTAAAAACTAATAAAAATGTCAGAGATCCGGGTAAGGGGTTGGTTATGAAATGGGAAGGTTTTACGCATCCAAAACATCCTTAGTACTCTAAGGGAACCTCTTTCTGCAAATATGTGTTGTAGGTTGGTATTTGTGAGAATATGTGCAAAAGATTGGGGGGATGAGAAGAGAATAGATTATATTTACAAATTTTGTTGTTTGAATGGATGAACCTATTGCCTACGTACCATCACAAAGGAGGATCAAAACCTCATAGTTCGGGGTAAAAATCTCAAAGATTGGTGAATTGATTTGATCAAAATCCTTAAGGTCTTTTATTATCAAAGGGAGAAAACTCAACCTAAACCAACAATCCACCATGTGAGGAAGGCTTCAACATACTAGTGAGGGGTTAACCCTATAATAAGTATTGAAGACTTATAATCCAATCACTAAGGATGAGGTGAGATTCACATCAACCACTATGATAACTCAAACCTATGACTAATGTTTATGAAAAGGTTTTAACAAAGGGTGGCCATTGGAACCATAAAAACAACTTGAAGTGAGTTATATTTACATGTTAGATGTATTTACAAAATGAAGTCGAAGTTGCATTAAGATGGATTCACAATGAGTATTGATGAAAATAGTTTTTAAAAGTCAAAGGCATAAGGCCTATGTTTCTAATTTGAAACAAAGTCAAAGTTTTGAAAATGATTTTTGGCTTGGGTTAGAGTGGGGAGAAGAAGAGAAGGTCTAGTCCTAAAGCATACAAAGATAAGAGAGAAGATAAAAACCCTTGGAGTTCCTTTTCTTGAAATCATAGAGATGATTCAAGATGCTCCTTTCCTTTGGACTTAGCAAACAAACAAGCAATCAAACAAATTAGATTCAAGCTCCTAGGATCTCCATTTGACTTGTCTCTCTTAACTTGGCTATTCATGACAATGGTCCTCTTTACTATCTCAAGATGAAATCCCTATCACACAAGAGCAAACATCAAAAAGTTCACAACACAATAAGAGGAGTGGACAAAGAATGAGTTTTGGAAAGGAAGTCCTTTGAAGTCAACTTTGAAATTTAGCATTCTAAAGGCATGAGGCCTAGTTGCTCTTCACCAAGTTTAGAATTCTAAAGGCATGAGCCCTAGTTGCTCTTGAACTCCTTTAAGCATAGGTATGCCCTAATTCTAAGTCCTTTCTCCTTTTGCATTAGGTTCACACAAGACAAAGACAAAACAATCATAAGACAACAATATATTTATATACAATAATGAGCTCAAATGAGCAAAAGGAAAATGACATAAACATAAAATATGTGCTCAAATGAGCAAAATGAAAAGCAATATGAATAAATGAGCAAGAAATAAATGGCATTAAAAGTAAATTGCAAGAAATTAAATGCTCAAATTAAAGTTAGTAATTAGTATGGTTGTGTTAGTTTGTCATTAGACAATTTAGCGTTATGTTAAGCAATCGTAAGTGGACTAATGTAGTAGTCACACCTATCTGAGACCAGTCAATACAACTATAGACAAATAAACACAAGTTAGAGATCATGACTAGTAAGCCAAGCTTCACAAACTTGCCATGCCAAAACAAAAGGGGAAGGGCCTTGTATGGACTTTAGGTTTTTTGCTTGACCAAGAAGCAACCTATCTTGGACACAAAATAACTCACTTGATCTTGGATCAAGTTGAGTTTGGTTTGGATCAAATAAGGTTAAACCTCTCATTTGTCAAGACCAACCATAAGACATTAACCCATTGGCCAAATTAGAAAAAGAATGGGATGAAGATGAAATGGATGGAAGGAGAATTCAAATGTCAAACTCAATTGGTCAAAAGTGAACCAAATCATCATCAATCAAAGCCAAACAGAAGAGAAATGAGGATCACAAGTCAACAAGTCAAACATATTTTTTTGGTAATTTTTGAATTAAAATTAAATGCAAAATAAAATAAATAAAATATGGTCAAAGCTCAAATTTAATTCAAATCAATTCCAATAAGTCCAATTAAATTCTCATAGGTCTAACATGGTCAAACAAGCTTTGACAAATTTTTCCAACAAATTTTGAAATTAGAAGCTATTTAAAAAAATAATTAAAAACAATAAAAAATAACAAAATATGAATTAAAATCTCAAATAAATCTCAAATCAAATAAGAAATTGATGAGACTATTTTTCATTGACTTATCATGATCCATAGGTGTTAGGAAAATATTTTTGGATTTTTCAAATATCAAAAAGTAATTAAAAATGAATTAAAACTATTAAAAACTAAATAATTCACAAAAAATATTAAATGAAGTCAAAAAAATAATTAAAAATCAGAATATTGTAACACCCCAAAATTTGCCCTCCTCATTCATGCATTCATTTAGCATTTCATATTGCATTTCATCATGGCAAACAGCACAAGATAAACCCACACCCTTTAGACGAAAACTACAAAAGTGGATCCCGTAGAGTACTACGGATGCGTAGGGGTGCTAATACCTTCCTTTCGCATAACCGACTCCCGAACCCAAGATTTGGTTGCGAGACCCCGTCTTGTCCTTTCCTTTTTTCAGGTTTACTTCGAGCGTTTCCTTTCCCTCCTTTGGGATGAATAACGCACGGTGGCGACTCTTCTGTCTTTTTCTTTCGCCGGTTGTTTTTTTTTGCGCACTGTATTTTTCAGGCTGCGACAGCTGGCGACTCTGCTGGGGACTGAAAGAAGTTGACCTCTTGCTGGTCCATCTGCCCTAAGCGAGTCCCTCCTAGCTTTTGTAGTTTGTTTGTTTATTGGGTGTTCATGCTTTTGTGCAGTTATTTATTTACCTGCTTTACCTTATTGCATTGTGTATATATCATTGCTGTTTCTGTTGGTTGGCTGCTTGGTGATCTTTGTGAGATGAGTTCTATACCCGAACTCGAGTGCACTTAGGATAGGAGAATGGCATAGTCCTGTCGACTTGTGTGGAGTTATTCCTTAGCGAGTCGACTTGCAAGCCCATTCACTTGGTGGAGGTCATGTTGAGATCAATAATGTCACACGAGTAAGTTGTGGTTAGACATTACTTGTTCCAATATAGACCTAAGAAGCCAAGGACCTTAGTTTACCAAACCCATCTTGGCCTATTCGTAAGACGTAGTGCGAAAGTCGTTCAAGTGTGAGATTTGATACGATTGTTACGCGATACTACACTCATAAGAGTCTCTCTTGAGAATATTGTTGGAATACGAGTAGTCGTTCCTCTGATAATATCCGAAAGATGGGATTATGACTATGGGAACCTTTTGTAGAACATGTTTGGCAGGTTTAAACCTTAGTACACTCCTTTTGGGTGGTTCTTAACCTAAACTCCATGCTCGTGACTTGCAACAAACCCTTGATTCATGGTTAATCCGATCAGGTATCCTTAATATCAATGAGACTCGGGTGTTGATAAGGTGTAAACCATAATCCACCAAAATAGGTGGTTGATATTAAGGATAACATGATCCATCCCATGACCTTTGTTTGGTGTGCTCTTAATTTCTCTCCAGACAGTGCAACCTGACAGATGTTCAAGCGGATCCATCAATTCTGATTGACATGTCTTTGCATTGCATAACATCATCTGCATATTTGCATCCAACATGTCATGCTTATTCATTTGCAGGGTATTCTCTTTCAAAACGGGGGTGCCTTAAAACTGAACAAGCAGTGCATCGCATACCATGCATATTAACCCTTGTCTGTTTTGCAGGTGTCACCGCAGTGTCTAATGTTTGTTCCCTGTATCAGGCAATTATTGGTCCCAAGCGAGTTCACAGATACCCGACAAAGGAAAACCGTCCACGTCTAGCGATGGACCAAGTACAGAAAGAGCTGGCTGATATGCGTGAAAGGATGGATCAGTTCATGACATTGATGACTGGTATGGCAGAAGGCCAGGCGAAGCTGAAGGAATTGGTTGAGCAACCGAGGCCCGATCCAGAGGTGGAGATACTAAATGCTGAGGGAACCCTGGTAACCCTGGGAACGCTGATAACCCTGTGAACACTGGAAACGCGGGTAACGCAAATGTTGATGGAAACCCGGGTAATGTTGGCAACATGGGGAATGTTGGAAATGGTATTGGTGGAAGATACAATGTGAATCAAGGAATTCGGATTAACGGGCACCCCGTTACTGAAGATTGTCAGTATGATCAATTTTCTTTGCACGACGAAGCCCTCGAGACCACTCGCCATATGGATGAGCTTGCTGAGAAGCTCAAATCTTTGGAGTCTCAAAATTCCTTAGGTTTTGATGTCACAAATCTTGGTCTGGTTCAGGGAGTAAGGATTCCTCACAAGTTCAAACCCCCTACTTTTGAGAAATACAACGGGGCTTCTTGCCCACGCACTCATCTCCAATCTTATTTGGGAAGGTTGGGAGCTCACACGGAAGATGAAAAGTTGTGGATGTACTATTTTGAAGACAGTCTAACTGGAGCTTCTCGTGAATGGTATTCTCATTTGTCTCGTACTACCATCAAGAGCTGGAAAGACTTGGCAGAGACTTTTGTCAAGCAATATCAATACAACTTGGACATGGCTCCAAATCGGACCTTGTTGCAAGGTATGTCTCAGACTGCCAAGGAAACCTTTAGAGAGTATGCTCAGCGTTGGAGACAGATTGCTGCGTCCGTCCAACCCCCTATGTCTGAAAGGGAGATGGCGGACATGTTCGTGAACACTCTTCAAGGCAATTATATTGAGAGATTGGCTGCTTGCCCGTCAATCAGCTTTGCAGAGATAGTAATTGCTGGAGAAAGAATCGAGAGTCTGTTGAAGATGGGCCGAATTCAAGACAATAGTGCTTCCAACTCATCAGGTCCCAAGAGACCGTTTGCTGGTAACGGTCAGTGAAGAAAAGAAGGCGAGGCAAGCGTTGTGTATGCCGGCAGAGGCAGGGGTAGAGGACGCCCTAATTATTACCAAGATCAAGTGGCCGCAGTCACCATTCCAACACCTGTTCCTCAACCGCAATATCATCCGCAACAACAACCCAGGTACAACAATCAACAACAAGGAGGTAATCCGGGTCAGCAGAGACACTATCAACAACGTCCAAGGCAGACGGACCGGGTCATCGAGCCAATCCCAATGCCTTATTCAGTATTACTTCCCAAGCTGATTGATATGAATCTGGTTACGCTGAGAACTCTGGCCCCACCAATCGATCCCAATAATTTGCCTAGAGGTTATGATGTCAACGCCAGATGTGCTTTTCACTCCAACGCACCTGGCCATACTACAGATAATTGCAAGGCTCTCCAGTTAAAGGTACAAGATTTGAGAGATGCCCAGGCTATCAATTTTGCTCCGGTGCCTAATGTTATCCAGAACCCGATGCCGGCTCACGGTGGGCAGGGGATTAATGTTGTCGAAGTGGTTGAAGCTGGTAATGCCCAAGGCTGGGGCAAATTTGTGGAGCCAGTCATCAAAGAAGACAAGTTTGGATTAGGGTATGCTCCGGGATCTCAGAAGAATGAAACCGGTACTCTCTCCAGCGGGGGTTTGGTTTCTCCCCACATCGTCAATGCTGCAGATGAAGACAAGGCTGACAGCGACTGTGACTTAGATAGCTGGATTCGCCCGTGTGTCCCGGGAGAAAAGCTCGACAATTGGTCGTCTGAAAAAACCGTCTGGGTTACTCTACTGAAAGAGTGATTTTTATTGTTTTCCTTTATTACATGCATAATAAAGTCTTACACTTTGCCCAAGGTATAACGGCTCATTTGTAGGGCCATCCATTTAGTTACGTTTCGCAATTATTTTTATCATCAATAAAGGACGGCTTTTGCAAACAATTTTGTGTTCTCTTTCTTTCAGTTTTTTTTACTTTTTACAAAAAAATGGCAATGTTTCTTTTTTCGTTTTTCCTTTCTTTTAAAAAAAAATCTCTCATTCTAAGGTAAAGCATGATCCTCCATCATGCAGAGCCGACCACTCGGATCTCACTGCTAACGACACTGCTATGGCCAAGTATGACTTCGACAATCCTATCTATCAAGCCGAAGAAGGGGCTGAGGAAGTTTGTGAATTGCCTGAAGGGTTAGCCAGATTGTTGAAACAGGAGGACCGAGCTATTACACCTTATCAGGAGGTGATTGAGACCGTCAACATCGGTACCGCAGACGACAAGAAAGAAATCAAGATCGAGGCCAGTCTACAGGCCGAGAGAAAAAAAAACCGTTGATCATGTACTTGACTGTGATAGAAAGGTCAATGGGTTGTGTGCTCGGTCAGCATGACGAGTCAGGTCGAAAAGAGCATGCAATATACTACCTTAGCAAAAGTTTACCGACTGTGAACAAAGATACTCATTGCTCGAGAAAACTTGCCGCGCTTTGGCATGGGCTGCTCGCCGACTAAGACAGTATATGTTGACTCACACGACTCTATTGATATAAAAAATGGATCCAGTCAAGTATATTTTTGAAAAGCCATCACTTACCGGAAAGGTTACTAGGTGACAAATGATACTGACAGAGTATGACATCCAATACACTTCACAAAAAGCCATCAAGGGAAGTGTCTTGTCAGACTATCTTGTAGAGCAACCGATTGATGATTACCAACCTATGAGGTTTGACTTTCCTGATGAGGACATCATGTTTCTCAAATCGAAATATTGAGAGGAACCACTCCCGGAGGAGGGGCCTGACCCTGAATCCAAATGGGTTATGATGTTTGATGGGGCGGTCCACGTCAATGGTCGCGGAGTTGGTATAGTGTTGATCACACCGGAAGGGGGTTCATATGCCATTTGGTGCCAGAATAACTTTTCCCTGCACCAACAATGAAGCCGAATACGAAGCTTGTATCCTAAAACTTGAGGAAGCCGTCAATATACAGATTAAAACCCTGGATGTATACGGGGATTCAGCTTTGGTCATCAATCAAACCAACGGGAAATGGTGCTATGCTGGAACTACGTACCCAAAATTGACGTATCTCGGTCAGAGACGAATGAAGAAAGCATTTGGTCAGAAAGTGCGCCCTCGGGGGTATCAAGTCGGTGAATTGGTACTCAAAAGATTTCTTCCTCCCAACACAGATCACAGGGGCAAATGGACACCGAACTATGAGGGTCCGTACGTGGTTAAAAGGATTTTCTATGGCGGAGCTTTGATGCTAACAACCATGGATGGCGAAGGATTCCCGTCCCCTGTCAACTCAGACGCAGTTAAAAAATACTTCGCATAAAATAGACCCGCTGGACGATAAAAAGAATAGTCCAGGCAAAAAAAAGGGCATCCCGACGAACCAAAAAGAAAAGAATAAAGAGGTTCGGGCAAAAATTAGGGATATAAAAAAAAGAGTACACCCGGTGAGTCGAAAACCCAAAAGGGCGGCTCAGGCAAAAATGGGTATCCCGGTGGATTGAAAACCCGAAAAGGGGGCGATCCAGGCAAAAGTTAGGGAATAAGCGAATGACTGTGATCTGAGATCATCAGTGTTATATCACCGTTTCATTCAATCCGGCAATCTTCGAAGGTTAAAGATCGACTAATCATCCACTTCAGGAAGCAAGATGAGCAGAGCGTCTTGAGGACATACGAACCATAGCAGAGTCGAAACTCAGTGGGACCCCGTTTCCACATTGCCATTAGGATAGTTCTCTTTTTTTTTTATAGCGATCACCTCTTTTCAGGGATCAGCTTCCTGATACCCTCGCCTATTCCTGGCACAAATTTTCTCCCCATTAAGAGTCGAATAATTCGGTTAAAGAGCCTCTTTATTTTTCATTTATCAGTTTGTTTGCAAAAATGTCTGAATTTTTGATAAAACATATTGCATATGAACATAATGGTGGCTTTTGCAGATGATTTGCACAGGAAAACATTTAAAATTGCTTTGAATGTGCTTAATCCCGAACGGTGAATTCAAACCGAGTAATTCCCCCGAGGCATACGTGTATTTTTGGTTGCAGGTCACAGGAACCGGATGCCAAGTCATGAATCCTCATCCCCAAGCGGTTGACAAAGTCTCTCCTCAGCAGAGCATGTTCCCCAACAGAGTTGACAGTATCCAGACTGTCTATCCCCAGTAGAGTTGACAGTATCCAGACTGTCTATCCCCAATAGAATTGACAGTATCCAGACTGTCTATCCCCAGTAGAGTTGACAGTATCCAGACTGTCTATCCCCAGTAGAGTTGACAGTATCCAGACTATATATCCCCAGTGGAGTTGACAGTGTCAGACTGTATCTTCCTAGCAACAGCGGAGTGGTTGAATAACCAACAGATGAGAGGGTGGCGTTCCCAATGTTCATCTCATTCCCCAACAGATTATTTTTAATTGATTTGTTAATCCCCAGCTTGAGGGCGATTAGCAAGTTCATATCCCCAGCAAAGGTCGTTTCCTACGACATTTCCCCAGGAAGTGTTTTCCCCACAGACTCTCCTCACAGAGCCTCGCTGAACAAAGTTTCCATAGTTGATACTCCCCCCGCAAGGTCAACTTTTCAAGCAGCCAATTTATTTTTGGTGGCTCATTGGTCCCGGCAGACGGATCATTCCCCACAGAGCATTCAAGGATTGATACAACGATCTGTTCCCTACCGGAGTTTGCTTCCCCAAGCAGATTTCTTTTTTACACCATGCATAACATTTGCATTTGCATGCATATCATATCAAGCATACACATAAGCTGATAAACAGGTTCTTCCAAGCAGACTGAAGAATTACTTTACAACCAAGGTCATGAGATCCAGCCAGAGGATCAAGCGTGAGTGATCCAGCCTGAGGGTCGTTTTGAAGATTCAGCCTGAGAATCGTTTTCCAGTGATCCAGCCTGAGGGTCATTTTGAAGATTCAGCCTGTGAATCGTTTTCCCGTGATCCAGCATGAGGGTCACTTTTTGAAGATTCAGCCTGAGAATCGTTTTCCAGTGATCCAGCCTGAGGGTCATTTTGAAGATTCAGCCTGAGAATCGTGTTCCAGTGATCTAGCCTGAGGGTCATTTCGAAGATTCAGCCTGAGAATCGTGTTCCAGTAAGCCAGCCTAAGGCTCAATTTGAAGATTCCTCAGTGAAGTCGCCTACAAGCTTTATTTCCCCAGCAAGCCCAAGTCTAATTGAGGAGTCGTTACAACATGTTCTAACCCGAAGAATATGTACGAAGCCCAAAAGTGGAATATTCTCGAAGTTGCATATCTAATATGAAGGTTGGGTTTAGATTTCAAAAGAAGGTCAACCAGCGCATGCCTCAGATGCGGGATCCTAATGACAGGAATTTATCATCAAAACAATCCAGATCTAGCCAGAAGATCGAAGTAGATTCAGCCAGAGAATCTAAACAAAGGAGATCTAGCCAGAAGATCGAAGAAGATCTAGCCAGAAGATCGAAGTCAGGTCTAGCCCGAAGACCGGAAATAGATTCAGCCAGAGAATCGAAACAATTCAGATCTAGCCAGAAGATCGAAGTAGATTCAGCCAGAGAATCAAATTAAGTTCAGATTCAGCCAGAGGATCGACACTCCAGATCTAGCCAGAAGATCAAAGTCAGGTCTAGCCCGAAGACCGAAAATGGATTCAGCCAGAGAATCAAAGGAAATAGATTCAGCCAGAGAATCGAAACGGAGGAGATCTAGCCAGAAGATCGAAGAAGATCTAGCCAGAAGATCAAAATCGTATCCAGCCCGAGGATCAAAATTAATATCCAACCAGATGACTAAATTGAGTATAGGTTCAGCCAGAGGATCGAAACTCCAGATTAAGCCAGAGGATCGGAAGAAAAATAAACAACACGGTGTATTTCCGCGTTTTTGTGGTGTTCTCGGAGCGCAAATTTTCGGTATATCTTTGGTATTCAATCACAGCTCACCCCGTTTGTCTGATAAGCTGTTCGCTTTCATCCTACTCGGGTTAGCTGATGATTGAATAGGGGCAGCTGTAACACCCCAAAATTTGCCCTCCTCATTCATGCATTCATTTAGCATTTCATATTGCATTTCATCATGTCAATCAGAATTAGATCCGAAAAAAAAAAAGAAAAAAAAAAGCGAAAAAATAAATAAATAATAATAATAAAAAATTTAAATTAATTAATTAATTAAATAAATAATTAAATAAATAAAATATAATAAAAAAATTTGGACTTGGGTCTCTCTCATTTGAGCCCACAAAACCATGAAATTCAGCCTATAAATACTAGAGTTTCATTGAAACAAAGGCCACACAGAAGAGGAGAAGAAGGAAGAGAAGCAAAATACTCTGAGGTTTCCTTGGAACAAAACCCTGAGGAAAAAGATAGTGAGAGAAGACCTAACGGAGTTCAGAGCAGCCTCCAAACCCCGAAGGGAACTCAACTACACAGAATCACCTCTGCGTCACATAAACCCTGAAGATTGTTTTGTAAACCTCACGGGTGCAACTCAATTTCAATCAAGCTCTCCAATCAGGTTTGCCTTTATTCCCATTACCTTTTGCTTTGAAGTTGAATACTCTGAATGTATGAGGTATGATGGATGAATTTCATTAGGTTTTTCGCCCATGGGTTTAATATGTATATGAATGTATAAACAATGCCCTGAATGTTTAACCGTTTAATTTTTGAGTGTATGCCACAGGGTTTGAGGTTTTTGAAACCATACTGTTGTTCATGAAAAAATGCTTATGGTGTTTCACTAACCCTTTTGTTGAATTTTTGTGAGGGCTCACATGACTTTTGCAGGGATAACTTGCGTGGTTTCCCACTTTATTTGTGGGATAACCCCTGGAGGTTCATTCCGATTACCTGTACTGACCCACTTTCTTTGATGATGTTAGCTTGGAAGGATCTCAGGGTTTCCCATTCCTCTAATTGTTGTTACTTCGGATCTTTATCCGCGTGGTACTTTTACATTTTTCCCGCATTTTACTGCTTTCCTAGCTGGAAGACCTCGATAGGAGGCAACGTTTGAGCCCCTTGGTGGCATTTTACTTTGAGATACATATTTTGTGTTTTGTATTCATATCCCTGCAGGTAGCGCGGTTCCTTCATCAAGGACTGCCTTTTTGCCCTCGAGCATCCCAAACCCTAAAACCCAAAGCAACACGTTAACTCCTTCTACTACAGGTGAGTAAGTCTCCAAAGGTCGAGCATCCGGTAGATTGCGTAGTGACGTCGTTCGTCCAAAACCCAATCCATAACCCCGTAGTTAGCCGAACTACGTTTTGCTCTGATTCTCAGGCCAGATGAGATACGTAGGCATAAGACGCGATGTCTTAGCGAGCACACATCCCCCAACCCATAGGTCAGCCGAGCTACGAAGACTCTGATTCTCATATTCAGATGAGATACGTATGCAGTGGATGCGACATCCGCGCGAGTCATTTTCATTTAACCCTTTTTTTTTGGCAAACAGCACAAGATAAACCCACACCCTTTAGACAAAAACTACAAAAGTGGATCCCGTAGAGTACTACGGATGCGTAGGGGTGCTAATACCTTCCCTTCGCATAACCGACTCCCGAACCCAAGATTTGGTTGCGAGACCCCGTCTTGTCCTTTCCTTTTTTCAGGTTTACTTCGAGCGTTTCCTTTCCCTCCTTTGGGATGAATAACGCACGGTGGCGACTCTTCTGTCTTTTTCTTTCGCCGGTTGTTTTTTTTTGCGCACTGTATTTTTCAGGTTGCGACAAATATGAAACTATATTTTTTAACAAAATTTTTGGCATTGGTCTCATATTTTTGTGACTTCAAATAAAATATTTATGAATTTTTGAAAATAAAAGGAATTAAATGAAATTAACAGAAAATAAGAAAAATAGCAAAAATCCAACGCCATCAGAATGACGTGGCAATGATCACATGGCTCTAAGGCGCGGATACATGATACACTTGAGTCAAGCGCGCTACACCTTGCATTAAAACAAGTCAACAAAAAGAAAGGTCGAGATTAAAACGTTTATACACGATACAAAGTCTGGGAGATGCACACGTGGTACAGGCGGTGGAAAACACCTTCTTCTCCGGTGAAGTACCAGAATCCGGCCACCACGCGCAGGAAAAAAAGTTATAATGAAAATGAAAATGAGGACATCAAAATGAAGCTGAGGTGATGTACATCACCCCTGTTACCATGGATCATCCTCACAGTTCCTATTTAGAGAGAAACGTGAGCTTGAAGATCATGGTGCATGAACTGAAATGGCACGATTTACACAATTAAGACCACCACTGGCCTGCCTCAAGTGAGAGGACTTCAGGAAATAGCATAAACCAAAGGAATTCACATTGTGTTGCAAGATCTAAATCAAAAAAGTTTGAGGTTCTACCTCTGAAATGAAGCTTCAAACAACACGAATCCTTCAAGCTCTTGATCTACTTTTGCTTTGGAAATGTGATGGTGATGCTAGGTTAAGGAATTGAGCTTTGAAAATCAACTAATGATGTTGAATTTCAAGCTTGAAAAAGAGAAAGAAAACTGAAAATTCCTTTAGTGAGGGTTGAATTTCAATTCAGCAGCAATTCAGATCTCCACTTGGTTGCCAATTGAATGAGAATGCATACTTATTTATAGCTGGAATGTGATGAGAAGCGTGGTTCCCTCGTGTGCATGAAGTTTGAATCCTCCTTGCATGGGCCTGTACAGGAACATATAAGGCCCTATAATGGGTGATACACAATGCTGATACCTCATGGAAGTGAATTGGACGTGCAACTGTAATGGAAATAGCTTGCACATGAAGTTACAAAGTGAAATGCAAAAATGAACATACATAGGAATCTCTTCGAAAATCCCACATGGAAAGTCCAAAAAAAATAACGTGAGTAATGGTTGGAAATCCCTTGAAATAAGGAACAAAAGTCATGTTGGGCAAAAATTCATTTGGCAAATGGAAATTTATGAAAACTGGCTGTGAAGGTTTGGGTACAAAACATGTCTAGGTTCTCCTTTGAATTTCTTTACCAAAAGCAAGCATCTTCAAGCCCTTATGTTTCAATTATGCAAGCCTCAAATGGAAAAACTTCCAACATGGAAGTTGTAGATCTTTTCAAGATGGTCAATTTAGACTAACATTTTGCATCATTTGGATTTTTCATGAGAAAGGTATGAGCACTTTAAGTTGGGCATTTTTCAAATTCAATGACTAAGGTCCAAAGTGACCTATAATGTTTTGTATTATCACATGTATTTCTTTTAGGATTATGAAATTTTGTCCACCATAACATATGAAGTAGACATCCTAAGATTTCCAATGCATTTGGTATCACCTCAAAATCATACAAATTAAGGAAGTTAGGTCCTTGGGAAGTTGACCTAAAATTAGGGTTTAAGTCAAAATGACCTATAATGTTTTGAAATGAATGATGACCTTAAAAGTTTCAAATGGATTTTTTATGAACATGAAAGTTGTTCATATGTTTCGTAAGAACATTTTTTATCATGGGGTCATCTTCATTTTACAAACATATCACAAGTTGTGTCTCAGTGATCCTCAACTTAGTTAGATGATTTGACTGGTCAACTTTTCAAGGCCAAACTTCCAATCTTGATGAATGAATGATTGAGGAACCTCACATATGCTCATATATGAATAAAATAATGAATGAAAGAACTTACCTTGATTAAATTTGATCATAGGTTGAGGTTTCTTCATGAGCAAGGCACAGTCAAAACACGGTTGAATTAGGGTTTCCTTGGGAAACAATCCTAAAGCCCTTTGGGTTATCTTGATCAAATCGACAAATTGGGATACTAGGGAGACATATATGATGATTAGGAGCTTTGTGGACCATTGTCATGCTTTTTCTCATCTTCATCTAGCCACTTCATTGAGCTTAGGAGCCTCCTAGGAGCATGGGAGCACATGATCACTTGAGCTTCAAAACAAAAAGAGTTAGTGACATATTTTTGTGCTTTTGGTTAGTAATCAAAATAAGAAAAGCAATAATATACAATACAAGCATGCTTGGTGGTATCAAACCAAACTCACACAAGTCCCAACCCTAGGGTTAAGAAGCCAAACATGCTATGATCCTTGAGGCAATGCACTGAGCAATGATATGATGCCATGAGGGATCTTAGGGTCAAAATGAGGGTCTTACAGATGCCCCTATTTAAGGTCATTCTTGCCGGAGATATGAAGGTTAAAATCTTCGTCTCGACGAGGTAGAATGGGCTTAAATAATAACAAAGAGATGAATTTTGGTCCCTAAGAGACCTCATGATGCAAATGTATGCATGCAAAATAAAATCTTCATGGTGAATAATTGCCACAAAGGAAAAGAAATTGGGAGAAACTGAAAGCCCATAGGAATAACACACTCACTAGGGAGACAGAGACTCTGGGGGGAAAATAAGAAAAATAATGCGTGAGCAGGTCACGACTTGAAAACTTGCTAGGAGACACGAAGGGATTCCATGAAAATAAATCAATGGAAAGACTCGAGCTGACGCAAAGATGCATGTATTGGGGAATATGCCAATACAACAAAACTATCCGCAAAGGATACATCGGATAAAAATCTGGACTCAGACGGGGATGTCTACAAAGGACTCAGCTGAGGAAGAAACAACGAGATATTACCGGGTACTGGGTAATAAACTCAAAGAGAGACATGTTATCAAAACACCGGTTACTGGGTGAGAGAAAAACACACTTAGGGAGAAAGAATATCTAAGACCGGTATAAGGGTGAGAGATATCAATCGTCCGAGACATCTGAGGAGGACCCAAAGGGCAAATCTCAACTCAGGAAAAATCTGACTCCACAAGGGACAAAAGTCATAATAGGGAGCAGAAGGAAGGAACACCAGGGATACTGGTTACTGGGCATATAATAGGTGACCTACCAGGCGTGAATTGGGCACATATCCAAGACACTCATCATCCAAAAGGAGGGCTAAAAAAGCAAACTCGACTTACAGGATGGGCATTCGATCCCACAAGGAAATACGAATCTTACTCGATTGGGGAAGAAAAAGACTTCAGCCGAAGAGCGCATGAGACATGTTATCTATTACCGTCATAACATAGATAACATACTCACATGGAAGATTATCCACAACCGGTTACTGGGTTAATAAAGGATAAATCGACCGAAAAGATAGGACATCAGGATATTGGCTACTGGGTATAAAATGATGACCAATCAAAAGGAGAAACAATCATTGCCAAACAAGGGTAAATGAAAGATGACTCGCTGGGGATACATTGACAAGAGCAATTATCCAAGAGAGATATTACCGGTTATTAGGTGGTATGCTCAAAATGAAGGAATATCAATACCGGCTATTGGGTAAAGATAACCAACAAAGAGGGGATTACATCTACCAGTTACTGGGCAGAAAACCATAGAAATAGGACTTACAACTATCGGTTACTGGGTAGAAGGCCAGAAAGTCCGCTGGGGAAAAGGATGAACAATTACTGGTAACTGAGCAATTGAACAACTGAACCACAGGGAACTGCAGGGGTTAACAAGAAAGAAGTCAATCTAGGAACGAACTAGAAAGATACAATCAACAAAACTCGACCCGATGAGGATTTAACTAAGGGGAGTAATTCCATCCCAATACACAACTAGGAGGAAACTGAAACAATAATCATCCATGAGAACATAACTCAGTGGGGAATAAAAAGGAACGATAGACACTTTCTGCCTATAGGGTCGACTCTATGTGGAGAGATCAGATACAAACATCTGCTTGAGGAAGAATATTTCACCAATAGCAGGAGATAACAAGCAAAGATATATGGTAAAGAATGCATCATGAATATCTGAATGTTATGGTTATGCATGTATATGCGTGATTTATGTATGATTAATGCTGACAGACAGACATATCTAACACAAACAGGCTTAAGAGTCACGAACGGACACCCGGCGCAACATCTCAAAAAGTAGGGCAAGGCCTGTAAGAGAAATCCGCTCTGGTGAGGATGCATCAAATGCGGGAAGACACCGATCACAACTGGGGATAGGCAAAGTCACAGCTTCCGACTGTCGGGGATTTTTCAACAATTCTCGGGGACAAGTGACTGGATATCAATAAGATCTATCATAGAAGAAACTCTACTAGGGAACTTATCAGGGAATGAGGTGAAACTCCATGGGGAACAACCGCCAAACGGATACCCATAAAAAACAATTCCTTCTGGATGCTGGAGGGATAACCCTACTAAAGGGAGAAAGAATAATTTGCTCCGCTGGGAAAGGAAATAACACATCCACCTCCTCATATCTCAATGTTTAGAAAATAATCTATCAAGCTCGGATCAGGAAACCCTACTGGGGATGAACTGCAAGTACTCCCGAAGGAACTGTCCTGGCTGATGGAATCGGAAGCGAATCATTCGTCAACACGTGCCATGTTGGGGATGAAAAGGGGAACAAGCCCTTCACCGACTTCTCTAGACAACTCCTTGCTGAGGAAACAACTAAAATCTGATGAAGAGGATATAAATATGCCAGAATGTGAATAAATGTCTTACCTTTTTGGAGATCGTACTATCCTTAGGAGAGCATTGAAGACGTTTCGACTATCCTTTCAGTCATTGTGAATGTTCATTTTGTTTAAAACAGTTTATAAAATTTTATTTGTTTAAAACAATGATATTTATCAATTAAAACATGCAAACATTTGTTAAACAGAAACAAATAAGAGTGTCAAGAATTGGATAAAGGCTCAAATTTATTTAATAGAATGGTAGTCCGCAAATGGCGGAACTCCATGGATCTTTACAAATTTGAAATTGGTGATAACATGGAAAAAAGGCTACATTGAACATAATGACCGTTTCTCCACCAACTCTGAATCCAATGTATTTGAAGCTTCAGTTGACGATGACTGAGCGAGAATCTTTGACAGAAGACAGCTATAGAACAAAGCCTTGTCAGGATGCAATTACTTGCCAAATCCCTAATTTTTGCCTAGATTGCCCCAGGGTGAGGTATTCAATCTAGAGGGACATATTTATTATTTTTTTATGTCTCTAACTTTTGCCTGGACTGCCCTTTCGGGTTTTCAATCCACCGAGAAGCTCATTTTTGCCTAAGTCGCCCTTTCGGGTTTTCAACTTAGCGAGCTATTATGTTTTTATTTTTAGGCGAAGTATTTCTTGATTGCATCAGAATTCATAGGACGAGTGAAATCCTCCCCATCCATAGTTGTAAGCAACAAAGCACCGCCTGAAAAGGCTCTCTTAACAACGTATGGACCTTCATAGTTTGGAGTCCACTTGCCCCTGGAATCGGGCGCGAAAGACAAGACTTTCTTGAGCACAAGGTCACCTTCTCGGAACACACGAGGCTTAACCTTCTTATCAAAGGATTTCTTCATCCTTTGCTGATATAACTGACCATGGCACATGGCAGTTAATCTTTTCTCTTTAATCAAATTCAACTGGTCATAACGACTATGAACCCATTCAGCCTCAGTCAACTTGGCTTCCATCAAGACTATTATTGATGGGATCTCAACCTCCACGGGGAGTACATCCTCCATGTCATACACAAGAGAGAAAGGGGTTGCCCCTGTTGAAGTGCGGACAGATGTACGATAGCCATGTAAAGCAAATGGCAGCATCTCATGCCAATCTTTGCACGTAACAACCATCTTCTGAATAATCTTCTTGATGTTCTTGTTAGCAGCTTCAACAGCTCCATTCATCTTGGGTCTATAAGGAGAAGAGTTATGATGTGCAATCTTGAACTCACTACACAACTCTTTCATCATCTTGTTGTTCAAGTTAGATCCATTATCAATAATGATCTTGTCTGGCACACCTATCGGCATATGAGTTGGTTCTTGATAAACTTCACAACCACCTGCCTGGTCACATTCGCATACGATGCCGCTTCAACCCACTTGGTGAAGTAATCAATGGCTACGAGAATAAAACGGTGACCGTTCGATGCCTTTAGCTCAATCATGCCAATCATGTCAATTCCCCACATGGAGAAAGGCCATGGTGAGGAAATAACATTCAGGACTGTCGGGGGAACATGAATCTTATCCGTATAAATCTAACACTTGTGGCATTTCTTCACATATTTGCAACACTCAGACTCCATTGTCAACCAATAGTAGCCTGCTCTCAACATCTTCTTTGCCATAGCATGCCCATTGGAATGAGTACCAAATGAACCCTCATGGACTCCAGTCATCAACAGGTTTGCTTCGTGTCTATCCACGCATCTGAGCAGAACCATGACAAAATTACTCTTATAAAGCACATCACCATTAAGGTAGAAACTGCCAGATAATCTCCTCAAAGTTTTATTATCTTTAACAGATGCCCCAGGCGGGTAAATCTGACTTTGGAGAAAACACTTGATATCATAATACCATGGCTTATCGTCTTTTACTTCCTCAACCGCAAACACATGAGCTGGTCTATCCAAACGCATCACAGTAATATTGGGGACTTGATTCCAATACTTCACTACAATCATTGAAGCAAGCGTGGCGAGAGCATCTGCCATCCGATTCTCATCTCGAGGAATGTGATGGAAGTCAACCTTAGTAAAGAAAGTTGAAATCCTCCTCGCATAATCTCTGTATGGGATAAGGCCAGGCTGATTCGTCTCCCATTCACCCTTAATCTGATTAACAACCAGGGTCGAATCACCATAAACATCAAGATGTTTGATCCTGAGATCAATAAATTCTTCCAAACCCATAATACAAGCCTCATACTCCACCATATTATTCGTGCATTTGAAAGTTAGCCTTGCTGTAAAAGGAAAATGTGTGCCTTGAGGAGTAATAATCACTGCCCCAATACCATTTCCACACTGATTAACAGCGCCATCGAACACCATACCCCATCGGGAACCAGGCTCTTGCCCTTCATCGAGCGTAGGCTCATCACAATCTTTCATTTTCAAATACAGAATCTCCTCATCAAGGAAGTCATACTGCATAGACTGATAATCTTCAATTGGTTGATACGCCAAATGGTCAACCAAGATACTACCTCTAATAGCTTTTTGAGCTCGATACTCAATATCATATTCAAACAACAACATCTGCCAACGGGCAATTCTCCCAGTTAAAGCAGGCTTCTCAAAGATATACTTGATTGGATCCATTTTGGATATCAACCAAGTTGTATGATTCAACATATACTGGCGTAAACGCTTAGCAGCCCAAGCCAAAGCACAATAAGTCTTCTCAAGCATTGAGTACCGAGACTCACAATCAGTAAACTTCTTACTCAAGTAGTATATTGCATACTCTTTCTTTCCTGATTCATCTTGCTGACCAAGGACACAACCCATGGAGTCATCAAGCACAGTCAAGTACATAATCAATGGTCTCCCTTCAACAGGCGGAGACAGAATCGGAGGCTCAGACAAATACTCTTTGATACTATCAAAGGCCTTTTGGCAATCCTCGGTCTAATCATGACGCTGATCTTTCTGGAGGAGCTTGAATATAGGCGCATATGTGGCATATAAATCTCGAAATGTAATTCAAGCAGCCAAGAAAACCTCGTACTTGCTTCTCATTTTTGGGCGCAGACATCTCTTGTATTGCTTTGACCTTGGTAGGATCAACTTCAATACCTCTCTCGCTGACAATAAAGCCCAATAACTTGCCGGAATGGACTCCAAATGTACACTTGTTCGGATTCAAGCGGAGCTTGTACTTCCTCAAACGCTGGAAAAGCTTCAACAAGTGTTCTAGATGTTCAACTTCCGTTTTTGACTTCACAATCATATCATCAACATATACCTCAATCTCTTTGTGCATCATATCATGAAACAAAGTAGTCATAACTCGTTGATACGTGGCTTCGGCGTTCTTCAAACCGAAGGGCATCACTCGATAACAGAATGTTTCCCAAGGTGTGATGAATGTTGTCTTCTCCATATCCGCGAGTGCCATTTTAATCTGGTTATAACCGGAAAATCCGTCCATAAATGAAAAGAAATTGAATTTAGTTGTATTGTCTACTAACATATCAATGTGTGGTAGAGGAAAATCATCTTTTGGACTAACTTTATTCAAGTCACGGTAATCCACACACATTCGAACTTTTCCATCTTTCTTAGGCACAGGCACAATATTAGCCACCCATTGAGGATATGTGGAAGTCACCAGAAACCCCACATCAATTTGCTTCTGAACTTCTTCTTTAATCTTCACTACCATATCAGGATGAGTTCTTCTGAGCTTTTGCTTCACAGGCACACACTCAGGCTTCAACGACAAGAAATGTTGCACGATATCTGTATCTAGACCAGGAATGTCTTCATATGACTAGGAAAAGACGTCGACATATTCTCGTAGCAACTCAATCAACCCCTTCTTAACGGATTCTTCAAGGAATGCCCCAATCTTTACTTCACGAATGCAGTCTTCAGACCCCAAGTTGACTGTTTCTAGATTCTCAAGGTGTGGCTGAATGATCTTCTCCTCGTGCTCAAGCAGACGGGTAATCTCATCAGGAATCTCTTCAACATCATCTTCTTCTTCCTCAAATATAGGGGACTCAAAGTTGGGAGATGGTGTCAGATCATTATATTCAATGGATTTGATTAACCTGCATAATGATTTTGAGTATAAAATAGATTTCAGAATTCAAACAAAGCAAATCATTATGCAGATGAAAAGATTGATTTTATTCTCTTTTTAGGGTTTTATGGTGATCACCAATTTCATGCAAAAAGCAAAAAGGAAAAATAACTTGGAAAACAAACATTTAACATGTGATTATTGAATGAATATCATTGTATTAATCAAATTGTACCAACAATGTCTTCACTTCTCCTTTTGGCATGGGAGAAGGGTTTTCAAACAAAATGAACACATTACGTTGACTTATGGATAACTGTTGGAACATCAACAGCGACCCAATTATTGCAGATTCCTCCGGGTATGACAAAGTTGCCAAGGTCTTCCTCTTCATCATCTTCAATGGCAGCAGCTTCCTGATCTTCAACAGTGTGGATGAATTCTCCACTCTGGAACAACCCAGGCTCATTAGAAACACCGAAAGAAAACCCTATGCCAGCTTGGGACTTGTTATCTTCCAACTTGATCATTTTCCCCAAACCAGTAGTTGCACCACGCACAATGGCCAACTTCGCATCATTATAGGAGACAAATGAAGAAAGTCCTTTCCTTGAAGGCTCAGCAATAAACAAGGCTTGGAACGGAGTCTCAACCTCATCCTCAGCATCAATATAAGAGAAGGAAGATAAATGACTAACCAAGAGAGCCTTCTCTCCCCCTATCACCACCAACTTTTTGTTCTTCACGAACTTCAACTTTTAGTGTAGGGTGGATGTCACGGCGTCTTCCTCGTGAATCCATGGTCTATCAAGCAAACAACTGTAAGACGGATGAATATCCATGACCTGAAAAGTGATCTGAAAATCACTAGGTCCAATCCTGATCGGGAGTTCTAATTCGCCGATCACGGTTTCCCGCGATCCATCAAACGCTTTCACAATCACTCCACTCTGCCTCATGGGAGGCCCCTGATATGAAAGTTTAGCAAGAGTAGATTTTGGCAACACATTAAGTGATGATCCCGTGTCCACCAACATATTGGACAAGGCATCATCCTTACAATTCATAGATATGTGTAAAGCAGATTGTGGTATCTTCCTTCCTCTAGAAGACCAACATCATAGAAGCTTAAATTGTTGCAAGCGGTTATATTTGTAACAATGTTATCAAACTGCTCAATTATGACATCGTGATCCACGTATGCCACGTCCAACACCCTTTGCAAAGCTTCGCGGTGTGGCTCAGAATTCATCAACAAAGATAAGACAGATATCTTTGATGGAGTTTGTAGCAGCTGATCAACAACATTATATTCACTCCTTTTGATGAGCCTTAACATCTCATCACCATCCTCTTTTAATATGCCAGACTGGCCAACCAGGATAGGAGTACTATTATTTTTAATAGCAACAGGGTTAACACCCTTCACAACAGGAGCAAGATTATTTGAAGAAGAAGTCCCCACGGGACCGACAGGATTAACAACAGTTCTCTTCACAATATCTTCATGGGATTTCGGCTGAGCCGAGAAAACACGACCACTAAGGGTCACACCACTGACATCTGAAATGCTTACTACAGAAGTTAAGAGCAACGACACCTCTTTTCCATCCTCTAGCATGACTGCGTTGTATCGGTAGGGAACAACTTTGTCTGATACATATGGGTCAGGACCCGCTGGCTTAATCACAAGAGTTGGTGATATCTTCTTCTTGCTGCCATCATACTTGACAACAAAAGGCTCAAGAATTTTAAACATTGGGGTGATAACATCAACTTCGTCCTCATTACGATTCTGAAGTATCTCGATCATCCCTTGATCAATCATCTCTTGGATGTCCTTTCTCACTTGACGGCATCCTCTCTCATTGATAGTGCACACCTGGCACCTATCATGGCCATGCTCCTAATGGTTGTGTTCACACAATAACTTATGCATCTCGATCAAAGATTGCCTTATGTCATTCACATAAAGGACTTTATATTTGCCAGGGCATCCCTGGACCATGTTAACAGCTGCTTTCCCATGCTCGGGCAATGTTTCTTCTTTACATTTGGACCTACGTCCTCAAAAAACAATATCCCACTTCTCACAAGGTTTTGCACCTTGGTCTTCAACGGGTAACAGTTCTCCATATCATGTCTGGGAGCACCGGAATGATATACACAATGAAGCTCGGGTTTATACCACCACTGAGGGTTGGTCGGTACAGCGGGAGGATCTCGTAGAGTTATCAGCTTCCTATCAATCAAGGAAGGATAAAGCTCAGCATATGTCATTGGAATCGGGTCAAAAGTTACCCTCTTCCTCTCGTAGTTGCTGGTGCTGGTGTTATTATTATTGCGAGGCTGGTAGGCCTGCTGTTGTTGACGATGTTGTTGTTGTTGTTGTTGATGATGAACTTCTCGGGAAGCAGGTGCTATATGAGCCACCTGGTGTTGGTTGACGGCAGGACGCACATCCTTCCTCCTTACAGAGGGCCTTCTTTTAGCATGAGAGGACACAACATGGGTCTCTCCCTCTTTCTTCCTAGCAAAGCCTCCATACTTCTTTGCTGAGGAAAGATCATCTCTAGATAACCGTCCTTCACGGACCCCTTCTTCAATCTCATCCCCATATTCACCATTTCGGTGAAGTCTGAGGGAGCACTGGAAATCATTCTTTCATAATAGAAAGAGCTCAAAGTCTTCAAGAAGATCTTTGTCATCTACTTCTCTTCCAGGGGTGGCAATATCTGAGCTACCAGTTCTCGCCATCTCTGGGCGTACTCCTTGAAGGTCTCCTTATCCTTCTGCGACATTGCCCTCAATTGGTCCCTGTCCAGAGCCATATCCATATTATATTTATACTGCTTGACGAAGGCATCGCCTAGATCGTTGAAAGAGCGGATGCTTGCACTCTCCAACCCCATATACCACTGGAGCGCAGCACCTGTCAGGCTATCCTGAAAGTAGTGGATCAGAAGTTGATCATTATCAGTCTGTGTGGACATCTTGCGAGCATACATCACAAGATGGCTGAGCGGGCATGTGTTTCCTTTATACTTCTCAAAGTCAAGCACTTTGAATTTAATAGGGATCTTTACGTTGGACACTAGGCACAACTCAACAACACTTTTACCAAAGAGGTCCTTACCCCTCAAAGTCTTCAGTTCCTTGCGCAGCTAAAGGAATTGATCTTTCATTTCATCCATCTTTTCATAAACATCCAGACCCTCAGACGGTTTAGAATGATAGATGGTGTCTTCAACACGGGGTAAGGTGTGCACAACGGGAGGTGACACAGATAGGACCGGGCTAGATGCCGACATGGAGGCGAGAGTAGGAGCAAAACCCTCTGGCACGAAATTGGCAGGCATTCCCCAAGGAAACTCGGCTGACATAGTTGGAGAAAAGTGGGTTGTTGCAGCAGGCACAATTGAGGTAACTATCTCAGATTTGACAGTCCTCGCGGGAGGAGTTGCAGGAGTTGGCGAAGCTTGGCTTTGGGCGGCCAGAACTGACTCCATCATGGCAGTCAGCCTAGCAATCTCTTCCTTCAGGTCCCTGTTCTCTTGCTCTAGATGCTCTATTATCTTCGGATGATTAGCTATGGTATTATACCGGTGCGTCAGCTTGTCTTCAAAATAAATGAAGAGCAAAGAGTTAAACCATTGATCAAGAGCTCAGAGCAAAACCTGCTTATGCATATGATGCATGCAATGTTTGTGCATATGATTTGTTTTTTTATCAAAGGAACTTTATAGAGATCTATTTGCAGACACTTTGAAAATATTGAATTTTTAAGACACATATGGAATACTCATAGCAATAATATTTGGAAACTTTTTACATCAAAGAAGTAGTACAGTTTTGGTAACCAAATACAATACAAGATAAAATGAGAATGAGCATCCTATGGAGCCCTAGAAGCAATCGTCCAAAGCCTTCGAGATCGGAAGATAGGCTGCACGGAGTTTCTTCACCTCTCTCTCATAGGCTGCTTCCATATTGGCCTTCTCCTTGGCAAGCTGATCATACTTCCTCTTCCAGAACCTAGATGAATGAGGAAGAACAGAAGTAACCACATCATCAGGCTCATCAATAACTTGGTGCTCTAGAAACTCTATCACTGCATCCTTATCTTTGAGATGCTGAAGAAGTTCCTCTCGCTCACGAATCCATGCACGCGAACAGTCTTCATCTCTCAACTCCTCTACTCCTTGGTTAGGGAGGGTTGAAGGCCCAACCATAACCATAGGGGTAGGTCTCGGATAATCGTATGGCATGCGGTACTCAAGAAATCTCTTCCTCACCCAGGCGGTGTAGGGTTCCAAAGCAATGCAATTCTTCGGACCAAGCTCATTCCTCCCTTTCCTATGAACTTTGCGCCAGGCGCGGACCATCCTATCCTTCAAGTTCTGGGGATCTTTACCCTCTTGAAAGAACACACCTTCCAACAAAATGTTGTTAGGTTTATCCTTTAAGGGGAACCCAAGCTGACGGCGAGCCAAAGCAGGATTGTAGTTAATTCCACCACATGTACCAAGAAGAGGCACATTGGAGAACTCACCACAAGAGTCAATAATATGAACACCATCATAAACATGGTTATACCAAGAGATATCATCATTAGTGAGAGACATAAGTCTCGCAGACCATCGTAGACATCCCTTGTTCTCCTTGAAGGAAAGTGTCTGAGGCAAGTGCGAAATAAACCACTTGTACAATAGAGGCAGACAACATACAATGGATCCACCACCCTTTGCATTCCTCATATGCAAAGAGAAATAAGTGTCACCCAACAGAGTCGGAACGAGATTAAAAGAAGAGAAAATCCTAATAGCGTTCACATCCACGAAATTGTCTATGTTGGGAAATTACACTAGCCCATAGATGAGTAGTACAAATATGGCTTCAAAGGTGTCCTCACTCATGGCCTTCCCAAACAAAGTAGCTTTGGCAATGAGAAAATCAGATGGGAGACCTTGAATTCCACCTTTGGTAGTCATATGAGCAACAATATCAGATACATCTATATGATGCATGTCAGCAATCTCTTGAGAAGACGAAACCTTCTTCAAACCACTGAATGGCAACTGATCAAGAATAGGTATACCCACATGATAAGCATACTCCTCAAGTGTAGGCAAAAGCTGGAAATCCAGAAAAGTGAAGCACACTCATCAGACCTTTATCCACCTTGATAGAAAGAATAGACAGAAGCTTCCCATGGCGAGCTTTGAACTCCAAAGGCTCTAATACATAAGATGTCAAACTCCTTAACTCTTTCAAGTCGGGTAGTCTGAAACTGTACTTCTTCGTATTCCTTCTTTGCTTATCCATGTCTGAAAATTTGCAAATAGACCTCTTAAGTTCCTTAAAAAAAATTATTGTTGATGATATGGATGCAAATGAATGCATGAATGCATGGATGAAACAATCACACTCAAGGATCAAACAAGTCACACCACACAAAGGTCACGGGATGGCTCACGTCATCGTCAATATCAATCATCCATTTTGGTGGATTATGGTTTAAACCTTATCAACACCCAAGTTCCATTGATATTGAGGATATACGAGAACGCATCAACCGCGAATCAAGGGTTTGTTGAGAGTCACGAGCATGAAGTCTCGGTTAAGAACCACCAAATGGGAGCGTACTATGGTTAAACCTGACGATCATGTTCTAAAAGAGGTCCCCATAGTCATCATCCCATCTTTTGGATATTATCGGATAAAACGACTACTCGTATTCCAAAAATATTCTTAAGAGGGACTCTTATGAGTGTAGTACCGCGTAACAATCGTATCAAATCTTACACTTGAACGACCTTCGCATTATGTCCTAAAATAGGCCAAGATGGGCTAGGTATCTAAGGTCCTTGGCTTTTAAGGTTTATGTTGGAAAGAGTAATGCCTAACCACGACTACTCGTGTGACATTATTGATCCCAACAAGACCTCCACCAAGTGAATGGGCTTGCAAGTCAACTTGCTAAGGAATAACTCCACACAAGTCAACAAGACTATTCCATTCTCCTATCATAAGTGCACTCGAGTTCGGGTATAAAACTCATCTCACAAGAAACCACCAAGCATACGAGCAATTAGTATATCAAGCAATTCATACATTACAAACAATACAGTCATCCCAAATTTGCACAAAAATATGTCAGCAATAAATATAAACATACAACATACAAGCAAAAAGTAGGATAAACCCACTAGAGAGAATACTCCCCAGCAGAGTCGCCACTTTTCTGTAGCGGGGTTTTCGTTACCTTTAAGTTTATTGACTAAACCAAAAGTCAACATACAATTTGAGTCGCCACCGCACTTTCATTTGTCCAAAGGAAAGGCTAAAAAGCAAACAAAAGCCAAGTAAGAAGTTTTATCAAATAAAAAACTAATAAAAATGTCAGAGATCCGGGTAAGGGAGTTGGTTATGAAATGGGAAGGTTTTACGCACCCAAAACATCCATAGTACTCTAAGGGAATCTCTTTCTACAAATATGTGTTGTAGGTTGGTATTTGTGAGAATATGTGCAAAAGATTGGGGGGATAAGAAGAGAATAGATTATATTTACAAATTTTGTTGTTTGAATGGATGAACCCATTGCCTACGTACCATCACAAAGGAGGATCAAAACCTCGTAGTTCGGGGTAAAAATCTCAAAGATTGGTGAATTTATTTGATCAAAAGCATTAAGGTCTTTTGTTATCAAAGGGAGAAAACTAAACCTAAACCAACAATCCACCATGTGAGGAGAGCTTCAACATACTAGTGAGGGGTTAACCCTATAATAAGTATGGAAGACTTATAATCCAATCACTAAGGATAATGTGAGATTCACATCAACCACTATGATAACTCAAACCTATGACTAATGTTTATGAAAAGGTTTTAACAAAGGGTGGCCATTGGAACCACAAAAACAACTTGAAGTTAGTTATATTTACAAGTTAGATGTATTTACAAAATGAAGTCGAAGTTGGATTAAGATCGATTCACAATGAGTATTGATGAAAATAGTTTTGAAAAGTCAAAGGCATAAGGCCTAGGTTTCTAATTTGAAACAAAGTCAAAGTTTTGAAAATGACTTTTAGCTTAGGTTAGAGTGGGGAGAAGAAGAGAAGGGCTAGTCCTAAAGCATACAAAGATAAGAGAGAAGATAAAACCCTTGGAGTTCCTTTTCTTGAAGTCATAAAGATGATTCAAGATGCTCATTTCCTTTGGACTTAGCAAACAAACAAGCAATCACACAAATTAGATTCAAGCTCCTAGGATCTCCATTTGGCTTGTATCTCTTAACTTGGTTATTCATGACAATGGTCCTCCTTACTATCTCAAGATGGAATCCCTATCACACAAGAGCAAACATCAAAAAGTTCACAACACAATAAGAGGAATGGACAATGAATGAGTTTTGGAAAGGAAGTCCTTTGAAGTCAACTTTGAAATTTAGCATTCTAAAGGCATGAGGCTTAGTTGCTCTTCAACAAGTTTAGCATTCTAAAGGCATGAGGCCTAGTTGCTCTTGAACTCCTTTAAGCATAGGTATGTCCTAATTCTAAGTCCTTTCTCCTTTTGCATTAGGTTCACACAAGACAAAGACAAAACAATCACAAGACAACAATATATTTATATACAATAATGAGCTCAAATGAGCAAAAGGAAAATGACATAAACATAAAATATATGCTCAAGTGAGCAATATGAATAAATGAGCAAGAAATAAATGGCATTAAAAGTAAATTGCAAGAAATTAAATGCTCAAATTAAAGTTAGTAATTAGTATGGTTATGTTAGTTTGTCATAAGACAATTTAGCGCTATGTTAAGCAATCGTAAGTGGACTAATGTAGTAGTCACACCTATCTGAGGCCGGTCAATAAAACTATAGGCAAATAAACACAAGTTAGAGATCATGACTAGTAAGCCAAACTCCAAAAACTTGCCATGCCAAAACAAAAGGGAAAGGGCCTTGTATGGACTTTAGGTTTTTCGCTTGACCAAGAAGCAACCTATCTTGGACACAAAACAACTCACTTGATCTTGGATCAAGTTGAGTTTGGTTTGGATCAAAGAAGGTTAAATCTCTCATTTGTCAAGACCAACCATAAGACATTAACTCATTGGCCAAATTAGAAAAAGAATGGGATGAAGATGAAATGGATGGAAGGAGAATTCAAATGTCAAACTCAATTGGTCAAAAGTGAACCAAATCATCATCAATCAAAGTCAAACAGAAGAGAAATGAGGATCACAAGTCAACAAGTTAAACATATTTTTTTGGGTAATTTTTGAATAAAAATTAAATGCAAAATAAAATAAGCAAAATATGGTCAAACCTCAAATTTAATTCAAATCAACTCCAACAAGTCCAATTAAATTCTCATAGGTCTAACATAGTCAAACAAGCTTTGACAAATTTTTCCAACAATTTTTGAAATCAGAAGCTATTTAAAAAAACAATTAAAAACAATAAAAAATAACACAATATGAATTAAAATCTCAAATAAATCTCAAATCAAATAATAAATTGATGAGACTATTTTTCATTGACTTATCATGATCCATAGGTGTTAGGAAAATATTTTTGGATTTTTCAAATATCAAAAAGTAATTAAAACTATTAAAAATTAAATAATTCACAAAAAATATTAAATGAAGTCAAACAAATAATTAAAAATCAGAATATGAAACTAGATTTTTCAAGATTTTTTTTGGCATTGGTCTTATATTTTTGTGACTTCAAATAAAATATTTATGAATTTTTGAAAATAAAAGCAATTAAATAGAATTAACAGAAAATAAGAAAAATAGCAAAAGTCCAGCGCCATCAGATCATTTCTTTAATTGACGTGGCAATGATCACATGGTTCTAAGGCGCGGATACATGATACACTTGAGTCAATCGTACTACACCTTGCATTAAAACAAGTCAACATAAATAAATGCCAAGATTAAAACGTTTATGCATGATCCAAAGGCTGGGAGATGCACACGTGGTACAGGCGGTGGAAAACACCTTCTCCGGTGAAGTACCAGAATCCGGCCACCATGCGCAGGAATGTGATGAGAAGCATGATGCCCTTGTGTGCATGAAGTTTGAATCCTCCTTGCATGGGCCTGTACAGGCACATGTAAAGCCCAATAATGGGTGATACACACTGTTGATACCTCATGGAAGTGAATTGGACGTGCAACTGTGATGGAAATAGCTTGCACATGAAGTTACAAAGTGAAATGCAAAAATGAGCATACATAGAAATCTCTTCGAAACTCCCACATGGAAAGTCCAAAAAATTTAATGTGAGTAATGGTTGGAAAGCCCTTGAAATAAGGAACAAAAGTCATATTGGGAAAAAATTCATTTGGAAATTGGAAATTTATGAAAACTAGCTGTGAAGGTTTGGGTACAAAACATGTCTAGGTTCTCCTTTGAATTTTTTATACCAAAAGTAAGCATCTTCAGGCCCTTCTGTTTCAATGATGCAAGCTTCAAATGGAAACACTTCCAACACAAAAGTTGTATATATTTTAAATATGATCAATTTAGACTCAAATTTTGAATCATTTGGATTTTTCATGAGAAAGTTATGGGCACTTGAAGTTGGGCATTTTTCAAATTCAATGACTTAGGTCCAAAGTGACCTATAATGTTTTGTATTATCACATGTATTTATTTTAGGATTATGAAATTTTTTCCAACATAACATTTGAAGTAAACATCTTAATATTTCCAATGCATTTGGTATCACCTCAAAGTCATAAACATTAAGGAAGTTAGGTCCTTGGGAAGTTGACCCAAAATTAGGGTTTCAATCAAAATGACCTATAATGTTTTGAAATGAATGATGACCTTCCAGGTTTCAAATGGATTTCTGATGAACATGAAATTTGTTAATATGGTTCTTAAGAACATTGTTTCTCTTGGGGTCATCTTCATTTGACAAACATATCACAAATTATGTCTCAGTGATCCTCAACTTAGTTAGATGATTTGATTGGTCAACTTTTCAAGGCCAAACTTCCAATCTTGATGAATGAATGATTGAGGAACCTCACATAAGCTAATATATGCATAAAATAATTAATGAAAGAACTTACCTTGATTAAATTTTATCATAGTTTGAGGTTGCTTCATGAGCAAGGCACAGTCAAAGCACAGTTGAATTAGGGTTTCCTTGGGAAACAATCCTCAAGCCCTTTGGGTTATCTTGATCAAATTGACAAATTGGGATACTAGGGAGACATATACGATGTTTAGGAGCTTTGTGGACCATTTTCATTCTTTTTATCATCTTCATCTAGCCACTTCATTGAGCTTATGAGCCTCCTAGGAGCATGGGAGCACATGATCACTTGAGCTTCAAAACAGAAAGAGTTAGTGACATATTTTTGTGCTTTTGGTTAGTAATCAAAACAAGAAAAGCAATAATATACAATACAAGCATGCTTGGTGGTCTCAAACCAAACTCACACAAGTTCCAACCCTAGGGTTAAGGAGCCAAACATGCTATGATCCTTGAGGCAATGCACTGAGCAATGATATGTTGCCATGAGAGAACTTAGGGTCAAAATTAGGGTCTTACAGTTTCCACCTCTCGTCTACCACTAGATTGTGTTTTGACTGCACCAATAATATGGCAGAATATGAGGCATGTATCTACGGTCTAGAGGCGACAATCAACTTGAGGATCAGGATTCTCGAGGTATTTGGTGATTCAACTTTGGTAATCAGTCAGGTGAAAGGCGATTGGGAGACTCAGGATAGCAAGTCGATACCTTATAAAGAGCATATCATAAAACGGATACCCTATTTTGACGAAATATCTTTTCATCACATCTCTTGGGAGGAAAATCAATTAGCATATACTCTAGCCACGTTGGCATCTATGTTCAAAGTCAAATGGAAGAATGAAGCACCATCCATCCAGATTGACCACTTAGATGAACCAGCATATTGCCTAGCAATTGAGGTCGATCCTGACGATAAGCCTTGCTTCTATGACATAAAAACATTTCTGGAGAAACAACTATTCCCGAGGGTATATCCATTACCGATAAGAAAGCTCTGAGAAGACTCTCTTTCGAGTTCTTCTTAAACGGTGATGTATTATCCAAGAGGAATTATGATTCTGCACTACTCAGATGCATGGATAGACACGAAGCTAGTACGATCATAAAGTCAATACACGAAAGCTACGAGGGTGTACATGCAAAGGGTCCTGCTATGGCCAAGAAGATTCTTCGGGCTAGTTACTATTGGACGACAATGGAGGTTGATTGCTATAATTTTTTGAAAAGATGCCATGAGTGCCAAATATATGGTGATAAGATCTTTGTGCCCCCAACTCCATTGAATGTCCTGACTTCCCCTTGGCCCTTTTCTATGTGGGGCATCGATATGATTGGAATGATAGATCCCAAAGCTTCCAATGGACATCGATTCATCCTAGTCGCTATTGATTACTTCACGAAATGGGTCGAAGCTGCTTCATATGCTAATGTCACTCGACAATTGGTTACCCAATTTATCAAGAAAGAGATAATCTGCCACTATGGGATACCTAGCAAGATCATCACTGACAACGCTATTAACCTCAACAACACTATGATGAGGGGAGTTGTGCGAAGAATTTAAGATTGAGCACCACAACTCTTCACCATACCGGCCCAAGATGAACGACATCGTAGAAGCAACTAACAAAAACATAAAGAGAATCGTCCAGAAGATGGTCAAGACATACAAGGACTGGTATGAGATGTTACCCTTTGGTCTGCACGGTTACAGAACCTCGGTCCGCACATCCACCGGGGCAACTCCATACTCGATGGTTTATGGAATAGAGGTTGTCCTATCGATTGAAGTCGAGATTCCTTCACTCAGAGTCATCATGGAAGCTGATCTTGATGAAGTTGAATGGGTTCAATCTCGGTATGACTAGCTGAATCTGATTGAAGAGAAGCGTTTGATGGCTGTCTGTCATGGTCAGCTATACCAAAGACGTCTCAAATGAGCTTTTGACAAGAAGGTCCTTCCTCGTGCATACCGCGCTGGAGAACTCGTGCTTAAGAGGTATTCTTCTATTCACTCAGACCCACGAGGCAAATGGACTCCCAACTATGAGGGACCTTTCGTCGTTAAAAAGGCCTTCTCAGGTGGGTCTCTAATCCTCACAACAATGGATGGGGAAGATTTGCCTTCGCTAGTGAATGCAAACATATTCAAAAAATATTATGCCTAAAAAAGAAATGATGAAATCCCGCTATATTAATCTCCGCAAGGTTAATCTAGGAAAAAATGGTCATCCCGATGGTCCAAAAAATGATTTGTTCATGCAAAAGTTAGGGAATACATATGAAGCTCGCTAAGCCGAAAACTCGAAAGGGAGGCTTAGGCAAAAAGGAGCATCCCGGTGGACGAAAAGAATTGAAATGTCCAGGAAAAAGTTAGGGATAAAGGCATTGACTATGCTCCTTGAGCCCTTACGCTACAAGCTAGATATCAAAGGGTCAAAGACCGATCCAACCACCGTCGACCGAAGCAGGGTCGTGGGATTCGGATTATATGGTAGACTAAGGCCAATGTTGTAATCAATGGAGAAAAATATACAAAAATACTTCCCATTGCCATTTCAATTATTTTTTCAATTTTTGCAAAACTCTCATTAAGGGTGTCTGCGTCCTTGTATTCACCATATGTATAGACTTCATATCAATAAAATATAGTTATTCCATCAAACATTCTCCTCTGTGTTTTGTATGCAAAATAATTGACTTGTTTTACTCACATAATGCTTTAAAATAATAAATTTTGGGGAATAATAAAAAGCTACAATAAAGAGAAAACACTTTGCATTACTGTTAAAACCCGATGAACCTGAAAGATGATCGATGATTCAAAAAGGGGTTTCGCTTGAACACATGTGACACTCAATTGGGTGGGATGTCATGCTGGTTCCAGCATTTCAGTGCTCCTTAACAGGCAAAGATTCCTTAACAGCAGTATTGTCCTCACGACAACTATGTTTCGATGACGAGTCGGAGCCCCCATCACAATAAAGACTCATATCCCTATAAATGACAAATAATCTAGCAAACATGCATCATAAAAAATAATCATACATCATGCACCATATATAACATCTTCCCTACACTGGTGGTAGAACCTCAACCACCTGTTCAGGAAAATTTCGGGCACATCGGTATTTAATCACCTTCCACCTTGAATACCCGAAAAGCTCCCGCAATTCTTGTATTCAGGTCCAAGAAGATTAAATAGGGGCATATGTTGTACCCTAAAATTTTCCCTCCCCTTTCTCACCTATCCTTCAAACCACTTGATCGATAGATCACTTGCATATATTCATAATTCATCCACATGCATCATTCATCATGGATTCAGAAGAAGCTTGGGCTTATGAAGCTAGGATTTGTGCGGATATCAAAGCTCAAAGACATGATCTAATCATACCATAAACCTGAGGGGTGTAGCGATAAATTCATGATCATCAAGCTATGGATAAACAAGACATCAAATAACAAGAGTCGCCACCGCGCTTTTATTGTTTCCAAGGGAAAAGGGAAAAAGTACGAACAAAACCCAAAAGTAAGAAGTTTTCAAATCAAAACTAATAAAATGTCAGAGATTACAGGTAAGGGGCTTCGTTACACAGAGGGAAGGTGTTAGCACTCAAAATGTCCTAGGTACTCCTAGGGAGCCCTTTTTTGTGTGCATATGTATTTTGGACAAAGTGATGTTTACAAACAAAAAGAATGGGGGGATGAGAAAAAAATTCATTGATTATATTTTTGTGTTTGACAAGACCTTCGGACTTGTGCCTACGTACCAACATAAAAATGAGGGATTAAAACCTCGTAGTTCGTGGTACAAATTTCAAAGTGGATGCATTGCTTTTAATAAAAAATTAAGTTTGAAAGGCACAACTGCCTAGAAAATGGTTTGAATGAGTTAGTTCTTTTTGAATTTTGAAAATTTTAAGTCAAGTATAGTTAAGTATATTTACAAGTTTGATTTAAGAAAAGAAGTTTGAAAATGTAATGGCATAAGACCAAAGTTTCTAATTTGCAAAGGGTCTAAGTTTAGAAAATAACAAGTTCAAACAAAGAAGTTTTTAAAAGGAGGGAGAGATTTTGAAATTAAAGAGATGGGGAGGAGATGAAGAGACTAATCCTAAGCACAAATTTAAAAGTTAAGAGTTGAAAAGATCTGACCGATGGGTAGCAATCCAATAGGCAAGAATGCCATATAGAAACCTCAAATTCCCTTGGATATTAGAATCAAACAACAAACAATGCATACAATATTATCTTGAAGAGCAAGGCATCAAATAAAGATAGCCCCATCTAAACATTAGCCACTCCATGAGCTCCTTCAAATTTGCTCATGTAACAGATGAATTCCATAAGTCACAGGTTCAAAATAACAGCTACACAATGATCATGTTGCAAATGAACTCAAAGGGATCTTCAATGATGTATCAGATGAAGTTTCAAATTGCAAGCACTTGATTACATGAAAGTTGGCATTGGCCAATTCCTTTTGTATAGGGATGTTGCCTAAATCCTAAGTCCAAATGTCCAAGATCAAATCAATAGTCCACACAATAGTTTTTTAGGGTTTTTGTTTCTTATTATGTACATTAATGGGCAAAGACCACACAAGCAAACAAAATACACACAAACAAGATATATCACACAATATGGTCCAAGTGGACAAAGTGAAAAGGCATTAATATAAACAATTAGAATGGTATGAATAATGGCAAATGAATAGAGATTTAAAATTAAAGTGCATTAAAAGTAAATGGCTTGAAATTAAATATTAGTGGTAATAAATTAGAAGTTAGTATTGCTTTTGCTTTTATTTTTATTTTTTAAGTCATTCTTTGGAGAACCCTCAACCCACTTATCACAAGCATGGATCCTTGAACCAAGACATCTTCCAAAGGAAGAAAAAAAGGCCAAGTTGCCACCCAATACCATGAAAGAGGGGAGACTTACAATCTCACTAACTAGAATGTTATGTCTTTTTGTGTCAAAAATTTAGCGCTATGTTAAGCAATCGTAATTGGACTTATGTAGAAGTCACAACTATTTGAGATCGGGCAATAGAATTTTGGTGTTAATGCATGTTAGAGACATAGTATAATGGACTATGCCCATGAAACATACCAAACACAAAAAGAATTTGCAAAAGAGGTGACCTAATCTCATCCATACTTATGTTAATTTTTCAATCAACTAGCCTTAGGATTTAGAGACATCTTAGACCAAATGAAATGGATGCATAAAGAAGGGGATAAATGAAGAGGGAGGGGAATGGATCAAAACTCAAATTAGTCAAAGGAGGACTTTTACCAAATTAAGATCATTCATTCATTTTGGGAGATGGAATGTACATTCCATCAATCCCCTAATTCCAATGATCTTAACCTAGCAAAGTCAAATCAACCTTGACCAAGGCCCAACAACACAAGTCAAACTTATACAAACCATCAAAATAGCTCAACATAATTATTTGGCATTTATTCAATTAAAAATACTAAAAATAAAGCATTAAATTAAATATGGTTTGTCAAATTCCTAAAACCTCATTAAAACACCAAAAAAATGGCCATGAGATTTATCATAGGTCAAACAAGGTCAAAGGACCTTAGAGAAAAAATTTCAGAATTTTTAGAGACTTAAAAGTATTTTTAAATAATTAAAAATATTCACAAAATCAATTAAATCATGAAAAATATTAATAATGATCCAAAAAATGATTTTAATTCAAAATATGAAAGAGGAATTTATTTAAATTTTTTTGGTGAAGCTCTCATATTTTTTGGATCAATATTAAAATTAATATGAATTAATGAAAATCAAATGAAATAAAATAAAAATTAAAAAATCAAAAAAACGTGGACCACTTGATCTCTCTCATTAATTGAGGTGAAAGATCAAGTGGATGGAAACGTGCGTTCCATGGTGGAACTCAGTCAGTGCGCCACACGCGTGGTAATCACAACCAACACCCAAGATTAAAACATTTTAAATGAGATCAATGGCTCAGAACCTGTCCAGCACACCACCGGCGCTGAACCTCCGGTCACCTTCTCAGGCGAGGTCCACCAGACTGGCTCACTCATCACCATCAAGAAAATGAAAAAACAGGACATGATCTGAAAGAAAAAAATGGCGTAGAGCACGAATCTGACCTCAATTTCAACTAACTCCAAATATATAGAAAGATATGAGGAGTTGAATTTCGAGGTATGTTAACTGAGTTGCTTCAATTTGACCTCAAAGCAACTCAATCTTCTTGCCTACATTGGTAGGACTTCAGACTGAAGGAGAAGAGCGATCCAAAACGCAGCGGAATTTAAAATTTCTCCTTTAGTGATCCTTACGAATGGGCATGATCAGTGATATAACCGTTACCTCTTGTGGCGATTGTAACCTTTGATGCAGATCTACGGAACGATCACGAACGTTGAACGATGACAACGCCTCTACTCAGTCCACACGAACGAATTCCTTCAATCTCAGTGCTAGCTGCTACGAATGAAGGCTTTGAGTGTGTGTGTGTGTGTGTGTGTGTGTGTGTGAGAGAGAGAGAGAGAGAGAGAGAGAGAGAGAGAGAGAGAGAGAGAGAGAGAGAGAGAGAGAGAGAGAGAGAGAGAGAGAGAGAGAGAGAGAGACAAAATTGCAACTGCACAAATGCTTCTACACAAGGGTTCTATTTATAGAACCACTTGTGTGGATGTAATACCCCAAAATTTACCCTTCATTTTTCCTGGAAGCATACGCTTTACACCTCATGCATGCATTCATTTTTAGGTCATTTAGCATTTGCATTTCATCATGGAAATCGGAATCGGATCCAAGAAGCTTGAACATCATCCAGGACACTTTATGGGCTCTATTTAGATGATCAGTCAACACAAGGGAAAGACTTGAGTTACTTCCAACAGGGGTCTATTCGTTAGTCAAAACGCTAATCTTGAAGGAGCAAAGGTTTGTTCATGAGAGAGAGAGAGAGAGAGAGAGAGAGAGAGACAAAATTGCAACTGCACAAATGCTTCTACACAAGGGTTCTATTTATAGAACCACTTGTGTGGGTGTAATACCCCAAAATTTACCCTTCATTTTTCCTGGAAGCATACGCTTTACACCTCATGCATGCATTCATTTTTAGGTCATTTAGCATTTGCATTTCATCATGGCAATCGGAATCGGATCCAAGAAGCTTGAACATCATCCAGGACACTTTATGGGCTCTATTTAGATGATCAGTCAACACAAGGGAAAGCCTTGAGTTACTTCCAACAGGGGTCTATTCGTTAGTCAAAACGCTAATCTTGAAGGAGCAAAGGTTTGTTCATGAGCTGTCATGCTCGCTAGGCGAAGCCCACGTGTTTTGAAAAAAATAAAAATAAATAAATAAATAAATAAATAAAAGAAAAAATCTTGGACTTGGACCTCTCTCATTTGAGCCCACAGGTCCACAAAAATCAGGTTATAAATTCAGAGTTTCAGTAGAACAAAAGGCCATTCTATTCCTATTACCCTGTCTGGGAAAAAGATAGTGAGAGAAGAACCCTGGGGAAAAAGATAGTGAGAGAAGAGCTAACAGAGTTCAGAGCAACCTCCAGGCAACTCTGAAAGGTTCATTCTGACTCACACACTTTCAGCTCAAGCAAACCCTAACATTGGTTTGCAAATCCAGCCGTGCCATTTGACTTCAACCGATCTCTCCAATCAGGTTTGCCCTTATTCCCATTACCTTTATGCTTTGAAGTTGAATACTCTGAATGTTTGAGGTATGATGGATGAATTTCATTAGGCTTTTGCCCACGGGTTCATAATTATGTATGAATGTATAAATAATGCCTTGAATGCTTAATCGTTTAATTTCTGAAGTGTATGCCACAGGGTTTGAGGTTTCTGAAACCCTACTGTTATCCATGAAAAACCATATTGTTTTGCTCTAATCTGACTTACGTTTGTCATAACATGTTTTCTCCTAATCCTTATCTTGTTTCACTAACCCTTTTATTGAGTTTTTGTAAAGGCTCACATGACTTTTGCAGGGATAGCTCGCTGGATATTCCACTTTGCTTGTGGGATACCATTTGGGAGATTTATTCTGATTGCCTTGTTGGCACATTTACTTTATACATGTTTGTTTTGTATGTGTTCGTATCCCCGCAGGTAGCGCGGTTCCTTCGTCAAGGACTGCCTTTTTGCATGAGCATCCCAAACCCTAACCCTTCATTAATTTTTCTTCTCCTAAACACACGTTTACTCCTTCTACTACAGGTGAATAAGTCTCTAAAGGTCGAGCATCTGGTAGATTGTGTAGTAACGTCGTCCTCCCCCAAAACATAATCCTTAACCCCGTAGTTAGCCGAACTACGACTTGCTCTGATTCTCATTCCAGATGAGATACGTAGGCATAAGACGCGATGTCTTAGCGAGCACACATCCCCCCAACCCATAGGTCAGCCGAGCTACGAAGACTCTGATTCTCATATTCATATGAGATACGTATACAGTGGATGCGACATCCGCGCGAGTAATTTTCATTTAACCCCTTTTTTTAGTAAACAACACAAGATAAACTCACACCCTTTAGAGAAGAACTACAAAAGTGGATCCCGTAGAGTACTACGGATGCGTAGGGGTGCTAATACCTTCCCTTCACATAACCGACTCCCGACCCCAAGATTTGGTTGCGAGACCTTGTCTTTTCCTTTCCTCTTTTCAGGTTTACTTCGAGCGTTTCCTTTCCCTCCTTTGGGATAAATAACGCACGGTGGCGACTCTTCTGTCATTTTCTTTCGCCGGTTTTTTTTTTCGCACACTGTATTTTTTCAGGTTGCGACAGCTGGCGACTCTGCTGGGGACCCGGTTTCCCTAAGCGAGTCCCTCCTAGCTTTTGTAGTTTGTTTGTTTATTGGGTGTTCATGCTTTTGTACAGTTATTTATTTACCTGCTTTACCTTATTGCATTGTGTACATATCATTGCTGTATCTGTTGGCTGGCTATGGCTGCTTGGTGATCTTTGTGAGATGAGTTCTATACCCGGACTCGAGTGCAATTAAGATAGGAGAATGGCATAGTCTTGTCGACTTGTGTGGAGTTATTCCTTAGCAAGTTGACTTGCAAGCCCATTCACTTGGTGGAGGTCATGTTGATATCAATAATGTCACACATGTAAGTTGTGGTTAGACATTACTTTTTCCAATATAGACCTTAGAAGCCGAGGACCTTAGTTTACCAAACCCATCTTGGCCTATTCGTAGGACATAGTGCGAAAGTCGTTCAAGTGTTAGATTTGATACGATTGTTACGTGATACTACACTCATAAGAGTCTCTCTTGAGAATATTTTTGGAATACGAGTAGTCGTTCCTCCGATAATATCCGAAAGATGGGATTATGACTATGGGAACCTTTTGTAGAACATGTTTGGCAGGTTTAAACCTTAGTACACTCCTTTTGGGTGGTTCTTAACCTAAACTCCATGCTCGTGACTTGCAACAAACCATTGATTCATGGTTGATCCGATCAGGTATCCTTAATATCAATGAAACTTGGGTGTTGATAAGGTGTAAACCATAATCCACCAAAATGGGTAGTTGATATTAAGGATAACATGATCCATCCCATGACCTTTGTTTGGTGTGCTCTTAATTTCTCTCCAGACAGTGCAACCTGACAGATGTTCAAGCAGATACAGCGATCCTAATTCCCATGCCACTGCACTGCATTCACATCATTTTGCATACCATTTTGCATTCATAATCATTCACACATGTTTATCCATTTCTGTGGGGTTTATATCTTCTACTTGATTCTAGTCGGAATTTTCTTGGTTCTCATCAACGACTTAGTCTTTTTTTTACATCGTTTATCTATTGAGAGACTGGAATCAAGGGGGTAGAATACCTTTGGAATTGATAAACATGTCATTGCATTTACATATTCATTAGCATGTCTTGTATAACAGGTACCGCCACAGTGTTCTCAGTTTGTTTGGTGTTCAATCAGCAGGATAGCTGACCCAGGCATTCACCGGTACGGTACCCGCAGAAACCAACAGAGAGTAATGGAAGGCCTACAGGCAGAGTTCGCCGAGACGAAAATCCGCATGAATCGATTCATGGATGTGGTTCAAGGGGTGGCTCAGGGACAGCAAGAGCTCAGGCAGATGATACAGAGGAATCCCCCTGCTCAACCAGAGACGGTGACTGATCCTCCAACTGGAGAGGCTAATGAACCCAATGGACCGGGGCCTATCCCAATCCTACATGTCACCTCCGGTCAATAGCTCGTTCATGATGATCAGGACGATCAGTTCCCCCTGTTGCAGGAAGACTTTGGTATGGGTCATGGTGTGGGCCCCATGTTTAGAAGATTGGAAGAGAGGTTGAAGGCAGTGGAAGGACAAAATCCTCTAGGAGTAGATGTTGCTGACTTGGGGCTGGTCCCAGGTGTGAGAGTGCCACCAAAATTCAAGGTCCCAATATTTGACAAATACAATGGCAGGACCACACCAAATTCAAGGTCCTAAATTCAAGTTGCTAACATGTTCATGAACACTCTGCCAGGACCTTATTTGGAGTGCCTGGTGGGTTACAATGCCTCCAATTTTGCTGATGTAGTCTCTATCGGAGAGAGAGTGGAGAATTACCTGAGGACATACAAGACCCAGAGTGGAGGTGGATCTTCATCAGGGGTGAAGAAGCCATTCATTCAGGGACAGAAGGGGAGAGAAGGGGATGCAAGTGCCATATCTTCTTATCAGAACAGGGATAACCGGAGGAATAACTTTCAGAACTATCATTAGCAACCGTATGTTGCGGCTGTGACCATTCCAGCTGCAGCACCACTACAACAACAACAACCACAACGTCAACCAGCTCAGTACCAACCACAACAACCGGGTAAGAAACCCTCCTATCAACCGAGGCCAAGGACGATGGACCGGCGTTTCGACACTCTTCCAATGTCGTATGCTCAGTTGCTTTCTAGTCTTCAACAACTACAACTTGTGTAGTTGCACACTCTGGCTCCTCCCGTTGGTAGGCTTCCGGTGGGTTATGATGCCAACGCTAGGTGTAACTTCCACTCTGGGGCACCTAGCCACAATATTGAGAACTGCAAAGCTTTTAAGCACGTAGTTCAGGACCTTATTGATTAAAAGGCCGTTAACTTTGCACCAGCTCCTAATGTCGTCAACAATCCCATGCCCCAGCATGGTGGAGCCAACGTTAACATGGTTGAAGGAGAAGTTAAATTAGTCTCTGCGATCAACGATGAAGATGGGGATAGTGATTGCAACATCGATAACTGGGTGCGTCCGAGGATCCTGGGTGAAGTTCTCAATAATTGGTCTTCTGAGGAGATTGTCCAAGCCACTTGTCTGGAGGAGTAATTTTCTTTGTTTATTCATGCATATCCAAGTCTTACGTTCCGCCAGGGCGTAATGACTAATTGTAGGGCTCATCTATGTGACACTTGCATTTTTTATCATAAATAAAGGACGTCTTTTTGCATTCAAATATTTCGTTCCCTGTCTTTCTATTTTTGCAGTTTTTCAAAAAAAAATGGCAATGTTTTGTTTAGTTTCCACTTTTTTTTTTCACACTCATAAGCACATACCATCACTCATGCAGATGCACATCACCGGATCCTATTGATAACGGTTCTGCTATGGCTCGCTTCGACTTTGAAAATCCAATCTTTCAAGCTGAAGAAGAGGGTGATGAAGACTGTGAACCCCCTGAAGAACTTACCATGTTATTAAAACAAGAGGAAAGGGTCATTCAACCGCATCAAGAGTCTGTTGAAGTGATTAATCTCGGCACCGAGGACGCCAAGAGAGAAATCAAGATAGGGGCTGCTTTGGAAGACAATGTGAAGAAGGGGTTGATTGAATTGCTGCAAGAGTATGTTGACATCTTCGCTTGGTCTTATCAGGACATGCCAGGGCTTGGCACAGACATCGTGGTACATCGCTTGACGCTCAAAGAAGGTTGTCCTCCGGTCAAGCAGAAGCTCAGAAGAACAAGACCAGAGATGGCTGTCAAGATAAAGGAAGAAGTGCAAAAACAATTGGATGCGGGGTTTCTAGCAGTCACAAATTATCCGTCATGGGTTGCAAATATCGTTCCAGTACCTAAGAAGGATGGAAAGGTACGGATGTGTGTTGACTACCGGGATCTGAACAGAGCTAGTCCTAAAGATGATTTCCCCTTGCCTCACATTGACGTTTTGGTGGATAACACGGCTCAGTTCTCGGTATTGTCCTTCATGGATGGCTTTCCTGGCTATAATCAAATTAAGATGGCACCAGAAGACATGGAGAAGACAACATTCATAACCCCATGGGGCACCTTCTACTACAAGGTGACGCCGTTTGGTCTGAAAAATGCCGGAGCAACATATCAGCGAGCGATGGTGACTCTATTCCATGATATGATTCATCATGAAATCGAGGTTTATGTTGATGATATGATTGCCAAATCTCATACAGAAGAAGAACATTTGGTGAATTTACAGAAACTGTTTGAGCGTTTGAGGAAATTCAAGTTGAGGCTTAATCTGAACAAGTGTACTTTTGGGGTGAGATCTGGAAAACTACTGGGTTTTGTTGTTAGCGGAAAAGGGATTGAGGTGGATCCGGCCAAAGTGAAAGCGATACAGGAAATGCCTGAGCCAAGAACAGAGAAACAAGTCTGTGGTTTCTTAGGGAGGTTGAACTACATTGCAAGGTTCATCTCTCACCTAACAGCCACGTGTGAGCCAATATTCAAATTGTTGAGAAAAGATCAGGCTATCAGGTGGAATGATGATTGTCAAAGGGCGTTCGAGAAGATAAAAGAGTATTTGCAGAATCCTCCTATCCTTGTGCCTCCGGTCCCAGGGAGACCGCTGATTATGTATTTAACAGTACTAGACAATTCCATGGGTTGTGTTCTCGGTCAACACGACGAGACAGGTAGGAAAGAGCATGCCATCTACTACCTGAGTAAGAAATTCACAGATTGCGAGTTGAGATACTCAATGCTTGAAAAAACATGTTGTGCATTTGCATGGGCTGCTAAGCGATTGAGATAATACATGTTGTCTCACACAACCTTATTGATCTTCAAAATGGATCCAGTCAAGTATATATTTGAGAAGCCAGCTCTCACCGGAAGAGTTGCTCGTTGGCAAATGGTACTGACAGAGTACGACATCCAGTATACTTCTCAAAAATCTATCAAGGGGAGTATTCTGTCAGACTATCTTGCTCAACAACCGGTTGAAGATTATGAGCCGATGAAGTTTGATTTTCCAGATGAAGACATCATGTTCCTCAAGATGAAAGACTGTGAAGAGCCAGTTGTTGAAGAGGGACCTGATCCAGACGAAAAGTGGACTTTAATGTTTGATGGGGCCGTCAACACCAGAGGAAGTGGAATTGGTGCTGTCATTACAACTCCGAAAGGTGCCCACATGCCTTTCACCGCTCGTCTGACTTTCGAGTGCACCAATAATGAAGCTGAGTATGAAGCCTGTATCTTGGGTATTGAGCAAGCCATTGATTTGAGAATCAATACTTTGGACATCTTCGGAGATTCAGCGTTGGTAATCAATCAAGTGAATGGTGATTGGAACACTCTCCAGCCTACTCTGGTCCCCTACAGAGATTACACGAGAAAACTATTGACTTTATTCACAACAGTAAAGCTGTACCATATACCTCGTGATGAGAACCAGATGGCAGATGCTCTTGCTACTCTATCCTCCATGATCACGGTGATCCGTTGGAACCATGCTCCCAAGATCGACGTGATGCGCCTTGATAGGGACGTGTATGTGTTTGCTACTGAACTGGTAGTTGATGACAAGCCCTGGTATCACGACATCAAGTGCTTTCTGAAGAATCAAGAGTACCCTGCAGGGGCATCCAATAATAATAGAAAGACTTTGAGAAGATTGGCAGGCAGTTTCTTCTTGAACAAAGACGATGTTCTGTATAAGAGGAACTTCGACATGGTTTTGCTCAGATGCGTGGACAGAAACGAAGCAGACATGTTAATGCAGGAAGTTCATGAAGGCTCCTTCGGTACTCATGCCGGCGGACATGCAATGGCTAAGAAATTGTTGAGAGCAGGTTATTACTGGATGACCATGGAATCTGATTGTTCAAATATGCTCGGAAGTGCCATAAATGCCAGATTTATGCTGATAAGGTGCATGCGCCGCCGAACCCTTTGAATGTGATGTCTTCGCCGTGGCCTTTCGCTATGTGGGGCATCGATATGATTGGAAATATTGAGCCGACCGCCTCCAATGGGCATCGCTTCATCCTTGTTGCCATCGACTATTTCACCAAGTGGGTCGAAGCAACATCATTTGCGAAGGTCACCAGACATGTGGTTGCCCGTTTCATCAAGAAAGAAATCATTTGTCGCCATGGAATTCCCGAAAGAATCATTACTGATAATGGTTCTAATCTCAATAAAAAAATGATGAAGGAGTTGTGCAAGAACTTCAACATTCAACATCACAATTCTTCCCCTTATCGTCCTAAGATGAACGGTGTTGTTGAGGCAGCAAATAAGAACATAAAGAAGATTGTGCAGAAGATGGTCGTTACGTACAGAGATTGGCATGAGATACTACCCTTCGCCTTGCATGGGTACCGTACTTCAGTACGTACATCGACCAGGGCAACCCCTTACTCCCTTGTGTATGGTATGGAAGCAGTCCTACCTGTTGAAGTGGAGATTCCTTCTCTAAGAGTCCTGTTGGATGTCAAGTTAGACGAAGCTGAATGGATTCAGACAAGGTTTAATGAGTTGAGTCTTATCGAAGAGAAGCGAATGACAGCCACTTGTCATGGGCAGTTGTATCAAAGTTGGATGAAGAGAGCCTTTGATCAGAAAGTGCGTCTTCGATGCTTCCAGGTCGGAGATTTGGTGTTGAAAAGGATCCTTCCTCCTCAGACAGATCACAGGGGCAAGTGGACTCCTTACTATGATGGACCGTATATTGTCACCAAGGTTTTTGATGGTGGGGCCTTAATGCTTGCAACGATGGATGGTGAAAACTTCACTTCCCTGGTGAACTCAGATGCAGTTAAAAAATACTTCGCATGAAATAGACCTGCTGGACAATAAAAAGAGTAGTCCAGGCAAAAATGGGCATCCCGGCGAACCAAGAAAATGAAAAAGGTTCGGGCAAAAATTAGGGATTAAAAGTGAAAAGATTGTACACCCGGTAAGTTTAAAACCTGAAAAGGCAACTTAGGCAAAAATGGGTATCCCGGTGGATTGAAAACCCGAAAAGGGCGATCCAGGCAAAAGTTAGGGATTAAGCGAATGACTGCGTTTTGAGTAGTTCTGAATCTCATCTCGTGTCAATGACTGGAAACTTTTGAAGGATAGGGAACAGTCCAATCACTCTTTCAGAAAGCTGATCATCTGGAGGATCTTGAAGACGAGCAAGTCATAGCAGAATTGGAACCCAATAGAAATCCATTTCACATTGCCATTAGATTAATGTCTGTTTTTATCTGTTGTGTGATTACCTCTTTCCAGGGATTGCTTCCTGATGTAAATGCCTATTCAGAGGCCGTTCAATCAATAAAATCATGTTATTCAGTATATCTCTGTTTTCATTTTCATTTTTCTGTTTTGTTTGCAAAAATGACGTCCGAATTTTTGATAAACATTGCATCATGACACATAAGAGCTTTACAGGTACATGCTTAATAAACATTTAAAATTGCTATAAATTTTAAGTGCTTTGGATCGTCTATTCAGAACAGGTACCCTCGGGGCATTTCCTTAAAATCCCCTGCAGATGATCGTGAATGTTTTCCACCAACAGACGAATTCGGTATCTTATCCCTGCAGAGCTGATCAGAGCGTTGGGTTCTTCAATCCTCACCAGGTTCTCACCACTGTACCTCCCCCCAAGCGGTGGTTTCAGATTATACACTCCCCAATAGAGTTAACAGTGTCAGACTATATACCCCCAGCAGAGTCGACAATGCCAGACTGTATCTTCCCAGCAGAAGCGGCTGCTCCTCAGAGTTCGAGGCCAGATCGATAATCCCAATGCCAGATCCATGGTTTCTTTCCTTGAAGCAGAACCTCGGTACCGTATCGGTGTTTGCTTCCCCTGCTGAGTCATCTCTCGCAAATCGTGGTTGCCAGAACCACTATCGCTTTCCCCAACTGCAGGTTTTCAGTGCCGTTCTCTCCCCAGTCAAAATCTCGGTATTTCGTCATTGCTAGAACACCGTGTGGCGAGTCATTTCCCCACAGAATTCTTTGCGCTGTGCATCTCCAGCAGCCTTGCCAGGGTTTAGAAGATGGTGATCATTTCCCCAGCAGATCCCCTTGCCTCAGCTTGGCATTCTACCCAACATTTCGCATCCCTGCATGTAGAATCACATTGCATTGCATCCTTCCAAATCGCGTAGCATTTCCATTTTCATGGAACATTACGCCATTGAAAAATTCAAACATACGCATGTAAGCATAAAACATTCTCGGTATCCCAAGTGATAAGCCAGAAGTTGTTTCCAGTACTCAGACTGAAGATTGTTCATGACTTACCTTTGTTATCCCCAGCAAGTGTCGTTGGCCCAGGCGCCGCCTCTATTATCGTTCCCTATTTCTGTCGATGCTGACAGGTATGAAGTTTCCGGTATTCAGACCGAAGTGGCGTTCAGGCCAGTTTTCCGATGTTCAGATCGAACAAGTTTCCGACATTCAGGTCGATGCAACTTGTGGCGTTCAGGCCAGTTTTCTGATGTTCAGATCGAAGAAGTTTCCAACGTTCAGGTCGATGCAACTTGTGGCGTTCAGGCCAGTTTTCCGATGTTCAGATCAAAGAAGTTTCCGATGTTCAGGTCGATGCAACTTATGGCGTTCAGGCCAGTTTTCCGATATTCAGATCGAAGAAGTTTCCGACGTTCAGGTCGATGCAACTTGTGGCGTTCAGGCCAGTTTTCTGATGTTCAGATCGAAGAAGTTTCCGACATTCAGGTCGATGCAACTTATGGCATTCAGGCCAATTTTCCGATGTTCAGATCGAAGAAGTTTCCGAAGTTCAGGTCGACGCAACTTGTGGCATTCAGGCCAGCCTCTCGGTGTCCAGACCGATATTAATAATCTCATATCTCCCGATGTTCAGATCGAAGTCATTTCCAGTATTCAGACCGATGAGCGGCATTCAGGCCATGGTTATTTCTGTGTTACCATTTATTTTGGTATCCAGGTTAACATTCTTTTTCCGTATTCAGACTGTCTCTCACCGTACCAGACAGATTCTTCTTTCAAGACCACCTCTTTGCCGATTCTGACAGGCATTGTTACTTCACTTCACTTCAGTGCAAATTTTTGGGCTTTTATTGTATTCAATCCCTTGATACCTCGAAAGCACGAAAGCCGCTGCTATCTTCTTTCCAGGTCTCCAGTTGATTGAATAGGGGCAGCTGTAATACCCCAAAATTTACCCTTCATTTTTCCTGGAAGCATACGCTTTACACCTCATGCATGCATTCATTTTTAGGTCATTTAGCATTTGCATTTCATCATGGCAATCGGAATCGGATCCAAGAAGCTTGAACATCATCCAGGACACTTTGTGGGCTCTATTTAGATGATCAGTCAACACAAGGGAAAGACTTGAGTTACTTCCAACAGGGGTCTATTCGTCAGTCAAAACGCTAATCTTGAAGGAGCAAAGGTTTGTTCATGAGCTGTCATGCTCGCTAGGCGAAGCCCACGTGTTTTGAAAATAAATAAATAAATAAATAAATAAAAGAAAAAATCTTGGACTTGGACCTCTCTCATTTGAGCCCACAGGTCCACAAAAATCAGGTTATAAATTCAGAGTTTCAGTGAAACAAAAGGCCATTCTATTCCTATTACCCTGTCTGGGAAAAAGATAGTGAGAAAAGAACCCTAGGGAAAAAGATAGTGAGAGAAGAGCTAACAGAGTTCAGAGCAACCTCCAGCAACTCTGAAAGGTTCATTCTGACTCACACACTTTCAGCTCAAGCAAACCCTAACATTGGTTTGCAAATCCAGCCGTGCCATTTGACTTCAACCGATCTCTCCAATCAGGTTTGCCCTTATTCCCATTACCTTTATGCTTTGAAGTTGAATACTCTGAATGTTTGAGGTATGATGGATGAATTTCATTAGGCTTTTGCCCACGGGTTCATAATTATGTATGAATGTATAAATAATGCCTTGAATGCTTAATCGTTTAATTTTAGAAGTGTATGCCACAGGGTTTGAGGTTTCTGAAACCCTACTATTATCCATGAAAAACCATACTGTTTTGCTCTAATCTGACTTACGTTTGTCATAACATGTTTTCTCCTAATCCTTATCTTGTTTCACTAACCCTTTTGTTGAGTTTTTGTGAAGGCTCACATGACTTTTGCAGGGATAGCTCGCTGGATATTCCACTTTGCTTGTGGGATACCATTTGGGAGATTTATTCTGATTGCCTTGTTGGCACATTTACTTTATACATGTTTGTTTTGTATGTGTTCGTATCCCCGCAGGTAGCGCGGTTCCTTTGTCAAGGACTGCCTTTTTGCATGAGCATCCCAAACCCTAACCCTTCATTGATTTTTCTTCTCCTAAACACACGTTTACTCCTTCTACTACAGGTGAGTAAGTCTCCAAAGGTCGAGCATCCGGTAGATTGCGTAGAAACATCGTCCGCCCCCAAAACATAATCCTTAACCCCGTAGTTAGCCGAACTACGGCTTGCTCTGATTCTCATTCCAGATGAGATACGTAGGCATAAGACGCGTTGTCTTAGCGAGCACACATCCCCCCAACCCATAGGTCAGCCGAGTTACGAAGACTCTGATTCTCATATTCAGATGAGATACGTATGCAGTGGATGCGACATCCGCGCGAGTCATTTTCATTTAACCCTTTTTTTAGTAAACAGCACAAGATAAACTCACACCCTTTAGACAAGAACTACAAAAGTGGATCCCGTAGAGTACTACAGATGCGTAGGGGTGCTAATACCTTCCCTTCGCATAACCGACTCCCGAACCCAAGATTTGGTTGCGAGACCTTGTCTTTTCCTTTCCTCTTTTCAGGTTTACGTCGAGTGTTTCCTTTCCCTCCTTTGGGATAAATAACGCACGGTGGCGACTATTTTGTCATTTTCTTTCGTCGGTTGTTTTTTCGCACACTGTATTTTTTCAGGTTGCGATAGTGGGCTGCAAGCTAAAAACATCCCACTCAAGTGTATGTTGCCCATATCTTATAATATGGCAAAATCAATTAAGTGCGTGGTACCTTACCATATTTCGTATTCTACTTAAGTACACCATACCTTACGATGTTCTCTAATTCACTTAAGTGCACCGTACATTACGGTATTCCTTAGTTACTCTATCTCTCATCAATCCGTCCTTTCGTATTAACTTAGTAGAATGGGCTTAAATAGAAACATAGAAATAAAGTTTGGTCCCTAAGATACCTCATGATGCATATGGTATGAATGTAGAAGCAAATTCTCTATGGGGAAATGTTGCCACAAAGGAGAAGAAATCAGAGAGACCGAATATCCGCAAGAATATAATGCATTCCATAAGGAAAACTCGCTGGGGAGACAGAGACTATGGGAGAGAAAGGGGTTATGCGTAGGCCAGGCTACGACTTGAAAACTACTGGGGGGACTAGAGGGATTCCATAAAAAATGGAAAGACTCAGCCGGGGAAAAAATGTCTGCAGGGGAAACAAGTAGATCAGGATAAAACTGTCATACTCGAATCTTGCAGGAAAAATGATTTCACCAAGGAAATGCGCGGTCAACTCAACTGGGGAAGGAATAAACTTCAACACAGGAGGAGCAAAAGTCTATTATCCACTACCTGTCACTGGGTAAGAAAATAATAAAAGTCTGACAGAGAAGACACCCATCATCGGTTAGGATGAACATATCAAGGATGTCTCACTGGGAATCGCCACCAGGAGGGAGTATTCATTACCGATTACTGGGTAAGAACAACCTTGCTGGGGGAAAACTGCAGGAATAGGATCTACAACTACCAGTTACTGGGCAGAAGACCAAAGATGAGAATATCCGTCACCGGTTAGGGTTAACATATCAAGGATAGACTCAAAAGGAAAGAAAATCCATCATCGGTTAGGATGAACATATCAAGGATAAACTTTCCTGGGATGTCAATGAGGATATCCGTCACCGGTTAAGATGAACATATCAAGGATAAACCAACTGAATAAAAGGTAGGAATTACATCTATCGAATACTGGATAGAATACCAACAAAGAGAAAATCCATCACCAGTTAGGATGAACATATCAAGGATAGACTCTATTGAGGGAAAGTAGGATTTATAACTAGGCATGACAACATAACCCGTATCCGCGGGTACCCACCCTGAAGTTGACGGGGAAAACCCGCTTTGACTGGGTTTGTGTTTGGGTTTGGGTTTTCCCCGATTATAAAATATGGATACGAGTCAGGTAATAGGGACACTAGTACCCACCTCGAACCCGCCCCCGAATCCGCCTCGTTTATTTTATCATGTATATTATTATTTATTTTTGATGATTTAAAATATTAAATAAGTGGTCATTATTTTAATATTTTGATTTGTATTAATTATTTAAAATATTCAAAATATATGTATGAAATTTTTTTAGATTCTTTTATTTTATTATTTGTAATGTAACTTGATTTTTAAAAAATTAAATATTTCTATTAAAAAAATTGATTTCACTAAATGGATGGTGGCGGGGCAGGAATACCCGAACCCAACCCGAACCCGTTTGGGACGAGTTTGGATTTTAATTATCCATCCCCGTTTGGGTTTGGGGATTTGGGTTTGGGTTTGGGGGAGGTAAAAACCGTCCCCGACCCGCCCCGTTGTCATGCCTATTTACAACTACCGGTTACTAGGTAGAAAACCACAAAGTAGAAGGAAACCTATCATCGATTAGGATGAACATATTAAGGATTAACTCTCTGGGGATCAAAATGGGGACTACAACTACCTTTTTACTAGGTAGAATACCACAGGATGAGAGCATCCGCCATCGGTTAGGATGAACATATCAAGGATAAACTCAAACAGGGGAAGAAAGATATCCGTCACCAGTTAGGATGAACATATCAAGGATATACTTCCCGAAAAATGAATCCACTAGGGACTCTACTGATGGGGAAAACAGGGGTACTTTTGCCGGGTATTGGGCAAGAAGTAGCAAACTGCAAACTAAGAAGAATATTACCAGTTACCGGGTAATAAACTCTTAGGGGGACCCAAAGCATCTATCTAGGCAAGAGCTAGAAAGAAACGATCAATCAAGACTCAATCCAATGAGGATATAACTCAAGGGGAGTGATTCCATCTAGATAATCAACTAAGGAGGAAACTAAAACAATACTCATCCACGAGGGAATAACTCTACAATTGAAGGAGGACAGACGCCAGATTTGTATGGGGATAAAGTACAGGCATAACAGAGAATAAAGATCTCAAACAATGAATCAGTAAATATGATGATACAATTACGCAATCATGAAATTATATGAGTGTATATGTATATGTATATGTATATGTATATGTATATGTATATATATATGTATATGTATATGTATATGTATATGTATATGTATATGTATATGTATATGTATATGTATATGTATATGTATATATGATGATTATGCTGACAAAACGATCACAAAGGATACAAAGGTGTCACAAAATTTGAATCATCGATACAATCCTCGGTCAATCCACAAGAGAGGGAGACAAATGCTGGAGAAAAGAGAGATCAACATCCCACAGGCTCAACCCTAACCGGGGAAGGAGGAGATCTGCAGAGGAAAGGAAGCACTATCGAATCTGTAGGGAATTTTAAGTCAACACCATATTGAATGGGGATACAACCATACAGAGGATAAACGCAAATAGCTGCTCAGGATCCAGGAGGAAACTCTGACTGGGGAGTGAGCCGGATGGCAACTGGTGGGGAACACAAAGTTCTACTGCCGTCACGCAAACTACTGAGGAAACCCTCCTCACTCTGCTGAAGATCAAAACTAGCTGGATGATCAGTGATTATGCACAAACTTTGCTGGGGACAAACACTCCGCAGGGGAACTGAATCGACCAACTCAACTGGGGATAACTGAGGGTTAACTGATCGGGAACCAATAGTGCTTCACCCTTAGGACTTGCTATTTTTTCGAAATGTTGTTGATATTGCTTTAAAATTCTTACTTTTATATGTTTTAATGAAAAAATGATTTTGATTTAAAATTTTAATTTCAAAGATGATCATAATAAAATTTAAATTATCTGGCTGAAACAAATGAGAGTAGAAACAATTGGATAAAAGCTCAACTTTATTTAATAGAATGGTAGTCTTTAAATGACAAGACTCCGTAGATCTTTACAAAGTTGAAAATGGTAATTTACATGGAAAAGGGTTACATTGAATACAATTGACCACTAATCCTTCTACCAACTCTTGATATCCACTGTGCTTTTGGCCGCTACTAGGGACGATAAATTGATGTCAACCCTTGTGCTCAACAAAGTTTCTCCAAAACTGGAAGATCAGCAGAATGTAGTTACTTGCCAAAATCCCTAATTTTTGCATAAGTTTCCCCAAGGTGGGATACTCAACTTATCGGGAAAAATTCTTTCTGTTTTATGTCTCTAACTTTTTCCTGGGTCGCTCTTTCGAGTCTTCAATCCACCGAGACACTCATTTTTGCCTAAGCCTCCATTTCGGGTTTTCAACTTAACGAGTTGTTATTTTTATTTTTTAGGCAAAGTATTTCTTGATTGCATCTGTGTTCACAGGACGAGTGAACTCTTCACCATCCATAGTTGTAAGAATCAAAGCACCGCCTGAAAAGGCTCTCTTGACAACATATGGGCCTTCATAATTAGGAGTCCATTTGCCCCTAGAATCAAGTTTGAAAGATAAAATCTTCTTGAGCACAAGGTCACCTTCCCTGAATACACGAGGTCTGACCTTCTTATCAAAAGCTTTCTTCATCCTTTGCTGATATAACTGACCATGACACATGGCCGTCAATCTCTTCTCTTCAATCAAATTCAAATGATCATACCTGGTTTGACACCATTCAGCCTCAGTCAACTTGGCTTCCATGAGCACACGCAATGATGGAACCTCGACATCTACGGGGAGCACTGCTTCCATACCATAAACAAGAGAGAAAGGGGTTGCCCCTGTTGAGGTACGGATGGATGTACGATACCCGTACAAAGAAAATGGGAGCATCTCATGCCAATCCTTATACATCACAACCATCTCCTGAATAATCTTCTTAATGTTTTCATTTGCAGCTTCAACAGCCTCATTGATCTTGGGTCTGTAGGGAGAAGAACTATAATGTGCAATCTTTAAGTCTTTACAAAGAGCTTCCATTATATTATTGTTCAAGTTTGATCCATTATCAGTAATAATCTTACTTGGCACACCATAACGATATATGATCTGATTCTTGATAAACCTTAGAACAACTTTCTTGGTTACATTCGCATACGATGCCGCTTCAACCCATTTTGTGAAGTAGTCAATTGCCACCATGATGAAACGATGTCCATTCGAAGCTTTGGGCTCAATCATGCCAATCATATCAATTTCCCATATGGAGAAGGGCCATGGGGAGGAAATGACGTTCAACAGTTTCGGAGGAACATGAATCTTATTTGCATATATTTGACACTTGTGGCATTTCTTCACAAACTTGCAACAATCAGATTCCATTATCAGTCAATATTAACCTGCTCGCAACATCTTCTTAGCCATATCATGTCCATTTGAATGAGTACCAAAGGAACCTTCATGGACTTCAGTCATCAACAAGTCTGCTTCGTGTCTATCCACGCATCTGAGCAGGACCATATCGAAAATTCTCTTATACAACACATCACCATTCAGGTATAAGTTGCTGGCTAATCTTCTCAAAGTCTTCTTATCTTTCAAAGATGCCCCAAGCGGGTAAATATGACTTTGGAGGAAACATTTGATGTCGTAATACCATGGCTTTTCATCTTTGACCTCTTCAACAGTGAACACATGAGTCGGCCTATCAAGACGCATCACAATCAAATTGGGAACCTCATTCCAATATTTCACTACGACCGTTGAAGCTAACGTTGCAAGAGCATCTGCCATCCGATGTTCATCGCGAGGGTGTAGCGGGGTATTCGTTACCATTAGAGATATTGACTAAATCTAAGGTAAATTATATAAGTCGAGTCGCCACCGCACTTCTATTTATCCAAAGGAATGGTTAGAAAGCGAACAAAAACCAAAAAGTTTTATCAAATCAAAAACTAGTAAAAACGTCAGAGATCGGGGTAAGGGGGTTGGTTATGCAACGGGAAGGTTTTAAGCACCCAAAACGTCCTAGGTACTCCTAGGGAGCCCTTTTCATACTTGTTGTAGGGTTGGTATTTTTGTGAAAAGTTTGTTTGTGCAAACATGATTGAAGAGATGAGAAAAGAATGTACAAGTTTATTTACATTTTTGTGTTTGGATGGATAAACCCATTGCCTACGTACCATCTTAAAAAAGATTAGGATCAAAACCTCGTAGTTCGGGGTAAAAGTCTCAAAATGAGTTGGTGAATTGATTGGTCCAAAAGCCTTAAGGTCTTTTGTTATCCAAGGGAGAAAACTCAACCTAAAACCACAAATCCACCATGTGAGGATAGCTTCAACATGCTAGTGAGGGGTTAACCCTATAATAAGCATGGAAGGCTCATTGTCCATCACTAAGGATATAGGTGAGTATTACATCTACCTCAAGGATAACTCAAACCTAATAACTAAAGGTTATGAAAAATTTGCTTAAGAAAGTGGCCATTGAAACCACAAAAAGACATTTGAATGGGTTATATTTACCAATGAAAAGTATGTACAAAATATGGTCAAAGTTGACTTAGAAGTTCAATTCAAAATAAGTGTTATGAAAAGAAAGTTTGAAAATCAAAAGCATAAGGCTTAGGTTTCTAATGTTTGAAAAGAAGTGTTAAATGTTTCTGTCGCATCACGCGAAAAACCGGCGGGAAAACAAGAAACAACAGAGCCGCCACCGTGCGTTATTTATCCCAAAAGAGGGAAAGGAAACGCTCAGAGTAAACCTGGGAAAAGACATGGTCTCGCGACCAAAGAGAATGGGTTCGGGAGTCGGTTATGCGAAGGGAAGGTATTAGCACCCCTACGCATCCGTCGTACTCGACGGGATCCACGCACAATAGGAAGGGAAATGGTTGCTAAACACTGCTCAAACTCACACACACTGGCTGAAAGAGACAAAAGAAACTGACTGAAACTGACTCGGCAGGATATCGCATCCTGGGCCTACTTAGTCTATCAGGCATAGACATCAGAGTCGAAGTAGTTCGGACTGGGGAAACGACACATGCTCGCTAAGGTATCGCACCTTATGCATACGTATCTTCTCGGACGAGAGAAGAATCAGAGCATTCGTAGCTCGGCTAACACGCACACAAACAAACATAGGCAAAGGCAAACCTGGAGCCTGAATGCCAATCACTGGACTTACATCAGCATCCGAACCAAAACACACACAAAGAGGCAAACGTGGAGCATGAATGCCAATCACTGGACTTACATCAGCATCCGAACCTAAACACACGCACACTGGAACCCAAATGCCACTTGATGGACTTACATCAACTTCCAAGCACACAACAAGACAACAAGTTAATAGGGAGTCGGGGACTCGAGCCTATAACTGTCAAGCAACGCACACAAAAGAAAAGAAAAGGCGCCCGGAGAGATCAGCTCAATCTCCTGCCTACATACTTCATCTGGTATGAAGATCAGGGCGATGTAGTTCCCCTACGGAGGGAAAAAGGACCTAGCCTAACCAGATAACAAAGGGAGACACAACTAGGGAGACTACGACTCGAGCCTAGATGTTATCATGCAAATCATCCCTAAGTCAAGGTTTCTAGCTAACTTGCACAGGAAGCAAGCCTATCCTAATCATGACTTGCACAGGAAGCAAGCCACACACACACCTAACTTGCACAGGAAGCAAGCCAAGCAAAACCTAACTTGCACAGGAAGCAAGTCTAAACTAACCCTAACTTGCACAGGAAGCAAGTCAAACAATCACACAATCACAAGTAGCACACACTATACACAAGCAAGGGGCTCAAACAAGGATAGGTTTTAGTCGAGGGGTCATATCAACCTCAACAAACAAACCTCTGGAACTGGGTAGTGTTAGCTCTTAACCTTGCCATTGAGGGGCTAAGGTGAAGCAGATGATAGGTGAGTGAAGATAAGACTTCACAGCTCTTATCCCTGGCCTGGGAGAGCTTAAGACAAGAATGTGTGGGTTCAGAAAGTGGGAACCCTTCTACACATTTGATACTGACTCAACTGTACAATTGTACAAGATCTTGGGTTTGTCAATGCATCAACACAGTGGTGTGAGCAAAGCAGATGACACACAGAATAGCAGGGGATAGGTTGCTTATCCCTTGGGTTCTGCCAATTGCCTCTTCGCTTAGGAGGTCTTTGACTATGTACAAGGACAAATTAAACATACACAAACATGGCCTCTTAAGGAGGACTTCAGACAGTTGCCTGGCCAAGTAACAGGCCAGGTCTTCCAGACTACATGAAGATTAGAAATATACCTCAATGCAAATTGCTTATACAAGCAAAGCAAAGCAAAAGTTCACAAGGAACTAAGCAACTAAAAGCACCTGAAATAGTCAAGCAGATGTTAGTATGCAACTCAAATCAAAGCAAAAGGAAACAAACATTAACAGTTAGTCGGAAGCAAATGAATGTGCAAGGCACAGGGCTTAAGGCTTGAGCCAAGCCACCTACAAAACAAACAAGTTAGACAATGATATTTAAGCAAGCTCAATCAAAAAGAATTGGTCTCATTGGTCATTTGTTGGTCAACCTGAAAACACGAGCTCAAAGGTGAGTAGCAGGACCACTAGTACAAGCCTAGGGTCAAAAAAGAATGAGAAAGTCAAAACAGCAAGTGGTAAGCATCCAAAATCATGTTCAAACAATCAAGAAACACAACCAATTGGGTTCACATTCATATCAATCATCATCATCATTTCATGAGCAAATTAGGTCAAAACATGGCATTTAGAAGCTCATAGAAGTCAACAGCAAGACTTGAATCAAAAGCAATCTTAAACATTTCCAAAAATCACCAAATAAATCATGATCAATCACAACCCACAGCATGGTAAGCATGTCAAATTTCATCTCATTTGGACAAGAGGAAGGCAGTCAATGAAAATCAGAAAGTCAAAGCAATTTTGAACATGCTCAAAGAAGTCAACCAAACATGCATCAACTTAGAAAAATCATAAATCAGGGATGGTGTATGATAAATGAATGGGACTAAAACCATGTCAAAGATTAGGATGTCTAGTTATCTCATGTAAAATTTCATGTCCATCTAATAAAGTATGAGAATTTCACAAATGAAATGGGAACAAGTGTCACACAAGGTCAACATTTTGGTCAAACAGGGGAGAAAATCTCAAACAATTAGGAAATGCCAAAAATAATTCCAAGAAAATTCACATGTAAACTAGACATACAAGAGTAGGTTCATGCAAAAAATCAATTCATTTGGAGGTCAAGAAGCATGGATCCGAAAATCATGAAGTTGGACATCAATGGTGTGACACAAATTGTCACACCCTAATTCAAAAAATCATAACTCACAAACCAGCAATGATAAATTCACAAACTCTACACCAAAATCACCATGATTGTGTCTAGTTTGAGCACAAAAAATTTGGGAGCCATTGGATAAAGCATCATCATTTCACAAATGTTTTGGCAAAGTGTACAAAATATGCATACATGTCACAAACCCTAGCACCAATTAAAATCTATCCGTGCAAAAATTCTGAAAAAATCATGAGAAAAAACTAGAGATCCAGATGAACATAATGCAAAAATTCCCATGAAATTTGGGTTTAAAATGATGAACTTATGATTTTTGTAAGTTAGGCATGGTAAGTGAAATAAACATTACAAAATAAGGTGAGTTAAATAATAATTAAAGGATTAATTGAAAAATGAAAGAGCAAAAGACCACTGTGCCCTTCGCTGAGTATGAAACTCAGCGTTTCATTAAAAGGGGGGTCAGCGCCCCGGTCAAACAAGGCACGCGCCAGTCACACACTGCCTGGCCCACTTCCAATGGCCAATCACGAATCACCTTCCTCATGCAAACTAAAACCCTAACGTGCTACAGTAACGCGAAGGAAAAGAAAAAATTCTGGGCAGCTTCTTCATACACGAACCCAGGTCAAGAACAAAATTCTTGGAACTCAAAATCAAGCACACCAATCCATAGTTCCTACTTCATACATCACGAATTCAAGTACCAATCACAACAAAACGCCATGGCCAGCATGAATCGAAGTAAACGAGTTTGGCATCACAAACATAAATCAAAGCTATCTCAACCAAATCTCAACAAAAATCAAAAATAAAAGGTCCAGGGTGTTCATGGCAGTGAGATGTACACAAACCAACATATCATTTCATGAATTTCGAAAGTGAGTTTCTAACCTTCGATCTATGGCAGAACTGGGATGATGGCCGTTGAGCTATGAGATGCGTAAACAGAGATTCCAAAGAGTTCCAGTTGAAGAATGGATGAAAGGAAATGGATCAATGGCGCTCCAATTTCTTCTAATCATGAACTGTCATGAGTGAGTCTTTAATGAGAACAGATTCGAAAAGGCTTTACAGTCATGAAAATAAGCTTGCAATGAACTCCACAATGATGGCATATGATGTTGCAAACAAGGCAGGTCGTGCTCTTTGAGGCTTCTTCAAGAAAACTTCCAAAGTGCAAAAATGAAGGATGGATAGAAAAATGGTTTTCTCTTCTGTATGGCAGACTGCTACTAGGGTTGCTTCTTGCAGAAAATGATCTCTAAATACTCTGTTTGATAGTACCAAGCATGGTCCATGAAATGGTGGGATAGATTTGGTGGGAAAATGTACTTTTGTCCAATTTTCAAGCAACTTAGGCATGGGTGTATGTACTTGCACGAATTTGACTTTGAACATGCTGCAAATAACATTCCAAGCAAGTTCCAATTGGCCAAAATGATGGAAAAGGTTTATTTTAAAAAGTCAAAATTTCACTTCACTTGAAATTAATTAAGGCAAGTTCAAAAATGCCATTTTGATTGGTGAAGTTTTGGTACATGAAATTTACATTTTTGGAAAGAGGGGATCAAATGTGACTTGTAGGAAAAAACCCCACCCAAATTGGCCAAATGGTTTGAGAGATATGGCCTTTTGAAGTTCAAGAATTTCTGAAAATGATTTGATCATAACTTGCCAACCATACATGGGAATTGAGTGTTCTTGGACTTTTTGGAAATGGGAGAACAAGATCTTCAACTTTCATGTTGGGCAAAAATTCATTTGAAGCTTGTATCATGATGTAAGTTTGAGGATCAAGACTTTCCATTTTGGGCAGGTTTCAATTACAGGTCCAGTTTCCCTTTTTGGAAATTTCTGATCTGGCTTCAAATTCTTCCATGATGGTATTTGACATGATATATGAGGCCTATATGGACATGAATAAGCTCTCTCAAACCAAATCCCATCATCAAATCACTGATTAAATGGACAGTTGACCAACAGTTGACTTTTAGGGTTTCTGACTGACTGTGCATTGACTGATGACTTCTGAACATCCAATCCTTGACCAAAACACTTCAAATGGATCCCCAAGTCATGTGAACATGTTGGACCAACCCTAGGGCCTTGGCTCCTTGAGAATTGTGCTTGCTTGCTTGACTGACTGATCTCCTGACCAGTTTGACCTAATTTCTTGATTGGCTTGCACTTGAGGCAAATGGAACAATGCAATGCTATGCAGTGGACCATGATATGCTATGACCTAATATGAGAATGTATGTACAATGATGGGTGCAAATTTGAGGTGCTACAGCTGCCCCTATTCAATCAGCTGGGAACCCGAATGGATGAGAGCAACGGCTGTCAGACTTTCAGGGTAAACAGGGATTGAATACCAAGAACCGTAGAAATTTGCACAATACAGGGATCCACCAATGGAAACGTCCACTGGGATTTGATATTTGTTACTGGGTATATATTTTTTGGTTTTGTTTTCAAAGGGCACGACCACATCCAGACATCACAACGATGGTGAATGGGAACAACAATCACAACTAGATGCCAACGGACAACTAGGAAAAACTCAACGTTTATCGGGACCAACGGAGAGGTAACCAGACATTAATGAATGACTGGAAGAACTCGACCAGACATCGACGGATGAATGGGAGAAAACTCGACGTTTATAGACATCGAAAGATGATGTTTACAGACACCAAAAAAGACCGACCAGACATTTACAGATGAATGGGAATACTCGACGTTTACAGACATCGAAAGATGATGTTTACAGACACCAAAAAGATCGACCAGACATTTACAGATGAATGGGAATAAGAGAAACACAACCAGACGTCAACGGACGACTGGGAAAAACTCGTCGTTTATCGAAACCAACGGAGAGGTAAGTCCACATGGGGAGGGTACAACTAGACATCACCGGATGACTAGGAAAAACTCGACGTTTATCGACACCAACGGAGAGGTAAGTCCACATGGGGAGGGTACAACTAGACATCACCGGATGACTAGGAAAAACTCGACGTTTATCGACACCAACGGAGAGGAGCAATGGAGATAATGAACACAACCAAATCATCAACGGATGATCGGGAAAAACTCAACGTTTATCGACACCAACGGAGAGGAGTAATCTTCACTAGGGAAGGGATAACGATGTTACGAACATCGAAAGATGATGCTTACAGACATCAAAAGAAAACCAGACACTTACGCACGACTGGGAATCACCGAAAGATGGTATTTACCGACACCAAAGAATACCAGACACTTACGCATGACTGGAAAATCACCGAAAGATGGTATTTACCGACACCAAAGAATACCAGACACTTACGCATGCTGACAGGGTATACTGACATTCTCAAGATGACAGGGCTAGGCTGAACACTTGCAGGGGGGTCTCACTGGGGAGAAGCAGGCTTTCCTTTCACCAACGGATGAGGAAATAAACCTCTATGGGGATTATCAACACCAATTGTTGACCGGAGCAACTGTAGCAAATGCGTTGTACAGGTTGAACAAAAATCCGTCTCTGCAGGGAATACGGTCTAATGGGGTTTCGAACATATGAATGCATATGTTTGATTTTTCTATGGCGTAATACTCCATTTATGAATGGAAATGCTACGCGATTTTTGAGGATGCAATGATTACTACATGCAAAATGCAAATGAACCCTGGCTAGGGAGCCGAAATGATCAGATACTCTGCCTCTGTGGGGAGACTCCTTTTGGGGAAATACTCTGCGGGGAACTCCGCTTGGGGAATGGTAAAGCGACTTCACTGGGAGGAAGACTCAACCAATCTTCAGATAGGATAAACCCTGCTTTGGAGAATGTCTGTTACTCCGCTAGGGATAACCCACGCGATCCATAGGTAGAATCAACTCAGCTGGGGATGCCGCTATCAGTCTACTACAGAAACCCGTCCAATTCCACTGGTAGGATGAACTCTGCTGGAGAAATAAATGCTACTCCATTAGGGACGATCCAACCAATCCATATGCAGGAGAATCACTGCTGGAGATGTATTTCAGGAGACCCGCTCCACTTGGGGAACTTGCTGAGGAAAAACCACACCATTCTGCTGAGGAGAACGATCCTAGTGGAGAGAACAACCATAGTGGTGAGAGTAACAACTCTGTTGAGGATGATAACACGTCATATCATACTGGAGATGAATTCCCACAAACCTGCTTGGGATAAGCACTCACGGCCATACTGAAGGTAACAGCATCACAAAACCAATTGTTGGGGAACACACCAACAGTCTACTGATAAACTCCACTAGGGGACTCCCGGGGAAAATAACTGCCAGGCGCTCAGCGGGGATTCTTAACTGGGGAAATCTGCAAGCATAGGCCCGCTGGGGAGAAGCAATCCTTAGATCTGCTGGGGAAAGAAGGTACTGTCTACAGGCATCTCTGCAGGGGAAATAACTCTGATAGTTTCAATACTGGCTTGGGCTGGGGAGACGTCCTCCACCCTGAGAAATATTCTGCCCCTGCCCCTGCTGGGGACGTGATAACCTTCAGGCTTGCTGAGGAGACAACGATCTCAAATCTGCCAGGGAGATCACACTCTCAATCCTCTGGGGAGATACAGCTTGTTTGACAGGGGTGTCGGTCGACTCGTCGAACACTGGTATCCATCATCCACCCATAGTGTTGACTTTCCACTTTTAAGAATTCCCAGACTCTTCTGGACTTTTCTGCTCCATCATCTTGTATTCCCAACTCGTCCGTACTTCACGGAGGTTGAACTCTTGGGATTCATACATACTTTCCAATCATCAGACTTTGAAGAGTCTTCTTGATTAACTTTCCAGGATCGTTGTCGTAATTCTTCACCGTCTTTTCACGGTTCATCTATCCCTTTCCCCTGGTTGGACTCTGAGGGGATCTCTTGTCAAAAAGGTTCATATTACCACTGGCAAGTGAATGAAGATATCTAACAGCACCTGCACAAGAGATCGTCAGATAAAAACGTGTCCCAGGTATGCCCCAGGTGTTCTGATATTTCAACACTTAGGTCACTCAGACTTCCAAGTAAGATTTCCAAATTTCAATCTCACAAGCATGCATCAGAAGGGACCTCTATGTTTCAAAAATGCAAATATTCTTATCAAAATGAATAGATGTTTTCGTAATCAAAACAGTAATGACACAAAAACAAAATTTATTTGACCGAGCACACGCTTTATTTGACTGGAATAAAAGATGGCTCACAATTGAGCAACACACAGGAAGCAAACCCTGGAAAGAGGTGATTGCACATAAAAGAAAATAAAAATCTATCCTAATGGCAACGCGAAACTGTGATCCCGTCGGGTTCCAACTCAGTTACACCTCATATGTCCTCAGGACTTTCCGCACCTTCTGTCTTCTGAACAAGACGCTTCCGATCGGTCCCTGTCGGAGATTATCCAAGTCATCATGAGCACAAATGATCATGCTAGACGCAGTTGTTCGTTTCATTCCCTCTTTTGCCTGGACCGCCCTTTCGGGTTTCAGTCCACCGGGATACCCTTTTTTGCCCAAGTCGCCCTTGCGGGTTTTCAACTTGCCGGGTGTACAGTTCTTTTCTTTTATTTTTATCCCTAACTTTTGCCCGAACCTTTCTCTTTTTCTTGGTTCGCCGGGATGCCCCTTTTTTGCCTGGACTCTTTATTCTTTTTGTCCAGCGGGTTTCTTTCACGAAGTATTTTCTAACTGCGTCCGCGCTCACAGTGGATGGAAAATCGTCGTCATCCGTGGTTGTCAACTACAAGGTTCTGTCAGGGGAAACCTTCTTGACCGCAAATGGACATTCATAACTGCTCATCCATTTGCCCCACAATCGTCTTGAGGAGGAATGATCTTTTTCGACCAACTCTTCCACGTGGTACACGCGAGGTCACACTTCTTGGTTAACAACATGCTTCGTTCACTGGGTACAATTGCCCCATGCCAGGTAACTGTCAGCCCTTTCCCTCAGTTGGGCTCAACGTGTCATTCTGAGTCCTTATCCATTCAGTCTTCTCTGATTTCTCATATTTCTGTGAGGAAGACACTGCCCCAGGTAGATACACATCCCTAGGTTCAATATCCAGGATACAGACTTTATGTTCAGCCACCATTGTTGGTGTAACCAACTGTGATCCGGGAAGCACTAACTTATTCACCTCATCTCCTTCCCCCTCAGACATCAGAATCCGTTCGGATTCGGGGTCAGATCCCTCCTCCGGGATCAGTCCCTCTCAATCTTTCGATTTGAGTACCTCGAGATGTCCTCATCAGGGACCTCAAACTTCCTTGGTTGATAACCTTTCCATGGGTTGCTACTAGCTTCTTAAACATATATCTGATCAGATCCATTTTGGACATCCATAAAGTGGTATGAATCAGCATACACTGTCTCAGTCGGCGAGCAGCCTATGCCGAAGTACATCAAGTTTTTTCGAACAGTGAGTGTATTGTTTCACAGTCGATAAACTTTTTGCTTAGGTAAATTGCATACTCTTTTCGACAAGACTAGTCATGCTGACTCAATACGCACCTCGTAGACCCCTCGAGGGTTATCAAGTACCGGATTAACAGTTATTTCTTTCACTGAGGTATCGGAATCAGAGGTTCCTACAACTTACCCTCTCCTTTTTTTTTTTTTTTTTTTTTTTAGCAGGATCGACCTCGATTCCTCTGATTCGCTCACAACAAGCCTCGGTAGCTTGATGGACAACACTCCATAAGTGCACTGATTCAGACTCAAAAGTATGAGTTATCTCAACCGGTCAAACAACTTGCCCCAAGTCTACCGGATGCCCCTGTTCTGCTTGGGACTTTGCCATTATGTCATCAACATGGCATTTGCTTTCACGATGAATCATATCACGAAACAAAGTCACCGTAGACCTCTGATACGTGGCACCGGCCTCATGTGACGGAACGACATCAACTTAGAACAAGAAGGTGCCCCTTGTGTGATGGACCTGGTTTACTTCATATCATCTGGCAACAATTCAATCTGGTCTGGGCCAAGAAGTCATCCATGAAGATAAACACTGAGACCTGAGCCATATAATCAACCAATACCTCATTGTGATGTACCGGGAATCCATCTTTCAGATTAGCTCTGCTCGCATCTTGATAGTCTATTCACACCTTCTCTCTTTCTCATCCTTTGTCGGCCTCAGCTTTTGCACAGTCTCCTCCTGATGGTAGTTTATGCCCCAAAACATTGGTATCCCACCTTGGTGTATCTAGATACAACCAGGCACATGTATCAACCTTCTCTTTCAAAAGGGCTACCATTCTGCTCTTGACTTGCCTCTGAAACGACCTCAGCTTTTCGCTTTCTAACCTTGGCGGAGCTTGGAGTAACAATCTTGAATCGCTCCTCGTGTGGTTGAATCACCTTCTCCTCTTGTTTCAATGACCTGGCTAATTCCAGCAAATCACAATCTTCTTCGCCTTTTTCTCTGGCATGATAGATCGAATTGTCGAAGTCATACAGAGGTGTAACCAAATCGTTATCGGTGAGATCAGGAGAGTAATCACTTTGGAACGAGACAAAATCAAAAGGAAAGAGAATGAAAACAAACGTTGCCATTTTTATTTGTTTTTTCCTTTTTTAAATTGCAAAATTAAATGAAAAATAGGGAACACAGCCTTTAACTACAAAAACATCCATTCATCACTGATGCAAAATGTTGCATAATGAAACACATGAGATGGCCCTTACAATGGACCATTACGTTTCGGGCAAAACGTATGGCTTTCATGCAAACAAAAATTGAAAAATAGAAATACTACTCTTCAGAATGAGTGACAGTGATGCTTTTGGAGTCCTTCCAGTTTCCTGGTACGCACGACTTTATCCACAACTCGAGTTCGCGGTCGCTGTCAACATCTTCACCCACTGAACGGGCATGACCAGGATCCAATATTCCTGCACTGACGAAGGCGTACAGTGGACGACATCCTCTGTCTAGTCTAGACGACTCTAAATCCGGCTGATAACCGACTCCAAACATGTCTGCTTTTACCACGATGTCAATGATCCTCCCCCAGCCTTGGGCCTCTTTGTTCTTCACCACTTCCAGAGCTTGTTTATAAGAAGAAATGGATAGCTTCTTCTTTTTCTCAGCGACAAAGGCATTCTCCACCTGGACGGTTTCAACTGCCAGACTGGGTGCTTTACATCTTACATTGTCCATTTCTACTTTCTTCATCTTCTGGGTCGGGTCCTTCATCAATACACACCCTTCTGTAGTGACAGTCGCACAAGCATTATCAACAGCAGGGAAGGCTCCATCCCGTAGCAGAGGTTTTGGAACCATAGCCATTGGACCTTTTAGCTGACCCTCTTCAATCACTTCTATTCCTTTCTTGACCTTTTTCATCATCTTTACCTTTACTGGTCCCTGCCTGAGTACGGGGTTGACATCCTCATTCATTATCTGGGCCAAGCTGATAGCCTTGGAGTCCACCAGATCTTGGACAATATGCTTAAAAGCTCTGCAACCTTCAATGCTGTGTCCGGGTGCCCCAGAGTGAAACTCGCACTTGGCACTCTCATCATAGTTGGCAGGCCTCCGCTGCTGTTCTATAGGAATCAAAATCCTCGGCCGAACTAATCCCAGATCCCTCAACCTTTGGAAAAGAAAGGCATAAGTCACCGGTGGTTCCTCAAACTGACGATCCTCATTCTTCTTCTTCACCTGGCTCTTAGCTCCCGGTGTCTTCTGTTGAGGTGGCAGTTGTTGCTGTTGAGCAGGTGGATTGCTGACAGGAGCGGTTACAGTGGCAACATAAGGATGATAACGATCTTTACTACGTTCTTTCTTTGCAGGCACACCAACTGGCTCAACTTCCCTCTTGAATGGACCACTGTCGGAGGATTTCCTTGCTACAGTACCAGAAGGTTTGTTCACTTCGGAGGACGGAGCCTTCCCCTGAACCTTCTCTACTATCAGCCATTTCTCAATCTTTTCCAATCTCTCAGACATGGCCTTCTGTCCCAAGGCAAACCCTTGCACAACACTGAACAAGTCCCTCATTATCCCTTTCAGCTCAAGGATGTCGGCGTTGGGAAGATCCATCAGCTTGGATTTGTTGACCCCCAGCAGGTTATCCGAACAGGCGAGTTATGCGCACTGGTTGAATACTGAATCCTACAGAACAGCAAATGGGTTAGTATGACTCACACATGCAATGTCTGTCCGTACTAGGAATATTCAGTCCTCTTTTTTTTTTTTTTTTGCATTGAGACATATAAAATTTCATCAACAATTTTTTTAACATCCGGATGTCTCTCAACCTGAGTCTTAGTTAAAAAAATAATGGACCCTGAGTACGGACAGACATGAGTCGAATGCAGATGAATGCGAGATGATATGATGCAAATGCATGAATGCAGGCCCTTGTGCCACCAAGTCATCTGAAAGCCCAACACTTCTCTGAACCAGTCATATCTGTGGGATCAAGTCACCATAAATCCAACTTGGGGGGTTCCGAAATAAACGGAACCGGAGATTATATCACTACCTTCACAGGAACAACCACTGAACGGGTGACAAACGGATCCTCTGAACAAGTACTCTCAACTCAACCCGGGGATCCGAAATAAACGGAACCCGCTGATAAACCACGGACAGAACTCTGGCGTCCCAGAAATAAATGCCCCATACTTCACAGTCGCCATCAGTACCAAGAGTTATCAACAAATCACCAACCAATCAGCAACTGTACCTGTAATGATCAAACCCTCCCCACTCACGGGTGTTATCTAGGCCAGGGTAAGGTCGAAAGAAACGCAGCATAAATAACCTTTCGCAGAACATCATCATATACACACCCGAAGTATGTAACGATAATGTCCCACCAGGGTCTGAACTGCTCGTGATATCAATGTTCCGCTAAGTGGCGCAATACCACCCGCTTCCCATGAATCACTCTATTCCTAAGTATCCTAAATTTCACTCATGGCCTGGGTATTGGGCCTTTTACCTCAAGTAACTCCCACCCCAACAGAGAGACACAGCACAACCAACTGATGAATATGAATGCAAACATTAATGCAAACAATAAATGCAAACAGTAAATGCAAATATATACAAATGAATGCAATAAATACAACAAACAGCAACCAAAACCCTAACCTAGAGAGCGCTAGGAGAGACTCGCTTAGGGAAGATGGACCAGCACAGGTCAACTTCTCTATAGTCCCCAGCAGAGTCGCCAGCTGTCGCATCACGCGAAAAACCGGCGGGAAAACAAGAAACAACAGAGCCGCCACCGTGCGTTATTTATCCCAAAAGAGGGAAAGGAAACGCTCAGAGTAAACCTGGGAAAAGACATGGTCTCGCGACCAAAGAGAATGGGTTCGGGAGTCGGTTATGCGAAGGGAAGGTATTAGCACCCCTACGCATCCGTCGTACTCGACGGGATCCACGCACAATAGGAAGGAAAATGGTTGCTAAACACTGCTCAAACTCACACACACTGGCTGAAAGAGACAAAAGAAACTGACTGAAACTGACTCGGCAGGATATCGCATCCTGGGCCTACTTAGTCTATCAGGCATAGACATCAGAGTCGAAGTAGTTCGGACTGGGGAAACGACACATGCTCGCTAAGGTATCGCACCTTATGCATACGTATCTTCTCGGACGAGAGAAGAATCAGAGCATTCGTAGCTCGGCTAACACGCACACAAACAAACATAGGCAAAGGCAAACCTGGAGCCTGAATGCCAATCACTGGACTTACATCAGCATCCGAACCAAAACACACACAAAGAGGCAAACGTGGAGCATGAATGCCAATCACTGGACTTACATCAGCATCCGAACCTAAACACACGCACACTGGAACCCAAATGCCACTTGATGGACTTACATCAACTTCCAAGCACACAACAAGACAACAAGTTAATAGGGAGTCGGGGACTCGAGCCTATAACTGTCAAGCAACGCACACAAAAGAAAAGAAAAGGCGCCCGGAGAGATCAGCTCAATCTCCTGCCTACATACTTCATCTGGTATGAAGATCAGGGCGATGTAGTTCCCCTACGGAGGGAAAAAGGACCTAGCCTAACCAGATAACAAAGGGAGACACAACTAGGGAGACTACGACTCGAGCCTAGATGTTATCATGCAAATCATCCCTAAGTCAAGGTTTCTAGCTAACTTGCACAGGAAGCAAGCCTATCCTAATCATGACTTGCACAGGAAGCAAGCCACACACACACCTAACTTGCACAGGAAGCAAGCCAAGCAAAACCTAACTTGCACAGGAAGCAAGTCTAAACTAACCCTAACTTGCACAGGAAGCAAGTCAAACAATCACACAATCACAAGTAGCACACACTATACACAAGCAAGGGGCTCAAACAAGGATAGGTTTTAGTCGAGGGGTCATATCAACCTCAACAAACAAACCTCTGGAACTGGGTAGTGTTAGCTCTTAACCTTGCCATTGAGGGGCTAAGGTGAAGCAGATGATAGGTGAGTGAAGATAAGACTTCACAGCTCTTATCCCTGGCCTGGGAGAGCTTAAGACAAGAATGTGTGGGTTCAGAAAGTGGGAACCCTTCTACACATTTGATACTGACTCAACTGTACAATTGTACAAGATCTTGGGTTTGTCAATGCATCAACACAGTGGTGTGAGCAAAGCAGATGACACACAGAATAGCAGGGGATAGGTTGCTTATCCCTTGGGTTCTGCCAATTTCCTCTTCGCTTAGGAGGTCTTTGACTATGTACAAGGACAAATTAAACATACACAAACATGGCCTCTTAAGGAGGACTTCAGACAGTTGCCTGGCCAAGTAACAGGCCAGGTCTTCCAGACTACATGAAGATTAGAAATATACCTCAATGCAAATTGCTTATACAAGCAAAGCAAAGCAAAAGTTCACAAGGAACTAAGCAACTAAAAGCACCTGAAATAGTCAAGCAGATGTTAGTATGCAACTCAAATCAAAGCAAAAGGAAACAAACATTAACAGTTAGTCGGAAGCAAATGAATGTGCAAGGCACAGGGCTTAAGGCTTGAGCCAAGCCACCTACAAAACAAACAAGTTAGACAATGATATTTAAGCAAGCTCAATCAAAAAGAATTGGTCTCATTGGTCATTTGTTGGTCAACCTGAAAACACGAGCTCAAAGGTGAGTAGCAGGACCACTAGTACAAGCCTAGGGTCAAAAAAGAATGAGAAAGTCAAAACAGCAAGTGGTAAGCATCCAAAATCATGTTCAAACAATCAAGAAACACAACCAATTGGGTTCACATTCATATCAATCATCATCATCATTTCATGAGCAAATTAGGTCAAAACATGGCATTTAGAAGCTCATAGAAGTCAACAGCAAGACTTGAATCAAAAGCAATCTTAAACATTTCCAAAAATCACCAAATAAATCATGATCAATCACAACCCACAGCATGGTAAGCATGTCAAATTTCATCTCATTTGGACAAGAGGAAGGCAGTCAATGAAAATCAGAAAGTCAAAGCAATTTTGAACATGCTCAAAGAAGTCAACCAAACATGCATCAACTTAGAAAAATCATAAATCAGGGATGGTGTATGATAAATGAATGGGACTAAAACCATGTCAAAGATTAGGATGTCTAGTTATCTCATGTAAAATTTCATGTCCATCTAATAAAGTATGAGAATTTCACAAATGAAATGGGAACAAGTGTCACACAAGGTCAACATTTTGGTCAAACAGAGGAGAAAATCTCAAACAATTAGGAAATGCCACAAATAATTCCAAGAAAATTCACATGTAAACTAGACATACAAGAGTAGGTTCATGCAAAAAATCAATTCATTTGGAGGTCAAGAAGCATGGATCCAAAAATCATGAAGTTGGACATCAATGGTGTGACACAAATTGTCACACCCTAATTCAAAAAATCATAACTCACAAACCAGCAATGATAAATTCACAAACTCTACACCAAAATCACCATGATTGTGTCTAGTTTGAGCACAAAAAATTTGGGAGCCATTGGATAAAGCATCATCATTTCACAAATGTTTTGGCAAAGTGTACAAAATATGCATACATGTCACAAACCCTAGCACCAATTAAAATCTATCCGTGCAAAAATTCTGAAAAAATCATGATAAAAAACTAGAGATCCAGATGAACACAATGCAAAAATTCCCATGAAATTTGGGTTTAAAATGATGAACTTATGATTTTTGTAAGTTAGGCATGGTAAGTGAAATAAACATTACAAAATAAGGTGAGTTAAATAATAATTAAAGGATTAATTGAAAAATGAAAGAGCAAAAGACCACTGTGCCCTTCGCTGAGTATGAAACTCAGCGTTTCATTAAAAGGGGGGTCAGCACCCCGGTCAAACAAGGCACGCGCCAGTCACACACTGCCTGGCCCACTTCCAATGGCCAATCACGAATCACCTTCCTCATGCAAACTAAAACCCTAACGTGCTACAGTAACGCGAAGGAAAAGAAAAAATTCTGGGCAGCTTCTTCATACACGAACCCAGGTCAAGAACAAAATTCTTGGAACTCAAAATCAAGCACACCAATCCATAGTTCCTACTTCATACATCACGAATTCAAGTACCAATCACAACAAAACGCCATGGCCAGCATGAATCGAAGTAAACGAGTTTGGCATCACAAACATAAATCAAAGCTATCTCAACCAAATCTCAACGAAAATCAAAAATAAAAGGTCCAGGGTGTTCATGGCAGTGAGATGTACACAAACCAACATATCATTTCATGAATTTCGAAAGTGAGTTTCTAACCTTCGATCTATGGCAGAACTGGGATGATGGTCGTTGAGCTATGAGATGCGTAAACAGAGATTCCAAAGAGTTCCAGTTGAAGAATGGATGAAAGGAAATGGATCAATGGCGCTCCAATTTCTTCTAATCATGAACTGTCATGAGTGAGTCTTTAATGAGAACAGATTCGAAAAGGCTTTACAGTCATGAAAATAAGCTTGCAATGAACTCCACAATGATGGCATATGATGTTGCAAACAAGGCAGGTCGTGCTCTTTGAGGCTTCTTCAAGAAAACTTCCAAAGTGCAAAAATGAAGGATGGATAGAAAAATGGTTTTCTCTTCTGTATGGCAGACTGCTACTAGGGTTGCTTCTTGCAGAAAATGATCTCTAAATACTCTGTTTGATAGTACCAAGCATGGTCCATGAAATGGTGGGATAGATTTGGTGGGAAAATGTACTTTTGTCTAATTTTCAAGCAACTTAGGCATGGGTGTATGTACTTGCACGAATTTGACTTTGAACATGCTGCAAATAACATTCCAAGCAAGTTCCAATTGGCCAAAATGATGGAAAAGGTTTATTTTAAAAAGTCAAAATTTCACTTCACTTGAAATTAATTAAGGCAAGTTCAAAAATGCCATTTTGATTGGTGAAGTTTTGGTACATGAAAGTTACATTTTTGGAAAGAGGGGATCAAATGTGACTTGTAGGAAAAAACCCCACCCAAATTGGCCAAATGGTTTGAGAGATATGGCCTTTTGAAGTTCAAGAATTTCTGAAAATGATTTGATCATAACTTGCCAACCATACATGGGAATTGAGTGTTCTTGGACTTTTTGGAAATGGGAGAACAAGATCTTCAACTTTCATGTTGGGCAAAAATTCATTTGAAGCTTGTATCATGATGTAAGTTTGAGGATCAAGACTTTCCATTTTGGGCAGGTTTCAATTACAGGTCCAGTTTCCCTTTTTGGAAATTTCTGATCTGGCTTCAAATTCTTCCATGATGGTATTTGACATGATATATGAGGCCTATATGGACATGAATAAGCTCTCTCAAACCAAATCCCATCATCAAATCACTGATTAAATGGACAGTTGACCAACAGTTGACTTTTAGGGTTTCTGACTGACTGTGCATTGACTGATGACTTCTGAACATCCAATCCTTGACCAAAACACTTCAAATGGATCCCCAAGTCATGTGAACATGTTGGACCAACCCTAGGGCCTTGGCTCCTTGAGAATTGTGCTTGCTTGCTTGACTGACTGATCTCCTGACCAGTTTGACCTAATTTCTTGATTGGCTTGCACTTGAGGCAAATGGAACAATGCAATGCTATGCAGTGGACCATGATATGCTATGACCTAATATGAGAATGTATGTACAATGATGGGTGCAAATTTGAGGTGCTACAGTTTCCACAAAAGTTTTGGCTTGGGTTAGAGTGGAGGGAAGAAGAAGAATGGCTAAAGTCCTAATCATACAAGAGATAAGGGATAAGAAACAAGACCACAAATGGAGTTCTTCTCTTGATATCATATTGATGATCCAAGTAGCTCCCATCCTTTGGAAATATGCAAGTAAAAATAATAGTAAGCTCAAGCAACAATCACACAAGTCTCTTAAGAGATCCTCAATGCATCTTGTCTCTTTCACTTTGGGTGAACATGGCAATGGTTCTTCAATTTGAGCTCTCATAGAATTCCCTAGCACAAGAGCACACACATCAAAAGTTTTATGAAACAAATCAAGAATGGACAAGAGTGAGTTTAGAGGTTTGGTCCTTCTAATCCATCTTCAACATTAAGATCCTTTTACTCCAATTTGCATAGGGAAAGTCCTAGAAACTAAGTCCATTTGTCCACTTCTTTGCATTTGGTCCACAACAATCCAAACAAAAGCACAAGCACAATAATATATACACAATCATGTGCTCAAGTGAGCAAAAGGCAAATTGCATTAACATAAACATGTGCTCAAGTGAGCAAAGGAAAAAGCAAATGAATAATATGTACAAGAATAGTAAATTGCATAAAAGTAAAGAGCAAAAAGTAAATGTTAATTGTTAATGGTTAGTGTTAGTAGTTAGTGTGCCATAAGGCAAATTTAGCGCTATGTTAAGCAATCGTAATTGTACTTATGTAGAAGTCACAACTATCTGAGGCCGGTCAATAATAATGTAGGCAACAACACAAGTTAGAAGTCTTGATTAATGAACCAAGTTCCAACAACTTGCCATGCCAAAAAGAATATGAGAAATAATCTTGTATTGGTTTAAGTTCTTTGCATGATTTAGAAGGCAACCTATCCTTAATGCAAAGCCATTCACTTGATCATTTGATCAAGATGAATTAGATTTGAATTAAGGAAGATTAAACCTCCTTAATCAACACTAACTTATCAACCTTTAACTCATTGATCAAAAAAAGAAAAGAAGAAGATGAAGATGAAGATGAATAATGGAAATGAAGAACATAAAATGCATTAAGTAAAATGGAATGTACCAATCCATAAATGTTGACCAAAGATAGGGAAGATCAAGGTCAAACCATAAAAATCAGAAATGAGATGAAGATTGGAAGTCAAGAAATAAACAAAATATTTTTGGCATTTTTAATATTTGAGAATAAACATGAATTAAAATATTAAAGAAATGTCAAACTTCAAAATCACTTCAAATCAACTTTGAGAAGTCCAAGTGAATTATCCCAAGTTCAACATGGTCAAACAAAGTTTGACCATAAATTTCAGCATTTTTAAAAGTCAGAAACTATTTTTAATCAATTAAAAATGAAGAAAAATAACCCAATTGAACTAAAATCTCAAATAAATCTCAAATCAATTAATAAATTGATGAGAATATTTTTCATAGATCCATCATCATTCAAAGAGATTAGAACAATATTTTTGTATTTTTTGGATATCAAAAACTATTTAAAATGAATTAAAAATAACCAGAAAAGAGAAAATTATTAAGAAATATCAAATGATAAAATAAAAAATATTAAAAATCATTTTTAGAAACTAGAAATTAAAAGAGAAATAATGCAATTGGTCCCATATTTTTTGGACCAATAATAAAAGAGATATGAATTTTTGAAATAAAAGGAAATAAAGAAAATAAAAATCAGAAATAAGAAAATAGCAAAAATCAGGAAGCGTTGGATGACTTCATTAATTGACGTGGCAACATCCAATGGATCAGGAGCGCGCGCGTACCATTATCATTAGTCAACTGAGAAACATATTGAATTAAAAAAAATCATAACAATGGAGCGTGGAGATTAGATCTGGAGATTGAGATCAATGGCTCACATTGAATCTGGCAAGGAGACGGTGGCCAGCGCCACCGTCTTCTCCGGTGAGCTCCGACGAAGGTAAAAAAATGCAGAGACTCAAATGCTCACTAAAATGGACGATCCAGACACCGTTCAAAAGGTGAAGTGATGTACATCACTCCTATATCACTCACTTCCACTCTAAATTCCTATTAAGAGAGAAATCAGAGATGGAAGTTTGGTGATGTTCAACTGAACTTGCTCGATTTCAACAATTAAGCACTCAATAAAGATGCCTCTATAGAGAGGACTTCAGACAACACAATATCAAGACCAATGGATCAAAGAATAAAGAGATTCGAAGCAAAAAACAGTTGATCAAAACCTTTGGATTATGAAGATTTGAGTCCCTTTCCTTGGTTCCTTTTGCAAAACAGAACTTCAGTAGATCAAATGATGAAGGTTTAGGAACTTTAGATCTGAAAATTCAACCAAATGCAATTGAATTTTAGATCTGAATTTTTGAAGAAAAATGAACTTGGTTCCTTTGGTATGGTTAGGGATTCACTCTTGCAGCATTTCAGGCGCCTTCAGGTTGGAGAATTATGAAGCATAGCACATGTATTTATAGCTGGAAAGGGCTGAGTGCATGAGTTTACTCGTGTGCATGGCAAATGGATTTTTCATTGCATGGGCTTATGTGATCATGTAGAAGGCCCAATGAAGGCTGAAACTACCTGCTGAGTTCATGTGAATTGCAAATGGATGTGTACATGAAGTGTAAACAGCTCATGCATGGCAATTTGAATTGAATTTCACAAAATGCACTTAATCTTCATGCCTTCGAAAATGGTGTTTCCAAACTCCAAATGCTACCTCATGAGTAATGATTAGAAAGCTTGTTGCATAAGGAACAAATGATATGTTGATCAAAATTTCAATTGGGCCTTGGAAATTAGTGAATTTTGAGTTTAAAGTGTAGGGTGCAAAACAGGCATAAGTGAAGTTTCCAAATTTGGCCAATGTTCAAACCCTTCTGTCTCAATGATGCAAGCTCCAAATGATAAAACCTTCAACACAAAAGTTGTATATATTTTCAAGACAATCAATTTAGACTTAAAGTTTACATCATTTGTAGTTTTTATGAATAAGTTATGGGCACTTGAAGTTGGACTTTTTTCCATTTCAATGCATTTGGCCCAAGTGACCTATAATGTTTTGCATTATCACATGTATTTATTTTGAGATTTTGAAAATTTTCTCAACATAACATTTGAAGTAGACACAATAAGATTTCTAATGCATTTGGTTCCACCTCAAAATCATAAAAAATGAATGAGTTATGTTCTTGGGAAGTTGACCCAAAATTAGGGTTTCAGTCAAAATGACCTATAATGTCTTGGAATGGATGACGATCTTCCAAGCTTCAAATAAAGTTTTTATGAACATTAAAGTTGTTCATATTGTTCTTAAGAACATATTTTCTCTTGGGATCATCTCCATTTGACCAACACATAAAAAGTTAGGTCTCAGTGCATTTCAAAATAGACAGATGAATTGACTGATCAACCTCTCAAGTCCACCACTCATATCTTGATGAATTGATGATTGAGGGCACTCAAATAAGTTCAAATATGCATGGAATGATGAATTAAAGAACTTCCCTTGATGGTATTTTACCACGGGTTGGGGTTGCTTCATGAGCAAGGCATTGTTGATGATCAGATGAATTAGGGTTTCCTTGGGAGACAAACCTCAAACCCCTTGACTTGCTTTGATCAAAATGATGAATTGAGATACTAGGGAGGCATATTGGATGGATGAGATCTTTGGGAGTCATTGCCATGATTGCTTTCCTCTTCTCTTGACTTTATTATTGCACAAAGGATCTCCTAGAAGCTTTTAAACCTTGTGATTGCTCAAGCTACAAACAAGAAATGTTAGTGACATATTTTTGTGCTTTTGGTTAATAAATAAAATGAGAAAAGCAAATGATATACAATTCAAGCATGCTTGGTGATATCAAACCACTCACAAGAGGTCCCACCCAAAGGCAAATGGAACCAAGATGCTCATGATCCTTGAGGTTTTGCAAATGCAATGTTATGATGCCATGAGGGATCTTAGGGCCAAAATTGGGGTCTTACAGAGGGATATGATGAAACTCAACCTTTGTAATGAAAGTTGAAATCCTTCTTGCATAATCTCTATATGGTATTAAACTGGGTTGATTCATCTCCCATTCACCTTTGATTTGATTCACAACCAAAGCCGAATCTCCAAAGACATCTAAATATTTGATTCTGAGATCAATGGCCTCTTCGAGCCCCATAATGCAAGCTTCTATTCTACCATATTGTTTGTACATTTAAAAGTCAATCTAGTTGTAAATGGAAAATGCGTGCCTTAAGGAGTAATGATTACTGCCCAATGCCATTACCATATTGATTAACAACTCCATCAAATACCATGCCCCAACGGGAACCAAGTTCTGGCCCTTCTTCAAGCAATGGTTCATCACACTCTTTCATTTTCAAGTACAAGATCTCTTCATCAGGAAAATCATACTGCACTGACTGGTAATCTTCAATCGGTTGGTAAGCCAAATGGTCAGCCGAGATACTACCTTTGATCGCCTTCTGGGATCGGTATTCAATATCATACTCTAATAACAACATCTGACAACGGGTAATCCTCTCATTTAAAGCAGGCTTCTAAAATACATACTTGATTGGATCCATTTTGGATATCAACCAAGTGGTATGATTCAACATATACTGACGCAGACGCTTAGCAGCCCAAGCCAATGTGCAACAAGTTTTCTCAAGCATAGAGTACTGAGTCTCACAGTCGGTGAACTTCTTAATGAGGTAGTAAATTGCAAATTCTTTCTTTCCAGTCTCATCTTGCTGACCAAGAACACAACCCATATTATCTTCAAGCACATTCAAATACATGATCAACGGTATTCCTTCAACAGGTGGAGACAAAATCAGAGGTTCAAGCAGATACTCTTTGATACTGTCAAAAGCTTTCTAGAAATATTCGGTCCAATCACAAGACTGATCTTTCCGAAGAAGCTTGAATATAGGCGCACATGTGGCAGTCATGTGTGAAATGAATTTGGAAATATAATTCAAGCGGCCGAGAAAACCTCTGACCTTCTTCTCAATTTTGGGCGCAGGCATCTCTTGTATTACTTTGACCTTGGCAGGATCAACCTCAATACCCTTCTCGCTGACAATAAAACCCGACAACTTACCAGAACGAACACCAAAAGTACACTTATTGGGATTCAAGCGGAGTTTATACTTCCTCAAACGCTGGAATAGCTTCAACAAATGCTCAACATGTTCCTCTTCATCAATTGATTTAGCAATCATGTCATTGACATAAACTTCAATCACTTTATGCATCATATCATGAAAAATAGTAGTCATTGCTCTTTGGTAAGTTGCACCAGCATTCTTCAAACCGAAAGGCATCACTCTATTATAGAATGTTCCCCAAGGTGTAATGAATGTGGTCTTCTCCATATCTTTGGGTGCCATTTTAACCAGATTATAACCGAAAAATCCGTCCATAAACGAAAAGACTTTGAATTTAGTAATATTGTCTACCAACATATCAATGTGTGGTAGAGGGAAATCATCTTTTGGACTGGCTTTATTCAAATCTCTATAATCGACACACATGCGGACTTTTCCATCTTTCTTCGACACAGGCACAATATTGGCCACCCATTACGGATATTCGGAGGTCACAAGGAAACCGACATCAATCTGCTTCTGTACTTCTTCTTTGATCTTCACTACCATATCAGGATGCGTTCTTCTCAACTTCTGCTTGACTGGCGGGCATTCTGGGTTCAACGGAAATCTATGCTCCACAATCTCAGAATCCAAACCAGGCATGTCTTGATAGGACCAAGCAAACACATCTGAATACTCTCGAAGAAGATCAACCAACCCCTTCTTCGCATCTGGACACAGTCGAGACCCAATCTTCACTTCCTTCACATCATCCTCAGAACCCAAGTTGACTAACTCAATCTGCTCTTCGAAAGGCTGAATGGTCTTTTCATCATGCTCGAGAAGACGAGACAATTCATCACTCACTTCTTCTTCACTTTCTTCCTCGGCTTCAAACACAGGGAATTTAAAATTTGGAGAAGGAGAAGGATCATTGTATTCAATCGGGTTAGAAACCAACCTGCATAATGATTTGATATTTTGATTTTAGAGAAGTGAATTTTGTGACCAAATATTATGCAGATGGACAATTGTATTGTTTATTTATGTTTTTTGTGATTACCATTTTCAGAATAAAGCAAAAAGTAAAAACAAAACATCATAGATGTGGATGAATAGAATTAATTTTATTGATGATCAAATTTGAAATGCCTAACAATGTTCACTTCTCCCTTAGGCATAGGAGAAGGATTTTTTAAAACATATAAAAGCAATTACTTAGATCAATGTAAAATAATAGGAATGTCAACAGCTCTCAAATTATTGCAAGCCTTTCCATGCGTCACAAAATTGGTACAATCTTCCCCTTCGTCATCCTCTAGCACAACAGCTAAGTGTTGTTCATTGCCATGAACGAACCCTCCTCTACGGAAGCTAAGTTGCATATCCTCTGATCTAGCAGTTGACAAACCTTGCTGAAAACCCAGACCGGTTCTACCTTTGTTGTCGGAGACCTCTACCATGCGCCCCCACTGACCAACATTGCCTTCTTCAACAGTCTTTCTTGCATCTTTGAATGAAGACATAGGTGCCCCAACTCTCTTTTCAACAGCAATAGATAAGGCTTGGAATGGATTTCCAACCTCATCCACATCTTTAACGTAAGAGAAATATGACAGGTGGCTAACCAACAACGCCTTCTCCCCACCAACAATGACTAATTTTCCATTCTTAACAAACTTGAGTTTCTGATGCAATATGGAGGTAACAACTCCTGCCTCGTGGATCCATGGCCTTTCCAACAGACAACTGTAGGCCGGGTGGATATCCATTACTTGAAAAGTAATATGAAAATCACCCGGACCTATCTTCATTGGAAGGTCCACTGCACCTATCACTGTTTTGCGCGAACCGTCGAAAGCTTTGACGATACACCACTATACCTCATAGGCTCTCCTTGATATGACAACTTTGAAAGAGTTGACTTTGGCAGTATGTTCAACGAAGACCCGGTGTCAACTAATACATTGGACAAAGCGTCATCCTTGCAATTCATGGAAATATGCAAAGCTAGATTATGATTCCTACCCTCCTCAGGGAGTTCCTCATCACAAAAACTGAGGTTATTGCAAGAAGTGATGTTAGCTAGTATATGATCAAACTGATCCACCATAACATCATGTTCCATGGATGCTTGCTCTAGAACTCTTTGCATTTCTTCTTGGTGCGCTTCTGAATTTCATTAGCAAAGACAGTACCGAAATCTTTGAGGGGGTTTGGAGCAGTTGCTCCACCATATTAAACTCAATCTTCTTTATTAGACGAAGTACCTCATCATTATCATTATCCTTAAAATTGTTGGATTCACCAGACTGACACTTTGGAGCACTAACCGGATCTACATCAGGCACTTCCACCTTCTTATTGAGAGTCGATTCTTCCTTATCTTTTGGGAACACCGACCCAAACACTTGACTGCTACGGGTCACCTTAGTAACATCAACAATACTCACTACAGAACTTGTTGTAGGAAATGGAACCTCTTGACCATCTTTCAACATCGTCGTATTGTACTGATACAGAACAACTTTATCGAATGAATATGGGATTGGGCCCGCTAACCGTATGACCAACGGTGATACCAATCTTCGACTGTTATTGTTACTATTACGTATGTCGTACTGAATGACTACTCTTTCCAGATTCTTGAAAATGGGCACTATGAAATTCACATCGTCATCTACATGATGGGATTGAACAATTTGGATCATGCCTTCATCCATCAACCGCTGGATGTCCCTTTTCACTACCACACAACCCCTAGGGTTGACACTACCGATAGCACAACCGTCATGGTCATGCTCACAATCACTCACCATGAAAATGTCCTTATGCATTGCCACCAAGGACCTCCGGATGAAACGAACATCAAACACTTTAAACTCTCTGGGACAACCATCCACCATGTTAACAAAAGAATTCCCATGAGCGGGCAGTGGATTTGCTTTCACGTTTGGCGCACGGTCTTCGAAGGATACCATTCCACTCTTTATCAGCTTCTAAACTTCGTACTTGAGTGGATAGCAGTTCTCAATGTCATGTCCGGGTGCCCCTTGATGAAAAGCACAACGGAGTTCAGGTTTGTACCACCACGGAAGTGGTTTTGGAATTTGTGGCGGGTTTCTCGGTTGGAGTAGGTTCTTGAGAACCAAAGATGGATACAGTTCTGCATAAGTCATAGGAATCGGGCCAAAAGAGACCTTCTTCCTCTTGAAATTTTGCTGATGATGATTGTTGGTATTTTTGTTGTTTTAGGTGTTTGCTCGTTGTTGTGGTTGTTGCTGTTGTTGTTGTTGTTGTTGTTGCTGAATTGGTGTTGATTGACTGTTCGAAACTACTGGAATTACTGAGGATACTTGATGATGGTGTTGACAGGATGGTTGACTCTTTCTGATCAAAGGCCTCCTCTGTCTCCCATTGAAGATTACACTAGCTTCGTTGTCTTTCTTCTTCCCAAAAATGCTGCCATATCTCTTACTTGATGATGCTTCCTCCTTTGACAATCGTCCTTCTCGGACACCTTCTTCAAGCCTCATCCCCATATTTACCATTTCGGTAAAGTCACTAGGGGCACTAGCAGTCATGCGTTCATAGTAAAATGAACTTAGGGTCTTCAAAAAGATCTTTGTCATCTCCTTCTCCTTTAAAGGAGGGGTGATCTGAGCAGTTAACTCTCTCCATCTTTGCGCATATTCTTTGAATATCTCCTTATCCTTCTGAGACATAAACCTCAATTGGTCTCTATCAGGCGCCATGTTCACATTATACTTATACTGCTTGACAAAAGCTTCTCCCAAATCATTGAAAGTGCGGATGCTTGCACTATCCAACCCCATATACCATCTGAGCGCGGAACCGGTCAGACTGTCTTGGAAGTAGTGGATTAACAATTGATCATTATCTGTTTGGGTAGACATTTTGCGGGCATACATCACCAAATGACTGAGCCGACGTGAGTTCCCTATGCATTTTTCAAAGTCAGGCACTTTGAATTTCACCGGAATCTTCACATTTGGCACCAGACATAACTCATCAGCATTTTTCCCAAACAGGTCCTTACCTCTCAACGTATTTAATTCCTTGCGTAGCTCAAGAAATTTATCCTTCATTTCGTCCATTTTCTCATAAACATCCAGGCCCTCAAATGGCTCGGAATGGTAAATGGTGTCCTTCACACGAGGTAAGGTGTGCACAACGGGAGGTGGCACATACATGACCGGGCTAGATGCCGACATGGAAGCAAAAGTAGGCGCAAAACCTTCAGGCATGAAGTTCGGCGGAATTCCCCACGGGAATCCGGCAGGCATGGCAGGCGCAAAATGAGCGGTAGCAGCAGGCATGGTAAAGGTAGCCACCTCTGAAATAACAGTCCTTTGAGGAGGAGGAGTTACGGGGGTTGGAGCCGACTAGCTCTGAGCAGCTAACACTGACTCCGTCATGGCAGTCAGGCGGGCGATCTCTTCCTTCAGCTCTCTATTCTCTTGCTCAAGATGTTCCATGATTCTCAGATGATTGGCGCGAGAGTTGCACTGATGAGTCATCTTGGTTGAAGCACATAAGAAACACCAATGAGACATCTGGCGAAAGAGAAACCTGCTTATGCAAATGATGCTTGAAATGCAATGCTTGTTTATTTATTTTTATTTTTCAAGGAACTTACTATATCATTTGCATATATATATATATATATATATATATATATATATATATATATATATATATATATATATATATATATATATATATATATATATATATATATATATATATATTTAACAACAATTACAACAATTTGATATGATCAAAAATCTCTTTTTATTTATATAATTGGAAGGATTACACTGAGTACAATTTCAGAAACTAAATAAAAATACAAGAGAAAAGGAGACTAGTCATCCTAAGGATCCCTAACAACAATATCAGAAGGTCTGGCTGTAGGCGCGTACTTCCTGCGAATGCGTCGAATCTCGGTCTCAAAAGAAGCCTTCATCTGAGTCTTCTCGAGGACAAGCTGATCAATAATCTTCTTCCAAGCGACGAAAGGCTGAGGCATGCTAGAGGAAGATGAAACCTCCGACTCTCTCTGTCTCTTCGTCACTCGGTCTTCAAGTAGCTCGATAAGTGCATCTTTGTCCTTAGACTCCAACTGCAACTCTTCATGCTTCTTGCTCAAAGCATCGAAACGCTCTTCCCACATATCTTTCTCTTGCTTCATCTTGGCGAGTGCGTCTTCCAACTCCTCTACATCTTGGTTAGGGAGAGTTAATGGCTCAACCAAAACCATAGATATAGGTCGCTCACAAGGATAAGGCATCTTCAACTCCATAGCTCTCTTCTTCACCCAAAGAGTGTAAGCTTCTAAAGCCACACAATTGTGCGGACCAAGCTCGAACCTTCCTTTCCTATGCACATTATACCAAGCATGCACAATCTTCTAATTCAAATGTTAGGGATCTTTACCCTCTTGATAGAAAAGACCTTCTAACGAGTGTTATTAGGTTTGTCTCTCAAAGGGAACCTAAGCTGACGATGAGCCAAAGCAAGGTTGTAGTTAATTCCTCCTTGTGTACCAATGAGAGGTACATTAGAGAATTCACCACAATAATCAATAATCTCCATACTGCTTAAAGAAGGATCATACCAAACTATATCATCATTAGTGAGAGACATAAGTCTCTGAGACCACCATAGACATTGTTTGTTCTCCACAAAAGCAGGTGTTTGAGGCAAGTGCAAAATAAACCTCTTGTACAGAAGAGCAATACAACAGACAATAGTTCCACCACCCTTAGAATTCCTCAAATGCAAAGTGAAGTATATATCACCTAATAGAGTAGGCATAGGATTCCCAATCAAGAAAAGTCTAATGGCGTTAACATCAACAAAAATGTCAATGTTAGGGAACAAAGCTAATCTATAAATGAGAAACACAAAGATAGCTTCAAAAGCGTCCACACTACCGGCTTGAGCAAACGCATTAGCTTCCTTGATGAGGAAATCAGATGGCAACCCAAACAATCCTCCTTTCTTCACCCAATGAGCCTCTATCTCAGACTTCTTCAAGTGAAGAGCTTCAGCAATAAGATGAGATCTGGGAATCTCTTCCAAGCCACTAAAAGGCACCTTGCTAGAAACAGGTATTCCCAAGAGATGAGCATACTCCTCCAATGTAGGCACAAGCTGGTAATATGGGAAAGTGAAGCAACGGTAGAGAGGATCATAGAACTGCACCAATACACTCAAAAGTCCTTCAACCACATCAGCAGACAAGATAGATAGAAGCTTCCCATGACGTTGTTTGAAGTCCAAGGGATCTAATACAAAAGATGCTAGCTTCCTTAACTCTTTCAAGATGGGACATCTGAAACTATACTTCTTAGTGTTCCTTCGTCCATAATCCATGGTCTGAAAATATTTGCAAATAATACCTCAGTTCCTTGAAATTTTCGTGTGATGAATGTTATGATGCGTATGAATGCATGAATGCAACAACCACAAATAAGGGATCACACACAAGGCAAGCAAACAAAGGTCAAGGGATGAATCAAGTCATTGTCAAGATCGATCATCCATTTTGGTGGATTATGGTTTACACCTTATCGACACCCAAGTTCCATTGATATTGACAAGACTTGATTAGATCAACCAAGAATCAAGGGTTTATTGTGAGTCACAAGCATGGAGTCTGGGTAAGAACCATCCCAAAGGAGTGAACTAAGGATGAAACCTGTGGATCATGTTCTATAAAGTTCCCAGAGTCTTAATTCCATCTATCGGATATTACAGGTTAAGATGACTGACTCATCGACCCATAATATTCTCAAGAGAAACTCGTCTGAGTGTAGTATCACGTAACAACTGTTATGAAGTCTACACTTGAACAATCTCCGCACTACGTCCTAAATAGGCCAAGAGGGGGTAAATGTTCCACAGTCCTCAGCTTCTCGGACCCAAATTAGAGATAGTAATTCCTAACCACAAATACTTGTATGACATTTCCACATCCAAAAGGGTCTCCACTGAGCATATGGATCCCAAGCCAACTTGTTAAGGACTACTCCACACAAGTCGAACATGACTATACCATCCTCCTATCTTAATTGCACTCAAGTTCGGGTTAGACCTTATCTCACCACTCAGAGATCACCAAGCACAACAAGCAAATTATACAACACAAATATGCATACATCATATATATACAATTATACACACACAAAAAAGTAGGCTAAACCCACTAGAGACTACTCCCCAGCAGAGTCGCCACTTAATTTCTGTAGCGGTAAATTCTTGATCATCAAGCTATGGATAAGCAAGACATCAAATAACAAGAGTCGCCACCGCACTTTTATTGTTTCGAAGGGAAAAGGGAAAAAGTACGAACAAAACCCAAAAGTAAGAAGTTTTCAAATCAAAACTAATAAAATGTCAGAGATTACAAGTAAGGGGGTTGGTTACACAGAGGGAAGGTGTTAGCACCCAAAGTGTCCTAGGTACTCCTAGGGAGCCCTTTTTTGTGTGCATATGTATTTTGGACAAAGTGGTGTTTACAAACAAAAAGAATGGGGGGATGAGAAAAGAATTCATTGATTATATTTTTGTGTTTGACAAGACCTTCGGACTTGTGCCTACGTACCAACATAAAAATGAGGGATCAAAACCTCATAGTTCGTGGTACAAATTTCAAAGTGGATGCATTGCTTTTAATCAAAAATTAAGTTTGAAAGGCACAAGGGCCTAGAAAATGGTTTGAATGAGTTAGTTCTTTTTGGATTTTGAAAATTTTAAGTCAAGTATGGTTAAGTATATTTACAAGTTTGATTTAAGAAAAGAAGTTTGAAAATGCAATGGCATAAGACCAAAGTTTCTAATTTGCAAAGGGTGTAAGTTTAGAAAATAACAAGTTCAAACAAAGAAGTTTTGAAAAGGAGGGAGAGATTTTGAAATTAAAGAGACGTGGAGGAGATGAAGAGACTAATCCTAAGCACAAATTTAAAAGTTAAGAGTTAAAAAGATCTGACCGATGGGTAGCAATCCAATAGGAACGAATGCCATATAGAAACCCCAAATTCCCTTGGATATTAGAATCAAACAATAAACAATGCATACAATATTATCTTGAAGAGTAAGGAATCAAATAAAGATAGCCCCATCTAAACTTTAGCCACTCCATGATCTCTTTCAAATTTTCTCATGTAACAAATGAATTCCACAGGTCACAGGTTCAAAATAACAGCTGCACAATGATCATGTGATCAAAGGGATCTTCAATGATGTATCAGATGAAGTTTCAAATTGCAAGCACTTGATTACATGAAAGTTGGCATTGGCTAAGTCCTTTTGTATATGGATGTTTCCTAAATCCTAAGTCCAATTGTCCAAGATCAAATTAACAGTCCACACAATAGTTTTTTAGGGTTTTTGTTTCTTATATTTACATTAATGGCCAAAGACCACAGAAGCAAACAAAATACACACAAACAAGATATATCACACAATATGGTCCAAGTGGACAAAGTGAAAAGGCATTAATATAAACAATTAGAATCGTATGAATAATGGCAAATGAATAGAGCTTAAAAATTAAAGTGCATTAAAAGTAAATGGCTTGAAATTAAATGTTAGTGGTTAATGAATTAGAAGTTAGTATTTGTAGCGGTAATTCAGGATCATCAAGCTATGGATAAGCTAGAGATCAAATAACAAGAGTCGTCGCCACGCTTTTATTGTTTCCAAGGGAAAAGGGAAAAAGTACAAACAAAACCCAAAAGTAAGAAGTTTTCAAATAAAAACTAATAAAATGCCAGAGATTTCAGGTAAGGGGGTTGGTTACACAAAGGGAAGGTATTAGCACCCAAAGGGTCCTAGGTACTCCTAGGGAGCCCTTTTTGTGTGCATATGTATTTGGTACAAAATGATGTTTACAAACAAATAGAATGGGGGGATGAGAAAAGAATTCATTAATTATATTTTTGTGTTTGGCAAGACCTTCGGTCTTGTGCCTACTGTAGCGGTAAATTCATGATCATCAAGCTATGGATAAGCTAGAGATCAAATAACAAGAGTCACCACCACACTTTTCTGTTTCCAAGGGAAAAGGGAAAAAGTATGAACAAAACCCAAAAGTAAGAAGTTTTCAAATCAAAACTAATAAAATGTCAGAGATTACAGGTAAGGGGATTGGTTACACAGAGGAAAGGTGTTAGCACCCAGAGTGTCCTAGGTACTCATAGGGAGCCCTTTTTGTGTGCATATGTATTTGGTACAAAATGATGTTTACAAACAAATAGAATGGGGGGATGAGAAAAGAATTCATTAACTATTTTTGTGAAAGAAGTTTATTTACAAGTCAAGTATAGTTAAATTTATTTACAAGTTTTATTTAAGAAAAGAAGTTTGAAAATGCAATGGGATAAGGCCAAAGTTTCTATCTTTTTGCAAAAGTGGTCAAAGTTTAGAACAAAATAAGTTCCATCAAAGAAGGTTTTAAAAAATAGGGAGATATTTTGAAATTAAAGAAGTAGGGAGAAGATGAAGAGACTATCCTATGCAAAAAATTAAAAGTTTAGAGTTGAAAAGATCTGACTAAATGGGTAGCAATCCAAAAGACAAGAATGTCAATAAAAACCCAGAATTCCCTTGGACTTTTAGAATCAAGCAACACACAAATGCATAATTATGTTATCTTGAAGAGCAAAACATCAAATAAAGATGTCCACATCCAAGCTTATCCACTCCATGATCTTCTTCAAGGTAGCCCATGTAACAGATGTATTCCACAAGTCACAGGTTCAAAATAACAGCTTCACAATGATCATGTTGCAGATGAACTTAGAGAGATCTTAAATGGTGTATCAGATGAAGTTTCAAATTGCAAGCACTTGGTTTCACAAAAATTGGCATTGGCCAAGTCCTTTAGCATAGGAATATTGCCTAAGTTCTAAGTCCATTTGTCCAAGATCAAGCCAACAGTCCACACAAAAGTTTTTTAGGGTTTTTCATTGTTGTTATGTACATTAATGGTCAAAGACCACTCAAACAAACAAAATATACACAAACAAAATGTATCACACAATATGGTCCAAGTGGACAAAGTGAAAATTGCATTAACATAAACAATTAGAATGATATGAACAATGGCAAATGTATAAAAGCTAGAATTAAATGGCATTAAAGTAAATGGCTTGAAATTAAAAGTTAGTAGTTAATGAGTAAGAACCTAGTATTATTTTGCTTTTGCTTTTCATTCTTAGACATTCTTTGGAGAACACTAAACCCACTTATCACAAGCATGAATCTTTGAGCCAAAACATCTTCCAAATGAAGGAAAGAAGGCCAAGTTTCCATACAATACCATGAAAGAGGGGAGACTTACAATCTCACTAACTAGAATGTTATGCCTTTTGTGTCACAAATTTAGCGCTATGTTAAGCAATCGTAATTGGACTTACGTAGAAGTCACAACTATTTAAGGTCGGGCAATAGAATTTTGGTGTTAATGCATGTTAGAGATATAGTATAATGGACTATGCTCATGAAACATACCACACACAAAAAGAATATGCAAAAGGGATGGCCTAATCTCATCCATACTTATGTTAAATTTTTAATCAACTAGCCTTAGGATCTTGAGACATCATGTGCCAAATGAAATGAATGAATTAAGAAGGGGAATAAGATGAAGTGGGAGGGGAATGGATCAAAACACAAATTGGTCAAAGGAGGATTTTTACCAAATTAATATCATCCATTCATTTTGTGAGATGGAATGTACATTTCATCAATCCCCTAAATTCAATGATATTAACTCAACAAAGTCAAATCAACCTTGACCAAGGCCCAACAACAATAGTCAAACATAAACAAGTCATCACAATTGGTCAACAAAATTATTTGGCATATATTCCAATTAAAAATACTAAAATAAGGCATTTAAATTAAATATGGTTTGTCAAATTCCTAAAACCTCATCAAAACACCAAATAAATGGTTGTGAGATTTATCATAGGTCAAACAAGGTCAAAGGACCTTGGAGAAAAAATTTCATAATTTTTGGATATTTAAAAGTATTTTTAAACAATTAAAAATCAATTAAATCATGAAAAATATTAGTAATGATCCAAAAAATAATTTTAATTCAGAATATAAAAGATGAAATTTTTTGAAATTTTTTGGTGAAACTCTCATATTTTTCGGATCAATATTAAAATTAATATGAATTAATGAAAATAAAGCAATTAAAATGAAATTCAAATAATCAAAAAAACGTGGACCACTTGATCTCCCTCATTAATTGAGGTGGCAGATCAAGTGGCCACCAGCGTGCATTCCATTGTGGTCTTGAGTCAATGTGCCACAGGAAAGGTAATTACAATGCACGCTCGTGATTAAAACAATTCAAATGAGACCAATGGCTTAGAACCAAGCCAGCACATCACCGACGTCCAAAGGCCGGTCGTCTTCTCCGGCGACCCTGGTCGGACTGGTTCACCCATCACCATCAAAAAAATGAAAAATAAGGACATGATCTGAGAGCACGAATCTGACCTCAATTCATCCTAACTCCAAGTATATTGAGAGATACATGGAGTTGAAATTTGAGGTACATGAACTGAGTTGCTTCGATTTGGCCTCAAAGCAACTCAATCTTCTTGCCTACATTTGTAATACTTCAGACAACCAAAGAATCAAGAGAATTGAGCAAGATTGAGAGAGAATCGAAGAGATAAAAACTTCTGGAAAATACCTTTAATATAGGTCTGGATTCAACTGTTCTTGCCTTGACTTGTGCTTGATCTCACTCAGAATGCTTGCAGAAGTAGAATGGAATGCACAAAAGGTCTTGGATCTCTGGAGTTTTGAATCTCAAAATAGTGAGAATTCAAACTTAATTTCAAATGAGATTCTCAGGTTTATCCTTTGGAATGAGAGGGTTAGAGGTTTGGGATCAAAGCTGGCGCGAATGTGTGTGAAATTCTGAGCATATGAAGCTCTATTTATAGCCAATTCAATTGATATTTGCACACTTGAAGTGAACTTCTAAAATTAGCAATATGTGATGCATGAGTGCATGGGCGTGTACAGGCCCATGAAATCACTCCATATGATCCATAATTGAGTGTAAGCAAGGCTGAAGTCATATTGGAATGCTAGGCAATTGTGCATGGATGTTTGAAGTTCAATCTTGCCAAATGATGATACCATGTTCATGCCATGCGCAGCCTATTCATTTCTTGTCCAAAATGGATGAATTTGGGATTTTTGGAAAGGTGAGATCAAGAAGAACAACTTTCATGTTCAACACTTTTCCATTTGAAGTTTGTATCATGTAGAATTTTGAGGTGGAAGTTTGGTAATTTTTAACATATCAATATTTTTCTAAGTATCAAGCCACATGTCTCAATATTCCACCTTGCTTAACTTTTTATGTGAGCTTCAAATGGGGAGAGTGTCTTCATCAAAGTTGTAGCTATTTCAAATACCTTAAAAATGGTCACCAATGTCATGTCATTTATATTTTAAATGATAGAGTTATGAATTTTTGAAGTTTGGAAAAATCAGTTGTTCAATGGTATAGGTCAAAAGTGACCTATAATGTAGCCTCATATCACATGCTCATAAAAGTTGAACTATCTCTCACTCCAAACATCAAAGTTGAAGTAGACATCTTGGATGTGATTGTACAACTTGGAAATATTTCATCTCATAAAAATTGAGCAAGTTATGGCCTTGGGAATTTGACTTTCAAATTAGGGTTTAGACAAAATGACCTATAATGTTTCAACATAGAAAATGATTTTCCAAGCAAACCTAGCTCTAGGTCTCAACATGAAAGTTGTTTGGAATGTCATTTAGAGTAAGTTTTCTCTTGAAATCATTTTCATATGGTGAAAGTTGTAAGAGATAGGGTAGGGAGACCCAATTTTGATCAGATGAATTCATCTGGCCAACCACTATTAACCAACTTGCCAATCTTCCATTCTCTTGACTTTCTAGTCTCATGGTAGATCATATATGCATAAGATGGTGAAATTTGAAGTGTCCCTTTAGAAATTTGATCAATTGGTGAGATATCTTGTTGGAGAAGTTACTCAAGATACCTAGTCAAACTAGGGTTTCTAAGGCAAACCACCTTCAAACTCTTGAAGAATACTTGATCAATATAACATGTAGAGATCATTGGGACTCATATATGATGCTCATAACCATTCTTGTACCAATTTATGGTTGTGCTCTTTGTCATGAGGGTCTCAAACCCTAGATATTAACTTGATAGATCAATGGAGATCATGCCCTATCTACAAAAGAGTTAGGCAAATGCAAAGACATATTTTTGGTATTTTGGTTAGTAAAAATGATAAAATACAAGTATGATATAATCACAAAGTAATTGGTGATCTCTCCCAAAACAAGCCCAATGAAGGAGGGGTAAGGAGGATGCCAAGGTATGATCCCAATGCTAATGCTTATGATGAAATTACATGAGGGATCTTAGGGTCAAAATTGGGGTCTTACAACTGCCCCTATTTAAGGACATTCTAACTGAGGAGGCGAAGGTTAAAATCTTCATGTCGACTCAGTAGAATGGGCTTAAATAACAACATATAGAAACAAATTTTGGTCCCTAAGAGACCTCATGATGCATATGATATGAATGCAAAAAAGTAAATTCCTTGTGGGGAAATATTGCCACAAAGGAAAAGAAAATCAGAGAGACCGAAAGTTCGCAAGAGTATAATGCATTCCGTAAGGAAAACTCACCGGGGAGACAGAGACTCTGGGGGATAAAAGGGGTTATGCGTAGGCCAGGCTACAACTTAAATATACTGGGGGACTCGAGGGATCTCATACAAACATGGAAAAGACTCAGCCGGGGAACTAACAACATCTACAGGGGATACGAGTAAGTCAAGATAAAGCTGAAATACTTGAATCATGCAGAAAAAAGCGATTACACTAAGGAAATGCGCACTCAACTCAACTGGGGAGAAATAAACTTCAACACAGGAGGGGCAGAAATCTATTATCTACTACCTATTACTGGGTAAGGAGATAATAAAGATATGACAGAGAGAACATCCGTCACCGATTAGGATGAACATATCAAGGATGACTCGCTGGGAAACAACAGAAGGGAATATTCATTACCGGTTACTGGGTAAGAATAGCCTTTCTAGGGAGAACTACAGTAAATAGGATTTACAACTACCAGTTACTAAGCAGAAGACCAAAGGTGAGAGTATCCGTCATCGGTTAGGATGGACATATCAAGGATAAGCTCAACAGGGAAGAAAATCCGTCATCGGTTAAGATGAACATATCAAGGATAGAATTTCCTGGGATTGCCAAGGAGGATACCCGTCATCGGTTAACATGAACATATCAAGGATAAACCAACTGATCAAAAAGTAGGAATTACATCTATCGAATGCTAGATAAAATACCGTCAAAGAGAAAATCTGTCACCAGTTAGGATGAACATATCAAGGATAGACTCTGTGAGGAGATAAAATAGGAATTACATCTATCAGTTACTGGATAGAATACCAAGAGAGAGAATTTGTCACTGGTTAAAGTGAACATATCAAGGATCAACTCTGCAAGGGGAATAAAAAGCAGGATTAACAACTACTGGTTACTGGGTAGAAGACCACAAAGAGAAGGAAACCCGTCATCGGTTAGGATTAACATATCAAGGATTAACTCTCTGGGAAACAAGAATAGGTATTACAACTAGCTTTTTACTGGGTAGAATACTGAAAAGAGAATATTCGTCACCGGTTAGGATGAACATATCAAGGATATACTTCCTAGGGAATAAGATCCACCGGGGACTCTACTGCTGGGCAAACCGGGGTACTTTTGTCGGGTAATGGGCAAGAAGTAAAAAACTGCAAACTAAGAAGAATATTACCAGTTACTGGGCAATAAACTCTAAGGGGACTCAAAGTATCTATCTAGGTAGGAGCTAGAAAGAAACAGTCAAACAAGACTCAACCCAATGAGAACATAACTCAAGGGGAGTGGTCCCATCCAGATAAACAACTGGGGAGGAAACTGAAGTAATAATCATCCACGAGGAAACAACTCAGTGGGGAAGAGGAGAAAGGTTAAAGTCTTTCTGCCTAAGGGGCTGACGCTCTACAATTGAGGGAGGACAGATGCCGAAATTTATATGGGGATCAAGTACTGCCATACAGGGAATGAGAATCTCAAACCAACAATTTAATCAGATATGCGAATATGCAAATATGAAATTATGAAATTACATGAATGTATATATATATATATGATGATTATGCTGACAGGGATGATCACAAAGGATACAAAGGTGTCGCAAAGAAATTGAATCATCGGTACAATCCTCGGTCAATCCATAAAATATGGAGACAACTGCTGGAGAACAGAGAGATCAACAATCCAAAAAGGCTCAACCCTAACTGGGGAAGGAGGAGATTTGTCGAGGAAAGAGAAATATCACCGAACCTGTGGGGAATTTTAGGTCAACACCATAAAAATGGGAGACAACCCTACATGGGAAAATAAACCGCTCAGGAACCAGGAAGAAACTCTGACTGGGGAGCAAGTCGACTGACGATTGGCGGGGAAATCAATGCGATCTACTAATGAAGATCAATACTGCTGAAGAAGCACAAACTCCGTTGGGGAAGGCAGGAACTCTGGCGAGGGAAAACAAGCCGCATGGCACCTGAATCAAACAACTCAGCTAGGGAAACGAAACGAAGCTCTACTTGGAAATCAAGAACTCCGTCGAGGAATTGAATCAACACAACCGTCTAGAGATACCCGAAGGGTTAACTGCTTGGGGAACCTCTGATGTTTCGCACTCAAGGACTTGTTATCCATCAGAATGCTATTGATATTTCTTTCAATTACTTTGGAAAATTATTGCTTTTATATGTTTTTTAAGAAAGAGATTTTGATTAAAAAATTTAAATTTTCAAAAAATGATCATAATAAAATTTAAACTATTGGCTAAAATAAATAAGAGTAAAAACAATTGGATAAAAGCTCAACTTTATTTGATAGAATGGTAGTCTGTAAATGACAAGACTCCATAGATCTTACAAAGTTGAAAATGGTAATTTACATGGAAAAGGGTTACATTGAATATAAATGATCCTTAATCCTTCTACCAACTTTTGATATCCACTGTGCTCTTGACCGCTACTGGGATGATGAATTGATGTCAACCCTTGTGCTCAATCAAGTCTTCAAAACACTGAAGATCAGCAGAATGCAGTTACTTGCCATAATCCCTAATTTTTGCATAAGTTGCCCCAGGGTGGGGTACTCAACTTATCAGAAAATTATTTTTGTTCTTATGTCTCTAATTTTTGCTTGGATCGCCCTTTCGGGTTTTCAATCCACCGAGACACTCATTTTTGCCTAAGCCGCCCTTTCGGGTTTTCAACTTAGCGAGTTGTTCTTTTATTTTTAGGTGAAGTATTTCTTGACTGCATTTTGAAATTCTAGTTATCAGACTTTCGATGTCACACGGGTTGTTATGACATCCAATTCTGCGTAGACAGGAATTATGCAGAACTTAAAAGTAAGTGCAGTAAATAACACAAGTAATTGTTTACCCAGTTCGGTCCAACATGATCTACGTCTGGGGGCTACCAAGCCAGGGAGGAAATCCACTATTAGTAGTATTAATTCAGACCTTAAACCAACTGTTTAACCCTATCACTTAATACCTACCCAATGCAATTTCAATCTTACACTAAGATCAGAGTTCCTACTCACTCCCCCTCAATCACCTCAATGATTACAACCTTTAATTAAGAATAAAGACACTTGTGAAGTCACACTTCAAACAACTCTTGATTGTGCTTAACAACTTTAATCAAGATACACAACACTCACGCTTAAAAGCTTAGAGTGACACAACACTTACAACTCAATGAACACCCTATACCAATGCAATCATCTCAGTGATAATAGCTTGGCTTACAAGATACGTCTAATACAAGACACACAACAATACAACAGTGAAGTATAATGGACAAATAAAATCTTCACGCCTAAAATCCCCAGTTCTGAATGAAGGATTGCCATCCTTTTATATTGCAGCACTTGGGCCTTGTACTTGTGTTTTCCTGAAATTAAGGTCACGCGGGTTCCCTTAAATTCCACATCTAGGTTACTAACAAATAGGCTATTTGTTAGGTTCATTAATTGTAGCTTAGTTGTTGGTTTCCTGGATTTTAGCTCAACTGTTGACTTCCTGAAGAATAGCCTGAGAAAAATGCTGAAACAGAAAAACTAAACAACCTACAATTTAGCATATGTTGTCTGGAGTGAATGTCACAACATTTAGTTTGACATCCACAACATAGACCATATGCTAAGTCTGTTATCTTCTTGAAAACAGACTGTACAAATTTGCTGTACTGTACAGAACCAATCTGTCCAAACTTCAGTAACAGCGTACATTCATAAATGTCAAAGCATCCAATTTGACATTTACACAATGAGCCTTATGCCAGGTCTGTTATCCTCTTGATAAGCAGACTGAGAAATATACTGAACTGTAGCAGACAAATAACCTGCCTATTATTCAGTATATGTTGTCAATGATGAATGTCATAACATCCAGTTTGACATTCAGACAGTAGGCCTTATGCCAGGTCTGTTATTTCCTTGATAAACAGACTGAAAATAAATACTGAGTTATAGCAGAACACCAACTGTTCTATTCCTCAGTATCTGCTGACAGGGATGAATGTCATAACATCCAATTTGACATTCAATAAATCCTGTATTAGCTAAACCTGCAGTATACTACTCAAGTATGTCATGACATCAGCCAAGACATCAGAGTACAACTAGATATTCTAACATACAATGCAGTTAAACAAACATCTCCACAGCATGTCATGACATCAGTCAAGACATTAGAATCCAGCTAGTGTTTTACCATACAATGCAGCCAATTAAACATCTACAAACTCCCCCTTTGGCAAATTTTTGGCTAAAACACTTTGGTCTCACAACAGAGTCCATAGCAGCGGAAAACACACATCTAGCAGGAAATTAACCTAGCTAATACACTCAGAGTAGAAGCATACTCACATATATGGAAGTTAAATAAAACTTCACATAACAACACACATACAGAAGTTAAATAAAAACTTCTAATTGCAGGACACATAAACATACTCATACTCATAGAAGTGGAACATCAGCTGCAGCACAACCTCTGGATTAGAGGATCTTGAATATCTGTCTTGAATATCTGTTTAACAAAACAATCTGTTGTCCTGGGGCATCACAGGTGTTACTCCCCCTTTTTGTCAAAAATGTTGCCAAAGCAACACTTTAAATTACAGACCAACATAACATAAACAGAATTACACACACAAATGACAGAATTACAGACAATGATTTATTCATCTGACTTAGAGTCAGCCTCATCATTAGTGTTATCATCAGAACTGTCCTCCTCCTCACCCTCTGAACTTTGCCTTGCAGCTCCATCTGTAACCTCAACAGCTTCACCAAGCACACCATCATCAGACCTCTCCAACTGGATAATCAGCTTTTCCAAAGTGACCTTCCTAGCCTCCAGCTCTTTGCAAGTCTCTCTGAGTACGGCAATAACAACAACTTTATCTGGTTGGTTGCCAACACTGGATGTTTCTCCAGTTGTCATGACAAATGTCAGGGACATACTTACCCAGGAACAATTTGTAATTGAAGGCCAACAGACTCTCTCTTCTTTTCACAAAGTTATTGTCTGTCAAGATGTTTGGGAATTGATTCAGCACAATGCCACATATGAGAGAAGGAAAGGCTATAGGTCCCTTCACACTGAAACTCCCAACATGTTTCATGGTCTGATCAAAGATGTAGGTTCCATAGTCAAACTTTGCCTTGGTTCCAACAACATAGATGAACTTTCCAAGCATCACAGACACAATTGACTTGTGATTTGTGGGCACCCAGTTGGCAGCTCCAACTTTGTGGAGCATAACATACTTCACACTGAGTTGGCTGGCCACCAGCTTACCTTTAAGAGGCCACTTCCGGACTTGATTTGCAGTGATGACTTGACAGATTCTGTTGTCAGTCACTTCAAGCTCTGGTTGCACTACATTAGCTCTTCCCAAATACAAATTGATTACTGAGGGAGAGAAGGTCACACACTTGCCTCGCACATAGACCTTTCTGAATTCTCTGGACTTCCCATCTGCACATTCCTCAGACACATTGACAATGAACTCCTTCACCAAAGTCTCATAGCACTTTGGGAGTTGAGTCACATTTCTCATTAGCCATGCCTCTTTAATAAGGTCCACAATCTCCTTACACTCCAGGGCATTCTGAGCCAGTTCCCTCTCTAAGGCCAGCCTCTTGTGATAGACATACTTCCACCTGTTCACGCTAGAGGCAAAATGGAATGACACATTGTCAATAGGTACCTCTGGAACACTAGCAACTAGCTTGCTAGTGGTTGGCTTCTTCTTAGACAGAGATGTTGTGACATCACATGGGACATCTGAATCAGACTCCACCACAACAGCCTTGGTCTTCATTTTCTTGGGCACCTCTTTGCTCCAAGATTTTGCAGGTCCATGTCCTTTCCTTTTGAGGGAACTCTCTGTCACCTTTTGATTGGGAGAAGTTGTCACATCAACCTCCCTAGTTGGGGACCTCTGCACCACAGTCTTTTTCTCCCTTCTAGTCCTAACCCTTTTTGCTATGCTAGGGACAACTGAGGTCAACAGTTCATTATCAGAGAACTCTTCCAGATTCACTGTGTCAGCCTTAGGGTTGTCACTGACATCTTGAGTGACACCGACCTTCTTACCTCTCACATTGTCTAAGGGTTTTTCAATCTTTGAACCCTCATGAGCATCAGGTTGCTTAGCATCGTCAGAAACATTCTTTCTTAAGACGACTGCGTTTTCTTGACATGCAACATTATCAGGTATGATAGTGTTCAAGGGAACGGAAACCCCAGGAACATTCTGATTACCAGATAGTATCTTAGTGACAATAGTTGCAATGACATTATGCACATACCTCGAGCCTTCCCTGGTTGGTTATTCAAGAGCGATTGCTAAGGAGAATCCGGAGACCGTTTCTTTCGGTCTTCTTGCATGAGAAGAAGTTGCAGCGTTGGCAGCAGAATCCTCCCGGTTAGAGTTGCAAGACTCAGTGCTGGGGGAATCAGACAGGATCGTGTAGGAGGTTGAGTCGGATTGGTGCGACATGATTACTATCTCAGGGGAGAGTTGAACAGTTTCTCTGGGAGAAGGTTTGCAAGACTGAAATTTGAAGCGATGGAATAGGAAACACTTGTTGCACGAGTAGTGTTTATTATTTATTGACCATTCAGAGTGCACTATTAATTGTTTAATAAGTTGACTTACTAAACAGTGACTAACTGACATCATTAGTTGCTATAATTTCTCAGAAGCACACATTCCCTCTTTGCCCCTAACTTTGTCAAACTGAGTAGCATCCAATGTCATGACATTCTGAGTGACATTATACTCAGTCTGCATCAGGTTCATCCATACCAGTGATGAACACCTGCTACCAGAAGCTAGGTACTTAGCTTCTGCAGAGGACAATGATACACACATTTGTTTATCCCTTGCCACTGCACCTTTTGAATGATGACCAATAGGTGCCAATGCCTCACTGCTTTCAATTAGACGTTTTCCACAGTCTGTTCTTTTATCCAGAGGCAGATTTGGGATTCCTCTAATTGCTCCCTTGGATATGATCTTCTTCATTCCTTTTAAATGAAGTTGTCCAAGTCTTCCATGTCCCAGCTTCACTTCCTGCTCTCCCTTGACTAAGGGGCACTTGGAGGAGTAGAGTGAGTCTTTAGATTCCCATAGATAACAATTATCTTTGGATCTGGCTCCTCTCATTACTTCCTGATTGCAACCATTCAACACCACACATCCTCCCCTAGTGAATTTCACATTGAATCCTTGGTCACATAGCTGGCTTATGCTGATGAGATTAGCCGTTAGACCTTTTACTAACAGCACATTACTCAGTTTTGGAACTTCAGGACAATCCAGTTTACCAACACCCTTGACTTCTCCTTTAGCTCCATCACCAAATGTCACATACCTAGTGGCATGGAGTTGTAGATCCACCAATAGGTTGCTCATCCCAGTCATATGTCTTGAGCAACCACTATCAAAGTACCAGTCTTGTCTGGTAGATGCCCTTGGAGATGTGTGAGTTAGTTTAGCAACACATTGTTGATTCTCACTGGGGAGATTAAGCTTAGATGCCTGCTGCTTAGGTCTGACTTGAGGTGTCTGATTCGCAACCCATTTTTGTTTCTTAATGGGGGCATTATGTTTAGAAGCCTTCTACTTAGGTCTGACTTGAGTGGCCTGGTTAGGATAACCATGCAGCCTGTAGCAGAAGGGTTTTATGTGACCAAATCTACCACAGTAATGACATCTCCATCTCTGAAATTTCTTCTTCTGATGATTACTCATTCTGGTTCCCTGATGTTGAGACATCGGTTATGACTTCTGCTTGAATTTCTGAACTTCAGCCTTTGATCTTTTGAGTTCAGTTGAAGATTTCTTAGCAAAGCCTAAACCAGACATGGTTCCTGACTTCTGTCCCACCTTTAGAATCTCTTCCAAGGTGTCAGTTCCTTTATTCAACATTATGATGGATTTAGTCATTTGTTCTAGCTTAGATGTCAGCAAAGATATCTCACCATTCAGACCATCTATGACTTTCAGCTGCTTCTGTTTCTCAGCTTCCAGCTCTTTGATGAGTTTCTTCTGCTTTTCTCCTTGGATACACACTTCTGCACTTTTAACACATAGTTCTTTATATGAAGTAGCAAGTTCATCCAAGGTAAGTTCATCTCCGCTTGAGTCATCATCTGAGGCACAGACACTGGTCAGAGCAGTGACATGTTTGGCAGATTCTCCTTCAGATTCACTCTCAGAGTCTCCTTCTGACCAGGTGATAGATAGCCCTTTCTTTTGCATCTTGAGAAAGGTAGGGCATTCAACTTTAATATGACCATACCCTTCACATCCATGACACTGGATTCCCTTGCCTTGAGTGACCTTTTCTTCATATTTTGACTTTCTATTGATGTCATATGAAGAGTTCTTGACATTAGGTCTACCCTGTTGATCAACCTTCTTTATGAACTTGTTGAACTGTCTTCCAAGCATGGCTATGGCTTCTGAAATGCTTTCATTTCCTCCAATGTTTCCTTCTTCTGAATTCTCTTCAGTATTTGATACAAAGGCTATGCTTTTGTTCTTCTTTTCAGCATCCTCACATAAGCCCATTTCAAAGGTTTGGAGAGAACCAATGAGCTCATCCACCTTCATACTGCAGATCTTCTGAGCCTCTTCTATAGCAGTGACCTTCATGGAAAATCTCTTAGTTAATGACCTGAGAATCTTTCTTACAAGTTTCTCTTCAGCCATTTTTTCACCTAAGCCACCAGAGGTGTTGGCAATTTCAAGAATATTCATGTGAAAGTCATGAATAGTCTCATCCTCTTTCATCCTCAGATTTTCAAACTTGGTGGTCAGCATCTGAAGTTTAGACATCTTCACCTTGGAGGTACCTTCATGAGTTATCTTGAGGGTATCCCAAACTTCCTTAGCCAGCTCACAGTGGTGCACCAGTCTGAAGATGTTCTTACTTATTCCATTGAACAATGCATTCAAGGCCTTAGAATTTCCAAGGGCTAATGCCTCCTGCTCCTTGTCCCACTCTTCTTCAGGAATTTGCATACTAACTCCATCTTCACCTGTCTTCGTTGGATGTTCCCATCCTTTGTTGACAGCTCTCCAGACTTTTCTATCTAGAGACCTTAAGAAGGCTATCATATGAGGCTTCCAGTCATCATAGTTAGAACCATCCAGCATGGGTGGTCTATTTGAGTGTCCTACATCCTTGTCCATGGTACTAGAAAGTAACTTCCCTAGATCTCACCAAGAAATTAACAGGTAGGGTGCCTGCTCTGATGCCAATTGAAATTCTAGTTATCAGACTTTCGATGTCACACGGGTTGTTATGACATCCAATTCTGCGCAGACAGGAATTATGCAGAACTTAAAAGTAAGTGCAGTAAATAACACAAGTAATTATTTACCCAGTTCGGTCCAACATGACCTACGTCTGGGGGGCTACCAAGCCAGGGAGGAAATCCACTATTAGTAGTATTAATTCAGACCTTAAACCAACTGTTTAACCCTATCACTTAATACCTACCCAATGCAATTTCAATCTTACACTAAGATCAGAGTTCCTACTCACACCCCTCAATCACCTTAGTGATTACAACCTTTAATTAAGATTAAAGACACTTGTGAAGTCACACTTCAAACAACTCTTGATTGTGCTTAACAGTTTTAATCAAGATACACAACACTCACGCTTAAAAGCTTAGAGTGACACAACACTTACAACTCAATGAACACCCTATACCAATGCAATCATCTCAGTGATAATAACTTGGCTTACAAGATACGTCTAATACAAGACACACAACAATACAACAGTGAAGTATAATGGACAAATAAAATCTTCACGCCTAAAATCCCCAGTTCTGAATAAAGGATTGCCATCCTTTTATATTGCAGCACTTGGGCCTTGTACTTGTATTTTCCTGAAATTAAGGTCACGCGGGTTCCCTTAAATTCCACATCTAGGTTAATAACAAATAGGCTATTTGTTAGGTTCATTAATTGTAGCTTAGTTGTTGGTTTCCTGGATTTTAGCTCAGCTGTTGACTTCCTGAAGAATAGCCTGAGAAAAATGCTGAAACAGAAAAACTAAACAACCTACAATTTAGCATATGTTGTCTGGAGTGAATGTCACAACATTTAGTTTGACATCCACAACATAGACCATATACTAAGTCTGTTATCTTCCTGAAAACAGACTGTACAAATTTGCTGTACTGTACAGAACCAATCTGTCCAAACTTCAGTAACAGCGTACATTCATAAATGTCAAAGCATCCAATTTGACATTTACACAATGAGCCTTATGTCAGGTATGTTATCCTCTTGATAAGCAGACTGAGAAATATACTGAACTGTAGCAGACAACTAACCTGCCTATTATTCAGTATATGCTGTCAATGATGAATGTCATAACATCCAGTTTGACATTCAGACAGTAGGCCTTATGCCAGGTTTGTTATTTCCTTGATAAACAGACTGAAAATAAATACTGAGTTATAGCAGAACACCAACTGTTCTATTCCTCAGTATCTGCTGACACGGATGAATGTCATAACATCCAGTTTGACATTCAATAAATCCTGTATTAGCTAAACCTGCAGTATACTACTCAAATATGTCATGACATCAGCCAAGACATCAGAGTACAACTAGATATTCTAACATACAATGCAGTAAAACAAACATCTCCACAACATGTCATGACATCAGTCAAGACATTAGAATCCAGCTAGTGTTTTACCATACAACGCAGCCAATTAAACATCTACACATTTGAGTTCACAGGACAAGTGAACTCTTCACCATCCATAGTTGTAAGAATCAACGCACCGCCTGAAAAGGCTCTCTTAACAACACATGGGCCTTCATAATTAGGAGTCCATTTTCCTCTAGAATCTGGTTTAAATATAAAATCTTCTTGAGCACAAGGTCACCTTCTCTGACCCACGAGGTCTGACCTTCTTATCAAAAACTTTCTTCATCCTTTGCTGATATAACTGACCATGACACATGGCAGTTAATCTCTTCTCTTCAATCAAATTCAGCTGATCAAACCTGGTCTGACACCATTCAGCTTCAGTCAACTTGGCTTCTATAAGCACACGCAATGAAGGAATCTCGACCTCTACGGGGAGTACTGCTTCCATACCATACACAAGAGAGAAAGGGGTTTCCCCTGTTGAAGTGCGGATAGATGTACGATACCCATGCAAAGAAAATTGGAGCATCTCATGCCAATCCTTGTACGTGGAAACCATCTTCTGAATAATCTTCTTAATGTTTTTATTCATATCTTCAACAACCCCATTCATCTTAGGTCTGTAGGGAGAAGAATTATGATATGCAATCTTGAAGTCTTTACAAAGAGCTTCCATCATACTGTTATTCAAGTTCAATCCATTATCAGTAATGATCTTGCTTGGCACACCATAACGACATATAATTTGATTCTTGACAAACCTTACAACAACTTGCTTGGTTACATTTGCATATGATGCCACTTCGACCCATTTGGTGAAGTAGTCAATTGCCACCAAAATGAAACGATGTCCATTCGGAACTTTGGGCTCAATCATCCCAATCATATCAATTCCCCACATGGATAAAAGGTCATGGGGAAGAGATAACATTTAATAGTGTCGGAGGAACATGAATCTTATCAGCATAAATTTGACACTTGTGGCACTTCTTCACAAATTTGCAACAGCCAGATTCCATTGTCAGTCAATAGTAACCTGCTCGCAACATTTTCTTCGCCATTGCATGTCCATTGGAATGAGTACCAAAGGAACCTTCATGCACTTCAGTTATCAACAAGTCTGCTTCGTGTCTATCCACGCATCTGAGCAAAACCATGTTGAAGTTTCTCTCATATAATATATCACCATTCAAGTAGAAATTGCCGACTAATCTTCTCAAAGTCTTCTTATCTTTCAAAGATGCCCCAGGCGAGTAAATCTGACTTTGGAGGAAACATTTGATGTCGTAATACCACGGCTTCTCGTCTTTAATCTCTCCAACAACAAACACATGAGTTGGCCTATCAAGACGCATCACAGACAAATTGGGAACTTCATTCTAATATTTCACTACAATCATTGATGCCAACGTTGCAAGAGCATCTGCCATCCGGTTCTCATCTCGAGGGATATGATGAAACTCAACCTTTGTAAATAAAGTTGAAATTCTCCTCGCATAATCTCTATATGGCATTAAACCGGGTTGATTTGTCTCCCAATCACCTTTGATTTGATTCACAACCAAAGCCGAATCACCTAAGACATCCAAATACTTGATTCTGATATTCATGGCCTCTTCAAGCCCCATAATGCAAGATTCATATTCTGCCATGTTATTCGTACATTTGAAAGTCAATCTAGCTGTAAATGGTAGATGCGTGCCTTGAGGAGTAATAATCGCTGCCCCAATGCCATTTCCATATTGATTAACAACTCCATCAAATACCATGCCCCAACGGGAACCAGGTTCTGGCCCTTCTTCAAGCAATGGTTCATCACAATCTTTCATTTTTAAGTACAAAATCTCTTCATCAGGAAAGTCATATTGTATTGACTGGTATTCTTCAATTGGTTGGTGAGCCAAATGGTCATCCAAGATACTACCCTTGATCGCTTTCTGGGATCGGTATTCAATATCATACTCTGATAACAACATTTCCAATGGGAAATTCTCCCAATTAAAGCAGGCTTCTCAAATATATACTTGATTGGATCCATTTTGGATATCAACCAAGTGGTATGATTCAACATATATTGGCGCAGACGCTTAGCAGCCCAAGACAATGCGCAACAAGTCTTCTCAAGCATAGAATATCGAGTCTCACAATCGATGAACTTCTTACTGAGGTAGTAAATTGCAAATTCTTTCTTTCCAGTCTCATCTTGCTGACCAAGAACACAACCCATACTCTCATCAAGCACAGTCAGATACATGATCAACGGTCTTCCTTCAACAAGTGGAGACAAAATCGAAGGCTCAAGCAAATATTCCTTGATACAGTCAAAAACTTTCTGGAAATCTTCGGTCCAATAATAAGACTGATCTTTCCGAAGAAGCTTGAATATAGGCGCACATGTAGCAGTCATATTGGAAATGAATCTGGAAATATAATTCAAGCGGCCGAGAAAACCTCTGACTTGCTTCTCAGTTTTGGGCGCAGGCATCTCTTGTATTGCTTTGACCTTGGCAGGATCAACTTCAATACCCTTCTCGCTGACAAATAAAGCCCAACAACTTACCAGAACAAACACCAAAAGTACACTTATTGGGATTCAAGCGGAGTTTATACTTCCTCAAATGATGGAATAGCTTCAACAAATGCTCAACATGTTCCACTTCATCAATCAACTTAGCAATCATGTCATCGACATAAACTTCAATCTCTTTATGCATCATATCATGAAAAAGAGTAGTCATTGCTCTTTGGTAAGTTGCACCAGCATTTTTTAAACCGAAAGGCATCACTCTATAACAGAATGTTCCCCAAGGTGTAATGAATGTGGTCTTCTCCATATCTCTGGGTGCCATCTTGATCTGATTATATCCGGAAAATCCATCCATAAACGAAAAGACTTTGAATTTAGTAGTATTGTCTACCAACATATCATTGTGTGGTAAAGGGAAATCATCTTTCAGACTGGCTTTATTCAAATCTCTATAGTCAACACACATGCAGACTTTTTCATCTTTCTTCAGCACTGACACAATATTGGCCACCCATTGCGGATACCCAGCGATTACAACGAAACCGGCATCAATCTGCTTCTGCACTTCCTTTTTGATTTTCACAGCCATATCAGGATGCGTTCTTCTCAACTTCTGCTTGAATGGAAGGCATTTTGGCTTCAACAACAATCTATGCTCCACAATATCAGAATCCAAACCAGGCATATCTTGATAGGACCAAGCAAACACATCTGAATATTCTCGAAGAAGATTAATCAACCCCTTCTTGACATCTGGACACAATCGAGACCCAATCTTGACTTCCTTCACATCATCTTCGGAACCCAAATTGACTAACTCAACTTGCTCTTTGAACAAATGAATGATCTTTTCATCTTGCTTAAGAAGACGAGATAATTCATCACTCACTTCTACATCACTTTCCTCCTCGGCATCAAACACAGGGAATTCAAAATTTGGAGAAGGAGAAGGATCATTGTATTTAATGGGGTTAGGAATCAACCTGTATAATGATTTGATATTTTGATTTTAGAGAAGTGAATCTGTGACCAAATATTATGCAGATGGACAATTATATTGTTTATTTATGTTTTTTGTGATTACCATTTTCAGAATAAAGCAAAAAGTAAAAATAAACATCATAGATGTGGATGAATAGAATTAATTTTATTGATGATCAATTTGAAAATGCCCAAACAATGTTAACTTCTCCCTTAGGCATAGGAGAATGATTTAAAAACATATAAAATCAATTACTTAGATCGATGCAAAATAACAGGAATATCAACAGTAGTCCAATTGTTGCAAGCCTTTCCATGCGTCACAAAATTGGTGCAGTCTTCCTCTTCGTCATCCTCTAGCACAACAACTAAATGTTGTTCATTTCCATGAATGAACCCTCCGCTACGGAAGCTAAGTTGCATATCTTCAGACCTTGCAGTTGAGGAACCTCGCTGGAACCCCAAACCGGTTCTGCCTTTATTGTCGGAGACCTCTACCATGCGCCCCCACGGCTCAACATTGCCTTCTTCCATAATCTTCTTAGCATCTTTTAACGAGGACATAGGCGCCCCAACTCTCCTCTCAACATCAATAGATAAGGCTTGGAATGGAGTTCCAACCTCATCCTTAGCTTCCACATAAGAGAAAGATGACAAATGGCTAACCAACATCGCTTTCTCTCCACCAACAATCACTAGCTTGCCATTCTTCATAGATTTGAGCTTCTGGTGCAAAGTTGAAGTAACAACTCCTGCCTCATGGATCCATGGCCTTCCCAACAAACAACTGTAGGCCGGATGGATATCCATTACTTGAAAAGTAATTTGAAAATCACTCGGACCTATCTTGACTGGAAGGGACACTTCACCAATAACCGTCTTGCGCGAACCATCAAAAGCTTTGACGATTACACCGCTATACCTCATGGGCGCTCCTTGGTAAGATAACTTTGACAAAGTTGACTTCGGAAGCACATTTAGTGACGAACCGGTGTCTACAAGCACATTTGAAAAAGCATCCTCTTTGCAATTCATTGAGATGTGCAAAGCCATATTATGATTATCGCCCTCGTTAGGGAGTTCTTCATCACAGAAACTGAGATTATTGCAAGAAGTGATGTTAGCCATGATATGATTGAATTGATCCACTGTAACATCATATTCTACAAATGCTTGTTCCAGAACTCTTTTCAGTGCTTCTCTGTGTGTTTCGTAATTCATGAGCAGAGACAACACCGAGACTTTTGAGGGGGTTTGGAGCAGTTGGTCCACCATATTAAACTCGCTCCTCTTGATTAGTCTGAGTACCTCATCATCATCATTGGGTTTCAAGTTGCTGGATTCACCAAACTTATCTTTTGAACAGCCAACTGGGTCTACACCAGGCACTTCCACTTTCTTACTCACAGCCGATTCTTCTTTATCCTTTGGGAACACCGGCCCAAACACTCGACCACTGCGGGTCACCTTAGTAACATCAATAATTCTCACTACTGAACTAGTCGTAGGTAAAGGGACCTCTTGACCATCCTTCATCATTGTAGAATTATACTGATACGGCACAACTTTATCAGATGAATACAGGACTGGGCTCGCTAACCGTATTACCAATGGCGATACTGATCTTTGACTGTTGTTGTTACTGGAGTCATACTGGATTACCAACCGCTCCTGTTTCTTGAAAACGGGCACTATGACATTAACATCGTCATCTATATGACGGGATTGAACAATTTGGATCATGCCTTCATCCATCAGACGTTGGATGTCCCTTTTCACAATTTCACAACCCCTCGGGTTAACACTACAAATAGCACAAGCATCATGGTCGTGCTTACACTCACTTACCAAACAAACATCCTTATGCATCTGCACTAAGGACCTCCTGATAAAACACACATCAAAAACTTTAAATTCCCCAGGACAACCATCCACCATATTCACAGAAGAGTTCCTATGCGCGGGCAACGAGTTCGCTTTCACGTTCGGCACACGGTCCTCGAAGGACACCATACCACTCTTCATCAATTTCTGAACCTCATATTTAAGCAGATAACAATTCTTGATATCATGTCTGGGTGCTCCTTGATGAAAAGCACAACGAATCTCAGGTTTATACCACCAAGGAAGTGGTTCTGGAATCTGTGGCAGGTTTCTTGGTTGGATCAGGTTCTTGAGAACTAAGGACGGATACAACTCTGCATATGACATAGGAATCGGGTTAAAAGAGACCTTCTTTCTCTCAAAGTTTTGTTGTTGATGATTGTTGTTGGTATTATTGTTGTTGTAGGTGTTCGTTCGTTGTTGCGGTTGTTGTTGTTGAAGTTGTTGTTGTTGAATTGGTGTTGCTCGTTGATTAGAAAATACCGGAATAACGGAAGATACTTGATGATGATGATGTTGACGGGATGATTGATTTCTTTTGATTTGAGGCCTCCTTTGCCTCCCACTGATTACTGCATTCGTCTCATTGTCCTTCTTATTACCGAAATTACTACCATACCTCTTGCTTGTTGATGCGTCATCTCTTGACAAACGTCCCTCTCGCACTCCTTCCTCAAGCCTCATCCCCATGTTTACCATTTCGGTAAAGTCAATAGGGGCACTAACAATCATTTGTTCATAGTAAAATGAACTCAAAGTTTTCAAGAAGATCTTTTTCATTTCTTTTTCCTCCAAAGGAGGAGTGATATGGGCAGCCAACTCCCTCCATCGCTGCGCATACTCTTTGAATGTCTCTTTATCCTTCAGAGACATAGACCTCAGCTGGTCTCTATCTGGCGCGATGTCCACATTATACTTACACTGCTTTACAAAAGCCTCCTCCAAGTCATTGAAAGTGCGAATGCTGGCACTGTCCAATCCCATATAGCAACGAAGCACATCGCCGGTCAGACTATCTTGGAAGTAGTGGATAAGCAATTGATCATTGTCGGTCTGAGTAGACATCTTGCGAGCATACATCACAAGATGACTGAGCGGACAAGAGTTCCCCTTATACTTTTCAAAGTCAGGCACTTTGAACTTCACCGGGATCTTGACGTTGGGCACCAAACACAACTCGGCAGCACTCTTCCCAAACAGATCTTTACCTCGCAGCGTCTTCAATTCCTTGCGCAACTCAAGAAACTGATATTTCATTTCATCCATCTTCTCATAGACATCCGGACCCTCAGACGGCTCAGAGTGACAAATGGTGTCCTCTACGCGAGGCAAGGTGTGCATAACAGGAGGTGGCACAGACATGACCGGGCTTGATACCTGCATGGAAGCAAAGGTATGCGCAAAACCTTCTGGCACAAAATTGGACGACATTCCGATGGGAATCCAGCAGGTATAGTTGGCGCGAAGTGGGCGGCAGCAGTAGACATGGTAGAGGTAGCCACCTCTAAAATAATAGTCCTTGCAGGAGGAGTTGCAGGCGTTGGAGAAGATTGACTTTAGGAAGCAAGAACCGACTTCATCATGGCAGTCAGGCGGGCGATCTCGTCCTTCAGCTCTCTGTTCTCTTGCTCTAAGTGCTCCATGATTCTCAGATGATTGGCTCAGGTATTGTATCGGTAAATCAGCTTGGCTAAAGCATAGAAGAAACACCAATCAGACATCTGGCGAAAACCTGCTTATGCAAATGATGCATGAAATGCAATGCTTGATTATTTTTATTTTTCAAGGAACTTACTATATCATTATATATATATATATATATATATATATATATATATATATATATATATATATATATATATATATATATATATATATATATATATATATATATATATATATATATATATATATATATATAAATGGAAATTGCAACAATTTGATATGACCAAAAATCTCTTTTTATTTATATAAATTGGAAGGATTACACTGAGTACATTTTCAGAAACCAAATGAAAAATACAAGAGAAAAGGAGACTAGTCATCCTAAGGATCCCTAACAACAATGTGAGAAGATCTGGCAGTTGGCGCGTACTTCCTTCGAATGCGACGGATCTCGGTCTCAAAAGAAGCCTTCATCTAAGTCTTCTCGAGGACAAGCTGGTCAACAATCTTCTTCCAAGCAACGGAAGGCTGAGGCGTGCTAGAAGATGAAACCTCTGGCTTTCTCTGTCTCTTCGTCACTCGGTCTTCGAGTAGCTCGATAAGCGCATCTTTGTCCTTAGACTCCAACTACAATTCTTCATGCTTCTTGCTCAAAGCACGGAAACGCTCTTCCCACATATCCTTCTCTTGCTTCATCTTGACGAGTTCGTCTTCCAACTCCTCTACATCTTGCTTAGGGAGAGTTAATGGCTCAACCAAAACCATAGACATGGGTCTTTCGCAAGGATAAGGCATATTCAACTCCATAGCTCTCTTCTTCACCCAAAAAGTGTAAGCTTCCAAAGCTACACAATTGCACGGACCAAGCTCAAATTTTCCTTTCCTATGCATATTATGCCAAGCATGAACAATCTTTTGCTTCAAATGTTGGGGATCTTTACCCTCTTGATAGAAAAGACCTTCTAACAAAGTGTTATTAGTTTTTTCTCTCAAGGGGAACCCAAGTTGACGACGAGCCAAAGCAGGGTTGTAGTTAATTCCTCCTTGTATACCAATGAAAGGCACATTAGAGAATTCACCACAACTATCAATAATATCCAAACTGCCCAAAGAAGGATTATACCGAACTATATCATCATTAGTGAGAGACATAAGCCTCTGAGACCACCTTAGACATTGTTTGTTCTCCATAAAAGCAGGTGTCTGAGGCAAGTGCGAAATAAACCACTTGTACATAAGAGGAATGCAACAGACAATCGTTCCACCACCTTTAGAATTCCTTAGATGCAAAGAGAAATACACATCACCCAACAAAGTAGGCACATGATTCCCAATCAAGAAAAGTCCGATGGCGTTAACATCAACAAAACCATCAATGTTAGGTAACAAAGCTAATCCATAGATGAGCAACACAAAGATAGCTTCAAAAACGTCCACACTACCAGCTTGAGCAAAAGCATTAGCTTCCTTGATGAGGATATCAGATGGCAACCCAAATAACCCTCCTTTCTTCACCCAATGAGCCTCTATCTCAGACTTCTTCAAGTGAAGAGCTTCATCAATAATACTAGATCGAGGAATCTCCTCCAATCCACTAAAAGGTACTCTACTAGAAACAGGTATCCCTAAAAGATGAGAATACTCCTCCAAGGTAGGCACATGCTGAAAATCTGGGAAAGTGAAACAGCGGTAGAGAGGATCATAGAACTGCACTAGCACACTCAAAAGTCCTTCAACCACATCATCAGACAAGATAGACAGAAGCTTCCTATGACGTTGTTTTAAGTCCAAGGGATCTAATACAAAAGATGCTATCTTCCTTAACTCTTTCAAGTCGGGACATCTGGAACTGTACTTCTTAGTGTTCCTTCATCCACAATCCATGGTCTGAAAATATTTGCAAATGATACCTTAGTTCCTTGAAATTTTCGCGTGATGAATGTTATGATGCGCATGAATGCATGAATGCAACAATCACAAATAAGGGATCACACACAAGACAAACAAAGGTCAAGGGATGAATCAAGTCATTGTCAAGATCAATCATCCATTTTGGTGGATTATGGTTTACACCTTATCAACACCAAAGTTCCATTGATATTGACAAGACTTGATTGGATCAACCAAGAATCAAGGGTTTGTTATAAGTCACGAGCATGGAGTCTAGGTAAGAACCATCCTAAAGGAGTGAACTAAGGATGTAGAAATATATTGTATATTTCCTTATGTTTTATGAGAATTACATATGCTGTATTTATATACTACATAAGGCAGGATTTGAAAGAGAAATCTGACCTAAGAATTAGGGGAATTAATTTCCCATGAATGCTAATTCTAATTACAAAAAAGAACAGGAAATAATAGCTAATTAATTACACTAATCCTAATCCTTAATGAGCTGTACAAACAGAATCATTTGATTCTGTATTGATTATTCTATACTCCCCCTCAATCTGGGTGGTAGATGTCTATCATACCCAGATTGGATATGATATTCTCGTATATGTTCCTTGGAAGGGCTTTTGTTAGAATGTCTGCAGTTTGCTGGCATGATGGAATATGATTAACACTTATAATTTCATGATCAATTTTCTCCTTGATGAAGTGTCGGTCTATCTCCACATGCTTTGTTCTATAATGTTGTACCGGGTTCTTAGCAATGCTAATAGCAGCCTTGTTATCACATAACATCTTCATGGGGTGATTGGTAGGAATTTTGATTTCATCTAGCATTCGCTTAAGCCAAATTCCTTCACAAATACCTTGTGACATAGCTCTGAATTCTGCTTCTGCGCTACTCCTAGCCACAACAGATTGTTTCTTGCTTCTCCAAGTTACCATATTACCCCATACAAATGTGCAGTAGCCTGTAGTTGATTTCCTGTCAGATAAACATCCTGCCCAATCAGAATCGGTGTAGACTTCAATGTCTCTGTTTGAGTTCTTTTGAAAATAAAGTCCTCGGCCTGGCGTACCTTTCAGGTACTGGAGAATTCTGTTCACATTTCTCATGTCAGTTTCAGTTGGATTTGACATATAACGACTAGCCATGCTTACAGCAAAACCAATGTCTGGTCTGGTGTGAGTTAGATAGATTAGTTTTCTGACTAGACTTTGATATCTATCTTTATTAGCTGGTACATTCTCATCTTCACTCCTTTTTACTTGTTCTATGGGAGTATTGGCAGCTTTGTATCCAAGCATACCTGTTTCTTGAAGTAAATCCAGAGTGTACTTCCTTTGAGAAACTGAAATACCATTCTTTGTTCGTGCAATTTCCATCCCTAGAAAATACTTGAGTTGTCCCAAGTCTTTGACTTCGAATTCTTTTGCTAGAAGTTTCTTTAACTGGTTGACTTGTTCATCATCTTCTCCCGTAATTACGATATCATCAACATAGAAAATAAACAAAGCTATCTTCCCATCCAAATAGTGCTTGACAAACATGGTATGGTCTGTTTGACATTGAACAAAACCATCTTGCTTGACAACTTTTGTTAGTCTATCAAACCATGCCCTTGGTGATTGTTTGAGGCCATATAGATATTTGCGAAGTCGACACACCATGTTGGCGGTTCCAGGTGATTCAAGTCCCGGAGGAATTTGCATATATACCTCTTCTTATAACTCTCCATTTAGAAATGAATTCTTTATGTCTAGTTGGTGTAGGGGCCAATCTAGATTTGCTGCCAAAGATAGTAGAACCCGGACAGAATTGAGCTTCGCAACACGTGCAAAAGTCTCCTCATAATCCACCCCATATGATTGTGTGAACCCCTTTGCAACCAACCGAGCTTTGTACCTGTTTATACTCCCATCAGCATTGTGTTTAATTGAAAATATCCACTTGCATCCGACTGCTTTCTTCCCTTCTGATATAGCAGTGATCTCTCATGTGCCATTTCTTACAAGTGCTTAAACTTCTTCTGTTACAGCTGCTGCCCATTCAGGTTTCTGCAATGCTTCTTGAATATTATTTGGATTTCTATGTTGTCAAGAGCTGCTACAAAGGACCTGTAACTTTGTGATAATTTTCCATAGGAGATATATTTTTCAATAGGGTGTTTAGTGCAAGTTCTAACCCCTTTTCTCATAGCAATATGAATATCAATATCTATTGTATCAACATGTTCAGAGTTAGGAAGAATATTACCTGTGGGAACTTCATTTTCTAGAGTCTGGTTTGACTCATGGCCTTGCATTGGAGCTTTGCTTGACTCTACCTCCTTCCTTTTATAACAAAAACCCTTCCACTTGCCTGTTTTTGGATCACAATCCTGTTGAGATGTGGTTGAAACTATAATTGGTTCTAATTCTGTCACAACTTCTGTTGTCCTTTCACTCGACTGAATGTTTGAGGTCTGGTCTGGTAATTTTTTAGCTGGTTTAGGCATAGGTTCGGCTGATTGAGTGTTGCCGGTTTGGTTTGGTAAGATTTTGTCATGTTCGGTTAGTTCAAGAGGCAAAAGTTGGTATTTTGAATTTTCTATATGCTCCCCCTGAATACCAGTTTTGGTGTAATAGGGCTGATTTTCAAATAAGGTTACATCCATAGTGTGGTAAATTTTTTTGGTATGGGGAGAGTAACACCTATATCCCTTTTGGTGAGGAGAGTAACCAAGAAAAATGCATTTGATGGATTTTGGGTCTAATTTGCTTCGGTGAGGGTTGAGGTTATGGACAAAAGTTGAGCATCCCAATATTTTTAATGGAATAAAGGAAAAGATTTTGCTGGTTGGAAATAGGTTTTGAAGTGTGGAGAGTGGGGTCTTAAAGTTAAGGATACGGGAGGGTGTTCGATTTATAAGGTGAGTTGCTGAAAGGACAACTTCTCCCCAAAAGTGTTGTGGGACATTTGTGGCTAACATGATTGATCTAGTCACTTCCAAAAGGTGTCTATTCTTCCTTTCCGCAACTCCATTTTGTTGGGGAGTGTCCACACACGAGCTTTGGTGAACAATTCCAACCTTTTGAAGATAGGAATTTAGAGCAAGGTTGTAATACTCACGACCATTGTCAGTTCTAAGTATCTGAATATTGCTTTGGAATTGTGTTTGTACCATCTTATGGTAAATTTCAAATATTCTCCCTACTTCTGATTTTTCCTTCATTAGAAACACCCAGGTAACACGTGTGTGATCATCAATAAAGGTGACAAACCATCTCGAGCCTGTAATGTTGTGGACTCGTGATGGTCCCCATACATCACTATGGATTAATGAAAAAGGTTTTGAGGGTTTATAAGATTGGGGTGAGTAATGGTTTCGAGTATGTTTAGACAATTGGCAAATTTCAAACTGAAAATGTTCCTAGTTTTTATTGAATAAAGAGGGAAACATTTTTTCCAAGTATATGAAATTTGGGTGGCCTAATCTATAGTGCCACATCATTACAGGATTATTATCACTTGAAACTGCAGCTGCAACATGACAATTATTCTTGAGTTTTTCTTCTGATTTTTCCACTTGAAGGAGGTAGAGTCCAGCACACTCTTCAGCATTGCCAATTGTCTTCCCCGACTCCAAAGTCTGAAATTCACACAAGTTAGGGAAGAATTTAGTAACACATTTTAAATCTCTTGTAATCTTGCTAATAGACAGCAAGTTACAATCCAGTTTAGGCACATACAAAACAGAGTCAAGTGTAATATTTGGTGAAATTATAATTGATCCTTTACCCATGACCTTAGAATGTGTACCATCAGCTATTCGAACATTATAGTTATAGGGACATGTAGAATAACTACTAAACAAAGTAAAATCTCCAGTCATGTGATCTGAAGCCCCTGAGTCAACAATCCATGATTTTATTTTTTCCTTACTAGTGTTTAGAGCATGTAAGTAATTACCTCTTTGAGCCACTACAACAGTACCACCTTTTTCTGTAGTTAACATGGTTTGCTGAAGGAGTTTTTGAAGAGCCTCCATTTGTTCTTTGCTAAAAAGAGATGAGTTAGAGTATACCTCAGCTTCTTGATTATTAAATGTTGTGTTACCTCTTCCCTCTTTGCCTTTGAAAAATTTGGTCTCTGAAGGTTTTCCATGTATGATCCAACATGTTTCCTTTGTGTGGCCTGGTCTCTTGCAGTGTTCACACTAGGGGCGGGTTTTCTTTTGTGGTGGCTGAGGCTGTACGGAACTGAGCTAGGTGTTCCCAACATGATTTTCTTCCTGCTTTCTTCCCTTCTCACTTCTGAAAAGGCTTCTCGAATTTTGAGAAGTGGTTTGGTTCCAAGGATCCTTCCATGAACTTCATCTAGGTCCTTGTTTAGCCCCAATAGGAACTTGTAAATCCTATGTTTTTCCACCAGCTCCTTATATTCCTTTTGATCTTCTGTACAACACCATGTAACCTCTTCATATATGTCGAGTTGCTGCCAGTGTTTGTTAAGTATATTAAAATACTCAGTAACAGAAGATTCTCCCTGTCGAAGGCCATGAAGAATGCTTTTAATCTCAAATATGACAGATGTATTGTCAACATTTGAGTATGTTTCCTTCACTGCATCCCATATCTCTTTTGCAGTGTCATAGAACATGAAATTTTCACCAATTTCGTTTGTCATGGTATTGAGCATCCATGACATTACTTGGCTGTTCTCAAGTTTCCATTTCTGAAAGTTTTTGTCTCCTTTTTCGGGACATTTAGAATCCCCTGTTGTGTAGCCTTCCCTTCCTTTTCCTTCGAGGAAGATCTTGACTGACCTTACCCATTGGGTATAGTTTTGACCATTTAATTTATGGCCTGTGATGAGGTGAGTGAGCCCTTCGTGTGAACTGGTCGGAAATGATCCAGTCTCCACTTTGAGCGATTCATCAGATTTGGGATCCTCCATAGTTTGGCGGCGCTAGGTTAGGGATGGTTTAGATCGTTCTCTGATACCATGTAGAAATATATTGTATATTTCCTTATGTTTTATGAGAATTACATATGCTGTATTTATAGACTGCATAAGGCAGGATTTGAAAGAGAAATCTGACCTAAGAATCAGGGGAATTAATTTCCCATGAATGATAATTCTAATTACAGAAAAGAACAGGAAATAATAGCTAATTAATTACATTAATCCTAATCCTTAATGAGTTGTACAAACAGAATCATTTGATTCTGTATTGATTATTCCATAAAGGATAAAACCTGTAGATCATGTTCTAAAAAGTTCCAAGAGTCTTAATTCCATCTATTGGATATTATAGGTTAAGATGATTGACTCATCGCCCCATAATATTCTCAAGAGAAACTCGTTTAAGTGTAGTATCACATAACAACTGTTATCATGTCTACACTTGAACAGTTTCCGAACTACGTCCTAAATAGGCCAAGAGGGGGTAAATGTTCTATGGTCCTCATCTTCACAGACCCAAATTAGAGATAATAATGCCTAACCACAAATACTTGTGTGACATTTCTAAATCCAAAAGAGTCTCCACTGAGCGGATGGATCTCAAGCCAACTTGTTAAGGACTACTCTACACAAGTCGAACATGACTATACCATCCTCTTATCTTAATTGCACTCAAGTTTGGGTTAGAATTTATCTCACCACTCAGAGATCACCAAGCACAACAAGCATATTATATCACACATACATGTATACAAACATCACATATATACAAATATATACACACAAAAAGTAGGCTAAACCCACTAGAGACTACTCCCCAGCAGAGTCGCCACTTAATTTCTGTAGCGGTAAATTCAGGATCATCAAGCTATGGATAAGCTAGAGATTAAATAACAAGAGTCGCCACCGCGCTTTTATTGTTTCCAAGGGAAAAGGGAAAAAGTACGAACAAAACCCAAAAGTAAGAAGTTTTCAAATCAAAACTAATAAAATGTCAGAGATTACAGATAAGGGGGTTGGTTACATAGAGGGAAGGTGTTAGCACCCAAAGTGTCCTAGGTACTCCTAGGGAGCCCTTTTTGTATGCATATGTATTTAGTACAAAATGATGTTTACAAACAAATAGAATGGGGGGATGAGAAAAGAATTCAATATTCATTTTTGTGTTTGACAAGACCTACGGTCTTGTGCCTACGTACCAACATAAAAATGAGGGATCAAAACCTCGTAGTTCGTGATACAAATTTCAAAGTGGATGCATTGTTTTTAACAAAAATTAAGTTTAAAAGGCACAAAGGCCTAAAAATGGTTTGAATGAGTTAGTTCTTTTTGGATTTTTTGAAAGTTTAAGTCAAGTATAGTTAAATTTATTTACAAGTTTTATTTAAGAAAAAAAGTTTGAAAATGCAATGGCATAAAGCCAAAGTTTCTATCTTTTTGCAAAAGTGGTCAAAGTTTAGAACAAAATAAGTTCCATCAAAGAAGGTTTTGAAAAAGAGGGAGAGATTTTTAAATTAAATAAGTAGGGAGAAGATGAAGAGACTATCCTATGCAAAAAATTAAAAGTTTAGAGTTGAAAAGATCTGACCAAATAGGTAGCAATCCAATAAACAAGAATGTCAATAGAAACCCAGAATTCCCTTGGACTTTTAGAATCAAGCAACACACAAATGCACAATTATATTATCCTGAAGAGCAAGACATCAAATAAAGATGACCACATCCAAGCTTATCCACTCCATGATCTTCTTCAAGGTAGCCCGTGTAACAGATGAATTCCAAGAGTCATAGGCTCAAAATAACACCTTCACAATGATCATATTGCAGATGAACTTAGAGATATATTGAATGATGTATCATATGAAGTTTCAAATTGCAAGCACTTGGTTTACCAATAAGTTGGCATTGGCCAAGTCTTTTAGCATAAGAATGTTGCCTAAGTTCTAAGTCTATTTGTCCAAGATCAAGCCAATAGTCCACACAAAAGTTTTTTAGGGTTTTTTGTTGTTATTATGTACATTAATGGTCAAAGACCACACAAACAAACAAAATATACATAAAAAAATGTATTACACAATATGGTCCAAGTGGGCAAAGTGAAAATTGCATTAACATAAACAATTAGAATGATATGAATAATGGCAAATGTATAAAAGCTAGAATTAAATGGCATTAAAGTAAATGGCTTGAAATTAAAAGTTAGTAGTTAATGAGTTAGTAGTTAGTATTGTTTTGCTTTTGCTTTTCATTCTTAGACATTCTTTGAAGAACACTCAACCCACTTATCACAAGCATGAATCCTTTAGCCAAAACAACTTCCAAAGGAAGGAAAGAAGGCCAAGTTTCCACACAATACCATGAAATAGGGGAGACTTAAAATCTCACTAACTAGAATGTTATGCCTTTTATGTCACAAATTTAGCGCTATGTTAAGCAATCGTAATTGGACTTATGTAGAAGTTAGAACTATTTGAGGTCGGGCAATAGAATTTTGGTGTTAATGCATGTTACAGACATAGTATAATGGACTATGCTCATGAAATATACCATACACAAAAAGAATATGCAAAAGGGGTGGCCTAATCTCATCCATACTTATGTTAATTTTTCAATCAACTAGCCTTAGGATCTTGAGACATCATAGGCCAAATGAAATGAATGAATGAAGAAGTGGAATGATATGAAGTGGGAGGGGAATGGATCAAAACACAAATTGGTCAAAGGAGGACTTTTACCAAATTAATATCATCCATTCATTTCGGGAGATGGAATGTACATTCCATCAATCCCCTAAATCCAATGATATTAACTCAACAAAGTCAAATCAACCTTGACCAAGGCCCAACAACAATAGTCAAACATAAACAAGTCATCACAATTGGTCAACAAAATTAATTGGCATTTATTCCAATTAAAAAATACTAAAATAAGGCATTTAAATTAAATATGATTTGTCGAATTCCTAAAACCTTATCAAAACACCAAATAAATGGCCATGAGATTTATCATAGGCCAAACAATTCAAATGAGATCAATGGCTCAGAACCAAGCCAACACATCACCGGCGTCCAAAGGTCGGTCGTCTTCTCCGGCGACCCTGGCCGGACTGGTTCACTCATCACCATCAAAAAAATGAAAAACGAGGACATGATCTGAAAGAAAAAATGGCGTAGAGCACGAATCTGACCTTAATTCATCCTAACTCCAAGTATATTGAGAGATACATGGAGTTGAAATTTGAGGTACATGAACTGAGTTGCGTCGATTTGGCCTCAAAGCAACTCAATCTTCTTGCCTATAATGGTAGGACTTCAGGCAACCAAAGAACCAAGAGAATTGAGCAAGATTGAGAGAGAATCGAAGAGATGAAAAATTCTAGAAAATACCTTCAGTGTAGGTTTGGATTCAACTGTTCTTGCCTTGGCTTGTGCTTGATCTCAGTCAGAATGCTTGCAGAAGTAGAACGGAATGCACAAAAGGTCTTGGATCCCTGGAGTTTTGAATCTCAAAATAGTGAGAATTCAAACTCAATTTCAAATGAAATTCTCAGGTTTATCCTTTGGAATAAGAGGGTTAGAGGTTTGGGATCAAAGCTGGCGCGTATGCCTATGAAATTCTGAGCATATGGAGCTCTATTTATAGCCAATTCAATTGATATTTGCACACTTGAAGTGAACTTCCACAATTAGCAATGTGTGATGCATGAGTGCATGGGCGTGGACAGGCTCATGAAATAACTCTATCTGATCCATAATTGAGTGTAAGCAAGGTTGAAGTCATGTTGGAATGCTAGGCAATTGTGCATGGATGTTTGAAGTTCCAACTTGCCAAATGATGATACCAGGTTCATGCCATGTGCAACCTATTCATTTCTAGTCCAAAATGGATGAATTTGGGCTTTTTGGAAAGGCGATATCAAGAGGAACAACTTTCATGTTCAACACTTTTCCATTTGAAGTTTGTATCATGACGAATTTTGAGGTGGAAGTTTGGAAATTTTTAACATATCAATATTTTTCTAAGTATCCAGCCATATGTCTCAATATTCCACCTTACTTAACTTTTTATGTGAGCTTTAAATGAGGAAAGTGTATTCATAAAAGTTGTAACTCTTTCAAAGACCTTCAAAATGGTCACCAATTTCATGTCATTTGGATTTGAAATGACAGAGTTATGCATTCTTGAAGTTTGGAAAAATCACTTGTTCAATGGTATAGGTAAAAAGTGACCTATAATGTAGCCTCATATCACATGCTCATAAAAGTTGAATTAGCTCTAACTCCAAACATAAACGTTGAAGCAGACATATTGAATTTGCTTTTGCAACTTGGAAAGCTTTCATCTCATAAAAATTGAGCAAGTTATGGCCTTGGGAAGTAGACTTTCAAATTAGGGTTTAGACAAAATGACCTATAATGTTTCAACATAGAAAATGATTTTCCAAGCAAAACTAGCTCTAGGTATAAACATGAAAGTTGTTTGGAATGTCATTTAGAGTAAGTTTGATCTTGAAATCATTTTTATATGGTGCAAATTGTAGGAGATAGGGTCTAGGGAGTCCCAATTTTGATCAGATGAATTCATCTGGCCAACCACCATCAACCAACTTGCCAATCTTCAATTATCTTGACTTTCTATACTCATGGTAGATTATATATGCAAAAGATGATGAAATTTGAAGTGTCCCTTGAGAAATTTTATCAATTGGTGAGATAGCTTATTGGAGAAGTTACTCAAGATACCCAGTCAAACTAGGGTTTCCAAGGCAAACCACCTTCAAACTCTTGAAGAATACTTGATCAATATAACATGTAGAGATCATTGGGACTCATATATGATGCTCATAAACATTCTTGTATCAATTCATGGTTGTGCTCTTTGTCATAAGGGTCTCAAACCCTAGATATTAACTTGATAGATCAATGGAGATCATGCCCTACCTACAAAAGAGTTAGGCAAATTGAAAGACATATTTTTGGTATTTTGGTTAGTAAAAATGATACAATACAAGTATGATATAATCACAAAGTACTTGGTGATCTCTCCAAAAACAAACCCAATGAAGGAGGGGTAAAGAGGATGCCAAGGTATGATCCCAATGCTAATGCTTATGATGAAATTACATTAGGGATCTTATGGTCTAAGTTGGGGTCTTATACCTATGTACCAACATAAAAATGAGGGATCAAAACCTCGTAGTTTGTGATACAAATTTCAAAGTGGATGCATTGCTTTTAACAAAAATTAGGTTTGAAAGGCATAAAGGCCCAAGAAAAAGTTTGAATGAGTTAGTTCTTTTTGGCTTTTTGAAAGTTTAGGTCAAGTATAGTTAAGTTTATTTACAAGTTTGATTTAAGAAAAGAAGTTTGAAAATGCAATGACATAAGGCCAAAGTTTCTATTTTTTTGCAAAGTGGTCAAAGTTTAGAATAAAATAAGTTCAATCAAAGAAGATTTTGAAAAGGAGGGAGAGATTTTGAAATTGAAGAAATGGGGAGAATATGAAGAGACTAATCCTATGCAAAGAATTAAAAGTTAAGAGTTGAAAAGAACTGACCAAATGGGTAGCAATCCAATAGACAAGAATATCAATAGAAACCTAGAATTCCCTTGGACATTTAGAATCAAGCAACATAAAAATGCATAATTATATTATCTTGAAGAGCAAAGGCATCAAATAAAGATAGCCACATCAAAGCTTTAGCCACTCCATGATGTTCTTCAAATTAGCCCATGTAACAGATGAATTCCATAAATCAGAGGTTCAAAATGACAGCTACACAATGATCATATTGCAGATGAACTCAGAGGGATCTTGAATGATGTATCAAATGAAGTTCAAATTGAAAGCACTTGGTTCCTAAATAAGTTGGCATTGGCCAAGTCCTTTAGCATAGGAATGTTGGCTACATTCTAAGTCCATTTGTCCAAGATCAAGCCAACAATTCACACAAAAGTTTTTTAGGATTTTTGTTGTTATTATATACATTAATGGTCAAAGACCACACAAATAAGCAAAGTATACACAAACAAGATATATCACACAATATGGTCCAAGTGGTCAAAGTGAAAATTGCATTAACATAAACAATTAGAATGATATGAACAATGGCAAATGTATAAAAGCTAGAATTAAATGACATTAAAGTAAATGGATTGAAATTAAAAGTTAGTTGTTAATAGGTTAGAAGTTAGTATTGTTTTTCTTTTCATTTTCATTTTAAGACATTCTTTGGAGAACACTCAACCCACTTATCACAAGCATGGATCCTTGAACCAAGACATGTTCCAAAGGAAGGAAAAAAGGCCAAGTTTCCATACAATACCATGAAAGAGAGGAGACTTACAATCTTACTAACTAGAATGATATTCCTTTTATGTCACAAATTTAGCGTTATGTTAAGCGATCGTAATTGGACTTATGTAGAAGTCATAACTATTTAAGGTCGGGCAATAGAATTTTGGTGTTAATGCATGTTAGAGACATAGTATAGTGAACTATGCTCATGAAACATTCCACACACAAAAAGAATATGCAAAAAAGGTGGCCTAATCTCATCCATACTCATGTTAATCTTTCAATCAACTAGCTTTAGGACTTTGAGATATCATAGGCCAAATGAGATGAATGCATAAAGAAGGGGAATGAGATGAAGAGGGAGGGGAATGGATCAAAACTCAAATTGGTCAAAGGAGGACTTTTACCAAATTAATATCATACATTCATTTTGGGAGATGGAATGTACATTCCATCAATCCCCTAAATCCAATGATATTAACTTGATAAAGTCAAATCAACCTTGACCAAGGCCCAACAACAAGAGTCAAACTCAAACACGTCATCACAATTGGTCAACAAAATTATTTGGAATTTATTCAAATTAAAAAATACTAAAATAAGGCATTTAAATTAAATATGGTTTGTCAAATTTCTAAAACCTCATCAAAACACCAAAGAAATGACCATGAGATTTATCATAGGTCAAACAAGGTCAAAGGACCTTGGAGAAAGAAATTCAGAATTTTTAAAGACTTAAAAGTATTTTTTAACAATTAAAAACAAATGCAAAATCAATTAAAACATGAAAAATATTAATAATGATCCAAAAAATAATTTTAATTCAGAATATGAAAGAGGAAATTATTTGAATTTTTTTGGTGAAACTCTCATATCTTTGGATCAATATTAAACTTGGACCACTTGATCTCCCTCATTAATTGAGGTGGCAAATCAAGTGGCCACCAGCGCGTGTTCCATGGTGGAATTGATTCAATGCGGAATAGGCTTGGTATTTAAAAGCAACGCACGAGATTAAAACAATTTGAAAAGGATCAATGGCTCTGAACCATGCCAACACATCACCGGCGTCCAAAGGCCGAGCATCTTTTCCGGTGACCCTGGTCGGACTGGTTCATTCATCACCATCAAGAAAATGAAAAAGGAGGACATGATCTGAAAGAAAAAATGGCGTAGAGCACGAATCTGACCTTAATTTTAACTAACTCCACATATATAGAAAGATATGAGGAGTTGAATTTTGAGGCATGTCAATTGAGTTGCTTCGATTTGACCTCTAAGCAACTCAATCTTCTTGCCTACATTGGTAGAACTTCAGTCAATTATTGATCCAAGAGAATTGAGTGGAATTAAGAGAGAGTCGAAGAGATGAAATTTTATGGAAAATACCTTCAATGCATGTCTAGATTCAATTGTTCTTGCTTTGGTTCGTGCTTGATCTTGCTCAGGATGCTTGCAGGAGTATATTAGAATGCACAAAAGGTCTTGGATCCCTGGAGTTTAGAATCTCAAAATAGTGAGAATCCAACTTAATTTCCAAAGGAAATTCTCAGGTTTATCCTCTAAAATGGAAGGGTTAGGGGTTTAGGATCAAAGTTGGCACGAATGTATGTTGAATTCTGAGCATATGGAGCTCTATTTATAGCTGGATCATGTGATATTTGCACCTTCCAAATGACTTCCCAAAATTGGCAATGAGTGATGCATGTGTGCATGGGCGTGTACAGGCCCATGAGATCATTCCATTTGATCCGCAATTGAGTGTGAGTAAGTCTGAAATCAACTTGGAATGCAAGGCAAATGTATATGGAAGCTTGAAGTTTGATCTTTGCCAAATGATGATATCATGTTCAAGCCATGCGAAGCCCTAGTAAATCTTGTCCAAAATGGATAAAATTGGACTTTTTGGAAAGACTAGATCAAGAGAAACAACTTTCGTGTTCAACACTTTTCCATTTGAAGCTTGTATCATGATGAATTTTGAGGTGGAAGTTTGGAAATTTCAACATATCAAAAATATTTCTAAGTGTCAAGCCATATATCTCAATATTCCACTTTGCTTAACTTTTTATGTGGGCTTCAAATGAGAAACATGTCTTCATAAAAGTTGTAGCTATTTCAAATACCTTCACAATGGTCACAAATTTCATGTCATTTGGATTTTGGATGATAGAGTTATGAATTTTTGAAGTTTGGAAAAATCACTTGGTCAATGGTATAGGTCAAAAGTGACCTATAATGTAACTTCATATCACATGCTCAAAAAAGTTGAATTTTCTCTCACTCCAAGCATAAAGATTTAAGTAGACACCTTTAATTTGATTGTGCAACTTGGAAATCTTTCATCTAATAAAAATTGAGCAAGTTATGGCCTTGGGAAGTTGACTTTCAAATTAGGGTTTAGACAAAATGACCTATAATGTTTCAACATAGAAAATGATTTTACAAGCAAAAATAGCTCTAGGTCTCAACATGAAAGTTGTTTGAAATGTCATTAAGAGTAATGTTTCTATTGGAATCATTTTAATATGGTGAAAATTGTTGGAGATAGGGTCTAGGGAGACCCAATTTTGATCAGATGAATTCATCTGGCCAACCACCATCAACCAACTTGCTAACCTTCAATTCTCTTGACTTTATTGGCTCATGGTAGATCATATATGCATAAGATGATTAATTTTGAAGTGTCCCTTTAGAAATTTGATCAATTGGTGAGATAGCTTGTTGGATAAGTTACTCAAGATACCCAGTCAAACTAGGGTTTCCAAGGCAAATCACCCTCAAACTCTTGAAGAAAACTTGATCAATATCACATGTAGGAATCAATGGAACTCATATATGATGCTCATAACCATTATTGAATCAATTCATGGTTGTGATCTTTGTCATGAGGGCCTCAAACCCTAGATATAAACTTGATAGATCAATGTGATCATGCCCTACCTACACAAGAGTTAGGCAAATGCAAAGACATATTTTTGGTATTTTGATTAGTAAAATGATAATATAAAAGTATGATACAATAACATAGTGCTTGGTGATCTCTTCCAAAATAAACCCAACGAAAGAGGGGGAAGGATGATTCCAAGGTATGATCCCAGTGCTAATGCTTATGATGAAATTGCATGAGGGATCTTAGGGTCAAAATTGGGGTTTTACAGTTGCCCCTATTTAAGGAAATTCTAACTGAGGAGGCGAAGGTTAAAATCTTCATGTCGACTCAGTAGAATGGGCTTAAATAACAACATATAGAAACAAATTTTGGTCCCTAAGAAACCTCATGATGCATATTATATGAATGCAAAATTAAATTCTTTATGGGGAAATATTGCCACAAAGGAAAAGAAATCAGAGAGCTCGAAAGTCCGCAGGAGTATCATGTATTTCGTAAGGAAAACTCACTGGGGAGTTAGAGACTCTAGGGGATAAGGAGTTATACGTAGGCCAGGCTACGACTTAAAAATACTGGGGGACTCGAGGAATTCCATACACACATGGAAAGACCCAACCGGGGAAACAACAATATCTGCAGGGGATACGAGTAAGTCAGGATAAAACTGAAGTACTTGAATCACGCAGGAAAAGCGATTTCACTAAGGAAATGCACACTCAACTCAACTAGGGAAGCAATAAATTTCAAAGCAGGAGGAGTAGAAATTTATTATCTACTACCTGTTACTGGGTGAGGAGATAATAAAGATCAGACAGGGAGAACATCTTTCATCGATTAGGATGAACATATCAAGGATGGCTCGCAGGGAAATTCCAGGAGGAATATTCGTTACCGGTTACTGGGTAAAAATAGCCTTGCTGGGGAAAACTGCAGAAAATAGGATTTACAACTTCCTGTTACTGGGCAGAAGACCAAAGGTGAGAGTATCCGTCATCGGTTAGGATGAACATATCAAGGATAGACTCAACAGGGAAGAAAATCCGTCATCGGTTAAGATGAACATATCAAGGATAGACTTGCCTGGAAATGTCAAGGAGGATACCCGTCATCGGTTAAGATAAACATATCAAGGATAAACCAACTGAACAAAAAGTAGGAATTACATCTATCGAATGCTGGATAGAAGACCAATCAAAAAGAAAATCTGTCACCGGTTAGGATGAACATATCAAGGATAAACTCTGAGAGGAGAGAAAATAGGAATTACATCTATCAGTTACTGGATAGAATACCAATCAAAGAGAAAATCCGTCACCGGTTAGGATGAACATATCAAGGATTAACTCTGCGAGGGGGACAAAAAGCAGGATTTACAACTACCGGTTACTGGGTAGAATACCACAAAGAGAAGGAAACCCGTCATCGGTTAAGATGAACATATCAAAGATTAACTCTCTGGGGAACAAGAATAGGGATTACAACTACCTTTTTACTGGGCAGAATACCAAAGGTGAGAGTATCCGTCATCGGTTAGGATGAACTTATCAAGGATAAACTCAGGGGAAAGAAATATATTCGTCACCGGTTAGAGTGAACATATCAAGGATATGCTTTCTGAGAAATAGATCCACTGGGGATTCTACTGAGGAGAAAAACAGGGATACTTTTGCCGGGTATCGGGCAAGAAGTAACAAACTGCAAACTAAGAAGAATATTACCAGTTACTGGGCAATAAACTCTTAGGAGACTCGAAACATCTATCTAGGTAAGAGCTAGAAAGAAACAATCAATCAAGACTCAACCTAATGAGGATATAACTCAAAAGGAGTGATTCCATCCAGATAAACAACTGGAAAGGAAACTGGAATAACAATCATCCACGAGGAAACAAACTCATTGGGGAAGAGGAGAAAGGTTAAAGTCTTTCTGCCTAAGGGGCTGACGCTCTATAATTGAGGGAGGACAGGCACCGAAATTTGTATGGGGATAAAGTACCGACATACATAGAATGAGAATCTCAAACAAACAAGTTAATCAGATATGCAAATATGCAATTATGAAATTATATGAATGTATATGTATATGATGATTATGCTAACAAAACGATCACAAAGGATATAAAGGTGTCGCAAATAATTTGAATCATCGGTACAATCTCCGGTCAATCCACAAAAAGAGGGAGACAACTGTTGGAGAATAGAGAAATCACAAACCAAAGGCTCAAATCTAGCCGAGGGAGGAGATCTGCTGAGGGGAGGCGGAGTTATCGAGCTTGCAGAGAATTTTAGGTCAACACCATATTAAATGGGAGACAACCATGCAGAAGATAATCACAAAATAGCTGCTCAGAAACCAGGAGGGAACTCTGACTAGGAGCGAGGTGGATGGCGACTGGTGGGGAAACCAATGCGATCTACTAGGGAAACGATCTTACTCTGCTGAAGATCCACCCCGTTGGGGAATACAGAAACACTGTCGGGGAATAACATGCCGCAAGGTACTGAATCAACCAACTTAGTTGGGAAAAAGAATCGGAACTCCGCTAGGGAACAAACACTTCGCAGGGGAACCAAATCAACACAAACAACTAGGGATACCCGAAAAGTCAATTGCTTGGGGAACCTCTGATGCTTAGCACTTCTTTTTAAATTTGCTTTGAAAATTTCTTATTTTGATATGCTTTAAGAAAAAGATTTTGATTAAAATTTTAAATTTTCCAAAATGATCATAATAAAATTTAACTTATTGGCTGAAGTAAATAAGAGTAGAAACAATTGGACAAAAGCTCAACTTTATTTAATGGGATGGTAGTCTCTAAATGACATGACTCCATAGATTTTTACAAAGTTGACAATGGTAATTTACATGGAAAAGGGGTACATTGAATACAAATGATCCTTAGTCGTTCTACCAACTCTTGATATCCACTGTGCTCTTGATCGCTGTTGGGATGATGAATCGACGTCAACCCTTGTTCTCTACAAAGTCTCTAAAATTGGACGATCAATAGACTGCGGTTACTTGCCATAATCCCTAATTTTGCATAAGTTGCCCCAAGGTGGGGTACTCAACTTATCGGGAGATCTTTTCTGTTTTTTATGTCTCTAATTTTTGCCTGAACTACCCTTTCGGGTTTTCAATCCACCGAGACGCTCTTTTTTGCCTAAGCCGCCCTTTTGGGTTTTCAACTTAGCGAGCTATTCTTTTCTTTTTAGGTGAAGTATTTCTTGACTACATTTGCGTTCACGGGACGAGTGAACTCTTCACCATCCATAGTTGTAAGAATCAAAGCACCACCTGAAAAGGCTCTTTTAACAACATATGGGCCTTCATAGTTGGGAGTCCATTTTCCCCTAGAATCTGGTTTGAACGAAAAGATCTTCTTGAGCACAAGGTCACCTTCTCTGATCACACAAGGTTTGACCTTCTTATCAAAAGCTCTCTTCATCCTTTGCTGATATAACTGACCATGGCACATGGCAGTCAACCTCTTCTCTTCAATCAAATCCAACTGGTCAAACCTAGTCTGGAACCATTCAGCCTCAGTCAACTTGGCTTCCATGAGCACACGCAATGATGGAATCTCTACCTCCACGGGGAGCACTGCTTCCATACCATACACAAGAGAAAAAGGGGTTGCCCCTGTTGAAGTGCGGACGGATGTACGATACCCATGCAAAGCAAACAGGAGCATCTCATGCCAATCCTTGTATGAGACAACCATCTTCTGAATAATCTTCTTGATGTTCTTATTTGCAGCTTCAACAGTCCCATTCATCTTAGGTCTGTAGGGAGAAGAATTATGATGTGCAATCTTGAAGTCTTTGTAAAGAGCTTCCACCATATTGTTATTCAAGTTCGATCCTTTATCAGTAATGATCTTACTTGGCACACCATAACGGCATATGATCCGATTCTTGATAAACCTTACAACAACTTGCTTGGTTACATGTTGAAAAGTATATCTTCGACAAATATTTTTATATCGTATCCACAGAGATTGGTTGTTATTACCGTCATTCTATAATCCAAATTGTTATAAGTTTAGAAAGTAACCAAGTTGTTTTGTTTGGAAAGTTATCTTTTTGAGTAAAATGTCACTAAAATAATAAAATGGTTTTAAATCAAATGTAAAAGCTTGGCAAGATTGGAGTTCACTATTCCAAGTGCTTATGATTCCTTATGATAACTATATAGATTTAAGATTATTGATGATGTTCAAGTATCCTCTCAATGTCATTTATGTCTAAATGATATTGTGATAATCACTATATTGATCCTTAGACGATCTCTCCACCTAACTATCAATATAGCAATCTTTAATGATTGATACAAAAGAATAGTAATGAATAAATCTATCTCTACAACTTATTCACTACTTGAAAATCTATTTTATGTCAAGACTTAAATAATCTCTTTCAACAACTACTCAAATCTGATTTTCAACTTAGGGCACAAATAGCATTCAATACATCAACAATCTTTTATCATATATATATGAATCAAATGGAATACATAAACAAATGAGAATAGCTACTACCTCCAATCTTGACAAAATGGGGTTTAGCTCTTCATCATCATTTTGGAAAGCAAAATGCAATGGAAGAAAACTCTGTTTTTCTCTCTTACAAAGTATCAAAACTATCTATGTGTGAATGTGTTCACAATGTGTTAGCATATATCAATTTCCATTCTGATTTTCTAAAAAGGGTTGACATTTCCTAAAATGATCATTTTCATCCAAAGCAGAAAAGCTCCCCTAAGGCAGACACCAAAATGGCAAAACCATCTGGTCATGAAAAACAGCACCCTTGGCCCCAAAACAGCTTGCTGGATTTGCAGGCTTCGCGGCGCGAAGGTGGTCCATGACGCGAACTGAAGCTATCTCAGCTTCCTTGCTTTGCAAGCTTCATCCAAAGAGTCTTCCAAGTGGTATTCTTCCAAGTCAGGCTTTCAAATTGCATTCAACACTTCTTTAAATTTATGATTGTGCATTCCAAAGCTCTCTTGCCCAAAAATTCTACAAAACTAACAAATATGTGAAATAACTATTCAAAATAACATAAATTAAACATAATTGCATTTATACAAAATAGTGAGAATAAAAGTGTGTAATTACATCAAAACTTGGTAAAAGGGACCAATAAATTGATATAAAAAGTAGTACTAATTAGTCCCTAACAACTCTCCCCAACTTAGCATTTTGTTTGTCCCTAAACAAAACTTTCCACCATCACAACCAAAGCAATGACACAAAAGATTGAAACAAGGATTTATCAAGGATATTCAAATGGTTCAAAAGTGTTTGGCACTTTCTCAATCCACCTATCTCAATTCTAGACAAAACATGAATAAGAGAAATGGTTGAGTGCAAAAATCATTCAAAGGAATTCAAAGCCATATATGTCAACATTGAATCAAACTTACACACACATCATAATAATGATGAATAACATGAAGGGTTACTGTCACTCATCCAAGCAATTAAATCAACAACAACTCAAATCATACGGTTATCACAACAAATACCAAATCATGTGAAAACTGAGAATCAAGAGGTCTTTCAAAGGTTGTAATGTGGCTTAGGTTACAAGAAAGGATATGATTAAGAGAATTCAACAAAGTTGCTTATCCTAAGGGAGCATTCCCAAACATTCAACTCTACACAATTTCCATTTCTTTGATCCCTATCTTTTCTTTTTCTTTTTCTTTTCATATCCACACAACCATGAGCATTTTCTTTGCTTTTTTCTTTCTTTTCTTATTCTTTGCTCTATGGTTTCAAGGGTGATTTCTTTTTCTTGTTTCTTTTCATATTTTCACCCTTCCATAAAAACTCACTTTTCCAAGTTTCTAATCACATCTTTTTACTTTACTCTCCCCAACTTTAAATTCCAAAACCAAATTTATTCAATAATGCTCCCTACTTAGACATAAGCAAAAGGCAAAATTTGCAAACAACTCGGTTTAAGGGTTCAATTGATACGAAAGAAATTAGGATTCATTTATTCCAAAATTTTCAATTGATTTTACAATTATCAATCAAATGAATCCTAAAATAAGCTCAAGGAGGTTTAACTAAGGATTACTCCTCACAAGGTTAGTTGATTCAAACTTTTTGGTCAAGTGGTTTTTCTCAACAAACAATTCCTCTATCATTTTCAAAATTTTCACACAAAAATAGATTGATGCATGATTTAGCATGATAAGAATGAGTTGAAATAATGCTCGGTTTCCCGCATTTTAGTGTAGAATGGAAAGCTTCCTCACAATTGGTTAAGTCCTATTTTGATTCAAAAATGACATATATTTCAATGAATTTATGATATGGAATTTGCACACACCATCAAACTACTCATGTTAAGTCTAGAAAGCGATAAAGTGTACCTTGAAATACCAACACTAATTCTTATCATCACCACTCGAAGTGTCCTATGCTTCTTTCTTTGCGACATTTCTTGGTTGCTTAAAGCTTGACTTAAGGGTAAGAACAATTAAACAAAAAAATTATTGGTAAACCAAATTGATTGTAACACACTTAAATCTCAAAGAGTATTCATGCAATATCAAAGCAACTAACAAACCAAAGTTTTGGTGAACTAGAGCCACCCAAAAGTACATCAAAATTTTTCAAAAGCAAAATAATACAAAGAAAACTCAAAATAAAACCAACTCCTTAAATTCACCAACTCCTCAATCTTCCTCCTCTTGGCCACGACCAACAGATCCAAGGACGTCCTCCATCTCATCATTATGGTTTGCACCACTTCCTACACCCCCATAAAAGCTGGCCTGCCCTCAGGCCAATTAGCATAAGCGACATATTCCGCCTGAGAAGGAAATGTGCGGGCTTCGGGTGCAAGGAATGTGTTCTGGAATTGTTGCTGCAAAGCATCAAAGATAAATGATTTAGACCTCCTAGAGGCCTCAAATCTCTCACAACAATAATTGGCAAACGCCATCTGGTCGAAGACTGGAGTAGTGCGGGGTCGAGGTCTGGATGACGAAGTCCCATCTCCTTCGGTTCTATCCATTTGGCTTTGGCAGAACCTATTTAGATAAGCATCATTAATCACACTAGTGATAGAGAAGTGTACTTCATCCGGAATGGCAACATTCGCCCGTCGGCAAAGCCCCATGATCAGCCCCGGGTATGCAAGCACACCTGCTTTACCACCAAATTTTGTTCCGCTTATAGCCATCTTCCGCATTTCTCCCGCTATGATTAATGCTACATCCACAGATTTGCCGATCATGATGTAGTACAACAAACACCCTACATCCAAAGGGATCGTGGTGTTGTGGCTCCTTGGCCGGATATTGTTCAACAACAGCACCAGAAATGCCCTTGCTTCCAGATTTAGATTTTCTCTTTTCCAAGATTTTGGAAGTCCTTGATCATTTAGGTCAAATGTCTTTCCTTTAAGGCACAGGGTAGCACTCACCGCTGGAAGATCCCAAACATTAGCCAATTCCTGGGTACGATACTCGCACCGCTCATTCTCTCCCAAGGTTAGAGGATTACCAAGATATGAGTTAATTGCATCTCTCTCAAAAGAAATAATCCTGCCTCTTACCCTTGTTTGGTAGTTGAAAGCTACTCCCTCTTCAAGATGCATGGCGTTTGCATAGAACTCCCGTACAATATCATAATTGATTGCCGCCTCTGGTTCACAAAGTTTGGTCTACCTTCTTCTCTCAAAATTTGAAACCACATTCCGATAAGTCCCACCCGGTGATAAACGGATGAACCTTTCCGGTTGGATAGTTCTCTTGATTAAGTTTTCAAATCGTTCTTCGTGTTCATCACTTGTGAATCGTCTTAAAGAACGAGGATGAGCGGAAGCCGTGGTTTTGGTTCTCTTAGACATCTGCAATAAACATCAGAACAACCACACAACAAAGCATGAAAAGAGTTAGCAATCAACAGCATAAAACATGGCACTGGAATTTCCCAGTTCGCGGTGCGAAGTCCCGTTCGCGGTGCGAACCCTGTGAACCAGGAAATCTCCAGGAGCCTTCTAGGGTTCCAAAGATTTGAAGGTTATTACTTCCAACAGTCATAATCACAATCTTAACCCTAATCCTAATCTAAACCCATATTAGACATGCAAGGTTATTTCAAGTGTCAAGTTTCAATTTTTACAGAACCCTAACCTTACCTAAATGAGCACCCGAAAGGAATGGAGAAGAGAACATGAAAAGAACAACATACCTTAATGAATTGCACTTGATTCTTTGTTAACAAATGAGGATTTGGAAGATGGAGAAGGAAATTTTTTAGTTTCGGAAGTTTGTAAGTGGGAGTGGAAAAGAGGGAAAGTTGTAGTTTTGAAAATGAAATAGAATGGATAGAAAAAATAACCTAAACAGAACTTAAGTGGTTCTGCCACGCACCGTTCGCGGGGAGAACCTTGTTCGCGACGCGAACTGAAGCTTTGCATTTAGTTCGCGGGGCGAACTGCAGTGGACAGAACCCAAGTTTCACAAAAATTAACACAGCAGAATATCAACACAGCATAATTGAGAAAATTTAAAATGCAGACTTACAACGTTGGGTTGCCTCCCAACAGGCGCTTTGTTTAACGTCGTTTGAAGCTCGACGATTCAACGGTCTTCATGATTCGGCTTTGTTGAGAAACTTCCTCAAGGGCTTTGTAGTCTTCAAGAGGTTATTGATGAACCTTCGATAAAATCCGATACCACCCTTTTTCGGAAATACTTGCACAACACTCACCCATTCACCATCGGAGATAGGACAATTCATCCCGGCCTCCAATAGTTTGACAACTTCCTTCTTTTTCAACACTCGTATCAATTGATTCTCCTTTGTTGTGGACAATGTATTGCTAATGACCACCGGTTTAGTACAGTCATCACCAAGGAACACATACTTCAAATGTGGCTCTAGTTTTGGCTCTTCCACTTTCTTTGTCATATCCAAGCCTTCGTTTGTCTCTTCATGATAAACAAGTTCTCCACAAGACTCTAATTCATGCAACACTGCTTCCATCTCTTTTCCTTCATTTTTGGTTGAAACTTTGTAGACTCCGATAAGAGATTTCTCTGATGGATTAGAAACATGAACCTGGTTTGCGATCTCAACTAGTCCCTCCTTGGTGGCATCGATTCGGAAGGAGTCATGCTTAACATTAGGATGCTTTTTGGCTTCAAAAAGATTGAAGGCTACCTCTTCATCTTGCACCCTCACTTTCATTAGTCCATCATCAATATCAATCATCATTCAGGCCGTTTTCATGAATGGTCTTCCAATAATTATAGGAACCTCACGATCCTCATCCATGTCTACTATCACAAAATCTACCGGGAACAAGAATTTGTCCACCTTCACTAACATGTCTTGAGCAACTCTATATGGTGAAATAGTAGACTTATCAGCTAGTTGTAAAGTCATCCTTGTAGATTTGATCTCAACATTTCCCAATCTTTTGACAATGGATAGGGGAATTAAATTGATGCTAGATCCCAAGTCAATCAAACCATTACCAATGTATGTGCTTCCAATGGTTACCGGTAAAACGACTCGGCCCAGATCGGATTCCTTCCTTGGGAGAGTCTTTTGAATGATGGCACTACAACGTGCATCAAGCAAGATGGTTTCGTCTTCCACGTGTCTCCTTTTCTTTGTAAGAATGTCCTTCATGAACTTTGCGTACCGTGGCATTTGCTCTAATGCGTCGGCAAATGGAATATTGATTTGAAGTTGTTTGAATATGTCCATAAACCGTGCATAATGCCTAGCATTGTCCTTCTTCGATGGAGCATGTGGATAAGGTAGATGTTGGGTTGGAATGACGCTCACACCTTTCTCTCCTTTCTTCTTCTTTCTTGGTTCGACATCCTTTTTCATCTCCAATTCAGTCTGCTTCTCTGCTGTCAGCTCCTGCTCTTTTCGCGGCGCGAAGGGGGATCACGGTGCGAACTGAAGAGTTCCAGCCACGTTCTCCCTTCCACCAACCATATCCTCTTTTTCCAGCTGTAAGACCCCAATTTTGTCCCTAAGATCCCTCATGGCATCATATCATATCATCACATTGCCTCAAGGATCTTTGTGCACCTTGCTTCCTTCCCTGTGGGTTGGTCATCTTTTGAGAGTGATTTCTTGATCACCAGGCATGTTTTGCATTTGTATATCATTGCATTTCCTTTTATCACTAACCAAAAGTACAAAAATATGTCATCTAACCCTTGTCTTGCAGATGAAGCAATCACAGGTCAAGACAGTCAAAGGCATTCATTGAGCAATAGATGGTGGCCATTCTTGAGAATTTGGACCCCACAATCATTATCAAGAGTTCATATGAACCATGATATCATTTTGAATCAAAATCCCAAGTGGTGGAGGTTTGAACTTCATCAGAACATTGCCAGGTCAACTGGAAGCCTAGAAAGTCAACTGTCAACTCAACTGTGGATTTGGAGGTGGGAGATGGTTAGAGATGCCTCATTCATGTGTAAACAAGTCTCATTTGACATTGCAAACATCAACATTGAAGAATTTGAGGTCAGATCAAAACTTTCCAAAAATAGTAAGTGACCTGTAATTTGAAATTGCCAAAAATGGAAAGGTTTTCAACTCAAGATTACATCATCAATAAAGCTTCAAATGAAATTTTATCCAACATGAAAGTTGAATATCTTTCTCTCCCATTTCCAAAAAGTCCAAGATCATGAATTTCTCATGTGTGGTTGAAGAGATATGATCAAAACATGGCCAAATGTGCATTGAGATTCAAATGTGCATAACTTCTCAACCATAGCTCCAATTCAAGTGGTTCTTTTTGCTAAATTCTCATTTCGACCTCTACTTTCAAAATCATGCATTGCATTTCATCAATTGTCATCATATAATTATTTGCCAATTCTTGAATTTTTGGAGGGAAATCTTGAAATTTAAAATTGGTGAATTATTTGAACATTTGGCAATTACCATTGATTTTAAAATGTGGTTTTAAGTGAAATTAAACACAAATTTGTGCACTATTCACATGCACACCATGCATAAGGGTGAAAATGCTAAATTGCACAAACACCTCATTTTTGTTAATTACATTTGTATTGGCTTAAACATGATTAAGAACTGGATTAGCATTGCATATATAAGCCTAAACCTAACTGTTTTCAGCTAACAACATTCATAATTTCAGATCTAGATCTAGAATACCAAAATTTTTCTCTCAAAATTTTCTTCCAATTTCTTCATATTCAATTCATTTTCTTGCTTAATTCTTGTGGTTGAGTTGATCTTGAGCAGGATCATCCATAGAATCAGTAGAAATCGTGCAAGGTTGGAGCATTTGTAAAGCTTGAAGCAACAATGGCAGATCCAAATTCTTGCAAGTTCGTGTGCAATTGAGCTGCAACTCTTCTTCCAATCACTCACACAAGTAGTGTAGAAGAACATTGAAGCATCACAAGACCTTAAATCAACACAAATCCAAAGCTGCTCTTCAAGAGGTCATTGAATCGATTTCTCTAATTCTTAAAATGATTATGATGTTGTTATAGATCTTGATTTGCTGATTAAACTGAGCTTTGATTCATAAATTTTCATGCACACTTGAGTTAGATATGTTAGATTAAAGTTTCATGTGTGATTTTTCTTTTCTTCGATTCGTGCATGTCGTGATGATTCTTGATGAAATAATTGTGGATTCGTGACCTAGAGTGAAAGATCTACATATTGATAGGTTCAATTGTGGATTCTGAGAAATTTGTTCTTGCTGCATTTGCACTGTTCATGATCCACGATGAAGATGATGATGTTCATCTTTTGACCATGCTTTTGATCTTTCTGCCACGCTTTTCCGTTTCTGAATGTGTTAGATTAGGGCTGAATTGTGATTGGTTCATGTAATCTCCCATGCGTGCGTTCTCATTGGCCAGTACCGTGTGGTTGACTTTGTTGACCAGGCCTAGAATAAATGAAACGCAGCGTTTTGCTGTTGGCGCCTAAATCAGTTTCAAATTGCGCCTCACTTCGATTCCTGGCCATGCAATTATTTCAAATGTGCTTCATGATTATTTGTTTTCCCTCCATATTCATGTACATGCTTCATATGCTTTTATTTTTATTTTTTCTCCATCTTCCAAAATTCATAGTAAATTGATAAATGATCCAAAAAATATGAGGATTTTTGCATGATGTCACATTTTCTGTCTAGTATTTTTTGATCATTTTTCCATAATTTGTGCATGGCTAGAAAATATTTTGTGCTAGGGAATGTGAACATGCATCATATCTTGACCTTGCCTTGCCATATCATTTGTGAAATGCTGAGTTTTTATCCAATGAATCTGAAAATTTGCATGATGAAACTAGACATCTTTCTTGAAATTATGGTGTTGATGTGGTATTTTTATCATGTGTCATTGCTGTTTTATGATCATGTGAATGTAGGTGTGACAATTTGTGTCACACCTTTGCTTATTCATCTTATGTGATATGATTACCCTATCAAATGATTTCCAATTGTTCTGATTTTTTGCATGATACTTGATATGGATGTTGTGATTGAACATGAATTTTCTTGGAATTATTTGATTGATACCTGATTTAATTGAGATTTTTCATTATGGTTGATCACTTTTGTGCTTTAAAATAGTCTTGAACTTCAATTGATCATGAAATGGATTTGGTATATGATATTGATGTGAGACCTTTTGGATTGTTTCAAGATGTGTTTGAAGTTGATTCATGTTAATTTTCAGCTTCTGTTTTGAATTTTTCTCCATCTTTGACCCTAGGCTTTGACCTAGTGGTTTGCCTCTCATGTTTGAGCTTTGATTTCAGGTTGAACATCCAAGTTATATGGTTCATGATGCTCCATCATTTGAGCATTTGATGTTTGCCTTTGGCTACTAACATTGTGTGTTTTGTAGGGTTGTTAACTCATTTGAGCTTGACTTGTGGCTTATGCCTTTGCTTATTGGGTTTGACTGTTGATATTAACTGTTGGTTGTTTGTCTGAGTTGTATACTGATTTGTTTGATGTTTCCACAGGTACATTAGTTGCTTAAGTTCATTTTGAACTTGCTTTTGCTTGGTTGCTTAACCACTTAGGTATAACCTCTCTTCTTCATGTAGTCTGGAAGACCTGTCCTGTTATGGGGGCAGGCACCTGTCTGAAGTCCTCCTTAAGAGGCAATGCTTGTGATTGTTTACTCTTTGTGCCAAGCAGGAAAAGTCCTCTTATGAGGCAATTGGTAGATAAAAGAGATGTGTAGTCCATCTCCTACTATTCAGTGTGTCATCCCTTTGCTCATACAATGTGTTGATGCATTGTGGATATTAACCCAAGATCTTATAGAGTCAAATCACTTGTGGAGAAGAGTTCCAACTTCCTGAACTCCCACACATTCTATTGTTTAAAGCTCTCCCTGACCAGGGATAAGAGCTATGAGGCACACCCCTCATCTCCATTTCATCTGCTTCACCCTAACTCTCAATGTTAGGGTTAAGAGCACAACATACCCCATTCCAGTTGACTGTAAAGTCTAACCTTGCTTGAGCCTAATTGATTGTATATAGTGTGTGCTAATTGACTTGTGTGTTTGCTTACTTGATTCATCTGTGCATAGTTGCTTGAGTGTGCCTTTGTGCATTTATCATCATCGTTTGTATATCATTTCATAAACTTTGCTTTATAGCATTTTTGCTTTGTCCATGGAGGAGACAAGCATAAGTCCATTACTTGGCAGTTGTTCCTATGATATGGTGTGAGACTAGTATAAGTCCATTGATTGGAATCTGGTATCATTGTTTTGTTTTAGGAGATTGGTGTAAATCCATTGATTGGTATCCGGTATCCACCTTCGTTTGTGAGATTAGTGTAAGTCCATTGATTGGCATCTGGTATCATTGTTTTGTTTTAGGAGATTGGTGTAAATCCATTGATTGGTATCCGGTATCCACCTTCGTTTGTGAGATTAGTGTAAGTCCATTGATTGGCATCTGGTATCATTGTTTTGTTTTAGGAGATTGGCGTAAATCCATTGATTGGTATCCGGTATCCATGTTTGTTTGTTTGTGAGATTGGTATAAGTCCATTGATTGGCATCCGGTATCACTTTGCTTTGTTCATTTGCTTATTTGCATTGTTGCCTTATTCCAAAGGAATCACTTGAATCATCTACATATGATTTCAAGAGGTGAACATCTAAGAAGTTTTACACTTCCTCACCCACCCACCTTTTGTTTCTTTAAACCTCCATCTTTGCATGCTAATCCAAAACTTGAAAACATTGTGCAAACATCTTCATCTCTTTTCAAATTAGAAACATAGGCTTTAGGCCTTTGATTTTTCAAACTCCATTTCATAATACTTCTTTTGAATTGAATTCTAATCATACTTTGACCATCTTTTGTGAATAAATTCTAATTGGTTAATCCAACTCATTCAATTGTTTTGTGGCTTTGTCCATTCTTGATAAATTTTCACACATTAGCCATAGGTTTGATTTATCCTAGTTGGTTGATGTTAACCTCACCTTGGTCCTTAGTGATTGAATTGTAAGACTTCCTTGCTTATTATAGGGTTAACCCCTCACTAGCAAGTTGAAGCTTTTCTCACATGGTGGACTTGTTGTTTGTATAAGGTTGAGTTTTCTCCCGTGGATAACAAAAGACCTTAGGGCTTTTGTTTTAAAATGAACCCACTCATATTTTTGGAAATCTTTTAGCCGAACTACGGCGTTTTGATCCTTACCTTCCATGGAAAGGTACGTAGGCAACAGGTTCATCCGTTCAAACACAAAAATAATAACTTGTATATTCTTTTCTCATCTCTTCCATCCATGTTTGCACAATAAATATTTCATAAACAAATAACATTTCGTACAACAAGTGTGAAAAGGGCTCCCTAGGAGTACCTAGGACGTTTTGGGTGCCTAACACCTTCCCATTGCGTAATTAACCCCTTACCCAGATCTCTGATCTTTTCATTAGTTTTCTATGTGTAAAACTTCTTAGGCTTTTGTTCGCTTTTTAGCCATTCCTTTGGATAAATAAAAGTGCGGTGGCGACTCGATTCTTTGTATGCTTTGCTTTTGATTTAATCAATAAATCATAAAGTGACGAATACACCGCTACAGAAAAGTGGCAACTCTGCTGGGGATGAATATCCTTGGTGGTATTGCCTACTTTTCACCCTTGTTGTATGATATTGTTTACTTGTTATATGACATATTTTTGTACAACTTGGGATAACTGTATTGATTGTAATGTTTGAATTGCTTGATATACAATTGTTGTTTGCTTGGTGATCTCTGTGAGATGAGTTCTATACCCGAACTCGAGTGCACTTTAGGATAGGAGAATGGCATAGTCTTGTCGACTGGTGTGGAGTATTCCTTAGCCAGTTGACTTGCGAGTCCATTCACTTGGTGGAGGTCATGTTGGATTAATAATGTCACACAAGTTATTTGTGGTTAGGCATTATTCTTTCAATCATGTGCCTTAGAAGCCAAGGACCTTAGTTTACCAAGCCCATCTTGGCCTATTTTTAGGGCGTAGTGCGGAGGTCGTTCAGATGTCAGATCTGATGCGATTGTTACGCGATACTATACTCATAAGAGTCTCTCTTGAGAATATTTTTGGAATACGAGTATTCGTTCCTCCGATAATATTCGAAAGATGGGATGATGACTATGGGAACCTCTGATAGAACATGTTCGGCAGGTTTAAACCCTAGTACACTCCCTTTGGGTGGTCCTTAACCGAGACTCCATGCTCGTGACTCTCAACAAACCCGTGATTCATGGTTGAGTCGTTCAGACATCCTTAATATCAATGGAACTTGGGTGTTGATAAGGTGTAAACCATAATCCACCAAAATGGATGATTGATATTAAGGATGGTTGAGCCGGTTCATGTATCGTTAATATCAATGGAACTTGGGTGTTGATAAGGTGAAAACCATAATCCACCAAAATGGATGATTGATATTAAGGATACTATGAGCTTTCCCATGACCTTTGTCTGGTGTGCTTTGCTTGATCCTTGAGTGTGATTGTTGCATTCATGCATTCATGCATTCATCTGCATTCATGTCATCAGAAAAATCAGAAAATTTTCAAGGAACTTAAAGGGTTTATTTGCAAAATTTTCAGACATGGAAAGACCAAAAAGGCATACAAAGAAGTACAGCTTTAGACAGCCCGATGTGAAAGAGTTAAGGAATCTGACATCCTATGTATTAGATCCCTTGGGTTTCAAAGCTCGTTATGGGAAGCTTCTGCCTCTGTTGACTACTCAGGTTGACGAAGGGTTGATGAGTGCTTTGGCTCAGTTCTATGATCCTCTGTATCATTGCTTCTCTTTTCCGGACTTCCAGCTGTTGCCTACCTTGGAGGAGTATGCTCATCTTGTGGGTATTCCTATTCTGGATCAGGTGCCGTTCAGTGGCTTGGAGAGTATTCCGACTGCTCGAGAGATTGCAGACTTGTTGTACATAGATGAATCCCTTATTGAAGCACATATGACCACCAAAGGTGGAATTCAGGGTCTTCCTTCCGATTTCCTCATTGCTCAAGCTACCGTTTATGGGAAGGCCAGGAGTGAGGATGCCTTTGAGGCTTTATTTGTGCTGCTCATCTATGGTTTGGTATTATTCCCCAACATCGACAAATTTGTGGATGTGAACGCCATTAGGATCTTTTCAGTTCTTAATCCCGTTCCGACTCTGTTGGGTGATGCCTATTTCTCTTTGCATCTGAGGAATGCAAAGGGCGGAGGAGTTATTGTGTGCTGTTTGCCTCTGTTGTATAAGTGGTTTATTTCTCACTTACCGCAGACGCTTGCTTTCAAGGAGAATAAGGGATGTCTACGGTGGTCCCAGAGACTCATGTCTCTCACTAATGACGATATCTCTTGGTATGATCGCGTGTATGATACTGTTCAGATCATTGATTATTGTGGTGAATTCCCTAAGGTACCTCTTCTTGGTACATGTGGTGGGATCAGCTACAATCCTATCTTAGCACGTCGTCAGCTTGGGTTCCCCCTAAAGGATAAACCTCATAACATTCTGTTAGAAGGTGTATTCTTTCAGGAGGGTAAAGATCCCCAAGGCCTGAAAGCCAGGATGGTCCGCGCTTGGCGCAAGATTCATAAGAAGGGTAGAAACGAATTGGGTCCGAAGAACTGCATTGCTTTGGAGCCATATACTTCTTGGGTCAGACAGAGAGCTTCTGAGTATCTTATGCCATATGACTATCCGAGACCTACACCGTTGGTTGTGGCTGGGCCTTCAACCCTCCCTAACCAAGGCGTAGAGGAGTTGAGAGAAGAAGACCTTTCACGTGCCTGGATCCGTGAAAGAGAAGAGTTGCTTCAACAGCTTAAGGAGAAGGATGCTCTGATCGAATTCCTCGAGCATCAGATGATAGATGATCCGAATGATACCTGGACTTCTCTGCTTCCTCAGTCTTCCAAGTTCTGGAAGAGGAAGTATGATCGACTCGCGAAGGAGAAAGCGGATATGGAAGCAGCATATGAGAGAGAGATCAAGAAGCTTTGTGTATCTCGTCTTCCAGCATCTCGAGCTTCTAGGGATCCATAGGATGTTTATTTTCCTTTTCCCTTTGTAATAATCAAAAATGTTGTACTTCTTTGTCTCGAATATATTTGATGAGATATTTTCCATATGCGATTAAATGCTTTAAATTTCGAAAATTGCAAATAGAACCTTAAAAGTTCCTTGAAATGAAAATAAAGCATATGCACGAGCATTGCATGCATCATTTTGCATAAGCAGGTGTTGTTCTGGTCTTCTTGTCTGTGGCCTAACTCTGTGCTCTTCATTTATTTTGAAGACAAGCTGACTCATCGGTACTACACCAGAGCCAATTCTGCAAGAGTGATGGATCAACTAGAACAAGAGAACAGAGAGCTGAAAGAAGAGGTCGCCAGATTGGGTGCTCTGATGGAGCAATTGTTGGCTGCTCAGCATCAACCTTCTCCACCTCCTGCAACTCCTCTCCAGAGGACTGTTATATCAAAGGTTGCATCTTCGACTGTGCCAGCTGCTAGTGCTCACTTTGTGCCGAATGCCATGCCAGCCGGGTTTCCGTGGGGTATGCCTCCTGGTTTCATGCCAGATATTCCAGCTCCTACCTTTGCTTCCATGCCGGCATCTAGCCCGGTCCTTGCTATGCCTCCTCCTGTTGTGCATACCATTCCCAGGGTAGACGACACCATCTATCATTCTGAGCCGTCTGAGGGCCCAGATGTTAATGAGAAGATGGATGCCATGAATGACCAATTCCTCGAGCTCCGTAAAGAATTGAAGACCCTCTGAGGGAAAGATCTGTTTGGCAAGTCTGCTGCTGAACTTTGCCTGGTTCCCGGTGTGAAAATTCCAGTCAAGTTCAAAGTCCCTGACTTTGAGAAATATAAAGGGAACACCTGCCCTCTCGCTCACCTGGTCATGTACGCCAGGAAAATGTCTACTCAGACTGATAATGATCAGTTGCTGATTCATTACTTTCAGGATAGTTTGTCCGGTGCGGCTCTTCGTTGGTATATGAGCCTTGATAGCGCAAACATCCGATCCTTCAACGATCTTGGTGAAGCCTTCGTCAAGAAGTACAGGTATAATGTTGATATGGCTCCTGACCGTGATCAACTCAGGGCCATGCCTCAGAAGGATAAAGAGACATTTAAGGAGTACGCCTAGAGCTGGCGAGAGTTAGCAGCTCAGATTACTCCTCCGCTGGAAGAGAAGGAGATGACTAAGATCTTTTTGAAGACTCTTAGTTCATTTTACTATGAGCGGATGGTCGCCAGTGCTCCCTTTGATTTCACCGAAATGGTGAACATGGGGATGCGTTTGGAGGAAGGTGTCCGTGAAGGACGGTTGTCTAAAGATGAGAGCTCTTCTAAACGATACGGGGCGTTTAAGAAGAAAGATGGGGAGGCACATGCCGTGCAATCCCATGTTAAACCTAGAAGACCCTCTGATAGGAGGAAGCCTGTGCGTCATGCCAGCAGCCAGCACCAGGTGGCTCATATAGCACCTGTTTTCAGGGATAATTTTCAGCAACATCATCAGCATCAGCAACAACCTCAGTATCAACAGCAACATCGTCCACAGCAACAGGCTTACCAGCCTCGTGGCAGTACCAGTAATCAGGCTAATCTGAATTATGATAGGAAGAAGATCCGCTTCGATCCAATTCCTATGTTATATGCTGAATTATATCCTTCCTTATTGGAGAGGAAACTGGTTACTCCCAGAGATCCTCCGGCTGTGCCTGTTAACCCGCAGTGGTGGTACAAGCCAGATCAACATTGTGTGTATCATTCCGGTGCTCTGGGACACAATATTGAAAACTGCTATCCATTGAAAACCAAGGTTCAAGACCTTATGCGATGCGGCATTCTGAGCTTTGAGGACTCAGGCCCGAATGTTACGAAGAACCCATTACCCGAGCATGGGAAGTCGGTTAACATGGTCCAGGGTTGCCCTGGCAAGTATAAAGTCAAATATGTGAGTCATATTCGACAGTCATTGGTCGAGTTGCATCGTTTGCTGTGTCAGTACAGTCATATGGAGCATGACCATGACAGATGTCGTATTTGTTCCGTCAATAGATTGGGTTGTCGCCAAGTGCGAAGAGAGCTTCAAGAGCTGCTGGATGAGGGTACCATTGAGATTCTGCAGAATCGAAATGTTGATGAAGATGAACCAGAGGTGAATGTGATTTCTCCGGTGTTCAAATTCCCGAGCCTGTTGTCATCCGTTACGATGGTAGCAAGCCGAAGGTTTCTCCTTCTCTTGTAATCAAGCCTGCAGGCCCTGTGCCTTATTCTTCGGATAGAGCTATTCCCTTTCGATATAATCCAGTTGCTGTGGAAGATGGGAAGGAAGTGCCTTTGCCTTCAACCTCTGTGGTTAATATTGCAGACGTGAGCGGGTTGACCCGTAGTGGTCGTGTGTTTTCTGCGCCTAAGCCTCAAGCTAGGGCTGTTGTTTCTGATGCTGCTGAGCGCCCGGTTGGGATTGCTGTGAATGTTCAGAATCCGACACTTGTTGTTGCCAAATCCTCCTCTGTACAAAAGACTCCTGTTTCTTCTATTGGCCCGAGTGGCATTGTGAATGAAGAATGTGATGAGATGCTGAGGCTCATCAAGAAGAGTGAGTACAACGTTGTAGACCAGCTTCTACAAACGCCGTCCAAGATCTCCGTGCTATCTTTGTTGCTGAATTCAGAACCCCATAGGGAGGCTCTGCAGAAAGTTTTGGACCTGGCTTATGTTGATCATGATGTCACGATTGAACAGTTTGATAGTATTGTTGCAAACATCACTGCTTGCAACACTTTGAGTTTCTGTGACACTGATCTCCCTGAGGAGGGAAGAGACCACAACATGGCTTTACATATTTCCATGAATTTCAAGATAGACGCCATGTCCAACGTGCTGGTGGACACTGGGTCATCTTTGAATGTACTGCCTAAGACCACTCTTTCGAGATTGTCATATCAGGGGCCTCCCATGAGGCAGAGTGGTGTTGTTGTGAAAGCTTTTGATGGGTCGCGTAAGACCGTGATTGGGGAAGTTGATCTCCCAATCAAGATTGGACCAAGTGATTTCCAAGTTACCTTCCAGGTAATGGATATCCACCCATCTTATAGCTGTCTCCTTGGTAGACCATGGATTCACGAGGCCGGCACCGTGACATCCACCCTACACCAAAAGCTGAAATTCGTCAAGAATAAGAAACTGGTTGTGGTAGGGGGAGAAAAGGCTCTCCTGGTTAGCCACTTGTCTTCTTTCTCATATATTGATGCTGAGGATGAAGTTGGAACTCCTTTCCAAGCTTTATCTATTGCTGAGCCGATTGAGAAGAAGTCTCCTTCATTTGCTTCCTATCGTGATGCGAAACTGGCCATTGAATGTGGTGCAGTTGCTGGTTTGGGGAAGATGATCGAGCTTGAAGATAATAAATCCCGGGCTGGCATTGGCTATTCTTCTGGGGCATTTAATGAGCAAGGTCTGTTCAAGAGTGGAGGTTTCATCCATGCTGATCAACCTGAGGAAGCTGCTGCTATCTTGGGAGAGGATGCAGAGGATTTGAGCAACTTCGTTATCCCTGGCGGTGTCTGCCATAATTGGGTCGCTGTAGATGTTCCTACGGTCATTCATAGATCAGAGTAATGGTTCACTTTATTCAAAACCCTTCTTCCATGCCAAAAGGAGAAGTGATGACATTGTTGGCAGCATTTATACAATGATATTTCATTCAATTAATGCATTGTTAAACATTTGTTTTTCCATCTGTTTTCACTTTTTGCTCTTTGCATGAAATCAGTGATCACAAAAAACCTAAAAATAGGAATAAAAGCAATCTTTTCATCTGCATAAATGATTTTCTTGTTTAAATTCTAAAGTTTTTATTATCCAAAATCATTATGCAGGTTGATTCTAAAACCCATTGAACATAATGATCCAACGCCATCTCCCAATTTTGAATTCCCTGTATTTGAAGCAGAGGAAGATGATATTGAAGGGATTCCTGATGAGATTTCCCGTCTCCTTGAGAACGAGAAGAAGATCATTCAGCCGCATCTCGAAGATCTGGAAACAGTCAACTTGGGGTCTGAAGATTGTGTTCGTATGGTGAAGATTGGGGCACTTCTTGAAGAGTCTGTCAAGAAGGGGTTGATCAGTTTGCTACGAGAATATTCCGATATCTTTGCTTGGTCGTATGAAGACATGCCGGGTCTAGATACAGATATTGTGCAACATTTCCTGCCTTTGAAACCTGAGTGCGTGCCTGTGAAGCAGAAGCTCAGAAGAACTCATCCAGATATGGCAGTGAAGATCAAAGAAGAGGTTCAGAAGCAAATTGATGCGGGGTTTCTGGTGACTTCTACATATCCTCAATGGGTGGCCAATATTGTTCCTGTGCCTAAGAAAGACAGAAAAGTCCGTATGTGTGTTGATTACAGAGATTTGAATAAGGCTAGTTTGAAAGATGATTTCCCTCTACCACACATTGATATGTTGGTAGACAATACAGCTAAATTCAAAGTCTTTTCCTTTATGGACGGATTTTCCGGATATAATCAAATCAAGATGGCACCCGAAGATATGGAGAAGACAACATTCATCACACCTTGGGGAACATTCTGTTATCGAGTGATGCCCTTCGGTTTGAAGAACGCCGGAGCCACGTATCAACGTGCTATGACTACCTTGTTTCATGATATGATGCACAAGGAGATAGAGGTCTATGTTGATGATATGATTGCTAAGTCCCGAACGGAAGTTGAACATGTTGAGCATTTGTTGAAGCTTTTTCAGCGTTTGAGGAAGTTTAGGCTTCGTCTGAATCCGAACAAATGTACATTTGGAGTCCGTTCCGGCAAGTTGTTGGGTTTTGTTGTCAGCGAAAGAGGTATTGAAGTTGATCCTGCCAAGGTCAAAGCAATACAAGAGATGCCTGCACCCAAAACTGAGAAGCAAGTCCGAGGTTTTCTTGGCCGCTTGAACTATATTTCCAGATTTTAATCCCACATGACTGCCACATGTGCGCCGATATTCAAGCTCCTCCGGAAAGATCAATCTCATGATTGGACCGAGGATTGCCAAAAAGCTTTCGGCAGTATCAAAGAGTATCTGTCTGAACCTCCGATCTTGTCTCCGCCTGTAGAAGGAAGACCTCTGATCATGTATTTGACTGTTCTTGAAGCCTCGATGGGTTGTGTACTCGGTCAACAAGACGAATCAGGGAAGAAAGAATCTGCTATCTACTACCTCAGTAAGAAGTTTACTGATTGTGAGTCTCGATACTCTATGCTTGAGAAGACGTGTTGTGCTTTAGCTTGGGCTGCTAAGCGTTTGCGCCAGTACATGATAAATCATACAACTTGGTTGATATCCAGAATGGATCCAATCAAGTATATTTTCGAGAAGCCTGCTTTAACCGAGAGGATTGCCCGTTGGCAGATGTTGTTGTCTGAGTATGATATTGAGTATCGAGCTCAGAAAGCTATCAAAGGTAGTATCTTGGCTGACCATTTAGTGCACCAGCCGATTGAAGATCATCAGTCTGTTCAGTACGACTTCCCTGATGAGGAGATTCTGTATTTGAAAATGAAAGATTGTGATGAGCCTACACTTGATGAAGGTCCGGAACCTGGTTCCAGATGGACGATGGTGTTTGATGGCGCTGTGAATCAGTATGGAAATGGAATTGGGGCAGTAATCGTTACTCCTCATGGCACACATATTCCGTTTACAGCAAGGCTAACTTTCAAATGCACGAATAATATGGCTGAGTATGAAGCCTGTATTATGGGACTGGAAGAATGTATTGATTTGAGAATCAAGCATCTTGATGTGTATGGTGATTCGGCCCTAGTCGTTAATCAGATCAAGGGTGAATGGGAGACGAATCAGCCAAGTCTCATTCCGTATAGAGATTATGCGAGGAGGATTTCAACGTTCTTTACAGAAGTTAACTTTCATCATATTCCTCGAGAAGATAATCAGATGGCAGATGCGCTTGCTACGCTTGCTTCGATGATTGTAGTCAAGTATTGGAATGAAGTTCCCAACATTACCGTGATGCGCTTGGATAGACCAGCTCACGTGTTTGCAGTTGAAGAAGTGAATGATGACAAGCCTTGGTATTTTGATATCAAGAATTTCCTCCAGAATCAGGTCTACCCGCCTGGGGCATCTGTGAAAGATAGGAAAACTTTGAGAAGGTTGTCAGGCAGTTTCTACCTCAGTGGTGAAGTGCTTTATAAGAGAAATTTTGACATGGTTTTGCTCAGATGCGTGGATAGACACGAAGCAAACCTGTTGATGACTGAGGTCCATGAAGGTTCATTTGGTACTCATTCCAATGGATATGCCATGGCTAGAAAGATGTTGAGAGCAGGCTACTATTGGCTGACAATGGAGTCTGACTGCTGCAAATATGTGAAGAAATGCCACAAGTGTCAGATTTACGTAGATAAGATTCATATTCCTCCGACACTTCTGAATGTGATTTCATCACCATGGCCTTTCTCTATGTGGGGAATCGACATGATTGGCATGATTGAACCGAAAGCGTCCAACGGACACAGGTTTATTCTCGTAGCAATTGATTACTTCACCAAATGGGTCGAAGCCGCTTCGTATGCGAATGTGACCAGGCAGGTTGTCGTGAAGTTTATCAAGAACCAGCTGATTTGCCGTTATGGTGTGCCAGATAAGATCATTACTGATAATGGATCTAATCTGAATAACAAGATGATGGATGAGTTGTGCGCTGAGTTCAAGATTGCACACCATAACTCCTCTCCTTACAGACCTAAGATGAATGGGGCTGTTGAAGCTGCTAATAAGAATATCAAGAAGATTATCCAGAAGATGACAGTTACGTACAAAGATTGGCATGAGATGCTGCCATTTGCTTTGCATGGTTATCGTACATCTGTCCGCACTTTAACAGGGGCAACCCCTTTTTCTCTTGTTTACGGCATGGAGGTTGTTCTCCTAGTAGAGGTGGAGATCCCATCAATGAGAGTCTTGATGGAAGCCAAGTTGACTGAGGCTGAGTGGATTCAGATTCGTTATGACCAGCTGAATTTGATTGAAGAGAAGAGATTGACTGCCATGTGTCATGGTCAGTTATATCAGCAGAGAATGAAGAAAGCATTCGATAAGAAGGTCAAGCCTCGTGTGTTCCGAGAAGGTGACCTCGTGCTCAAGAAAGTCTTGTCTTTCGCGCCCGATTCCAGGGGCAAGTGGACTCCAAACTATGAAGGTCCATATGTTGTTAAGAGAGCCTTTTTAGGCGGAGCTTTGATGCTTACAACAATGGATGGGGAGGATTTCACTCGTCCTGTGAATTCAGATGCAGTCAAGAAATACTTTGCCTAAAAAAAAAAGAGTATGCAAAAGAAAAACAGAATAGCTCGCTAAGTTGAAAACCCGAAAGGGCGGCTTAGGCAAAAATGAGCGTCTCGGTGGAAGACTCGCAAGGGTGATCCAGGCAAAAGTTAGAGACCAGAAAAAAGAATATTTGCATCCCGCTAGATTGAGTACCTCACCCTGGGGCAATCTAGGCAAAAATTAGGGATATGGCAAGTAACCGCATCCGGATAAGACTTTCTGTTTCACAGCTGTCTTTTCGTCAGAGATTCTCGATTCGTCGTCAACTGAAGCTTCGAATACATCGAGATTCAAATTGGTAGAGAAAGGATCATTATGTTCAATGTAGCCCTCTTCCAATATATATCACTGATTTCAAATTTGTACAGATCTATGGAGTCTTGCCATTTGCAGACTACCATTCCATCAAATCAATTTGAACTTTTATCCAATTATTTGCACTCTTATTTGTTTCAATTCAACAAATGTTTTGCATGTTTTAATTGATAAAATATCATTGTTTTAAACAAATGATTTTTTTTTTCAAATTGTTGTTTTAAACAAAGTGAACATTCACAATGATGAAAGGATACTTAAGAATCTCTCAGTGCTCTCCCGAGGGTGGCATGATTTCCAACAGGTAAAACATTCGTTCATATTCCTGGCATGGTTGTATCCTCTTTATCCCGATTGTTGTTGGGGTTGTTCCCCAAGCAGAGCTTTTGTTGGGGTTGTTCCCCAAGCAGAGTGCTTGTTGAAGACTTCGTTTTCTTCTCCAACAGTTTTTTCTCCCCAGCATGGTTGCTTTCCTTTGGAAGATTCGGTAGTAGGTGGTTTGAGACCCTGGTACCCCATCACTCCCCCCAGTGCAGTCGCCAGCGGAGTTGTTGCTTCTCTCCTCAGCATTGTCGCCAGGGTTGTTGATATGATATACTGCATTTATGCTATGTCTCCCCATCGGAGTGCTTGTTGAGGTTTTACCTCTTATCCCTTCAGCAGGGCAGTGATTATTTTCCTCCTGCAGTTGTTGGGTTTCTCTTGGAAGGTTCAGCATTTGGTGGTTGATCCCCAGCTTTCCTCCTCATCCCCGGTGGATTCCCCAGTAAAGCCGCCAGTAGATTTATGGTATGATGAATTATATCTGAGAAGTTTCCTGCAGAAGTTTTGTGCTTTCCCTGCAGAATCCTCAATGGAGTTGGTATCCCCAACAGAGTCAGGATCCCTGCCGGAGTTGTTTTCCCCAGTAGGGCCGGTTGATGATCTATCATCCAAAGATTTGGTTGATTTCCTGATACTTTTGATCCCTAGTAGAGTGGCTTGTTGCAGAAACTACTTGTGTGATCTATTTTTTCCCTTAGTGGGTGTAGTCCCCGATGGAGTGGCTGATATTATTCCCAGTAGAGTTGCTTGTGCAGTTAGATTCTACATGGAAGATCTGTTCTCCCTTTGTGGGTTATTCCCCAGCGGAGTTATTTGGAAGTTGCTTTCGTGGCAGTTCTCGCTTGTGCAGTGAACTTCTGTTTCCCAGTTGATACTGAGAATCCCCCTGCAGAAATCTCGGGATTTCTCCATTTCCCCAACAGATTTGTCTTTGTGGCCGTTGTTGCCTGTTGTGACTTTCTGTTCGCCGGTTGGGTTGATTGTTGATCCATCACTCAGTGATTTTGTGGTTTCTTTGATATCTCTAATCTTTTGCCTTCCCGCAGATCTTTGCTTTTTAGCATGTAGATCTCCAGCAGATTGGCTTTCCAGTTGGTTTTTCCCCTGGAAGTGTAGTACCGGGCGTTTGATTCATCAAACATAAATCGCGCATATTCATGCATACTCATAAACATTTCAGATATTCATGTTGCATTTTTTGCCATATATCTCTTGTTTGTCGCCTCCTGCTTGGGTGATATAGATCTCCACAATAGATCTCCCCCCAAGCAGATGTCGGGTGTCTAATCTCTCCATATAGAGTCAGCCCCATAAGTAGAAAGTGTCTGTCTTTCCTTCTGCAGTTCCCCACTGAGATATATCCTCGTGGATGACGGTTTCTTCCGTTTCCTTCCAACACATATATTGGGATGGATGTTCCTATCGAGTTATATCCTCATAGGACGAGTCTTGTTTCAGTTTGCCTTTTTGGTTTGATCCTGAATTGGCATTTGTCAGTTGTTTCTTGTGCTTCCCTGTGGAATAAATGAATGAATTGCCCAGTAACCGGCAATAATTCATCTTATCCCCAGCGGAATCTTTTGGGCCTCTACCCTTATACCGGTAGTTGTAAGTCCTATGTTCCCTCTTCTTGGCGGAATTTGTGGTTATATACCTTTTATTCCTCAGCAAGAGTCGTTGGTTTTCTACCCAGTAGTCGGTAGTTGTAAATCCTAGTTTTTTCTGCTCTCCAGCAGTTTGTGGTTTGTTATAAACCCTATTTTTGTTTCCTGTGCGGAATTGTGATTCTTTCATCCCCACGCAGAGTTGTGGTTTTCTACCCCGTATTCGGTAGATGTAAACCCTACCTTTTATCCTCACCAGAGTTTGGCTACTACCTTGTATTCGGTAGTTGTAAGTCCTATCTCTTTTCCCCTAGCAGATGTAACCTTTGTGGTTCGTTCTGGTTGGTGGTGGATTTTGTGCTGTTGTGGTTTTATCCCCAACGGGGTCTGTGTCTCCCTGTGGAATAAGTTGAATAATTGCTCAGTATTTGGAATTCATTCACCTTATCTCCAGTTGAGTCTTTGGTCTTCTACCCCGTATTCGGTAGTTGTAAATCCTATGTTGTTGTGGTTTTATTCCCAACGGAGTCTGTGCTTTCTTGCGGATAATTGCCGGATGCTAGCAATTTTATCCTCAGCCAGAGTCTTTGGTTTTCTACCCCGTATTCGGTAGATGTAAACCCTAATTTCTCCCCTTTGAAGAGTTAACCTTGTTGTTCATCCTAACCGATGATGGTTACTCTTTGTGGTTATCTTCATTCGATATTGATGTTGATATTCCCTTCTTGCTTCTGGGTAATTGCCGTTTGCTAGCAGTTGCGTCCCCAGAAAGTCCTTGTGGATAATTGTTGTTTATGCAATTCATCCCCAACGGGTCCTCTTTCATTTACCCTTTTGCCTGGTAATGATTGTTGCTCCCTTTGATTGGTCATCTTTATATACCTAGTTTTGGTATCCCGATGCCTTTCTTTTCGGTCGATTTATCCTTTATTAACCCAGTAACCGGTTGTGGATAATCTTCCATGCGAGTATGTTATCCACGTTCTGACGGTAATGGATAATATATCTCATGCACTCTTCAGTTGAAGCCTGTCGTGTTTCCCCAGTCGAGTAAGATTCGTTATTCCTTTGCGGAATCGAATATTCTTTTTCTTGGATAATTGCCGGATGCTTGCAATTTATCCCTTGTGAGTTCTTTCGTTTACCCTATTGTTGTGGTAACGATTGTCTCTCTTTTTGGTTGATCACCTATTATATACCCAGTAACCGGTATCTCTGGTGTCCCTTCCCTTTCGAGTATATTATTCACGTTCTGACGGTAATGAATAATATATCTCATTCACTCTTTGGTTGGAATCCTTTGTTGATTTTCCCCAGCGGAGTAAGATTCATATTCTTTGTAGAATCGAATATCCATCCTTTGATAAGTTTGCGTTTTGCTCTTTCAGGATGATGAGTGTCTTGGCATATATACCAATTCACGGTTTCGGTAGGTCACCTATTATATACCCAGTAACCGGTATCCCTGGTGTTTCCTTCCATGCGAATGTATTATCTACGTTTTGACGGTAATAGATAATATATCTCATGCGAGTATACTATCCACGTTCTGACGGTAATGGATATTATATCTCATGCGCTCTTTGGGTTTGTTTCCCCAACTGAGTAAGATTCGTTTTCCCGTTGTGGATTCGAATGTCCATCCTGTAAGTCGATTTGCTTTTTCAAGCCCTCCTTTCGGATGATGAGTGTCTTGGCATATATACCAATTCACACTTTGGTCGGTCACCTATTATATATCCAGTAGCCGGTATCCCTGGTGTTCCTTCCTTTCTGCTCCCTATTATGACCTCGGTCCCCCTGTGGAGTCAGATTTTCCTGAGTTGATGTACCTTTTTCAGGTCTTTCTCAGGTGTTTGGTTGATTGATATCTCTCACTCTTATACCGGTCTTAGATATTCATTCTTCCTGAGTTTGTTACCCTTATACCGGTAACACCTCATTCTTTGTTGCTTCTCCAGGAGAGTCTCTTTGTTAGACCTTCTCCAATGGAGTTTCCGTTGTGATTTTCCCTTTTGCTGTATTGGCATTTTCCCCAATATATGCAATTTTTACCCGGCAGGGAGGTTCTTTGTGAATTGTTCCCCAGTCCGAGTCCGGATTTTTATCCGAAGTATCCTTTGTGGATAGTTTGAGTCAGCTTGAGTCCTTTCCAATGGATGTGTCCTCCTTTGGAAATCTTTCTTTTCCCCAGTGTGAGTCCTTCACTCCCCGGTAAGGTCTCCAGTCCAGTCGTGCTTTGTTCGTGCCGTGTCAGTTTTACCCTAATTCAAAGTCGTGTCCTGCTCACGCATTCTTTTCTTTTTTTATCCTCATAAGAGTCTTGTTAGAGTCTCTGTTTCTGGTGAGTGTATTACTCCGATGGATCGTCTTTTCTTCGTGGACCCATATCCCCACAGAGTTGTTTCTTTTGCATGCATACATTTGCATCATGAGGTCTCTTAGGGACCAAAAATTTGTCTCATTACTGTTATTTAAGCCCATTCTACCATGTCGAGATGAAGATTTCTAAACTTCACTTCTCCGGCTAGAATGACCTTAAATAGGGGCATCTGTAAGACCCCAATTTTGTCCCTAAGATCCCTCATGGCATCATATCATATCATCACATTGCCTCAAGGATCTTTGTGCATCTTGCTTCCTTCCCTGTGGGTTGGTCATCTTTTGAGAGTGATTTCTTGATCACCAGGCATATTTTGCATTTGTATATCATTGCATTTCCTTTTATCACTAACCAAAAGTACAAAAATATGTCATCTAACCCTTGTCTTGCAGATGAAGCAATCACAGGTCAAGACAGTCAAAGGCATTCATTGAGCAATAGATGGTGGCCATTCTTGAGAATTTGGACCCCACAATCATTATCAAGAGTTCATATGAACCATGATATCATTTTGAATCAAAATCCCAAGTGGTGGAGGTTTGAACTTCATCAGAACATTGCTAGGTCAACTGGAAGCCTAGAAAGTCAACTGTCAACTCAACTGTGGATTTGGAGGTGGGAGATGGTTAGAGATGCCTCATTCATGTGTAAACAAGTCTCATTTGACATTGCAAACATCAACATTGAAGAATTTGAGGTCAGATCAAAACTTTCCAAAAATAGTAAGTGACCTGTAATTTGAAATTGCCAAAAATGGAAAGGTTTTCAACTCAAGATTACATCATCAATAAAGCTTCAAATGAAATTTTATCCAACATGAAAGTTGAAGATCTTTCTCTCCCATTTCCAAAAAGTCCAAGATCATGAATTTCTCATGTGTGGTTGAAGAGATATGATCAAAACATGGCCAAATGTGCATTGAGATTCAAATGTGCATAACTTCTCAACCATAGCTCCAATTCAAGTGGTTCTTTTTGCTAAATTCTCATTTCGACCTCTACTTTCAAAATCATGCATTGCATTTCATCAATTGTCATCATATAATTATTTGCCAATTCTTGAATTTTTGGAGGGAAATCTTGAAATTTAAAATTGGTGAATTATTTGAACATTTGGCAATTACCATTGATTTTAAAATGTGGTTTTAAGTGAAATTAAACACAAATTTGTGCACTATTCACATGCACACCATGCATAAGGGTGAAAATGCTAAATTGCACAAACACCTCATTTTTGTTAATTACATTTGTATTGGCTTAAACATGATTAAGAACTGGATTAGCATTGCATATATAAGCCTAAACCTAACTGTTTTCAGCTAACAACATTCATAATTTCAGATCTAGATCTAGAATACCAAAATTTTTCTCTCAAAATTTTCTTCCAATTTCTTCATATTCAATTCATTTTCTTGCTTAATTCTTGTGGTTGAGTTGATCTTGAGCAGGATCATCCATAGAATCAGTAGAAATCGTGCAAGGTTGGAGCATTTGTAAAGCTTGAAGCAACAATGGCAGATCCAAATTCTTGCAAGTTCGTGTGCAATTGAGCTGCAACTCTTCTTCCAATCACTCACACAAGTAGTGTAGAAGAACATTGAAGCATCACAAGACCTTAAATCAACACAAATCCAAAGCTGCTCTTCAAGAGGTCATTGAATCGATTTCTCTAATTCTTAAAATGATTATGATGTTGTTATAGATCTTGATTTGCTGATTAAACTGAGCTTTGATTCATAAATTTTCATGCACACTTGAGTTAGATATGTTAGATTAAAGTTTCATGTGTGATTTTTCTTTTCTTCGATTCGTGCATGTCGTGATGATTCTTGATGAAATAATTGTGGATTCGTGACCTAGAGTGAAAGATCTACATATTGATAGGTTCAATTGTGGATTCTGAGAAATTTGTTCTTGCTGCATTTGCACTGTTCATGATCCACGATGAAGATGATGATGTTCATCTTTTGACCACGCTTTTGATCTTTCTGCCACGCTTTTCCGTTTCTGAATGTGTTAGATTAGGGCTGAATTGTGATTGGTTCATGTAATCTCCCATGCGTGCGTTCTCATTGGCCAGTACCGTGTGGTTGACTTCGTTGACCAGGCCTAGAATAAATGAAACGCAGCGTTTTGCTGTTGGCGCCTAAATCAGTTTCAAATTGCGCCTCACTTCGATTCCTGGCCATGCAATTATTTCAAATGTGCTTCATGATTATTTGTTTTCCCTCCATATTCATGTACATGCTTCATATGCTTTTATTTTTATTTTTTCTCCATCTTCCAAAATTCATAGTAAATTGATAAATGATCCAAAAAATATGAGGATTTTTGCATGATGTCACATTTTCTGTCTAATATTTTTTGATCATTTTTCCATAATTTGTGCATGGCTGGAAAATATTTTGTGCTAGGGAATGTGAACATGCATCATATCTTGACCTTGCCTTGCCATATCATTTGTGAAATGCTGAGTTTTTATCCAATGAATCTGAAAATTTGCATGATGAAACTAGACATCTTTCTTGAAATTATGGTGTTGATGTGGTATTTTTATCATGTGTCATTGCTGTTTTATGATCATGTGAATGTAGGTGTGACAATTTGTGTCACACCTTTGCTTATTCATCTTATGTGATATGATTACCCTATCAAATGATTTCCAATTGTTCTGATTTTTTGCATGATACTTGATATGGATGTTGTGATTGAACATGAATTTTCTTGGAATTATTTGATTGATACCTGATTTAATTGAGATTTTTCATTCTGGTTGATCACTTTTGTGCTTTAAAATAGTCTTGAACTTCAATTGATCATGAAATGGATTTGGTATATGATATTGATGTGAGACCTTTTGGATTGTTTCAAGATGTGTTTGAAGTTGATTCATGTTAATTTTCAGCTTCTGTTTTGAATTTTTTCTCCATCTTTGACCCTAGGCTTTGACCTAGTGGTTTGCCTCTCATGTTTGAGCTTTGATTTCAGGTTGAACATCCAAGTTATATGGTTCATGATGCTCCATCATTTGAGCATTTGATGTTTGCCTTTGGCTACTAACATTGTGTGTTTTGTAGGGTTGTTAACTCATTTGAGCTTGACTTGTGGCTTATGCCTTTGCTTATTGGGTTTGACTGTTGATATTAACTGTTGGTTGTTTGTCTGAGTTGTATACTGATTTGTTTGATGTTTCCACAGGTACATTAGTTACTTAAGTTCATTTTGAACTTGCTTTTGCTTGGTTGCTTAACCACTTAGGTATAACCTCTCTTCTTCATGTAGTCTGGAAGACCTGTCCTGTTATGGGGGCAGGCACCTGTCTGAAGTCCTCCTTAAGAGGTAATGCTTGTGATTGTTTACTCTTTGTGCCAAGCAGGAAAAGTCCTCTTATGAGGCAATTGGTAGATAAAAGAGATGTGTAGTCCATCTCCTACTATTCAGTGTGTCATCCCTTTGCTCATACAATGTGTTGATGCATTGTGGATATTAACCCAAGATCTTATAGAGTCAAATCACTTGTGGAGAAGAGTTCCAACTTCCTGAACTCCCACACATTCTATTGTTTAAAGCTCTCCCTGACCAGGGATAAGAGCTATGAGGCACACCCCTCATCTCCATTTCATCTGCTTCACCCTAACTCTCAATGTTAGGGTTAAGAGCACAACATACCCCATTCCAGTTGACTGTAAAGTCTAACCTTGCTTGAGCCTAATTGATTGTATATAGTGTGTGCTAATTGACTTGTGTGTTTGCTTACTTGATTCATCTGTGCATAGTTGCTTGAGTGTGCCTTTGTGCATTTATCATCATCGTTTGTATATCATTTCATAAACTTTGCTTTATAGCATTTTTGCTTTGTCCATGGAGGAGACAAGCATAAGTCCATTACTTGGCAGTTGTTCCTATGATATGGTGTGAGACTAGTATAAGTCCATTGATTGGCATCTGGTATCATTGTTTTGTTTTAGGAGATTGGTGTAAATCCATTGATTGGTATCCGGTATCCACCTTCGTTTGTGAGATTAGTGTAAGTCCATTGATTGGCATCTGGTATCATTGTTTTATTTTAGGAGATTGGTGTAAATCCATTGATTGGTATCCGGTATCCACCTTCGTTTGTGAGATTAGTGTAAGTCCATTGATTGGCATCTGGTATCATTGTTTTGTTTTAGGAGATTGGCGTAAATCCATTGATTGGTATCTGGTATCCATGTTTGTTTGTGAGATTGGTATAAGTCCATTGATTGGCATCCGGTATCACTTTGCTTTGTTCATTTGCTTATTTGCATTGTTGCCTTATTCCAAAGGAATCACTTGAATCATCTACATATGATTTCAAGAGGTGAACATCTAAGAAGTTTTACACTTCCTCACCCACCCACCTTTTGTTTCTTTAAACCTCCATCTTTGCATGCTAATCCAAAACTTGAAAACATTGTGCAAACATCTTTATCTCTTTTCAAATTAGAAACCTAGGCTTTAGGCCTTTGATTTTTCAAACTCCATTTCATAATACTTCTTTTGAATTGAATTCTAATCATACTTTGACCATCTTTTGTGAATAAATTCTAATTGGTTAATCCAACTCATTCAATTGTTTTGTCGCTTTGTCCATTCTTGATAAATTTTCACACATTAGCCATAGGTTTGATTTATCCTAGTTGGTTGATGTTAACCTCACCTTGGTCCTTAGTGATTGAATTGTAAGACTTCCTTGCTTATTATAGGGTTAACCCCTCACTAGCAAGTTGAAGCTTTTCTCACATGATGGACTTGTTGTTTGTATAAGGTTGAGTTTTCTCCCGTGGATAACAAAATACCTTTGGGCTTTTGTTTTAAAATGAACCCACTCATATTTTTGGAAATCTTTTAGTCGAACTACGGCGTTTTGACCTATACCTTCCATGGAAAGGTACGTAGGCAACGGGTTCATCCGTTCAAACACAAAAATAATAACTTGTATATTCTTTTCTCATCTCTTCCATCCATGTTTGCACAATAAATATTTCATAAACAAATAACATTTCGTACAACAAGTGTGAAAAGGGCTCCCTAGGAGTACCTAGGACGTTTTGGGTGCCTAACACCTTCCCATTGCGTAATTAACATCTTACCCAGATCTCTGATCTTTTCATTAGTTTTCTATGTGTAAAACTTCTTAGGCTTTTGTTCGCTTTTTAGCCATTCCTTTGGATAAATAAAAGTGTGGTGGCGACTCGATTCTTTGTATGCTTTGCTTTTGATTTAATCAATAAATCATAAAGTGACGAATACACCGCTACACCAGCAACCCCTCCATATCATTCTCTACTGTAATTTCCTCACTTTTTTCTCTTGTCAACTCTTTCCCGCTCCTCGTGACAATTGCTTTACAATGCTCCTTTGGATTGGTTTGAGTGTTAGCGGAAAAGGAAGATCCTGCGTTTTGTTCCGGCAGTTGTTTCGCAAGTTGGACTACTTGATTTTCCAGATTCTTTATTGCTGCTTCATTACTCTTCTGATTTACCATGGAAGCTTGCATGAATTGTTGGAGAGTGTCCTCTAGCTTGGAATTTCCTCCTTGCGATTGTTGGCCTTGAGAGTTTGGGTGTTGATAGGGACTTTGTTGCTGAAAATTTTGATTGTTGAACCTTGATGGTTGATAGCCTTGATTGTTTCTTGGTTGATAACCTTGATTGTTAGGAGGTTGTCTTTGATAGCCTTGATTTTGGTTGTTCACATAACTCACTTCTTCTAGTGGAGGGCAAAAACAAGTAGGATGATCTCCTTGACATAATTCGCAACATGCTACTTGATGTCGAACTTGAGACCCTTGAATTTCCTTCATTTGCTGTGGAAGCTTGGCCATTTGTTGAGTAAGCAACTCCACTTGTTGAGAGATTAACTTGTTTTGAGCAAGAATGGCATCATTGGTATTTAACTCAAGAACTCCCGGTTTACGTTGTGAAGGGCTATGGTCATGTTGACTTTGGTGATCATTGAGTGCCATCCGATCAATAATGACTTCAGCTTCTTCCGCATTCTTTGACATAAGAGAGCCACCCACGATAGCATCCAAAAGTGTTCTATGAGTTGATTGGAGCCCATTTAGAAAAATATGGATTTGAGTGAGCTCATCAAAACCATGACCCTTGCATTTCCTCAACATTGACTTGAATCTTTCCCAAGCCTCATTTAGAGACTCGTTGCTTCCTTGAGTGAATACCGCAATAGCCGTTTTGGCTTCCATGAATCGGGATTGAGGAAAATATCTTTCTAAGAACTTTTCTTCTAACAAATTCCAATCCTTCATCACTCTTGGTGCTTGATCAAGGTACCACTCCTTTGCCTTTCCCACTAAGGAGTGTGGGAACATCCTTTTGAATAATGCCTCTTCACCCGTTTCATCAATTCCCGTAGAACCCACAATCTCATAGAATTTGATGAGATGGGTATACGGATCTTCATGGTCCATTCCGGTGAATGGATTTGCATAGAGAAGTTGGAGGATTCCGGTTTTCATCTCCGTATTTCTTCCTCCACGGGCAAATTGAGCATTCCTTCTTGGACTATTAGCGGACATTTCGGTACGATTGTCATCCGCCATGTTTCCGTCACAAGCCTCTACAACCACTTCTTCGATTTGAACAAGTACGGAAGTAGATGCTTCTTCTCTCCGGTTCCTCTCTTCGGCTAGTTTCCTTCTTCTTCGTGTTTTGCTATTGAGTTTCCTAAGTGTTCTTTCAATTTCGGGATCGAATTGAAATTGCTCCTCTGTAGCTTTTCCTCGCATGCACTAGAATCTACAAAACTAACAAACCAAGTGAAACACAAGAGGGATAGTAATAAAAGTAACAAACTTAAAACAATGAATTATTGCAATGCTTGTAATATCGAACACCAATCCCCGACAACGGCGCCAATTTGTTGAAAAGTATATCTTCGGCAAATATTTTTATATCGTATCCACAGAGATTGGTTGTTATTACCGCCGTTCTATAATCCAAATTGTTATAATTTTAGAAAGTAACCAAGTTGTTTTGTTTGGAAAGTTATCTTTTTGAGTAAAATGTCACTAAAACAATAAAATGGTTTTAAATCAAATGTAAAAGCTTGGCAAGATTGGAGTTCACTATTCCAAGTGCTTATGATTCCTTATGATAACTATATAGATTTAAGATTATTGATGATGTTCAAGTATCCTCTCAATGTCATTTATGTCTAAATGATATTGTGATAATCACTATATTGATCCTTAGACGATCTCTCCACCTAACTATCAATATAGCAATCTTTAATGATTGATACAAAAGAATAGTAATGAATAAATCTATCTCTACAACTTATTCACTACTGGAAAATCTATTTTATGTCAAGACTTAAATAATCTCTTTCAACAACTACTCAAATCTGATTTTCAACTTAGGGCACAAATAACATTCAATACATCAACAATCTTTTATCATATATATATGAATCAAATGGAATACATAAACAAATGAGAATAGCTACTACCTCCAATCTTGACAAAATGGGGTTTAGCTCCTCATCATCATTTTGGAAAGCAAAATGCAATGGAAGAAAACTCTGTTTTTCTCTCTTACAAAGTATCAAAACTATCTATGTGTGAATGTGTTCACAATGTGTTAGCATATATCAATTTCCATTCTGATTTTCTAAAAAGGGTTGACATTTCCTAAAATGATCATTTTCATCCAAAGCAGAAAAGCTCCCCTAAGGCAGACACCAAAATGGCAAAACTATTTGGTCATGAAAAACAACACCCTTGGCCCCAAAACAGCTTGCTGGATTCGCAGGCTTCGCAGCGCGAAGGTGGTCCACGACGCGAACTGAAGCAATCTCAGCTTCCTTGCTTTGCAAGCTTCATCCAAAGAGTCTTCCAAGTGGTATTCTTCCAAGTCAGGCTTTCAAATTGCATTCAACACTTCTTTAAATTTATGATTGTGCATTCCAAAGCTCTCTTGCCCAAAAATTCTACAAAACTAACAAATATGTGAAATAACTATTCAAAATAACATAAATTAAACATAATTGCATTTATACAAAATAGTGAGAATAAAAGTGTGTAATTACATCAAAACTTGGTAAAAGGGACCAATAAATTGATATAAAAAGTAGTACTAATTGGTCCCTAACATTACATTCGCATATGATGCTGCTTCAACCCATTTTGTGAAGTAGTCAATTGCCACCAAAATGAAACGATGTACATTCGAAGCTTTGGGCTCAATCATATCAATTACCCACATGGAGAAGGGCCATGGGGAAGAGATAACATTCAAAAGTGTCGGAGGAACATGAATCTTATCAGCATAAATTTGACACTTGTGGCACTTCTTCACAATTTTGCAACAATCAGATTCCATTGTCAGCCAATAGTAACCTGCTCGCAACAACTTCTTCGCCATTGCATGTCCATTGTAATGAGTACCAAATGAACCTTCATGCACTTCGGTCATCAACAAGCCTACTTCGTGTCTATCCACGCATCTGAGCAGAACCATGTCGAAGTTTCTCTTGTACAGTATATCACCATTCAAGTAGAAATTACCGGCTAATCTTCTAAAAGTCTTCTTATCTTTCAAAGATGCCCCATGCGGGTAAATCTGACTTTGGAGGAAACATTTGATATCGTAATACCACGGCTTCTCATCTTTGATCTCTTCAACAACAAACACATGAGTTGTCCTATCAAGACGCATCACATACAAATTGGGAACTTCATTCCAATACTTCACTATAATCATTGACGCCAATGTTGCAAGAGCATCTGCCATCCGGTTTTCATCTCGAGGGATATGATGAAACTCAACCTTTATAAAGAAAGTTGAAATCCTCCTCGCATAATCTCTTTATGGTATTAAACCGGGTTGATTTGTCTCCCATTCACCTTTGATCTGATTCACAACCAAAGCTGAATCTCCAAAGACATCCAAATACTTGATTATGAGATTCATGGCCTTTTCAAGCCCCATAATGCAAGCTTCATATTCTGCCATGTTGTTTGTACACTTGAAAGTCAGTCTAGCTGTAAATGGTAGGTGCGTGCCTTGAGGAGTAATGATCACAACCCTAATGCCATATCCATATTGATTAACAGCTCCATCAAATACCATGCCCCAACGGGAACCAGGTTCTGGCCCTTCTTCATGCAATGGTTCATCACAATCTTTCATTTTCAAGTACAAAATCTCTTCATCAGGAAAGTCATACTGCACTGACTGGTAATCTTTAATAGGTTGGTGAGGCAAATGGTCATCCAAGATACTACCTTTAATCGCTTTATGAGATCAGTATTCGATATCATACTCTGATAACAACATCTGCCAACAGGCAATCCTCCCAGTTAAAGCAGGCTTTTCAAATATATACTTGATTGGATCCATTTTGGATATCAACCAAGTGATATGATTCAACATATACTGAGCAGACGCTTAATAGCCCAAGCCAATGCGCAATAAGTTTTCTCAAGCATAGAATACCAAGTCTCACAGTCGGTGAACTTCTTACTGAGGTAGTAAATCGAAAATTCTTTATTTCCAGTCTCATCTTGCTGACCAAGGACACAACCTATACTATCTTCGAGCACAGTCAAATACATGATCAACGGTCTTCCTTCAACAGGCGAAGACAAAACCGGAGGCTCAAGCAGATATTCTTTGATACTATCAAAAGCTTTCTGGCAGTCTTCGGTCCATCACAAGACTGATATTTCCGAAGAAGCTTGAATATAGGCACACATGTGGCAGTTATGTGGGAAATGAATCTGGAAATATAATTCAAGCAGCCGAGAAAACCTCTGACTTGCTTCTCAATTTTGGGCGCAAGCATCTCTTGTATTACTTTGACCTTGGTAGGATTAACTTCAATACCCTTCTCGTTGACAATAAAGCCCAACAACTTACCAGAACGAACACCAAAAGTACACTTATTGGGATTCAAGCGAATTTTATTGAATCCATACTCTGAATCTAAAAAAGTCTAGAGCATTGAGAAGCTCTGATGTGGTTAGACATAATTATCCTCTGAAGTCAAACTCTGATCTATCAAGACTCTGACGAAGACTCACCAGCTCAAAATGCGTAACTGAAAAGAAATCTCAACTTGGAAAGAAAGTATTTTGAGAAGGAAATAATAAGGCGTGCAAAATTGTTTAAGAAAGAAACAAGGAGAGTAATGACATCAAACATTCTTCAATGACGAAGATCGTGTCATCACTCCAACGGTCTTTCTCAATGACTATATAAAGGAAGGAATACCTGAAAAGAAGACACACCTGAGACACACAAGAAAACGAAAACTCTCAATTTCATTCTTATCTTTCACGAGCTGCTGCTCTTACGTGAAAAGCTATTGTTCTGACAAATCTGTAATTCTTGCTTGTTAGAATCACTTTACATTACAATTTATACTCTTGCTTGAACTACTTCCTCAAGTGGCTCTGCATAGTCTGAATACTTGAGAGGTCCGAGAGATTATTCTCTTAGACGTTTGGTTGTGTAATATTTCAAGATTAGTGGATTAAGTCCTTTTTGAAGGCAAACTCACCTTGGCCGGGTGGACTGGAGTAGCTTTGAATTTCAAGCGAATAAGTATAAAATTCTATGTCATCTCTTGTTTATTCTGTGTGTGTCTGATTTCTAAAAAAGTTTTTATTTCTAAAATAATTCAAACCCCCTTTCTTGTTTTTCTCAACCTTCAATTGGTATCAGAGCTACGACTCTGTTATTGATTTTCTAATCAAACACTTAACAATGTAAAGAGATCCAGCGTGAGAAAAACTATGGCCAACACCAATGAAAGAGATAGTTACAATGCTAAACCTCCAATCTTTGATGGAGAAAAATTTGATTATTGGAAAGACAGAATTGAAAGTTTCTTTCTGGGCTACGATGCTGATCTATGGGATATTGTCACAATTGGCTACACACCACCTGTGACAGACACTGGCGTTGCTATTCCCAGAAGCAGAATGTCAGATGATCAGAAGCGTGAATTCAAAAACCATCACAAAGCCTGAACGATACTACTCAATTCCATTTCCTACAATGAATATGAAAAGATCACCAACAAGGAAACAATTAAAGAAATACTTGACTCCCTGAGGATGACTCACGAAGGAAATTCTCAAGTCAAAGAAACAAAGGCTCTAGCTCTAATTCAGAAATATGAAGCCGTTAAAATGGAGGACGATGAAGCTGTAGAGGTAATGTTTTCTAGATTTCAAACTTTAACTGCAGGACTCAAAGTGCTGGGTAAAGGCTACACAACTGCGGATCATGTCAAAAATATTGTTAGAAGCTTGCCAAAGAAATGGAGACCCATGGTCACAACTTTAAAGTTATCAAAATATCTGGACAATATCATCCTTGAGGAACTCGTCAGTTCACTCAGAAGCCACGAGATAGAACTGGAGGAAGATGAACCTCAAAAGAAGATCAAGTTTGTAACACTAAAGTCTAGATCCGAAAGACGCAAACCAGATAGAAACAAAGCCTTCCAGGCTGAAGAGGAAGACAATGACGACTCTGATAAGGATGACTCTGACGACGAAGAAGAATTATCCCTTTTAACCAGAAAAGTAAAACAACTCTAGAGAAAAAGGAACAATAACTTCAGAAGACCAAGACCCAAGGGGGATCGATCAGAATCAACTTCCAGAGGTAAGTCAAACAAAGATATAACATGCTATGAATGTAAGGAAACAGGTCATTACAGAAATGAATGTCCCAAGTTGAAGAAAGAAAGCTCTAAAAGAGAGAATTTCAAGAATAGTTCATTCAGAACTAAAAAGAGACTAATGGCCACCTGGGACGACAGTGGATCTGATTCATCCGAATCAGACTCTGAAGAACAGGCAAATGTTGCACTCATGGCTATCACCTCTAGAAATACATCAGATGGAGAATCTGACTTTGAAGAGGTATTTTCTGAACTTTCTCGCTCTGACCTTGAATCATGCCTTTCTGAAACTCTAACCTCATATCATAAACTTAAACAAAAATTTAAGGCTTTAAAAGGAGTTCTTGAAAAAACAATCAAAGAATGTGATAAGCTTGAGATAACTGCTTCATAACTAAAAGATGAAAATCAAACTTTGATAAAAGAAAGAGACTCCACAAATAAACAATGTTTAAAACTTGAAGAAGCATTATCTCAAGCCCCAAAAACTTCTAACACAATGATATATGAATATGAAAAATCTTTTCAAAAGTTTCTGAAAAATGGGATAGAAAGGAGCAGAATGGCATCCATGATTTATGGAGTAAGTCAGAATAATAAAAGAGGAATATGGTATGTCCCCAGTGAAGATAAATCTTCCACAGATGACAAACCTAAATCTCATTTTTCTTATCACTACACACATACACAAGCACAGCGTTTTGATAATGCTAGAAAACCAAAAGTTCTAAGAAACTCTGGGAAAACTAATCATAAAGGACCCAAAAGATTATGGGTACCAAAGGATAAGATTGTTTATGTTGCAGATATCTTATGCAACAGAGTTAAGACACCAATCATAGTACCTGGACTCTGGATGCTCGTGACACATGACAGGAAGAAAGCATATGTTCCAAAGCCTGGAACTTAAAGATGTTGGCTTCGTAGGTTTCGGAGGAAATCACAAAGGAAGGATCAGAGGCTCCGAAACTATTGGTAATGGAACCCTTCCCTCTATATCTGGTGTCCTATATATGGAAGGATTAATGCATAACCTATTACCAATAAGTCAATTAAGTGACAACGGCTATGATGTAATCTTCAATCAAAAAACATGTAAAGAAATAAATCAGAACAATGGAACAATCCTATTCACTGGCAAGAGGAAACAATATTTACAAAATAAATCTTTCAGACTTAAAAGAACAAAATGTAAAATGTTTGATGTCTGTTCATGAAGAGAAATGGGTATGGCATAGTCGCTTGGGCCATATTAGTACGAAAAAACTCCCTCAGCTAAATAAACTCGAGTTAGTCAGAGGTCTACCCAAGCTGAAGTATTCTTCAGATGCTCTATGTGAGGCATATCAGAAAGGGAAATTTTCCAAAACATCTTTTAAAAAGAAAAATATTATTTCCACCTCTAAGCCTCTGGAACTTCTTCACATCAACTTGTTTGGACCTGTTGAGGCAACGTCAGTCAATGGAAAGAAGTATGGACTAGTTAATGTTGATGATTTTAGTCGATGGACATGGGTAAAATTCCTAAAGCACAAGAGTGAGTCTCATTATGTATTCACTAGCTTCTGTTCCAAAGTGAAAATTGAATTTAACTCTAAAATCATCAGAGTCAGAAGTGATCATGGTGGCGAATTCGAGAATAAATTTTATGAGGAACTATTTGACTCCAACAGAATATCCCATGAATTCTCCTGCCCTATAACTCCACAACAAAATGGATTTGTAGAGAGGAAGAATAGGACACTCCAAGAGATGTCCAGAACCATGATCAATGAAACAAATGTGGCTAAGCACTTTTGGGTTGAAGCAGTAAATACAACGTGTTATATTCAGAATAGAATATCTATAAGACCTATTTTGGAGAAGACTCCCTATGAACTGTGTAAGGGAAGAAAACCCAATATTTCTTATTTTCATCCTTTTGGATGCTCTTGTTTTATTCTCAATACTAAAGAACATTTGAACAAGTTTGATTCTAAAGCACAAAAAGGTACTATGTTAGGATACTCAGAACGCTCTAAAGGCTACAGAGTATACAACACAGAAACCAAAATTATGGAAGAATCAATTCATGTTAGATTTGATGATAAGCTTGACCCTGAAAAGTCAAAGCTAGTTGAGAAACATGCAGATTTGGAGATTACTCTTGTAGGTTTTGACAAAAAGACCAAAGCACCAGAAGTATCTGATAAACAAAGTCCAGATGCAACTGAAGCCTCAACTATCCAGAAGAAATCAAGAAGCCGCCCCAACATCTCTGAAGATTTGATTCTGGGAAACAAGGATGAACCTGTCAGAACTAGGTCAACATTCAAAGTACATGAAGAAATCCCTCTAGGACTAGTATCTCTGATTGAGCCTACTTCCTGTGATGAGGCACTTCAATACAATGACTGGGTTCTAACTATGAAAGAAGAGCTAGATCAATTCTCAAAGAATGATGTATGAGATCTTGTTCCAAAGCCTAAAGGAACTCACATTATTGGAACCAGGTGGGTGTTCAGAAACAAACTGAACGAAAAAGGAGAAGTTGTCAGAAATAAAGCTCGATTGGTGGCACAAGGGTACAGTCAACAAGAAGGCATTGACTACAACGAAGCCTTTGCCTCAGTCGTTAGGTTAGAATCTATTCATTTACTTGTTTCACTTATTATACATCATTCTATCAAACTATATCAAATGGATCTCAAAAGTGCATTTATTAATGGTTATATATCAGAAGAAGTTTATGTCAATCAACCTCCAGGTTTTGTAAACTCTAAATGTCCAGAACACGTTTTTAAACTTAAGAAATCATTGTACAGTTTAAAACTAGCTCCTAGAGCTTGGTATGGTAGATTAAGTAACTTCCTTCTGGAACATGACTTTATTAGAGGAAAAGTTGACTCTACACTCTTCTGTAAAAACATTAGAAATGATCTCATGATATGCCAGATATATGTTGATGACATTATTTTTGGTTCAGCTAACCCTTTTGTATCTCAAGAATTCTCTGAGCTAATGCAGGCAGAATTTGAAATAAGCTTAAAGCAAGAACTAAAGTTCTTTCTAGGGATTCAAATCAATCAAGCTTCAAAAGCTACCTACGTTTATCAAAGTAAATACATAAAAGACATTCTGAAGAAATTCGAAATGGCTGAATGCAAACCTGCTAAGACACCTATGCATCCAACCTGCATTCTAGAAAAAGAAGAAATTAGCCAGAAGGTTTGTCAGAAGCTCTATCGTGGTATGATAGGCTCTCTTCTCTATTTGACTGCTACACGTCCTGATATTCTATTTAGTGTATGTCTCTGTGCCAAATTCCAATCAGATCCTAGATAATCTCATTTAACAACTGTTAAAAGAATACTCAGGTATCTGAAAGGAACCCCTAACCTGGGCCTGATGTATGAGAAAACATCAGAGTATAGACTTTCTGGTTATTGTGATGCAGATTACGCAGGAGAGAGAATGGAACATAAAAGTACATCTGGGAACTGTCAGTTCTTAGGAAAGAATCTAATATCCTGGGCCAGCAAAAGACAATCAACCATAGCCCTGTCCACCGTAGAGGCAGAGTACATATCAGCATTATTATGCACTACTCAGATTCTCTGGATGAAGAATCAACTTGAAGACCTTCTGATTTTTGAGAGTAACGTTCCTATTTTCTGTGACAATACTGTTGCCATCTGTTTAAGTAAGAATCCTATTTTGCATTCCAGAGCTAAGCACATAGAAATAAAACACCATTTCATTAGAGACTATGTTCAGAAAGGGGTAATCACTTTAAAATTTATTGATACAGACCATCAATGGGCTGACATTTTTACCAAATCCCTGGCTGAAGATAGATTCTCTTTTATCTTGAAAAATCTAAACATTCAAAATTGTCCAGAATGAAATGTGCCTCTGAAATAGCAAAATAAGACTCTGAAGTAAACACCTAGAATTTGTATCTGACTCTGATGTTACTACCAGTTAGAAGTCATCTGAGTCAGAAACCCTCAGGATCCAACCCTTTGGTATTCCTGAAGATCAGATATAGTAACATGTCGTACATCTTGTGTCTGACCTTGGAACTTCTAGACAGCTGTCTAGCAGAAATCAAGAGACAAACTCTTGATATCTCCTCGAGCAGTGTGCTGATTTGGGGATTAGACCTCCATCATGGGCTATAATTATTCTCCTCCAAACGTGCTTACTTGGTTAACGTGATGCATTCAATTTCTTAACTGTTAAACTCACTTTCTATTGTTGTTTTGCATGCACCCTAAATGTGTATATATTCATTTCACAAACTACACTTGCACACTTTACACCCACGACCTCACAAAACCCCCTCTCTCAGTTTTTCATCTCCTTCAAAGGATTTCTGCAGTCTTCATCAAGCTCTTCAAACATTCATCATCATCTTCAACTATTCTTCATGGATTCTCAGCAACAATCCGTCTACAACTTCTTCCAACAAATGAACTCAACAGAGCAAGCACCCAGTTCTAGCCAACAAACCACTGCAACCACCAACGTAGTCTCAACTCCAGTCTACAGGGAACCCCAAATCCTCGATCGTGAGCCCCACATACATCTAGAAACTCCCTTTGAGAAGCTTGAAGTTCTCTGTGAATCCTTGGTTGATTTCGAAAACATGAAGCGAAATGGCGTCGACCTCACTGAAGAAATGAAAATGCAAGGGTGGGAAACCTACTTTCAACGCCTCTATGGCCCTATGTACACGAATCTGGTGAAGGAGTTCTGACGTTTCACAGACCCATATGATCACTACATTGTCTCCTACATTCTGGGAGTCAAGACAGTCATCACTGAAAAATCAATTGCCTCCCTTCTGAACATGGAGAAGACAGGAGGAAGACGCATCTACAACATAAACCCTAGGGAAAAATACTTGTCCCAGGAAATCAACCCTACCATATTCCAACAGAGTGCTGAAGGCAAGCATTCCAAGAACAAGGAGCTACATCAGAACCTCCGGGTCTGGCTGAAGATCATCTTAGGCACCATCCATCATCGTCCTGCTTCAAACTCTTTTGACTACATCAACACAAATTAGAAGTGTGTCTTGTACTGCATTCACAAGGGTCTGAAACTGTGTCTACCTGCACTCCTCTTCAAATACCTCGGAGGTTCAGTTAAAGACACTAGAAACAACATGAAGACGAGGAACTACATCCCTCCGGGGAGGCTGATATCTGATGTATTGATCGAGAGTGGCCTCGTGGATCACCTAATTCAGCTCAGACTCATGGAAGATATCACCATTGACACTGGAAGACCTCTGAATGCTCGGAATCTGAAGAGCATGGGAATCATTGATCAAGTCAGAGCCAAACCAACACTTGATACCTACTGGGAAGCACTCAGAGATCAGAGGGAGATTCCCAACAGACTCTACCTGTTCTCCAAGATTGACCCTCCAGAGGTAGTAGCCTACTATCTACAGGACCTTGCTAATCAAGGGGTGGATATCTCTGACTTCACAGTGGGTTGGCTTCCTGAGCATTCACCTAACTTCATGAAGAGGATGCATGAGCCCTCTGAGAAATCCAAGAAGGAGAAGAAAGCTAAGCTGGGAGAATCCTCTGGATCAAGACCCTCAGTTCCTCTGGTTGGCTCTCCAGGTAAGTCTGTATCTCTCCCTTGCTCTGTCAAAATTAAACCAATTGCTTCTTCTCTTCCCCAAACAACTCCCATATACACCTCTGCTGAAACTCCTCCTTCAACCACCAGATCTTCTAACCCACCTTCTCTGCAATTCAACCTCGCCACCACAATGTTACCAGTTTCAAAAGCAGAAATGATGAATGAAACCACTTCACCATCATCATCACCATCTCCTTAATCCCCACCTTACTATGAACTGTCCTCTGACACCGAACCATCTGACCCCCAATCTCCCACTCTGGCTCAGCTGCAAGCCCATGCTCTGGCCTCTCAATAGCCATCACACTCTGAACCTACACCATACTTTCCTTCCCCACCTCCCGAACATCCAAATCCAACCACATCTGAACCACTTCAAACACCACATGCACAACAACCAACCCACTCTGAACCACAACCAATCCACTCTAAACCACAACCAACCCAACCACCATCTGAACAAACCCCACAACCTGAACTATCCTCACAGTCACGCTCTGACATTCCACCATCCATCACTTTCGCTGACCCAACAACTCCCACACTTAATCTAAGTGTCCCAAACTCACCCTCCCCACCCTCCCCAACCTCTGCCACTGAACCAGAAACCACCCTTCCTACCCTTGAAGAAGCAATCCAGGTTTTTGCAGAGTCTTCAGTTGAGAAGGTCAAGTCTCTGACCATCAACTCTGGTATCAGTGATGATCCCTCTGCTGTAAGGATCCACTAGAACAGAGTGATAAGTTGGATGACCTCTGAAGCAAAGCTGAAAGGCATCTCTGAACAAGTCCGCAACGACTTCATCAGAGACGCTGGTATTAGACTTCAAGAGCGCCTAGCTAGAGAAGCTGGGGAACAGACAAGGAAGGAAGCTGAAGAGAAAGCGCGCCAAGAAGAACTTCACAGGATCAGAGAAGCTGAAGCAAAGGTTGTTACTGATGCTGCTACTGCTGAGGCTGAGGCAAAAGCTAAAGCCGACGCTGAAGAAGCAACTCACATTTTTGAAGAAGTTGTTGCTAAAGCCAACGCTGATGAACTGACACAGGGAGAGCACTCCAACTCTGAGTTCGTCCCTCTGGTCTTGAAGACTCTAGAGGAAATGCAGAAAGAACAACAGGTAGTTCGGGCCAGGCTGGATCAATAGGACTTAGTCAATGTCAATATTCAGAACATGTTGTACCAGTTGCTTCAAAGGATTCCTCTATCTCCAAACCCTTAGGCACCTAGGATATTTGCGTGTTGCTTTCTCTATTTTTGTTGTTTTCTCTTTGCTTTCTGCTTTCTGACATATGTGCTGCTTTCTGACATATGTGCTGCTTATCTGTAAATGCCTTTTATCAATATCAACCTTTTTTTTGCTATGTCTTTTTGATTATGACAAAAAGGGTGAGAACTAAAACAACTCTGATGAAAACATAACTAAATCCTCTCAATCATTGCAAACATTTTCAATAAACTTTTACTAAATCAATGACTGAAGATATGAAGGAAAGTAGCTAAAGCACTAAACCAAGGAAGGTCCGGTAAGAACTTCTGAGTTATCCAAGGATCTAACTCAGGGGGAGCCCACTATACTATCTGATCTAAGATTTTCTTTAATGTTTCACCTTTACTTTGTACTGTTTTGTCATCATAAAAAAAGGGGAGATTGTAAGAACAAAGTTGGTTCTACAATATATCTCCAAGATTTTGATGATAACAAAAGATGAAACAAAAATGATACTCTAACGAGATTTTTTTATGTGCAGGACTCTGATCAAACATCAGATAGAAAATTACATCAGATACAAAATATTTGATTATCAGATGTTACTCAGAAAGAGTGTGTCCAGAAGGTTCTGATTTTGATCAACACAAATATCAACGCAACATTAAGAAGTCAGAAACTCCGATAAAAGAATACTGAATCCAGACTCTGAATCTAAAGAAGTCTAGAGCATTGAGAAGCTCTGATGTGGTTAGACATAATTATCCTCTGAAGGCAAACTATGATCTATCAAGACTCTGACGAAGACTCACCAGCTCAGAATGCGTAACCGAAAAGAAATCTCAACTTGGAAAGGAAGTATTTCGAGAAGGAAATAATTAGGCGTGCAAAATTGTTTTAGAAAGAAACAAGGAGAGTAATGACATTAAACATTCTTTAATGACAAAGATCATGTCATCACTCTAACTGTCCTTCTCAATGACTATATAAAGGAAGGAATACCTAGCAAGAAGACACACCTGAGACACACAAGAAAACGAAAACTCTCAATTTCATTCTTATCTTTCACGAGATGTTGCTCTTACGTGAAAAGCTATTGTTCTTACAATTCTGTAATTCTTTCTTGTTAGAAGCACTTTACATTATAATTTATACTCTTGCTTGAACTACTTCCTCAAGTGACTCTGCGTAGTCTAAATACTTGAGAGGGCTGAGAGATTATTCTCTTAGACGTTTGGTTGTGTAATCTTTCAAGATTAGTAGGTTAATTCCTTTTTGAAGGAGAACTCACCTTGGCGGGGTGGACTGGAGTAGCTTTGAATTTCAAGCGAACCAGTATAGAATTCTGTGTCATCTCTTGTTTATTCTGTGTATGTCTGATTTCTGAAAAAGTTTTTATTTCTAAAAGAATTCAAACCCCCTTTCTTGTTTTTCTCAACCTTCAATGTCCGGGTTCTCCTTGATGAAAAGCACAACGGAGCTCAGGTTTGTATCACCAACGAAGTGGTTCTGGAATCTGTGGCGAGTTTCTTGGTTGAATCAGGTTCTTGAGAACCAAGGATGGATACAATTCTGCATAAGACATAGAAATCGGGTCGAAAGAGACCTTCTTCCTCTCAAAGTTTTGTTGATGATGATTGTTGTTGGTATTCTTGTTGTTGTAGGTGTTCGTTCGTTGTTGCGGTTGATGTTTTTGTTGTAGCTGAATTGGTGTTGATTGTTGATTAGAAAATACCGAGATAACGGAAGATACTTGATGGTGATATTGACGGGATGTTGGATTCCTTTTGATATGAGTCCTCCTCTGCCTCCCACTACTTATTTCATTCTCTTCATTTTCCTTCTTCTTGATGAAACTACTGTCATACCTCTTACTGGTTGATGACTCATCTTTCGACAAACGTCCCTCTCGGACTCCTTCCTCAAGCCTCATCCCCGTGTTTACCATTTCGGTAAAGTCACTAGGGGAACTAGCAATCATTTGTTCATAATAAAATAAACTCAGGGTCTTCAGAAAGATCTTTGTCATCTCTTTTTCCTCCAAAGGAGGAGTGATCTGGGCAGCCAATTCCCTCCATCTCTGCGCATACTCTTTGAATGTCTCTTTATCTTTCTGAGACATAGACCTCAGTTGGTCTCTATCATGCGCCATGTCCACATTGTACTTATACTGCTTGACAAACGCCTCTCCCAAGTCATTAAAAGCGCAAATGCTTGCACTATCCAGCCCCATATACCAACGGAGCGCAACAGCGGTCAGACTGTCCTAGAAATAATGAACCAACAGTTGATCATTATCAGTCTGAGTAGATATCTTACGAGCATACATCACTAGATGACTGAGTGGACAAGTATTCCCTTTATAATTTTCAAAGTCAGGCACTTTGAACTTCACTGGGATTTTGACGTTGGGCACTAAACACAACTCAGCGGCACTCTTTCCAAATAAATCCTTACCCCTCAATGTCTTCAATTCCTTGCACAGCTCAAGAAACTGATCCTTCATTTCATCCATTTTCTCATAGACATCCGGACCCTCATACGGCTCGAAGTGATAAATGGTATCCTCTACACGAGGTAAGGTATGCACAACGGGAGGTGGCACGGACATGACCGGGCTAGATGCCGACATGGAAGCAAAAGTAGGCGCAAAGCCTTCAGGCACAAAGTTGGACGACATTCCCCACGGGAATCCGGCAGGCATAGTGGGTGCAAAATAGGCGGTAGCAGTGGGCATGGTAGAGGTAGCCACCTCTGAAATAATTGTTCTCGCAGGAGGAGTTGCAGGCGTTAGAGAAGATTGATTTTGAGCAGCAAGAACTGACTCCATCATGGCAGTCAGGCGGGCGATCTCATCCTTCAGCTCTCGATTCTCTTGCTCTAGATGCTCCATAATTCTGAGATTATTACCACGGGTGTTGTACCAGTGAGTCAGCTTGGCTAAAGCACAGAAGAAGCACCAATGGGACATCTGGCGAAAGAGAAACCTGCTTATGCAAATGATGTATGAAATGCAATGCTTGATTATTTATTTATTTTTATTTCAAGGAATTTACTATATCATTTTCCAACATATATATCAACAATTGCAATAATTTTCATATGACCAAAAATCTCTTTTCATTTATATAGTTAGGAGGATTACACTGAGTACAATTTTCAGAAACCAAATGAAAAAATACAAGAGAAAAGGAGACTAGTCATCCTAAGGATCCCTAACAACGTCAGAAGATCTGGATTAAGGCGCGTACTTCCTTCGAATGCGACGAATCTCGGTCTCAAAAGAAACCTTCATCTGAGTCTTCTCGAGGACAAGATGGTCAACAATCTTCTTCCAAGCAAAGGAAGGTTGAGGCATGCTACAAGATGAAACCTCTGGCTCTCTTTGTCTCTTTGTTACTCGGTCTTCAAGTACTCAATAAGTGCATCTTTTTCCTTAGACTCCAACTGCAACTCTTCATGCTTCTTTCTTAAAGCATGGAAACGCTCTTCCCACATATCCTTCTATTGCTTCATCTTGACGAGTGCGTCTTCCAACTCCTCTACATCTTGGTTAGGGAGAGTTAATGGCTCAACCACAACCATAGACATAGGTATTTCATAAGGATAAGGCATCTTCAACTCCAAAGCTCTCTTCCTCACCCAAAGAGTGTAAGCTTCCAAAGCTACACAATTGCACAGACCAAGCTCGGATCTTCCTTTCATATGCACACTATGCCAAGCATGCATAATCTTTTACTTCAAATGTTGGGGATGTTTACCCTCTTGATAGAAAAGACCTTCTAACAAAGTGTTATTAGGTTTGTCTCTCAAGGGGAACCCAAGTTGATGACGAGCCAAAGTAGGGTTGTAGTTAATTCCTCCCTGTGTACCAATGAGAGGCACATTAGAGAATTCACCACAACTATCAATAATCTCCAAACTGCTCAAAGAAGGATCATACCAAACTATATCATCATTAGTGAGAGACATAAGTCTCTGGGACCACCTTAGACATTATTTTTTCTCCAAAAAAGAAGGTGTTTGAGGCAAGTGCCAAATAAACCACTTGTACAGAAGAGGAATACAACCGACAATAATTCCACCACCCTTAGAATTCCTTAGGTGCAAAGAGAAATACATATCACCCAACAAAGTAGGCATAGGATTCCCAATCAAGAATAGTCTAATGGCGTTAACATCAACAAAACCGTCAATATTATGGAACAAAGCTAATCCATAAATGAGAAACACAAAGATAGCTTCAAAAGCATCCATACTATCGGCTCGAGCAAAGGCAGTAGCTTCCTTGAGGAGGAAATCAGATGGCAACCCAAACAATCCTCCTTTCTTCACCCAATGAGCCTCTATCTCAGACTTCTTCAAGTGAAGAGCTTCAGCAATAAGATGAGATATGGGATTCTCTTCCAATCCACTAAAAGGCACTCTACTAAAAACAGGTATCCCCAAGAGATGAGAATACTCCTCCAATGTAGGCACGAGCTGAAAATCTGGGAAAGTGAAACAACGGTGGAGAGTATCATAGAACTGCACTAATACACTCAAGAGTCCTTCAACCACATCGGCATACAAGATGGACAAAAGCTTCCCGTGGTGTTTTTTGAAGTTCAAGGGATCTAATACAAAAGATGCTAGCTTTCTTAACTCTTTCAAGTCAGGACATCTGAAACTGTACTTCTTAGTGTTCCTTCGTCCACAATCCCTGGTCTAAAAATATTTGCAAATAATACCTTAGTTCCTTGAAATTTTCGTGTAATAAATATTATGATGCACATGAATGCATGAATGTAACAATCACAAATAAGGGATCACACACAAGGAAAACAAAGGTCAAAGGATGAATCAATTCATTGTCAAGATCAATCATCCATTTTGGTGGATTATGGTTTACACCTTATCAACACCCAAGTCCCATTGATATTGACAAGACTTGATTGGATCAACCAAGAATCAAGGGTTTATTAGAAGTCACGAGCATGGAGTCTGGGTAAGAACCATCCCAAAGGAGTGAACTAAGGATAAAAACCTGTAGATCATGTTCTAAAAAGTTCCCAGAGTCTTAATTCCATCTATTGGATATTACAGGTTAAGATGACTGACTCATCGACCCATAATATTCTCAAGAGAAACTCGTCTGAGTGTAGTATCGCGTAACAACTGTTACCAAGTCTACACTTGAACAGTTTCCGCACTACGTCCTAAATAGGCCAAGAGGGGGGTAAATGTTCTACGATCCTCAACTTCTCATACCCAAATTAGAAATAGTAATGTCTAACCACAAATACTTATGTGACATTTCCAAATCCAAAAGAGTCTCCACTTAGCAGATGGATCTCAAGCGAACTTATTAAGGACTACTCCACACAAGTCGAACATGACTATACCATCCTCCTATCTTAATTGCACTCATGTTCGGGTTAGAACTTATCTCACCATTCAGAGATCACCAAGCACAACAAGCAGATTATATCACACATACATATATACAAACATCACATATATACAAATATATACACATAAAAAGTAGGCTAAACCCACTGGAGACTACTCCTTAGCAGAGTCGCCACTTAATTTCTGTAGTGGTAAATTCAGGATCATCAAGCTATGGATAAACTAGAGATCAAATAACAAGAGTCGCCACCGCGTTTTTATTGTTTCCAAGGGAAAAGGGAAAAAGTACGAACAAAACCCAAACGAAAGAAGTTTTCAAATCAAAACTAATAAAATGTCAGAGATTTCAGGTAAGGGGGTTGGTTACACAGAGGGAAGGTATTAGCACCCAAAGTGTTCTAGGTACTCCTAGGGAGCCCTTTTTGTGTGCATATATATTTGGTATAAAATGATGTTTACAAACAAATAGAATGGGGGGATGAGAAAATAATTCATTAATTATATTTTTTTGTTTGGCAAGACCTTCGGTCTTGTGCCTATGTACCAACATAAAAATGAGGGATCAAAACCTCGTAGTTCGTGATACAAATTTCAAAGTGGATGCATTACTTTTAACAAAAATTAGGTTTAAAAGGCACAAAGGCCCAAGAAAAAGTTTGGATGAGTTAGTTCTTTTTGGCTTTTTGAAAGTTTAGGTCAAGTATAGCTAAGTTTATTTACAGGTTTGATTTAAGAAAAGAAGTTTGAAAATGCAATGGCATAAGGCCAAAGTTTCTATCTTTTTGCAAAGTGGTCAAAGTTTAGAATAAAATAAGTTCAATCAAAGAAGATTTTGAAAAGGAGGGAGAGATTTTGAAATTGAAGAAATAGGGAGAAGATGAAGAGACTAATCATATGCACAAAATTAAAAGTTAAGAGTTGAAAAGATCTGACCAAATGGGTAGCAATCCAATGGCAAGAATGTCAATAGAAACCCAGAATTCCCTTGGACATTTAGAATCAAGAAACACACAAATGCACAATTATATTATCTTGAAGAGCAAAGGAATCAAATAAAGATAGCCACATCCAAGCTTTACCCACTCCATGATCTTCTTCAAGTTAGCCCATATAACAGATGAATTTCACAAATCACAGGTTCAAAATGACAGCTACATAATGATCATGTTGCAGATGAACTCAGAGGGATCTTGAATGATGTATCAGATGAAGTTCAAATTACAAGCACTTGGTTTCTTAATAAGTTAGCATTGGCCAAGTCCTTTAGCATATGAATGTTGCCTAAATTATAAGTCCATTTGTCCAAGATCAAGCCAACAGTCCACACAAAAGTTTTTTTAGGGTTTTTATTGTTATTATGTACATTAACGGTCAAAGACCACACAAACAAGCAAAGTATACACAAATAAGATATATCACACAATATGGTCCAAGTGGACAAAGTGAAAATTGCATTAACATAAACAATTAGAATGATATGAACAATGACAAATGTATAAAATCTAGAATTAAATGACATTAAAGTAAATGGCTTGAAATTAAAGTTAGTTATTAATAGGTTAGAAGTTAGTATTGTTTTTCTTTTCATTTTCATTTTAAGACATTCTTTGGAGAACACTCAACCCACTTATCACAAGCATGGATCCTTGAACCAAGACATCTTCCAAAGGAAGGAAAAAAGGCCAAGTTTCCACACAATACCATGAAAGAGGGGAGACTTACAATCTCACTAACTAGAATGCTATGCCTTTTACATCACAAATTTAGCGCTATGTTAAGCAATCGTAATTGGACTTATGTAGAAGTCACAACTATTTGAGGTCGGGCAATAGAATTTTGGTGTTAATGCATGTTAGAGACATAGTATAGTGAACTAAGCTCATGAAACATACCACACACAAAAAGAATATGCAAAAAATGTGGCATAATCTCATCCATACTCATGTTAATCTTTCAATCAACTAGCTTTAGGACTTTGAGATATCATAGGCCAAATGAGATGAATGCATAAAGAATGGGAATGAGATGAAGAGGGAGGGGAATGGATCAAAACTCAAATTGGTCAAAGGAGGACTTTTACCAAATTAATATCATTTATTCATTTCGGTAGATGGAATGTACATTCCATCAATCCCCTAAATCAAATGATATTAACTTGACAAAGTCAAATCAACCTTGACCAAGGCCCAACAACAAGAGTCAAACTCAAACAAGTCATCACAAGTGGGCAACACAATTATTTGACATTTTTTCAAATTAAAAATACTAAAATAAAGTATTTAAATTAAATATGGTTTGTCAAATTCCTAAAACCTCATCAAAAAACCAAAGGAATAGTCATGCGATTTATCATAGGTCAAACAAGGTCAGAGGACCTTGGAGAAAAAATTTCAGAATTTTTAAAGACTTAAAAGTATTTTTAAAAAATTAAAAAGAAATGTAAAATCAATTAAATCATGAAAAATATTAATAATGATCCAAAGAATAATTTTAATTCAGAATATGAAAGAGGAAATTATTTGAATTTTTTTGGTGAAACTCTCATTTTTTTGGATCAATATTAAAATTAATATTAATTAATGAAAATAAAAGGAATAAAAGAAAATTAGAAAATAACAAAAAAATGTGGACCACTTGATCTCCCTCATTAATTGAGGTGGCGGATCAAGTGGCCACCAACGCACATTTCATGGTGGACTTGAGTTAACGCGGCATAGGCTTGGTATTTAAAAGCAACGCACGAGATTAAAATAATTTGAAAAGGATCAATGGCTCTGAACCATGCCAACATATCACCGGCGTCCAAAGGCCGTTCATCTTCTCCAGTGACCCTGGCCAGACTAGTTCACTCATCACCATCAAGAAAATGAAAAAGGAGGATATGATCTGAAAGAAAAAATGGCGTAGAGCACGAATCTGACCTCAATTTTAACTAACTCCACATATATAGAAAGATATGAGGAGTTGAATTTTGAGGTGTGTCAACTGAGTTGCTTCGATTTGACCTCTAAGCAACTCAATCTTCTTGCCTACATTGGTAGGACTTAAGACAACCAAAGATCCAAGAGAATTGAGTGGAATTAAGAGAGAATCGAAGAGATGATTTTTTTTGGAAAATACCTTCAATGCAGGTTTGAATTCAACTGTTCTTGCTTTGGCTCGTGCCTGATCTTTCTCAGGATGCTTGTAGTAGTAGATTAGAATGCACAAAAGGTCTTGGATCCCTGGAGTTTAGAATCTCAAAACAATGAGAATCCAACTCAATTTCCAAAGGAAATTCTCAGGTTTATCCTCTCAAATGGAAGGGTTAGGGGTTTAGGATCAAAGCTGGCGCGAATGTGTGTTGAATTCTGAGCATATGGAGCTCTATTTATAGCTGGATCATGTGATATTTGACCCTTCCAAATGACACTCCCAAATTGGCAATGAGTGATGCATCTGTGCATGGGCGTGTACAAGCCCATGAGATCATTCCATTGGATCCACAATTGAGTGTGAGTAAGTCTGAAATCAACTAGGAATGCAAGGCAAATGTATATGGAAGCTTGAAGTTTGATCTTTGCCAAACGATGTGTAGGTGCTTAATTGGCTGCATTATATGGTAAAACACTAGCTGGTTACTAATGTCTTGACTGATGTCATGACATGGTATGTATGTGTGACTACATTGTAGGTTAGAATGTCTAACTGTACTCTGATGTCTTAACTGAAGTCATGACACACTTAAGTAGTTACTGCAGGATTAGCTAACACAGGATTTATTGAATGTCAAACTGGATGCTGTGACATTCATACCTGTCAGCAGATACTAAGGAATAGAACAGCTGGTGTTCTGTTAGAACTTAGTATTTATTTCCAGTCTGGTTATCAAGGAAAGACCAGACCTGGCATAAGGCCTACTGACTGAATGTCAAACTGGATGTTATGACATTCATCGTTGACAGCAGCTACTGAACATTAGACAGAGTGGTGTTCTGCTATACTTCAGCATGTTACTTAGTCTGTTCTTCAAGAGAATAACAGAACTAACTTAAGGCCAAATGTGTAAATGTTAAATTGGACACTTTAACATTTACTAATGTAAGCTGTTACTGTAGTATGGTCATTTTGATCATGTACAGGTCAGCAAAATTGTACAGTCTGTTTTCTGGAAGAACAGACTCAGCATATGGACCTTGATGTCAAGCTGAATGTCGTGACATTCATTCCTGACAGCATATGCTATATTATAGGTTGTTCAGTTTTCTGTTTCAGCTTTTTCTCAGGCTATTCTTCAGGGATTCAACAGCTGAGAGAAAATCTAGGAAATCAACAACCAAGCTACATTTAATGAACCTAACAAATAGCCTATTTGTTAGTAACCTAAATGTTGAATTTATGGGAACTCGCGTGACCTTAAATTCAGGAGAATACAGGTGCAAAAGCCCAGGTACTGCAATATAAAAGGAAGGCGTTCCTTCATTCAGTTTCTAGGATTTTGAGGCGTGAAGATTTTGTGTGTCCATCATACTTCACTGCTGTATTTTTGTGAGTCTTGTATTAGACGTATCTTGTAAGCCAAGCCATTATCAAGTAGATGATTGTTGTGGCATAGGGTGTTCATTGAGTTGTAAGTGTTGTGTCGCTCAAAGCTTTTAAGCGTGAGTGCTGTGTATCTTGATTAAAGCTGTGAAGCACAATCAAGAGTTGTTTGAAGTGTGACTTCAAATTGTCTTTAATATTGATTAAAGGTAGTAATCACTAAGGTGATTGAGGGGGAGTGAGTAGGAACTCTGATCTTAGTGTAAGATTGAAATTGCATTGGGTAGGGATTAAGTGATAAGTTGTAAACGGGTGAGTTTAGCTTTAAATTAATACTACTAATAGTGGATTTCCTCCCTGGCTTGGTAGCCCCCAGATGTAGGTCATGTTGGACTGAACTGGGGAAACAATTACTTGTGTTATTTACTGCACTTACGTTTAAGTTCTGTATAGTTCCTGTCTGTGCAGAATTGGATGTCATAACAACCCGTGTGACATCTAAAGTCTGATAACTAGAATTTCAATTGGCATCAGAGCAGGCACCCTGCCTGTGAATTTCTGGGTGAGATCTAGGGAAGTTACTTTCTAGTACCATGGACAAGGATATAGGACACTCAAATAGACCACCCATGTTGGATGGCTCTAATTATGATGACTGGAAGCCTCGTATGATAGCCTTCTTAAGGTCTCTAGATAGCAAAGTCTGGAGAGTTGTCAACAAAGGATGGGAACATCCAACGAAGACAGGTGAGGATGAAGTCAGTGTGCAGATTCCTGAAGAAGAGTGGGACAAGGAGCAAGAGGCACTAGCTCTTGGAAATTCCAAGGCCTTGAATGCATTGTTCAATGGAATCAGTAAGAACATCTTCAGGCTGGTGCACCACTGTGAACTAGCTAAGGAAGTTTGGGATATCCTCAAGGTAACTCATGAAGGTACTTCCAAGGTGAAGATGTCCAAACTTCAGATGGTGACCACCAAGTTTGAAAACCTGAGGATGAAAGAGGATGAGACTATTCATGACTTTCACATGAATATTCTTGAAATTGCAAACACCTCTGGTGGACTAGGTGAGAAAATGGCTGAAGAGAAACTTGTAAGAAAGATTCTCAGGTCCTTGCCTAAAAGGTTTGCTATGAAGGTCACAGCCATAGAGGAGGCACAGGACATCTGCAATATGAAGGTAGATGAGCTCATTGGTTCTCTCCAAACCTTTGAAATGGGCTTGTGTGAGAATACTGAAAAGAAGAACAAAAGCGTAGCTTTTGTATCTAATGCTGAAGAAGAGTCAGAAGCAGGATATACTGAAGTTCGTGAAGAAGATTGATCAAAGAGGGAGACCTAATGTCAAGAACATCCCGTCTGACATCAGGAAAAGATCAACTTCTGAAGAAAAGTTCAACCAAGGCAAGGGAATCCAGTGTCATGGTTGTGAAGGGTGTGGACACGTCAGAGCTTAATGTCCTACCTATCTCAAGATGCAAAAGAAGGGGCTAACTATCACATGGTCTGAAGAAGATTCTGAAAGTGAATCTGAAGGAGAATCTGCCAAACATGTCACTGCACTAACCAGTGTTTGTGCCTCTGATGATGAATCAAGTGCAGATGAACTGACCTTTGATGAACTTGCTGCAGCCTATAAGAAGCTGTGTACCACTAGTGCAAAAGTGCGTGCACAAGGAGAAAAGCAGAAGAAACTCATCAACGAACTGGAAGATGAGAGATAGAAGCAACTGTCTGTCATAGAGGGTCTAAATGGTGAGATAGCCCTGCTGACCTCCAAGCTGAATCAGATCACTAAATCCATCAGAATGATGAATAAGGGAACTGACACCTTGGAAGAGATTCTAAAGGTGGGACAGCAGTCTGGGACCAAATCTGGCCTAGGATTTGGGAAAAGAACCTCAGCTGAACACAAACGCCCAAAGGCTAAAGTTCAGAAGTTCAAGCGGAAGTCAAAGCCAATGTCTCAACATCGAGGAACTAGGATGAATGATCATCAGAAGAGGAAATACCAGGAGTGGAGGTGTCACCACTGTGGTAGACTTGGTCATATAAAAGCCTTCTGCTACTGGATTCATGGTTTCCCTAACCAAGCCTCGCATGTCAGGCCTAAGCATAAACCATATAAGCGCTATGTTCCCATCAAGAAGCAACAATGGTATGCTAGGATAGCACACACTGCTCTAAAGGCTTCTACCAGAGAAGACTGGTACTTTGACAGTGGATGCTCAAGACATATGACTGGACTGGAAAATCTACTGGTGGATATTCAACCTCACACTACCAGCTATGTGACCTTTGGTGATGGTGCCAAAGGTAAAATAAAAGGTGTGGGTAAGCTGGACTGCTCTGGAGTTCCAAAACTGAATAATGTGCTGTTAGTAAGACGACTAACTGCAAACCTCATCAGCATAAGTCAGCTGTGTGATCAAGGGTTTCATGTTCAGTTTACTAAGGAGCTATGCATTGTGACTAATGGTGACAATCAGGAAGTTATGAGAGGAACCAGGTCCAAAGATAACTGTTATCTGTGGGAACCTAAAGTCTCTAACTTTTCAACAATATGCTCCTCAACCAAGGAAGAACAGGAGGTGAAGGTGTGGCATAGACGTCTTGGACATCTCCACTTACGGGGAATGAAGAAGATTATATCCAAGGAAGCAGTCAGAGGGATCCCAAAGCTGCTCATTGATGAAGGAAGAATCTGTGGTGAATGCCAGGTGGGCAAGCAAACCAAGATGTCACATCCGAAGCTGGGACATCCCACAACCTCCAGAGTTCTGGAACTGCTGCACATGGATTTAATGGGACCCATGCAGGTTGAAAGCCTTGGTGGGAAGAAATATGCCTACGTGGTGGTTGATGACCATTCCAGATACACGTGGATAAGCTTCATCAGAGATAAGTCAGATACGTTTGATGTCTTCAAAGACCTGTGTATAAGACTTCAAAGGGAAAAGGACAGTTGTGTGGTCCGGATTAGAAGTGATCATGGTACGGAGTTCAAGAATTCAAAGTTTGATGAGTTTTTCTCTTCTGAAGGAATAAGTCATGAGTTCTCCTCCCCTATAACCCCTCAGCAGAATGGAATAGTTGAGAGAAAAAATAGAACTATTCAAGAATCTGCCAGGGCAATGATTCATGCAAAGAAGGTCCCCATGCACTTTTGGGCTGAAGCAATGAATACCGCGTGCTATGTTCACAACAGAGTCACCTTGAGAAAAGGAACCTCCACCACTCTGTATGAAATATGGAAAGGCAGAAAACCCACTGTGAAGTACTTTCATATCTTTGGAAGTAAATGTTACATTCTCACAGATCGTGAACAGAGAAGGAAGCTAGATCCCAAAAGTGATGAGGGTATATTTCTGGGATACTCCACTAATAGCAGAGCCTACAGAGTGTTCAACTACAGGACCAATGTCCTGATGGAATCCATAAATGTTATTGTGGACGATAAAGAGGAAGGAACCGATGTCATGGAGGATGTTGAAACATTCATTGACAGTTCAACTGACTTTCCAGTCAAGTCTGAAGAAGTAGAGGAACCTCCTCCTGAATGTGAGGCAGATGCAACCACCAAAGTGCCATCTATCAGAATTCAGAAAGACCACCATAAGGATCTTATCATAGGGGATCCCAATAGTGGTGTGACTACCAGGTCACGGGGAATAAGCTCAAATTCCTGCTTTGTATCCAAGGTTGAACCAAAGAACGTGAAAGAAGCCCTGACTGACGAATACTGGATCATTGCCATGCAAGAGGAACTTGAGCAGTTCAAAAGAAATGAAGTATGGGAGCTAGTTCCAAGGCCTGAAGGGACCAACATCATTGGTACCAAGTGGATCTACAAAAACAAATCTGATGAGAAAGGAGTAATTACTAGGAATAAAGCTAGACTAGTAGCTCAAGGATACACTCAAGTTGAAGGGGTAGATTTTGATGAGACATTTGCTCCTGTGGCTAGGCTTGAGTCCATCAGATTGCTGTTAGGGGTAGCATGCATCCTGAAATTTAAACTATTCCAAATGGATGTGAAGAGTGCATTCTTGAATGGCTACTTGAATGAAGAAGTCTTTGTGGAACAACCTAAAGGGTTCTGTGATCCTAACCAACCTAAGCATGTATACAAGTTGAGGAAAGCCTTGTATGGGTTGAAACAAGCACCTAGAGCATGGTATGAAAGGTTGACCGAATTTCTGACCTCAAATGGATACAGAAAAGGTGGAATAGACAAAACCTTATTTGTGAGGGATGAAGACGGCAAAATCATGATTGCTCAAATCTATGTGGATGATATAGTCTTTGGTGGAATGTCAGAACAAATGGTTCAACAATTTGTTCACCAGATGCAATCCGAGTTTGAAATGAGTCTAGTTGGAGAACTGACCTATTTCCTTGGAATGCAAGTAAACCAAATGGAGGACTCTATGTTTCTCTCCCAAAGCAAGTATGCCAAGAACATAGTTAAGAAGTTTGGTATGGATAATGCTAGGCACAAGAGGACTCTTGCGCCTACTCATCTGAAGTTAACCAAAGATGAAGGAGGGCCTGGTGTTGATCAATGCTTGTATAGAAGCATGATAGGAAGCCTACTTTACCTAACTGCAAGTAGACCTGACATTTCTTATGCAGTTGGAGTTTGTGCTAGATACCAAGCAGAGCCTAAGGTGAGCCACTTGAATCAAGTCAAAAGGATTCTCAAGTACATCAATGGGACTTGTGACTATGGGATGCTGTATTCACATGGGTCTGAGCCTGTCCTATCTAGGTACTGTGATGCTGACTGGGCTGGGGGTGCTGATGACAGAAAAAGCACATCAGGTGGATGTTTCTTCTTAGGAGACAATCTCATATCTTGGTTCAGCAAGAAGCAGAATTGTGTTTCTCTGTCCACTGCAGAGGCTGAATACATAGCTGCTGGAAGCAGTTGTTCCCAACTGGTTTGGATGAAACAGATGCTCACTAAGTACAATGTCACTCAAAATGTCATGACATTATTCTGTGATAATCTCAGTGCCATCAATATCTCCAAGAATCCCATCCAACACAGCAGGACCAAACATATTGACATTAGGCACCACTTCATCAGAGATCTGGTGGAAGACAAGGTGATCACTTTGGAACATGTAGACACGGACCTTCAATTGGATGACATATTTACAAAGGCTCTGGATGCTACTCAGTTTGAAAACTTAAGGAGCAAACTGGGAATATGTCTCTCTGAGACCTTATAGCAACCACTGATGTTTGAGATGTATTGTTTAATATATCTGCCTATTAAACAATTGGTACTATGCTCTGATTGGTCAACAGATCACAACTATGCTACCTGCAACAAGTGTGGCTACAAGAGGGTAAGGAGACACCCTACCGTGAGAAGGCCAATGTACCTGCAGGAGTTCAAGGATGCTGTTCATGCAGGAGTGGTTCTGGATGTCAGAAACAAAATCATGGCATCTGATATGGTGGTACTTACTGTAAAGCAAAAGTGGGTGATTACTTGATCAAAGCTGTGAAGCAAGATCAAGTGGATGCTAACTTGGTTGAAACTGTGGCTTAAAACCAAGTCTGTAACTCTGTCATTGTGCTCTGGTTTTGTTGTTGGCTTTGGCAACATTTTTGACAAAAAGGGGGAGTAATAACCACCACCCCTGACAAACAGAGTGGGTCTCTACAACAGACTCTCGTGACAGATTCCCTCCCCTGCAGCTGTTGTGTGTTGGAGTTTAGATTTTTTATTTAACTTCCATGTGTGTGAGTGTGCTGCCACTCTGAGTGTATTAGCTAGGCTTAATTCCTGCTAGGTGTGTGATTCCGCTGCTATGAACTCTGTTATGGGGATCAAAGTGTTTTAGCCAAAAATTTGCCAAAGGGGGAGTTTGTAGGTGCTTAATTGGCTGCATTATATGGTAAAACACTAGCTGGTTACTAATGTCTTGACTGATGTCATGACATGGTATGTATGTGTGACTACATTGTAGGTTAGAATGTCTAACTGTACTCTGATGTCTTGACTGAAGTCATGACACACTTAAGTAGTTACTGCAGGATTAGCTAACACAGGATTTATTGAATGTCAAACTGGATGCTGTGACATTCATACCTGTCAGCAGATACTAAGGAATAGAACAGCTGGTGTTCTGTTAGAACTTAGTATTTATTTCCAGTCTGGTTATCAAGGAAAGACCACACCTGGCATAAGGCCTACTGACTGAATGTCAAACTGGATGTTATGACATTCATCGTTGACAGCAGCTACTGAACATTAGACAGAGTGGTGTTCTGCTATACTTCAGCATGTTACTTAGTCTGTTCTTTAAGAGAATAACAGAACTAACTTAAGGCCAAATGTGTAAATGTTAAATTGGACACTTTAACATTTACTAATGTAAGCTGTTACTGTAGTATGGTCATTTTGATCATGTACAGGTCAGCAAAAGTGTACAGTCTGTTTTCTGGAAGAACAGACTCAGCATATGGACCTTGATGTCAAGCTGAATGTCGTGACATTCATTCCTGACAGCATATGCTATATTGTAGGTTGTTCAGTTTTCTGTTTCAGCTTTTTCTCAGGCTATTCTTCAGGGATTCAACAGCTGAGAGAAAATCCAGGAAATCAACAACCAAGCTACATTTAATGAACCTAACAAATAGCCTATTTGTTAGTAACCTAAATGTTGAATTTATGGGAACTCGCTTGACCTTAAATTCAGGAGAATACAGGTGCAAAAGCCCAGGTACTGCAATATAAAAGGAAGGCGTTCCTTCATTCAGTTTCTAGGATTTTGAGGCGTGAAGATTTTGTGTGTCCATCATACTTCACTGCTGTATTTTTGTGAGTCTTGTATTAGACGTATCTTGTAAGCCAAGCCATTATCAAGTAGATGATTGTTGTGGCATAGGGTGGTCATTGAGTTGTAAGTGTTGTGTCGCTCAAAGCTTTTAACTGTGAGTGTTGTGTATCTTGATTAAAGCTGTGAAGCACAATCAAGAGTTGTTTGAAGTGTGACTTCAAATTGTCTTTAATATTGATTAAAGGTAGTAATCACTGAGGTGATTGAGGGGGAGTGAGTAGGAACTCTGATCCTAGTGTAAGATTGAAATTGCATTGGGTAGGGATTAAGTGATAAGTTGTAAACGGGTGAGTTTAGCTTTGAATTGATACTACTAATAGTGGATTTCCTCCCTGGCTTGGTAGCCCCCAGATGTAGGTCATGTTGGACTGAACTGGGTAAACAATTACTTGTGTTATTTACTGCACTTACGTTTAAGTTCTGCATAATTCCTGTCTGTGCAGAATTGGATGTCATAACAACCCGTGTGACATCTAAAGTCTGATAACTAGAATTTCACGATGATATCATGTTCAAGCGATGCGCAACCCTAGCAAATCTTGTCCAAAACGATGATATCATGTTCTAAGTGTCAAGCCATATATCTCAATATTCCACCTTGCTTAACTTTTTATGTGAGCTTCAAATGAGAAATATGTCTTCATCAAAGTTGTAGCTCTTTCAAAGTACTTAAAAATGGTTACCAATTGCATGTCATTTGGATTTGGGATGATAGAGTTATGCATTTTTGAAGTTTGGAAAAATCACTTGTTCAATGGTATAGGTCAAAAGTGACCTATAATGTAACCTCATATCATATGCTCATAAAAGTTGAATTAGCTCTCACTCCAAACATCAAAGTTGAAGTAGACATCGTAAATTTGATTGTGCAACTTGGAAATCTTTCATCTCATAAACATTGAGCAAATTATGGCCTTGGGAAGTTGACTTTCAAATTAGGGTTTAGGCAAAATGACCTATAATGTTTCAACATAGAAAATGATTTTCCAAGCAAAACTAGATCTAGGTCTCAACATGAAAGTTGTTTGGAATGTCATTTAGAGTAACTTTTATCTTTGAATCATTTTCATATGGTGACAATTGTAGGATATAGGGTCTAGGGAGACCCATTTTTGATGAGATGAATTCATCTGGCCAACCACCATCGACCAACTTGCTAACCTTCAATTCTCTTGACTTTCTTGGCTTATGGTAGATCATATATGCATAAGATGATGAATTTTGAAGTGTCCCTTGAGAAATTTGATCAATTGGTGAGGTAGCTTGTTGGAGAAGTTATAAAAGATACTCAGTCAAACAAGGGTTTCCAAGGCAAATCACCCACAAACTCTTGAAGAAAACTTGATCAATATCACATGTAGGAATCAATGTAACTCATATATGATGCTCATAACCATTCTTGAATCAATTCATGGTTATGTTCTTTGTCATGAGGGCCTAAAACCCTAGATATAAACTTGATAGATCAATGTGATCATGCCCTACCTACAAAAGAGTTAGGCAAATGAAAAGACATATTTTTGGTATTTTGATTAGTAAAATGATAATATACAAGTATGATACAATAACATAGTGCTTGGTGATCTCTCCCAAAACAAACCCAATGAAAGAGGGGGAAGGAGGATGCCAAGGTATGATCCCAATGCTAATGCTTATGATAAAATTGCATGAGGGATCTTAGGGTCAAAATTGGGGTCTTACAGTATTGCTTTTGCTTTTTTTTAAGTCATTCTTTGGAGAACACTCAACCCACTTATCACAAGCATGGATCCTTGAACCAAGACATCTTCCAAAGGAAGGAAAAAAGGCCAAGTTTCCACACAATACCATGAAAGAGGGGAGACCTACAATCTCACTAACTAGAATTCTATGTCTTTTTGTGTCAAAAATTTAGCGCTATGTTAAGCAATCGTAATTGGACTTATGTAGAAGTCACAACTATTTAAGGTCGGGCAATAGCATTTTGGTGTTAATGCATGTTAAAGACATAGTATAATGGACTATGCTCATGAAACATACCACACACAAAAAGAATATGCAAAAGAGGTGGCCTAATCGCATCCATATTTATGTTAATTTTTCAATCAACTAGCCTTAGAATTTAGAGACATCATAGACCAAATGAAATTGATGCATAAAGAAGGGGAATTAGATGAAGATGAAGGGGAATGGATCAAAACTCAAATTGGTCAAAGGAGGACTTTTACCAAATTAAGATTATTCATTCATTTTGGGAGATGGAATGTGCATTCCATCCATCCCCTAAATCCAATGATCTTAACCTAACAAAGTCAAGTCAACCTTGACCAAGGCCCAACAACACAAGTCAAACTTATACAAACCATATAAATAGCTCAACATAATTATTTGGCATTTATTCAATTAAAAATACTAAAAATAAAGCATTAAATTAAATATGGTTTGTCAAATTCCTAAAACCTCATCAAAACACCAAAGAAATGGCCATGAGATTTATCATAGGTCAAACAAGGTCAAAGGACCTTGGAGAATTTTTTTTAGAATTTTTAGAGACTTAAAAGTATTTTTAAACAATTAAAAATATTCACAAAATCAATTAAATCATGAAAAATATTAATAATGATCCAAAAAATAATTTTAATTCAAAATATGAAAGAGGAATTTATTTAAATTTTTTTGGTGAAACTCTCATATTTTTTGGATCAATATTAAAATTAATATGAATTAATGAAAATCAAATGAAATAAAATAAAAATCAAAAAATCAAAAAAACGTGGACCACTTGATCTCCCTCATTAATTGAGGTGAGAGATTAAGTGGATGGAAACGCGCATCCATGGTGGAACTCAGTCAGCACGCTACACGCGTGGTAATCACAACCAACGCCCAAGATTAAAACATTTTAAATGAGATCAATGGCTCAGAACCTGTCCAGCACACCACAGGTGCTGGACCTCCGGTCACCTTCTCAGGCGAGGTCCACCAGACCGGTTCACTCATCACCATCAAGAAAATGAAAAAAGAGGACATGATCTGATAGAAAAAATGGCATAGAGCATGAATCTGACCTTAATTTCAACTAACTCTAAATATATAAAAAGATGTGAGGAGTTGAATTTTGAGGTGTGTCAACTAAGTTGCTTCAATTTGACCTCAAAGGAATTCAATCTTCTTGCCTACATTGGTAGGACTTCAGACAACCAAAGATCCAAGAGAATTGATGAGAATTGAGTGAGAATCAAAGAGAAGAAGTTTTCTGAAATTTACCTTCAATGTTGTGCAAAAATGGATATTGCTTGCTTCAAACTTGATATGATCACACTTGAGAAGTTTGCAGAAGAGGTTTGGCAATGGTACAAAGCTTTGGATCCTGGAGTTTTTGAATCTCCAAACAGTGAGATTCAAACTCAATTTTCAAGTTGAAAATTCTCATGTTTTCCTTTGAATGGTGAGGTTTCAATTGGGGGGAACAGCTGGCACGCAAGGTGTCTTTGAAATGAGCTCCAAGGGCCTATATTTATAGCATTTGAGAGTGATATTTGCAAACTTGAAAAATTGCTAAATTTGGACATGGTGATGCACAAGCTTGCATGGGCATGCACAGGCCCGTGAAGCAATCTAATTTGATCCATGTACAACTATTATGAAGTTCAAATGAGGCTTGGATGTCAAGGCAATGTGAAATGGCATTTTGAACATTTGATTTCTTCCAATGATACAACCCTGTTAAGACCATGCGCAGCCCTAGAAAATCTTATCCAAAATGCATGAAATTGGATTCTTTGGAAATCTTAGATCAAGAGGAAAAACTTTGATGTTGGACACTTTTTCATTTGGAACTTCGATGATGGTGAATTTTGAGGTGGAAGTTTGGAAATTTCAACATGTTGAAATTTTTTGTAAGTGTTAAGCCATATATCTCAATATTCCACCTTGCTTAACATTTTATGTGAGGTTCAAATGAGAAAAGTGTATTCATAAAAGTTCTATCTCTTTCAAATACCTTCAAAATGGTCACACATTTCATGTCATTTGGATTTAGAATGATAGAGTTATGCATTTTTGAAGTTGAGGAAAATCACTTGTTCAATGGTATAGGGCAAAAATGACCTATAATGTATCCTCATATCACATGCTCATAAACGTTGAATCAGCTCCCACTACAAACATCAAAGTTGAAGTAGACATATTGAATTTGATTGTGCAACTTGGAAATCTTTCATATCATAAAAATTGAGCAAGTTATGGCCTTGGGAAGTTGACTTTCAAATTAGGGTTTAGACAAAATGACCTATAATGTTTCAACATAGAAAATGATTTTCCAAGCAAAACTAGATCTAGGCATAAACATGAAAGTTGTTTGTAATGTCATTTAGAGTCACTTTTATCATGGAATCATTTTCATATGGTGAAAATTGTAGAAGATAGGGTCTAGGGAAACCCAATTTTGATCAGATGAATTCATCTGGCCAACCACCATCAACCAACTTGCTAACCTCCAATTCTCTTGACTTTTTAGGCTCATGTTAGATCATATATGCACAAGATGATGAATTTTGAAGTGCCCCTTTAGAAATTTGATCAATTGGTGAGATAACTTGTTGAGGAAGTTACTTAAGATACCCAGTCAAACTAGGGTTTCCAAGGCAAATCACCTCCAAACTCTTGAAGAATATTTGATCAATATGAAATGTAGATATCATTGGGACTCATATATGATGCTTAGAGACATTGTGGATCAATCCATGGTTGTGCTCTTAGCCATGAGGGTCTTAAACCCTAGGTGTGAACTTGATAGATCAATGGTGATCATGCCCTACCTACTAAAGAGTTAGGCAAATACAAAGACATATTTTTGGTATTTTGGTTAGTAAAATGACAATATACAAGTATGATACAATCACATGGTGCTTGATGATCTCCCCTAAAGCAAACCCAATGAAAGAGGGGTAAAGAGGATGCCAAAGTGTGATCCAATGCCAATGCATATGATGAAATAGCATGAGGGATCTTAGGGTCAAAATTGGGGTCTTACAGGGGGATGTGAAACCCTAATGATGGTGTTGGAGGCTTGAATTCTACAAAGTTGTGACCAGAAAACCTAGGGCTTTCAAAACCTTAATTTCTCAAGGTAGGATCTCATGGAGCTTCCCCAGGCCTTATCTTGGTCTCCAAAGCCCTAATCAGGAGATGGTGAATCAGATAAAATTGGTGGTTTATCTGTGCATTCATGACCCCTCAATCTTCACCCATTGTCAACTTGCCTGACCTAGCCTTTCTTGGAGCATTGGTCTTGGTTCAAAGCCATTGGTGCTATTCATTTGATTGTAGACACATCTTTGATCCTGGTCATCTAAACAACCAAACCCTTTGTATTTCAGGCCACTTGCTAGTCATGCTATTGATCCCTAGATGTCATATCAAACCCTAACTTATTTGTCTCATTTCATGGCCTTGTTCATATACATTATTAGTCAAATTGTTTTCTTTCCAAAAGTCAAACATTCAAGTCATGATTAAACCAATTGCAAAACCAAGTTCAATCACTTTCCAAATCATTTCAATTCATTCCATGTCATTTTAAACCATTATATATAATTCTACATAAGAAAATACAAAATTTGACAGTTTTGACCATTTGTTGATTTTGGTCAATAGTTGATTTTTTGGTCAACTTTGACCAAAAGTCAACCCAAAACCTAATGCCCTAAATTTTCACCATAACCATCAATTCATTGTCCATTTACAAGGAAAACAAAAAAACGATTTTTGCAAATTGTTGACTTTGGTCAATAGTTTACTTTTTGGTCAATTTTGACCAAAGTCAACCCTAGGTCCTTGGTCATCCTTAATCACCAAATGACTGATCCTAACCCTTATTCCATGCTCCATGTGGATTTGATTTCTTCACTTTAATGCCAACTTGGTCATGTCTTGAACTTTGGAGTTTCTTGCTTTGTCAACCTACTTCCATCCTGCTGCATTTGCCAAGTCTCAACCAACATGTTGCCAATAGGTCTTGAACCAACACGTTGCTAATAGGTCTTGAATCAAAACCACAGGTGTGTTAAAGGCCAAGCCAGCAGGACCTAATGCCAAGCAACCTATCAACACTCAACCTTGCCTTGCAAATACCTTGCTGTAAATTACACCAGCCTGCATAACAAAATGACAATAGCTGGTATGCAAGCACACTTCATCTTTTCCATCGCAGCAAAGGTACAACCCTATCACAAAACCTGCATCTGCATCAAACAGCAGGGAGAAATAATACAGCCTGCAGCAGGGAGCATCCCTATTGTCTTGGATTAAGGCCTTGCTGCACCAAGACAAAAGGACAAGCAAGTTGGTCCTGCTGAAAGTCCTGCACATGTTCAAACCAAACCACAAGGAAATGTAACAAGTAGCACATGAGGATATATACCTAAGTCATAAAACATTATGTAAGCAGTCATGCATATTTTCAAACCAAACCATAAGTCCTACAGGCTGCAAGCATTCCATGTGGGCCTGCCAGCAAGAACCAACCTGCATCCGGCCAAAAGCATGGTTGATCCAACATTAAGTGGTGCTTAGGACCAAGATGAAATGCAAAACATGCCATGGAACCAAGTCAGGAGTAAAACATAACAGGAGCAGTGCATCACCTGAACCATTGGATCAAGGTTCAAGGAACCACAAACCTTCACAATGCCAAACTGAGCATGCAAGCTCCATGACAAACTTGCAGGCCAAACCATGAACAAAGGAAATGCCTGATGTACCTGCATCAACCACCAGTTGCAGCAATATTGCTCCAAACCTACAACATCAAAACATTGTCATAGTAGAACCCTATCCATGTACATGTGTAAGCTCACATTCAGCAGGTGCATTAAGACCAAAATTATCCAAAATCATGGATGCAAGCTGCAACATAACACAAACATACATAACAGTCCAAGCCTCTGCAAGTTGGTATGATAACAATGAGAAATGCAAGCAGTTGGAAAGCTCATTACTATAGGGTTGTGGCAAAGCATGTGCTAACAGAGATTTCACCAAGACATGCTATACCTGTTCTCTAACAGTTGCTTTTCAACCAACCATACCAGGAAAAGCAAATAACATCCACACATAAGATTTTCCTACAACCAAGCTAACTAAAAGAGAAACTCGTGTAGACAGTCATTATTCAAACTTTTGGAGTGCAATTCTACTTAAGTGCAACCTCCCATACCCAGTCATTAATCAATTAACCTAAAACACTAACTAGCTAAGTTCATTAACCAACCCTAACTAACTGAGTTTAATCCCAACTCAGTGAGTCAATGTTAACTAACTCCTAACTAAAGGCCAACTAAATCCAAACCTTACTCCAAACCTAGCTAATTCCCTAACCTCCTCTCTATTTAAACAACTCCACTATCATCTTTTGAGGGGCTTGAATACTTTGCTAAAAAATTATCTCATTCTGCAATTCATTCCCTCTCCCTCACTAAAGCTCTACCTCTCACAAAAAGCCATTGAAGCTTCACATTCAAGCTTCAATATTGCTTGAGCTTAACCACTGCCATTCCACTTTTCATGCTCACGATTCTCAAGTTCGGAGGAAGAAGAAAGAGAAAGAGAGAGAAAGAAAACGCGTAAGGCAAGGTCAAGAACTCACCGGCGAACCGTTCCGATCGTCTTCTACGGTATGTAATTTTCGCTCCACTTGTATTTACTTGTGCTGAGCTCACCAGTTAGAAGCACTTAGTATGAGAAACAGAAGCCCCATGGTGTAAGAGTCTATTTGTTCACCAACGCCATTTAATTTGCACTCAGAATCCTAGGGTTCTTCCCAAGATCCTCTTGATTTGGTTGATCCATGAACCTTTTCCCCAAATGGACCCAGTTCTTGTCACCAACGTGTCTTTGTGCATAACGTGGTAGTTAAAATTTAGGTTTTGGATGCCACCGCCTCCGGCGATGGCCGCCGGCGCGGTGGCTAACGGCCAGTGACGATGAACGTTTGAGCGCATGAGGTTTATTCATTCAAACCTGTTGACTTGTACAAGTCAACAAGGAAGGTGTGATAGGCTCAGATTCTTAAGGCCCATGGAAATTCATGCCTTCACACCATGTTTTGCTAACGCACCCCATTTTTTAGTTTATAAAGAAGTAACTTGGGCTTCCACAGGCCCATTGATATTTTGCTGATTCAACTCTTGAACTCCTAATGCACCCCCCTCTGGAATGAACATTGGTGCATTTTGGGCTCAGAGGCCCATCTCCAGTTTATTACCCGCACCCCCCTGTTTGGATTGTGTGAAGTTTTGTTGGCTGACACAAAAAGGACTCCATGGGCTCAAATAACAGCCCAGTGGCCTGATTTCTTTTTAACCTCCTTTTTAGTCATGCGCCCCATGTTCATTTTACTTGATTTCTTTATGTTTCTTAATTGATTTTTTGCAATTTGATCAACTAGAATAACATTAGATTAAATAGGTTAATTGACAATTAGGATTAATCTAGTTTTTAGACTTTTAATTAGCATCTCATTTAGGATTAATTAATAGCTTTAGGATTTTTATTAGAATTAAATAGTACTTTTTAATAGAAATTTAATTAGGTTTTAGATTCTAATTAGAAATGATTTAGCTTTTGATTAAATTTTAGAACTTGACATTTCTTAACCTTAGGCCAAATTTCTACATTAGGTTAGAATCAATGTTAGTTCATGAGTAAAAGTTGACATATTTTGGTAAATGACCATTTTGCCCTTATGGGCCTATTTTTGGTATTTTGTGGTAGAATTGCATGATCCCTTTAGGATTAGAAGGTGACATAGAATTTAATCATTTCCTTACAATTTTAGGACCTAACATAGACCTTTTAATCAATATTTTGACCAATATGAACATGCCCCCTTAAGACTTCTAACATAGAATTTTCAATCAATTTCTAATGCATGATCCCTTAGGATAGTTTCTAACAATTACTAACTTTGATTAGATCCTAACCTAATTCCCTAAATACAAAATAAAACCCGTGATTAAATTGATCAGAAGCAATTTTGATTGATTAAATCCTTTGAACTTGTATAATCCCACAGTCTAAATCGAGTGACCAAAAGACCCTTGGTCACTTAATAAGACTTTTTCTTCCAAGCTGTGGAGCTCAAGGCCTCAAGACAAGATCTTCAATCAAGGCATCCCCAGTTATACCAAGCAGCATATTATTCAAGCACATCAAAGGCGACATCTTCAACACTTGTCAAATCAAAGTTAAAAGAGTGTGACACGAGCCTTAAGCAATGGAGAAGGCGTGGGACTGAAGTATTCCTACCCCCATTATGAGTATCTTTGGGTATGTGACCTATGACCCAGCGCTCATCGTATTCACCTCTATTCATAGACTTTAGAACAATTCTAACCATACGATTGACAAGTCTCTCACTACAAAAGCAAAAACAACAAAAGCAAGGACTACAATCAACAACTTATTAATCATAGTTCAAGTTGTACGACACGAGCCTTAAGTAATGAAGAAGGAGTGAGACTGGAGTATTCCTACCCCCATTCTGAGTATCTTTGGGTATGGGACGTATGACCCAACGCTCATCGTATTCACCTACATTCATAGACATTAGTGCGATTCGAATCAAACGATTGATAAGGTCTTCATTACTACAAGAAACAACTACAAAGACTCTTCTTCCTCCACTTGAAGTTTAAGAAGAGGATTACATGCCACGAGCATTAAGTGGTAAAGAAGGAATGAGACTGGAGCTTTCCTACACTCATTCTGGATATCTTTGGGTGCGAGACGTTTGGCTCGTTGCTTATCGTATCCACCTTTACCCATAGACTTTAGTGTGATCCTCGTCCAGTAACTATCAAGTCTGTCCATTTCTCCATTTCTATTCACATCACTTCAATTCTAATCATGTTATCATTTCTTTTGGGTCCATCATTTTGTTTTCAGCCCTAGTGAGCTGAACTACGAAAGCTCTAATTTCCTTATTGCACTATAAGGGTACGTAGGCAGGAGAACCCAGTTTCTTCGTGAGCTATCTTATTTATCAACTTACCTTCTCTATCCCATCAATCATTCATGCAGTCTCTACCATCTTTTTGAGATCAATCATACTTATCCTTGGACTCCTTATCTATCCTTTTAGGAAGTCCTGATGACGATCCATCTCTTCAATCGATAGTTGTTTGGGCAAAGAACCCCAAACACTTAATCCAATCTTTCTTTTTGGCTTTACCTTATAGTGGCGACCTGCTAGTCCACGTATTGGTAAAGGCCTACCTTGCTCTTCGATTAAGAGTCCATCTCCTTCTTGGATCCAAGATACTATCCTTAGTTGATCTCGAATTGTCGATTCCCCAGCAAGTGACACTACTCCTTGCACTCTAGCACTACAAATACCTCCCTCTCTCTATTCTTGTAGTTTTGAACTACGATTTCTCTGATTTTTTCATTGCACAAGGAGAATACATAGGGACGAGGATACGAATCCTTGGCGAGCATACTTCTAATTATTCTTTCTTCCGACTTAGGGCATCATTCATACATTTCACAATCCATTATCTACCTTCGATCATAAATCGTTCACCCAGTGGTATAATGTCTCTTTGACATCGAAATACACTTTTCTTGAGATTCCACATACACCCTTTTAGGACACCTAATGTAGTCCGTCTTTCTACCTAGAGTTGTTTGGGCAAACAACCCCAAACACTTAATTTCTTCCTTTTTTAGCCAAAACCCTATAGTGGCGGCCTGCTAGTCCACGTATCGGCTAACGATGTTTCCCTCTACGGTAGAAATCTCATTTCTCTTATGGATTCCACTACACTTTCACCTTTCGATTTCAAGCAATACTTCTTCAATCACTTGTCACCATATACTTTATTCTGTGACTTCGGTCACTTCACTCCATCCATCTCCATGATACATTCGTATTCTACCTTCTTTCACTCCATGTGAATACCTATTCTTTGATCCAAATACACTATATCTTTGCACTCCTTATTGTGTCACCTTGTGAACCAAGAGATGTTTGGTACTGCACCTAGACACCTATTTCTTCGTCTTTTCAGCTTTATCTTATAGTGGCGACCTGCTAGTCCACATATTGGTAATAGCCACCCTACTCTTGGGTTCATCTTTTCACCCTTTTTGGAGTTCAAGCAACATTATCCTTTAGCTCATACCATACTTCGATCACACTTCTTTTCATCTCCCACTTCTAGTTCCTTGAACTATGAAGCTCTGAATTCCTCATTGCACTATGAAGATACGTAGGCATGAGGGCCCTAATCCTCACCGAGCACTTTATCTATCTCCTCCTTTCCCCATTCTTTTGCGAGTAATCTTTAGATATAACACCTATTCGAGCTAGAACAATGAAAACGGTTCCCATGGAGTACCATAGATGTTTGGGGTGCTAATACCTTCCCCTTGCATAACCGACTTCCTTACCCAACACATCTCTTTCCCCCGGGTTTTACCGATGTTTTCCCTTTCCTTTGGGGGTAAATAAAGTTCTATGGCGACTCTGTTGTATGTTTGAGTGTGCGGTATGTTCGGGTATATTTCCGCTAGCTTCACCAAGTGATAGCTTAACAAAGGTAACCAATCAGAGAGGGACCAAAGTTCAGACCAGGAATGAACTGGAGAGAAGCGGTCAAAGAGGACTCAATCCAAATAGAGCATGAACTCAAATGGAGATTGATCCTATCCAGATAATGAACTGGAGGGGAACACTGAAGCAAAATCTTCCACGTGGATCAGACTCAGTGGGAGATTAGAAAGGATAAACTCTTTCTACTTAAAGGTAAACACTTTATTGGAGAGAGAACGCACATACTCTACGGGGAGAAAAGTTCTAGAGAGTGGTGAGGAATTATGGAAAAATGCACAAAAAAGTGCACTTAAACATCATGATGCTATGCACATGTGTATGATTATGCTGACAAAACAAACGCACAAGCGCGAAACCGACAATACAGTACAATAAGATACTCAACTAATCTCAACAAGATGGAGATGCTGGCAGAGATTCATTAGGGATTATACCACTCTTGTAATCTGATGTTGGGGAGACTGTTGTAAAAGAAAAATCCGGCCTGGGGAAGTCACTGAATTCCACTCTTCAGGATCTTACCATCCTTGGGATTACCATTAACATTCCTCTATATTCACAAGCTGAGGAAAATATATACCTTTTTTTGTAAATTTTCAAAAACATGATTGTTTAAATATTTTTTTGTTTCAAAAATTATCATCAAAAATAAATGAAATTTCGTAAGCTGAAACAAAATAGGAATAACAAGCAAATACGCAAAAGGCTCAAAATTTATTGATAGAATGGTAGTCCGCAAATAGCGTGACTCCATGGATCATTACAAAGTTGGAAAATGGTAAATACATGGAAAGGGATACATTGAAATACAATGACCACTATTCTCTCTAACAACTTTGAATTCCACTATGTTCAGAACTTCGGTCGAGGATGACGGAAAGGGAACCTGTGATAGACATTGTTGCTTCAAGTGATCATGTCTGGCCTGATGCAGTTACTTGCCATAATCCCTAACTTCTGCCTATATTTCTCTTTCGGGTTCAATCTACCGGGACGATTATTTTTTGTTTATGTCTCTAACTTTTTCCTGGACCGTCCTTTCGTGTTTTCAATCCACTAGGACATTCATTTTTTCCTAAGCCGCCCTTTCACATTTTCAACTTAGCGAGTTGTTATTTTATTTTTTAGGCGAAGTATTTCTTGAATGCATTAGCATTCATAGGACGAGGGATCTCCTCATCATCCATAGTTGTGAGAATCAAGGCACCACCAGAGAAAGCATTCTTAACAACATATATGCCTTCATAATTAGGAATCCACTTTCTGTAACACCCCAATTAAACTAAGCTAATTATTTAATTTAAATTAATATTTTATTTATTAATTTAATTGAATAATTGGAAGTTTGGATTATTATTATTTTATTATTATTTTGGGATAATAATTATTGGGGTAATTATTTAGTGGAATAATATTATTGGAGTATATAAGTTGGAATAATAAAAAGTCCCAATTTTTGGAAAAAGGTTTTCACGTGAAAAGGGAAAAGAGGCAGAAAGGGCAAAAAGAGAACGAGAGAACGAAGGTTGAAGGAAGGAGAAGCTTGGAGCTCAGAGGCTGCCGGATTAACTCAGGTAAGGGGGGTTTATCATCAATTAACGGGTATTATGGGATGATATGTACTGGGTAGTAATAGACCATTTGTTTTACCTCTGATTGGATGATATATGCTGAATTGTGAAACTTTTGATATGAACGAAAATTTGATTATAAGTGACGAAATTCGTAGGAATTTGAGATGGAAAGGTTAGCAAATTGTGAAAATCGAAAGTGTATGATTAGTGATAGATGATAGGAATGAATTGTGTGTAAAATTTGGACTGTAGAAGGTTGAATTGGGTAGATCTCGTAGCAGAGAAAGCCATTGCAGATCTGTGAGCTCTGGTTTCTGGTCATACGCGTATGGCACTAGGCAATACGCGTATGAGATGTTGGTACGCGTATGGGGGGAAGCCTTACGCGTATGGGTGAGAAAGATGACATTTTGAACGTGAATTGGTCTCTGTTGGTACGCGTAATAGGAGATTGATACGCGTAGCATACGCGTATGAGACAGGTGATACGCGTATGAGTTGGGCGAGGGAACGCGCAATACGCGTATGAGAGTGGGCATTACGCGTATGAGTTTGGCCAAGTTTGGGCAATACGCGTATGGCAGAGGCAATACGCGTATGGGCAGAATTGTGTTTTGCTGTGCTACTGTTGTGCAGTTTTTGGTTGTTTAGGCTGAGTGATGCGACTTAGCTGAGATATGATGTGATAGGGATCATTTCCCGTTGTTTTGAGTGGCATAGGTATTAGTAGAGTGTGCTAATACTGTGTTTGCTTTTGTGGCATGATATGATATGCTTTTGTGATTAATTATGTTGATGATGTGTGATGGTATACGTGATGATGTGAATGTATACATTTGTGAATAGACTGTATTATGGCTTAGAGTGTGAGCATGTGTCTATTCTTGATTATTGTTGATGTTGCATTGCTAGGTGATTAGCATGCATATTGTGGCCTTCGGGTGGTAGCTAATTCCCATGGTGAGGAATTAGTGAGTTTAGTCATTTTTGGACTGTTGTTGATTGTTTGCATGCTAGGTGAGTAGCGTGCATTTCATGGCCCATTTGGGGTGGTAGCTAATTCCCATGGTGAGGAATTAGTGAGTGAGTCACTATGTCTCAATTGAGTGGGACTAGTGAGCTTGGTAGCCGTGCCTGGATTTGGACGGTGAGGTTGAACTATATGTTCACAAATAGTCGGTACCGCATGCATAAAGTCTCATTGCATAATGAATGTATGGCATATGATATGAATGGATGTATTCCAGTATCATATGTGTGTTGTGTGTTGTGTTGTTAATGATTGAATATGATGGAGATTTGTACTGTTGATTATGATGTTTGAATGGATATTACTGTTGCTGAATGCGTAGTCTAATTAGGGTGAATTAATGTGTTAATTACTTGGCATTACATGTTGTTCTATAATGCTTATTATATTGATTGAGGAACTCACCCTTACGCCTATTTTTCAGGTAACGAGAAATGAGTTGAGTAGAAGCTAATGCTGGGAGTCTAGAGTAGTTCTTATGGGTCATGCTCTGATAGATGTAACATCGGGAGGGGATGTTTTAATTTATTTGGTTTCTGTTGTTGAATGATTGACATGTATTGTGTTACATGTTTTACATTGATGTTGAATTATTCCGCTGCGATTTATGCAAAGAATCTTATTTGATTAAAGAAATGAGCATGACAGGATACTTTAATGATTTTTGTGAAATGATTGTGTGACACCCTTCGGGGCATAATTACTCTGATGAACATATTGTTATTTTAATTATAATAATTTGGGGTATTTAGAAGGGTGTTACATTAGTGGTATCAGAGCATAGTCGGTCGTGTCGAGTCGTAATTATTCTGTTTCCCCTGTACGGGATAGGTGTTGTGTAACCCTATCAGTACTTATTTGTTTAGCTTGTTTGGGTTTTCAGAATAGAGATGGCTGGAAGAGGTAGAGATGATGCTGCGATTGCTGAGGCTCTGGGTATGCTAGCTGGAGTACTTGGAGGAAATCCGAATGTTATGGGAATGGGGGCTGCTCGTCAGTTGAGTGAGTTCCAGAAGAACAATCCTCCAATGTTCAAGGGAGCATACGATCCAGATGGTGCTCAGAAGTGGTTGAAAGAGATAGAGAGGATCTTCAGAGTAACTGAGTGTGCTGATAACCAGAAGGTCAGGTTCGGTACACATATGCTGTCAGAAGAAGCTGATGATTGGTGGGTTGCTACCCGCACTGAGTTGGAAACTGCTGGAGATACTGAGATTACTTGGGCAGTGTTCAGAGAGAGATTTCTGAGGAAGTACTTTCCAGAGGATGTCAGAGGGAAGAAAGAGATAGAGTTCTTGGAATTGAAGCAGGGTAACAAGTCTGTTACTGAGTATGCTGCTAAGTTCACAGAGCTGTCGAAGTATTATACTCCCTATGCTGAGGCTGCTGGAGAATTTTCTAAGTGTGTGAAGTTTGAGAACGGGTTGCGTCCCGAGATCAAGCAGGCGATTGGATATCAGAGGATTAGAGTGTTTTCTGATTTGGTTGACTGTTGCAGGATTTTTGAACAGGATTCCAAAGCCAGAGCAGAGAGCTATCAGCAGAGGGTTGATAGGAAAGGTAAGAATCAGATTGATCGTGGAAAACCGTATGCAGCTGGCAAAGGTTTCCAGAGACAGAGTGGGATGAAGAGGCCTAGTGGGGGAGATTCTAGTGCTCCTGTTAAGTGTTACAGATGTGGTCAGGTTGGACATCGTATCCATGAGTGTACCAGTAATGAGAAGAAGTGTTTCAAATGTGGAAAAGGTGGTCATTTGGCTGCAGATTGCCGGTTGACGACCGTGACTTGCTTCAACTGTGGAGAGGTGGGTCATATCAGTCCACAGTGTCCGAAGCCAAAGAAAGAGAATCAGTCAGGAGGCAAAGTTTTTGCTCTATCAGGTTCTGAGACTTCTGCAGATGATCGTTTGATCAGAGGTACGTGTTATATTAATGGCTTTCCTCTTGTAGCTATTATTGACACAGGTGCGACTCATTCTTTTATATCTTTGGATTGTGCTGTGAAGCTTAAGTTAGAGATATCTGAGATGTTGGGTAGTATGGTGATTGATACTCCTGCGAAGGGTTCAGTGACCACTACTTCTGTTTGTTTGAATTGTCCTTTGAGTATTTTTGGTAGAGCCTTTGGGATAGATCTTGTGTGTCTTCCATTAGTGCAGATTGACGTTATTCTGGGTATGAACTGGTTGGTGTTCAACCGAGTTTCTATCAACTGTTTTGATAAGACTGTGATATTCCCTGAGATTGAAGAAGGAAAGAGTTTGTTTTTATCAGCCAGGCAGGTGAATGAGGAAGTGGCAGATGGTGCAGAGTTGTTTATGCTGTTAGCGACTTTGGAGGCTAAAGATAAACTGGTGATTGGCGATCTAGCTGTGGTGTGTGATTTCCCTGATGTGTTTCCGGAAGAAGTGAATGAATTACCGCCAGAGCGTGAAGTTGAGTTCTCGATTGATTTGGTACCTGGTACTAGACCGATATCGATGGCTCCGTACCGTATGTCTGCTGTTGAGTTAGCTGAATTGAAGAGTCAGTTGGAAGATTTGTTGGATAAGAAATTCATTCGTCCGAGTGTGTCACCGTGGGGTGCACCAGTGTTGTTGGTTAAGAAGAAAGAAGGTACTATGAGGTTGTGTGTGGACTACAGGCAACTGAATAAAGTGACGATCAAGAATCGGTATCCTTTGCCGAGGATTGATGATTTGATGGATCAGTTGGTTGGTGCGAGTGTGTTCAGCAAGATAGATTTGAGATCTGGGTATCATCAGATACGTGTGAAAACTGAGGATATTCAGAAGACTGCTTTCAGAACAAGGTATGGACATTATGAGTATTCTGTAATGCCTTTTGGTGTGACTAATGCGCCTGGAGTATTCATGGAGTATATGAATAGGATTTTCCATCCGTACCTAGACAAGTTTGTTGTGGTGTTTATCGATGACATTTTGGTGTATTCGAAATCTGAAGAAGAGCATGTTGAGCATTTGAGAGTGGTTTTGGGAGTTCTACGAGAAAAGAAGCTATTTGCTAAACTGTCTAAGTGTGAATTTTGGTTAGAAGAAGTTAGTTTTCTGGGGCATGTGATTTCAAGAGGTGGTGTTGCTGTTGATCCTTCTAAGATAGAAGCGGTATCTAAGTGGGAAGCTCCGAAGTCAGTTTCTGAGATAAGGAGTTTTCTTGGACTTGCAGGTTACTATAGGAAGTTTATTGAGGGATTTTCTAAGTTGGCGTTACCGTTGACGATGTTGACTAGAAAGGGGCAAGCGTTTGTTTGGGATTCAAAATGTGAAGAAGGTTTCCAAGAGTTAAAGAGAAGGTTGACTACTGCTCCTATTCTGATATTACCGAGTTCGTTGGAACTATTTGAGGTTTACTGTGATGCTTCATTGTTGGGTTTAGGTGGTGTGTTGATGCAGAATAAGCAGGTTATAGCTTATGCTTCGAGACAGCTAAGGGTTCATGAGAGGAACTATCCGACACATGATTTAGAGTTGGCAGCTGTGGTATTTGTTCTGAAGTTGTGGAGGCATTACTTGTACGGGTCAAGATTTGAAGTTTTCAGTGACCATAAGAGTTTAAAGTATTTGTTTGATCAGAAAGAGCTGAATATGAGACAGAGGAGATGGTTAGAGTTTCTGAAGGATTATGACTTTGGTTTGAATTACCATCCGGGTAAAGCAAATGTAGTAGCTGATGCATTGAGTCGGAAATCATTGCATATGTCTATGTTAATGGTTAAGGAATTGGATTTAATTGAGCAGTTTAGAGACTTGAGTTTGGTGTGTGAGAGTACTCACAATAGTGTTAAATTGGGAATGCTGAAGTTAACAAGTAGTATTCTGGATGAGATCAGAGAGGGTCAGAAATCCGATATGCTTTTGGTTGATAAGTTGACTCTAGTGAATCAAGGCCAAGGTGGTGAATTCAGAGTTGATGAGAATGGTGTTTTGAAATTTGGTAATCGGGTGTGTATTCCGGATGTTACCGAACTTAAGAAGAGTATTCTGGAGGAAGGACATCGTAGTGGCTTGAGTATTCATCCTGGAGCTACGAAGATGTATCATGATTTGAAAAAGTTATTTTGGTGGCCAGGAATGAAAAGAGAAATTGCGAGTTTTGTTTATTCCTGTTTGACTTGTCAGAAGTCAAAGATTGAGCATCAGAAGCCGTCTGGGCTAATGCAACCGTTGGCCATTCCAGAGTGGAAGTGGGATAGTATCAGTATGGATTTTGTTTCTGGTTTGCCGAGGACAAGTAAGAATTTTGAGGCTATTTGGGTGATTGTTGATAGACTGACGAAATCGGCTCATTTCATTCCGATCAGAATGGATTATCCGTTAGAGAGATTAGCTGAGTTGTATATTGAGAAGATTGTAAGTTTGCATGGTATTCCGTCGAGTATTGTTTCGGACAGAGATCCTAGATTTACATCGAAGTTCTGGGAAGGTTTGCAGAGGGCTTTGGGAACTAAGCTGAGATTGAGTTCTGCATATCATCCGCAAACTGATGGTCAGACTGAGAGGACGATTCAGTCATTAGAGGATCTTTTGAGAGCTTGTGTTTTGGAAAAAGGAGGTACTTGGGATTGTTATTTGCCTTTGATTGAGTTCACCTACAACAATAGTTTTCATTCGAGTATTGGCATGGCACCGTTTGAAGCTTTGTATGGTAGGAGATGTCGGACACCTTTATGTTGGTATGAGTCCGGTGAGAGTGCTGTGGTTGGACCGGAGATCGTTCAACAGACTACAGAAAAGATTAAGATGATTCAGGAGAAGATGAGGATTGCTCAGAGTCGTCAGAAAAGTTATCATGACAAGAGAAGGAAGTCACTTGAGTTTCAAGAGGGAGACCATGTGTTTCTTCGTGTTACTCCGATAACTGGTGTTGGTCGGGCTTTGAAGTCGAAGAAGTTGACACCTCGATTTATTGGTCCTTATCAGATTTTGGAGAGGATAGGAGAGGTAGCCTATCGTATCGCTTTACCGCCGTCGCTTGCGAATTTGCATGAGGTTTTTCATGTGTCTCAGTTGAGGAGGTACATTCATGATCCGTCACATGTGGTCCAAATAGATGATGTACAGGTGCGAGATAACCTGACTGTTGAAACATCACCTATGAGGATCGAGGATCGAGAGTTGAAGCAGTTGCGGGGTAAAGAGATTGCCTTGGTGAAGGTAGCTTGGGGAGGACCAGCAGGTGGCAATGTGACTTGGGAACTGGAGAGCCAGATGAAGGAGGCTTATCCGGAGTTGTTCGATTGAGGTATGTTTTCGAGGACGAAAACTCTTTTAGTGGGGGAGAGTTGTAACACCCCAATTAAACTAAGCTAATTATTTAATTTAAATTAATATTTTATTTATTAATTTAATTGAATAATTGGAAGTTTGGATTATTATTATTTTATTATTATTTTGGGATAATAATTATTGGGGTAATTATTTAGTGGAATAATATTATTGGAGTATATAAGTTGGAATAATAAAAAGTCCCAATTTTTGGAAAAAGGTTTTCACGTGAAAAGGGAAAAGAGGCAGAAAGGGCAAAAAGAGAACGAGAGAACGAAGGTTGAAGGAAGGAGAAGCTTGGAGCTCAGAGGCTGCCGGATTAACTCAGGTAAGGGGGGTTTATCATCAATTAACGGGTATTATGGGATGATATGTACTGGGTAGTAATAGACCATTTGTTTTACCTCTGATTGGATGATATATGCTGAATTGTGAAACTTTTGATATGAACGAAAATTTGATTATAAGTGACGAAATTCGTAGGAATTTGAGATGGAAAGGTTAGCAAATTGTGAAAATCGAAAGTGTATGATTAGTGATAGATGATAGGAATGAATTGTGTGTAAAATTTGGACTGTAGAAGGTTGAATTGGGTAGATCTCGTAGCAGAGAAAGCCATTGCAGATCTGTGAGCTCTGGTTTCTGGTCATACGCGTATGGCACTAGGCAATACGCGTATGAGATGTTGGTACGCGTATGGGGGGAAGCCTTACGCGTATGGGTGAGAAAGATGACATTTTGAACGTGAATTGGTCTCTGTTGGTACGCGTAATAGGAGATTGATACGCGTAGCATACGCGTATGAGACAGGTGATACGCGTATGAGTTGGGCGAGGGAACGCGCAATACGCGTATGAGAGTGGGCATTACGCGTATGAGTTTGGCCAAGTTTGGGCAATACGCGTATGGCAGAGGCAATACGCGTATGGGCAGAATTGTGTTTTGCTGTGCTACTGTTGTGCAGTTTTTGGTTGTTTAGGCTGAGTGATGCGACTTAGCTGAGATATGATGTGATAGGGATCATTTCCCGTTGTTTTGAGTGGCATAGGTATTAGTAGAGTGTGCTAATACTGTGTTTGCTTTTGTGGCATGATATGATATGCTTTTGTGATTAATTATGTTGATGATGTGTGATGGTATACGTGATGATGTGAATGTATACATTTGTGAATAGACTGTATTATGGCTTAGAGTGTGAGCATGTGTCTATTCTTGATTATTGTTGATGTTGCATTGCTAGGTGATTAGCATGCATATTGTGGCCTTCGGGTGGTAGCTAATTCCCATGGTGAGGAATTAGTGAGTTTAGTCATTTTTGGACTGTTGTTGATTGTTTGCATGCTAGGTGAGTAGCGTGCATTTCATGGCCCATTTGGGGTGGTAGCTAATTCCCATGGTGAGGAATTAGTGAGTGAGTCACTATGTCTCAATTGAGTGGGACTAGTGAGCTTGGTAGCCGTGCCTGGATTTGGACGGTGAGGTTGAACTATATGTTCACAAATAGTCGGTACCGCATGCATAGAGTCTCATTGCATAATGAATGTATGGCATATGATATGAATGGATGTATTCCAGTATCATATGTGTGTTGTGTGTTGTGTTGTTAATGATTGAATATGATGGAGATTTGTACTGTTGATTATGATGTTTGAATGGATATTACTGTTGCTGAATGCGTAGTCTAATTAGGGTGAATTAATGTGTTAATTACTTGGCATTACATGTTGTTCTATAATGCTTATTATATTGATTGAGGAACTCACCCTTACGCCTATTTTTCAGGTAACGAGAAATGAGTTGAGTAGAAGCTAATGCTGGGAGTCTAGAGTAGTTCTTATGGGTCATGCTCTGATAGATGTAACATCGGGAGGGGATGTTTTAATTTATTTGGTTTCTGTTGTTGAATGATTGACATGTATTGTGTTACATGTTTTACATTGATGTTGAATTATTCCGCTGCGATTTATGCAAAGAATCTTATTTGATTAAAGAAATGAGCATGACAGGATACTTTAATGATTTTTGTGAAATGATTGTGTGACACCCTTCGGGGCATAATTACTCTGATGAACATATTGTTATTTTAATTATAATAATTTGGGGTATTTAGAAGGGTGTTACACTTTCCCCTAGAATCAGTGTTGAAAGACAAAGTCTTCTTGAGCACAAGGTCACCTTCTCTGAATACACGACGTTAAACCTTCTTATCAAATTCTTTCTTCACTCTCTTTTGAAGTAGTTGATAATGACCCAAGGTCTTCGTTCTCTTCTCTTCAATCAAATTCAACTGGTCATATATGTTCTGACACCATTCAACCTCAACCAAACTGGCTTCCATCAGGACTCGTATTGATGATATCTCAACCTCTATAGGAAACACTACTTCCATGCCATACACAAGAGAGAAAGGGGTTGTCCTTGTTGAAGTGCGGACAGATGTACGATATCCATGTAATGTAAACGGGAGCACCTCATGCCAATCTTTGTAGGTCACAACCATCTTTTGGATGATCTTATTAATGTTCTTATATGTTGCTTCAACAATCCCATTCATCTTAGGTCTGTAGGGGGAAGTATTATGATGTTAAAACTTGAAGTCATCACAAAGTTCTTTCATCATCTTGTTATTCAAGTTTGACCCATTATTAGTAATGATCTTACTTGGAACACCATATCGGCAAATAATCTGATTCTTGATAAATCTGACCACAACCTCTTGGTCACACTAGCATAAGATACTGCTTCAACCCACTTGGTGAAGTAATCAATAGCTACCAAAATGAAATGATGTTCGTTCGAAGCTCTAGGCTAAATCGTACCAATCATATCAACTCCCCACATAGAGAAAGGCCACGGGGATGAAATAACATTGAGAAGCGTTTGAGCCACATGATTCTTATCAGCATAAATCTGACATCTATGACACTTCTTCACATACTTACAGCAATCAGATTCCATTGTCAGCTAATAGTAACCTGCCTTTAACATCTTTTTAGCCATTGCATGTCCATTTGCATGAGTACCAAAGGATCCTTCATGAACTTCTTGCAATAACATGTCTTCTTCGTGTTTATCCATGCATCTGAGCAGAACCATGTCGAAATTTCTATTGTACAACACATATTCATTGAGAAAGAAATTTCAATCCATTCTTCTCAAAGTATTGTTATCTTTGTTGGATTCCCCAAGCGGGTAACTTTGGAAGAAACACTTAATATCATGATACCAAGGCTTATCATCTATAACTTCTTCAGCTGCAAACACATGAGCATGTATATCAAGGCGCATAATTGTGATACTGGGTGCGTTGTTCTAACGGTTCACTTTATACATAGAAGACAGAGTAGCCAGAGCATCCGCCATATGATTTTCTTCGCGAGGTATATGATGAAATTCAATTTTATTGAAGAAAGTTCACAACCTCCTTACATAATCTTTGTAAGGGATCAGGCCAAGATGGCGTATCTCCCATTCTCCTTTAATCTGATTAACCACCAAGGTTGAATCTCCGTACACATATAGGATTTTAATCCTCATATCAATGGCTTCTTCAAGACCCATGATACAAGCTTCATATTCTTCCATATTGTCCGTACAATCAAACATCAATCTTGTAGTAAAAGGGATATGAGAACTATTAGGAGTAATAATGATTTCCCCAATTCCATTACCATAAGAATTGACAGCTCCACCAAATAATAAACCCCATCGGGATCTAGCTATGGTCCTTCTCCAGGCAACGGTTCATCGCAATCTTTAGCTTTCAGGTACATAACATCTTCATCAGGGAAGTCAAGCCTGGTGGATTGATAATCATCAATCAGCTGGTGAGCCAAATGATCTACAAGAATACTTCCTTTAATTGATTTTTGAGTACGATACTCAATATCATATTCAGACAACAACATCTGCCAACGAGCTACCATTCCAGTCAAGGCAGGCTTTTCAAACATATACTTGATTGGATCCATTTTGGATATCAACCAAGTGGTATGATTGATCATATACTCGCGTAAATGTTTGGCATCCTAGGATAAACCACAACAAATATTCTTAAGCATGGAGTACCAAGACTCACAGTCTGTAAATTTCTTACTTAGATAGTAGATGGCATGCTCCTGTCTACCTGTTTCATCTTGCTGCCTAAGCACATAGCCCGTGGACTCTTCTAACACAGTTAAATACATAATCAAAGGTCTTCCATCCACCGGAGGAGACAAGATAGGAGGTTCAAGAAGATACTCCTTTATACTTTCAAAAGCTTTTTGGCAGTCCTCTGTCCAAACACAACTTTGATCTTTACGGATGAGCTTGAAAATTGGGCTACATGTGGCAGTCATGTGAGAAATGAATCTGGAAATATAATTCAGACGCCCGAGGAACCCTTTGACTTGCTTTTCCGTCTTTGGCACAAGCATATCTTGAATAGCTCTGACTTTATCAGGATCTACTTCAATACCTTTCTGGCTGACAATGAAACCGAACAACTTTCTTGAATGGAAACCGAAAGTACAGTTATTAGGATTCAACCAGACTTTAAACTTTCTCAACCACTGAAACAACTTCAGCAAATACTTAACATGATCTTCTTTAGCCTTTGACTTAGAAATCATATCATCGACATAGACTTCTAGCTCTTTATGCATCATGTCATGGAAAAGAGTAGTCATGGCTCTTTGGTACGTTGTACCAGCATTCCTTAAACCGAAAGGCATCACTCTATACCAAAATGTTCCCCAGGGTGTAATAAATGTTGTTTTTTCCATGTCTTCGGGTTCCATCTTAATCGGATTATAACCGAAGAATCCATCCATAAAAGAGAAGACGTTGAACTTAGTTGTACTGCCCACCAACCTGTCAATGTGCGGCAGAGGAAAATCATCCTTCAGACTAGCTTTGTTCAAATCTCTGCAATCAACACACATTCGAACTTTACCATCTTTCTTTATAACAGGCACAATATTAGCTATCCACAGAGGGTACTCAGCGGTAACAAGGAAACCAACATCAATATGCTTTTGAACCTCCTCTTTAATCTTGACAGCCATGTCAGGGCGAGTTCTTCTTAACTTCTGCTTAACCGACGGACACTCAGGTGCTAACGACAATCAATGCTCCATAATATTGGTATCAAGACCTGGCATATCATGATAAGACCCTTCAAATACATCTACATAATCTCTAAGAAGCTCTACCATCCTCTTCTTAACATCTGGACAAAGCAGTGCCCCAATCTTGACTTCCTTCTTGTTATCTTCAGAACCCAAATTAATCACTTCCAACAACTCTTTATGAGACTTAATGGTCTTCTCTTCGTGCTCAAGCAACCGATAAGTTTCATCAGGAATCTCTTCATCATCCTCTTCTTCCATTTTGAACACATGAAATTCAAAGTTGGGAGAGGACATATTGTCATTGTTTTCAATGGGTTTAACAATGAATCTGCACAATGATTTTATGCTTGATTTTAGAATATGAACCAATAAATGCACATTGTGATGTATATATAAGAATGATTATTATTTTGTTTTTTATGTTACCATTTTCCAAAATAAGCAAAAAGAAAAAACATAATATGGATAAACGAAATAACATTTTATTTATGATGATGAAATTTGAAACAAAGCCCACATAGATTCACCTTCACCTTGGGCATAGTGAAAGGATTTTGAAAATAACAAAAAGCAAGCATATTACTTCGACAAGTGCATAACATAAGCAATCCAATTCTGGCACGTCGATCCATGTGTCACAAAGTATGTCGCTCCTTGCTCTTCATCATCTCCTAAGATTGTGGCAGCAAATTGATCTTTGGTATGAATAAAACTAGCACTGTGAAACAGTTCTTGAATTCACTTTAAATCTCTTCGGGTTACACCGGGTGAAAAATCCAAACCAACTCTTTTCTTGTTTTCAGCAAGCTCAACAACCTGTCCCCACTTAGCAGATTGACCATTCTCCACCACAAACTGGACATCTTTTAAGGATGACATAGATTCACCCTTCTTCTTAACAGAAATATTATCAACAGAAAGAGCTTGAAATGACATTCCTTCAGCATCGTCAGCATCAATGTAGGAAAATGAAGACAGATGACTCACTAACATGGCTTGCTCGCCACCCATAATTACCAATTTCCCATTCTTCACAAACTTCAGCTTCTGATGTAGAGTTGATGTAACTGCCCTATCCTCATGAATCCACAGACAACCCAGGAGACAACTGTAGACGGGATGAATATCCATCACTTGAAAAGTGATATGAATTAAGCATGGACCTATCTTTATTGGGAGATTAACTTCTCCAATAACAGTCTTGCTTGAGCCATCGAAGGCTTTCACAACAACTCCAATGAATCTCATTGGAGCACCTTGGTAAGCAAGTTTAGACAACATAGACTTGGGCAGAACATTCAAAGAGGATATAGTATCCACCATCAAATTAGATAGGGCATCTTCTTGACAATTCATAGAGATATGCAGGGCATAATTGTGATTCATCACTGAAGCTCAAATTGTTACATGCAGTAATATTGGCCACAATGCCATCAAATTGATCAATTGTCACGTCATGGTCCACACAGGCTTGCTCTAGGACCTTCTGCAAAGCTTCTCGGTGTGCTTTCGAATTTATCAGTAGGGATAACACATATATCTTGGACGGATTATGCAACAATTTCTCCACCACATTGAAATCACTCTAATTGATCAATTTCATCACCTCATCTTGATCAGCATTCTGATTCATAACACTGGATTGGCCGGCTTGTACAACAAGATTTTTCTCTAAACTTGATTTCTCTATCATCACATCTTCAGTCCTCTTAGGAGCAGCAACAGCAAATACCCGACTACTTCGGGTCACACCACTTAAATCAGCGATGTTCACAATAGACGGAAGAGCAGGAATAAGCACTTCTTTGCCGTCTTTTATTCATAGTAGCATTATACTTGTAAGGCATAACATTATCAGACTCGTAAGGCGTAGGAACCGCCAAACGAATAACCAACGGAGAAATAGTAGTCTTATGACCGTCATATGCAATCACAACCGGTTATGGGAGATTAAAACAGGGAACTATGACGTTCACCTCATGCTCATCTTCATTTTTGTCCCTCGTAACCTCAATAAGATTCTGATCCAACATCTCTTGCAAGTCTCTTTGCACAACGACACATCCTCAAGGATCTCTAGAACAAACTTAGCAAGAAGCATGGTCATGCTCGTAATATCTCAATTCATATAAAGTTGCATGCATTTCAACCAAGGATATTCTAATTAAGTTGACATTAAAAACTCAGTACTTCCCAATACATCCTTCGACCATATTCACAGTTTCATTTCCATGCTAGGGTAACGAATTAGCTTGTACATTGGGATTAGAATCTTCAAAAGACAACCACTTTGCATTAACCTTCTTACCTCAGCCTTCAAGGCGAAACAATTCTCAATATCATGGCCAGGTGCCCCTTGGTGGAATGCACAATGTTGATCGGCTTTATACCACCACAGAAGTTCTTTCGGAATAGCTAGTGGAGTCCTTTTTTGCACCCAATTCTTTTGAATTAGAGCAGGAAACAACTTTGTGTAAGTCATTGGAATTGGGTCAAACTGTACATGTCTTTGGGTACGATTCTGTTGATTCGCAAGTTGTTGGAAACACGGTTGATAACTTTGCGCCGCTTAAGCAACTAGAGCAGAATTAATAATTGGAGTAACTGACGCCACATGCTGATGACATTGACTGTTCCTCGGAAGTCTTTAATGTCTCTCTTGCGAGATATCATTTGCGTCATGTTCCTTATCCTTAGGTAAATCATTCTCATATTTTCTGGAACCATCAGATGAATTACCTTCTTTTAGTCGTCCTTCTCGAACACCTTCTTCTGACCTCAAACCCATACTCACCATTTCAGTAAAGTCACTAGGCGCACTTGCAAATATTCGATCGTAGTAGAATGGACTCAAATTCTTCAAAAACAACTTTCTCATTTCTTTTTCCTCCAACGGAGGACTTACCTGCGTAGCAATCTCACGCCACCTTTACGCGTACACCTTGATGGTTTCTTTTTCCTTGCGGGACATAGCACGAAATTGATCCCTGTATGATGCCATGTCAACATTATATTTGTATTGGCGAACAAAAGCTTCACCTAGGTCATTGAACATTCGAATATGAGTATTGTCGAGCCCCATATACCATTTTAGAGCAGCCCCCATCAAAATGTTGTGAAAGTAGTGGATTAACAATTGATGATTGTCAGTCTGAGTCGACATCTTACGAGCGTACATCACCAGATGACTCAGAGGACATGAGTTGCCTTTGTTCTTTTCAAAATCCAGAACATTGAGCTTGTGCGGAATCTTCACATTGGGAACCAAACACAAATCATGAACATTCTTCCCAAACAGATCTTTCCCTCTCAAATCTTGAATCTCTTTTTGCATAACCTAAAATTGATCTTGGAACTCGTCCATTCTCTCATAAACATCAACAGTCTCTCTTTGGTCAGCATGAAAAACAAGTTCTTCAACATAGCGAAAAACATGAACCATGGGAGGTGGTACTGATATCACATGTTGAGCCACTGGAACTTTAGGTTGGTACCCCTCAGGCACAAAGTTGGGAGGCATGCCCCAAGGGAAACTAGAAACCAGAAGGCATGTGGTACTGCGGGGCACTGATGGGAGCCACTGAGACGGGCGTAAAGACAATCTCCGAAATCATGGTCCTCTGAAGCGGATTCGGAGGAGGAGGTGGAGGCAGATACTGAGCAGTCGACAAAGCTTTCATCATATAAGTAAGCCTATCATATTCTTACCTCAAAGTCGTCACCTCTTCACGGAGCTCACGATTCTCTTGCTCTAGGCGGTCCATCTTCTTCAACTGATTAGCTTAAGTATTGTACCGGTGAGACAACTTGTCTGAGTGAAGACCAAGAAAGAAATAAGACCCCTGGCAGACTTGTCCAAAGCAAGACCAAAATGCAACATGATGCATGATATGCAAATGCAAATGTTAATTTTTGTTTATTTTCCAAGGAACTTTAAGACATAAGTTGCAAACATAATGATAACACATTCCAATGTACTAAAATCTGATTTTATTAATAATAAAAAGGAATACAATCGGAAATACAATTTCAATAATCATAAGAGAAAAGAAACTAGATCTACGGAATCATGTCCGATGACGACCCAACTCCAAGCTGACACTTCTTGTGAAGCCTTTTGATCTCTCTCTCTCTCTCTCTCTCTCTCTCTCATAGCTATTTTTCATAGTATCCTTCTCTATCATGAGTTGGTCTATAATGTCTTTCCAAGCGCCGGAAGTAGGAAGATGAATGGATGGTGAGCTATTAGAGCAAAATAAATCCTCTTGGCCTATGGATCTTTTCACAGCATGTTGCTCGAGTAATTTATCAAGTCATCCTTTTCCTTTAGCTGCTTCTGCAATCCTACTTTCTCAAAGTGTGAGATGTGAAGTTTTCTTTCCCAATCATTCCTATCTTGCTTCACCCTATCTAAAGCTTCTTGCAACTCCTCTATGCCTTTAATAGTGGGAGATTTGACCATTACTAAGTACATAGGTCTTTCATAAGCATATGGCATCTTGAATTCCTTTACTCTCTTCTTTACCCAACTAGTGTAAGGCTCCAAAGCTACACAACTCCTCAATCCAAGCTCACCTTTTCCTTTCTTATGAACATTGTGCCAAGCATGCATTATCCTAGATTTCAACCCTTGAGTGCCCTTCTCTTCTTGGAAAAATAAACTTTCTAACAAAGTGTTATTAGGTTTGTCCTTCATGGCGAACCCAAGTTGACGTCTTGCCAAAGCCGAATTATAGTTGATTCCTTCTTGTGTACCAAGAAGAGGCACATTAGAGAACTCCACACAACTATCAATAATCTCAACATCGTTGTAAATAAAAGAGTACCCAGTAATGTCGTCATTGGTGAGAGACATAAGTCTTTGAGACCACCTCAAACAATCCTTGTTTTCTTGGAAGAAATGATATTGCAGCAAGTGCGAAATAAATCACTTGTACAGTAAAGACGCACAACAAACTTAGTTCCACCTCCTTTAGAAGTCCTAAGATGAATGAAGAAATAAGTATCGTCTGTAAGACCCCAATTTTGACCCTAAGATCCCTCATGGCATCATAACATTGCATTTGCATTGCCTCAAGGATCTTTAGCATCTTGGTTCCCTTTGCCTTTGGGTGGGACTCCTTGTGATTGGTTTGAGATCACCAAGCATGCTTGAATTATACATCATTGTTTCTCTTACTTTTGTTTACTAACCAAAAGCACAAAAATGTGTCACTAACATCTTTTGTTTGAAGCTTGAGTATCATCCAAGACACTTTGTGGGTTCTATTTAGATGATCAGTCAACACAAGGGAATGGCTTGAGATACTTCCAACAGGTTCAAATGGGGTCTATTCATCTGTCAAAACGTTAATCTTGAAGGAGCAAAAGTTTGTTCATGAGCTGTCATGCTCGCTAGGCAAGCAGAATGGGTCGCCTAGCGAGTCCCAAGAAAAGCCACCAGAATCACCTACGCTCAGAGGAATTTCTTGAACTGTCATGCTCGCTAGGCGAAGCCCACGTGTAATATATATATATAATATATATATATATATATATATATATATAGATATATATAATATATATTATATATATATATATATATATATATATATATATAATATATATATATATATATATATATATATATATATATATATTATATATATATATATATATATATATATATATATATATAAATAAATAAAAAAATATAACAGAAATTTTTTGGACTTGGGCCTCTCTCATTTGAGCCCACAGGTCCATAAAAATCAGGTTATAAATTCAGAGTTTCAGTGAAACAAAAGGGATTCTATTCCTATTACCCTGGAAGGGAAAAAGATAGTGAGAGAAGAGCTAACAGAGTTCAAAGCAACCTCCAGAGACTGAAGGGAACTCATCGGTAAAGAACCAATTCCCTCTCATATAAACCCTCCGATTGCTTTGCAAACCCAACTGGACAATTCAATTTCATTCGATCTCTCCAGTCAGATTTTCCTTATTCCCACTACTTTATGCTTTTAATATGAATGCTCTGAATGTATGAGATATTATGGGTGAATTTGATACCCTTTTGATGCATGTGTTTGACAAGAGGTTTAGGCCTCCTACCCTTGGTTGCTTTTTGTGAGCTTTTTGTGAATTTTAATGGCATGATTCATGTGCTTACATTTTGATTTGGGGGAAACTCTTGATTACCCTATCTTGTTTCTCTAACCTGTTTGTTGAGTTTTGTTTTGTGAGGGCTCATATGACTCTTGCAGAGATGGCTTGCCTGGTGTTCCACTTTATTTTGTGGGATACCACCTGGAGGTTTATTCCGATTACCTGTACTGACTCACTTTCTTTGATGGTGCTAGCTTGAGAGATCTCTGGGTTTCTTATCTCTTTAATTGCTGTTACTTCGGATCTTTATCCGTACGGTAGATCTCTCGATCCGTTTACTTTTCCCGCATGTTACCGATTTCTTAGGTTTCGTATAGCCTCTCGTGGCATGTCATTTAAGGTAGCGCGGTTCCTTCATCTAGGACTGCCTTTTTGCATAAGTATCCCTAAACACCCCAACTCATTGATTTTTATTCTCCTAAGAACACGTTTACTCCTTCTACTACATGCGAATAAGTCTCCAAAGGTCGAGCATCCGATAGATTGCGTAGTAACGTCGTTCAACCCTTACCCCGTAGTTGGTCGAACTACGTTTTGCTCTGATTTTCATCCCAGATGAGATACGTAGGCATAAGACGCGATGTCTTAGCAAGCACACTCCTCTTTAACCCATAGGTAGCCGAGCTACGAAGACTCTGATTCTCAGATTTAGATGAGATACGTATGCAGTGGATGCGACGTCCGTGCGAGTCATTTTCTTTTGACCCTTCTTTTAGTAAGTAGTACATTAGATAAACATACACGCTTTTCTCATCCCTTCAATCATGTTTGCACAAATAATTTTCAACCCCCTTAGAGTACTAAGGATGTTTTGGGTGCCTAACACCTTCCCATTGCATAACCAACCCCCTTACCCAGATCTCTGACATTTTTACTAGTTTTTGATTCGATAAAACTTTTAGGTTTTTGTTCGCTTTCTAACCATTCCTTTGGATAAATAGAAGTGCGGTGGCGACTCGACTTGTATGATTTACCTTGGATTTAGTCAATATCTCTAATGGTAACGAATACCCCGCTACAGAAAAGTGGCGACTCTGCTGGGGATATCCTAGTGGGTTTTGCCTACTTTTCATATTTGTTGTATTGTATTGTATTTTTTTTTTTGTGACATATTTTTGTGCAATTTGGGATTACTGTATTATATGTAATGATTAAATTGCTTGAATATTAATTCCTTGTATGCTTGGTGATCTTTGTGAGATGAGTTCTATACCCGAACTCGAGTGCATTTAGGATAGGAGAATGGCATAGTCTTGCCGACTTGTGTGGAGTTATTCCTTAGCAAGTTGACTTGCAAGCCCATTCACTTGGTGGAGGTCATGTTGGGATCAATAATGTCACACAAGTAAGTTGTGGTTAGACATTACTCTTTCCAATATAGACCTTGGAAGCCAAGGACCTTAGTTTACCAAGCCCATCTTGGCCTATTCTTAGGATGTAGTGCGAAAGTCGTTCAAGTGTAAGATTTGATACGATTGTTACGCGATACTACACTCATAAGAGTCTCTCTTGAGAATATTTTTGGAATACGAGTAGTCGTTTCTCCAATAATATCCGAAAGATGGGATGATGACTATGGGAACCTCTTGTAGAACATGTTTGGTAGGTTTAAACCCTAGTACACTCCCTTTGGGTGGTTCTTAACCTAAACTCCATGCTCGTTACTTACAACAAATCCTTGATTCATGGTTGATCCGTTCAGGTATCCTTAATATCAATGGAACTTGGGTGTTGATAAGGTGTAAACCATAATCCACCAAAATGGATGGTTGATATTAAGGATAACATGATCCATCCCATGACCTTTGTTTGGTGTGCTTTGCTTGATCCTTGAGTGTGATTGTTGCATTCATGCATTCATGCACCCATTTGCATTCATATCATCAAAATAATAAGAAAATTTTCAAGGAACTTAAGAGGTCTATTTGCAAAATTTTCAGACATGGAAAGACAAAGAAGGAATACAAGAAGTACAGCTTCAGGCAACCAGATTTGAAAGAGTTAAGGAATCTGACATCCTATGTATTAGATCCTTTGGGTTTCAAGGCTCGTTTGGGGAAGCTTCTTCCTCTTCTGACCACTCAGGTGGATGAAGGATTGATGAGTGTATTGGTGAAATTTTATGATCCTTTGTACTGTTGCTTCACGTTTTCGGATTTTCAGCTTTTGCCTACACTTGAGGAGTATGCTTATCTTGTGGGTATACCTGTTCTGGATCAATTGTCGTTCAGTGGCTTGGAAAGGGTTCCTACTTCTCAAGAGATAGCAGACATGTTACATATAGATGAATTTCTGGTTGATGCTCATATGACTACCAAAGGTGGAATTCAAGGTCTCCCTTCTGAATTCCTCATTGCTCAAGCTACTATGTATGGGAAGGCCATGAGTGAGGACGTCTTTGAGGCCATATTTGTACTTCACATCTATGGATTGGTATTGTTCCCCAACATCGACAAGTTTGTGGATGTGAACGCTATTAGGATCTTCTCTACTCTTAATCCCATTCCAAATCTGTTGGGCGATACCTACTTCTCTTTGCATATGAGGAATGCAAAGGGTGGTGACGCCATTGTGTGTTGTTTGCCTTTGTTGTATAAGTGGTTTATTTTTCACTTACCTCAGACGGTCGCTTTCAAGGAGAACAAGGAATGTCTACGGTGGTCCACGAGACTTATGTCTCTCACTAATGATGATATCTCTTGGTATAACCATGTGTATGATGGTGTGCGGATTATTGACTCTTGTGGCGAATTCTCCAATGTACCTCTTCTTGGTACATGTGGTGGGATTAACTACAATCCTGTTTTGGCACGTCGGCAGCTTGGGTTCCCCTTAAAGGATAAACCCAATAACATTCTGTTAGAGGGTGTATTCTTTCAGGATGGTAAAGATCCCCAAGGCTTGAAAGCTAGGATGGTCCGCGCTTGGCGCAAGATTCATAGGAAATGAAGGAAAGAGTTGGGTCCTGAGAATTGCATCGCTTTGGAGCCTTACACTGTCTGGGTTAGGAAGAGGGCGTCTGAGTATCTCATTCCTTACGAGTATCCGAGACCTACACCTATGATTATGGTTGGGCCTTCAACCCTCCCTAATCAAGGAGTAGAGGAGTTGAGAGACGAAGACCGTTCACGTGCCTGGATCCGTGAACGTGAAGAGTTGCTTCAGCAGATTAAGGAGAAGGATGCGTTGATTGAGTTTCTTGAGCATCAGGTTATTGATGACCCTGATGATGTATGGACTTCTCTAATTCCTCAGTCTTCTAAGTTCTGGAAGAGGAAGTATGATCGACTCGCCAAAGAGAAGGCCGATATGGAGGCAGCCTACGAGAGGGAGGTGAAGAGGCTTCGCGCATCTTATCTTCCTGTGTCCCGAGCTTTAGATGATTGTTTCTAGGGATTCATAGGATGATTATTTTCCTTTTCTCTTATACATGATTGACGATGCTGCACTTCTTTTCCCTGATATTATTTGATGAGATATTTCCATATGTGATAAAATGCTTAATATTTCCAAAATTTGCAAATAAAACTCTAAAGTTACTTTGAAATAAAAAACAAATCATATGCACAAGCATTGCATGCATCATATGCATAAACAAGTTTTGTTTCCGGTCCCTTGCCCTGTGGTCTAACTCTGTGTCCTTCATTTATTTTGAAGATAAGTTGACTCACCGGTACTACATTAGAGCCAATATTTCAAGACTGATGGATCACTTAGACCATGGATTCACGAGGCAGGCGCCGTGACGTCCACCCTACACCAGAAATTGAAATTCGTGAAAAACAAGAAGCTGGTGGTGGTAGGGGGAGAAAGGGCTCTCCTGGTTAGCCATTTGTCTTCCTTCTCTTATATAGATGCTGAGGTTGAAATTGGAACTCCTTTCCAAGCTTTATCTATAGCTGAGCCTATTGAGAAGAGAACTCCTTCATTTGCTTCCTACAAAGATGCAAAGTTGGCCATTGAGCGTGGTGCAACCACTGGTTTAGAAAAAATGATTGAGTTAGAAGACAACGAGTCTCGGGCTGGCATAGGATTTTCTTCTGGTACTTTCAACAAGCAAGGGTTATTCAAGAGTGGAGGTTTCATCCACACTGGTCTAGATGAGGAGGCTGCTGCCGTTTTAGAAGAAGATACAAAGGATTCTGGCAATTTCATCATCCCTGGAGGGGTCTGCAACAATTGGGTCGCTGTGGATATTCCAATAGTTGTCCATAAGTCAATGTAATGATCAATTTGTTTAAAAACCCTTCTCCCATGCCAAAAGGAGGAGTGATGACATTGTTGGCGCATAAGTACAATCATATTTTCATTCAATAAATTCATGTTAAATGTTTGTTTTTCCAATTATTTTCCCTTTTTGCTTTTTGCATGAAATTGGTGATCACATAAAACCCTAAAAATAGAATAAAATCAATCTTTGCATCTGCATAATGATTTTCCTTGTTTGATTTCTAAAAGCTTTTCATATCCAAAATCATTATGCAGGTTGATTTCTAAACCCATTGAACATAATGACCCAACACCATCTCCCAATTTTGAATTCCCTGTATTTGAGGCAGAGGAAGATGATGTTGAAGAGATTCCTGATGAGATCACCCGGCTACTTGAGCATGAAGAGAAGATCATTCAGCCTCATCTTGAGAATCTGGAAACAGTCAACTTGGGGTCTGAAGATTGTGTGCGAGAGGTAAAGATTGGGGCACTTCTGGAAGAATCTGTTAAGAAGGGGTTGATTAAGTTGCTACGAGAATATGTTGACGTCTTTGCCTGGTCATATGAAGACATGCCTGGTCTAGATACTGATATTGTGCAACATTTCCTACCTTTAAAGCCTGAGTGCGTGCCTGTAAAGCAGAAGCTCAGAAGAACTCATCCTGATATGGCAGTGAAGATCAAATAGGAAGTTCAGAAGCAAATTGATACGGGGTTTCTGGTGACTTCTACATATCCTCAATGGGTGACCAATATTGTGCCCGTGCCTAAGAAAGATGGAAAAGTCCGGATGTATGTGGACTATAGAGACTTGAATAAAGCTAGTCCGAAAGATGATTTCCCTCTACCACATATTGATATGTTGGTAGATAATACAGCTAAATTCAAAGTCTTCTCGTTTATGGATGGATTTTCCGGATATAATCAGATTAAAATGGCACCCGAGGATATGGAGAAGACAACATTCATCACACCTTGGGGAACATTCTGTTATCGAGTGATGCCCTTCGGTTTGAAGAACGCCGGAGCCACGTATCAACGAGCTATGACCACCTTGTTTCATGATATGATGCACAAGGAGATTGAGGTATATGTTGACTGTAACACCCCAAATATTGTTAGAGTAATTTAAATATTATTTAATATGATTATTGGAAGGTAAAAGGAATTATTAAATAATATCGGGAATTATTATTATTATTATTATTATAGGTGTTATTTATTTTAATAATAATTAAATAATAAAATAAATGGAATATGAAGAGTGGAAGGGTAAAAGTGGAAATTTGATAAAAAGGCCAAAGATTGCTCAGAACTTCCTTCAATCCAAAGAGGTAAGGGGTCTGAACCTTATTAAACAATAATATGCTGAAAATGGTGAAATATTGGATGAACGAAATTGGGATTTTAATCGAAGGAATTCGTAGAAATTATATGCAATGATGTTAGGATTTGTGAAATCGGATAGGAAACTAATTGTATTAGATGATATGAGTGATTTTGTGCGAAATTTGGACTGTGGAAGGATGAATTTGGATAGATCTCGTAGCAGAGAAAGCCATTGCAGATCTGGAAATCTGGTTTCTGGTCATACGCGTATGGCACTAGGCAATACGCGTATGAGATGGCTGGTACGCGTATGGCACTAAGCAATACGCGTATGGATGAGGAAGATGATGTTTTGAACGTGTTTTGGTCTCTGTTGGTACGCGTATGGGAATGTGATACGCGTAGCATACGCGTATGGACATGGGCAATACGCGTATGGAATTGGTCAGGCGTGGGCAATACGCGTATGGGCATAGGCAATACGCGTATGGGCAGAATTGTGGTCTTTCCTGGACTGTTGTTGAGCAGTTTTTATTGTTTAGGCTGAGCGAGGTAACTTAGCTGATGCATGGTATACGAGGGATCATTTCCGTTGCTTTGAGTGGTATAGATATTAGTAGAGTGTGATAATACTGTGTTTGATTATGTGGCATGATGTGATATGCTTTTGGGATAGAATGTGTTAATGATGATGATAACATGACTATATGATGCTGTTGTTGCTATGTTGATTATGATGCATGCTTGGTGTGCATGCATTCATGAAAGGCCGATGCCTAGTGATGAACGGACTGAGTTCCAATGATGTTGTTGACTCCGGGCTTGTTGAGAGGCTTGGTTCCTTGCGGGGAACTCGGATTCTATGGTGATGAATCTGGGAGTGGTGATCCTGTAGTTGGTCACAAAATGGGTATACCGAGTCGTGTTGAGTCATGCATGGGTGTGTGCATTGCATTTGATATGTTGTTTTGTTGATGTTCATGAATATGTTGATTATGATGATTATGATGAGCTGTGTTAGCATCTGTGAAATATATTTATGTTTATATTTCTGTCGTTATATTATTATTTAATAATGTAATTCTCACCCCTTCTGCATGTGTTTATGCTCATCTATGATGAGCAATGTGCAGATAAAGAGGAGTAGCTATTGTTGAGGTTTGAAGAATAAGTGTAGAGTTATTCTACAGAGTCGAGTCAAATGCTCTGGTCATGTGACACCGGGGTTATGGGATTCGATAGATAATTGATTATTATTTAAGTTGTTTATGATGACTACCATGTTGAGATGTTTTGTTGAGATAATGTTGAACCATTATTATGAATTGTTATATGATGAATGATAATATTAATATTGTTGTCCGCTGCGAAGTTTTAATAAAATAAATAATATGTTTTATGTTGTGATGCGATAATTGTTATGTTGTAAGAAATGTAAACTCTTCTACATGTTGTACTCTGATAATCTATTTAAATATGTCGTTTGGGTAGAAGGGTGTTACATTAGTGGTATCAGAGCATGGTCAGTCCAGTCGAGTCATAATGTGATGTTTTCCCTGATGATCAATTAGTGTAAATGACACTGTCGATATTTAACGGTTGTGGTGGTGTTGTGCAGAGTATGGCTGGAGAAAATGACCGTGTGATTGCTGAGGCTTTGGCTGTTATGGCGCAGGCTATGCAGGCGCAGCAGAATCCGCCGGTCGACGAGTTTAAGAATTTGGGAAGGTTTCTGAAGAATAACCCTCCTACATTCAAGGGGCGCTATGATCCAGATGGTGCTCAGATTTGGCTGAAGGAAATTGAGAAGATTTTCCGGGTGATGACGTGTATTGAAGCACAGAAGGTGCAGTTTGGTACGCATATGTTATCTGAAGAGGCTGAAAACTGGTGGGATAACACTCGCCAGAGAATTGTAGTACCAGGTGCTGAGATGACTTGGGAAAGGTTCAAGGCGGCCTTTCTGGAGAAATATTTTCCTGCTGATGTGCGATGTAAGAAGGAGATGGAATTTCTGGGACTGAAGCAGGGTAACATGTCTGTTGCTGATTACGCTTCGAAGTTTGAGGAGCTGGTGCAGTATTGTCCTCATTATAATAATGCTGATGCTGAGGAATCCAAGTGTGTCAAGTTTGAGAACGGGTTGCGTCCCGAGATCAAACAAGGCATTGGTTACCAGGAGATTCGTAGGTTTCCTACGCTGGTTAATAAGTGCAGGATATTTGATGAAGATAGCAAGGCTAGGACTGCTCATTACAAGAGTCTTAGTGAGAAGAAGAATAAGGATCGTGGTAGTCCTTATGCATCTCCGAATGGTAAAGGTAAGCAGAAAGTGGTAGATGAGAAGAAGCCAAGTGGAGGAGGATCTCCCATAGCTGGTAAATGTTTCAAGTGTGGCGAGCCAGGCCACCGTGCGGATAGCTGTACCAAGAAAGTGCTGAGATGTTTCCGATGCGGTCAGGCTGGTCATAGAGTTACGGAATGTAAGGATGCTGGTCCGACATGTTTTAATTGTGGCGAGAAAGGCCATATCAGTTTGCAGTGCTCGAAACCGAAGAAGGCGGCTACTGCAGCTCATACTACTGGTAGGGTGTTTGCTCTGAGTGGGGCTGAAGCTCCTAAAGAAGATAATCTGATTAAAGGTACTTGCTTGATTAATAATGTTGAATTGCTTGCTATTGTTGACACTGGTGCTACTCATTCGTTTATTTCGTATGAGTGTGCGACCAGGATTGGTGTGATTATGTCGTCCCTAGGCGGAAGTATGGTGATAGATACTCCTGCTAATGGTTCTGTGAAGACTTCTGTTGTCTGTCGAGGTTGTCGTTTGACGATCTTTGAGAGAGAGTTCGTAGTTGATTTGGTGTGCTTACCCTTGCACCAAATTGATATTATTCTGGGAATGAATTGGCTAGAATTCTATGGCGTGTTTATCAACTGCTATAGTAAGACGGTGCGGTTTTCTGAAGTTGGTGAGAATGATGAGGCAAGATTTCTATCTGCTAGGCAGGTGGGGGAATTTGTGAAAGATGAAGCTCAGATATTCGCTTTATTTGCGTCTCTGCAATCGGATAAGAAAGTGGTGAGTGTAGATTTGCCTGTTGTCTGTGAATTTCAGGATGTGTTTCCGGAGGATGTAAGTGAATTACCTCCAGAACGGGAAGTCGAATTTGCCATTGACTTAGTACCAGGTACGAGTCCAGTGTCGATGTCTCCTTATAGAATGTCGGCAACTGAATTAGTTGAATTGAAGAAGCAACTTGAAGAATTGCTTGAGAAGAAGTTTGTGCGTCCAAGTGTTTCTCCTTGGGGTGCACCAGTATTGTTAGTGAAGAAGAAAGAAGGTACGATGAGGTTGTGTGTCGATTACCGGCAGTTGAATAAGGTGACTATCAAGAATCGGTATCCATTGCCGAGGATTGATGATTTGATGGACCAGTTGGTTGGAGCTCATGTTTTCAGTAAGATTGATTTGCGGTCGGGTTATCATCAGATCCGAGTGAAGTCAGATGATATTGCGAAGACTGCTTTCCGTACGAGGTATGGTCATTATGAATACACTGTGATGCCGTTCGGTGTGTCTAATGCTCCAGGTGTGTTTATGGAATATATGAATCGTATATTTCATCCGTACCTTGATAATTTTGTTGTGGTGTTCATAGATGATATATTGATATATTCTAAGACGGAAGAAGAGCATGCAGGACATCTGAGAATTGTTTTGCAGGTGTTAAGAGAAAAGAAATTATATGCAAAGTTATCTAAATGTGAGTTCTGGTTGAAGGAAGTGAGGTTCCTTGGCCATGTGATTTCGAGTGGTGGGATTTCTGTTGATCCGGCTAAAGTTGATGCTGTATTACAGTGGGAGACTCCGAAGTCTGCTACTGAGATACGCAGCTTTCTGGGGTTAGCTGGTTATTATCGCAGATTTATTGAGGGCTTCTCTAAGTTGGCATTGCCGTTGACGCAGTTGACTAAGAAGGGTCAAGTGTATGTGTGGGATGCCGCTTGTGAAGCGAGTTTTGTTGAGTTGAAGAGGCGGTTGACCAGTGCTCCAGTGTTGGTCTTGCCTAATCCTGGTGAGTCCTTCGTTGTCTATTGTGATGCTTCTTTGATGGGTCTTGGTGGTGTTTTGATGCAGAATGGTAAAGTTGTAGCTTATGCTTCTAGACAGTTGAAAGTTCATGAGAGGAATAATCCTACGCATGATCTAGAACTTGCAGCTGTTGTATTTGTGTTGAAAATGTGGAGACATTATCTGTATGGTTCCAGGTTCGAAGTGTTCAGTGATCACAAGAGTCTGAAGTATCTGTTTGATCAGAAAGAGTTAAATATGAGGCAGAGAAGGTGGTTAGAATTACTGAAGGATTTTGACTTTGAATTGAGTTATCATCCCGGTAAGGCTAATGTAGTTGCAGATGCGCTGAGTAGAAAGTCTCTACATATGTCTATGATGATGGTTCGAGAGCTTGAGTTAATTGAACAGTTCCGTGATATGAGTTTGGGTTGTGAAGTTTCCGCTGATAGTGTAAAGTTGGGTATGCTGAAGTTGACTAGTGGAATTCTGGAAGATATCCGGAATGGTCAGCAAGTTGATGTCGCTCTAGTTGATCATATTACTATGGTTAACCAGGGTAATGGTGGTAATTTTGAGATTGATGAGAATGGTATCCTGCGATTTAAAGGTAGAGTTTGTGTTCCTGAGGTGTCTGAATTGAAAAAGAGTATTCTTGAAGAGGGCCATAGGAGTGGATTGAGTATCCATCCAGGTGCAACTAAAATGTATCAAGATTTGAAGAAGTTGTTTTGGTGGGCTGGTATGAAAGAGATGTTGCTAAGTTTGTGTATGCCTGTTTGACTTGTCAGAAGTCAAAGATTGAACATCAGAAACCGGCAGGTATGATGCAACCTTTGAAGATTCCTGAATGGAAGTGGGATAGCATTTCCATGGATTTTGTGACGGGATTGCCGAAGACGACGAAAGGTAATGATTCTATTTGGGTGATTGTGGATCGATTGACTAAGTCGGCACATTTCTTGCCGATGAAGATTAATCACTCTTTAGAGAAGTTGGCAGAGTTGTATATTGAGGAGATAGTGAGGCTGCATGGTATTCCATCCAGTATTGTGTCTGATAGAGATCCCAGATTTACTTCTAGATTTTGGGAAAGTTTGCAGAAAGCGTTGGGAACTAAGTTGAGGTTGAGTTCAGCTTATCATCCTCAGACTGATGGTCAGACCGAAAGAACTATCCAATCCTTGGAGGATTTGTTGAGAGCTTGTGTGTTGGAGCAAAGTGGTTCTTGGGATAGTTATTTGCCGTTGGTGGAGTTTACTTATAATAATAGTTTTCATGCTAGTATCGGTATGGCTCCATATGAAGCATTGTATGGTAGGAGGTGTAGAACTCCATTGTGTTGGTATGAATCAGGTGAGAGTGTTGTACTCGGACCTGAGATTGTGCAGCAGACGACTGAAAGGGTTAAGATGATTCAGGAGAAAATGAAGATTTCTCAGAGTCGTCAGAAGAGTTATCATGATAACAGGAGAAAGGCACTTGAGTTCCAAGAGGGAGATCATGTGTTCTTGAGAGTTACTCCGACGACAGGTGTGGGTAGAGCTTTAAAGTCTAAAAAGCTTACTCCGAGGTTTGTGGGTCCGTATCAGATTTTGAAGAGGGTTGGGGAAGTGGCGTATCGGATAGCTTTACCGCCGTCGCTTTCTAATCTGCATGATGTGTTTCATGTATCTCAGTTGAGAAAATATATTGCGGATCCTTCGCATGTTGTTCAGTTGGATGATATCCAGGTGAGGGATAATTTGACCGTTGAGGTGTTGCCAATTCGGATAGATGACCGAGAAGAGAAGACCCTGAGAGGTAAGAAGATTGCTCTAGTGAAAGTTGTTTGGGGAGGTCCAGCTGGTGAGAGCTTGACTTGGGAGCGTGAAGATCAGATGAAGGAGTCGTATCCGGCTCTATTTGCTTGAGGTATGTTTTCGAGGACGAAAACTTCTAAAGTGGGGGAGAGTTGTAACACCCCAAATATTGTTAGAGTAATTTAAATATTATTTAATATGATTATTGGAAGGTAAAAGGAATTATTAAATAATATCGGGAATTATTATTATTATTATTATTATAGGTGTTATTTATTTTAATAATAATTAAATAATAAAATAAATGGAATATGAAGAGTGGAAGGGTAAAAGTGGAAATTTGATAAAAAGGCCAAAGATTGCTCAGAACTTCCTTCAATCCAAAGAGGTAAGGGGTCTGAACCTTATTAAACAATAATATGCTGAAAATGGTGAAATATTGGATGAACGAAATTGGGATTTTAATCGAAGGAATTCGTAGAAATTATATGCAATGATGTTAGGATTTGTGAAATCGGATAGGAAACTAATTGTATTAGATGATATGAGTGATTTTGTGCGAAATTTGGACTGTGGAAGGATGAATTTGGATAGATCTCGTAGCAGAGAAAGCCATTGCAGATCTGGAAATCTGGTTTCTGGTCATACGCGTATGGCACTAGGCAATACGCGTATGAGATGGCTGGTACGCGTATGGCACTAAGCAATACGCGTATGGATGAGGAAGATGATGTTTTGAACGTGTTTTGGTCTCTGTTGGTACGCGTATGGGAATGTGATACGCGTAGCATACACGTATGGACATGGGCAATACGCGTATGGAATTGGTCAGGCGTGGGCAATACGCGTATGGGCATAGGCAATACGCGTATGGGCAGAATTGTGGTCTTTCCTGGACTGTTGTTGAGCAGTTTTTATTGTTTAGGCTGAGCGAGGTAACTTAGCTGATGCATGGTATACGAGGGATCATTTCCCGTTGCTTTGAGTGGTATAGATATTAGTAGAGTGTGATAATACTGTGTTTGATTATGTGGCATGATGTGATATGCTTTTGGGATAGAATGTGTTAATGATGATGATAACATGACTATACGATGCTGTTGTTGCTATGTTGATTATGATGCATGCTTGGTGTGCATGCATTCATGAAAGGCCGATGCCTAGTGATGAACGGACTGAGTTCCAATGATGTTGTTGACTCCGGGCTTGTTGAGAGGCTTGGTTCCTTGCGGGGAACTCGGATTCTATGGTGATGAATCTGGGAGTGGTGATCCTGTAGTTGGTCACAAAATGGGTATACCGAGTCGTGTTGAGTCATGCATGGGTGTGTGCATTGCATTTGATATGTTGTTTTGTTGATGTTCATGAATATGTTGATTATGATGATTATGATGAGCTGTGTTAGCATCTGTGAAATATATTTATGTTTATATTTCTGTCGTTATATTATTATTTAATAATGTAATTCTCACCCCTTCTGCATGTGTTTATGCTCATCTATGATGAGCAATGTGCAGATAAAGAGGAGTAGCTATTGTTGAGGTTTGAAGAATAAGTGTAGAGTTATTCTACAGAGTCGAGTCAAATGCTCTGGTCATGTGACACCGGGGTTATGGGATTCGATAGATAATTGATTATTATTTAAGTTGTTTATGATGACTACCATGTTGAGATGTTTTGTTGAGATAATGTTGAACCATTATTATGAATTGTTATATGATGAATGATAATATTAATATTGTTGTCCGCTGCGAAGTTTTAATAAAATAAATAATATGTTTTATGTTGTGATGCGATAATTGTTATGTTGTAAGAAATGTAAACTCTTCTACATGTTGTACTCTGATAATCTATTTAAATATGTCGTTTGGGTAGAAGGGTGTTACATTGACGATATGATTGCTAAGTCAAGAACGGAAGTTGAACATGTAGAGCATTTTTTGAAGCATTTCCAGCGTTTGAGGAAATATAAGCTTCGTCTGAATCCCAACAAGTGTACATTTGGAGTCCGTTCTGACAAGTTATTGGGCTTCATTGTTAGTGAAAGAGGTATTGAGGTTGATCCTGCAAAGGTCAAAGCAATACAAGAGATGCCTGCTCCCAAAACTGAGAAGCAAGTCCGAGGTTTTCTTGGCCGCTTGAATTATATCTCCAGATTCATATCCCACATGACTGCCACATGTGCGCCTATATTCAAGCTCCTCCGGAAAGATCAGTCCCATGATTGGACCGAGGATTGCCAAAAAGCTTTCGACAGTATTAAAGAATATCTGTCTAAGCCTCCGATTCTGTCTCCGCATGTAGAGGGAAGACCTTTGATCATGTATCTGACTGTTCTAGAAGACTCGATGGGTTGTGTCCTTGGTCAGCAAGACGAATCAGGGAAGAAGGAGTATGCTATTTACTACCTGAGTAAGAAGTTCACTGATTGTGAGTCTCGATACTCAATGCTTGAAAAGACATGTTGTGCTTTGGCTTGGGCTGCTAAGCGCTTACGCCAGTATATGATAAATCATACGACTTGGTTGATATCCAGAATGGATCCAATCAAGTACATCTTCGAGAAGCCTGCTTTAACAGGGAGAATTGCCCGTTGGCAGATGTTGTTATCTGAGTATGATATTGAGTATCGAGCTCAGAAGGCTATTAAAGGTAGTATCTTGGCTGACCATTTGGCACAACAGCCTATTGAAGATTATCAGTCAGTTCAGTATGACTTTCTGGATGAGGAAATTCTGTATTTGAAAGTAAAAGATTGTGATGAGCCTACACTTGATAAAGGGCCAGAGCCTGGTTCCAGATGGAGTATGGTGTTTGATGGCGCTGTAAATCAGTATGGAAATGGTATTGGGGCCGTGATTATTACTCCTCAGGGCGCGCATATTCCTTTTACAGCAAGGCTAACTTTCAAATGCACGAATAATATGGCTGAGTATGAGGCCTGTATTATGGGATTGGAGGAATGTATTGATCTAAGGATCAAGCATCTTGATGTATATGGTGATTCGGCCCTCGTTGTTAATCAGATTAAGGGTGAAGGGGAAACGAATCAGCCTGGCCTCATTCCATACAGAGATTATGCGAGGAGGATTTCAACATTCTTTACTGAGGTTGACTTCCATCATATTTCTCGAGATGAGAATCAGATGGCAGATGCTCTTGCTACGCTTGCTTCAATGATTGTGGTTAAATTGTGGAATGAAGTCCCCAATATCACCGTGATGCGCTTGGACAGACCAGCTCATGTATTTGCAGTAGAAGAAGTAAAAGATGATAAGTCGTGGTATTATGATATCAAGTATTTCCTTCAGAGCCAGATTTACCCGCCTGGGGCATCTGTAAAAGATAGGAAGACTTTGAGGAGATTGTCAGGCAGTTTCTACCTCAATGGCGAAGTGCTTTACAAAAGAAATTTTGACATGGTTCTGCTCAGATGCGTGGATAGACACGAAGCAGACCTGTTGATGACTGAGGTCCATGAGGGTTCATTTGGTACTCATTCCAATGGACATGCCATGGCTAGAAAGATGTTGAGAGCAGGTTACTATTGGCTGACAATGGAGTCTGACTGCTGCAAATTTGTGAAGAAATGCCACAAGTGTCAGATTTATGCTGATAAGATTCATTTTCCCCCAACACTTTTGAATGTGATCTCATCACCATGGCCTTTCTCCATGTGGGGAATTGACATGATTGGCATGATAGAGCCGAAAGCGTCCAATGGATACAAATTTATTCTCGTAGCAATTGATTACTTCACCAAGTGGGTTGAAGCGGCGTCGTATGCAAATGTGACCAGGCAGGTGGTCGTGAAGTTTATCAAGAATCAACTCATATGCCGATATGGTGTGCCAGATAAGATCATTACTGATAATGGATCTAACTTGAATAACAAGATGATGAAAGATCTGTGTAGTGAGTTCAAGATTGCACATCATAATTCTTCTCCTTACAGACCCAAGATGAATGGGGCTGTTGAAGCTGCTAATAAGAACATTAAGAAAATTATCCAGAAGATGGTTGTTACGTACAAAGATTGGCATGAGATGCTACCATTCGCTTTGCATGGCTATCGTACATCTGTCCGCACTTCAACAGGGGCAACCCCTTTCTCTCTTGTTTATGGCATGGAGGCGGTACTCCCAGTAGAGGTGGAGATCCCATTAATGAGAGTCTTGATGGAGGCCAAGTTGACTGATGCTGAATGGGTTCAGAGTCGTTATGACCAGCTGGACTTGATAGAAGAAAAGAGATTGACTGCCATGTGCCATGGTCAGTTATATCAGCAAAGAATGAAGAAAACTTTTGATAAGAAGGTCAAGCCTCGTGTGTTCCGAGAAGGTGACCTTGTGCTCAAGAAAGTTTTGTCTTTCGCGCCCGATTCCAGGGCAAGTGGACTCCAAACTATGAAGGTCTGTATGTTGTTAAGAGAGCCTTTTCAGGCGGTGAATTCAGATGTAGTCAAGAAATACTTCGCCTAAAAAAATAAAAACTGAATAGCTCGCTAAGTTGAAAACCCGAAAGGGCGGCTTAGGCAAAAATGAGTGTCTCGGTGGATTGAAAACTCGAAAGGGCGATCCAGGCAAAAGTTAGAGACATGAAAAAATGAATATAGGTATCCCGCTAGATTGAGTACCTCATCCTGGGGCAATCTAGGCAAAAATTAGGGATTTGGCAAGTAACTGCATCCTGACAAGACTTTGTTCTACAACTGTCGTCCGTCAGAGATCCTTGCTCATTATCAGCCAAAGCTTCAAATACATCGGATTCAGAATTGGTGGAGAAATGGTCATTATGTTCAATGTAGCCCTTTTCCAATATATATCACCAATTTCAAATTTGTAAAGATCAATGGAGTCTTGCCATTCGCAGACTACCATTCTATTAAATAAATTTGAGCCTTTTATCCAATTATTGGCACTCTTATCTGTTTCTATTCAACAAATGTTTTGCATGTTTTGATTAAGAAAATATCATTGTTTTAAACAATCAAATTTTTTATAATTTATTTTTAAACAAAGTGAACATTCACAACGACGAAAGGATACTTAGGAGATCCTCAGTGCTCTCCCAAGGGTGGTACGATCCCCAACAGGGTAAGATTTTTGTCCATATTCCTGGCATGACTGTATCTCCTCCCTCCGGAACCCCTTGTGGTTTATCCTACCAAATGGATTGCTTGTTGAGAGTCACCTCTCTTCCCTTCAGCAGAGTAGCAATCTTTCTTCCTCAGCAGCTTGGATCTCTTTGGGCAAGAGCGGTATTTGGTGGTTGATCCCGATAAATCCTTTATCTCCTCGGATAGATTCCCCAGTAGAGTTGTTGGTGTGGTGGACCTTGTCTGTGATAACTCTCATCCCCAGCTGGAATGATTGATGATTCATCCCTTGTAGAGTTCTTTGCTTCCTGGTATCTTTGATCCCCAGCAGATTGGATACTCTCCGGTGAACTTGGCTTTCTCTCTTGAGATGTAGTACCGGGTGGTTGATTCCTGGACCTGGTTGTGTTAGATATGTCTGTCTGTCAGCATACATCATACATAAACCATGCATATTCACGCATAATTATAACATTCAGATATTCATGTTGCATTCTTTTCCATATATCATTGTTTGCTGTCTCCTGCTATTTGGTGATATACTTCCCCGAGCAGATGTGTGTGTCTGATCTCTCCATATAGAGTCAGCTCCATAAGCAGAAAGCGTCTATCCTTTCTTCCATATTCCCCACCGGGTTATATCCTTGTGGATGTTGATTGTTTTTGTTCCTTCCCAACACATATACTGGGATGGTTTTCCCCATTGAGTTATATCCTCACCGGGACAAGTCTTGATTTGGTGTGCCTATCTAGTTTGATCCTATATCGGTCTCTTGAGACTCTTTTCCTGTTTCCCCATGGTAAATGAATAATTGCTCAATAATTAGTAATTATTATCCCCGACGGAGTCTGTGTTTCTCTACCCTCATACCGGTAGTTGTAAACCCTATTTCTTCCCTTTTTGCAGAGTAACTATTTTTGCTCATCTCTAATTGGTGACAGTTATCTTCATCCAATATTCGGTGATGATATCCCCTCATCTGCTTGGATAATTGCCCTGATTACGCAATTTATCCCCAGCGGGTCATCTCTCGTCTACCTTGTTGTTGTTGGTAACGATTGTTCCTCCCCTGAATTGGTCATCATTATATACCTAGTTTCGGTATCCCGATGCCTTTTCTTTTCGGTTGATTTATCCTTTATTAACCCAGTAACCGGTTGTGGATAATCGTCCATGCGAGTATATTATCTATGTTCTGACGGTAATAGATAGTATATCTCATGCACTCTCGGGTCTGAAGCCTTTTATTCTTCCCCAGTTGAGTAAGATTCGTATCCCCTTCGTGGAGTCGAATATCCATCCTGTAATCGAGTTTGCTTTTAGCCCTCTTTTGGATGATGAGTGTTTTGGGAATATTCCCCAATTCATGCCTTGGTTGGTCACCTATTATATGCCCAGTAACCGGTATCCCTGGTGTTCCTTCCTCTCTGCTCCCTATTATGACTTTTTGTCCCCTGTGGAGTCAGAATCCCTGAGTTGAAGTACACCTTTTAGGTTTTCCTCAAACATTTTGAAGTTTTGATATCTCTCACCCTTATACCGGTCTTGGATATTCATCTCTTCCTGAGCATGTTGTATCTCTCACCCTCATACCTGGCGTTCAGATCACATGTCTCCTTGAGCTTATTACCCAGTAACCGGTAATACCTCGTCCCGCTGCTTCCCCAGGAGTGTCCTTGTGGACATCCCCAGCGAAGTCCCTTAGTGGATTGTTTTCATCCGGATTTTATCCGAAGTATCCGTTGTGGATAGTTTTTTGATGTATTGGCATATTCCCTAATACATGCATCTTTGACTCAACTTGAGTCTTTCCATTGGATCTTTTCCCTTTGGAATTTTGTTCCCCACGCTTTGAGTCGTGACCTGCTCGCGCATTTTTATCCCTTTTCTATCCCCAGGAGAGTCCCCAGGGTCTTGGTCCCATGGAGTGAATTGCTCATATGGATTATCAGTGGCTTCTGATTTCTTTTCTTTTATGGACACATATCTCCACATAGTGCTACCATTTTTCATACCTACATTTGCATCATGAGGTCTCTTAGGGACCAAAATTCGTCTCTTTGTTATTATTTAAGCCCATTCTACCCCGTCGACACGAAGATTTTAACCTTTACTTCTCCGGCTAGAATGACCTTAAATAGGGGCATCTGTAAGACCCCAAATTTGACCCTAAGATCCCTCATGGCATCATAACATTGCATTTGCATTGCCTCAAGGATCTTTAGCATCTTGGTTCCCTTTGCCTTTGGGTGGGACTCCTTGTGATTGGTTTGAGATCACCAAGCATGCTTGAATTATACATCATTGTTTCTCTTACTTTTGTTTACTAACCAAAAGCACAAAAATGTGTCACTAACATCTTTTGTTTGAAGCTTGAGTATCATCCAAGACACTTTGTGGGTTCTATTTAGATGATCAGTCAACACAAGGGAATGACTTGAGATACTTCCAACAGGTTCAAATGGGGTCTATTCGTCAGTCAAAACGTTAATCTTGAAGGAGCAAAAGTTTGTTCATGAGTTGTCATGCTCGCTAGGCGAGCAGAATGGGTCGCCTAGCGAGTCCCAAGAAAAGCCACCAGAATCACCTACGCTTAGTGGAATTTCTTGAACTGTGATGCTCGCTAGGCGAAGCCCACGTGTAAAAAAAAAGAACGAAAAATGAAAAAAAAGAAAAAAAAGAAAAAAAAACGAAAAACGAAAATAAAATTATATATATATATATATATATATATATATATATATATATATATATATATATATATATATATATATATATATATATATATATATATATATATATATATATATATATATATATATATATATATATATATATATATATATATATATATATATATATATATATATATATATATATATAAATAAATAAATAAATAAAATATAACAGAAAATTTTTGGACTTGGGCCTCTCTCATTTGAGCCCACAGGTCCACAAAAATCAAGTTATAAATTCAGAGTTTCAGTGAAACAAAAGGGATTCTATTCCTATTACCCTGACAGGGAAAAAGATAGTGAGAGAAGAGCTAACAGAGTTCAAAGCAACCTCCAGAGACTGAAGGGAACTCATCGGCAAAGAACCAATTCCCTCTCATATAAACCCTCAGATTGCTTTGCAAACCCAACCGGGCAATTCAATTTCATTCGATCTCTCCAGTCAGGTTTGCCTTATTCCCACTACTTTATGCTTTTAATATGAATGCTCTGAATGTATGAGGTATTATGGGTGAATTTGATACCCTTTTGATGCATGTGTTTGACAAGAGGTTTAGGCCTCCTACCCTTGGTTGCTTTTTGTGAGCTTTTTGTGAATTTTAATGGCATGATTCATGTGGTTACATTTTGATTTGGGGGAAACTCTTGATTACCCTATCTTGTTTCTCTAACCTGTTTGTTGAGTTTTGTTTTGTGAGGGCTCATATGACTCTTGCAGAGATGGCTTGCCTGGTGTTCCACTTTATTTGTGGGATACCACCTGGAGGTTTATTTCGATTACCTGTACTGACTCACTTTCTTTGATGGTGCTAGCCTGAGAGATCTCTGGGTTTCTTATCTCTTTAATTGTTGTTACTTCGGATCTTTATCCGTACGGTAGATCTCTCGATCCGTTTACTTTTCCCGCATGTTACCGATTTCTTAGGTTTCGTATAGCCTCTCGTGGTATGTCATTTAAGGTAGCACGGTTCCTTCATCTAGGACTGCCTTTTTGCATAAGCATCCCTAAACACCCTAACTCATTGATTTTTCTTCTCCTAAGAACACGTTTACTCCTTCTACTACAGACGAATAAGTCTCCAAAGGTTGAGCATCCGGTAGATTGCGTAGTAACGTGGTTCAACCCTTACCCCGTAGTTGGTCGAACTACGTTTTGCTCTGATTTTCATCCCAGATGAGATACGTAGGCATAAGACGCGATGTCTTAGCGAGCACACTCCTCTTTAACCCATAGGTAGCCGAACTACGAAGACTCAGATTCTCAGATTCAGATGAGATACGTATGCAGTGGATGTGACGTCCGTGCAAGTCATTTTCTTTTGACCCTTCTTTTAGTAAGTAGTACATTAGATAAACATACACGCTTTTCTCATCCTTTCAATCATGTTTGCACAAATAATTTTCACAAAAAACAACAATCTTTGCAACAAATGTGAAAAGGGCTCCCTTAGAGTACTAAGGATGTTTTGGGTGCCTAACACCTTCCCATTGTATAACCAACCCCCTTACCCAGATCTATGACATTTTTACTAGTTTTTGATTCGATAAAACTTTTAGGTTTTTGTTCACTTTCTAACCATTCCTTTGGATAAATAGAAGTGCGGTGGCGACTCGACTTGTATGATTTACCTTGGATTTAGTCAATATCTCTAATGGTAACGAATACCCCGCTACATCGTCAAGCAAAGTTGGAACCGGATTCTTAATCAAGAAGATTCTCATAGCATTAACATCAAATTTTTTGTCAATGTTAGGAGACAAGACCAAATCATAGATGAGTAACGCAAGAATAGTTTCAAAGGCCATCATGCTACCGACATCAGCAAAAGAAAAGGTTATTTCCAAAAGAAACTTCGAAGTCAACCCTCTGATACCTCCTTTGACAGTGATATTGGCATCTATGTCAAACTTCCTCATATGAATGGATTCGGCAATAACTCTATATTCAATAATTCCTTCTACCTCACTAAAAGGAACTCTATCATAAACTGGTACACCCAAAAGATAAGCATACTCCTTCATGGTAGACAACAACTGATAATCAGGGAAAGTGAAACACCGATAGACATGATCATAGAACTGGACCAAACGGCATAGCAGACCATCCTCAATATCAGTAGATAGCACAGACAAAAGTCTTCCAAAACGTTATCTGAAACCCTTAGGATTATCCATAAAAGATGCTAGCTTCCTTAATTCCACGAGATCGGGACATCTGAAACTATATTTCCAAGTATCCATTCTTCTAGTATCCATGATAAAAATATTTGTGATGGTTACAACAAGTGCCTCTAAGTTCATTGAAAATTGTGTAAAAATTCTTATGAATTTCGTGAGTGCATGATGGAACAACCACAAACAATATCATACAAAACACATAATTAAGGTCCAAATGTTCAGAGTCACGAGCATGGAGCCAAGGGTAAGAATCAACCCACAATGTGTGTATTAAGGGGATAATCACCTGTAGAAGAAGGTTCTAAAAAGTTCCTAGAGTCATAATTCCATCTTTTGGATATTACCGGCTTAAACGACTACTCGTCAACCAATAATATTCTTAAGAGAAACTCGTCCGAGTGTAGTATCGCGTAATAACTAATTCAAGTGTACATCTGAATGGCCACCACACTACATCCTAAAAGGCCAAGATGATTTAAGGGTTCTAAGGTCCTTAGCTTCTCGGGATCCCAGGACAAAAAAAGTAATGCCAACTACGACTACTCGTGTGACATAAGTAATCCCAAAGAGGCCTCCACTGAGTGGGGGATATTAACTTAACTTATTAAGGATTAACTCCACGTAAGTCGAACGTGACTATACCACCCTTATATCATAAGAGCTCTCAAGTATGGGTATATGACTTATCTCACCACACAGAGATCACCAAGCACCAGACAGAACAAACAATAACAAACAACAACAAACATAATATATACACAAAAACAAAGATGGGCTTAACCCACTAGGGACTACTCCCCAGCAGAGTCACCACATTTCTATAGCGGTAAAATTTTTGAGATTAAGCTATTGATTAACTTAACTCACAAAGCAAGAGTCGCCACCGCGCTTTTATTGTTTCCAAAGAAAAAGGGAAAAAGTATGAACAAAACCCAAAGAAGTTTTAAAACAAAATTAATAAAAAGACAACAAGGGTCTGGGGGTCAGTTATGCAAAGGGAAGGTATTAGAACCATAAACATCCATTGTACTCCATGGGAACCTCTTTGAAAATATATACATTTTGTTTGAAAAAGGTGTTGTTTGTTAAAAGATTGGAGGGATTGGAAAATAAGCATTTTCATTATGATTTGTTGTTTGCCAAAAATTTTGAAGTCTTATGCCTACGTATCAATAAAGTGCAATAGAGGATCAAAACCTCGTAGTTCATGGTAAAAATAACAAAGGGAGTTTATTTTTGTTCATTTTTATGGAAAATACATTTCTTCATTTTTAGGAGAATACTCAACTACTCACCCACAAGTATGAGAACTTTGCATCATCGTGAGAAGGACTCTAACTTGGATAAGGATCAACAAGTATGCCACTAGCTCTCATAAATGGAAAAGAATTATCATCAATATTATGGAGATAGGAGAATTATAACTTAACTATGGAAATGACTCATGTCTAATGTCTTGAGAAAATGTGAAAAAGGGAAAAGGTGCACAAAGGGTACAAAAATGGTTTGAATGTGTTAGGCATTTTTTTTAGTGTTTTTGAAATTGGTCTAAGTATGCTTAAGATAGATTAGCATTTATTGAAAAAAAGATTTTGAAAATCACTTGACAAAAGTCAAGGTTTATTGATAAAGTGGCTCAAGTTAAAACAAGAAGGTTTTAAAAAAGAGAGAAGATTTTATAAATTAAAGAAGAGGGGTGAAGAAGAAGAGACTATCCTAAAGCAGTAAAGTAAAATCTAAAGAAGAAAGATATAATCAAGAGATAGCAAGGTTTACGTCATAAGTCAAGCAAGAATTCCCTCATTTGGATTAAGCCTCAATCAAGAAAAATAAGAAAATAATAATCCATGCGTCAGATGAAAACAAAGTATCCAATCCAAGTTTTCACAGAGAAGTCCAAAGTCAAAGGTATCAGATGGATTCCATAGCCTCATGTCATAATTCCCAAAGCAAAGGTCAAGATCCTAATTCTAAGTCCATAATTCCACAAAGATGCCAAGGATAGTAACCACAAGTCCATGACTCAAGATAACCAAGTTCCTTTTAAGTTTTTTTCCTTTATTAATGTATTTTAAAAGAAAATGAAATTCTAAAGGGTCAAAGGAAAAAGAGCATAAACATAAACAAAGGTTCAAATGGACAAATAGCAAATATGATATGAGATGCTAAAATAAAAGCATAAAGTAAATAATAAGAAGTAAAAGCATGAAGTAAATGACACAAAAATAAAGTTAACCTAATGAGATGTTAGTAAATGTTAGTAAAAGAAGAAAATATGTTTTGGTCACTTTTTGGAGAACACTCAACTATCCACTCACAAGCATGAAAATATGAACCTATACATCATTTATGAGAAGGACTCCAACTTGGATAAAATTAACAAGTATGCCACTAGCTCTCACAAATAGAAAAGGAGCAAAATTTTCACATAATACCATGAGGAATAAGAGATTACAATCTCACTTATAAAAATATCATTACCTTAGGGACAAATTTAGCGTTATGTTCAAAAATTGTAATTGGACTTATGTAGAAGTCACAACTATCTGAGGTCGGTCAATAATAATATTTATGTTAATACATGCTAGAGCAATGATATGTAAATCATCAAAATCACAAATTTGATTAAGTCATCATCAAAATCAATCATCCATTTTTGTGGATTAGGGTTTTCACCCCATCAACACCAAAGATCCATTGAGTTTGATGAGACTTGAAGTCAAAATCATCATGATCCAAGGCAACCAGAAGCCCACAAGGTCAAACAAATTAAAAATGCAATAAAATAAAATAAAAATGCAATTAAATAAAATAAAAATGCAATTAAATAAAATAAAAATGCATAAAAGGTATTTTTAAATGATTTTTAAAATGGAATAAAAATGGAAAATCTACAAAGTTCTTCAAAACACCAAATAAATGTCCATGAAAATCATGGAAGGTTGGAAATAAAATGAGAAACATATAATAAAATTTTCAGAATTTTAAAATGCAGAAAAGTATTTTTAGACCAATTAAAATAAAAGAGAAAAGAGAAAATTCATAAAAAAAAATAGAAAATCAATGAAATAAAATATGGAAAATTAAAAATCAGGTGAAGAAAAATAAAAGAGAATTTTAGAAATTATTTTGGGATTTTTGGATAAAAAATGAAATTACTACGAATTTTTAAAGAAAAAGAAATTTAAAATAATTAAAGGAAAATAATTAAAATCAGAAGAAAAAAAAACAGGAGCGTTGGATCATGCCTCATTAATTGATGTGGCGGTTCTAACACTCCAAATGATGAGAAACAAGATGGAACGCGCAGAAAGTCAAACACGGGATCAGGTTTGAATTCAACCAATCAAAACATTTCAAAATACCAACGTGTCTGGTCCAAAATCAGACCACCTGAGAGATACTCCGATTGTCTTCTCCGATGAGCTCTCACCAGAGTTTAATAGTTTGGTAACTTCAAGACACGAGACCACCACCATTATGATCCTCTTCTCATCCTGAATTCAACCTTATGCTTCAAATTCATTTATGTGAACAGGGCAAAGGGAATTTCAAAGAAGTTTCAAAAACAAGAAAAATACAAAAAATTAAATTAAATGATGAACAAGATCAATCAAAACCAGATAAGTTAGGGGAAAGCATCAAAGAGTGAAAGACTACATTGTGGTAACTTGTTTGAGTTGAAATGAAGCTCAGAACTACCTTGTCCAGATGGTAATCAGAAGTTGATGAAGCTCGATCTAGTTGGAGCAATTCAGAAGGTCTCAGAGCTTGGGAGTTGTTGCAAAAGTTTCAGAGAATGTCGATGGAGCTAATAGAATCAAGAAAATGGATTGAAACAGCTAAAACTCAAAACATGATAGTTGAATTTTTTGGAAAAACTTCAAGTTGCAGCAGGGTTTTCTTGGCTCTCCAAAGCTTGCAAATGAAAGCAATAATTTCCTCTATTTATATGGAAGTAATTGGTGATTTCATACGTGCCAAATGATGCTCAATTCGTGCACAACCAATTTGCTCAGAATGCGTGGAAAATGTGACTTACAATTCATCAAAACTCATCCAAATGATGCATTTTGAGTGTAAATTAACTTCTGAAGGTTTGATTAAACATGTTTAGAACCAAAACACTTGCTAATTTGGCTTGGAATTGATTTTAGTCATGATCAAATTTCGGGCAATGGTGATTTTTGTAGTTACAAGTTACCATGTTCAACCCAAGTAGGCACCCTACTCATGAGGCTTTTTGATCCCTGCAATATGTTGACATCATATCAAGGATTACAATGTTCCAAGAAAGGTTAAATTTGCATGTTTGAGTACAAAATTATGGTGTGTTGAAGTTGGCATAAAATACTGGTCACATAACTTAGAAAAATTCGAGTGCTTCATGGCTAAAAATGACCTATAATGTCCCAATGAATTCCATGACCTTCCAAGCATAATTTGGCCTTGGTACTTGAAGAAATATTATAGAGTGTATCACCAATGAAATTTTGCAAAAAGAATAAACTCCATATGTTGAAAATTGAAGAAGTTATGATCTTTGAAAGTTGGCAAAAAGTCACTTGAAAATAGGTAAAATTTCACTAAGTCCACAAATGACTTATAATGTTTCCAAATGTTTGATGATCCTCCGAGCATAATTGAGTCTTGTTATGTAAAGAGAAGTTATAGATGATACTAATAAGAGTCATATGCAAAAAGTGGCATTAAAAAATGTTGAGAATTAAAGGAGTTGTGATCCTTGGAACTTTGACTTCAAAATGTTGACTTTTAGGTCAAACCACTTTGAACAAGCTTGTGAACTTGGAGTTTCCTTGCATTTCAAAGCACATGGGTGATCATATGAACTCAAAATGAGGTGTCCTTGATTTCCTCTTGATTAAATTTCCCAAAGCTTGAAGTTTCTTGTTGAAGAAGGCATGGAAATAAACACATGAACCTTTGACTTTTCTTGAGAAGTAAGCCATCAAACTTTGAGATGGCTTTGACTTAAGGAGCCCTACCATACACAATAAACATAAGGGAAACAAAACATATTTTTTGAATTTTGATTAGTGGTTCGATAAGTAATGAATCAAATAAACACAAAAGTAAAGCAAAGTATGGCAAAGAGGTGCTTGGTGATCCCTGCAAGAAGCAAAGCCAAAGACGGGTAGGCGAAGAGCCAAGATGTGACCTTGCTTGTATGCAAAAATGTAAATGAGATGTGGGATCTTAAGGTTAAAAATTAGGGTATGACAGTCCCCGCATTTGAACTTTTTTTCTTTATTTTTTTTAATAAAAGTAAAATAAATGTAATATTTATTCTTAATGAGGGGATTTAATGTAATGGTTTTATTTTTGTAAGTAAAGTTGTAAAGAAATAATTGATGCAAAAAAAATCAGGATGAAAGTATTTAAGTTTTGATTTAGTCCTATCTTTGTTACTCAATCCAAATTTGCAAAACAATTCTCATTACTTCTATTTCCAAACCATATAAAAAGAAATTTGTTAAACCTAGAAACAAAGGTTAAAACAAAATAAATCCAAATAAATCCTAATTTAATTGAATGTGAAATGCAAATAAAGTATAGTCAAAGAACACTTAATGAAATTCCAAATGGATGCATGATAGAAAGAATGCATGAAGAGAAACAACTATATGAATGACATGGTATATGTGTATGCATGAATGAATCACAAAGTTCAAAAGTGACTACAAGTAAACGTGATTGAAAGTCAAGCCTTTAATCAAAAATGATATCCAAAAGAATCATGAACTATCCAAGCCTAATGTTTCAAAGATACCTAGGGTTACTTAGTATTTGATTATCGGACTTATACATGGAAATATCTCTATGACCAAATGTTATGGTCATTAGAAATGATACAAAGTGAAATGCTAGTGAATCAAGAGTGCAGATGAATGGATACCAATGAGTGAATGTAGATGACTGAATTGTATATGAATGATTTTAGTTGGGGAAAAATTCAGGGTATGACACCCATACATCAAAGATTTTATCCTCTAGGATGTTTTTCAACAATATTATATGAATGATTGGCACTGGTCACACTCCATAATAAACACAAGCACATCCTTAAAGAGGTTGGGCCATTAAAGGACATCTTGGAGAATCTTTCAAACAATCTTTGATGTACTTGCATACTCGCCATAAGCGAAGTTATGACAATGACTAATCAAACTTTCCATTTCCTCTTCGTGGACACACCGTCGGAGCCTCTCTTGAATAGTATATGTTCATCCCAATATTATTTTTTTAGGTCATTAAAGAACTTCTTCTTGCGTTGGTAACCCATATCTAGAGGCAACACTCCAACTGTGAGGTATTTGACGAAGTCAGCGTGAAATTCTGGTATCAGATATGAGATGTCGAAGGTAATGTCACGACACTAATATCTGAGTAATGCAAACAGGATAAAGATAGAGAATAGTAATGCAAGAGACACAAGCAATTGTTAACCCAGTTCGGTCCAACTCACCTACATTTGGGGGCTACCAAGCCAGGAAGGAAATTCACTAAAATAGAATCAGTTCAAAGACTCTCCGTACACTTCAACAAGTTACAATCTTTCTCACCTAATCTCTACCCGTGAAATTTCTACCTAAGCACTCTTAGATATGAGAACCCACTCACTTCCCTACAATCACACCTGTGATTTTAAACAACAATCCCTTAAGAAAAGAAAATACTTTTCAATAACACACACTTGATTTTACTTCACAGTTTCAATCAAGTAGACACACACTTGATCTTGCTTAACAACTTTGATCAAGAAGACACACACTTGATCTTGCTTAACAACTTTGATCAAGTAGGCACACACTCTTGCTTAACAACTTTAGAATGACAAATTACAACCACAAATCAGACAAATTCAATCATCTAAAGATGACTTGAATGGCTTACAAGTCTCACGACTAAACAAGACACAAACCCTAGCTCTCTCTCTATATATATTTCGCTCAGTATTGGTTGTGTTTCAAATCAGGTTTTCCAAGTCCATTTTTATAGAAGCTTTCAGTTGGGCTTGGAAATCTTGAAAACCCTAAAACTATTTTCCAATTAAATCTTCTCATGACAGCTGGTTATATTTCCTTGGAAAATAAGTAAATCAGGTTGTAATCAATGATTGAATGCGCCTGCAAATCAGATCTTCAATCATACACAGATTACCATTAAATGCACAATCACATAACACCAGACATTCATACTGAATGTTCTATGTACAGGATGTCATGACATCAGGTCTGACATCCTGGAACAATCCTGCATAATTCCATAATTCCTTTTATAATTTCCAGCAGGTACAGACATATCAGATGCCATGACATTGTGTATGACATCCTGAAACAATCCTGCATAATTATGTTTTTAAACTCCATAATTATACATAACATCTTGTGAACATCTTGTGAACACTCATGTTAAGACATTACACATAACATCTTGTGAACACTCTTTGTTTTACCAAAATTGTTGCCAACACTTAGAACCAACAAACTCCCCCTTTGGCAAATTTTGGCTAAAACATATATCTGTCCTTTTTGTTCACAAGAAAACTATCAGCAGTTAAACCATAGTTTAAACAGTAGCAGAAGCAAACACAATTACTAGCTATAGCTACTAGTAATACACACATGCACAAGGGTATTTCTCCTCCCCCTAAATCTGTGCAACATAATTACTAGTTATGGATGCAACTAGTAAGACACACAAATGCACAAGGTTTCTTCTTATCCCCCTAAATCTGTGCACCACAAATATCTCCTTTGATAATAACAACACCTGTAACCACAACACCTGTAACAATCAGAATGTCATTCTGACATCTGCTTCAACATCACCTGTACAGCATATAGTATCACCTGTGCACCACATCAAACATCCCTTTTGACATCTGTAAACAGAACAACATTTATATTAAACACATCTCCTTCATCTGTTCAGCTACACCAACACATACATCTCCTTACAACTCCACATCGTTAACTGCTTCCACATTAACACTTCTCCCCGTTTTTAGTCAAAATTGACCAAAGGTGACCAATTAGACAAAATAAATGTTAATTAGCCTAGCAGAGAATGTCAACACAGATGTTATAACATTAAAAATGTTAAAACATAATTGTTAGGAGATACAAACCATCATCATACACAACTGTGATAGCTGAGATAATGAACAAATCCATGGAACTCATTAAGAGCCCAAAATATTACATACAGACATCAGTAAGGACTGCCACAACTTACACATATTTAAAAAAAAAAGTAAAATCTTCAGCATCCAAATACAGCAGGGGAAACAACTTCCATAACATCATCCACAACAGAACAGTCTTCAAACATAGCACACACATCACAGTCTTCACCACAACATACCTCACACAGTCTTCATACCAGTCTTCAACACAAAGGGGGGGAACCATTAATCAGAGGAAGAAGTATCACCTTCACCTTCAGAGCCTTAAGAGCTGCCACTATATTAAGCATTTGACCTCTCACTTGAGGTATTGGCATCTGAATCTTTGGTCTCATCAGCCTTCTCCATTTCTTTCTTTTCTAGGCTACTAATAAGAACCTCCAAAGCTTCTTTTCTTTCCTTGGCCACCCTTATACCATTATTCAGTTCCTTGCAGGTTTCCTTTAACTAATCAATTAAACTCCCTTGAGATGCAGGCTCCTTTCTGGCAGATGTCATGACAACATTATTGACATGACTTCCCTCAAACAGCTTGTAGTGAATTGATAGTGGGGGCTTTCTTCTGCTTGGAATGTCACTTGTATTAAGAATGCCTGGTTGTTGGCTCAAGATAATACCACAAATGATGGATGGGAAGGCAATGGGCAGCTTCACTGCATTTGTGGAGGCATGTCTGACAATTTGAACAAACATAAACCTTTCAAAGTCATAGTTTATCCTGGTTCCAATTGCATGAATGATTCTTCCAAGACCAATGGAGATGGTTGAGATATGATTAGTAGGCACCCATTTGGCTGAACCAATCTTGTGCAAGATGGCATATTTAACAGTTAGCTTGCCAGCTGATAGGTGATTCCTACTAGGCCATTCCTTAACTTGGCCAGCTGTAATAGTCCTACAGACCTCATTGTCTGTAGTCTCTAAATCCACTCCTCCATCAGTTCCTCTCCCTTGGAACTTGTTGATAATGATTGGTGAGAATCTCACACATCTTCCCCTTACAAAAACCTTGCAGAATTCCCTGTTATTCTTCTCATAAATATCCTCAGGGATATTCATAATAAACTCTTCCACTAACCCCTCATAACATTGGGGTAAACCAACAACAGTTTTCATAAGACCAGCAACCTTAATTAACTCCATGACTTCCTTCACCTCAACAGCCTCTTTTCCCAGTTCTCTTTCAACAGCTACCCTCCTCTGAATGACAAACTTCCATTTGGCAGCACCATCTTCTAAGTGAAAGGAGATATTGTTTAAGTGCACAACTGCCACTTTGCTTGGAGACTTCTTAACAGCCTGCCTTTTAGCAGGGGAGATGTCTGGGACATTGTCTTCGACATCCTCTTCAGATTCAGAACTCTCTCTTCCTTTCCTCTTCCTAATCTCAACTTTACTCCAAGACTTGGAGGGTCCTACACCAACAACCTTTTTCTCTCTTCTTGCTGTCCTTATTTCAGCCACAGTCTTCCCTTTTCTAGTCCTAAGTTTCTTAGCTAAACTTGGTTTTACAAGATGGACCAAAGTGTCATCCTCTTCTTCAGAACTTTCTTCCTCCAGATCAATAATATTCTCATTAGTTTCATGAGACACATTTGCTAGTTTCTTGCTAGGTAGCGTTTTACATAGAGAACATAATCCCTCAGCAACCACTTCCTTTTCTGATCTAGATGAGTCATCATCTTTCTCAGCTTGGGGTTCCTCCTCATGTGAGGGGTCCCTTCTAGACATAGGGGTAGAAACACCTTTGACTGCATGCCCTTCACTTAGAATCCTAGTAACTAGGTTCCTAATGGCACAATCAGCATAATACATGTCATTCGGAAGAGGATATTTATCATGGATATTACCTTGCTTACTTCCAGCCATGGAAGAGGGTCTTGGTGCGTCACCTGGTATCACACAGAGAGGAGTAACATCCAAAATGTCTTCTCTAGAAACTCCATGGAGGGAGTCCTTGCATGGTGAGTGGGTTTTGATCCTGAGGATGATGGATGTTGAGACATGTTGTTGAACTTTTGAAAGAATTTTCTTTGCCCTAGCAGAGGTTTTCTGAGTAGTTTGATGAAGATGGGAAGAGTTATGTTCAAGTAGCATGTGCAAATGGCATAGATACTATTTCCAATGCTAGGGAATGATTCATCATTAATGTGGCTCTTTCTTTTAATTGGGCAGACAATATTTTTGTTACCTTTTCTACTCCACATTATAATTTCTCAAGAATCCAAATCCCTAATTTCCCTCTTACACATTCAAATTGATTATCACTAAAATCCCTTGCAAACTTGTCAGTTGATTGTATTTCATGCTTTAGAGTTATGAATTTGTCTTCCACAAATTTTCTAATGGAGTGATGACAGCAAATAATGTGCTTGGTCCAACTATGCTGAATAGAATTTTTGGACATAGTTGTAGCATTCAGGTTGTCATAATACAATGTCATGACATTGTGTGTGACATTGTATGCAATCATCAATAGTTTCAACCAACCTTGTTGAGAACAGCTGCTACCATCTGCTATATCTTTAGCATAAACACCATTTTCATCTCTCAAATGTGTAGGAGCAGGTGTCCTTTCACTCTCCATCTCAATCTTCTCAACATTGCTCTTGGCACTTTTGCTTTGAGATAGATACATAGGCCCTTCTATTTGCTTGACTTGTAGCCCAAGTCCAACAAGGCTCTTTCCAACTTCATATTGTATATGACTAGTAACATGTTCACCCATCTGATCCAACCTCCTCTCTATTTGAGCCATCATGAGCTTTTCTTCTTTGAAAGTGATGTTAAGTCTGAGCTCCTGGTGTGTCATCCTTGTCTGACATTTCCCACAGACTTGTCTTTCATCACTCTTGAGAGTCCCTCTAGTAGATATACTCATCTTCATTCCTTTGACATAGGTACACTTTGAGGAATAACCAATTTGAGAGTTCCACATGTAACAATTGTCCTTGGTCCTGATTCCTTTCATGACCACTTCACTGTCTTTGTTAGTAATCAGACATTCAGTTTTGGTGAAGTTAACATTCAGACCTTGATCACATAGTTAACTGATGCTTATTAGATTTGCAGTCAAGCCCTTAACCAGTAGGACCTTGTCCAGTTTAGGCACTCCAGGACAATCAAGCTTGCCTATCCCCTTGATTTAACCCTTTGCTCCATCACCAAAGGTTACATAGCTTATGGCATGAGGATGAAGTCCAGTTATCAGGTCTTTGTTTCCAGTCATATGTCTGGAACATCCACTATCAAAATACCACTCTTCTTTGGCTGAGACTCTGAGGGGAATGTGGGCTATTAGACTTGTAACATTAGTTTTAGGAACCCATTGCTTCTTGTTGACAGGCCTGTGCTGTTTGGGTTTAGGTTGATAGTGAGTCTAATGATGAATAGGGCTAGGATAACCATACAGCTTATAGCAAAAGGGCTTCAGGTGACCAAATTTCCCACAGTAATGACATCTCCATCTTTAGTATTTCCCTTTCTGCTGTCTTCTCTTCTGATGTTGTGACATATGATGTGACATCACAAGTTTGCTTTTACTATGGCTGCACTTTGGTTTGGCTTGAGGTTTGCAACCAGTGTAACTACGCTCAGCCTTAGATTCATTATACCCAATGTCAGATTTGTCTCCTGTTATTTGTCCAGTTTGGAGAATCTTGTCTAGGGAGTCAGATCCATTGTTTAACATTCTTACATACTTGGTCATCTCTTTTAGTTTAGAATTCAAGAACATAGCTTCAGTTTTTACTTGGAGATGGTTTCCACATGGTCTGCCTTCTCATTCTCCAGCTGTACTATCTTCTGGCTTTCAACTTGTTGACTTTCATCTATCTTGGCCTTCAGAACCACTGCTTCTGTTTTTAACTTGAAGATGGTTTCCAAGTGTTCTACCTTCTCATTCTCAAGTTAAGTAATTTCCTTCTTTTGGCTCTCAACCTGTTTACACAACTCTACACTTTTGTGACACAGCTTTCTGTAGGTAGTGGACAACTCTTCAAAGGTTACTTCATCATCACTTGAGTCTTCATCAGAACCCCATCTTCCAGTCAAGGCAGTTACTAGATTTGCAGATTCTTCTGTTTCACTCTCATCAGACCAAGTGGCAACAAGACTCATCTTCTGCTTCTTGAGGTAGGTTCCACATTCAGTCCTAATGTGTCCATACCCATTACATTCATAGAACTGAACTTCTTTTCCTTCTTTGGGCTTCTCATCTGACCTTGCTCTTCTTCCAGCATTGTTGGATTTACTGATGTTAGATGAGATGTTCTTGACATTAGCCTTAGATCTTACATCCATCTTTTTCAATAGTCTGTTGAACTGTCTTCCCAGCATTGCTACTTCATTGGCCAAATCTTCATCACCATCCTGACTATTTTCCTCTTCTGTGTTTGACATGAAGGCCATGCTTTTGGTTTTCTTTTCAGAACCATCATTCAATCCCATCTCAAATGTTTGGAGGGAACCAATTAGCTCATCAACCCTCATGTTGGAGATGTCTTGAGACTCTTCAATGGCAGTCACCTTCATAGCAAATCTCTTAGGGAGTGACCTGAGTATTTTTCTTACCAATTTTTCATCTGACATCTTCTCTCCCAGGGCTCCTGAGACATTAGCAATTTCAAGGATACTCATATGAAATTCATGAATATTTTCATCTTCTTTCATCCTTAAATTTTCAAACTTGGAGGTGAGCAGCTGTAGTCTAGACATATTTACTCTAGAGGTGCCTTAATGAATGGTCTTGAGAATGTCCCAAGCATCTTTAGCCACTTCACAGTTGTTAACCAACCTGAAAATATTCTTGTTGTCATACCCCAAAATTTGCCCATTAATATTTCAAGACATTTTTCAGGGCACTCCGACTCATTTTTATGACACTGATCTCAAAGGAACGAAGGCCCAGCTCACGAATGGCCCAATCCAGAAAATGGCCCAAAACTGGCCTGTTCGCTACACGCTCGCCTAGCGAACGTTACGTTCGCTACACGCTCGCCTAGCGAACGTTCGCTACACGCTCGCCTAGCGAAGCAAACGTTCGCTACCAGCTCGCCTAGCGAGGCTGACAGACAACAAAAAATTTCGGGCTTCGTTCTGAGCCCATTAGGTCATGAAAAAGGGTATTATAAATACCAGCACTTCAGTAATGGAAAGGGGACGAAAAACAGAGGAAGACGGACGGAAACCCTGGCACGGAAACCCTGGAGGCTACTTTAGAGAGTTCCGAGTGAAGAAACCCTGAAGGCCGCTTCCCCGCCCCGAAGCTATCGCCGCCCAACTCAATCCGGCTCGCCAATTCAAGGTTGCAATTCGATTGCAAACAGGTTTGCATTACTATTATCGTGTTATTTTCTTAATTTGCATGTGATACCGCTTTATGTTCTTAACTTGCATGTGATAATATAATTGAATTCATAAACATATTTGAGGTTTTGCATGTGAATTTAAGTGTGCCTGGATATTGTGAATGCTGAACCATATAATTATGTGTTGGATGCCATAAGCCATGCCGCAGGTTGAAGTCATACTGTGCTGAAATTCAAAACCCGCAGCCGCTCGCTAGCACATCGCTAAGCGAGCACGCAGCGAGTGTTCGCTAGACCTTCGCTAGGCGAAGCAGAGGCGAACAAGGGCAGCCGCCAATATTTTGTTTGTTATGTCTTATGCGTATCTGGTCGATTCTATGTTAATTATACACTGTTTTCTTGCTGCTGTTTTTCTTTTACGGTGTAATCCTCGATTGCACCCGGATTTGGTATGCTAACCCATTTTTTTGAATTTTGCAAAGGTTCATATGTCCCAGAAAGAAGATCGCCGTTTAGGTCTTCCACTTTATTTGTGGGATACCCTTGGGGAGACTCACCCTAAATTGCTTAATTAATTTTAATGTGTTAATTTTAATGTATTAATTTTAATGTATTAATTTTAATGTATTGATTTTAGTATGGACTTAATTACTTAATTGACTTTAAAATATGACCTTTAAATAAGTGATCTTGGACCTCTCTTTGCTGCCTTACGGTATTACGGTATAACGGTCATGTCCCGCGAATGTAGGGATACACTTAGCAACGGCCCTTCGGTTAAATCATCATAAAATAAATCATGGTCCCTCGGATGTTGCCTTCGAAAATACAATTTTGTCCCTCGATGACCCTTCGGTGTAGCCTACGGTTAAATGATGATCGTCCCTTCGAATGCTAAGGTATCCTTACAACTGTTGCCTTCAATGACCTATCGATGACCCTACGGTGACCCTTAAACATCCAAAGGGTAAAATTACTTACTTCTCAATAGTAAGGACAGTTTTACCCTCATAAGGATAGGAAACGTTCATAACGACCTTAGGAAGGTATAACTCTCAATTACTGGATCCTAACCTAAAACATTTTTCACCCCTCACACTTTACACTTTACAAATCCTAGAAAATCACCACTTGGTATACATTCATACTAGAATCATTACCGAGTTATATTTTTCTAAACCATTTTCAAAAATAAATGAGATAAATACTTTGTATACATTCATACGAGAATCATTACAAAGTTAAACTCTCTTTCAAACATTTTTTAAGCAATTCACCGACACTTTTTAGACAAAAATATAAGTGATCCAGCAATTAAGAGCCCATGGATAACCATGGATACAAAGGGTGCTAACACCTTCCCTTTGTATAATGTACCTCCCGAACCCAAAATCTATTGAGGTCTTTCCTGTTCTTTTCCACCTTTCCTTATTGGATAAAAGAAAAGTCGGTGGCGACTCTTGCTATCCGCGACATTGCGATAAAAAGCAAAATACCCCAAGTCAGTTCACCGTATGACAGAACTGGCGACTCTGCTGGGGAGTACTTTAAAAAGAGAGGTTACCTTAAAAAAAACAAGATCACTTATTTAAAATTGTCTGATTTACTTTTAAGGGATTGCTTGGGTATTCTTGAGTGAAAGATCCTACACCCGGATCTAGTGTACCTTAGGTAAGTAGCAATAGATCATCGCGACTATCCGGCGTATACTGGAATGGTCAAAATGATGGCTACGGTTAATGTGACACTTTGGATGTCCTGATGTTCCTCATGTTTACTTGAGGAAAAATTTGGCATTCGCGTGGTGTCATCAAAGCATTAACCAGACCTTTAGAACCCTAATTGACTCATCCTGGCCATTAGAAAGTAGTGAGCTAACTGACTTCGGTTCCGACGGGGGCTTGGTTGAGACTCGATACTACACTCCTTGAGATTGGACTTTAGGGAAGCTTCGGTCAACCACTTGGTGTTGCACTGAAGTGGACTTAAAGGAAGGTCAATGATTGGAGATCCTTCTAGAACCCGGTTACTATTCTAAGACAGGTTGAACCAACCAAACTTCAGTGGGGAGGGTATTTACCTATGGAACTCACGCAAGCCTTAAAACCTAGGAATGATTGTTGTGTGACTTGCTTGTGCTTGTTATTTATCTAACAACATGACATCATAACAACATAACATCATAACATCATGGCATTGTACTAACCATTTCAAGGATTTAGGGATTTAACTCTGCTAAAAAAAAAACAGAAAAAACAAAAACAAAAGCAAAAACAAAAGAGAAAAGAAAAAAAAAGCTCTTTTTGTTAGTTTATGCAAAGTTAAATCCCGAAAGTCCTTGAAAACATTTCATACATTGCATTGCATCGCATAACAGGTATTCTAAAGGATCAGTGTTCTCACGATTTTCCTAACAAACAGATTCCAGCAGATTCAAACAGATTGAACAATGGCTCTCGAACAAACTGTCAAAGATCTCCAGGCCCAGAATGCTCAATTCCAGGAAATGATGCTGAGCTTATCTAAGGGGCAGGAAGAACTGAAAGCTCTTTTGATGGAGAAGAAGAAGGACCAGAAACCTGTGGGTTACATCAACCCGGGGAGAAGGCTTAAGGGACAGGTTACAGGAGTCAAGATTAGAATTCCGAAGGATTCAGAAGAAGAGACCGAGAATGATTCGGAAGATGAGAATCCTAATCTCGTCAATTCTGAGGACGACGACGAAGATTATGAACATGAACAGTACTCTCCGAAGGATGATAAGTACAAGTTGCTGGAAGAACGTATGCTAGCTATGGAGGGGCAGAAAGTGCCCGGTCTGGATTTCGAAAACTTGGGTCTGGTCTCTGATGTGGTCATTCCCCGCAAATTCAAGGTTCCCATTTTCACTAAGTATGATGGTGCCTCTTGTCCTCAGATGCATCTAAGGGCTTATGTGAGAAAGATTCAGCCGCACACTACTGATAAGAAACTGTGGATCCATTTCTTCCAAGAGAGTTTGTCTGGCACACAGTTAGAGTGGTATTATCAGCTTGAGAGCTCTAACATCCGCACATGGACTGATTTAGCAACAGCTTTCTACAAGCACTACCAGTATAATTCTGAGTTAGCGCCTACTCGGCTACAGCTACAAAATATGACTATGGGCTCTAAAGAAAGTTTCAAAGAATATGCTCAAAAGTGGAGAGATTTGGCTGGCAGAGTCAAACCCCCTATGACTGATCGAGAGTTAGTGGACATGTTCATGGGTACACTGACTGGCCCATTCTACAGCCATCTACTGGGAAGTTCCTCGTCAGGTTTCACTGAACTTATCTTGACAGGTGAACGGGTTGAAAGCGGCATTCGAAGTGGAAAGATACAGGCAGCTACTTCTGCAAGCACCAAAAAGTCCTATCAAGGAAAGAATGAATCAAATGCTGTGTACAGTGAGAGGAAGCATAACAAGAAGAATCGTGACCATACTGTTGGGGCAGTTACAATTGCCGCACCGCCATCTCAGAACTTCCAACACAGACAAGACAGGTCGAGAAGACAGTTTACCAAGATCAATATGACTTTAACCCAAGCACTGCAGAGTATGTTAAAGGCCAATTTGATTACCCTCAGAGGCCCTCCTGCAAATCCCAACACTACTTCTCCTCGTTATAATCCCAACGCCGGGTGTGCCTATCACTCCGATAGCCCCGGGCATGATACGAATGATTGCTGGTTGTTGAAGAACAAGATTCAGGATATGATCGACGCTGGAGAAATTGAATTTGATCCTCCGGCGACCCCCAATGTCATCACAGCACCTATGCCTAATCATGACCAGAATGTTAATGTTGTGGACGACAATTCTCACGTTACTGACGTTGCTGATTTAGCATCTCCTCTCCTGATCGTTAAGAAGAATTTATTGCAAGCTGGTTTATTTCCAGGTTGTGCTGAAGATTGCGATCTCTGTGTACTCCGACCCAATGATTGTTTGAAGTTGAAGAACGGCATTCAACGGCTGATGGATGATCGTACAATTCTATTTGAAAGGGTTCCTAAGGTGGACAACTCTATTGAAGAGGTATCTGTGATTGCTAGGTCCAAAGCTCCAGTGAAGATTACCGCTACTAGAGTGCCTGTGAAGATTACCGCTGAGCCCAAAGTGGCTCCCCTGATTATTACCGCACCTGGCCCCGTGCCATATTCCTCCAGCAAAGCTATTCCGTGGAACTATGGAGGCGACGTTTACATCCATGGCATAAAGCAAGTTAGTAGTTCTGCTAATCCTAATGATATTGTGGGGACTAGTAAAGTTACTCGAAGTGGAAGGATCTACTCCCCAGAAATCTCACCTCCCGCTCCCGAAATTCGAGGAAAAAGACCAGTCAATCCTCCTCAGTCAGAGACATCGGTCGAAGTTACTTCTGAAGATGTTGCCAAACAGGAAATGGAAGAGATGCTGAAAATCATCCGTAAGAGCGATTTTGATGTAGTGGAACAATTGGGGCATACTCCGTCTAAAATCTCAATGTTGTCCTTGTTATTATCCTCTGAATCCCATGCCAATGCATTGATGAAATTCTTGAAGACCGCTCATGTGCCTCAAGAAACATCCGTCGATCAATTCGAACATTATGTTGCTAATTTGACTGTTGACAATGGCCTAGGCTTTTCCGATGCTGACCTGACGCCAGCAGGAAAGAATCACAATAAAGCTCTGCATATCTCCATCGAGTGTGAGGGGATCACCCTGGCTCACGTGTTGATCGACAACGGCTCTTCCTTGAATGTGCTCCCGAAAGCTGTACTCGATAAATTTGACTACAAAGGCATTGAACTGAAACCTAGTGATGTTGTGGTGCGTGCTTACGATGGTGCGAAGAGTGTTGTCTATGGTGAAGTGGTTCTCCCTATCAAGATAGGACCTCAAGTCTTCAACACTACCTTTCACGTGATGGACATTCGTCCCGCCTACTCCTGCTTGTTGGGGCGCCCTTGGATCCATGGGGCGGGTGCGGTAGCTTCGTCGCTTCATCAAAAGCTGAAGTATCCAATAGCAGGCATGGTTGTCACTGTATGTGGAGAAGAAGAGTATATTGTCAGTAGTGTGCAAGTCTTCAAATACGTCGAGATGGATGGTGAATTCTTTGAGACTCCTTCTCAGTCATTTGAAGTGGTTCCTCCACCCAGTCCTGTCCTTAAGCCAACTCCCCTTGTGCCCAAGGTTGTTCGTGCTCCCCCTGTCATGATCTCTCTGAAAGATGCTCAAGCCGCGATTGAAAATGGTGATCGTGCTGGTTGGGGTCAACTGATCAATGTACCGTACAAGTCTGATAAAGCTGGCCTGGGGTTTAACTCTGGAAAGATAGTCAAAAATCAGATTAATGCTATGGAAGATGCTGATAGTGATTGCGACTTGGATAGCTGGATTTTCCCAACAATTGGTGACGGACTCAACAATTGGAAGACTGAAGACATTATCCCGATTTTCTTTAGTCAGGAGTAATTGTTATTGTTTATTCTAGAATTGCAAATTTTAATTTTCTTTTACAATCAAACTTCTTAAAGCATTGTGTCTATGCCCGAGGCACAATGGCTAATTTGTTAGGGGTTTGTCATTTTCATAAGCATATTCATATTCAATAGATCAATGGACTTTTTGCATTCAAATATTGCGCTCTTTATCTTTCCTGTCATTTTTCAAACAAGCTATGTTTCTTGCACACACTCACGTAACAATTTGCCGATCCATATCCACTCTGGATCCTGTTGGTAATGACTCTGCTACTGTTCATTATGACTTTGAAAATCCGATCTACCAAGCCGAGGATGGAAGCGAGGAAGATTGTGAAGTCCCTGGAGAACTTGCCCGACTACTGCAAGAAGAAAAGACTATACAGCCGCATGAGGAATCAATTGAAATTGTAAATCTGGGTACTGAAATAAACAAGAAAGAAGTCAGAGGTTTCTTGGGGCACTCGAATTACATTGCCCGATTCATTCCACACTTGACTGCTACCTGCAAACCCATCTTCAAATTACTGAGACAAAATCAAGAGATGGTATGGAATGATGAATGCCAAGAAGCTTATGACAAAATCAGGAAATATCGCCAAGAACCTCCAGTTCCGATGCCACCAGTTGAAGGAAGACCTTTAATTACGTATTTGACCGTGTTAGAAAATTCAATGAGGTGTGTTGGGGCAACATGACGAGTCTGGTCGAAAAGAGCATGCCATATACTGCCTTAGCAAAAGGTACCGACTGTGAAACAAGATACTCACAGCCCGAGAAAGCTTGCTGTGCTTTGGCCTGGGCTACTCGCCGACTAAGACAGTATATGTTGAATCATACCACCTTATTGACTTCTAAGATGGATTCTATCAAATACCTATTTGAGAAACCTGCTGTCTCCTGAAAGAGTTATCACTGACAATGGTACTAATTTGAACAACAAGATGATTACTGAACTCTGCACGCAGTTCAAAATAAAACACCATAACTCTTCTCCGTACCGGCCAAAGATGAACGGCGCCGTGGGGACTGCTAACAATATCAAGAAGGTCATGCAAGAAATGACAGTAACATACAAAGACTGGCATGAGATGTTACCCTTTACTCTTTACGGTTATCGCACTTCAGTGCGCACTACGACAGGGGCAACTCCGTTCTCTTTAGTCTATGGAATGGAAGCCATCTTACTAGTGGAAGTTCAGATTCCCTCTCTAAGAATCATGAAAGAGGCGGGCTTAGATGAAGATGAATGGATTCAGACTCGACTCGATCAGATAAATCTGATTGATGAGAAGAGACTTGCGGCTGTTTGTCATGGGCAGATATATCAGAAATGCATGACCCAGGCATTTAACAAAAGAGTTAAGAGACAGGTGTACCAACTTGGCGACTTGGTAATCAAGCGTATCATTCTACCACAAGGTGATCCCAGAGGCAAATGGACTCCCACATACGAAGGGCCATTTGTGGTTAAGAAGGTATTCTCTGGTGGAGCCATGATACTCGCTACTATGGATGGTGAAGACTTCCCACATCCCGTGAACACGGACATAGTTAAAAAATACTACGCATAAAAGAGACCCGCTAGATCGACGTATCTAGGCAAAAGTAAGGGCATCCCGGCGAACCAAAAGGGTTCGGGCAAAAATTAGGGATATATAAAAAAAAATGTACACCCGGCAAGTCGAAAACCTGAAAAGGCGGCTTGGGCAAAAAAGGGTATCCTGGTGGACTAAAAACCTGAAAAGGCGGTCCAGGCAAAAATTAGGGATTAAAGCGTATGACTATGTCCCGTTCTCAGTCAACTTTCATCCAAGTTCGAGGGACTGACCAAGCCAATCACTTCTATCCGACAGCAAGGGATGAGATGCTCGAAGACATAATGACAGTAGTAGGCTTAAAATCAATAGGACTTCTTCCACATAGCTTTCTCTTTGTTTTCGACAATTTCCTCTTACTAGGATTTCTGTCTCCTTGTACACAAATTGCCTGTTTATAGGCCTCCTTTCAAAATCAATACAACCCTCTTTCAAAAAAAAGATGCTTTTGTTTTTACTTTTCTGTTTTGGTTGCGTAAATGTCCATTGATTTAATTTGAATTAATATGTGCATTTGAATATGATAAATGTTTACCAAAATATATGCGTAGAATAGCAATAGCAATTACTACCCGACTTCAGGATCGAGGAGAAGGTCTAACCATGCTTCCAATGAATCCGCTACCAATTCTATTCCCCGGCTAAGCCAGTTATTCCCCAGAAGAACTTGGCATCACTAGACTGGTCATCTCTTCTACCCCCAGCCAAGCTCTGTTGAATATCTCTTCCATCAGATAAAGGTCAAATACCCCTAGCTAAGGAAGGGTCATCAATACAAATATCTCCGACCAGAAGACTGAGATTTATTTCCCCAGTAGAGTCCCCTGGAAGAACGTTTCAGACACATAGTGCATTCATTACATCACTTCACATCACATACCTACATACAATTTTCGTTCCGCATCATATACATTACATCATTTCATAACATATACATGTATACAATGCTCTCATTTATTCCAGACGCATAATTCACTCATTACATCATTTCACAGCATACGCATGCATACAACATTTGCATCTCATGCATCATGACATGGCATGAAGCTAACTTTATTTTTCAGGTCAATTATCCTCCTGACACAGTCAAAACAAAGGTCCATTCAGACGGGCATCTTTATCCATTACATTCAAGATTTAACTATATCCCTCAGATACTGCCTAGCGTACGGTATATTCCGAGGTGCAGTCTAGCGTACGACTACTTTCTTCTTCAGATACATCTTTCAGATATACTCCATGTCAACATCCATTCTGACATCCTCCTAACGATGGCATCTATAAGCCCATCCCAAATATTTATTGCAAATACAGCATATACAAATACTATCAGATATAGCCTAGCGTACGGTTCATCCTGATTCATCTCAACATATGACTCCTTCAACTCAGATACGATCTAGCGTACGATCCATTCTGACCTTCAACCACTCAAAGACAGTCTAATGTACGACCAAGTTAGACCTTCAAGTCAGATTCTGCAAATACAGTCTAATGTACGACCAAGTTAGACCTTCAAGTCAGATTCTGCAAATACAGTCTAATGTACGACCAAGTTAGACCTTCAAGTCAGATTCTGCAAATACATTCTAATGTACGACCAAGTTAGACCTTCCAGTCATCAGATACAGTCTAATGTACGACCAAGTTAAACCTTCATCTTCTCAGATGCTACCTTCGGACAGGTACATTTCTGAATGGTAGTCTAGTGTACGACTACTCCCTTTTCAGCAGATTCAGCCTAATGGACGGCTCATTCTGCTCAGATATGGTTTAATGTACGACCAAGTTAAACCTTCATCTTCTCAGATGCTACCTTCGGACAGGTACATTTCTGAATGGTAGTCTAGTGTACGACTACTCCCTTTTCAGCAGATTCAGCCTAATGGACGGCTCATTCTGCTCAGATATGGTTTAATGTACGACCAAGTTAAACCTTCATCTTCTCAGATGCTACCTAGTGTACGGTACATTTCTGAAGTGTAGTCTAGTGTACGACTACCCCCTTTTATCATCAGATTCAGCCTAATGGACGGCTCATTCTGCTCAGATACGGTCTAATGTACGACCCAATTTGACCTTCGTCTCCTCAGATGCTACCTAGTGTACGGTACATTTCTGAAGTGTAGTCTAGTGTACGACTACCCCCTTTTATCATCAGATTCAGCCTAATGGACGGCTCATCCTGCAACTCCAATACAGTCTATCATAAGACCCATTTGGATCTTCAACTCAGAGACGATCTAGCGTACGATCCATTCTGATTTTTCATCCTCGGCAAAGTCATCTGCCTAACGAACAGCTCACTCTGGTATTCAGATACGGTCCAGTGTATGATCCATTCTGATCCCTTATCCCCAGCAGTATATAGCATACTCCGACTCCCCGGCGAAGTCGACAGCATAATGGATGACTCACTATACGGTCTGATGTACGACCCGGTGTGACACCCATGTGTCCAGATATCGTCTAACGTACGACACAATCTGGAAATCTCCTCATCAAACTTCCTGGATGGCATCTTTAAGCCCATCTCCGTCAAGACTGATGGACAAGCGCAAATTGTTGGGGCATTCTAGTGTTCAATAATCTTTCACCTCCAGACCACGAACGGCACATACCATTCTACTCTCTCAGTTCAAGAATATTGAACAGGGGCAGCTGTCATACCCCAAAATTTGCCCATTAATATTTCAAGACATTTTTCAGGGCACTCCGACTCATTTTTATGACACTGATCTCAAAGGAACGAAGGCCCAGCTCACGAATGGCCCAATCCAGAAAATGGCCCAAAACTGGCCTGTTCGCTACACGCTCGCCTAGCGAACGTTACGTTCGCTACACGCTCGCCTAGCGAACGTTCGCTACACGCTCGCCTAGCGAAGCAAACGTTCGCTACCAGCTCGCCTAGCGAGGCTGACAGACAACAAAAAATTTCGGGCTTCGTTCTGAGCCCATTAGGTCATGAAAAAGGGTATTATAAATACCAGCACTTCAGTAATGGAAAGGGGACGAAAAACAGAGGAAGACGGACGGAAACCCTGGCACGGAAACCCTGGAGGCTACTTTAGAGAGTTCCGAGTGAAGAAACCCTGAAGGCCGCTTCCCCGCCCCGAAGCTATCGCCGCCCAACTCAATCCGGCTCGCCAATTCAAGGTTGCAATTCGATTGCAAACAGGTTTGCATTACTATTATCGTGTTATTTTCTTAATTTGCATGTGATACCGCTTTATGTTCTTAACTTGCATGTGATAATATAATTGAATTCATAAACATATTTGAGGTTTTGCATGTGAATTTAAGTGTGCCTGGATATTGTGAATGCTGAACCATATAATTATGTGTTGGATGCCATAAGCCATGCCGCAGGTTGAAGTCATACTGTGCTGAAATTCAAAACCCACAGCCGCTCGCTAGCACATCGCTAAGCGAGCACGCAGCGAGTGTTCGCTAGACCTTCGCTAGGCGAAGCAGAGGCGAACAAGGGCAGCCGCCAATATTTTGTTTGTTATGTCTTATGCGTATCTGGTCGATTCTATGTTAATTATACACTGTTTTCTTGCTGCTGTTTTTCTTTTACGGTGTAATCCTCGATTGCACCCGGATTTGGTATGCTAACCCGTTTTTTTGAATTTTGCAAAGGTTCATATGTCCCAGAAAGAAGATCGCCGTTTAGGTCTTCCACTTTATTTGTGGGATACCCTTGGGGAGACTCACCCTAAATTGCTTAATTAATTTTAATGTGTTAATTTTAATGTATTAATTTTAATGTATTAATTTTAATGTATTGATTTTAGTATGGACTTAATTACTTAATTGACTTTAAAATATGACCTTTAAATAAGTGATCTTGGACCTCTCTTTGCTGCCTTACGGTATTACGGTATAACGGTCATGTCCCGCGAATGTAGGGATACACTTAGCAACGGCCCTTCGGTTAAATCATCATAAAATAAATCATGGTCCCTCGGATGTTGCCTTCGAAAATACAATTTTGTCCCTCGATGACCCTTCGGTGTAGCCTACGGTTAAATGATGATCGTCCCTTCGAATGCTAAGGTATCCTTACAACTGTTGCCTTCAATGACCTATCGATGACCCTACGGTGACCCTTAAACATCCAAAGGGTAAAATTACTTACTTCTCAATAGTAAGGACAGTTTTACCCTCATAAGGATAGGAAACGTTCATAACGACCTTAGGAAGGTATAACTCTCAATTACTGGATCCTAACCTAAAACATTTTTCACCCCTCACACTTTACACTTTACAAATCCTAGAAAATCACCACTTGGTATACATTCATACTAGAATCATTACCGAGTTATATTTTTCTAAACCATTTTCAAAATTAAATGAGATAAATACTTTGTATACATTCATACGAGAATCATTACAAAGTTAAACTCTCTTTCAAACATTTTTTAAGCAATTCACCGACACTTTTTAGACAAAAATATAAGTGATCCAGCAATTAAGAGCCCATGGATAACCATGGATACAAAGGGTGCTAACACCTTCCCTTTGTATAATGTACCTCCCGAACCCAAAATCTATTGAGGTCTTTCCTGTTCTTTTCCACCTTTCCTTATTGGATAAAAGAAAAGTCGGTGGCGACTCTTGCTATCCGCGACATTGCGATAAAAAGCAAAATACCCCAAGTCAGTTCACCGTATGACACTTGTGTACTCCATTGAATATTGCATTCAATGCTTTAGAATTTCCAAGGGCTAGATCATGCTCCTCCTTGGACCATTGTTCTTCAGGTTTCTTATCAGTTGTGGCCTCTCCTTCTTTAGTAATAACAGGATGTACCCAGCCTGTTAACACAGCCTTCCAAGCCTTGTTATCAAGAGATTTTAGGAAAGCTACCATTCGAGGTTTCCAATAGTCATAGTTAGATCCATCCAAAATTGGTGGCCTGTGAACAGATTCTCCATCTCTTTCCATTGTACCAGAAAGTATTGTCCCTAGATCTCACCCAGAACCAGAGCAGGATGCCTGCTCTGATACCAATTGAAATTCTGGTATCAGATATGAGATGTCGAAGGTAATGTCACGACACTAATATTTGAGTAATGCAAACAGGATAAAGATAGAGAATAGTAATGCAAGAGACACAAGTAATTGTTAACCCAGTTCGGTCCAACTCACCTACATCTGGGGGCTACCAAGCCAGGAAGGAAATTCACTAAAATAGAATCAGTTCAAAGACTCTCTGTACACTTCAACAAGTTACAATCTTTCTCACCTAATCTCTACCCGTGCAATTTCTACCTACACACTCTTAGATATGAGAACCCACTCACTTCCCTACAATCACACCTGTGATTTTAAACAACAATCCCTTGAGAAAAGAAAACACTTTTCAATAACACACACTTGATTTTACTTCACAGTTTCAATCAAGTAGACACACTCTTGATCTTGCTTAACAACTTTGATCAAGAAGACACACACTTGATCTTGCTTAACAACTTTGATCAAGTAGACACACACTCTTGCTTAACAGCTTTAAAGTGACAAATTACAACCACAAATCAGACCAATTCAATCATCTAAAGATGACTTGAATGGCTTACAAGTCTCACGACTAAACAAGACACAAACCCTAGCTCTCTCTCTCTATATATATTTCGCTCAATATTGGTTGTGTTTCAAATCAGGTTTTCCAAGTCCCTTTTTATAGAAGCTTTCAGTTGGGCTTGGACATCTTGAAAACCCTAAAACTATTTTCCAATTAAATCTTCTCATGACAGCTGGTTAGATTTCCTTGGAAAATAAGTAAATCAGGTTGTAATCGATGATTGAATGCGCCTGCAAATCAGATCTTCAATCATACACAGATTGCCATTAAATGCGCAATCACATAACACCAGACATTCATACTGAATATTCTGTGTACAGGATGTCATGGCATCGGGTCTGACATCCTGGAACAATCTTGCATAATTCCATAATTCCTTTTATAATTTCCAGCAGGTACAGACATATCAGATGCCATGACATTGTGTATGACATCCTGATACAATCCTGCATAATTATGTTTTAAAACTCTAGCAGGTACATAATATCAGATTCCATGACATGGTGTATGACATTCTGAAACAATCTTGCATAATTATGTTTTCCATTTAAACTTCAGCAGGTACACAACATCAGATGCCATGACATGGTGTATAACATTCTGAAACAATCCTGCATGATCATGTTCTTGAACTCCAGCAGGTACACATCATTAGATGCCATGTCATTATGACATTCTGAAACAATCCTACATGATCATGTTCTTGAACTCCAGCAGGTACACAGGATACCTCATGTTAAGACATCACACATAACATCTTGTGAACATTCTTTGTTTTACCAAAATTGCTGCCAACACTTAGAACCAACACAGCGTACCACAACACTTCACATTGTACCAGTGCTATCAACCTATCATTTGGAAAAGAGTCATCAAAGGACAACTCTTCCTTTCGCAAATCAGAAAGTATAGAAAAATGATCCACCACCATGTTTTCTATTCCCTTCTTATTATGAATCTCTAAATCAAACTCTTGCAGAAGAAGAATCCACCAAATTAACTTGGGTTCACATCCTTATAGCTCAACAGGTATTTGATGGGAGCGTGGTTATTGCAAACAATAATTTTCGATCATACTAAGTAAGAACCAAAGTTATCAATAACATAGACTATGGACATAAGCTCTTTCTCAATAGAGGCATAATTTATCTGAGGTTTATCGAGGTTTCTGCTTGCATAATAGATGGCATGCATCTTATTTTCCTTCTATTTTCCCAATATAGCGCCAACCGCATAGTTGCTTGCATCTCACATGATCTCGAACGGAAGGTTCCATTCAGAGGTTGCATTATTGGTGAAGAGATTGATAAGTGCTTTAATTTTGGGGAGCATTCAAGGTAGTGTTCATCGAAGTTGAATTCGATGTCTTTCATAAGCATGACATCTAGGGGTTTTGATATTTTGTAGAATTCTCTAATGAATCGCCAGTAAAAACCAACATGTCCTACGAAACTTCAGCCTTCTCTAACCGTGGTGGGTGACATTAAAATTTCTATCACCTCAATTTTGGAATTGTCAACCTCTACCCCTTGTTCGGACACCATATGTCTGAGGAATATGCCCTCATTCACCATGAAATGGAATTTGTCCCGCTTCAGTATTAGATTGAGTTTCACGCATCTCGCCATAACTCTTTTAAAATTAGCTAAATAATCCTCAAAACTTGACCGGCACACTGAAAAATCATCCATAAAGACCTCCATGATATCCTGTAGGAAGTCAGAGAAGATTAACATCATGCACTATTGGAAGGTTACAGGTGCATTGCATAACCCAAATGGCATTTGCTGGTAGGAAAATGTACCATAAGGGCATGTGAATGTTATCTTCTCTTGGTCGCTTGGTGTTAGGGACCAATTAGTACTACTTTTTATACCATTTTATTGGTCCCTTTTACCAAGTTTTGATGTAATTACACACTTTTATCTTCATTAATTTGTATAAATGCAATTAGGTTTAATTTATTTTGTTTCGAATAGTTATTTCACATTTTTTGTTAGTTGTGTAGAATTATGGATAAGCAAGACCTTGGTTTCAACATGGCATTTTGGAGGAAGCTTGCCAAACAAGGAAGCTGGGAAAGCAACAGTTCGCGCCGCGAAGGCTGCGAATCCAGCAAGCTGACCAAGGGTCAAATGTGCTGCTGTGCAGAAAAAGTAATTGCCATTTTGATGTCTGCCTGGGAAGTGCTTTTCTGCTGCTGATGACAATGTCCAATTAGGGAAATGTCAACCTTTTTGGTGGAGACAAAATAGTTTAACCTAGGGTATTGAGACATTATTCCATTGATTCACACATTGTGCTGTAGAGCTTTTGTAATAGAAAAAACCAGAGTTTTTCTTCTAAATCCTTCTGCTTTGTAACAATGGTGATGAGGAGCTAAACTCCTTTTGTCAAGATTGGAGGTAGTAGCTATTCTCATCTATCTATGTATTCACTTTGATTTATATATGAGATAGAGATTGTTGATGTGTTGATTACTGTTTTTGCTTTAAGTTGAAAACCAGATTTGAGTAGTTGTCGAGAGAGATTACTCGAGTTTAGACATAAAACAGATTTTCAAGTAGTGAATAAGTTGTAGAAATAGATTTATTCATTACTATTCTTTGATATTGAACATTAAAGGTTGCTATATTGATAGTTAGGTGGAGAGATCGTCTAAGGATCAATATAGTAACTATCACGATTTCATTTAGACATAAATGACTTTGAGAGGATATTTGAACATCATCAATAATCTTGAGTCTAATTATTTATCATAGGGAATCATAGATATTTGAAATAGTGAACTCCAATCTTGCCAAGCTTTTATATTTGTCTAAAACCACTTAATAGTTTTTGTTAACATTTATTAACAAGATACTTTTCCAAACAAAACAACCCTGTTACTTTCTAAACTTATAACATTTGAATTATAGAACGGCGGTAATATTACCCAATCTCTGTGGATACGATACAAAAATATTTGCCAAAGATATACTCTTTCAACAAATTGGCGCCGTTGCCGGGGATTGGTGTCGATATTACAAGCATTGCAATAATTCTGTGTTTTAAGTTTTGTTACTTTTATTGTTATCCCTCTTTTGTTTCACTTGGTTTGTTAGTTTTGTAGATTCTAGTGCATGCGAGGAAAAGTAACCGAGGAGCAACTTCAATTCGATCCTGAAATTGAAAGAACACTTCGGAAGCTCAATAGCAAAACACGAAGAAGAAGGAAACTAGCCGAAGAGAGGAACCGGAGAGAAGAAGCATCTACTTCCGCACTTGTTCCAATCGAAGAAGTGGTTGTAGAAGCTTGTGAAGGAAACATGGCGGAGGATAATCGTACCGAAATGTCCGCTAATAGTCCAAGAAGGAATGCTCAATTTGCCCGTGGAGGAAGAAATACGGAGATGAAGACCGGAATCCTCCAACTTCTCTATGCAACTCCGTTCACCGGAATGGATCACGAAGATCCGTATACCCATCTCATCAAATTCTATGAGATTGCGGGTTCTACGGGAATAGACGAGGCGGGTGAAGAGACGTTATTCAAGAGGATGTTCCCACACTCATTAGTGGGAAAAGCAAAGGAGTGGTACCTTGATCAAGAATCAAGAGTGATGACGGATTGGAATCTATTAGAAGAAAAGTTCTTAGAAAGATACTTCCCTCAATCCCGATTCATGGAAGCCAAGACGGCTATAGCTGTATTTACTCAAGGAGGAAACGAATCTCTAAATGAAGCCTGGGAGAGATTCAAATCAATGTTGAGGAAGTGTAAGGGACATGGTTTTGATGAGCTTACTCAAATCCATATCTTTGTGAATGGTCTCCAATCAACCCATAAGACACTTCTGGACGCCACCGCGGGTGGTTCGCTCATATCAAAAACTGCGGAAGAAGCTAAAGTCATTATTGAACGGATGGCCCGTAATGATCATCAAGGTCAACATGATCGTAGCCCTTCACAACGTAAGCCCGGAGTTTTAGAGTTGAATACCAATGATGCCATCCTTGCACAGAATAAGCTACTATCTCAGCAAGTGGAGCTTCTTACTCAACAAATGGCCAAGCTTCCACAGCAAATAAAAGAGATTCAAGGGTTTCAAGTTCAGCATCAAGTAGCATGTTGTGAGTTGTGTCAAGGGGATCATCCTACTGGTTTTTGTCCTCCACCTCAAGAAGAAGTCAGTTATGTGAACAACCAAAACCAGGGATATCAAAGACAACAGCCTAACAATCAAGGCTATCAACCAAGAAACAACCAAGGTTACCAACCGTCAAGATTCAACAACCAGAATTATCAACAGCAAAGCCCTTACCAACAACCAAACTCTCAAGGTCAGCAGTCGCAAGGAGGAAATTCCAAGCTAGAAGATACTCTTCAACAATTCATGCAAGCTTCTATGGCAAATCAGAAGAGTAACGAGGCGGCAATTAAAAATCTGGAAAATCAAGTAGGCCAACTCGCGAAGCAGCTGTCGGAACAAAATGCAGGGCCTTCTTTTTCTGCTAACACTCAACCAAATCCAAAGGAGCATTGCAAAGCAGTTGTCACAAGGAGCGGTAAAGCGTTGGTAAGTGAAAAAGGTGAAGAAATTATAGAAGAGAACACCACTGATGGGATTCTGGAAGAAACAGATATAGTTGGTGAGAGGAAAAATGATTCTGGAAATGCTCAGTTCGCGCCGCGAAAAGAGCAGGTTTTGCCCACTGCTGTGCAGACTGATTGTGAAGAAAAAAAAGATGCTGAATCAAAGAAAAAGAAGAAATCTGAGAAGGGAGTGAATGTCATCCCAACTCAACATCTACCCTACCCACATGCTCCATCAAGGAAAGACAATGCTAGGCACTATGCACGATTCATGGACATCTTCAAGCAACTCCAAATCAACATTCCATTTGCTGATGCATTAGAACAAATGCCACGGTATGCTAAATTTATGAAAGACATTCTTACCAAGAAAAGGCGACATGTGGAAGATGAGACCATCATTCTTGATGCACGGTGTAGCGCAATCATCCAGAAGACTTTACCTCGGAAGGAGTCCGACCCGGGCCGGGTTGTTCTACCGGTAACCATTGGAAGCACATACGTTGGGAACGGTTTGATAGATTTGGGCTCTAGTATAAATTTAATTCCTCTTTCTATTGTCAAACGATTGGGAAATGTGGAGATTAAATCAACAAGAATGACCTTACAACTAGCAGACAAGTCTACAACCTCACCATACGGAATTGCCCAAGACATGCTCGTAAAAGTGGACAAATTTTTGTTTCCGGTGGATTTTGTAATAGTAGAGATGGATGAGGACCGCGATGTACCCTTAATCCTTGGAAGACCTTTTATGAAGACCGCTCGGATGATGATCGACATAGATGATGGGCTTATGAAGGTTAGAGTGCAAGATGAAGAGGTGACTTTTAACCTTTTCGAAGCAATGAAACATCCAACTGACAAGCATGATTCTTTTCGAATTGATGCAAGTGAAGAGGAAGTAGTGGAGGTCGTGAATCAAATCCATATTTCTAATCCTTTGGAAAGATCCCTTATCGGAGCATACAATGTGTTAACTGACAATGAGGAACGAGAGATCGAAGCGATGTTGCACGAGCTAGAATCTTGTGGTGAGCTGGCCTATCAAGAGGAATTAGTGGAAGATTTGGATGCAAAGAAGGAAACTGAAGAGCAAAAGTTAGAATTGAAGATGCTTCCGGCACATTTGAAGTATGTGTTTCTTGGAGATGAGTGTACCAAACCAGTGATTATAAGCAACACATTGTCCACGCAAGAGGAAGATAAGTTGATTCAAGTATTGAAAAAGAACCAAGGTGCGATAGGGTGGGTTTTATCCGATTTGAAGGGTATTAGTCCAACATATTGCATGCACAAGATAATGATGGAGGAAAATTTCAAACCGGTTGCGCAACCTCAAAGGCGTTTGAATCCATCAATGAAAGAGGTGGTTCGGAAAGAAGTTGTCAAACTTTTAGAAGCCGGAATGATTTATCCCATATCTGATAGTGCATGGGTGAGTCCGGTACAAGTGGTCCCCAAGAAAGGCGGAATGACGGTGATCAAAAACGATAAAAATGAGTTGATTCCGACGAGAACAGTGACAGGGTGGAGGATGTGCATCGACTATAGAAGGTTGAACCAAGCCACAAGGAAAGATCATTTCCCACTACCTTTCATGGACCAAATGTTGGAGCGGCTCGCCGGCAAAAATTTCTACTGTTTCTTGGACGGATATTCGGGGTATAATCAAATTTCAGTAAATCCGGCAGACCATGAGAAAACAGCTTTTACGTGTCCTTTTGGCATCTTTGCTTACCGAAGAATGCCTTTTGGATTATGTAACGCACCGGCCACATTTCAACGGTGTATGCAAGCTATCTTTTCAGACTTGATAGAAGAATGCATTGAGGTGTTCATGGACGATTTTTCTGTTTATGGATCATCTTTTGAAATGTGCTTAAAGCACCTTGATGTAGTTCTGGAGAGATGCGTGGAGACCAACCTCGTGCTCAACTGGGAAAAATGCAATTTTATGGTCACTGAGGGTATAGTACTTGGTCACAAGATTTCTTCTGAAGGGCTAGAGGTGGACAAGGCCAAGGTGGAGGTTATTGAAAAGCTGCCACCTCCAACTAACATCAAGGGAATAAGAAGCTTTCTAGGACATGCCGGGTTCTACCGGAGATTCATACAAGACTTCTCAAAGATCGCAAAGCCATTGAGTAATTTACTCAACAAAGGTACGCCTTTTCTTTTTGATGAGTCATGTCTTAAAGCCTTCTTAGATTTGAAACAAAAGTTGATCACCGCACCAATAATCGTAGCACCAAACTGGAACCTTGATTTTGAACTCATGTGTGATGCTAGCGATTATGCAGTGGGTGCGGTGTTAGGACAAAGAAGCGATAAAGTTTTCCATGCCATCCACTATGCTAGTAAGGTGTTGAATGACGCCCAAGTTAATTACGCAACAACTGAAAAAGAATTGCTAGCCATAGTATATGCATTGGAAAAATTTAGAGCTTATTTGATTGGTTCAAGAGTTGTAATCTACACTGACCATTCTGCAATAAAATATCTGCTTACCAAGCCGGATTCAAAACAAAGGCTTATTCGTTGGATCCTTTTATTACAAGAGTTTGATCTAGAGATTAGGGATAAAAAAGGTTCCGAGAACTTGGTAGCAGATCATTTGTCTCGATTGGTCAATGTAGAAATTACAAACAAAGAAGAAGAGGTGAGAGAAGAATTTCCAGATGAAAAACTCTATGCGATTCAAGTGAGGCCTTGGTTTGCTGATTTTGCTAACTACAAAGCAACTGGTTTAACACCGGAAGACCTCACTTGCAATCAAAGAAGGAAATTCTTAGCTGATGCAAAATATTATGTCTGGGATGACCCTTACCTTTTTAAAGTAGGGGCAGACAATATTTTGAGAAGGTGTGTAACAATGGAGGAATCAAGAGACATTCTGTGGCACTGTCACAACTCTCCGTATGGAGGTCACTATAGTGGTTTGAGAACAGCCACTAAAGTACTCCAATCGGGTTTTTATTGGCCATCTTTATTCAAAGATGCGCACGAACATGCGAAGAGTTGTGATGCATGCCAACGGAGTGGTGGAATAGGAAAACGGGATGAAATGCCTCTAACCAACATGCTAGAAGTAGAAGTTTTTGATTGTGGGGTATTGATTTCGTTGGCCCATTCCCCTCTTCTTTCTCTAATGAGTACATCTTAGTAGCTGTTGATTATGTTTCGAAGTGGGTGGAAGCAAGTGCCTCACCCAAGGCCGATGCCAAAATTGTGATCAAATTTTTAAAGAAAAACATATTCTCACGTTTTGGTGTGCCTCGAGTGTTGGTGAGTGATGGAGGCTCACACTTCTGCAATACACCCTTAGAAAAAGTTCTGCAACATTATGGTGTAAAGCATAAGGTGACCACTCCTTACCACCCACAAGCGAACGGTCAAACTGAGGTTTCAAACCGGGAAATCAAACGGATACTTGAGAAAACAGTTTCGAACTCAAGAAAGGATTGGTCCTTAAAACTAGATGAGGCTTTGTGGGCATATCGCACTGCTTACAAAGCACCTATTGGGCTGACTCCGTTTCAACTGGTGTATGGGAAGACTTGTCATCTTCCAGTTGAAATGGAGCATAGAGCATTATGGGCTCTTAAGTTTTTGAACTTCGACTCCACTCTAGCTGGAGAGAGAAGGAAAGGTCAACTCCATGAGTTAGAGGAACTAAGGAACGATGCTTACCATTCTAATAAGCTGTACAAGGAGAAGACAAAAGCATACCATGATGGGAAGGTCCGCCACAAAGAGTTTCATGTTGGCCAGATGGTATTGCTTTTTAACTCAAGGTTGAAGTTATTTCCGGGTAAATTGAAGTCTAAATGGTCAGGACCATTTGTTGTCAAAGAAGTACGGAATTATGGTGCCATTGTGATAGAGGACCCAAAGTCGCAAGAAAGCTGGACTGTCAATGGTCAAAGACTGAAAGTCTATCATAGCGGTGACATAAATCGTGATGTGTGTGTCCTGTCCTTATCTGGATCAAGCTAATTGAGGTACCGTCGAGCTCTTAACGACGTTAAACAAAGCGCTGGTTGGGAGGCAACCCAGCGTTGTTAGTGTGCATTTTAAATTTCTCTGTTTTGTGATTTTTAGCTCTGTTAAAGTTTTAAAACTTTTTGAAGTTCTGTTTTTTGCAGTTCGCGCCGCGACCTCCTGTTCGCGCCGCGAACTGAATGAATAATTTTAAGTGGGTTCTGTTTTTTGCAGTTCGCGCCGCGACCCCTGTTCGCGCCGCGACCTGAATGAAAATTTTTTAATTGGTTCTGTTTTATGCAGTTCGCGCCGCGACCCCCCTTTCGCGCCGCGAACTTTGCGTGACAGAACTCATTTAAATGCTGTTTAGGTCATTTCTGTGTCATTTCAAACTTTCCTCTTTTCAAATCATTTTGCCGCGCTTTCTTCCAAAGCTCAAAATCCCACAATTTCTCAAAATCTTTCGGGTTCCACTCTTCAAATCTTCTTCTTTTAGCAAGTGTAGAGATTCAAAAGGTATGTAATCTTCATTTTCTCTCTTCCAATCCCTTTTTGGGTTTTTCAGGTTAGGGTTGGTTAGAGATCGAATTTCTCTGTGAATACTGTTTGGAATCGCTATGCATGTGTGAATTAGAATAGGATTAGGTTAGGGTTGAGTATTTTGGCTGGTTGGATGTGTTGAATCCCTCAATGGTGAAACCCTAGGAAGCTTTGGGGATTTCCTGAAATCGCAGGGTTCGCTCCGCGAACCACCCTTCGCGCCGCGAACTGTGAATTCCAGCAGCCATTTTCTTTTTTTTGATTGTTGACTAATGCTGTCATATGTGTTTTGTGGTTGTGCTGGTTTTGATTGCATATGTCTAAGAGAACTAAGACCACGGCACCTCCTCAGGCCCGTGCTATCCGAAGGTTCATCAGTGAGGAACACGACGCACGCTTTGAAAGCCTTGTCAAGAGAACCATTTTACCTGAACGGTTTATCCGGCTGGCTCCAACTGGGGTGTATCACAGAGTGGTTGAGGCTTTCGAGCAAAGAAAATGGATGAAGTTATGTGAGCCGGAAGCCGCAATCAACTACGACCTTGTCCGAGAATTCTATGCGAATGCGATGCATCGTGAGGAAGGTACAACCTTCATTTACCAGTCCAGGGTAAGGGGAAAGATTGTTTCATTTGGAAGGGATGACATTAATTCCTATCTAGGCCACCCCTTAACTCTTTGAGAGGGCGAGAGCTGTGAGTACAGTGTCATGGAGGTAGCCAACAGGTGGAATATGGAAGAAGTCAATGCCACCTTATGTCTCCGTGGAAAATCTTTTGAAGTCAATGACCAAGGGCATCCGAAATTGTGGAAGAGAGAAAATTTCAATTTGGATGCTAGGGCTTTTTTGGTGCTACTGTTAACCAATATCAGACCAAGAAGCCACACCACCACAATTCCTATGGATGTCGGTTGTCTTTTGTACTGCATCATGATTGGGAAGACGGTGGATGTCGCAGCCCTCATTTCATGCGAGTTGAGAAAGATTGTGTTAAGCGGAACAAATTTCGGGGGAAAAGCTGGTGTGCTAGCTTATCCAGGACTTATTATGGGACTGTGCCGTAAGGCAAATGTCCACATCCCTGAGGAAGTGCACTTCTCGATCACCAGTGTGATCAGTGACGCGTGTTTGAACAGGTTTCTGCAGAACCCGAATGAGAAGACTGATGCATCTGGTACTTCTTCCTCTCGAGCCCGAGCCAGATCCCGATCTCAACCTCAACCTCAGAGTACCCCAGGTTTTGATCAGATGGCTTTTGCCAACTACTGCTGTGAGAACTTTGAGGCCTCCAGGAGGTCTCAATCCTTTCTTTTCGATGCCATGCAGCAGCAGTTCCAGAACACGTTTCTGGCACCAGAGGCCCGAACTTTTCCATCGCAAGCTGACTATGCAGCTTATGCTAATTGGCCTGTGGGCAGGCCAAATTTTTGGGGGGTGCAGGAGGTAGTGCTGACCCAAATGAGGAGATGGAAGATGTTCTCGGAGGTGTAGGTGGTGATGAAGAGGAGGAGGATTGAATTTGTGGAGTTTTGAGAGTATTGTTTGTTTGATTTTCTGTTTACTAATTCTGTTTTTGTTTTGGGAATTTTGTAATGTACTTTTTGGTGGCTCTAGTTCACCGTGACTTTATCTTAGCACTTTAATTTTCTTTAGTATTTTTATAATTGCATGAGTACTTTTTTTGAAATTTAAGTGTGTTTTTAATCAAATTGGTTTACCAACAGTTATATTTAATTGTTCTTACGCTTAAGTCAAGCCTAAAGCAACCAAGAATTGTCGCAAAGAAAGAAGCATAGGATACTTCGAGTGGTGATGATAAGAATTAGTGTCGGCATTTCAAGGTACACTTTATCGCTTCCTAGACTTAGCATGAGTAGGTTGATGTTGTGTGCAAATTCCATTTCATAAATTCATTGAAGTATATGTCAGTTTTGAATCAAAATAGGACTTAACCATTTGTGAGGAAGCTTTCCATTGTGCACTAAAAAAAGCGGGAAACCGAGCATTATTTTGACTCATTCTTATCATGCTAAATCATGCATCAATCTAATGTTGTGTGAAATTTTTGAATATGATAGAGGCATTTTTTTTTATGAGAAAAACCACTTGACCAAAACGCTTAAATCAACGAACCTTGTGAGGAGTAATCCTTAGTTAACCCCCTTTGAGCTAATTAGGATTCATTTGATTGATCATTGTAAAATCAATTGAAAATTGTGGAATAAATGAATCCTAATTTCTTTCGTATCAGTTGAAACCTCAAACCGAGTTGTTTGCAAAAATTTTGCCTTTTGCTTATGTTTAAGTAGGGAGCATTATTGAATAAATCTGGTTGTGGAATCTAAAGTTGGGGAGAGTAAAGTGAAGAGTTGATTAGGAACTTGGAAAAGTGAGTTTCTATGGAAGGGTAAGAATATGAAAAGAAACAAGAAAAAGAAATCACCCTTGTAACCATAGAGCATAAAAAAAAAAAAAAAAAAAAAAAAAAATAATTGCTCATGGTTGTGTGGATTTGAAAAGAAAAAGATAGGGACCAAGGAAAAGGAAGTTGTGTAGAGTTAAATCTTTGGGAATGCTCCCTTAGGATAGGCAACCTTGTTGAATTCTCTTAATCATATCCTTTCTTGTAACCTAAGCCACATTACAACCTTTGAAAGACCTCTTGATTCTCATTTCTCACATGATTTGGTATTTGTTGTGATAGCCGCATGATTCGATTTGTTGTTGATTTAACTGCTTGGATGAGTGAAAGTAACCCTTCATGTTATTCATCAATATTGATGTGTGCGTAAGTTTGATTCAATTTTGACATGTATGACTTTGAAATCCTTGGAATGATTTTTGCACTTTACCATTTCCCTTATTTATGTTTTGTCTAGAGTTGAGATAAGTGAATTGAGAAAACGCCAAACGCTTTTGAACCATTTGAATATCCTCGATGAACTCTTGTTTAAATCTTTTGTGTCATACTTTGGTTGTAAGGGTGGACACTTTTGTTTAGGGACAAACAAAATGCTAAGTTGGGGAGAGTTGTTAGGGACCAATTAGTACTACTTTTTATACCATTTTATTGGTCCCTTTTACCAAGTTTTGATGTAATTACACACTTTTATCTTCATTAATTTGTATAAATGCAATTAGGTTTAATTTATTTTGTTTCGAATAGTTATTTCACATTTTTTGTTAGTTGTGTAGAATTATGGATAAGCAAGACCTTGGTTTCAACATGGCATTTTGGAGGAAGCTTGCCAAACAAGGAAGCTGGGAAAGCAACAGTTCGCGCCGCGAAGGCTGCGAATCCAGCAAGCTGACCAAGGGTCAAATGTGCTGCTGTGCAGAAAAAGTAATTGCCATTTTGATGTCTGCCTGGGAAGTGCTTTTCTGCTGCTGATGACAATGTCCAATTAGGGAAATGTCAACCTTTTTGGTGGAGACAAAATAGTTTAACCTAGGGTATTGAGACATTATTCCATTGATTCACACATTGTGCTGTAGAGCTTTTGTAATAGAAAAAACCAGAGTTTTTCTTCTAAATCCTTCTGCTTTGTAACAATGGTGATGAGGAGCTAAACTCCTTTTGTCAAGATTGGAGGTAGTAGCTATTCTCATCTATCTATGTATTCACTTTGATTTATATATGAGATAGAGATTGTTGATGTGTTGATTACTGTTTTTGCTTTAAGTTGAAAACCAGATTTGAGTAGTTGTCGAGAGAGATTACTCGAGTTTAGACATAAAACAGATTTTCAAGTAGTGAATAAGTTGTAGAAATAGATTTATTCATTACTATTCTTTGATATTGAACATTAAAGGTTGCTATATTGATAGTTAGGTGGAGAGATCGTCTAAGGATCAATATAGTAACTATCACGATTTCATTTAGACATAAATGACTTTGAGAGGATATTTGAACATCATCAATAATCTTGAGTCTAATTATTTATCATAGGGAATCATAGATATTTGAAATAGTGAACTCCAATCTTGCCAAGCTTTTATATTTGTCTAAAACCACTTAATAGTTTTTGTTAACATTTATTAACAAGATACTTTTCCAAACAAAACAACCCTGTTACTTTCTAAACTTATAACATTTGAATTATAGAACGGCGGTAATATTACCCAATCTCTGTGGATACGATACAAAAATATTTGCCAAAGATATACTCTTTCAACACTTGGGTGGATGGGGATATGGAAGAATCCTGAATAACCATCAAGATAACATAAATGAGAATGCTTGGCTAGATGCTCAAGCATTTAGTCTATAAGCAAGAGTGGGAATTGGTCCTTCCTTGCAACCTTATCCGATTTTCTATAATTTATGTACATGTGTCACCCTGTTATTGTTTGTGTGGCTACAAACTCACCCTTCTCATTCTTCACCATGATAATTCCCCATTTCATGGGCACTACTTGCATTGGGCTAACCCATTTTCTAGCTATGATGGGATATATGATCCCAGCATCTCGAAGTTTTAGTACTCCCTTCTTTACCACCTCACCCTTGTTTGGGTTCATCCATCTTTAATGCACACAAAAGGACTGATATCTTTAAGGTCTTCGATGGTGTATCCTATTACTTGAGGTTACTTCTTTAAGATAACTAGCAGTTTCTCGGTCCCATTCTCTTCTAGCTCAGCATTCACTATGATTAAATGGATTAACTCGCTATCTAAGAACATATACCTAAGATTTTGAGGGAGTAACTTCAACTATACCTTTGTCATCTTAGTTGAATGTTAACTTCAACTCTATCTATGATGGATCATAGTTGAATGCCAACTAAAAACGCTCTTGGAGGGGATTTAATCCCTTTGTTATCTTAATCTAGGACCATTTCTAACCTTTCTCATGCGAACTCATGTCACGGTTCAAAAACATGTTCATTTCAATTTTTGTAATATATATATATATATATATATATATATTTATATATATATTATATATATATATATATATATATATATATATATATATATATATATATATTATGTATTTCTTATTGATTTTGTACATAATAGAATAGGATATAAATAGCCTAGCTAGTACACTTAACAAAAGAAACTAATTAAGTCCTAATTAACTCAAATTAATTACTATATACAAGAAGGGAAATATTCTATATGGCTGTGTAAATAAGTATAAATGTATTCTTATAATACAACTATAAAATTTGTATTGTTGTCCTTTATTAATGGCTGCATAATTGTGCCTTAATGGCTGCAGATCAGTAACCAACACTCCCCCTCAAATTGGGTCATATATGTCTATCATGCCCAACTTGAATCTTAAGTTTTCATCATTGGTTCTAGGAAGTGCCTTAGTCAAGATATCATTTGTTTGATGACTTGAGGATGTGTGTTGAAGAGAAATTAACCGATTATCAATCTTCTCCTTGATGAAATGTCTATCAATTTCTACATGCTTTATCCTGTCGTGTTGCACATGATTTTTAGCAATACTTATGGAAGCTTTGTTGTCACACAATAGACTTACTTCATGGTAAGTATGAACTTGTAGTTACGCAAGCATCCTTTGGAGCCACATCCCTTCACAAATCCCATGAGCCATTGACCTAAATTCTACTTCAGCACTGCTTCTTGCAACCATAAATTGTTTATTGCTTCTCCATGTCATTAAGTTACCCCATACAAATGAGCAATACCCATTGGTTGATATTCTATCAGTTACCGAGCCAGCCCAATCTCCATCTGTGAATATTTCTATTTTCCTGCTTGTGTCCTTTTTGAAATGCAGACCCTTCCCTAGTGCCTTTTTGAGATGAAGACCCTTCCCTAGTGCCTTTTTGAGATACTATAGAATATGATATGTGAGTCTCTTTGGGATCATTCATGTAACGGCTAACCATGCTGACAGAAAAACCAATATCTGGCCGTGTATGGGTTAGGTAGATAAGTCTCCCAACTAGTATTTGATACATCTCTTTATCAAATGGTGGACTCTCTTTTTCCTCTCCTATTTTCACATTAGATTCCATAGGAGTGTCTGTTGGACGACATCCTAACACCCATGTCTCTTGAAGTAAATAAAGAGTATATTTCCTTTGAGACAAATAAATTCCAAATTTTGATCGTGCCACTTCCATTCCAAGAAAATAACTTAAATGACCAAGGTCTTTCACTTCAAATTCCTTAGCTAGTAACAATTTTGACCCTTCAATTCCATTATAGTCATCACCTGTAATAATAATGTTGTCTACGTAAACAATGAAGATGGTTACCTTGCCTTCCTCTGAATGCTTTAAGAACACTGTGTGGTCTGTTTGACATTGAGAGGAACCATGCATCCTAACCACTCATGTAAGCCTATCAAACCAAGCCCGTGGGGATTGCTTGAGCCCGTATAGTGATCTTTTGAGCTTACATACCTTGCCTGAATTTTCGGACGTCTCAAGTCTAGGTGGTATTCTCATGTAAACATCTTCTTCAAGTTCACCATTTAGGAAGGCATTTGTTATATCTAGCTGACGAAGTGGCCAATCCAAATTTACTGCCAAGGAAAAGAGAACACAGGCTGAGTTTAATTTTGCTACAGGTGCAAAGGTTTCTTCATAATACACCCCATAAGACTGAGTGAATCCTTTTGCCACCAATCGAGCTTTGTACCTGTTCACACTCCCGTCCACATTATATTTCACCAAGAATATCCATTTATATACAACTGACAGAGCTGTCATGTATCATTCTTCTCTAGTGCCTTAATTTCTTCCACAACCACAACCTTCCACATTGAAACTAGGATAGCTTCATGGAAATTTTGAGGAATATGGGTGTTCTCCACTGAGTTGATGAAATTCTTGTACTCCCACGACAATGTTTCAATAGAAACATGGTTCCCAATTGGATGTTTGGTACAAGACCTCACTCCCTTTCTTGTGGAAATAGGTAAGTTTAAGTTATGGTCATAAGTGTCATTATCCAATAAATTAGAAGATGAGTTAATGCATGATAATTTACCTTTGTGAGTAGGTTCAAAATCTGAATTTTGGGCAAAGCCTTGGTTCTGCTTCGTAAGAGTGCATATTTCTACTTCCTTAAGAGTTTGAAGCTTGCTTTTCTTCCTTGTGTGTACTTGTACTTCTTTTCTTCCATTTACTATCTTGGTAACATCAAGAGTGGTTGTTTACTGGTCCAACTCAGGTTCAAGTATTATTTGGGCATATTCTGAATTTTTAGTGGTTGAGCTAGGTTTCGGTGAGTTATATTTTGGGACAGATTCTTGCGGGACAGATTCTTGCCGGACAGATTCTGGTACACTATCTGGAACGATTTTGGGGACAGATTCAGGTACATTTTCTGAACCGGTTTCTGGGACAGATTGCGGGATATGTTTTGGTATAATAATTTTCCAAGGTTGGTGTTCATCAATTGTCATTTTTCCCCCCTGAATGGTAACCTTGGAATAAAAGGCATTCCCTTCATAAAACATGACATCTATAGTGTGATAGACTAGTCTTTTCTGAGGACAATAACATTTATATCCTTTCTTGGTAGGAGAGTATCCCAAAAATATACATTTTATGGCCTTTGGGTCCAACTTGTTGGGATTTGGGTTTTGATCATGTACAAAAGCAGTACATCCAAAAATCTTTGGTGGAAGATTTGTGATGAGTTTACTCGAAGGATAAACGGACAAGAGGGTTGGTGATGTGTGTTTAGGTTGAGTGTTTTTTAGGGAACTCTATTTATTAGGTATGATGAAGAAAGAACTACATCTCCCCAAAAATGGCTAGGTACATTCATGGACAACATGAGGGCTCAAATGACTTCTAAGAGGTGTCTATTTTTCCTCTCTATTGTTCCATTTTGTTGGGGAGAATATGGACATGAAGTTTGGTGTATAATCCCATTTTTGGCAAGGTATGCACCAAGGATATGGCGGAAGTACTCCCATCCATTATCAGTTCTTAGGAGTTGAATGTTGCTTTGAAATTGGGTTTGAACCATTTTATGGAAGTTCTCAAATATACTCCCTACCTCTGACTTTTCTTTCATGAGAAACACCTAAGTGATTCTTGTATGGTCATCAATAAAGGTGACAAACCACCTTGACCCATTGTTATTGCTCACCCGTGAAGGTCCCCACACATCACTATGAATAAGGGTGAAATGTTTAGATGACTTATGAGGTTGTATGGAATAATGAGACTTGGTGTGTTTGGTTGATTCGCACACTTCACATTTGAAAAAACCAGAATCTTTATTAAATAAAGATGGAAACATCTTTTTCAAATATATAAAATTTGGGTGTCCTAGGCGATAATGTAATAACATTAAATCGTTCTCATTCTTTGATGAACGCGTAAGGGAAACCTTGTATGATCTTTCATATTTTTCTTCAACTCTTAGGTAGTAAAGGCCTGCATTTTCCCCAGCATTGCCAATCATCTTCCCCGAATTCATATCCTGAATTTCACACAAATTTGGTAAAAACTTAGCAATACATCCCAAATTTTTGGTTAATTTATAGATAGACAACAAACTGCAATTTAATTTTGGAACATGTAAAACTGAATAAAGAGTAATATCTTTAGTGATAATCATTGAACCCTTACCAGCCACTTTATAGGTAGTACCATCTGTTATTCGAACAAAACATCCATCTTGACAAGGAGTGTATTTGGTAAATACATTGATGTCCCAGTCATGTGATCTGATACGCCAGAATCAACAATCCATTAGTTTGTTTTTTGGTGATTAACATGAAGGGCAGTAGAAATATTACCTTTTTGGGCAAGAGTAGAAGTGGAAGAAGTACTAGTGTTTTGTATTGCTTGTTGCATCATTTTCTACAACATCTCTATTTGTTCTTTGTTGAAAGGGCTTGCCTCTGCAGTAATTTTGGATTGGCTTTCATCAACAACATCAACATATGCACGTGTATCCTTGAATCATGGTTTCAGATCTGTGGGTTTCCCGTTAAACACCTAACATGTTTCCTTTGTATGTCCAGGACGCTTGTAGTGATCACACCATCCTCTATCTTTGTTTGGTGGGCCTCTTGCTATAAGGGCAAAGCCTTCAATGTTTGTACTTTGACTTCCCAACATAACTTTTCTTCTACTTTCTTCCCTTCTTACTTCTGCAAATGCTTCACGAATGCTAGGGAAAGGTTTAGTTCAAAGATTGATAGATTATTCAGTCCCAATAAAAATTGATAGATTATATCCTTCTCGATCAATTCTTTGTAGATTTTTTCATCCTCCGGACATTTCCACTCTATGTCAGCATAGATGTCGAGTTGCTGCCAATACTTTATGAGAGTGTGATAGTACTCTGTTACTAGAGAGCCTCCTTGTTGAAGGTCATGTAAGAGACTTTTGATCTCAAATATGGATGAAGTGGTAAAATATGGCTGAAGTGTTATCCACATTTGAGTAGGTCTCCTTGGATGCATTCTAGATTTCTGCAGCATTGTCATAATACATGAAATTTTCACCACATTCATTTGTCATGGAGTTAAGTAACCATGACATCACAAGACTGTTTTCAAGTTTCCACTTTGCATGGTTTGAATCAGTCTTTGCTGGCTGTTTAGCATCATCGGTGATGTAGTCTTCCTTTCCATTTCCTTGGAGGAAGAGTCAGACAAATATGGACCAGTGTGTATAGTTCTGTCCATTGAGCTTGTAACAAGTAATGGGAATTGTCTCATTATGACTGGTGGTGTTTCCAGTCGCTGCCTTTGGATCAGCATTTGAGATGCTTGAGCTGTTTGTTTTTTCCTCCATGAGAAAACCTTATTTTTTTTTCTTTCTTTCGGATTAGAACTGTAGCTCTGATACCATGTAGAAATTATGTATTTCTTATTGAGTTTGTACATAATAGAATATGATATAAATAGCCTAGCAAGTAAACTTAACTAAAGAAACTAATTAAACCCTAATTAACTCAAATTAATTCCTATACACAATAAGGAGAAATATTCTATATGGATGTGTAAATAAATATAAATTTATTCATATAATACAACTATAAAATTTGTATTGTTGTCCTTATTAATGGTTGCAGAATGTGCCTTAATGGCTGCAGATCAACAACCAACAATATATATATATATATATTAATGGTAAGGGGACGAATTGGGAATTTTATACCTATATACCATCTTTTTCTCACATATATACCAAAATACCACACTTTCAAAAATATATACCAAAATACCATCTTTTCACAAATTTTCAACACACAGCCGCCAATCCATTGGGCGGTTGAGTGTAAAACATGAATGGACCGCCCATTCATTTGGAGGGTGTGTTTAAAACGAATTTTTTTTCTTCCAAAACTGAAATATGTTAATATTTATTATTATTACATTATTAATTAAATTATTATTGATTTTGTATTAATGATTTTGATTTTTCAGTAATCAACATTATTATTAAAATTAATTATTATTAATAATTTTGGAAAATTAATTATTATTAATAAAATTTGTAGATAAAATAATTGTTTAATTTATAACAAATATGATATATGTTACAATTAATATTGATTTAATATAAATTTCTATTATTAATAAATATTATACATAATAATTTTTTTTAGTAAAATAAAATATTATTAATAAGTTGGGTAGATAAAATGTTTGTTTAAATTAAAATAAATATAATATAATTTATAATTAATTTTGATTTAGTATAACTTTCTATTATTAATAAATATTGTATAAACTTATAAAAACTTATAAGAAATATTAATTTAGTAAAATTATAAGAAATATTAATTTAGTAAAATTATTTCTTATAAATTAAAGTTGTAGGTAATAAATATTTATTTATAAATATATAAATAAGTAAATTGCATATAAATTAGAAAAAACGACAAAAATAAATATAAGGAATTTTTTATTTATTGATATAATAACAAGAAAATTACAATGAACCCCACTTAACCATGATTTTGACCGGGACGTGGTAAGCGGTGACCAGTTCCACATGAAGGAGCAAAACCTAATCGAGTAGACCTTCTTTGTGGAACTCGGTTCTCACCCTGATCAACATTCGAAGGCCCCGCCTCATTTGTTGGATTTATGAAGTCCTCGAGAGCGTCGTCAGATATGAAGTCTGTCGCACTTCCATAGCTTAATCTGGTTCCCTCGTAATTCCAGTTTGGTTGGGCATATGGGGGCATTGAGGTTTGCATGATAGGGACGTAGGGTTCTTGTGGTGTTTGGAAGTTGTGCTCTTGTTGGGTAGTTTGTGTGAATGCATATGGATTATGGTGGATGGTGTGTGGTGTATGTGGCTGGGTGTAAGATGTTGAGGGGGTAAAATTTTGGGAGGAGTTATAATGTTGTTGTTGTTGTTGATGGGTGTTGTAGAGGGGTGGGTTAAATGGTTGGTATTGTTGACTGTAGTGTTGTGATGGGGTATAAGGTGGTTGGGTTGGGTTGAAAGGTTGTTGGGTATGGTAGGTGTGTTGTTGGGTGTGAGAGGTGGGTTGTTGGGTGTAGGTGGTTGACGGTCCGGTGTGTTGAAAGTTTGAAGGTGCGGGTTGGTTACGAGGATCAAATAACAATCTATTCTGCGATAGATACAAAGTTGACACAGATCTATACCAATCCATGTAACCCCTACTCGGTTTACACTCATCTGGCATTACAAAGCCTTGCAAGACAGTGTTGCGACGATTTTGCCATTGACGACGCTCTTGCTTGTAATGGTCTTTCCAATTAAGGAATTTCCATTGGTCGGATGCTTTACTCGTGTGATACTCCTCCATGCATTTAGGAGAATTCGGGATGTCTTGTTGAATGCCATATTGGAGTTTCACTCTATCGGAGTGATGCATCTCAACTGTAGTGAAGCATATGATAAACGTTGTTGAACTCCACATGTCACTTTCAGTTGGGTCGTCGTCTTCAAGCCCAAGATAGGGTCTCCATACAAACTGTTACATAAATTGGAATGATTAGTATCAGGAATGTGTTGAAGATAAAAAATGGACGAGGGCATTTGACGAGGGTCGGCGCTGGGGTCATATGACAACAAACCTCGTCGAGTCAATGAACTCAGTTTTTAAAGGCACCCGCAATCTACCCATTACAGCATTGGTGAGTGCCACATATTATAGGATGGCAACGTTGTTCGCTGAAAGGGGTGCACAATGGAGTGCAGTGTTGAACTCTGGCCAACTATTTACAGAAAACTGCATGAAGGTGATGAAGGAAGAAACACTAAAGTCCAACACACATCAGGTGTCAATTTTTGACTACCAGCATCACACTTTTAGTGTAAAAGAGACAATGGACCATGGTGAGGGGAAGCCTATGGGACGTTACAAGGTCAACCTACAAGGTGGTTGGTGTGATTGCGGAAAGTTTCAAGCTTTTCGTGTTCCTTGTTCACATGTTATCGCTGCGTGTTCCAAGATACGCCATGACGCATACGGTCTTCTGTCCACCGTTTACAAGGTTTCAAACCTTTTGGGGTTTACAGTAATAGTTTCCCAGTGCTGCCATACGATGCATATTGGCCCGTTTTTGAAGGAGATCTACTATGCCATAACCCTAGCATGAGAAGGAACAAGAAAGGTCGCCCAGTAAGCAGGCGTATAAGAACGGAAATGGACATAAATGATACGTTGGAGAGAAAATGCACCTTATGTCGTCTTCATGGTCACAACCGATCTCGATGTCCCAACGCCGGAGCTACTACCGATCTCGAGTTCCACAAAGAAGGTCTACTCGATTAGGTTTTGCTCCTTCATGTGGAACTGGTCACCGCTTACCACGTCCCGGTCAAAATCATGGTTAAGTGGGGTTCATTGTAATTTTCTTGTTATTATATCAATAAATAAAAAATTCCTTATATTTATTTTTGTCGTTTTTTCTAATTTATATGCAATTTACTTATTTATATATTTATAAATAAATATTTATTACCTACAACTTTAATTTATAAGAAATAATTTTACTAAATTAATATTTCTTATAATTTTACTAAATTAATATTTCTTATAAGTTTTTATAAGTTTATACAATATTTATTAATAATAGAAAGTTATACTAAATCAAAATTAATTATAAATTATATTATATTTATTTTAATTTAAAGAAACATTTTATCTACCCAACTTATTAATAATATTTTATTTTACTAAAAAAAATTATTATGTATAATATTTATTAATAATAGAAATTTATATTAAATCAATATTAATTGTAACATATATCATATTTGTTATAAATTAAACAATTATTTTATCTACAAATTTTATTAATAATAATTAATTTTCCAAAATTATTAATAATAATTAATTTTAATAATAATGTTGATTACTGAAAAATCAAAATCATTAATACAAAATCAATAATAATTTAATTAATAATGTAATAGTAATAAATATTAACATATTTCAGTTTTGGAAAAAAAAAATTCGTTTTAAACACACCCTCCAAATGAATGGACGGTCCATTCATGTTTTACACTCAACCGCCCAATGGATTGGCGGCTGTGTGTTGAAAATTTGTGAAAAGATGGTATTTTGGTATATATTTTTGAAAGTGTGGTATTTTGGTATATATGGGAGAAAAAGATGGTATATAGGTATAAAATTCACGAATTGGGTATCGACAAAAATTTAATGCTTATTTTATTAAATAATGGAGTAGTGAGTTAGGCCATTTGTTTCAGTATTTTATATCCAACACATTTTTTAAAATAGTAAGCAATAATGCAATGAGCACCCTATATCCTAATTCCAAATGTGAAGCTCTCAGTTGACCTTCCTTCCACCTACCTTGATCATTTCAGAACCCTTCTTTTTTCTGGTGAATTTTTCTATTTCTTATACTTAATTAATTACACCATTTCTATTCATGTATTGTAATTTGAATCTGCAACAAAATTTTGCTTTGTAGTGTGATGATGGGTTGGAGATGTAGCTGTGTTATCATAGTTACTCTGATGATGCTTCTGCCATTCATTGTTTCTTCCGGTTCTATTGTCAACAACCTGCCGGGTTTTGATGGCCAACTTCCATTCAACCTTCAAACTGGGTGTGTGGGTTTCTTTCTTCTTTTACACAAATTCATCATTCTCTAGTATATGTTTATAATTTCTTCCTTCAGTTCTATAACAACTAAACACCTTCAATTATAATTGTGTATTGTGTAGATACATAGGAGTGGGAGAAGGACAAAAGGTGAAAATATTTTACTATTTTGTAGAGTCTCAAAGAAATCCCTTAATTGATCCAATTTTGCTTTGGTTGGTTGGAGGTCCAGGATGCTCTGGCCTTTCGGCATTCTTTTTTGAAAATGGTAAATCCTCTCTTGTTATATTGTTCTATCTTGTGATACTAATGTCTTAAGGTATAGTTTGATTAATATGGTTTAAATATCCTTCTTATGATTGTGACCGAGATTTTTGATCTTTTAGACTTGACTATTTCGGGGAAGGCTAATTCAATGGTGCACAAATAAGATAGTGTTGTGTCATGTGCAGAAAATAAAACATACTTAAATTTGAATTGCATTTTTATACAGGGCCTTTAGTAATGGATGGTGATTACAATGAGAACCTTCCAAAGCTTAAATTGAATCCTTATGGTTGGACACATATGTTGAATATGATTTACATAGATATGCCAGTTGGGACTGGATTTTCTTACTCAGAAACGCAAGAAGGCTATTATAGCAGTGATACACTCTGGGTGGATCATGCGTATTCTTTTTTACAAAAGGTGAATAGCTTATTTTACTTTTAGTCAAATATTACTATCCACTAAACTGAGAGTCATACTCAACATAAAAATATATGGGTTGAGCATAATATTATACTATTATAACGAGTTTCATCTCTTTAAATGCAGTGGTTTATTGATCATTCAAATTTTAGCTCAAATCCATTTTATATTGGCGGTGGCTCATACTCAGGAATAACTACTGGTCCTCTTGTTCAAAAAGTATATGAAGGTAAGTAAATACTAAGCAGCTAGTAACAAATGTTAATGTGATGACTTAATTTGGCATTGTTCTGTATTTTTCCAATGCGTCCTTGAATTTCAGGATACAAAGAAAGACATATGCCACACATAAACATCAAAGTAAGAAACATCACAAAACTATTTTTCTATTTTTCTAATTTTGTTTGAAACTAATATATATATATATATATATATATATATATATATAAAACTAATTGTTTCATAGTTATCATTAGGGTTATGTGTTGGCAAGCCCAGCTGTTGACACCTACCAGTATTATAACACACGAGTTTTATATGCTTACCATATGTCTCTAATACCAAAAGAACTTTATGAGGTTATTTTCCATCATGTCTAAATTATTATCGTTTTCATTCAAAGTACTTCCGTCTCACAATCATTATCATTATTGTTATACTATACAAATTTCCAACTGTTGCTGCAGTCGTTGGAAGAAAATTGTAAGGGTGATTATGTGAACATCGATCCAGACAACACAAAGTGTGTCTCGGATTATGAAGCTTATTATGAGGTTAGTATGATACTGCATGAACTCTGTTAGGAGTTAGGAGTTGAATAATTGATAGAAAATATTTTTAGACATATTTTTAGAAAGAAGATTATGACATTGATTTTTTGAATGATGATTTATAAAGCACTATTTGTCTATTTATAGGATCAAGTTTCCAACCTATTAATGATGGTGAATGTTTCTACATTATTTTAGATCTTTCTATATATTTCATGATAAATTAGTATCATGATAGTTCTATATCATTTCCATATATTTATACTTCTAGGCTTTTCTATCTTTTTCATTCACATTATAGTTCTAGGCTCTTCAATCATTTTCACACATTATATTTTTAGGATCAAGTCTCCAACTTATCAATGGTGGTGAATGTTTATGCATTATTTAAGTTTTTTCTAGATGTTTCATAATAGATTAGTATCATGATAGTTCTACGTTCTTCTATCATTTTCACACACTTATAGTTCTAGGTTCTTCTACCTTTTTCATACACATTATAGTTCTAGACTCTTCTACCATTTTCATAAACATTATATTTATAGGATCAAGTCTCCAACCTATCAATGGTGGTGAATGTTTCTATATTATTTTAGTTCTTTCTAGATGTTTCATGATAGATTAGTATCATGATAGTTCTACGTTCTTCTATCATTTTCATACACTTATAGTTCTAGGTTTTTCTATCTTTTTCATACACATTATAGTTCTAGGCTCTTCTACCATTTTCATACACATTATATTTTAGAATATTTTAGAAATTTGTAGCAATTTCAACACTCCTACTTGATGCAAATTTACATGACTGCAAGTGTAGCTCGTAGCTCTTCAAATTTTGGTCTTGGCAACGCCTTCGTGAATGTCTCCAATTTGATCTTCTGGCCTACATTATTCGAGTTTGATCTCTTTAATTTCATCATCTTCTTTGATAAAGTGATACTTGATTGCTATGTGTTTGTTTTGTTGTGATGCACTAGATTCTTTGCCATTGCAATTGTTGATTTGTTATCACAATTGATTGTAGTAGGCTCATCTTGTTTGTCTCCCATGTCTTCAAGTATCTGCCATAGCCATATAGCTTGACTATTTGCTTCAACAATTGCCATTGATTGTGCAATCGTATCTTACTTCTTTGATACCTAAGAGAAAATTATTGATCCTAGTGAGAAAGCATAGCCAAAGGTGTTCTTCATATCATCTACCGAACCTGCCCAATCAATGTCGTTGTAGCCAAGTAATCTTGAGTCGGTTTTGGTAGTGACCATATACCGAACTCTTTTTGTTCCTTGTAGATACCTCCAAATTCTTTTTCCTACTCCAAAGTGTATTTGACTTGGGCTTTGCATGAATCTTGATAGAAGACTTGTAGCATACATTATGTCTGGCGGTGTAGCTTGGGACTTGATGTATAGTGTAGGCTCACTCTTGCTCCTCCTGAATCCTCTATCCATGATATACTGATTGAACCTGTTATACCATGCTCGAGGTGCTTACTTCATACCATATAGTTTTTTTCTTAGTCTTAACACTTTGCTTTCTTCCCTTTCAGACATGAATCCTTGCGGCTGCTCCACATAGATTTCTTCTTCAAGTACGCCGTTGAGGAAGGAAAATTTTACATCTAGTTGATGGATACTCCATCCTTTTTGTTGCGTAATAGCTATTAGAGCTCTTATGGTATTAAGACGAGCTACTGGTGCAAATGTCTCATTGTAGTTAATCACGGGTTGCTGTGAGTAACCCTTAATTACTAGCCTTCCTAGTCTTTCTGTATCGTGCCATCAGGAATGAGCTTTGTCTTATAGACACAATTAACCCCAATGATATCTTTTCCAAGGGGACGATTCACTAACTCCCATGTGTTGTTTTTCTCGATCATCTTTATCCCATCTTCCATTGACTTGACTCATATTTCCTTCTGTGATGCTTCTTCAAAGCTTCCAAGTTCAAGTATGGCCAAGTTACAGGTTTCAATATGTCCACCAAATATCTTGTCATGGTGCAAAAAAACACCCGGGCACATGGCACGCTCGAAATAAAAACAGAGTCGTCGCTGATCTTTATTTATTCTAAAGGAACGAGAAAATATCGAATAAAACCCATCAAATATAAGGGAAATAGTCATCACAACCAGATCGAATTCGGAAGTCGGTTATGCAAGGGGAACATATTATCACCTCTTACATCTGTTGTACTCAACGAGACTCATTTAGTTAGTTATGTGAAGGAGTGTTAGTGTGAATTGTTTGCTATCTTCTACTTATTATGCGAGAATCGAGAAAAAGGAAAGGAAATGTTTTTAGGTTTTTTTCTTAAGGTGAGAAGAAAGGGACCGAACCTAAGTTTTTTATTATTTTTCTCACCAAGATTTCAGAATCTTGTGTATATGTATTCTCATAGTGCAATGATAAAACCAGATTTCTATAGTTCATGTAGAAAGTCATGTGTTGGTTGATTGCTTTTAGAGAGTGATGCTTAGATCACATTTGAGCGGTTAAACCTTTACTTGTTTCTTGCTCTCGCGTCTAAATGGATAAAGCATAATCATTTTTGAAAAAGGTTTTCAAAGTCGCACTCAGGCGAAAAAGAAGTCTGATTGGTTGAGAATGATTTTATGTGGAGACAAGTATCTATACATGGAGCTCTACAACAAGTATCTGAAATGGTTTGATATTGAAATTGAATTTGAAAATGATTAGAAAATGAAATTGGTTGTTGAAATTATGAAAAAGTTAGTGAAATTATAAGTACGATTAATTACATGATGATATGAACATGGATAGAGATTACCCATCTAAATGACTAGCCACATGAGATCAATTAAACATATAATCAAATAAATAACTTAGAAATTAAGGAAATAATTCATTAATCTAAAGCTAATCAACCAAATCAAACAAAAATTTAATTGATCAATTAATGAAGACTTCAAATAAATAACTTAATCAAGAGAAATGTAATAGAATAAATAAATGATAAAGTAAAATTAAGAGATAAAAAAGCAAATAAAAGATAAAACACAATAGGGGAATGAGTATGAAAATGGGAGGTAAACATAAGAAAACAAGTATATTAAACATGGGCCCAAGGCCCAATAAAAAAACAATTTAAACAAAAGGAAAAACCTAAAAAAGAAAAAAAAAAAAAAAAAAAAAAAGAGAGAGAGTGGTGTAAGAAGGGGGCGGAGGACTTTGAAAAGAGAGGAAGAGTTTCATTTTTTGAAATTCACTAAAATACCCAATCTGCTACTGACATTTGGCAACTAAAGTAGAAAAAAACAATAAATCTATCATCTCTCTCTCATTTTTTGCATGAACACATAAACACACACTCACACATAAACCAACTTTATGCACAAACTCAATCTCTCTGTCTCTTCTTTCTCTCAAATCAAAATAGAAACTTAGACCAGTATTATGTAGCAAATCTTCAAATAAAAAACTAAACAACATCAAATGGAAGAATAAAACAACAAAGGAAAAAAAACATAACGATACCGGCTTGTGGTTGTACGGCAGTGGCGGTTGAAGCAGTTCCGATGGAGGCAGGGATCACACGGCTGGGATGTAGTCGACCGACCGTACATGTCGGAGGATGTTACGACAGTGATTTCTGTACACGGACGGATCCGTTTCAGCTTCTATTGTTATGTTGGCTTTTAGTTATGTTCTTGTTATGGTGATTGTTGGATATGAATGAAGTGAGTCGAAATTTATGTGAGGAGAGGTTGTTCTTGATGTTTTATTGTGAATTAATTGTAATGGAGGTTGAAGAGTAAAATTTGGTTTGAAGAAGATGATGATAAGGTTAGGAAGGGTTGAATGAATTTTTGAAAGCAAGAGTCTACATCTTTGTGTTTGATCTTGGTGTAGTTTTAGCATGGAAAAAATTAATGTTGCAGGGAGGTTTATTTGGTGAAATGGTGGTATTATTGTAGTGAGATGTGGTTAGAAAGATGGATGAAGAATGGTAGCGATGATTATGATGATAAGAAGAGAAGTGAGTTTTTTTTACTGTCATGAAAATAAAGAGATGAAGTTTATGTGTAGAAGGAATGTAGTGTTAGTGTATAGTGGCAATTTTCTGCATGAGAGAAAGAAGAGAATTGATCATGAGTATGAGGATGAATGAAAAGAATTGGTCATGAGTATAGAAGTTGAATGATTCAACGTTGGAGTGGTTTCAAAGAGAGATATGACTCATTCCAATTGTTTTTTTTATTTCTTTTAAAATGGCCAAAGTGCCCTTAAGTTGATTTTATTAACAAAAGTGAATTCTGTAAATTATACTATAATTAAAAATATTTTTGTTTTAATATTTTTCAAATAAAAAAAGAGACCAGAATAAACCGAAAATAAATAAAACTGGATGCGTGTTGTACTGAAAAAATAAAACGAGCACATTAAAATGATCTACAGACGACAAATTTTAGTAGAGCAGAATGAAATTATCTAAATCACAACTAAGAATACCCAGATAAACAGGCTATGACCGTATAAACAGCGATTGCAAACGGAGTACGAAAAATAAAACGAGCATACCAACATGATCTATGCATAGCATAGTTTCGTAAAATAATCTCATACATGTCAAAACTAAAAATATTTTACTCGTTAATTTTATGCATAATATCGAACCGCTTTTACTGATTTTCCTGTAGAACCACAATTTTATTCTAATTGAATTTCAGTTAATTTCACGCAATGCATGAGGCGATGTAAATAGATAAAAATGCATGAGATGTTGTTTTGGCTATTTTGAACTTTTAAATTATATTGACCTAAGTTGACTTTTGGTCAACCTAATGCATGAACGACCGACTAATTATGCAATTACAATGGATGAAAATCTTTGGGGAAAAATTGGGGTATGACATATCTTACTCCTCTTGGAGTAGACTCTGGTGATGATAGGTCTTACTCTTGTTGTTGTGGTGGAGCGAAGGAGGTTCACATGGGTCTTCTTCCTCAGGTTCTTCTTGAGGTAGTTGACCTTGTATAACGATGTTCTTCTCCACTTTTTCTTCATCCTAATTCTAAGAAGCATTCTCATCAACTTCAACATCTCGACTAATGATATGTTTTTTAGTTTGCAAGTTGTAGATACGGTAGTCCTTATAGATTGTACTATACCCCAAGAAGATGCCTCATATAGTCTTGTCTTCATGCTTGTGCCTCTTCATGTCTAGAATATGAATTTAGCATTATAAATCCAAGGATGCTTAGATGCTTTGTTGATGGCTTATTCCCGTTCCAAACTTCAATTGTTTTATCTTATACTGCATTAGTTGGACATTGTGTATGTAAACAGTAGTGTAGACTACTTCATCCCATGATGTCTTAGGCAATCCTATCTCATTGAGCATCAATCTAGCCATCTCCATAATTGTGCGATTCTTTCTCTCTTTTTCCCCACGAGTTTAAATCGTTGGTTAATCGCTACTCTCTCTCTCTCTCTCTCTCTCTCTCTCTCTCTCTCTCTCTCTCTCTCTCTCTCTCTCTCTCTCTCTCTCAAGCCCAAATCTCGTTTGGCATCAACATTTGTTCAAGACTAAACCCTGTGTTTAGCCTTTTCCCTTTTCTCCAACAAGCCTAAATCGTTGTTTAACCATAAACTCTTTAAAGCCCAAATTTCATTTAGCCACTACCCTATTTAAGCCTAAGACTTTCGTTTAGCCCCTGCCCCGTTGAACCTAAACTCTTTAATGACCAAATTTTGTTGAGGAGAATATACGACTGTAAGTTGCCACTCTATACCTTCATCCTCATAAAATATCAAACTCGTGGGAGGTGTACTCTTTGTCACGATCACGTCTTAGTACTTTTATCTGTTTTCCACTTTGATTTTTAGCAAGGGCCTTGAAATATTTGAATACTCCAAAGACTTCTGATTTTTTTCTTTTCGAAAATAGACCCATGTCATTCTATAGAAGTCACCAATGAAGAGTAGGAAATACCTTTATTTCTCATGTAATGACGTTCTCATCGATCCACAGACGTCCGTATGTATTAGCTATAATAGGTCTTTTTATCTTCATGCTCCGCTTGTTGAGAACGAAAATCGGTGTTGCTTACCAAGAAGACCCTCTTCACACACTTCATTGTTCTAATTTATGCTTGGAATATCTCTCATTATGTTCTTCTCATGTGACGACTTCAAGACATGTGTGTTGAAGTGGCCAAATATTCAATGCTAGAGCCACGAGTCATTAACTTGTACCTTCATGGCAATGTTAGTTGCATATTTCAAAATTTGCGAGAAAAATCTATTGCTCTTATCCATCTTCACTTGGGCTATCTCGACCCATTTATTTTTGTTGTCTAAGATTTTGCATACACCTCCTTCAAATTGAAGTGTGTAGCCTCTCTCCATCATTTGGCCAATGCTTAGAAGATTTTCTTTTAGGATGGGAACTAGTCAGAGATCATGGATGAGTCACGTACCTTTATATGTCTACACCATGACAATGCCTTTTCCTTTTTATTCAACCAACTGTCATTTGCTAGTCGAACTCTGACTTTGACAGACTCGTCAATGCTTTTGAAAGTAGTCTTATCCTTGGCCATGTGATTTATGTATCTACTATCAAAGTAACAACTTCCTCATTTTTCTTTGATTGAGTCTTGAGTGTCATAGAACATACATTTTTCTTGATCATGCTCTTCTGTGATATTAGATTCATGCCAATTTTTGTTGCGACAATTTTTCTCTATGTGCCTGAACTTCTTGCAATGGTTGCATTGTGGCATATTACGGTACCAATTTTTTTTCTCTGAATCGCCTAGTCTTTTGCATATATTTCATAGAGTATTTTTATCTGATTTGTTCTTAAGGAAATTTCTAGTGACTTTTCTTCTTCTGGAGGTTTCTCCATAATTTTTCTTTCCTTCATTTTCTTTATTTTGGGACTGAAAATTGAGTTTTTACTGGAGGACATTTTCAAGTGTATCTTCTTTATGCCCTTGCAGTCTTTGCTCACATGCTTCAAAAGAGCTCAATAGTTTTGTCACTGATAGAGTGAACATATCTTTGGTTTTCTCAATCGTTGTCACGATTGGGTCAAACTTTGGGGTATAATAATTAAAATTTTCTCAATAATTTTCTTATCAAGAATATCCTCCCAAAAATATCTCATTTGATTAATTATTTCTTTAACTTTAGAATAGTAATATTTAACTATCTCAAACTCCTTCATCTTCAATAGTTTAAAATCTCTTCTTAGAGATTGAAGTTTAACGGCACATACCTTGTCTCTTCCTTGAAACTCCTTGAGCAATGTGTTTCACGCTTCTTTGGCAGTTTTTACTCCCATAATTCTTGGAAAAATTGCATCGGTCACCACTTGTTGCAAGGTGAACAACGCCTTTGAGTTTTTCTGTTTATTTTTCTTCAACTATTTTTCTTGAGTTGCATTAAGAACAGAAGTATCCACGGGAGCGGTGAAGCTTTCTTCTACTATGTCCTATCAATCTTGTGATGAAAAAATGTCTTCATTTTAACACGCTAGAAATCATAATATTCACCATTGAAAATAGAGACAGAAATAAGCGATGATTGAATGGTGATATCCATAGCTTAGAAAAATTATTGGAGTGGGTTAATAGTACAAAAGAATTTTGTTTGAAGTAATTTGTATGATTTTGGAATAGTAGATAGATAATATAACTATGCCCAATGTATGATCGAAGGTAGCTATGATGTCACCGTTAGTAGTTGAATAGTTGATAGTTGATATAAGATAGTTTTAAAAAATTGTTTAAAAAAAAGGCTATGACATTGATTTCTTGGATGATGATTTACAAAATACCAATTTCCTATTTATAGACTCAAGTCACCAACCTCTCAATAATTCATTATACACTTATAGTTCTTTCTAGATGTTTCATAATAGATTAATATCATGATAATTTTAGGTTATTCTAGCATTTCCATACACTTATAATTCTAGGTTCTTCTACATTTTTCATACCCATTATAGTTCTAGACTCTTTTAACATTTTCATACACATTATATAAGAATATTCTAGAAATTTATAGCATTTTCAACGTAGTGATATAGTTATGCATTTGATCTACTCATACATGAAAAGTAATTAATGAAATAAAACATTGATTTGTAGCTCGTTCATTATATAAATGAACAAAATATTTTAGAACCTGTCTGTATGACTACACCTGCTGTGAACCAAGTAATTCAACAACCAGTTCAAGATGATCAAGAACTACAGTGTAGAGTTAAGAAAATCTGTCTCTCTCTCTAAGCTTTGTCCCCTGCCTCCCAAATTAGGTAGAGCTAACTTGATTAAATCATCAACTGTCTTGTAGAGTTATTATCATATCCTTGTTAACACATGGGCAAACGATGAAAATGTAAGGAAGGCCCTTCATATAAGAGAGGTAATTCCACATATTCTGTCATTTATAATATAATAATTCTTACTGGATGAAATTAATTGAACTTTTCATTGAACAACTAAATATTTAGTTCAAGGATACAATTTAAATAGGGAACTAAAGGGGATTTCTTGAGATGCAACAAAACTTTGGGATACACAAAAAATCTACCTAGTGTTGTAGATTATTATCACAATCTCACCAACGCCAACATCCAAGCTCTTATTTATAGGTAATTTTATTCTTGCACATTTTGTAATATAATATACAAGTTAGTTGGTTCGTTAGACTAATTTTTTCCATTTATTATTGTTGGTATGAGACTCATTATTTAGCCGATAAACTGCAGTTCTGATCTTGACATGGTAGTACCACAAATGGGTACACAAGAATGGATAAGGTCATTCAATATGAGCATACATGACAAATGGCGTGCATGGTTTGTTGAAGGTCAAGTTGCAGGGTAATTACACTTTTCTCAGCTCTTTATTGGGTGGAAGAAAACACATATACTACCATTTTATTGATTATATCAAATAATTCACACAGATACACAAAAATTTACAAAATGAAAGAAGACCACTACTTAACCTATGTGACCGTAAAGGCAAGTATTATCTTAAATTTGAGAATGCTATTTTAAGATATTTAATTTAACAGTTACTCATTTTAGGTTAAATTTAATAGCAATATTGTTTGATCATAAAACTATTGGAACACAGGGTGCTGGACATGTGGCCCAGACATTTAAGCCCAAGGAAGTTTATAATATGATCAAGAGGTGGTTTTCATTTTCTCTTATCTAATTTTTCCTGTGCTAAGCCTACAGTTTCCAAATAAAGGGAATCATGGCAAATCGAATTTTGTCTGGGAGATAAATAAAGTATGATAGTTCCATCTAAGATCTAAATTGGGATTCTCGCTCAACAATTTTCTCTTATCTATATGTGCTTTGATTTGATGGAGATTTTTTTTTTGTCTATTCATACAAAAATTTGGATTATAAATCTAAATATTTTTTTTTTGTTGTTGTTAAAACTACATGTTATAATTAAGCAATCCAAAATTATGCTTTCAAATTCGACGGATTAAGTAAAATAGAAAACAAAATCGGATTTGGATAAACAATTTTTTTTAAAAGCTTAGAATGTCTATATTAAAAATATGATTTTTGTTTCAGTGTGAACAAGTAAAAAAATAGAACAAATAGTTTTATCTAACTTGTAACTATGATTACTTCTATTATATTTGATGATCTTTGAAACTCAAGTGTCTAATATGTAGGATATTCAGTCTAATCTGGATGCAATTATGTATGCAATATCAATCTCTTCTACTCATATGCATGTGGTACCAATATTTAGAATATTTATAGGTATGTTTCTGAGGTATCCCAACTCGTCATTTGGACCGAAGTCCTACTTGTCACTAGACCGAAGTCCTACTCGCCATTGGACCGAAGTCTTACCTATCTCCGATATATATGATGCATGAATGCTACAATTAATGCAAATTAACGTCCACAATCCTTCAAATCCAATCCTCGTCACTGGACATCAGTCCTACATGTCACTAGTTCTTTCGGACCTAAACATATCATCATCAAATGATTATTATCGTTTATATCCACGACGTTGGTTCCATCGAGCCTAATTATCTCACATCAACAATTCCTCCTCATGCGGTATTCATCAATTAACTCAACATAATAACTTAATAACACTTTTCTCATCAACTAACATTAAATAACAAGGAACAAATTAGAAAATCAGAAACTACTCCAAAAAATGAGTCAAACACCTCACCATGGCCATTCTGTAGGGCTGACAGTCAGACAGTCTTGGCCATGACAATCGTCACCCTTTGGGGACTTTCACCCGTAAATCACTGAAGGTTTGCGGTCGTGTGCACATTTTGGGTCGTTGACGGTTAGACTATCACTCGGCGTACGCCCATCATCGCTGACGATTTGGCGTCTTCTTCCCTAACATAGTGATGGTTGGCCTATCATGCTGGTGACGCCCGTCATCACTGTGTAGAACGCGATATCTGAATTTTCACCATTCAATCCCTCCATATTTTAATCTATTCAACCGATTTCATTCCAGTCAAACACCCAACATTCGATTGACACATTATACCAACAAATTTCACAATAAAACATCAATTTAACATTTATCACATCAGCTAATCATAAATTCACCAGAATATTCATCAAAAAATCATCACATATATTCATGAACATAAAGAATCCAAATTAAACATATATAATCACATAATTCACAACATCAACTGAGCATAATTCAGAATTACACAATAATAATCCAGAGAGGTTTTGCACAATTCAAGTTCCACAACAATGGAAAAGGAAAAGAGAAGAGTTAAGGATTCCCCACTATCCCCATGCTTAGACAACAACATATTGAACAATTCCCCCCACCTTAATTATGACAAGAAGCTTGAAACTTTGGCTATATAGCCCCCCCCCCCCCCCCCCCTCCCCTTTCACTTGCTTAGCTAAGGTTTACTCTTCTTTCTTCTTAGTCTCCATTCTACCAAATTCTATGTGATATCACTTCTCACTTCTATTTAAATAAAAACCTAATTTTTATTTTATTTTTAATAATTTCACTAATGCTCCAAATTCTCACTAATTCAACTCATCACCCCCATACTTACTTAATTCTAGTTTATTTTCCAAAAACCACAAATTCTCACATTCTCTAATAATTTTAAATATTAAACTATAACTCAATTCTCTCAATTATTCTCAAACTAATTAATAATAATTAATTAAATAAAAGACACCTCAAAAAGATCAAATAATTTTTGGAATAAAAACCGTGGAGTTACAACTCTCCCTCACTTAAGAATTTTCGCCCTCGAAAATTTACCTGTAGGAAACAACCTTGGTAAGACTCCTTCATCTGACTCTCTAGCTCCCACGTCATGCTCCCTGCAACGGATCTTTCCCACACAATATTCACCAAAGGAATTTCATTACCCCTTAAGTGCTTCACCTCACGATCTTCAATTCGCAAGGGCGATGCTTCATAAGTCAGGTTATCTCTCACTTGCACATCATCTAATTGAATCACATGGAATGGATCAGGAACATACTTACTGTAACACCCTAAAACCTCAAAGACTTATTTTATAAAACATACAGATGATTTACTCAAAAATAGGGTGTCACATTATCTCAGCATAAACATCTTTCTCAAGTATCGTATTATAGCAGTGGAAATAAATAATTAAATCTCAACTTTAATTGTCTCGTAAATCAAAATCAACTTCATTTCAAATCATAAAAGAAATAGTTTAATATCTCTCAGAACACGAAACAAAAAGGTAAACACACCGAGTGCTACATTATCAGAGTGACACGTGGAAAACTAAAATAAACTCAAAATCAATAAATGACGAAGAAGGCCACTACGTCATCCTCCAAAACACAACTGCATCTAAGGCTCTTTTACCTGAGTATCTGCACCACAGGCGTAAAAAACAACATAGACAAACAAACAAGGGGTGATAATATATTCACATATGTTAACAGTGTATAAAATAGCAATGATAGTATAATTAATATCAACCATCAATCACATATATCATCCACAAGAACAATAATCATAAATGTGGTTATGTATGCAATATATTCATCTCTTCTACTCTAAAGCGTGTGGTACCAAGGTTTTGGATATCTGAGGTATATTACATATTAATCTACTCATCGTTGGTTCCTATCTGAACCTGGTTCCTCTTTAAACCATTTGACTCATCATTGGTTCCTCTATGAACTATTTAACTTGTCACTGATTCCAATCTGAATCGGAGACTCGTCACTGGATCGAAGCCCTGCCTATCTCGGATACACATGATACATGAATGCAACGAACAAATATAATACTCGTCTCAAACTTCAAACTCAAATACTCGTTATTGATTCCTTTCTAAACAAAAAAATAAGCATAAATATCGCCAATACAAGGCCACAACAATGGTTCCTCTCTAAACCAATTACATCTCAACATAACTCAACACTTTCATCGTAACTCAGCATAACAATTAAATTGTATAATTTCTCATTACTACTCATTAAAAAACATCAAATAGAATCAAATAAACATTGAAAACATAATCCACTAGAAAAAACGAGTCAATGACCAATCATAGGTCAACCCAGGAGAAGACGATCGTCACCCCATCTGCCACTCTCCTCTCTCACTCGATCATCATTGCTGACGATCTAGAGACACTGCACTCCTCATGGAACACTGATAATTAAATTGTACAATTTCTCATCACTACTCAACAAACATCATAAAATAGCATCTAATATACATTGAAAAATAGAATCAACTCAAAAAATTGAGTCAACGACCCAGAATCGGTCAACCCAAGAGTTGACGATCAACCCTTCAATGGGCTGACGATCGTCACCCCACCCTTCACTCTCCTCTCTCACTCGATCGTCATCGCTAAAGATCTAGGGATACTACGCTTGTGATGGAGTGCTAGCGGTCGGGCCATCAAGTGTCTGACGCCTTTCACTACTAACAAGTTGGCGTTTCTTCGTCGTAACGGTGACGGTTGGCCCGTCACCACCGTGCAAAATGTGAAAATCAGCATTTTCACGATGGTTGCACTTACAGGTCTCCAATTTCGACCCCAAAAGACCTCAAGCGCACAACAGTTCATCAATCGTGAATAGTATAACATTTAATCACATATAACATCACCGTTTTTACATATACATCATCACTCAAACACGAAATCATCCTCATATTTCATCAAGTAATAACATAAATTTAATAGCATCAAAAATCCTAATTTAACCGATATAATAATACAATTAGCAGCGATTTCATATTATAAAATAGAATCAAATAAATACATTCCAAAGAGGTTTGCACAACCATCTCAAGATTCAAACCCCTCATCAATGGAGGAAAAGAAACAAGGAACAAGGAAATATGATAAGGAATCATCTCTATCCTTCATGCTTAAATACCTATATCATGACCAATTCCCCACCCCTTGCCTCAAATTTGCAACAACCGTGAAGCTTTGGCTCTAGAGATTCTCGCTTCTCCCTCCAAAAGCTCTCATAATATTTTATCTCTGGCTTTGCTGACAGCTTATTCTCCCAAACAGCCTAACTCTAATTTCCCTTTCTATTTAAATAAAACCATACTATTTTTATTAATCCACTAACTCAATTTCTCATTGTTTCTATCATTTAAATAATTTAAATTAATGATAATCTAATAAAATTACACTCATCCCAATAATACCAATAAATTAAATAGAGCACTCAAATAAATTAATATAAAGCATTTTCAACTAAATTAAAATAAAATAATGCTCAAAGGAATTCCATTTAACTTCATTATCTCACTGATGTAAATCTCTTCTAGCTTCTATAATGAGTAACTGATCTTTATCAGAATAAAATGAGTCGACTTAGTCAATCTATCCACGACAACCCAAATCGAATAGCTCCCTTTAGTGGTTTTTTGCAACACCACTACAAAATCCATATAGATATTATCCCACTTCCACTAAGGAATACTCAAAGGCTGCATGAATCCAGACAACTTCTGATGTTTGATCTTCAATTTATGACAAGTCAAGCAAGAATTCATAAACTCTAAAACATCCTCTTTCATACTTAAAACAATTTTGATTTTTAAGCAGCACAAATAGTCATATAGTTTATCCAATAAAATAACATGTTTGGGATTTATCTTGGGATAAAAATGAATCAAAATCATATATTTTCTCCCCCATTGTCGTAAATAAAAAATAATAGATAAATTGAAGAGTAAAGATGATAGAAAAGGAAATACTTCATTAATCATTATGAATTATAAGATGCAAACAAAATAAAATAAAGATACAAAAGAAAAGATGAGAAAAAAGAGACTAGGGAGTAGAGGGTCCAACACCAAAAGTTCTTTCAGCTAAATCAAGCTTCAAGCTCTAATGGGTTACAAGAGCCTCATTTAGGCCAAGTTCTTGCACCTTCTTCACTATTCCTTCTTGAGAGAAGTGTTCTAAGAGAACTCATCCGTAAGGAATTAAGAAAGACATTTCCTTGGGAGAGACAATGATCTTTGACATCATGAAGTTAAAGATGGTGAGAGGAAAGTTAACTTTAACCCTAGTTAGGATGAAGTATAGGAGATGTTTGTCATCATAATTAAGCAAGTCCGCATTCTTTTCTCTTGGAAGAAAATTTGACACTAACAGTTGATGCCATATTTTTTCCATGGAAAAGAGAGAGGAAACATTTGTTGGCTTATCAAGATTGGCAAGAATGCGCCTAGGAATGATGGAGAGGAAATGGTTTCTCCTTCTATAATGATCAACACAAACACCATTATCTTCATAATTTATTGCCTTAACAATAAGAGAATGAGTGATTACTATTGGGATTCCAAAGTCATCAGACTGAATTCCTAAAGCATCATGTTCGGTCTGCTTAATGGAAGCATTTATCCGGAATTATTTTACAAGAATAGTACAAATGGGTCCATAGAGCATGTCAAAGTACTTTCCCCGTCGTTGAGAAGAGACAACTCCAAAGAGATCAAAACCTTGATCCTTTAGCTTAGAAAAAGTAACAAACTTTTCATTGATAGATGTTAAGATATTTTCGTCACCCATGAATGTTTAGAGCCCATTTCTAGTTTAGGTTGAGATGAAGGAGACAAAAAGGAGTTTTTTTAGAAAAAGGTTTTGAGAAGACACACGAGATTATGAGGAGTGAGAGGTGAAAAGGGGTTTAAATAGGGTGAGAAGAGAAGTTGAAAAGACTTAGAAATATTTAAGGTTTATAATATAAACGAAATAAAAATCAACAGTTACCTAGAAAACCCCCAATGTTATGTCTATAACACAACACGTTAATTTGCACGCTTGTCAGAAGACATCGTTTCAAAACTAGAAAAGGAAAGAAAAATTAATGGCAAAGGGTGCGTAAGAAAATGAATATTTTTTTACCCCAAAAATTAATTCCCAAGGTTTATTCAAGTTTTTTATTGTTGTAAGTATTAGTTAGACACATGTCAACAAAGTTCTTGGCCACAATGAAAGCGCGTGAATAAAAGCATTAGTATCATTCAGAGTCCGGAAGGCATAAAGTCCTAGAGATATTTTGACTTAGGACCTTCTGACCCAAAAAACCTTTCCACTTCAAAGGGTTAACTAGCTCAGAGTTATGTTTCATCAGATTCTCAGTTTGAGTATCCAGACGCATCACACATTGAGATTTGTATTTTCACTCAAGACATATTTCCATTTTTAAATTCTTCAGAATGAAAACAAATATGTCTTCAGCAAGGGGTTTTGTAAAGATATCATCCCATTGATGGTCGGTATCAATCAATTTTAAATTAATAATACCTTTCATAACATACTCTCTTATAAAATGATGTTTTATCTCAATGTGTTTATCTCTATAGTGTAAAATGAGATTCTTGGATAAACATATAACAAAGGTATTATCACAAAGAATATGAATGTTACTCTCATAAAGTTAATAATATTCTAGCTGACTCTCCATCCAGAGTATGTATGTGTTGCATGTAGATGATGTAATATATTCATCTTCTGTTGTTGATAGTGCAATCGTTGACTGTCTTTTGCTGGAACATGAGACTAGATAGTCACCGAGAAACTGACAACTTCCACTGCTTCTTTTTCTTTCAATTCTATCTCTAGCAAAGTCATTGTCACAATAACCTACTAACCTATAGTTTGATGATTTCTTATAAAACAAACCAAGATTAGTAGTATTTTTTAGATATCTAAAGATTCTCTCAATAATTGTTAAGTTAGCTTCTTTCAATTCTATCTCTAGCAAAGTCAGCGTCATAATAATCTACTAACTTGTAATCTAGTGATTTATTATAAAACAAACCAATATTAGTAGTATTTTTCAGATACCTAAAAATTCTCTTAACAACTGTTAAGTGAGATTCTCTCGGATCTGACTGGAATCTAGAACACAAACACACACTGAACAAAATTCAAGTTTAGAGGAAGTTAAATACAGAAGAGAGCTAATCATACCTTTGTATACATTTTTTCTACCTTTTTTACCTTATCTGTCCTTCTCCAAAATGCATGTTGGATTCATTCGAGTTTTGATAGGTTTCCCTTCGACCATACCAAACTTCTTGAGAATTTATCTTGTATACTTACTCTTAAGAATGTAAGTTCCCTCTGGACCTTGATTAATTTGAATCCCCATAAAGAACTTCAGCTCGCCCATCATACTCATCTCGAATTCAACCTGCATTTACTTAGGAAAAGCTTGACAAATAGAAGCATTCACAGAGCCAAATATGATGTCATCAACATAAACTTGAACTATTAGAATTTCATTCTTGAAGGATTTATATAACAGAGTTGTGTCAACTTTTCCTCTTGAAAAACCATTATGCAAAATAAAGTTGTTAAGTTTGTCATACCAACTGGGAGCTTGTTTTAGACCATATGAGGATTTCTTAAGTTTGTAGAATAATGTTATGATTAATTCACTTTTAACATCCATTTGATATAGAATAATGTTATGATTAATTACAAAGGATATTAAAAGACAAATAGATTATAACCTAGCCATTGGTGTAAAGGTTTAAGTATAGTCAATTCCTTCTTGTTGACTATAGTCTTGTGAAACAAGTATGGATTTTTTTTTCTAAATACCCACTTGGTTCCAATGACATGTTTTCCTTTTGGTCTAGGAACCAGAGTCCATACATCATTTCTAGAGAATTGATTCAGTTCTTCTTGCATTTCCAGAATTCATTCAGAGTTTAGAAGAGCTTCATCAATCAAAGTTGGTTATGTGATAGACACCAATCCTATAAGAGTCTCTTCATCTCTTCTGAATAATGATCTGGTTTTAACATGTTCTATCTTTTCACCTAGAATCAGAGATCTTTAGAAAGAGATAGTATTTGCGTGAACTTTTTCAGAGGTGCTGGTATGCCAGCAACTTCTGGATCTAATATGTCAACAACTTTAGGTTCTGACGGTTTAGCTTTTTGTTGAGCATCTCCAAAAGCTTTATCCTCAAGGTCTAAATAGGCAATTTCTAATCTACAAATTGATCAACTAGCTTTGACTTTTCAGAGTCAAGCTTATCATCATACTTAACATGAGTTGATTCTTCAATAACTTGGGTTTTAGTGTTATACATTATATAGCCTTTGAAGCGTTTAGAGTATCCTAATATGATACACTTTTGAGCTTTGGAATCAAACTTATTCAAGTTATCTTTAGTCTTAAGCATATAACAAATAGATCCAAATGAATGGAATATGACATGTTGGGATTTTTGTTCTTCCATGGTTCATATGGAGTCTTATTCAGAATTGGTCTCATTGAGATCCTATTCATTTAGGATTAATCTAGTTTTTAGAGTTTTACATTAGAATTTCATTTAGGATTAACTCACATCTTTAGAATTCTCATTAGAATTAATTAGGACTTTTAAATAGAAATTTAATTAGGGTTTTTCTAAATAGAAACAATTAAGCTTGATTAAATTTAGAGCTTGACATTCCTCCACATTAGGTTAATTTTTCTACATTAGGTTAGGATCTTTTAGGCCTTGAATTTGACATATTTTTGTAAATGACCATTTTGCCCTTATGGGCTTATTTTGGTATTTTGTGTTAGAATTGCATGATCCCTTTAGGATTAGAATGTGACATAGATTTTAATCATTCCCTTATAATTTTAGGACTTAACCTAGAATTTTATTCAACATCTTGACCAATTTGTACATGCTCCCTTAGGACTTCTAACTTAGAATTTTCAATCAATTTCTAATGCATGATCCCTTAGGGTAGTTTCTAACAACTACTAACTTTGACTAAATCTAAACCTAGTTCCCAAAAACCAAAATAAAACTCATGATTAAATTGATCAAAAGCAATTTTGATTGATTAAATCCTTTGAACTTGTATAATCCCACAGTCTAAATTAAGCGACCAAAAGACCCTTGGTCACTTAATAAGACTTTTCTTCCAAGTTGTGGAGCTCAAGACCTCAAGACAAGATCTTTGAAAAAGGCATCCTCAGCCACACCAAGCAGCGAACTATTCAAGCACATTAAAGGTGGCATCTTCAACACTTGTTAAATCAAAGTTAGAAGAGTGTGACACGAGCCTTACGCAATAGAGAAGGAGTGGGACTGGAGTATTCCCACCCCCATTCTGAGTATCTTTGGGTATTGGACGTATGACTCATCGCTCATCATATTCACCTTTATTCATAGACTTTATCACGATTCTAATCATACGATTGACAAGTATCTCTTCACCAAGCAAAACAAAAAAAGGAAGCACTTCAACAACTTATCAATCATGAATCGAGTTGTATGATACGAGCCTTAAGGAATGGAGAAGGAGTGGGACTGGAGTATTCCTACCCCCATTCTGAGTATCTTTGGGTATGGGACATATGACCCAGCGCTCATCGTATTCACCTCTATTCATAGACTTTAGTGCAATTCGATCGAACGATTGATAAGGCCTTCATCATCAATGCAAGAAACAACTACAAAGATTCTTCTTCCTCCGCTTGAAGTTTAAGACGGGAATTACATGCCACAAGCCTTAAGTGGTAAAGAAGGAATGAGATTGGAGCTTTCCTACACTCATTCTGGATATCTTTGGGTGCGAGACGTTTGGCTCGTTGTTTATCATATCCACCTTTACCCATAGACTTTAGTGTGATTCTCATCCAGTAGCTATCAAGTCTCTCCATTCCATTCAAATCATTTCAATTCAATCATCCATTCCTTCTTTCCTTCAATCAATTTCTTTTCAACCCTAGCCGACTGAACTACGATTGCTTAAATTTTATCATTGCACAATGAGAATACGTAGGCACGAGGATGTGAATCCTTGTCGAGCATACTTCTAATTATTCCTCCTTTGCCTTAGGGCACCATTCATATCTTTCACAATTCATTACCTACCGTCGATCATAAATCGTTCATCTAGTGACATATTATTCCTTTGACATCAAAAATACACTTTCTTTGGAATTCCATACACACCCTTTTAGGACGCTTAATGAATAGTCCGCTTTTGCACCTAGAGTTGTTTGGCTTATTTCCATACATTTAATTCCTTCTTTTTTGGCCAATATGCATGTTTCCCTCTATGGTACGAATCTCATTTCTCCTATGGATTCCAATATACCTTGACTTTTGGTTTCAAACTAAACCGTTTCAGTCACTTATCACCAGATACTCTATTCTGTGACTTTGGTCACTTTACTCCATTCACTTCCATGATACCTTCATACTCTACCCTCATTCACTCCAGGTGATATACCTATCCTTTGAGCCAAATACACTATACCTTTGTGCTCCATATTGTACCCCATTTTTGTGAACCAAGAGCCGATTTGTTTGCCTTGTCAGACCTTGTAGCTTAGACAAACATCTCCTTATGTACTTTGCAGCCGTATTTAGGCAACCCTTTCTTTTTGGTTATTCCAATATAGTGATATCATGCCCCGGGCCCCTCACTCGTTGGTTCATACCAGTTTTAGTCTTGGGTTCACATTTTCACCCCTTGTGGGAGTTCAAATCATATTATCCTTTGGTTCAGACCATACCCTTGATCACTCTTCTCTTCATCTCCCACCATTAGTTCTTCGAACTACAGAACTCTGAATTCCTCATTGCACTATGAGGATACGTAGGCATGAGGGCCCTAATCCTCACCGAGCACTTTATCTATTTCTTTTTCTTTCCCCATTCTTTTGCGAGTAATCTTATATATTACACCTATTCGAGCGAGAACAATCAAAACGGTTTCCATGGAGTACCATGGATGTTTAGGGTGCTAATACCTTCCCCTTGCATAACCGACTTCCTTACCCAACATATCTCTTTCCCCCGGGTTTTATTGATGTTTTCCCATCCCTTTGGGGATAAATAAAGTTTGTTGACGACTCTATTGTATGTTCGAGCGTGCGATACATTCAAATATATTTCCTCTAGCTTTACATAGCTTGATGGTCATGAATTTACCGCTATAAGTATGAGAATTATATATACCAATAGACTTTATCATCATGGAGATCGAAGAGGATTCTCAAATCCCGATACTCCTAGGTAGGTCCTTCCTAGATACAACCAGGGACATTATTGATCTTAAGAGAGGAAAGTTAACTTTTGAATTAGTGGAGAAGAGAATCGAGTTCATATTATCAAAACTCATGAAAAATCCTTCATTGAGGGATTCTTATTGTTTAGTCGATGTAATTGACACTTGTGTTTAAGATAGCACATCAGAGCCCATTCTATGAGTTAGACGCATGTTTTCTTGATAGCGCTATAATTAATAAAGAAAAAATCAAAGCTAAGGTTTATGAGGAAGTATTGGAAAAAAGGTCTCATTTCCACTGACAAAAGCTTTGAAGCGCTTGTGACACAAAACGACGAACCTGAACAACAAAAACCCTAGTTAAAGCTGAAACAACTACCCCTGACCTTCAGATATGAATTTTTAGATGAGGAGTCAAACTAACATGTAATACTGAATGCAAGTTTAGGAGAGACCGAAACTGTAAAACTTCTTATTATCCTTAAGAAGTACCTAAAAGACATGGGGTACACCATAGATAACTTGAAGGGTATTAGCCCCCATGTTTGTATGCATAGGATTATGTTAGAGGAAGACTATAATCCCTTTATAGAACATCAAAAGAGGATAAATCCTAACATGAAAGAAGTGGTTAAAAAAGATGTGTTTAAGCTCTTAGAGGTCAGGATGATTTATCTCATCTCCGACATTAAGTGGGTTAGCCATGTTCAGGTGGTACCCAAGAAAGGGGGGTCACTGTAATTAAAAATTAAAGAGGATAAAAGGTAGCCACTAGGACAATTATGGGGTGGATAATGTGCATTAACTATAGGAAGCTTAACAAAGCTACCCGAAAATACCATATCCCACTAACATCCATTAACTAGATGCTTGAGCATCTGGCTAATCACTCCCTTTTTTGCTATCTTGATGGCTACTCGGGGTTCTTCCAAATCCTCATCCACCCTAGAGATCAATAGAAAACTATGTTTACTTTCCCCTATGGTACATTTTCCTACCAGTAAATTCCATTAGGGCTATGCAATGCACCTGTAACTTTGCAGCGCTATATGATGTTGATTTTCTATGATTTCTTAGAGGATATTATGGAAGTCTTCATGAATGACTTCTCGGTTTATGTGTCTAGTTTTGATGAATTTAGAAAAGGTCTTAAAGAGGTGTGTTAAAGTAAACCTTGTGCTAAATTAGGGAAAATGCCACTTTATGGTGAAGGAGGACATTGTCCTCGGACACTTGGTGTTCGAAAGAGGAATTGAGGTTGACAAAGCTAATATTGAGGTTATATAGAATCTGAACCCCCCTGCCATTATGAGGGAAGTTAGAAGTTTCCTAGGCCATGTCGGTTTTATAGCCAGTTTGTTAAGGACTTCTCTAAGATTTCCAAGTCCTTTACCGGGATATTGATGAAAGATATTGAGTTTAATTTTTATAATGAATTCCTTGAAGCCTTTTTGGATTTGAAAAATGCATTGATCTCTGCACCCACAATGCAACCTCGAGATTGGAGTGCCTCCCTTGAGATCATGTGTGACGCAACAACTACGCAGTATGCGCAGTGTTAGGCCATAAAATAGATAACAAGATGCATTCCATTTATTATGATAGTAGGACTCTAGATGAGGTGAACATTAATTATGAGACCACCAAGAAAGAGATATTGGTCCTAGTCTTTGCTTTTGACAAGTTTTGTTCCTACCTAGTGGGTTCGAGGACAATTGTCTATACAAATCATGTGAACATTAGATATCTCATAAGCAAAAAACAATGTTAAACCAAGGCTTATTAGATGGATCTTGTTACTACAAGAGTTTAGTATTGAGATAAGAGACAATAAAGGGGCAACAAATATGGTCATCGACCGCTTATCCAGATTGACTGATCTAAAAGGGGAAGAGTTACCTCTTGATGACTTTTTTCCAAGTGACAAGTTGTTTATGTTAACTAGAAAGGAAATTCCTTGGTATGTTAACTTTGTCAAATACCTTTCTATCATAGTCTTAGATCCGGATTAAAAGTGTTATGACTCATTGCCATGCTTCCACCTATGGTGGACATGCTAGTACCGACAAAACTGTGTCAAAGATTTTGCAAGCCAACCTTTATTGGCAAGTCTGTTCAAAGACGTTCATTCTTTTATAAAAAAGTGTGCCCAATGGCAACACACTGGGAAGATTTTAAGAAGGAACTAAATGCCTTTGAACAATATTCTTGAAGTTGGGATTTTTGATTTCTGGGGGATTGATTTTATGGGACCATTTTGGGAAATCAGTATATACTCGTGGCAGTTGACTTAATAAATGTGTTTAAGAAATTAATTTCCCCAAAGTTTGGGTTCCTAGGCTAGTGATAAGCGACGGGGGATGACATTTCATTGCTAAACAGTTTGAGAGTCTGTTTAACAAATGTGGGGTAAGACACATGGTTGCAATGCCACACCATCCTCAAAGAAATGGTCAAGTCGAGGTATCTAATAGAGATAGAAAATATATTTTAGAGAGGACAACCTCCCTTTCTAGGAAGGACTGGCCGTCTAAGCTCGACGACGCATTTTGGCATACTGGACTACGTATAAAACTCCCATCCGTTTGACCCCATTCATATTGATTTATGGGAAATCATGTCACTTGTCTGTAGAGTTAGAACATATGGATTATTGGGCTATTAAGGCCCTCAATTTAGACTATTGGGAAGTAGGTGAGAAGAGGAAATTATAGTTAAATAAGTTAATGGAACTACCTCTTGATGCTATGAGAATGCAAAGTTATACAAAGAGAGGATGAAAAAGTGGCATGATAAAAGGATATCAAACAGAGAATTCAATGAAGGAGAACTAGTCATGTTGTTTAACTCAAGACTTAGACTATTTCCAAGAAAACTCCGGTCACGGTGGTCTGGACCGTTTGTGGTGAAAAGGGTAACACCATACAAAGCGGTAGAGGTTTGGAGTGGTTCTATGGGATTGTTCACCATGAAAGGGCAAAGGTTAAAACACTACATCACCGAGGATGCAGTGTAGCAAGGTATGAACTTGGTTTTGAAGGAACCGTCTTGAGTGGATGCACTCAAGAATAGTAGAGTTAAACGACTTTAAAAAAGCGCTACATGGGAGGTAACCCACATTTTCATTACTAATGGATTTTATTGTTGTTTGATTTTTTTCAGTTAATGAAAAGGCCCACAAAGAAGAAGTGAAACAAGTAATAAGGTTGGAAAAGTTGAGAAAAATTGATATAAAAAATGTGCCTGACGAACCTTTAAGAAAAAAGAAGCTAAGTACTAAAATCTAGGGACCTGTTACGGGGGTCCGTAACACCTATTACGAGCTGTAACATCCTTTGTGCCTATCACCATACAAAAACCCGCAACCTGTTACAGGCGACCATAACAGGTCTTAATGGCCAATATTTCAAAAAAACTAAAATCCCCACTTTTCTCTTGGCACCACTCATCTTTCTATCACCCAATCAATCCTAATAACTCCTCTTTAACCACCCAAATCAGATTTTTATTTCATTTTAAATCAATCTCTCTCTCTCTCTCTCTCTCTCTCTCTCTCTCTCTCTCTCTCTCTCATTAAAGCCTTCATCTTCGTCTTCTCTCAACTTTCTCTCCAAAAACCACAAAACCTCCATTAACACCCCAACCTAAAGCTCCCAACTTTACCCCTTTTCACCATCAAACATAAAACCTCTTTCATAAAATATTTCCCACTCCTCACCCTAAACATGTTTCTGGGTCCAAACTTCACAAAAGCCAAAATCTCAATTCCAAATTTTTTTCTCATCAATTGCACCGAAAAGAAGTGAGAAAGGGAAACACGTAGAGTCCTCAAGGCCAAAGAAAAGAGTTAGCACACGAGTATCTAATCCTCACAACATTGTCTTTAAAGATAACACCCAAGCAAAAAGGTACTCCATTTTGAACAAACGAAAGCTCACTCCGACGAGGTATATATGTGAAAACACTCTCTCTACTTTAGGCTTAAAATTTGAAATTGATATAATGTTTCATTCTATTAGACTGTTGGATTTCATGCAGAGGGAAACTCCCACTTATGAGCGCATTACCCTCAAATTTTTGAGCACATTAGAATCTAAATTGTTAAAAAAATGGATAGATAGTATGAGATACTACTATGGTACTCTCCGATTCCGGATGTTCAACGCGAACTATGAGCTGAGTATGGAGGACTTGGGACAAATTCTCAGATTGCATATTTATGGGCCTGGAGATGTCCCAAGCGATTTTCATGTTAAGAATATTTGGGATGAAATTACCAATGACCACTATTACATTGCTGCCAGGGAAAATGACTCCATAATCCAGAACCCATATGTTTCTAGTACGCCCAAAAGGCCCTTGCATACACTTTGTTTGGCTGAGGCGACAATACTGATGTAGCTTCCAAAAGGGAACTTTTATTTATGCATGCTATGGTCAAGAATGATTTGATTAATGTTTCTCTTGTATGCCATAATGAATGATTTATCATGCGTTGATTCAACATATGCGCCCTTGTTTCTCTTTTGGGATTTGTAATGACATTTTTATTATATTAATTAAGATTTCTTTTTCTGTGCTTTAACAATTTGATGTTTTACGTTGTTTCATTTCCTTCGTTGATCTTATCGGCTCCAGATTTGATGCTTTCCTGGTTGATATTGCTCCACACTTCCTATTCGTTGGGAATAAGGGTTCTTACCATACATTGGTTCAACCATTCCATTCACTGGGAGATAATATAATTCATTAGCATTTCTTTGTTACTCATCCCATTTGTTTGGAACTAGCATAATTCTTCAGCATTGTCGGGGACCATCCCCGTCTAAGAGTTAGGTCTATTTCCCTGCCCCCAGGTTTGGGCCTGGTTTGAGGTTGACATCTCCATTCTCCCTCGCATATGCCCTTGAAGTGGCTAGCTCCAATAGGGGGTGGATGCGCCAATTGTGGCTTAATACTCTTTATTTCTTTGACCTTGCTTTGAAAAATGGGGGTAAGTTACATCATTTTAACAGAGATTACAATGTTATCCCTGCCAAATATTGTCATGTCAGAAAATGACTTGAAGGAATGTCATTTTCTAAAATACTTAGCTTGAATTTCGTTTGTACCCCTTATGTTGGGGTAGGTTTTGTCCCCGGGGTCACTCCTAGTCAACGTTATTTGTTCAATGATATTTCATAATATTCTTAAAATGGGGTTGAGGTCAAATAATCTTTCAAATATCTTTAATGGTTGTCCTGACTTCTTTAGAAGCCTTCACCTTTTTTCTAAAATGCCTTTTTTCTAAAATCCATATATTGATAAAAAGATTGATTCATATCAATGACTGACCACGATTGAGAGGATGGAAAGGATGCATCCATCGGTATTAATCATGTGTACCTGATACGCAAACTATTATTGTCATATTGCTGATTTCCTTCTAGCGTCAATGTTAAGGTTGAACTCAAGTCTGAACCACTATGGCTACGAGATATTTCCCTCCCTGGGTGTGAGCACCCTCACGACTTTGTCCTTTAGAAAATGAGTCTCGTTCTATATAGATTGGTCATATTAGTAATTATTTCTCTACTCCCACCGCGAAGTTCTTTTGTTGGCGCATTTTTCGCAGTCAACTGGGATCCACCTAGCAGTCTCGGCAACATGTTTCTCGAGGGGATAAGGATGAAGCCCACACACACTACTCTTCTGTACATTTGTTAAGTGACCAACTCTTGTAGATATATCATCTTTCAATGGGGAGTGTTTAGATTGGCATGCCTGATGGTGTTAGCGTTTCAGGTCGCGCTCGTACTAGGTGTTCATAGTATTACGTATTCGATCATCCTAATGCGTTTTGGACCTTTGAGATTTCCATTATAGCTTGAAGTTTCAATTACTGCAGAGGTAATGACCTTTGAAAACATTGTGTTGAGGGTTCTGTCGCCCATTTCCCGATTTTAGAATATCTGACTTTACTTTGTGATCTCTTCATTTCTCATTCTGCTAACACCGATCATAGGAAGTTCAGTTGCAGAAACTCCCCCTTACACAATGATTTTCTACTGGATTCACCAACACCAGGAATTATAACTGGTGTCAAGTCAGAAGATTCAAAGAAATTCTCACTAGAGGTTATCCTCTCCTTTCTTAGCATTCTGTTATGACGAACTGGCTTTCACATCAGAAAATATCTGATCATGGAAATTTGTGAGAATTAAAAATTGATTTCCATAGACATCGTCATTGTTTCAGATCAAAACTAGAATTATGAGTGAGTCGCGATGATGGGCTCTAGATGCGGTGCTGCAAGTCTCTGATACAGTTGAAAGCGAGGATGAACTTGCAGGATACAATCAACACCCAAGTCAATTAATGTGTCAAAAAAAAAAAGATAGACCGGTGTATGGAAAGAATGCATGTAGCTTTAGCCTTATGTGGAGATGTATATATGTATGCATTTAGTAGTCACTGGATTTTCTTTGGAAGAATAAATTGACCATGTTTGATCCTCTTTATTAAACCTTTGGCCACTAATAATAATAATAATAATAATAATAATAATAATAATAAATAATAATATTATTATTATTATTTTCCAATAAAAATTATTTCTGTCTTATAATAGAAAGAACGTATTATTATTATTATTATTATTATATATATATATATATATATATATATATATATATATATATATATATATATATATATATATATATATATATATATATATATATATATATATATATATATATATATATAGGTAGCTACTTTATACGGCAGGCTATGAATATGAAATGCCTGGAGCAGCGCCAATTCTTTTGCGGCCCTTGTCGATGTAGGAGAAAACGATTGTTTTGATACTAATCACATGGATTATGAACATATTATTTTTCTAAACAAAACAATTCGTCATCTCATCTGATGTGATGTGCCTGGTGCCACGGGTTGCTGGCTTTTTATGCATCAACTCAACGAAAGCCATCAAATAAGTCTAAAACTCTTAATTCTCCACTTCACCCACAAAACTCTGTATTCAACCTCTTAATTTTGATTTTTACCCTGTTAAGACACTAATTATACTGACTAACTATAAATATTTAAAATAGAAAAAAAAATTAATCTCTAAATTTAGGGTGCATAAAATATAAATTATTTCGGGTATACTAGAAGTTCAGTAACATAAAAACATAATCATTAGTCTAAAGACATAAAATATTAGAGGTACAATGCATATGTGACTTTCAATCATGTATTCAATTCATAGTATATATCATCTTTCGTCGTTGAATGTCATCCAATGGCTCGCCATATACCACTACGAAAAGTAATGAGATCTCTAACGGGTCCCCTATATATATATATATATATATATAAATATATATATATATATATATATATATATATATATATATATATATATATATATATATATATATATATATATATATATGTTATGTATTAATTATAATTAACTTTTACAATACCTTTCACTCAGGAACTAACTTAAGCGTTAGAGTGTTATATTTTTGTAGATCAACCCCCTCTCGATCACGTCGAAAGCTTACTTCACTACATCAAGACTCCATTATTCATTTTTGATTCCACCACATAACATATGTGAATCAAAACAACACTCTTAAGCATTGTATTTTTATAGACCTCATGATTACGGGTGGTCAACTAATATTCTTATAACATTTCGTCCTTACAAACCTTATACTTTAGAGACGATGAATCAAAATAACACTTTTAAGCATTTCACTCTAAAAGGCTTCGTACTTGGCAGAGTTATGTATTGATATATAAGACTTGAAGGTTGTGAACCATTCCTCATGTATGCATGAGCCTATGACCCAATATCAGAAGTGCGAGCTCATCGGCCAAGCCCAACACACTAGTACGGGCTAACCCTAAATGCAATTATTTTGATATAAGGATAAGAGAGTGATCTCCACCTCCAAACATGCTTATAACCTAGCCACGAGGTCCCCATCTTATGACGTGAGTCTAGATACGTGGATTCTAAACCCTAACATGATTTCTATAATAGGAAAGTAAGTGTATCTTCTTTTCTCCTCTTCTGCCAATTACATGAAAATATGTTACTAATTTCTACTCGTAACGAATCTTATGACGTGAGTCTAGATACGTGGATTCTAAACCCTAACATGATTTCTATAATAGGAAAGTAAGTGTATCTTTTTCTCCCCTCTTCTGTCAATTACATGAAAATATATTACTAATTTCTACTCGTAACGAATCTATCTGGATTGAAACAAACACACCTACAACTATAAATAAGAGATTCAACCTGAGCATGATGATTCAATATTAATCTTAGAACACTAAAATTTATCATAATATAAGACTAAGAGAAAAATTAATCACACACCTCTATATAAATATGGGTTTATTCATAGCATATTTTTAATAAGGTCTGCCCCATCTTATTTAATAAGATAAAAATATATACAATAAATTTTTTATGACATCTATTATATCATTTTGAGCCATCTTTCAAATTTATAACTTCAACCAATTTTGTAAGGTAATCTACTTGCCAATACATATTTATGAACGTTAAACTAATTATGATATATTTGACCTATAAAATTCAAAGTTCATCCCCCTAAATAGACACTATTTTATGATTGCAAGTATTTTATTTGTTGATTTTTTTTTATATCACGATATGTTTGACACTTTTCACTAAATTTTACAAATGTATTAATATTTGTAATCATGTTTGGTTAGAATGAAAAAACCGACTAGACTCTCCCGTTTAATCCATTTTTCTTAGTGTAATATATAGGTTTAAAACCAATTTTAAATACAATTATAATAAAAATAAGAGTTTCTCAATTGAATTTAAAACGCTTTCGTCACCTAAACTCGATTGTCGATATCAAGTTACACCCTTGAAATAATGCAATAAGCAACTTGTAATAGTTTATGTAAGGCATAATTTGTCTCAACTTAAAACAAAATTAAAGACCAATCACAATTGAGATCAAAGTGCCCCAAATTGCCCACCCATTGACTCCTTGCGTATCACTTGGCTAGTTGGCCTTGTATAACCGTTCTACTAGTAAGTACGTGAGTCTATCAACTAGACTCTAGTCGATATCAAGAAATTCAATCTTTGAATCTTTATTAATATTAATATTTCAATAAAAAACAAACTAATAACTTTTTTTAAATCAAAATAATTATAAGTAACATTAAAACCGGTCCAACAGATTTAGATCTAAAGTGGAAATTCTAATAAATTATGTTTGTTAGTTGAATCAGATGAATGTCAATTATTGATCATTATAATATATTTTTTTAGTTTTTAATATGATAATGTTGTAAATAAATTGTTTTTTAAAGTTAAAATAAAATATATATTATGACAAATAAATCAATCAAATACAAAATGTACCAAAATGATAAGAATTTGAGATTACAAACTAAAATTTTGAAAAATAAAAAGTAAAAAACAGTCTACATAATAGTTGATAAACAGGAAAAATGATTCATCTCCATGATTGGTAATCATAATCTAAAGAAATATATTCCGATTTTAACAACCAAAACAACTAAAACTTTACCATGTTAGATAATGTATGTCGTTGCTCTGGTTTATTCTAGAAAATACGTTTATTTTGCTCTTTTCAGATAATCTAAACCACCACAAATCAAATAGTATTAAAATTTAACTGAACATTTTTTGAAAAACTACAAAGTCCACCAAATTGCATGAGGTGATCCAAAACCGTTCATTGGGATGTTGTAGAAAACTCTAATCAATTAAAAATAATAAACCACAACCTACCGAAAAAATCACATGTTACAAACAAATGATTTATGTGTTCATCCACTCCATAATTCACCACACATCTTTGGTCGTTCTAGCAAGAATCCGCCCCTAGCTAGATTGTAGTGACTACGATTCAGTAACAATCGCCTGGCAAAATTAGATATCAGCACAATCTTCAACCACACAAATTGAGAGTTAGCCTGATTGTTGTTGACGTCAACTTTAGACAAATTTTTATAAGCATTATTGACCGTGTAGTAAGAAGAAGGATGTAAAATCCAAACTCAACGATCTTCTACATCCATCTGCAAAACAAACAAGGTTAACTGCTCAATACACTCTCCCACTAACTCCTCCTCCCAAGCAAGAACCTCTTGTGGAACTTTCACACTTCACCGTTCTCCCCCCACCTAACTCGTTCATTTCTGCTACCGTTACCCTTTTATTCTCAGCTAAATCAAACAACGTACTAAATCTTACCTTCAAAGACGTACCATCAAGCCAAAGATCTATCCAAAACAATGTAGTAGACTTATCTCCTGTTCTCCAATCAATGTTATCAAGCAACACCCCCCATCAACCAACCTAACACCCTCCCTTGTGTTTTTGAAATTCATCCACCAAACAAAGCCACCACTCCCCCTAAAACATAATCGCCCGCTTCCTCACCATACCGAGCATACAATACCCTATACCAAAGACTTCCCGTCTCATTTAGAATCCTCCAACACCATTTACCAAGTAAGGTTAAGTTAAACTCCTTCAATCTCCTTACCTTGAGACCTCCATTTTCTTTTTTCAAACAAATAGTATTCCATTTAATCCAAGAAATTTTTCTCACTTCCTCACTCCCTCCCCCCCCCCCCCCCCCCCCCAAAATACATTAAAAATAGATTCAAGAGAAGATATAATACCCGAGAGCGCCTTGAAGAAGAAAAGAAAGTATATCGTAATGGAAGACATGACATACTTAATAAGAATCGGACGACCCCTAATAGATAGAAACTGACTCTTCCACCCCCGACATTCTATTTTTGATACGATCAATTAGAGGATACCAAAGATTAAACTTCCTAGAATCTCCACAATAGGTAGCCCCAAATATAAAAAGGTAGGCGACCATTCTTACAATTCATAATCATTGATGCCTCATGCAACCAAGATTCAGAGACGTTAACCCGAAACAACATGCTTTTATGAAAGTCAACTTTTAATCTCGAAATAACTTCAAAATGAATCAACATCACCTACAAAGCTCAGACATTTTCCCAACTTTTAACCCCACCAATAGCGTATCATTAATAAATTATAAATGAAAAACAGTAAAAAATATTATGCACCCCTATCCCATACCCTGTATAAATTTCTTTTTCCATAATAGCATGCATCAAAACATGTAACCCTTCAACTGTTATCAGAAAGAGAAAAGGGGAGAGGGGGTCACCTTGAAGAAGACCTCTTTCCATCTTAAACCATCGGTTGGGCTCATGTTCACAAGTACATAAGCTATTACTATAGTAATACACTATAAAATCCACTTCCATCACAAAGTCGAAAAATTCATTTTACACATAACATTATCCAAATACCACAAATGCACCGAATCATAGGCTTTTTCAAAATCAACCTTAAATTATAATAATACTTTTTTAAACTACGCACATCGTCCACCATTTTATTAGCTATAAGAATATCGTCCAGGATCTGCCTATCTTTAACAAAAGTTGGATGAGACTCAGAAATAACATTTCTAATCACGTGTCTTAGCCTATTAAGAATAACCTTCAATAGAATTTTATACAGACAGTTAACCAAAGAAATAGGTCAAAAATCTGACAAACCCAGAGGACTCTCAACTTTTGGAATCAAAGAAAGAAAAAAATTGTTTCTTCCTTTGGTCAACTTGCCATTATGGTGAAAATCAGAAGAAAACAAAAAGCGCTGTCATACCCCAAAATTTGCCCGTTGATATTACAAGGCACTTTTCAAGGCACTCCAACTTGTTTTTCAAGGCATTAACCTTAAAAGGACAAAAGCCCAGCTCACGAGTGGCCCAATCCAGAAAATGGTCCAAACTGGCCTGCTCGCTAGGCGAGCAAATCCTTCGCCTAGCGAACGTTCGCTACACGCTCGCCTAGCGAACGTTCGCTACACGCTCGCCTAGCGAACGTTCGCTACACGCTCGCCTAGCGAAGCTGACAGATAACAGAAAATTCTGGGCTTCACTCTGAGCCCATTAGGTCACAAAAAAGAGCATTATAAATACCAGCACTTCAGTAATGGAAGAGAACGAAAAAGGGGAAAGGAGGACCCTAGCAAGCAAACCCTAGCGCTTGTAACACCCCGAATTAAATAAGAGGATTATTTAATTAAGTTAATAATATATTTAATTATTTAATTAAATAAATTGAATTATTGGATTATTATTATTATTATTATTATTATTATTATTTGGAATAATAATTAGTGGAAAATATATAAGTTGGAATAAGAGAAAAAAAAAGGTTCATTGTTGGTAAAGAGTTTTCACGTGAAACAGAGAAGCGGCTGAAAGGTGAAAAGTGGAGAAAGAGCAAAGGTTGAAGAACGGAAAAGCTTGAAGCTTAGAGATTGCCGGATTATCTCAGGTAAGGGGGGTTTATCGTCGCTTAATGGGTATTATAGATTAACATGTCATGGGTAGTGAGAAACCGTTGAATTGACCCTAATTGGGATTGTTGAATGCTGAAAGATTGTGATGAATAAACTGAGTTTAAGCTGTAATTGAGTCCGTAATTGTGTGAGTCGTGTTTCCCCGAACGTGTAGCTTTTTACGGAAATTGAATCGGAGGTCCGGAAGTCCTCCAACGGCGGAAAATGCGGAGAACTCTGCATTCTGCCTTGTGTTAGCGCAGGAACTGCTGTTTTGTCTGCGTTAACCGGTTAACCCAGGGCGTTAACCGGTTAACACTGTTATAATTTGTGAAAATGTGCTGTTTTGCCTGCGTTAACCGGTTAACCCAGGGCGTTAACCGGTTAACACTGTTGCGTTTTGCCAGAAAATGTATTTTTGTCCTGCGTTAACCGGTTAACCCAGGGCGTTAACCGGTTAACACTGTTGGAAATTAGAAAAATTGGTATTTTAATGTTGTGAACGTAATTGGTGATTGACCTATTTTAGTTGATTGTGAAGAACAAGTGTGTTGGGTTTATGTTATGAAATATTGATCCAATTATGTTGATCGGTTGTGTTAAAGTTGTTGAAAATACTGAGTTGGAGGCTTGATGAGCCAAAGTTGATTATAAGTTGATTTTTGTTGAAAACGTTGTTGTGTTGATATTATTATTATGTTGTTGACAATTTAAAGTCGTGTATGCCATGTACATTCATATGCATTAAGTCGGAGCTTTGCTCACACCACGTTGGCCTGGATTGGCAAAATTTTAAGTTGAAAGTTGAAGGCTTATGCCTTGATGCCCACTAAAATGGCAATGATTTTAAGTTGGGAGTTTTACTCCGAATGGTACCACATGCATGACGAGTCGAGTCTCATTAGAGTTGCATTCTGTTGGTTTGTTGTATGTGTATCAGTGGTATTGATCTTGAGTATGTATATGAGTTGTGTTGACATTGGGTGATTAATGAGTTAAATTACTTAACATAACATGATAATTTATAATGTTTGTTATATCGATTGAGGAACTCACCCTTACAATTATTTTTCAGGTAACGAGTAATGAGTTGAGTAGAAGCTAGTGCTTGGAGTCTAGTGTAGTCTCCGTTATGGGTCATGCTCTGATAGATGTAACATCGGGACGGGATGTTTTAATTGCTTATTGTCGGTTGTTGAACTATTTTTCATGTAATATGTTATACGTTTTAATTGGTTGACATAATTTCTATCCGCTGCGTATTTTTGAAATGTTTTATGGTTGATATAATAAAAGAGCATGACAGATGTTATTTTCGAAGATGTGACACCCTTGTTTTGTGTAATTACTCTGATATATATACCTGTTGTTGTTATTAAATATTTGGGGTATTTTAGAAGGGTGTTACAACGCTCACAGACAGGATACCCTGAAGGAAAAGCCGGCGGCAGCAAGGTCACTTCCGCAAAATTCGATCTGCTCGGCCAATTCAAGGGTACAATTCGATTACAAACAGGTTGGCATTGCTATTACTACCTTATGTTCTTAATTTGCATATGGTATCATGATTGAATTTATGAAACTATCTTCAGTTTTACATATGAATTTAAGTATGCATGAACATCTGAATGTCTAACCACATAATCTCTGTAATGAATGCTATAAGGTGTGAAGCTTGCTGACATTATGCTGTTATCAAAACCAGAATCCGCAGCCGCTCGCTAGCACATCGCTAAGCGAGCATGCAGCGAGTATTCGCTAAGCCTTCGCTAGGCGAGGCAGCGGCGACCGGGACAGTCGCTGATTTTTCTGTTCTGTCCTTTGCTAACCTGTCATGTTTTTATCATAGCCATGCATTGTTTATCTGACCCTACTGCTGTTCTGGTTTCTTTTGCGGTGCAATCCTTGATTGCATCCTGACTTGATTGCATCCCAGGAAAAGATTGTTGTCTAGGTCTTCCACTTTATTTGTGGGATACCCTTGTGGAGTTTCACCCTAAATTACCTAATTAATTTTAATGTATTAATTTTAATGTATTAATTTTAATGTGGAGATTCATCCTAATTACCTAATCGATTGTAAAATACGGCCTCTAAATATGTGATCTTGGACCTCTCTTTTGCCTTACGATATTACGGTACCACGGTCATGTCCCGCGAATGTGGGGATACACTTAGCAATGGCCCTTCGATTAAATCATCATAAAATAAATCATAGTCCCTCGGATGTTGCCTTCGAATATATGATTTCGTCCCTCGAATGACCCTTCGGTGTAGCCTACGGTTAAATGATGATCGTCCCTTCGAATGCTAAGGTATCCTTACAACTGTTGCCTTCAATGACCTATCGATGACCCTACGATGACCCTTAAACATCCAAAGGGTAAAATTACTTACTTCTCAATAGTAAGGACAGTTTTACCCTCATAAGGATAGGAAACGTTCATAACGACCTTAGGAAGGTATAACTCTCAACTGCTGGATCATAACCTAAAACATTTCCCACCCCTCACACTTTGCAAATCCTAGAAAATCACCACTTGGTATACATTCATACTAGAATCATTACCAAGTTACATTTTTCTAAACCGTTTTTCAAAATCAAACGAGATAAATACTTTGTACACATTCATACGAGAATCATTACAAAGTTAAACTCTCTTTTTCGAAACATTTCTTAAACAATTCACGAACACTTTTCAGACAAAAATATAAGTGATCCAGCAATTAAGAGCCCATGGATAACCATGGATACAAAGGGTGCTAACACCTTCCCTTTGTATAATGTACCTCCCGAACCCAAAATCTATTGAGGTCTTTCCTATTCTTTTCCACCTTTCCTTATTGGATAAAAGAAAAGTCGGTGGCGACTCTTGCTATCCGCGACATTGCGATAAAAAGCAAAACACCCCAAGTCAGTTCACCGTATGACAGAACTGGCGACTCTGCTGGGGATACTTTAAAAAGAGAGGTTACCTTAAAAACAAGATCACTTATTTCAAATTGTCTGATTTACTTTTAAGGGATTGCTTGGGTATTTTTGAGTGAAAGATCCTACACCCGGATCTAGTGTACCTTAGGTAAGTAGCAATAGATCATCGCGACTATCCGGCGTATACTGGAATGGTTAAAATGATGGCTACGGTTAATGTGACACTTTGGATGTCCTGATGTTCCTCATGTTCACTTGAGGAAAAATTTGGCTTCCGCGTGGTGTCATTAAAGCATTAACCAGACCTTTAGAATCCTAATTGACTCATCCTAGCCATTAGAAAGTAGTGAGATAACTGACTTCGGTTCCGACTGGGGTTGGTTGAGACTCGATACTACACTCTTTGAGATTGGACTTTAGGGAAGCTTCGGTCAACCACTTGGTGTTGCACTGAAGTGGACTTAAAGGAAGGTCGGTGATTTGAGATCCTTCTAGAACCCGGTTACTATTCTAGGACAGGTTGAACCAACTAAACTTCAGTGGGGAGGGTACTTACCTATGGAACTCATGCAAGCCTTAAAACCTAGGAATGATGGTTGTGTGACTTGCTTGTGCTTGTTATTTATTTAACCTCATAACATCATAACATCTTAACATCATAACATCATGACATCATAACATTGTACTAACCATTTCAAGGACTTAGGGATTTAACTTTGCTCTGTTTTGTATAAACAAAAACAAAAAAAAACAAAAAAAAAACAAAAAAAAAACAAAAAAAAAAACAAAAAACAAAAAAAAAAGTTTCCTTTTTTGGTAGTTTATGCAAAGTTAAATTCCAAAAGTCCTTGAAAACATTTCATACATTGCATAGCATAACATTGCATAACAGGTGTTCTAAAGGGATCAATGTTCTCACGGTTTTCATGCAAACAGAAAATGGACCTTGAACAAATTGTCAAAGATCTCCATGTTCAGAATGCTCAACTCCAGGAGATGATCTTGAATTTATCCAAGGGGCAGGAAGAACTGAAGGCTCTCTTGCTCGAGAAGAAAAAAGACAAGAAATCTGTGAGGCACACTAACCCGGGAAGAAGGCAGTTTACGAAGATCAATATGACTCTAGCACAAGCACTGCAGGGTATGCTAAAAGCAAATTTAATTACCCTCAGAGATCCTCCTGCAAAACCCAACACTACTTCTCCTAGTTATAACCCCAATTCCAGGTGTGCGTATCACTCCGATAGCCCCGGGCATAATACAAACGATTGTTGGTCGTTGAAGAATAAAATTCAGGATATGATCGACGCCGGAGAATTTGAATTTGATCCGCCTGAGACTCCTAATGTCATCACTGCTCCTCTGCCTAATCATGACAAAACTCTTAATGCTGTAGAAGATGCTGACAGCGATTGCGACCTGGATAGCTGGATTTACCCAACAATTGGTGACGGACCCAATAATTGGAAGGCTGAAGACACTATCCCGATTACCTTTAGTCAGGAGTAATTGTTATTGCTATTTCAAAGCATTGTGTCTAGGCCCGGGGCATAATAGCTAATTTTTCAAGGGTTTTGTCATTTTCATAAGCATATTTACATTCAATAAATCAATGGACCTTTTGCATTCAAATATTGCGCTCTTTATCTTTCCTGTCATTTTTCAAAACAAGCTATGTTTTCTTGCACACACGCACGTAACAGTTTTCCGATCCATATCCACTCTGGATCCTGTTGATAATAGTTCTGCTACTGTTCATTATGACTTTGAAAATCCGATCTACCAAGCCGAGGATGGAAGTGAGGAAGATTGTAAAGTCCCTGGAGAACTTGCCAGACTGGTACTATAAGAAGAAAAGACCATACAGCCGCAGGAGGAGTCAATTGAAATTGCAATGGGTACTAAAATAGACAAGAAAGAAGTCAGAGGTTTCTTGGGGGCACTCGAATTACATTGCCCGATTCATCCCGCACTTGACTGCAACTTGCAAACCCATCTTCAAATTACTGAGAAAAAATCAAGAGATGGTACGGAATGATGAACGACAAAATCAAGAAGTATCTCCAAGAACCTCCAATTCTAATGCTACCAGTTGAAGGAAGACCTCTAATCATGTATTTGACCGTGTTAGAAAATTCAATAGGGTGTGCTGGGGCAACATGGCGAGTCTGGTCGAAAAGAGCATGCCATATACTGCCTTAGCAAAAGGTACCGACTGTGAAACAAGATACTCACAGCTCGAGAAAGCTTGCTACGCTTTGGCCTAGGCTGCTCGCCGACTAAGACAGTATATGTTGAATCATACCACTTTATTGATTTCTAAGATGGATTATATCAAATATACATCTGAGAAACCTGCTGTCTCCTGAGAGAGTTATCACTGATAATGGTACTAAACTGAACTCTACACGCAGTTCAAAATAAAGCACCATGACTCTTCTTTGTACCGGCCAAAGACGAACGGCACCGTGGAAACTGCTAATAAGAATATCAAGAAGACCATACAAAAAACGACATAACGTACAAAGACTGGCATGAGATGTTACCTCTTGCTCTTCATGGTTACCGCACTTCGACAGGGGCAACCCCTTTCTCTTTAGTCTATGGAAGGGAAGCCGTTTTACCAGTGGAAGTTCAGATTCCCTCTCTAAGAATCATGAAAGAGGCGGGCTTAGATGAAGATGAATGGATTCAGACTCGACTCGATCAGATAAATTTGATTAATGAGAAGAGACTCGCGGCTGTTCGTCACGGGCAGATATATCAGAGGCGCATGACCCAGGCCTTTAACAAGAGGTCAAGAGACAGGTGTACCAACTTGGCGACTTGGTGATCAAGCGCATCACTCTACCACAAGGTGATCCTAGGGGCAAATGGACTCCCACATACGAAGGGCCGTTTGTAGTTAAGAAGGTATTCTCTGGTGGAGCCATGATACTTGCTACAATGGACGGCGAAGACTTCCCGCATCCTGTGAATGCGGACATAGTTAAAAAATACTACGCATAAAAGAGACCCGCTAGGTCGACATACCTAGGCAAAAGTAAGGGCATCCCGGCGAACCAAAAGGGTTCGGACAAAAATTAGGGATAAACATATACAAATGTACACCCGGCAAGTCGAAAACCTGAAAAGGCGGCTTGGGCAAAAAAGGGTCTCCTGGTGGACTGAAAACCTGAAAAGGCAGTCCAGGCAAAAATTAGGGATTAAAGCGTATGACTATGTCCCGTTCGCTGACAGCTTCATCCAACTTCGAGGGACTGAACAAGCCAATCACTTCTATCCGACAGTAGGAGATGAGATGCTTGAAGACATAATGACAGTAGTGGAGTTAAAATCAACAGGATTTTTTCCTCATAGCTTCTCTTTGTTCTCTTGACAATTTCCTCTTACTAGGATTTCTGTCTCCTTGTACTCAAATTTCCTATTTATAGGCCCTCTTTCAAAATCAATACAATTTCATTTCCAAAAAGATGCTTTTGTTTTACTTTCTCTGTTTTGTTTGCGTAAACGTCCATTGATTTAATTTGAATTGATTTATGCATTTGAATATGATCAATGTTTACAAAAAAAATTGCATGCTTAGAATAGTAATAGCAATTACTATACGACTTCAGGATCGAGGAGAAGGTCTAACCATGCTTTTCAATGAATCCGTTGCTAATTCTATTCCCCAACAAGAACCAACTATTTCCCAGAAGAGGTTGGCATCGCCAGACAGACTGGTCATCTCTCCCATCCCCAGCCGGGCTCTGTTGTGTGTTTCCACCATCAGACAGAAATCAAGCACCCCCAGCTAAGAAAGGGTCATCAACACAAATATCTCTGACCAGAAGACTGAGATTTATTCCCCCAGTAGAGCCCCCTGGAAGAACGCTTCAGACGCATAGTGCACTCATTTCACATCACATACCTACATACAATTTTCATTCTGCATCATATACATTACATTATTTCATAACATATACATGCATACAATGCTCGCATTTATTCCAGACGCATAATTCACTCATCACATCATTTCACAGCACACGCATGCATACAACATTTGCATCTCATGCATCATGACATGGCATGAAGCTAACTTTATTTTTCAGGTTAATTATCCTCTTGATACAATCAACACAAAGGTCCATTCAGACGGACATCTGTATCAATTACATTCAGGATTCAACTACACCTTTCAGATATACTCCATGTCAACATTCATTCTGACATCCTCCCAACGATGGCATCTATAAGCCCATCCCAGACATTTATCGCAAATACAGCATACACAAATACTATCAGATTCAGCCTAACATATGGTTCATTCTGATTCAGCCCAACAAATGACTCCTTCAACAACTCAGATACGATCTAGCGTACGATCCATTCTGACCTTCAACAACTCAGATACGATCTAGCGTACGATCCATTCTGACCTTCAACAACTCAGATACGATCTAGCGTACGATCCATTCTGACCTTCAACAACTCAAGTACGGTTTAATGTACGACCCAGTTAGACCTTCATCTGCTCAGATGCTACCTAGTGACAGGTACATTTCTGAATTGTAGTCTAGCGTACGACTACCCCCTTTCATCGTTAGATTCAGCCTAATGGACGGCTCATTCTGCTCAGATACGGTTTAATGTACGACCCAGTTAGACCTTCATCTGCTCAGATGCTACCTAGTGACAGGTACATTTCTGAATTGTAGTCTAGCGTACGACTACCTCCCTTTCATCGTCAGATTCAGCCTAATGGACGGCTCATTCTGCTCAGATACGGTTTAATGTACGACCCAGTTAGACCTTCATCTGCTCAGATGCTACCTAGTGACAGGTACATTTCTGAATTGTAGTCTAGCGTACGACTACCCCCTTTTATCATCAGATTCAGCCTAATGGACGGCTCATTCTGCTCAGATACGGTTTAATGTACGACCCAGTTAGACCTTCATCTGCTCAGATGCTACCTAGTGACAGGTACATTTCTGAATTGTAGTCTAGCGTACGACTACCCCCTTTTATCATCAGATTCAGCCTAATGGACGGCTCATTCTGCTCAGATACGGTTTAATGTACGACCCAGTTAGACCTTCGTCTCCTCAGATGCTACCTAGTGACAGGTACATTTCTGAATTGTAGTCTAGCGTACGACTACCTCCCTTTCATCGTCAGATTCAGCCTAATGGAAGGCTCATTCTGCTCAGATACGGTTTAATATACGACCCAGTTAGACCTTCATCTCCTCAGATGCTACCTAGTGTACGGTACATTTCTGAAGTGTAGTCTAGCGTACGACTACCCCCTTCCATCATCAGACACAGCCTAACGGACGGCTCATCCTGCAACTCCAATACAGTCTAGCATAAGACCCATTTGGATCTTCAACTCAGAGACGATCTAGCGTACGATCCGTTCTGATTTTTCATCCTCAGCGAATTCATCCGCCTAATGAACAAATCACTTAGGTAATCAGATACGGTCTAGTATATGATCCATTCTGATCCCTTATCCCCAACAACGTATAACACACCCTGACTCCCCAGTGAAGTCAATAGCCTAATGGATAACTCACCGTATAGTCTAGCGTATGACCCGGTATGACATCCATGTCTTTAGATATCGTCTAACGTACGACACAATCTGAAGCTCCCATCATCAAACTTCCTGGATGGCATCTTTAAGCCCATCTCCATCAAGACTAATTGACAAGCGCAAATTTTCGGGGCATTCTAGTGTTCAATAATCTTCCACCTCCAGACCACGAATGGTGCACATACCATTCTACTCTCTCGGTTCAAGAATATTGAACAGGGGCAGCTGTCATACCCCAAAATTTGCCCGTTGATATTACAAGGCACTTTTCAAGGAACTCCAACTTGTTTTTCAAGGCATTAACCTTAAAAGGACAAAAGCCCAGCTCACGAGTGGCCCAATCCAGAAAATGGCCCAAACTGGCCTGCTCGCTAGGCGAGCAAATCCTTCACCTAGCGAACGTTCGCTACACGCTCGCCTAGCGAACGTTCTCTACACGCTCGCCTAGCGAACGTTCGCTACACGCTCGCCTAGCGAAGCTGACAGATAACAGAAAATTCTGGGCTTCACTCTGAGCCCATTAGGTCACAAAAAAGAGCATTATAAATACCAGCACTTCAGTAATGGAAGAGAACGAAAAAGGGGAAAGGAGGACCCTAGCAAGCAAACCCTAGCGCTCACAGACAGGAAACCCTGAAGGAAAAGCCGGCGGCAGCAAGGTCACTTCCGCTCAATTCGATCCGCTCGGCCAATTCAAGGGTACAATTCGATTACAAACAGGTTGGCATTGCTATTACTACCTTATGTTCTTAATTTGCATATGGTATCATGATTGAATTTATGAAACTATCTTCAGTTTTACATATGAATTTAAGTATGCATGAACATCTGAATGTCTAACCACATAATCTCTGTAATAAATGCTATAAGGTGTGAAGCTTACTGACATTATGCTTTTATCAAAACCAGAATCCGCAGCCGCTCGCTAGCACATCGCTAAGCGAGCATGCAGCGAGTATTCGCTAAGCCTTCGCTAGGCGAGGCAGCGGCGACCGGGACAGTCGCTGATTTTTCCGTTCTGTCCTTTGCTAACCTGTCATGTTTTTATCATAGCCATGCATTGTTTATCTGACCCTACTGCTGTTCTGGTTTCTTTTGCGGTGCAATCCTTGATTGCATCCTGACTTGGTACTCTAACCCGTTTGCTGAATTTTGTAAAGGTTCACCTTTCCCAGGAAAAGATTGCTGTCTAGGTCTTCCACTTTATTTGTGGGATACCCTTGTGGAGTTTCACCCTAAATTACCTAATTAATTTTAATGTATTAATTTTAATGTATTAATTTTAATGTGGAGATTCATCCTAATTACCTAATCGATTGTAAAATACGGCCTCTAAATATGTGATCTTGGACCTCTCTTTTGCCTTACGATATTACGGTACCACGGTCATGTCCCGCGAATGTGGGGATACACTTAGCAATGGCCCTTCGATTAAATAATCATAAAATAAATCATAGTCCCTCGGATGTTGCCTTCGAATATATGATTTCGTCCCTCGATGACCCTTCGGTGTAGCCTACAGTTAAATGATGATCGTCCCTTCGAATGCTAAGGTATCCTTACAACTGTTGCCTTCAATGACCTATCGATGACCCTATGATGACCCTTAAACATCCAAAGGGTAAAATTACTTACTTCTCAATAGTAAGGACAGTTTTACCCTCATAAGGATAGGAAACGTTCATAACGACCTTAGGAAGGTATAACTCTCAACTGCTGGATCATAACCTAAAACATTTCCCACCCCTCACACTTTGCAAATCCTAGAAAATCACCACTTGGTATACATTCATACTAGAATCATTACCAAGTTACATTTTTCTAAACCGTTTTTCAAAATCAAACGAGATAAATACTTTGTACACATTCATACGAGAATCATTACAAAGTTAAACTCTCTTTTTTGAAACATTTCTTAAACAATTCACGAACACTTTTCAGACAAAAATATAAGTGATCCAGCAATTAAGAGCCCATGGATAACCATGGATACAAAGGGTGCTAACACCTTCCCTTTGTATAATGTACCTCCCGAACCCAAAATCTATTGAGGTCTTTCCTGTTCTTTTCCACCTTTCCTTATTGGATAAAAGAAAAGTCGGTGGCGACTCTTGCTATCCGCGACATTGCGATAAAAAGCAAAACACCCCAAGTCAGTTCACCGTATGACAAGCGCATCAACTCATCTTTTAAGGCATCGCAGAAGTCTTTGATAAAGCCAAGATTAATTCCATTTGGTTTAGGACTCTTAAAACTGTCACAATCCCAAACTGCCTACTTAGTTTAAACCTCTGGAAAAGGTAGAGTCAAAACTGACCCCTCCTCCCTAGTGATTGATTTAAAAGATAGATATTATATCTCTGGCCTATCAACTGGTATCAACTAAAAATGATTATGAAAGTTATCAAAGACTTCATTTCCCACTCCATTGACACCCTCTACATGTACAACATTAACTGAAATTGAGATGAAAGCATTCGACTTTCTCCTCGAAGATATAATATCGTGAAAGAATTTTGAATTTGTGTCTCCCTCGTTAAGCCAAAGTAATCTAGATTTTTCCCACTAGATACTTAGATGTAATTTGGATAAAGAAGAATTTATGCCAATAAAGAGTATAACTCTTCCAACTCCTCATCCTCTAGATCATACTGATGATAGTCTGTCATCGCATAAAATCGATCAAAGAAACAGATCAAAACAAGTCGAAGAGGAGAAAAAATGAAAAATAAAGACCAAAGAATGAGGAAAAAATAGTTAAGTGTGAAGAAATTGGACTTAGTGAAAAATTAGGTGAAAAAGGGAGAAAAAGCATGAAACCACTAGAATAATCACGCGCAACATCGCGTGTGTGATATGTACATATAGGTTGCATCTCACGTGCGATGCAGATCATCACGCGCGCAATGAATCATTTTTATGTGCTTTTCTGGCGTGTTCTGGTCCATTCGGAAGGCTATAAAAGGGGATTTTCTACATTTTCTCAAAGGTTATGAATTCTGGCATAGAGAGTACGATTTTGCAGCATCATAAGTGGTTTTTGAGAGAATTTGAGCCATTGGAGGCCAATACTTCAAGGGATTTTATATGTTATTCCCTTCAATTGTTTTTGGTATTATATTTTGAATTATGAGTAAATAAACTCCTCTAGGTTAGGTTGTGCTATGATGAACTTATTTCAATATTGTTGGGCAATATGTTAATTTAAATTTACATGAATGCTTTAGTCTATAATTTTACTCAATTATTTCTTATTCATAATGATTTTTATGTGAGATACTCTTTTAATCTGATTCTGGGCATATAGGGAATATTGATCATTAGCCTATGTGTTGAACCTATGGCAATTGTCATGCTTACACTAGTTAACTAGGAATAGAAAACCCCGAGCAATGGCTAGTGAATTAACACTTTGTTAGATCGCCTAATCCTACTTACGCTAATGGACTAGGGATAGGAAGCTCCAAGTAGTGATTAGTGAGTTATATCGCAAGGGATTGATTATAGCGGGTCTTTTAATTCGTCGTGGGATTGTAGTGATGAGATTATTCATGTAAGGCATCAAACATCAACAATAGAGAAATATGGGATTCTAGACACAACTTGTTCGCTTTCATAGTCATGTATGAACTCTTTGTTATTTTCGCTTTGAAATCTAAACCCCCTATTTACTATTTTCTACGTATTGCACACTTTTTGTCTTGTTAAAAAACAGTCATATGGACTTGATAATTTATTACTGCGATACTATCAGTACACTTGTCGAGAAGTCATCAAGTTTTTGGCACCATTACCGAGGACTATTGCTATTTCAACAAGGAAACGCTTGTGCAACATTTTATTTTTAGTTTTTGATTTTTGTTTTAATTTATTGTTAATCATAGTGCTACTGAGGTATTTCATGTTTGTGTATACGCAACTCAGGATCAACATTGACACCGTTTGATCCAGATATTGAAAGAACCGCATGTGCTATCAGGAGAGCAGTTAGAGAAGCAACTATAGCTCAAAGGATCTTAATACAAGATCAACCGCTGATTTCTTCTGACTCTGAAGAGGAAGCCACCATGGCAGTTGTACGACCCCAAACTATGGGGGATTATTGTAAAAGAATCGATGAAGGACAGGTTTCGAGAGGGTTTGTACCGACAGACCCTCCTAACTTTGATATTAAGAATTATGTGCTCTCATAGTTAAGAGACAATTTGTTTGACATGAACAAGATTAGAGACCCGTGGGAGCATCTTGCACGTTTCTACGAAACAACTTTGATGTGAAAACCAATCAATATCACTGAAGACCCGGTCAAGTTGAGGTTGTTTGGGTTCTCACTAATTGGAAGGGCTAAGGATTGGTTATTTTGCCTTTAAAATGGAACAAGTCAAACATGGAAGGAATTGGAGGACAAATTCCTAGAAAGATTCTTCAGGACTACTCAGTTTGCTGAATGAAGAGCAGAAATTGTAAATTTTGAGTAGTAGGAAACTGAGTTGTTGTATGACTCATGGGAAAGGTTCAAACTTTTGTTACACATGTTCCCGAATCATCATGTGAATAAATAGAGCAAATGAAAAATTTCATCAAAGGTCTCAAGAGCCAGACACACATGTTATTGGATGCTTCCGCGGGAGGCACGATCCAATCAATGACCGAACCACAAGTGAAAGACCTTATTGAAAAAATGTGCTTGAATGAGTACCGTTCAAAAAGTGAAAGGTAGGTAAAAATTGAAACTGTGGGCACGCCCAAAGGTATGTTAGTTATTGATACCCATATTTCACTTTTAGCTCAAATTGAATTGTTAAATAAAAAACAAGTTGAAAGCAACTTAGGTAAAGGTAACGTGAGCCACACACAAGCCCTTAGGTGTGATTTATTTTGAGGAGAACATGCAAACGTAAGGTGATCTTTAGAAGGGTCAAGTGAAGAAGTCCAATTTGCTAATTTTTCAAAATAACAACCCTTACTTCAACACCTACAATCCGAAGTGGAAGGATCAACCGAATTTTCGTTGGGGCAAACCAAAATTTTCGTTGGGATTTACACTTGCTCGTGTCAGAACCCTACTAGGGAATCTTTAAACGGTTATATGTATTCAGGAATTAACTGTAGTTGTTAAAAGGAATCCCAATTAAAGATGTCAGTAGAACTACCAAGGTCTATGAGGACTTTCTTTATTGTACCCCTAATGACCATATGATCATCCTCTTCGGTAGGACTTTGGCGATGTCTTTATGAGAGAAAGTGACCTCAAGAGTACAAAATGAATGAGGTTTTACGAGTGATTCATATATGTGCATAATCCAGGGAGTATATATTTTGCATTAGAAGCTCGACTTGCATCCTCCAGCGACTACCCCCGTAATGATATTAATAGTATATGGATCATGTTCTCCTTCATTTCTACTTCTTCCTTCTGATTTTTTGTCACGTCTAGGTTGAGAGCTTAAGGGTCTGTCAGGGCCAAAATATTGAGTTCTCACTCCATATTCAAATGGCACACCTTAAACGTTCCTCCTAAGGTGTCATTCTTGAATAAGACAATCTACACCCTTCTTTAACTATTGACAATCATATGTGTGGTGGCATTTTACCTTGTGGTACTTACACAACTTTTAGAACATGTTTCTCATAACCTCTCATATTGGGACTAGGGGTCTGGGAATATCTCTCGTGTAATAAACTTCATGCCATATTTGTTCTCGCCTCATATTGGTATGTAGTTTTCCACATGTCTTTTGGGTGGTGGTTTGAAGCTTCTTTAATACAGGGTTGGTTGGGGATACTTGTTCTTGTGAAAACATAAGGAGTTTGATTTGTTGTAGGTTCTTTCTTTGACATTTATTTCCCTTTTATCGACATTATTCTCCATAATATTGACATAAAATTATGTCTTCTCCATTATTTCTTCCGTTGAATCAACAAGTTTATAGGCGAGAGACTCGTTAAAGTGTCTGATCTTCAACCATTAACAAAGACTCATACAAACATCTCTTGGTTATGGTTTACCATCTTGATGGTGGTTTTGTTAAAACATGCTAAGTATTCATGCAAGGACTCATAGTGACATTGTCTCACATTAAAGAGACATGTGGGAGACACCTGTAAATGTTTATTAACCAAGATGGTGGATTGATTTCTTGGATAGGTCCTGATAACTGGTTATGGAGAATCAAGAAATATTCATATACCAATGGAAGTTTGTCTCCTTGAAGGTTCTAGATAGAAGTTTGCATTTGAGTAAGTATGTTATGCCTATGATCATCATTTGTTTGTTGAAGGAAATTACACACGCTTGAGAATAACTTTTCCCATCAAACGTTACAATATGGGCGATTTGAAATTTTCTACGACTAGGGTGCCCCATATTACACTGAGAGGGGTTAAGGTTTTCATCCTTTACACCCTCTTGGTATTTATTGCCTTGTTGCAGCTTTTGTTGGATTGTTGGACGGTTGCTTGCATGGTTTCATTCTGGCGACACATTTCATCCATAATGGTCTGCATTTTCGTTTGAGCTTCCCAATGATTTCCAAAGGATAGTTAAACGTATGTCACCATCATTGTTAAACAGTGGTTGATTGTGAAAAACTCTTGTTGAAAGGGTGTGGTCTGTAGCAGTAAATTCATGATTATCAAGCTATGGATAAGCTAGAGATCAAATAACAAGAGTCGCCACCGCGCTTTTATTGTTTCCAAGGGAAAAGGGAAAAAGTACGAACAAAACCCAAAAGTAAGAAGTTTTCAAATCAAAACTATTAAAAATTCAGAGATTACAGGTAAGGGGGTTGGTTACACAGAGGGAAGGTGTTAACACCCAAAGTGTCCTAGGTACTCCTAGGGAGCCCTTTCTGTGTGCATATGTACTTAGTATAAAGTGATGTTACAAACAAATAGAATGGGGGGATGAGAAAAGAATTCATTAATTATATTTTTGTGTTTGACAAGACCTTCAGTCTTGTGCCTACGTACCAACATAAAAATGAGGGATCAAAACCACGTAGTTCGTGATACAAATTTCAAAATGGACGCATTGTTTTTAACAAAAATTAAGTTTGAAAGGCACAAAGGCCTAAAAATGGTTTGAATAAGTTAGTTCTTTTTGGCTTTTTGAAAGTTTAAGTCAAGTATAGTTACGTTTATTTACAAGTTTGTTTTAGAAAAGAAGTTTGAAAATGCAATGGCATAAGGCCAAAGTTTCTATCTTTTTGCAAAAGTGGTCAAAGTTTAGAACAAAATAAGTTAAATCAAAGAAGATTTTGAAAAGGGAGGGAGAGATTTTTTAAATTAAAGAAATGGGGAGAAGATGAAGAGACTATCCTATGTACAAAATTAAAAGTTTAGAGTTGAGAAGATCTGACCAAATGGGTAGCAATCCAATAGACAAGAATGTCAATAGAAACCCAGAATTCCCTTGGACTTTTTAGAATCAAGCAATACACAAATGCACAATTATATTATCTTGAAGAGAAAGGCATCAAATAAAGATGGCCACATCCAAGCTTATCCATTCCATGATCTTCCTCAAAGTAGCCCATGTAACAAATAAATTCCACAAGTCACATGTTCAAAATAACAGCTTCACAATGATCATGTTGCAGATGAACTCAGAAGGATCTTGAATGATGTATCATATGGAGTTTAAAATTGCAAGCACTTGGTTTCTCAATAAGTTGGCATTGGCCGAGTCCTTTAGCATAGGAAGGTTGCCTAGATTCTAAGTCCATTTGTCCAAGATCAAGCCAACAGTCCACACAAAAGTTTTTTAGGGTTTTTTGTTGTTATTATGTACATTAATGGTCAAAGACCACACAAACAAGCAAAGTATACACAAACAAAATATATCCCACAATATGGTCCAAATGGACAAAGTGAAAATTGCATTAACATAAACAATTAGAATGATATGAATAATGGAAAATGAAATAAAATGCTAAAAGTAAATTGCATTAAAGTAAATGGCTTGAATTTAAATGTTAGTAGTTAATAGGTTAGAAGTTAGTATTGTTTTTCTTTTGCTTTTCATTTTAAGACATTCTTTTGAGAACACTCAACCCAGTTATCACAAGCATGGATCCTTGAACCAAGACATCTTCCAAAGGAAGGAAAAAAGGCCAAGTTTCCACACAATACCATGAAAGAGGGGAGACTTGCAATCTCACTAACTAGAATGCTTAGGCCTTTTGTGTCACAAATTTAACGCTATATTAAGCAATCGTAATTGGACTTATGTAGAAGTCACAACTATTTGAGGTCGGGCAATAGAATTTTGGTGTTAATGCATGTTAGAGACATAGTATAATAGACTATGCTCATGAAACATACCACACACAAAAAAGGATATGCAAAAGGTGTGGCCTAATCTCATCCATACTCATGTTAATTTTTCAATCAACTAGCCTTAGGATTTTGAGATATCATAGGCCAAATGAAATGAATGAATGAAGAAGGGGAATTAGATGAAGTGGGAGGGGAATGGATCAAAACACAAATTGGTCAAAGGAGGACTTTTACCAAATTAATATCATCCATTCATTTTGGGAGATGTAATGTACATTCCATCAATCCCCTAAATCTAATGATATTAATTTGACAAAGTCAAATCAACCTTGACCAAGGCCCAACAACAATAGTCAAACACCAACAACTCATCACAATTGGTCAACAAAATTATTTAGCATTTAATCAAATTAAAAATACTAAAATAAGGCATTTAAATTAAATATGGTTTGTCCAATTCCTAAAACCTCATCAAAACACCAAAGAAATGACCATTAGATTTATCATAGGTCAAACAAGTTCAAAGGACCTTGGAGAAAAAAATTCATAATTTTGGGACATTTAAAAGTATTTTTAAACAATTAAAAACAAATGCAAAATCAATTAAATCATGAAAAATATTAATAATGATCCAAAAAATATTTTAAATTCAATATATGAAAGAGAAAATTATTTAAAATTTTTTGGTGAAACTCTCATATTTTTTGGATCAATATTAAAATTAATATGAATTAATGAAAATCAAAGGAATTAAAATAAAAAATAGAAAATCAAAAAAACGTGGACCACTTGATCTGCCTCATTAATTGAGGTGGCAGATCAAGTGGTTGAGTGCGCGCGGTTCACCATGCACTTGAGTCAATTGTCCACACACGTGGTAATCAACATGTACGCTTGTGATTAAAACATTTCAGCTGGATCCTATGGTTGTGAGAGATGCCAACACATTGCCGGAGCTGTAGCTCCGGTCTTCTTCTCCGGTGGACCTCACCGGACTGGTCCACCTTCAACCATCACCAGAAAAAAAAGGAGGACATGATCTGAAAGAAAAAATGGCGTAGAGCACGAATCTGGCCTTAATTCATTCTAACTCCAAGTATATTGAGAGATATATGGAGTTGAAATTTGAGGTACATGAATTGAGTTGCTTCGATTTGGCCTCAAAGCAACTCAATCTTCTTGCCTACATTGGTAGGACTTCAGACAACCAAAGAATCAAGAGAATTAAGCAAGATTAAGAGAGAATCGAAGAGATTAAAGTTTCTGGAAAATACTTCAATGTAGGTCTGGATTCAGTTGTTCTTGCCTTGGCTCGTGCTTGATCTCACTCCAAATGCTTGCAAAAGAAGAATTGAATGCTCAAAAGGTCTTGGATCCCTGGAGTTTTGAATCTCAAAACAGTGAGAATTCAAACTCAATTTCAAGTGAAATTCTCAGGATTATCCTTTGGAATGAGACGGTTAGAGGTTTGAGATTAAAGCTGGCGCGAATGTGTATGAAATTCTGAGCATATGGAGCTCTATTTATAGCCAATTCAGTTGATATTTGCACACTTGAAATGAACTTCCAAAATTAGCAATGTGTGATGCATGAGTGCATGGGCGTGTGCAGGCCCATGAAATCACTCTATCTGATCCATAATTAAGTGTAAGCAATGCTGAAGTCATGTTGGAATGCTAGGCAATTGTGCATGGATGTTTGAAGTTCAATCTTGCCAAATGATGATACCATGTTCAAGCCATACGCAACCTATTCATTTCTTGTCCAAAATGGATGAGTTTGGGCTTTTTGGAAAGTTTAGATCAAGAGGAACAACTTTCATGTTCAACACTTTTCCATTTGGAGCTTGGAACTTGAATAATTTTTAGCTGGAAGTTTGGAAATTTTAACATATTGAAATTTTTTCTAAGTATCAAGCCATATGTCTCAATATTCCACCATGCTTAACTTTTTATGTGAGCTGCAAATGAGAAAAGTGTCTTCATCAAAGTTGTATCTCTCTAAAAGACCTTCAAAATGGTCACCAATTTCATGTCATTTGGATTTGAAATGATAGAATTATGCATTTTTGAAGTTTGGAAAAATCACTTGATCAATGATATAGGTCAAAAATGACCTATAATGTAACCTCATATCACATGCTCAAAAAAGTTGAATCAGCTCTCACTCCAAACATCAAAGTTGAAGTAGACCTCTTGAATTTGATTGTGAAACTTTGAAATCTTTCATATCATAAATATTGAGCAAGTTATGGCCTTGGGTAGTTGACTTTCAAATTAGGGTTTAGACAAAATGACCTATAATGTTTCAACATAGAAAATGATTTTCCAAGCAAAAATAGCTCTAGGTCTCAACATGAACGTTGTTTGGAATGTCATTTAGAGTAAGTTTTCTCTTGGAATAATTTTCATATGGTGAAAATTGTAGGAGATAGGGTCTAGGGAGACCCAGTTTTGATCAGATGAATTCATCTGGCCAACCACCATCAACCAACTTGCTACTCTTCAATTCTCTTGACTTTCTAGGCTCATGTTAGATCATATATGCATAAGATGATGAATTTTGGGGCGCCCCTTGAAAAATTTGATCAATTGATGAGATAGCTTGTTGGAGAAGTTACTCAAGATACCCAGTCAAACTAGGGTTTCCAATGCAAATCACCCTCAAACTCTTGAAGAATGCTTGATCAAAATAACATGTAGAGATCATTGGGACTCATATATGATGTTTATAACCATTCTTGAATCAATCCATGGTTGTGCTCTTTGTCATGAGGGTCTCAAACCCTAGATGTGAACTTGATAGATCAATGGAGATCATGCCCTACCTACAAAAGAGTTAGGCAAATGCAAAGACATATTTTTGGTATTTTGGTTAGTAAAATGATAATATACAAGTATGATACAATCATAAAGTACTTGGTGATCTCTCCCAAAATAAACCCAATGAAAGAGGGGTAAGGAGGATGCCAAGGTGTGATCCCAATGCTAATGCTTATGATGAAATTGCATGAGGGGTTTTAGGGTCAAAATTGGGGTCTTACAGCTGGCCCTATTTAAGGACATTCTAACTGAGGAGGCGATGGTTAAAATCTTCATGTCGACTCAGTAGAATGGGCTTAAATAACAACATATAGAAACAAATTTTGGTCCCTAAGAGACCTCATGATGCATATGATATGAATGCATAAGTAAATTCATTGTGGGGAAATATTGCCACAAAGGAAAAAGAAGTCGGAGAGACCGAAAGTCCACAAGAGTAAAATGCATTTTGTAAGGAAAACTCACTGGGGAGGCAGAGACTCTGAGGGGATAAAAAAGTTATGCGTAGGCCAGACTACGACTTAAAACTGCCGGAGGACTCGAGGACATCCATATAAAATGGAAAGTCTAAGCCGGGGAACAACAACATCTGCAGGGGATACGAGTAAGTCAGGATAAAACTGAAGTACTTGAATCATGCAGGGAAAATGATTTCGCTAAGGAAATGCGCACTCAACTCAACTGGGGAAGATAAACTTCAACACGGGAGGAGCAGAAATCTATTATCTACTACCTGTTACTAGGTAAGGAGATAATGAAGATCTGACAGTGAGGACATCCGTCACCGGTTAGGATGAACATATCAAGGATGACTCGCTGAGGATTCTAGGACGGAGTATTCATTACCGGTTACTGGGTAAGAATAGCCTCGCTGGGGAAAATTGCAGAAAAAATAGGATTTACAACTACCAGCTACTAGGCAGAAGACCAAGGGTGAGAGTATCCGTCATCGGTTAGGATGAACATATCAAGGATAAACTCAACAAGGAAGAAAATCCGTCATCGGTTAGGATGAACATATCAAGGATAGACTTGCCTGGGAAATGTCAAGGAGGATACCCGTCATCGGTTAGGATGAACATATCAAGGGTAAACCAACTGATCAAAAAAGTAGGAATTACATCTATCGAATGTTCGATAAAATACCGTCAAAGAGAAAATATGTCACCGGTTAAGATGAACATATCAAGGATAAACTCTGTGAGGAGATAAAATAGGAATTACATCTATCAGTTACTGTATAGAATACCAAGAGAGAGAATTCGCCACTGGTTAAAGTGAACATATCAAGGATCAACTCTGCGAAGGGGATAAAAAAAGCAGGATTTACAACTACCGATTACTAGGGAGAAGACCGCAAAGAGAAGGAAACCCGTCATCGGTTAGGATGAACATATCAAGGATTAACTCTCTGGGGAACAAAAATAGGGATTACAACTACCTTTTTACTGGGTAGAATACCAAAAAGAGAATATCCGTCATCGGTTAGGATGAAGATATCAAGGATAGACTCAAGCAAGGGAGAGAAAGATATCAGTCCCCGGTTAGGGTGAACATATCAAGGATATACTTCCTAGGGAAACAGATCCACTAGGGACTCTACTGCTGGGAAAGCTGGGGTACTTTTGTCGGGTATTGGGCAAAGTAGAAAACTGCAAACTAAGAAGAATATTACCAGTTACTGGGCAATAGACTCTTAGGGGACTCAAAGCATCTATCTAGGTAAGAGCTAGAAAGAAACGGTCAACTAAGACTCAACCCATTGAGGACATAACCCAAGGGGAGTGATTCCATCCAGATAATTAACTGGGGAGGAAACTGAAATAATAATAATCCACGAGGAGACAAACTCAGTGGGGAAAAGGAGAAAGATTAAAATCTTTCTGCTTAAGGGGCTGACACTCTACAATTGAGGGAGGACAGACACCTGATTCTGTATGGGGATAGAGTACCGCCATAACAAAGAATAATCTCGAATGAATCGGTCGAATATGATAATGTAAATTATGAAATTATATGAATGTGTATGTATATGTATATATGATGATTATGCTGACAACACGATCACGAAGGATACGAAGGCGTCGCAAAGAATTTGAATCATCGGTACAATCCTCGGTCAATCCACAAAATATGGAGACAGCTGCCGGAGAACAGAGAGATCAACAATCCAAAAAGGCTCAACCCTAAGCGGGGAAGAAGGAGATTTGTTGAGGAAGGAACATCAAATATGTGGAGAATTTTAAGGCAACACCATAAAAATGGGAGACAACCCTACAGAGAATAATCAAAAGCTGCTCAGAAACCAGGAGAAAACTCTGACTAGGAGCAATTCGAATGGAGATCGACGGGGAAATCAATGCAATCTATTGGGGAAGTCAACCATATCTACTGCAAATCAACCCTGCTGAGAAAACACAAACTCCGTTGGGGAAGGCAGAAACTCCGTTGGGAAAAATAACACACTACAGGGTATCCGAATCAACCAACTCAGCTGGGGAAACAGAACGAAGCTCTACTGGGGGAACAAACACTCCACCGAGGAACTGAATCAACACAAACGTCCAGGGATACCCAAAGGGTTAACTACTTGGGGAACCTCTAATGTTTTGCACTTAAGGACCTGCTATCCATTAAAATGCTGTTGATATTCCTTTTAATTGCTTTGAAAAATTCTTGCTTTTATATATTTACGAAAAACTGATTTTGATTAAAAATTTAATTTTCAAAATGATCATAATAAAATTTAAAACTATTGGCTGAAGTAAATAAGAGTAGAAACAATTGGATAAAAGCTCAACTTTATTTGATAGACTGTTAGTCTGTAAATGACAAGACTCCATAGATTTTTACAAAGTTGAAAATGGTAATTCACATGGAAAAGGGTTACATTGAATACAAATGATCCTTAATCCTTCTACCAACTCTTGATATCCACTGCGCTCTTGACCTCTACTGGGGTGATGAATCGATGTCAACCCTTGTGCTCAATCAAATCTTTAAAACCTTGAAGATTAGTAGAATGCAGTTACTTGCCATAATCCCTAATTTTTGCATAAGTTTCCCTAAGGTGGGGTACTCAACTTATCGGGAAATTATTTCTGTTTTATGTCTCTAATTTTTGCCTGGATCGCCCTTTCGAGTTTTCAATCCACCGAGACGCTCATTTTTGCCTAAGCCGCCCTTTCGGGTTTTCAACTTAGCGAGTTGTTCTTTTATTTTTTAGGCGAAGTATTTCTTGACTGCATCTGCATTCACAGGACGAGTGAACTCTTCACCATCCATAGTTGTAAGAATCAATGCACCGCCTGAAAAGGCTCTCTTAACAACATATGGGCGTTCATAATTAGGAGTCCATTTTCCTTTAGAATCTGGATTGAAAGATAGAATCTTCTTGAGCACAAGGTCACCTTCTCTGAACACATGAGGTCTGACCTTCTTATCAAAAGCTTTCTTCATCCTTTGCTGATACAACTGACCATGACACATGATAGTCAATCTCTTCTCTTCTATCAAATTCATCTGATCAAACCTGGTCTGACACCATTCAGCCACAGTCAACTTGGCTTCCATGAGCACATGCAATGAAGGAATCTCAACCTCTATAGGGAGTACTGCTTCCATACCATAAACAAGAGAGAAAAGGGTTGCCCCTGTTGAAGTGCGGATGGATGTACGATACCCATGCAAAGCAAATGGGAGCATCTCATGCCAATCCTTTACGTGACAACCATCTTCTGAATAATATGTTCTTATTCGCAGCTTCAACAACCCCATTCATCTTAGGTCTGTAGGGAGAAGAGTTATGATGTGATATCTTGAAGTCTTTACAAAGAGCTTCCACCATATTGTTATTCAAGTTCGGTCCATTATCAATAATGATCTTGCTTGGCACACCATAACGGCATATGATCTAATTCTTGATAAACCTTACAACAACTTGCTTGGTTACATTTGCATACGATGCCGCTTTGACCCATTTTGTGAAGTAGTCAATTGCCACCAAAATGAAACGATGTCCATTCGAAGCTTTGGGCTCGATCATCCCAATCATATTAATTCCCCACATGGAGAAGGGCCATGGGGAAGAGATAACATTCAATAGTGTCGGAGGAACATGAATCTTATCAGCATATATTTGACACTTGTGGCATTTCTTCACAAATTTGCAACAGTCAGATTCCATTGTCAGCCAATAGTAACCTGCCCGCAACATCTTCTTCGCCATTTCATGTCCATTGGAGTGAGTACCAAAGTAACCTTCATGCACTTCACTCATCAACAAGTCTGCTTCGTGTCTATCCACGCATCTGAGCAAAACCATGTTGAAGTTTCCCTTGTACAGTATATCACCATTCAAGTAGAAATTGTCGACTAATCTTCTCAATGTCTTCTTATCTTTCAAAGATGCCCCAGGCGAGTAAATCTGACTTTGGAGGAAACATTTGATATCAAAGTACCACGGCTTCTCTTCTTTGATCTCTTCAATAGCAAACACATGAGCTGGCCTATCAAGACGCCTCACAGATAAATTGGGAACTTCATTCCAATACTTCACTACAATCATCGATGCCAACATTGCAAGAGCATCTGCCATCCGGTTTTCATCTCGAGGAATATGATGAAACTCAACCTTTGTAAAGAAAGTTGAAATCCTCCTCGCATAATCTCTATATGGTATTAAACCGGGTTGATTCGTCTCCCATTCTCCTTTGATTTGATTCATAACCAAAGCCGAATCCCCGAAGACATCCAAATACTTGATTATGAGATTCATGGCCTCTTCAAGCCCCATAATGCAAGCTTCATATTCTGCCATGTTGTTTGTGCACTTGAAAGTCAATATAGATGTAAATGGTAGATGAGTGCCTTGAGGAGTAGTGATCACTTCCCCAATGCCATTTCCATATTGATTAACAGCTCCATCAAATACCATGCCCCAACAGGAACCAGGTTCTGGCCCTTTTTCAAGCAATGGTTCATCACAATCTTTCATTTTTAAGTACAAAATCTCTTCATCAGGAAAATAATACTACACTGACTGATAATCTTCAATTGGTTGGTGAGCCAAATGGTCAGCCAAGATACTACCTTTGATCGCTTTATGAGATCGGTATTCGATATCATACTCTGATAACAACATCTGCCAACAGGCAATTCTCCCAATTAAAGCAGGCTTCTCAAATATATACTTGATACGGTCCATTTTGGATATCAACCAAGTGGTATGATTCAACATATACTGGCGCAGACGCTTAGCAGCCCAAGCCAATGCGCAACAAGTCTTCTCAAGCATCGAATACCGAGTCTCACAGTCGGTGAATTTCTTACTGAGGTAGTAAATTGCAAATTCTTTCTTTCCAGTCTCGTCTTGCTGACCAAGAACACAACCCATAATATCTTCGAGCACAGTCAAATACATGATCAACGGTCTTCCTTCAACGGGTGGAGACAAAATTGGAGGTTCAAGCAAATATTCCTTGATACTATCAAAAGCTTTCTGGCAGTCTTCGGTCCAATCACAAGATTGATCTTTCCGAAGAAGCTTGAATATAGGCTCACATGTGGCAGTCATGTGCGAAATGAATTTGGAAATATAATTCAAGCGGCCGAGAAAACCTCTGACTTGCTTCTCAGTTTTGGGCGCAGGCATCTCTTGTATTGCTTTGACCTTGGCAGGATCATCTTCAATACCCTTCTCGCTGACAATAAAGCCCAACAACTTACCAGAACAAACACCAAAAGTGCACTTATTGGGATTCAAGCGGAGTTTATATTTCCTCAAACGCTGGAATAACTTCAACTAATTCTCAACATGTTCCTCTTTATCAATCGATTTAGCAATCATGTCATCGACATACACTTCAATCTCTTTATGCATCATATCATGAAAAAGAGTAGTCATTGCTCTTTGGTAAGTTGCACCCGCATTCTTTAAACCGAAAGGCATCACTCTATAGTAGAATGTTCCCCAAGGTGTAATGAATGTGGTCTTCTCCATATCTTTGGGTGCCATCTTGATCTGATTATATCCGGAAAATCCGTCCATAAACCAAAAGAATTTGAATTTAGCAGTATTGTCTACCAACATATCAATGTGTGGCAGAGGGAAATCCTCTTTCAGACTAGCTTTATTCAAATCTCTATAATCAACACACATGCGGAATTTTCCCTCTTTCTTCGGTAAAGGCACAATATTGGCCACCCAATGTGGATACTCGGCGGTTACAAGGAAACCGACATCAATCTGCTTCTGCAACTTCTACTTGACTGGAGGGCATTCTGGTTTCAACGACAATCTATGCTCCACAATCTCAGAATCCAACCCAGGCATGTCTTGATAGGACCAAGCAAACACATTTGAATACTCTTGAAGAAGATCAATCAACCCCTTCTTGACTTCTGGACACAGTCGAGACCCAATCTTGACTTCCTTCACATCATCCTCGGAACCCAGATTGACTAACTCGACCTGCTCTTCGAACGACTGAATGGTCTTTTCATCCTGCTCAAGAAGACAAGATAATTCATCACTCACTTCTACATCACTTTCTTCCTCGGCCTCAAATATAGGGAATTCAAAACTTGGAGAAGGATAAGGACCATTGTATTCAATGGGGTTAGGAACCAACCTGCATAATGATTTGATATTTTGATTTTAGAGAAGTGAATTTGTGACCAAATATTATGCAGATGGATAATTATATTTTTTATTTATGTTTTTTATGATTACCATTTTCAGAATAAAGCAAAAAGTAAAAACAAACATCATAGATGCGGATGAATAGAATTAATTTTATTGATGATCAATTTGAAAATGCCCAAACAATGTTCACTTCTCCCTTAGGCATGGGAGAAGGATTTTAAAACATATAAAAGCAATTACTTAGATCGATGCAAAATAACAGGAATATCAACAACAATCCAATTGTTGCAAGCCTTTCCATGCGTCACAAAATTGGTGCAATCTTCCTCTTCGTCATCCTCTAGCACAACAGCTAAGTGTTGTTCATTGCCATGAATGAACCCTCCGCTACTGAAGTTGAGTTGCATATCTTCAGATCTAACAGTTGATGAGCCTTTCTGGAACCCTAAACCGGTTCTACCCTTGTTGTCGGAGACCTCTACCATGCGCCCCCACTGATCAATAGTACCTTCTTCAACAATCTTCTGAGCATCTTTCAATGAGGACATAGATGCCCTAACTCTCTTCTCAGCAGAAATAGATAAGGCTTGGAATGGAGTTCCAACCTCATCCTCAACTTAAACATAAGAGAAAGATGACAGGTGGCTAACAAACAGCGCCTTCTCCCCGCCAACAATCACAAGCTTGCCATTCTTGACAAATTTGAGCTTCTGGTGTAAAGTTGAAGTAACAGCATGCCTCATGGATCCATGGCCTTCCCAATAAACATCTGTAGGCCGGGTGGATATCCATTACTTGGAAAGTAATTTGAAAATCACTCGGACCTATCTTGACTGGAAGGTCCACTTCACCAATTATTGTTTTGCGCGAACTGTCAAAAGCTTTGACGATTACGCCGCTATACCTCGTGAGCGCTCCTTGATAAGATAACTTTGACAAAGTTGACTTTGGAAGCACATTCAGTGACGACCCGGTGTCAATAAGCACGTTTGATAAAACATCTTCCTTGCAATTCATCGAGATGTGCAAAGCCAAATTATGATTTCTGCCCTCCTCAGGGAGTTCTTCGTCACAAAAGCTGAGATTGTTGCAAGAATTGATGTTAGCCACAATGTGATCAAACTGATCCACAACATCATGTTCTACAAATTCTTATTTGAGAACTCTCTGTAGTGCTTCTCTGTGCGCTTCGAAATTCATCAGCAGAGACAACACTGAAATTTTTGAGGGGGTCTGGAGCAGCTGCTCTACCACATTGAACTCACTCTTTTTGATTAGTTGGAGTACCTCATCATCATCATTGGTTTTCAAATTGCATGATTCACCAGACTTATCTTTTGAACAACCAACTGGGTCTATACTAGGCACCTTCACTTTCTTGCCAACAACTGTTTCCTCTTTATCCTTTGGGAACACCGGCCCAAACACTCGACCACTACGGGTCACCTTTGTAACATCAATAATGCTCACCACTGAACTAGTCATAGGTAACGGGACCTCTTGACCATTCTTCATCATTGTAGCATTGTACTGATATGGCATAACTTTATCAGATGAATACGGGACTGGGCCTGCTAACCGTATTACCAACGGCGATACTGATCTTTGACTGTTGCTGTTACTGGAGTCATACTGGATTACTAACCGCTCTTGTTGCTTGAAAACGGGCACTATGACATTTACATCGTCATCTACATGATGGGATTGAACAATATGGATCATGCCTTCATCCATCAGACGTTGGATGTCCCTTTTCACAACCTCACAACCCCTCGGGTTAACACTACAAACAGCACAAGCATCATGGTCGTGCTCACATTCACTTACCATACAAACATCCTTATGCATCTGCACTAAGGACCTCCTGATAAAACGCACATCAAAAACTTTGAATTCTCCAAGACAACCGTCCACCATATTCACTAAAGAGTTCCCATGAGCGGGCAAAGGGTTTGCTTTCACATTCGGCGCACGGTCCTTGAAGGACACCATACCACTCTTCATAAGCTTCTGAACCTCATACTTCAATGGATAGTAGTTTTCAATATCGTGTTTGGGTTCTCCTTGGTGAAAAGCACAACGAAGCTCAGGTTTATACCACCAAGGAAGTGGTTATGGAATTTGCGGTGGGTTTCTTAGTTGAATCAGGTTCTTGAGAACTAACGAGGGATACAACTCTGCATATGACATAGGAATCGGGTCAAAAAAGACCTTCTTCCTCTCAAAGTTTTGTTGATGATGATTGTTGTTGTAGGTGTTTGTTCTTTGTTGCGGTTGTTGTTGTTAACGTTGTTGTTGTTGTTGAATTGGTGTTGCTTGTTGATTAGAAAATACCGGAATTACTGAGGATACTTAATCATGATGATGTTGACGGGATGTTGGATTTCTTCTGATCTGAGGCCTCCTCTGCCTCCCACTGATTACTGCATTCGTCTCACTGTCCTTCTTCTTACCGAAATTACTACCATACCTCTTGCTTGTTGACGCCTCATATTTTGACAAACGTCCCTCACAGACTCCTTCCTCAAGCCTCATCCCCATGTTTACCATTTCAGTAAAGTCACTGGGGGAACTAGCAATCATTCGTTCATAGTAAAATGAACTCAGAGTTTTCAAGAAGATCTTTGTCATTTCTTTTTCCTCCAAAGGAGGAGTGATCTGGGCAGCCAACTCCCTCCATCGCTGCACATACTCTTTAAATGTCTCTTTGTCCTTCTGAGACATAGACCTCAGTTGGTCTCTATCTGGTGCCATATCAACATTATACTTATATTGCTTGACAAAAGCCTCCCCTAAGTCGTTGAAAGTGTGAATGCTGGCACTGTCCAATCCCATGTACCAACGGAGCGCAGCGCCAGTCAAACTATCTTGGAAGTAGTGAATACACAATTGATCATTGTCGCTCTGAGTAGACATCTTGCGGGCATACATCACAAGATGACTGAGCGGACATGAGTTCCCCTTATACTTTTCAAAGTCAGACACTTTGAACTTCACCGGGATCTTGACGTTGGGAACTAAGCACAACTCAGTAACACTCTTCCCAAACAGGTCTTTACCTCTCAGCGTCTTCAATTTCTTGCGCAACTCAAGAAACTGATCTTTCATTTCGTCCATCTTCTCATACACATCCGGACCCTCAGATGACTCAGAATGATAGATGGTATCCTCTATGCGAGGCAAGGTGTGCACAACGGGAGGTGGCACGGACATGACCGGGCTAGATGCCGACATGGAAGCAAAGGTAGGCACAAAGCCTTCAGGCACAAAGTTGGGCGGCATTCCCCACGGGAACCCGAAAGGCATATTCGGCGCGAAGTGGGCGGTAGCAGCAAGCACAATGTAATACCCCAAAATTTACCCTTCATTTTTTCTGGAAGCATACGCTTTACACCTCATGCATGCATTCATTTTTAGGTCATTTAGCATTTGCATTTCATCATGGCAATCAGAATCGGATCCAAGAAGCTTGAACATCATCCAGGACACTTTGTGGGCTCTATTTAGATGATCAGTCAACACAAGGGAAAGACTTGAGTTACTTCCAACAGGGGTCTATTCGTCAGTCAAAACGTTAATCTTGAAGGAGCAAAGGTTTGTTCATGAGCTGTCATGCTCGCTAGGCGAAGCCCACGTGTTTTGAAAAAAAAAACGAAAAACAACGAAAAAAAATAAAAAATAAAAATGGAAAACAAAAATAAATAAATAAATAAATAAATAAATAAAAGAAAAAAAAATCTTGGACTTGGACCTCTCTCTTTTGAGCCCACAGGTCCACAAAAATCAGGTTATAAATTCAGAGTTTCAGTGAAACAAAAGGCCATTCTATTCCTATTACCCTATCTAGGAAAAAGATAGTGAGAGAAGAACCCTGGGGAAAAAGATAGTGAGAGAAGAGCTAACAGAGTTCAGAGCAACCTCCAGGCAACTCTGAAAGGTTCATTCTGACTCACACACTTTCAGCTCAAGCAAACCCTCACATTGGTTTGCAAATCCAGCCGTGCCATTTGATTTCAACCGATCTCTCAAATCAGGTTTGCCCTTATTCCTATTACCTTTGTGCTTTGAAGTTGAATACTCTGAATGTTTGAGGTATGATGGATGAATTTCATTAGGTTTATGCCCACGGGTTCATAATTATGTATGAATGTATAAATAATGCCTTGAATGCTTAATTGTTTAATTTCTGAAGTGTATGCCACAGGGTTTGAGGTTTCTGAAACCATACTGTTATCCATGAAAAACCATATTGTTTTGCTCTAATCTGACTTACGTTTGTCATAGCATGTTTTCTCCTAATCCTTATTTTGTTTCACTAACCCTTTTGTTGAGTTTTTGTGAAGGCTCACATGACTTTTGCAGGGATAGCTCGCTGGATATTCCACTTTGCTTGTGGGATACCATTTGGGAGATTTATTTTGATTGCCTTGTTGGCACATTTACTTTATACATGTTTGTTTTGTATGTGTTCGTATCCCCGCAGGTAGCGCGGTTCCTTCGTCAAGGACTTCCTTTTTGCATGAGCATCCCAAACCCTAACCCTTCATTGATTTTTCTTCTCCTAAACACACGTTTACTCCTTCTACTACAGGTGAGTAAGCCTCCAAAGGTCGAGCATCTGGTAGATTGCGTAGTAACGTCGTCCGCCCCCAAAACATAATCCTTAACCCCGTAGTTAGCCGAACTACGGCTTGCTCTGATTCTCATTCTAGATGAGATACGTAGGCATAAGACGCGATGTCTTAGCGAGCACACATCCCCCCAACCCCTAGGTAGCCGAGCTACGAAGACTCTGATTCTCATATTCAGATGAGATACGTATGCAGTGGATGCGACATCCGTGCGAGTCATTTTCATTTAACCCCTTTTTTAGTAAACAACACAAGATAAACTCACACCCTTTAGACAATAACTACAAAAGTGGATCCCGTAGAGTACTACAGATGCGTAGGGGTGCTAATACCTTCCCTTCGCATAACCGACTCCCGAACCCAAGATTTGGTTGCGAGACCTTGTCTTTTCCTTTCCTTTTTTCAGGTTTACTTCGAGCATTTCTTTTCCCTCCTTTGGGATAAATAACGCACGATGGCGACTCTTCTGTCATTTTCTTTCGCCGGTTGTTTTTTCGCACACTGTATTTTTCAGGTTGCGACAGCTGGCGACTCTGCTGGGGAAGCCGGTTTCCCTAAGCGAGTCCCTCCTAGCTTGTGTAGTTTGTTTGTTTATTGGGTGTTCATGCTTTTGTACAGTTATTTACTTACCTGCTTTACCTTATTGCATTGTGTACATATCATTGCTGTATCTGTTGGCTGGCTATGGCTGCTTGGTGATCTTTGTGAGATGAGTTCCATACCCGAACTCGAGTGCACTTAGGATAGGAGAATGGCATAGTCTTGTCGACTTGTGTGGAGTTATTCCTTAGCAAGTTGACTTGCAAGCCCATTCACTTGGTGGAGGTCATGTTGAGATCAATAATGTCACACAAGTAAGTTGTGGTTAGACATTACTTTTTCCAATATAGACCTTAGAAGCCGAGGACCTTAGTTTACCAAACCCATCTTGGCCTATTCGTAGGACGTAGTGCGAAAGTCGTTCAAGTGTAAGATTTGATACGATTGTTACGCGATACTACACTCATAAGAGTCTCTCTTGAGAATATTTTTGGAATACGAGTAGTCGTTCCTCCGATAATATTCGAAAGATGGGATTATGACTATGGGAACCTTTTTTAGAACATGTTTGGCAGGTTTAAACCTTAGTACACTCCTTTTGGGTGGTTCTTAACCTAAACTCCATGCTCGTGACTTGCAACAAACCCTTGATTCATGGTTGATCCGATCAGGTATCCTTAATATCAATGAAACGTGGGTGTTGATAAGGTGTAAACCATAATCCACCAAAATGGATGGTTGATATTAAGGATAACATGATCCATACCATGAACTTTGTTTGGTGTGCTCTTAATTTCTCTCCAGACAGTGCAACCTGATAGATGTTCAAGCAGATACAGCGATCCTGATTCCCATGCCACTACACTGCATTCACATCATTTTGCATCACATCATTTTGCATTCATAATCATTCACACATGTTTATCCATTTCTGTGGGGTTTATATCTTCTACTTGATTCTAGTCGGAATTTTCTTGGTTCTCATCAACGGCTTAGTCTTGTTTTTTACATCGTTTATCTATTGAGAGACTGGAATCAAGGGGCTAGAATACCTTTGGAATTGATAAACATGTCATTACATTTACATATTCATTAGCATGTCTTGCATAACAGGTACCGCCACAGTGTTCTCAGTTTGTTTGGTGTTCCATCGACAGGATAGCTGACCCAGGCATTCACCGGTACGGTACCCGCAGAAACCAACAGAGAGTAATGGAAAGCCTACAGGCAGAGTTCGCCGAGATGAAAATCCGCATGAATCAATTCATGGATGTGGTTCAAGGGGTGGCTCAGGGACAGCAAGAGCTCAGGCAGATGATACAGAGGAATCCCCCTGCTCAACCAGAGACGGTGACTGATCCTCCAGCTGGAGAGGCTAATGGACCCAATGGATCGGGGCTTATCTCAATCCTACATGTCACCTCCGGTCAACAGCCCGTTCATGATGATCAGGACGATCAGTTCCCCCTGTTGCAGGAAGACTTTGGTATGGGTCATGGTGTGGACCCCATGTTTAGAAGATTGGAAGAGAGGTTGAAGGCAGTGGAAGGAAAAAATCCTCTGGGAGTAGATGTTGCTGACTTGGGGCTGGTCCCAGGTGTGAGAGTGCCACCGAAATTCAAGGTCCCGATATTTGACAAATACAATGGCAACTCTTGCCCGAAGACCCATGTGCAAGCCTATTTCCGTAAAATGGTTGCATACTTCGATGACAAAAAGTTGCTTATGTACTTTTTCCAGGACAGCCTAGTTGGGGCATCCCTGGAATGGTATATGAGGCTGGACAGAGCCCACATCCGTTGCTGGAGGGATTTGGCTGAGGCTTTCGTGAAGCAGTATCAGTATAATACAGACATGGCTCCGGACAGAACTCAACTTCAAAATTTGTCTCTTAAAAGCAATGAGTGCTTCAGAGAATACGCTCAACGCTGGAGAGAAACAGCTTCCCGTGTTCAACCTCCTATGCTGGAGAAGGAAATGGCTAACATGTTCATGAACACTCTGCCAGGACCTTATTTGGAGCGCCTGGTGGGTTGCAATGCCTCCAATTTTGCTGATGTAGTCTCTACCGGAGAGAGGGTGGAGAATTACCTGAGGACATACAAGACCCAAAGTGGAGGTGGATCCTCATCAGGGGTGAAGAAGCCGTTCAATCAGGGATAGAAGAGGAGAGAAGGGGATGTAAGTTCCATATCTTCTTATCAGAACAGGGATAACCGGAGGAATAACTTTCAGAACTATCATCAGCAACTGTATGTTGCGGCTATGACCATTCCAGCTGCAGCACCACTACAATAACAACAACCACAGCGTCAACCAGCTCAGTACCAACCACAACAACCGGGTAACAGACCCACCTATCAACCGAGGCCAAGGACGATGGACCGGCGTTTTGACACTCTTCCAATGTCGTACGCTCAGTTGCTTTCTAGTCTTCAACAACTACAACTTGTGCAGCTGCGCACTCTGGCTCCTCCCGTTGGTAGGCTTCCGGTGGGTTATGACGCCAATGCTAGGTGTAGCTTCCACTCTGGGGCACCTGGCCACAATATTGAGAACTGCAAAGCTTTTAAGCACGTAGTTCAGGACCTCATTGATTCAAAGGCCGTTAACTTTGCACCAGCTCCTAATGTCGTCAACAATCCCATGCCCCAGCATGGTGGAGCCAACGTTAACATGGTTGAAGGAGAAGTCAAATTAGTCTCTGCGGTCAACAATGAAGATGGGGATAGTGATTGCGACATCGATAACTGGGTGCGTCCGAGGATCCCGGGTGAAGTTCTCAACAATTGGTCTTCTGAGGAGATTGTCCAAGCCACTTGTCTGGAGGAGTAATTTTCTTTGTTTATTCATGCATATCCAAGTCTTACGTTCCGCCAGGACGTAATGACTCATTGTAGGGCTCATCTATGTGACACTTGCATTTTTTATCATAAATAAAGGACGTCTTTTTGCATTCAAATATTTCGTTCCCTGTCTTTCTATTTTTGCAGTTTTTCAAAAAAATGGCAATGTTTTGTTTAGTTTCCACTTTTTTTTCTTCACACTCATAAGCACATACCATCACTCATGTAGATGCACATCACCGGATCCTATTGATAACGGTTCTGCTATGGGTCGCTTCGACTTTGAAAATCCAATCTTTCAAGCTGAAGAAGAGGGTGATGAAGACTGTGAAATCCCTGAAGAACTTACCAGGTTATTAAAACAAGAGGAAAGGGTCATTCAACCGCATCAAGAGTCTGTTGAAGTGATTAATCTCGGCACCGAGGACGCCAAGAGAGAAAATCAAGATAGGGGCTGCTTTGGAAGACAATGTGAAGAAGGGGTTGATTGAATTGCTGCAAGAGTATGTTGACATCTTCGCTTGGTCTTATCAGGACATGCCAGGGCTTGACACAGACATCGTGGTACATCGCTTGCCGCTCAAAGAAGGTTGTCCTCCGGTCAAGCAGAAGCTCAGAAGAACAAGACCAGAGATGGCTGTCAAGATAAAGGAAGAAGTGCAAAAATAGTTGGATGCAGGGTCTCTAGCAGTCACAAATTATCCGCCATGGGTTGCAAATATCGTTCCGGTACCTAAGAAGGATGGAAAGGTACGGATGTGTGTTGACTACCGGGATCTGAACAGGGCTAGTCCTAAAGATGATTTCGCCTTACCTCACATTGACGTTTTGGTGGATAACATGGCTCAGTCCTCGGTATTCTCCTTCATGGATGGCTTTTCTGGCTATAATCAAATTAAGATGGCACCAGAAGACATGGAGAAGACAACATTCATAACCCCATGGGGCACCTTCTGCTACAAGGTGATGCCGTTTGGTCTGAAAAATGTCGGAGCAACATATCAGCGAGCGATGGTGACTCTGTTCCATGATATGATTCATCATGAAATCGAGGTTTATGTTAATGATATGATTGCCAAATCTCAGACAGAAGAAGAACATTTGGTGAATTTGCAGAAACAGTTTGAGCGTTTGAGGAAACTCAAGCTGAGGCTTAATCCGAAAAAGTGTACTTTTGGGGTGAGATCTGGAAAACTACTGGGTTTTGTTGTTAGCGGAAAAGGGATTGAGGTGGATTCGGCCAAAGTGAAAGTGATACAGGAAATGCCTGAGCCAAGAACAGAGAAACAAGTCCGTGGTTTCTTAGGGAGGTTGAACTACATTGCAAGGTTCATCTCTCACCTAACAGCCACGTGTGAGCCAATATTCAAATTGTTGAGAAAAGATCAGGCTATCAGGTGGAATGATGATTGTGAAAGGGCGTTCGAGAAGATAAAAGAGTATTTGCAGAATCCTCCTATCCTTGTGCCTCCGGTCCCAGGGAGACCGCTGATTATGTATTTGACAGTACTAGACAATTCCATGGGTTGTGTTCTCGGTCAACACGACGAGACAGGTAGGAAAGAGCATGCCATCTACTGCCTGAGTAAGAAATTCACAGATTGCGAGTCGAGATACTCAATGCTTGAAAAAACATGTTGTGCACTTGCATGGGCTGCTAAGCGATTGAGACAATACATGCTGCCTCACACAAACTTACTGATCTCCAAACTGGATCCAGTCAAGTATATATTTGAGAAGCCAGCTCTCACCGGAAGAGTTGCTCGTTGGCAAATGGTACTGACAGAGTACGACATCCAGTATACTTCCCAGAAAGCCATCAAGGGGAGTATTCTGTCAGACTATCTTGCTCAACAGACGGTTGAAGATTATGAGCCGATGAAGTTTGATTTTCCAGATGAAGACATCATGTTCCTCAAGATGAAAGACTATGAAGAGAAAGTTGTTGAGGAGGGACCTGATCCAGATGAAAAGTGGACTTTGTTGTTTGGTGGGGCTGTCAACGCCAGAGGAAGTGGAATTGGTGCTGTCATTACAACACAGAAAGGTGCCCACATGCCTTTCACCACTCGTCTGACTTTCGAGTGCACCAATAATGAAGCTGAGTATGAAGCCTGTATCTTGGGTATTGAGCAAGCCATTGATTTGAGAATCAAGACTTTGGACATCTTCGGAGATTCAGCTCTGGTAATCAATCAAGTGAATGGTGATTGGAACACTCTCCACCCTACTCTGGTCCTCTACAGAGATTACACGAGAAGACTGTTGACTTTCTTCACAACAGTAAAGCTGTACCATATACCTCGTGATCAGAACCAGATGGTAGATGCTCTTACTACTCTATCCTCCATGATCACGGTGATCCGTTGGAACCATGCTCCCAAGATCGACGTGATGCGCCTTGATAGGGCCACGTATGTGTTTGCTACTGAACAGGTAGTTGATGACAAGCCCTGGTATCACGACATCAAGTGCTTTCTGAAGAATCAAGAGTACCCTGCAGGGGCATCCAACAATGATAGAAAGACTTTGAGAAGATTGGCAGGCAGTTTCTTCTTGAACAAAGACGATGTGTTGTATAAGAGGAACTTCGACATGGTTTTGCTCAGATGCGTGGACAGACACGAAGCAGACATGTTAATGCAGGAAGTTCATGAAGGCTCCTTCGGTACTCATGCCGGCGGACATGCAATGGCTAAGAAATTGTTGAGAGCAGGTTATTACTGGATGACCATGGAATATGATTGTTTCAAATATGCTCGGAAGTGCCATAAATGCCAGATTTATGTTGATAAGGTGCTTGTGCCGCTTCATCCTTTGAATGTGATGTCTTCGTCATGGCCTTTCGCTATGTGGGGCATCGATATGATTGGAAAGATTGAGCCGATCGCTTCATCGATGTGACCAAGTGGGTCGAAGCAGCGTCATTTGCGAAGGTCACCAGACATGTCGTTGCCCGATTCACCAAGAAAGAAATCATTTGTCGCTATGGGATTCCCGAAAGAATCATTACTGATAATGGTTCTAATCTCAACAACAAAATGATGAAGGAGTTGTGCCAGAACTTCAACATTCAGCATCACAATTCTTCCCCTTACCGCCCTAAGATGAACGGTGATGTTGAAGAGGCAAATAAGAACATAAAGAAGATTGTGCAGAAGATGGTCGTTACGTACAGAGATTGGCATGAGATGCTACCCTTCGCCTTGCATGGGTACTGTACTTCAGTACGTACATCGATCGGGGCAACCCCTTACTCCCTTGTGTATGGTATGGAAGCAGTCCTACCTGTTGAAGTGGAGATTCCTTCTCTAAGAGTCCTGTTGGATGTCAAGTTAGACGAAGCTGAATGGATTCGGACAAGGTTCAATGAGTTGAGTCTTATCGAAGAGAAGCGAATGGCAGCCATTTGTCATGGGCAGTTGTATCAAAGTCGGATGAAGAGAGCCTTTGATCAGAAAGTGCGTCCTCGATGCTTCCAGGTCGGAGATTAGGTGTTGAAAAGGATCCTTCCTCCTCAGACAGATCACAGGGGCAAGTGGACTCCTAACTATGATGGACCGTATATTGTCACCAAGGTTTTTTATGGTGGGGCCTTAATGCTTGCAACGATGGATGGTGAAAACTTCACTTCCCCGGTGAACTCAGACGCAGTTAAAAAATACTTCGCATGAAATAGACCCGCTGGACAATAAAAAGAGTAGTCCAGGCAAAATGGGCATCCCGGCGAACCAAGAAAATGAAAAAGGTTCGGGCAAAAATTAGGGATTAAAAGTGAAAAGATTGTACACCCGGTAAGTTGAAAACCTGAAAAGGCAACTTAGGCAAAAATGGGTATCCCGGTGGATTGAAAACCCGAAAAAGGGCGATCCAGGCAAAAGTTAGGGATTAAGCGAATGACTGCGTTCTGAGTAGTTTTGAATCTCATCTCGTGTCAATGACTGGAAACTTTTGAAGGATAGGAAACAGTCCAATCACTCTTTCAGAAAGCTGATCATCTGGAGGATCTTGAAGACGAGCAAGTCATAGCAGAATTGGAATCCAATAGAAATCCATTTCACATTGCCATTAGATTAATGTCTGTTTTTATCTGTTGTGCGATTACCTCTTTCCAGGGATTGCTTCCTGAGGTAAATGCCTATTCAGAGGTCGTTCAATCAATAAAATCATGTTATTAAGTATATCTCGGTTTTCATTTTCATTTTTCTATTTTGTTTGCAAAAATGACATCTGAATTTTTTGATAAACATTGCATCATGACACATAAGAGCTTTACAGGTACATGCTTAATAAACATTTAAAATTGATGTAAATTTTAAGTGCTTTGGATCGTCTATTCAGAACAGGTACCCTCGGGGCATTTCCTTAAAATCCCCTGCAGATGATCGTGAATGTTTTCCGCCAACAGACGAATTCGGTATCCTATCCCTGCAGAGCTGATCAGAGCATTGGATTCTTCAATCCCCAGCAGGTTCTCACCACTGTACCTCCCCCCAAGCGGTGGTTTCAGATTATACACTCCCCAATAGAGTTGACAGTGTCAGACTATATACCCCCAGCAGAGTTGACAGTGCCAGACCGTATCTTCCCAGCAGAAGCGGCTGCTCCTCAGAGTTCGAGGCCAGATCGATAATCCCAATGCCAGATCCATGGTTTCTTTCCTTGAAGCAGAACCTCAGTACCGTATCGGTGTTTGCTTCCCCTGTTGAGTCATCTCTCGCAGATCGTGGTTGCCAGAACCACTATCGCTTTCCCCAACAACAGGTTTTCAGTGCCGTTCTCTCCCCAGTCAGAATCTCGGTATTTCGTCATTGCTAGAACACCGTGTGGCGGGTCATTTCCCCATAGAATTCTTTGCGCTGTGCATCTCCGGCAGCCTTGCTAGGGTCCAGAAGATGGTGATCATTTCCCCAGCAGATCCCCTTGCCTCAACTTGGCATTCTACCCAGCATTTCGCATCCCTGCATGTAGAATCATGTTGCATTGCATTCTCCCAAATCGCGTAGCATTTCCATTTTCATGGAGCATTACGCCATTGAAAAATTCAAACATACGCATGTAAGCATAAAACATTCTTGGTATCCCAAGTGATAAGCCAGAAGTTGTTTCCAGTACTTAGACTGAAGATTGTTCATGACTTACCTTTGTTATCCCCAGCAAGTGTCATTGGCCCATGCGCCGCCTCTATTATCGTTCCCTATTTCTGCCGATGCTGACAGGCATGAAGTTTCCGGTATTCAGACCGAAGTGGCGTTCAGGCCAGTTTTCCGATGTTCAGATCGAAGAAGTTTCCGACGTTCAGGTCGATGCAACTTGTGGCGTTCAGGCCAGTTTTCCGATGTTCAGGTCGAAGAAGTTTCCGACGTTCAGGTCTATGCAACTAGTGGCGTTCATGCCAGTTTTCCGATGTTCAGATCGAAGAAGTTTCCGACATTCAGGTCGATGCAACTTGTGGCATTCACGCCAATTTTCCGACGTTCAGATCGAAAAAGTTTCCGACATTCAGGTCGATGCAACTTGTGGCATTCAGGCCAATTTTCCGACGTTCAGATCGAAGAAGTTTCCGACGTTCAGGTCGACGCAACTTGTGGCATTCAGGTCAGCCTCTCGGTGTTCAGACCGATATTAATAATCTCATATCTCCCGATGTTCAGATCGAAGTCATTTCCAGTATTCAGACTGATGAGCGGCATTCAGGCCATGGTTATTTCTGTGTTACCATTTATTTTGGTATCCAGGTTAACATTCTTTTTCGGTGTTCAGACTGACTCTCACCGTACCAGACGGATTCTTCTTTCAAGACCACCTCTTTGCCGATTCTGACAGGCATTGTTACTTCACTTCACTTCAGTGCAAATTTTCGGGCTTTTATTGTATTCAATCCCTTGATACCTCGAAAGCACGAAAGCCACTACTATCTTCTTTCTAGGTCTCCAGTTGATTGAATAGGGGCAGCTGTAATACCCCAAAATTTACCCTTCATTTTTCCTGGAAGCATACGCTTTACACCTCATGCATGCATTCATTTTTAGGTCATTTAGCATTTGCATTTCATCATGACAATCGGAATCAGATCAAAGAAGCTTGAACATCATCCAGGACACTTTGTGGGCTCTATTTAGATGATCAGTCAACACAAGGGAAAGACTTGAGTTACTTCCAACAGGGGTCTATTCGTCAGTCAAAACGTTAATCTTGAAGGAGCAAAGGTTTGTTCATGAGCTGTCATGCTCGCTAGGCGAAGCCCACGTGTTTTGAAAAAAATAAAAATAATAATAAAATAAATAAATAAATAAATAAATAAATAAAAGAAAAAAAAATCTTGGACTTGGACCTCTCTAATTTGAGCCCACAGGTCCACAAAAATCAGGTTATAAATTCAGAGTTTCAGTGAAACAAAAGGCCATTCTATTCCTATTACCCTGTCTGGGAAAAAGATAGTGAGAGAAGAACCCTGGGGAAAAAGATAGTGAGAGAAGAGCTAACAGAGTTCAGAGCAACCTCCAGGCAACTCTGAAAGGTTCATTCTGACTCACACACTTTCAGCTCAAGCAAACCCTCACATTGGTTTGCAAATCCAGCCGTGCCATTTGATTTCAACCGATCTCTCCAATCAGGTTTGCCCTTATTCCCATTACCTTTGTGCTTTGAAGTTGAATACTATGAATGTTTGAGGTATGATGGATGAATTTCATTAGGTTTTTGCCCACGGGTTCATAGTTATGTATGAATGTATAAATAATGCCTTGAATGCTTAATCGTTTAATTTCTGAAGTTTATGCCACAGGGTTTGAGGTTTCTGAAACCATAATGTTATCCATGAAAAACCATACGGTTTTGCTCTAATCTGACTTACGTTTGTCATAACATGTTTTCTCCTAATCCTTATGTTGTTTCACTAACCCTTTTGTTGAGTTTTTGTGAAGGCTCACATGACTTTTGCAGGGATAACTCGCTGGATATTCCACTTTGCTTGTGGGATACCATTTGGGAGATTTATTCTGATTGCCTTGTTGGCACATTTACTTTATACATGTTTGTTTTGTATGTGTTCGTATCCCCGCAGGTAGCGCGGTTCCTTCGTCAAGGACTACCTTTTTGCATCAGCATCCCAAACCCTAACCCTTCATTGATTTTTCTTCTCCTAAACACACGTTTACTCCTTCTACTACAAGTGAGTAAGTCTCCAAAGGTCGAGCATCTGGTAGATTGCGTAGTAACATCGTCCGCCCCCAAAACATAATCCTTAACCCCGTAGTTAGCCGAACTACGGCTTGCTCTGATTCTCATTCCAGATGAGATACATAGGCATAAGACGCGATGTCTTAGAGAGCACACATCCCCCCAACCCCTAGGTAGTCGAGCTACGAAGACTCTGATTCTCATATTCAGATGAGATACGTATGCAGTGGATGCGACATCCGTGCGAGTCATTTTCATTTAACCCCTTTTTTAGTAAACAACACAAGATAAACTCACACCCTTTAGACAAGAACTACAAAAGTGGATCCCGTAGAGTACTACGGATGCGTAGGGGTGCTAATACCTTCCCTTCGCATAACCGACTCCTGAACCCAAGATTTGGTTGCGAGACCTTGTCTTTTCCTTTCCTTTTTTCAGGTTTACTTCGAGCGTTTCCTTTCCCTCCTTTGGGATAAATAACGCACGGTGGCGACTCTTCTGTCATTTTCTTTCGCCGGTTGTTTTTTCGCACACTGTATTTTTCAGGTTGCGACACACAGTAGAGGTAACCACTTCTGAAGTAACAGTCCTCGTAGGAGGAGTTGCAGGCGTTGGAGAAGCTTGACTCTGAGCAGCAAGAACTGACTCCATCATGGCAGTCAGACGGGCGATCTCATCCTTCAGTTCTTTGTTCTCTTGCTCTAAATGCTCCATAAGTTTCAGATGATTAGCTCGGGTATTATATCGGTGAGTCAGCTTGGCTAAAGCACAGAAGAAACACCAATCAGACATCTGGAGAAAACCTGCTTATGCAAATGATGCATGAAATGCAATGCTTGATTATTATTATTTTACTTTCAAGGAACTTACTATATCATTTGCAAATATATATATATATATATATATGGAAATTACAATAATTTGATATGACCAAAAAAAATCTCTTTTTATTTATATAAATTGGAAGGATTACACTGAGTACAATTTCAGAAACCAAATGAAAAATATAAGAGGAAAGGAGACTAGTCATCCTAGGGATCCCTAACAACAATGTCAGAAGATCTGGCCGTAGGCGCGTACTTCCCTCGAATGCGACGGATCTCGGTGTAAGACCCCAATTTTGTCCCTAAGATCCCTCATGGCATCATAACATTGCATTGCATAGCCTCAAGGATCATTGAGCATCTTGGCTCCCTTTCCCTTTGGGTAGGGATCTCTTTTGAGTGGTTTGAGATCACCAAGCATGCTTGAATTGTATATCATTGCTTTTCTTGTTTTATTCACTAACCAAAAGCACAAAAATATGTCACTAACATTTTTGTTTGAAGCTTAAGCAATCACTAGGTCAAGAGTTTCAAGAAGATCCTTTGTGCAAGAGATGAGGTATTTTCTTGGGATAAGGACCACATGATTATTATAAATAGCTTACATGAGCTAGGGTTTCATTTTGAAGCAATCTCACCAAGTGGTAGAGGCCCAGGTTAATCAAGACATTTCAAGGTCATTTGAGGACCAAAAGTCAACTGTGCAGTCAACTGAGGGCTATGAGGTGGGGGAAATGAGTTGAGACACCTCAATCATGTTCAAATGAGCCCTATTCATCATTCTAAGCATCCATCTTGAAGATTCAAAGGTCATGGCAAAAGTTACTAAAAATGGAAAATGACCTATAATTCAAAGTTTCCAAATTTGGCAAGTTTTTGGTCCACATTCAACTTGACTTGTCAATGTCAAAGAAGTGTAAAATGGATTTTTGGTGAACATGAAAGTTGTAGATCTTTGTCTCCCCTTTCAAAAAAGTCCTAATTCATGTCCATATGATGAATGGTTGAGAAGTTATGGTCATTTGATCACAAGGTGTGCATGGAAATTCAAAATGGCATAACTTTTGATACAATGCTTCAATTTGGTTCATTCTTTTTGCAAAATGCTTCTCATGTTCAAGACATCTCAAAATGACAACATTTGGCTCAATTGTGCAAAGGAATCATGACCATGAGTTCACTAGTTCACACATGTGCAAATTGAAGCAATACTTCATTATTCATTTTTTGGCTTAAGGTGCAAGCAAACAAGTCTTTAAATCATGGCCATTCGATAATTTTGAGTGAATTAGAAGCTCAACATGGGAGATTTCACGTGTAGTTTGGCCTCATGAGCTCATTTTGCATTTTTGCAAATTGCTCCAATACTCACTAATCATGATTAGTACATGGAAAAGATGATTAGCATGGTCATTAGCAAGGCATATAAATACCAAAACCCTAATCATAACTGCATAACATAACCATTTTCAGATCAAAATCAAGAAACTCTCAAAAATTCTCTCTCTTCGAATCTTCATTTTCTCCACACAATTCTCAAATCTCTTTGCATATTCTTGTTCCTGGTGCTTCATTGAGCAAGATTCATCCATTACTTGAAGCAATTCATCAAGATATCATGCAGTTCAAGTGCTACACCATGTGGATCGGATTTTGAAATTGAGGAGAATTCAAGTGGTTTCAACCATTGTTTCTTGCTTAAAGCTTCATAGGAGGTGCAGTGGAGTTGATCTGGAGCATATGAGCGCTTGAGAACACGGTTTCAGCAACCTTCATTCCAAGGTACCTTAGTTGCTTGCTTGCTTTAGCTCTTGCTTGAGCTTTGGATTATGGTTGATACACCACTCAGGTAGTTAGCTTCTTACTTCATGTAGTCTGAAGTCCTGTCACCTTTTTGGCAGGCATTTTGCTGGCAAGTCCTCCTTCAGAGGCTCTGTTTGTGTTTTGTTTAAAATTATGCTCAAAGACCTCCAAGAAGAGGCATGTGATACTTGATAAGACCTCCAAGAGTAGAGGCAATTGACGGATAGAAGGGATTAGTAGTCAATCCCCCCGTTATTCAGTGTGTCATTCTTTATGCTCGCACTACGTGCTGATGCTTCTGAACATGTACCCAAGATCTTTGTCCAGTGTCTGTCAAGTGGAATAGGATCCTACTTTCTGGATCCCCACGCTTTCTTTGTCATGAGCTCACCCCGGCCAGGGTTAAGAGCATGAGGTCTCATCCTCATTTCCATTTTTGATCAGCTTCACCCTAACATTCAATGTTAGTGGTTAAGAGCTACAGATTACCCATTACAGTTTGGCTTGTTTGTAGAGGTTGACATGACCCCTCTTGACTAAAGCCCACCCATTGTTTGAGCCTCTTGTATGTATATAATGTGTGATGTTTGTTTACTTGTGAACTTTTGATGTGTGTGCTCTTGAACTAGGAGTTTCTATTTGAGCTTAATTGAAAGATCATTGCCATGTTTATCTAAGTGGAAGATACAAGATACATTGAGGATCTCTTATGAGACTTGGTTGATTGCTTATGTTTTGTGCTTGCTTATTCCAAAGGATGGGATCTACTTGGATCATCTATATGATCTCAAGAGAGGAACTCCTAGTGTGGTTTCATTCCTTATCCCTCATCTTGTTGTTTCCTTTAGGACTTAGCCTTTCTTCTTCATCTCTCCACCCTAACCCAAGCCAAAACCCTTTTGTGCAAACATTTAACCTTTGCTTTCAACATTAGAAACCTAAGCCTTATGCTTTTGATTTTCAAACTTTCTTTTCATAACACTTATTTTGAATTGAATCTTTAAGTCAACTATTGACCATTTTGTATATACTTCTAATTGGTAAATATAACCCATTCAAATGTCTTTTTTGTGGTTTCAATAGCCACTTCTTAATCAAATTTTTCATAACCTTTAGCTATTAGGTTTGAGTTATCCTTGTGGTAGATGTAATACTCACCTATATCCTTAGTGATGGACAATGAGTCTTCCATGCTTATTATAGGGTTAACCCCTCACTAGCATGTTGAAGCTATCCTCACATGGTGGATTTGTGGTTTTAGGTTGAGTTTTCTCCCTTTGATAACAAAAGACCTTAAGGCTTTTGGACCAATCAATTCACCAATTTGTTTTGAGATTTTTACCCCGAACTACGAGGTTTTGATCCTAATCTTTTTATAAGAGGGTACGTAGGCAATGGGTTTATCCATCCAAACACAAAATGTAAATAACTTGTATATTCTTTTCTCATCTCTTCAATCATGTTTGCACAAATAAAATTTTCACAAAACAAATAACCTTCACAAGTGTGAAAAGGGCTCCCTAGGAGTACCTAGGATGTTTTGGGTGCATGACACCTTCCCATTGCATAACCAACCCCCTTACCCAGATCTCTGTTTCTTTTACTAGTTTTTGTTAAAACTATTAGGTTTTTGTTCGCTTTCTAACCATTCCTTTGGATAAATAGAAGTGCAGTGGTGACTCGACTTTGTATGATTTACCTTGGATTTAGTCAATATCTCCAATGGTAACGAATACCCTGCTACACTCGGTCTCAAAAGAAGTCTTCATCTGAGTCTTCTCGAGGACAAGCTGATCAATAATCTTCTTCCAAGCAACGGAAGGCTGAGGCATGCTAGAATATGAAACCACTGTATCTTCGTTACTTGGTCTTCAAGTAACTCAATAAGTGCATCTTTGTCCTTAGACTCCAACTGCAACTCTTCATGCTTCTTGCTCAAAACACGGAAACGCTCTTCCCACACGTCCTTCTCTTGCTTCATCTTGGCGAGCGCTGTAACACCCTTCTAAAATACCCCAATAATTAATTAATTCAACAAAATATAAATCAGAGTAGATATGCAATTTAAGGGTGTCACACTTGACACTTCACACCATTCACCATAATAACTTGTCATGCTCATTTATTAATCAAAATAAAACATTGCACAATTCGCAGCGGATAGAGATCTAATCAATCATGAAAACCATGTAACACATTACATGTAAAGTTGTTCAACAACCAAAATGAAAACAAGGTAAAACATCCCGTCCCGATGTTACATCTACCAGAGCATGACCCACTAAGGAACTACACTAGACTCCAAGCACTAGCTTCTACTCAATCACTGCTCGTTACCTGAAACATAGTTGTAAGGGTGAGTTCCTCAATCGATATAATAAGCATTATAAAATATCATGTAATGCTAAGTAATTTAACACATTTCATCACCCAAATCAGATCACACATTCAGCAACGGCAACATCAACTCAAAATCATAATCATACTCAACCCAACACAAAACACACGTATAATATTGGAATACATCCATTCATATTATACGCCATACATACATTATGCAATGAGACTCCATGCATGCGGTACCGACTATTCGTGAACACATAGTTCAACATCACCGATCAAATCCAGATACGGCTACCAAGCTGACTAGTCCCACTCATTTGAGACCTAGTGACTCACTCACTAATTCCTCACCATGGGAATTAGCTACCACCCCAAGGGCTATGCTATGCACGCTAAATCACCTAGCATGCAAACATCAACAACAATCCACAATAACTCACTCACTAATTCCTCACCATGGGAATTAGCTACCACCATAAAGGCCATGCTATACACGCTAAATCACCTAGCATGCAAACATCAACAACAATCCAAGATAGACATATGCTCACACTCTAAGCCATAAACAGTCCATTCACAATTGCATACATAACATATACATTCACAGCATTATGCATACCATCATACATCATCAGCATATTTATCACAGAATCATATTCATATCATGCCAAATAATAAAGTATTAGCACACTCTACTAATACCTATACTGCTCAAAACAACGGGAAATGATCCCTACTATATCATACACCAATATAGGCCAAACATCAAATATGTACACAATATTTGAATATCAATTTTCCACTTTCCAAACAGTGTTAACCGGTTAACGCCCTGGGTTAACCGGTTAACGCAACACAGAACACGCTTTCTGGAAATTTTAACAGTGTTAACTGGTTAACGCCCTGGGTTAACCGGTTAACGCAAGACAGACAGCAATTTCTCATAATTCATAACAGTGTTAACCGGTTAACACCCTGGGTTAACCGGTTAACGCAAGACAGAAAGCTGTTCCTGCGCTAACACGAACAGAATGCAGAATCCCCCGCATTTTTCGCTGTCGGAGGACTTCCGGACCTCCGATTTCAATTCCGTAAAAAGCTACACGTCCAGAAATTTCCGATTCACCCACATATAGATTCAATTACAGTTTTAACATAACTTATTCATCACCATTTACAGCATTCCTCATCCCAATTAGGGTCAATTCAATGGCTTATTACTACCCATTACATGTTAACCCATAATACCCATTAAACGACGATAAACCCCCCTTACCTGAGTTAATCCGGCAATTGATTCTTCAACCTTCAACAATCGTGAATTCTCCTCTTGAGCCCTAGCCTCTTCTTCTCCCTTTCTCCACTTTCCAGTCGCTTCTCTGTTTTCACGTGAAAAACCCTTTTTACCAAATGGAACCTTTTCTGATTTCAACTTTATATTCCAATAATAATAATTCCAATAATAATCCAATTATTTAATTAAATTAATAAATATACTAATAATAATATATATGAATGGTTTATCTTTTAAATAATACCCTCTCATTTATATTATCATCATAATATACTATTAAACTTAAATTAAATAATTATCATATTTTATCGGGGTGTTACAACTCTCCCCCACTAAAAGAGTTTTCGTCCTCGAAAACATACCTCAAGCGAATAACTCTGGATAAGACTCCTTCATCTGACTCTCAAGTTCCCAAGTCACATTGCCACCTGCTGGTCCTCCCCAAGCTACCTTTACCAAAGCAATCTCTTTACCCCGCAACTGCTTCAACTCTCGATCCTCGATCCTCATAGGTGATGTTTCAACAGTCAGGTTATCTCTCACCTGTACATCATCTACTTGGACCACATGCGACGGATCAGGAATGTACCTCCTCAACTGAGACACATGAAAAACCTCATGCAAATTCGCAAGTGACGGCGGTAAAGCGATACGATAGGCTACCTCCCCTATCCTCTCCAAAATCTGATAAGGACCAATAAATCGAGGTGTCAACTTCTTCGACTTCAAAGCTCGACCAACCCCAGTTATCGGAGTAACACGAAGAAACACATGATCTCCCTCTTGAAACTCAAGTGACTTCCTCCTCTTGTCGTGATAACTCTTCTGACGACTCTGAGCAATCCTCATCTTCTCCTGAATCATCTTAATCTTTTCCGTAGTTTGTTGAACAATCTCCGGTCCAACCACGGCACTCTCACCGGACTCATACCAACATAAAGGTGTCCGACATCTCCTACCATACAAAGCTTCAAACGGTGCCATACCAATGCTCGAATGAAAACTATTGTTGTAGGTAAACTCAATCAAAGGTAAATAACAATCCCAAGCACCTCCCTTTTCCAAAACACAAGCCCTCAAAAGATCCTCCAGTGACTGAATCGTCCTCTCAGTCTGACCATCAGTCTGCGGATGATATGCAGAACTCAATCTCAGCTTAGTTCCCAAAGCCCTCTGCAAACCTTCCCAGAACTTCGATGTAAATCTAGGATCTCTGTCCGAAACAATACTCGACGGAATACCATGCAAACTTACAATTTTCTCAATATACAACTCAGCTAATCTCTCTAACGGATAATCCATTCTGATCGGATTGAAATGAGCCGATTTTGTCAATCTGTCAACAATCACCCAAATAGCTTCAAAATTCTTAATTGTCCTCGGTAAACCAGAAACAAAATCCATACTGATACTATCCCACTTCCACTCTGGAATAGCCAACGGTTGCATTAGCCCAGACGGCGTCTGATGCTCAATCTTTGACTTCTGACAAGTCAAACAAGAATAAACAAAACTCGCAATTTCTCTTTTCATTCCCGGCCACCAAAATAACTTTTTCAAATCATGATACATCTTCGTAGCCCCTGGATGAATACTCAGGCCACTACGATGTCCTTCCTCAAGAATACTCTTCTTAAGTTCGGTAACATCCAGAATACACACCCGATTACCAAATTTCAAAACACCATTCTCATCAACTCTGAATTCACCACCTTGACCTTGATTCACTAGAGTCAACTTATCAACCAAAAGCACATCGGATTTCTGACCCTCTCTAATCTCATCCAGAATACCACTCGTTAACTTCAATATTCCCAATTTAACACTATTGTGAGTACTCTCACACACCAAACTCAAGTCTCTAAACTGCTCAATTAAATCCAATTCCTTAACCATTAATATAGACATATGCAATGATTTCCGACTCAATGCATCAGCCACTACGTTTGCTTTACCCGGATGGTAATTCAAACCAAAGTCATAATCCTTCAGAAACTCTAACCATCTCCTCTGTCTCATATTCAGCTCTTTCTGATCAAACAAATACTTTAAACTTTTATGGTCACTGAAAACCTCAAATCTTGACCCGTACAAGTAATGCCTCCATAACTTCAGAACAAATACCACAGCTGCCAACTCTAAATCGTGTGTCGGATAGTTCCTCTCATGAACCTTCAGTTGTCTCGAAGCATAAGCTACAACCTGCTTATTCTGCATCAAAACACCACCCAAACCCAACAATGAAGCATCACAGTAAACCTCAAATGGTTCCGATGAACTTGGTAATATCAGAATAGGAGCAGTAGTTAACCTTCTCTTTAACTCTTGGAAACCTTCTTCACATTTTGAGTCCCAAACAAACGCTTGCCCCTTTCTAGTCAACATCGTCAACGGTAACGCCAACTTAGAAAATCCCTCAATGAATTTCCTATAAGAACCTGCAAGTCCAAGAAAACTCCTTATCTCAGAAACTGACTTCGGAGCTTCCCACTTAGATACCGCTTCTATCTTAGAAGGATCAACAGCAACACCACCTCTTGAAACCACATGACCAAGAAAACTAACCTCTTCTAACCAAAATTCACACTTGGACAGTTTAGCAAATAACTTCTTTTCTCGTAGAACCCCTAAAACCACTCTCAAATGTTCAGCATGCTCTTCTTCAGATTTCGAATACACCAAAATATCGTCAATAAACACCACAACAAACTTGTCTAGGTACGGATGGAAAATCCTATTCATATACTCCATAAATACCCCAGGCGCATTAGTCACACCAAAAGGCATTACAAAATACTCATAATGTCCATACCTTGTTCTGAAAGCAGTCTTCTGAATATCCTCCGTTTTCACACGTATCTGATGATACCCCGATCTCAAATCTATTTTGCTGAACACACTCGCACCAACCAACTGATCCATCAAATCATCAATCCTCGGCAAAGGATACCGATTCTTGATCGTCACTTTATTCAGTTTCCTGTAGTCCACACACAACCTCATAGTACCTTCTTTCTTCTTAACCAATAACACTGGTGCGCCCCACGGTGACACACTCGGACGAATAAATTTCTTATCCAACAGATCTTCCAGCTGACTCTTCAATTCAGTTAACTCAACAGCAGACATACGGTACGGAGCCATCGACATCGGCCTAGTACCAGGTACCAAATCAATCGAGAACTCAACTTCACGCTCTGGCGGTAATTCATTCACTTCTTCAGGAAACACATCAGGAAAATCACACACCACGGCTAGATCGCAAATTACCAGTTTATCTTTAGCCTCCAAAGTCGCTAACAGCATAAACAACTCTGCCCCATCTGCTACTGCCTCATTCACCTGCCTTGTTGACAGAACCAAACTCTTTCCTTCCTCAATCTCAGGAAAGATCACAGTCTTATCAAAACAGTTGATATAAACTCGGTTAAACACCAACCAGTTCATACCCAGGATAACATCAATCTGCACTAGTGGAAGACACACGAGGTCCATCCCAAAGTCCCTACCAAAAATACTCAAAGGGTAATTTAAACAAACTGAAGTAGTAGTCACTGAACCCTTCGCAGGAGTATCAATCACCATACTCCCATGCATCTCAGATATCTCTAATTTAAGTTTCACAGCACAATCCAAAGATATAAAGGAATGAGTCGCACCTGTGTCAATAATAGCTACAAGAGGAAAGCCATTAATATAACACATACCTCGGATCAAACGATCATCTGCAGAAGTCTCAGAACCCGATAAAGCAAAGACCTTGCCTCCCGACTGGTTCTCTTTCTTCGGCTTAGGACACTATGGACTGATATGACCCACCTCTCCACAGTTAAAACAAGTCATAGTCTTCAACCGGCACTCTGCAGCCAAGTGACCACCTTTGCCACACTTGAAACACTTCTTCTCAGTACTGGTACACTCGTGGATACGATGTCCAGCCTGACCACATCTGTAACACTTAGCAGGGGCACTGGAGTCTCCGCCACTAGGTCTCTTCATCCCACTCTGTCTCTGGAAACCTTTGCCAGCTGCATACGGCTTCCCACGATCATTCTGATTCTTGCCTTTCCTATCAACCCTCTGCTGATAGCTCTCCGCTCTGGCCTTGGTATCCTGTTCAAAAATCCTGCAACAGTCAACCAAGTCAGAAAACACTCTAATCCGTTGATACCCAATAGCCTGCTTGATCTCGGGACGTAACCCGTTCTCAAACTTCACACATTTTGAAAATTCCCCAGTAGCCTCATCATAGGGAGTGTAATACTTCGACAGCTCTGTGAACTTAGCAGCATACTCAGTAACAGACCGGTTGCCCTGCTTCAATTCTAAGAACTCTATCTCTTTCTTTCCTCTGACATCCTCTGGAAAGTACTTCCTCAGGAATCTCTCTCTGAACACCGCCCAAGTGATCTCACCATTCCCAGCAGCTTCCAACTCAGTGCGGGCAGCAACCCACCAATCATCTGCTTCCTCTGACAGCATATGCGTACCGAACCTGACCTTCTGGTTATCGGCACACTCAGTCACTCGGAAGATCCTCTCGATCTCCTTCAACCACTTCTGAGCACCATCTGGATCATATGCTCCCTTGAACATTGGAGGATTGTTCTTCTGGAACTCACTCAGCTGACGAGCAGCTCCCAATCCCACAACATTCGGATTCCCTCCAAGTACTCCAGCTAGCATACCCAGAGCCTCAGCAATCGCAGCATCGTCTCTACCTCTTCCAGCCATCTCTATTCTGAAAACCCAACAAGCTAAAACAATAAGTACGGATAGGGTTACACAACACCTATCACATACAGGGAAACAGAATAATTAGGACTCGACTCGACCGACTATGCTCTGATACCACTAATGTAACACCCTTCTAAAATACCCCAATAATTAATTAATTCAACAAAATATAAATCAGAGTCGATATGCAATTTAAGGGTGTCACACTTGACACTTCACACCATTCACCATAATAACTTGTCATGCTCATTTATTAATCAAAATAAAACATTGCACAATTCGCAGCGGATAGAGATCTAATCAATCATGCAAACCATGTAACACATTACATGTAAAGTTGTTCAACAACCAAAATGAAAACAAGGTAAAACATCCCGTCCCGATGTTACATCTACCAGAGCATGACCCACTAAGGAACTACACTAGACTCCAAGCACTAGCTTCTACTCAATCACTGCTCGTTACCTGAAACATAGTTGTAAGGGTGAGTTCCTCAATCGATATAATAAGCATTATAAAATATCATGTAATGCTAAGTAATTTAACACATTTCATCACCCAAATCAGATCACACATTCAGCAACGGCAACATCAACTCAAAATCATAATCATACTCAACCCAACACAAAACACACGTATAATATTGGAATACATCCATTCATATTATACGTCATACATACATTATGCAATGAGACTCCATGCATGCGGTACCGACTATTCGTGAACACATAGTTCAACATCACCGATCAAATCCAGATACGGCTACCAAGCTGACTAGTCCCACTCATTTGAGACCTAGTGACTCACTCACTAATTCCTCACCATGGGAATTAGCTACCACCCCAAGGGCTATGCTACGCACGCTAAATCACCTAGCATGCAAACATCAACAACAATCCACAATAACTCACTCACTAATTCCTCACCATGGGAATTAGCTACCACCATAAAGGCCATGCTATACACGCTAAATCACCTAGCATGCAAACATCAACAACAATCCAAGATAGACATATGCTCACACTCTAAGCCATAAACAGTCCATTCACAATTGCATACATAACAGATACATTCACAGCATTATGCATACCATCATACATCATCAGCATATTTATCACAGAATCATATTCATATCATGCCAAATAATAAATCACAGTAGTAGCACACTCTACTAATACCTATACTGCTCAAAACAACGGGAAATGATCCCTACTATATCATACACCAATATAGGCCAAACGTCAAATATGTACACACTATTTGAATATCAATTTTCCGCTTTCCAAACAGTGTTAACCGGTTAACGCCCTGGGTTAACCGGTTAACGCAACACAGAACACGCTTTTTGGAAATTTTAACAGTGTTAACCGGTTAACGCCCTGGGTTAACCGGTTAACGCAAGACAGACAGCAATTTCTCATAATTCATAACAGTGTTAACCGGTTAACACCCTGGGTTAACCGGTTAACGCAAGACAGAAAGCTGTTCCTGCGCTAACACGAACAGAATGCAGAATCCCCCGCATTTTTCGCTGTCGGAGGACTTCCGGACCTCCGATTTCAATTCCGTAAAAAGCTACACGTCCAGAAATTTCCGATTCACCCACATATAGATTCAATTACAGTTTTAACATAACTTATTCATCACCATTTACAGCATTCCTCATCCCAATTAGGGTCAATTCAATGGCTTATTACTACCCATTACATGTTAACCCATAATACCCATTAAACGACGATAAACCCCCCTTACCTGAGTTAATCCGGCAATTGATTCTTCAACCTTCAACAATCGTGAATTCTCCTCTTGAGCCCTAGCCTCTTCTTCTCCCTTTCTCCACTTTCCAGTCGCTTCTCTGTTTTCACGTGAAAAACCCTTTTTACCAAATGGAACCTTTTCTGATTTCAACTTTATATTCCAATAATAATAATTCTAATAATAATCCAATTATTTAATTAAATTAATAAATATACTAATAATAATATATATGAATGGTTTATCTTTTAAATAATACCCTCTCATTCAAATTATCATCATAATATACTATTAAACTTAAATTAAATAATTATCATATTTTATCGGGGTGTTACAAGCGCGCCTTCCAACTCCTCTACATCTTGGTTAGGGAGAGTTAATGGCTCAACCACAACCATAGCCATAGGTCTTTCGCAAGGATAAGGCATCTTCAACTCCATAGCTCTCTTCTTCACCCAAAGAGTGTAAGCTTCCCAAGCTACACAATTGCACGGACCAAGCTCGAATCTTCCTTTCCTATGCACATTATGCCAATGTAAGACCCTAATTTTGACCCTAATATCCCTCATGGCATCATGTTATTGCACAAGTGCATTGCCTCAAGGATCATAGCATGTTTGGCTCCTTAACCCTAGGGTTGGGACTTGTTTGAGTGTTTTGATACCACCAAGCATGCTTGTATTGTATATTATTGCTTTTCTTATTTTGATTACTAACCAAAAGTACAAAAATATGTCACTAAATCTTTTGTTTTGAAGCTCAAGTGATCATGTGCTCCACAATGCTCCTAGGAGGCTTCTAAGCACAATGCAATAACTAAATGAAGATGAGAAAAATCATCATATATGTCTCTCAAGTATCTCAATTTGCCAATTTGATCAAGATAACCCAAAGGGCTTAAGGATTGTTTCCCAAGGAAACCCTAATTTCACTATGCTTTGATTGTGCCTTGTCCATGAAGCAATCTCAACCTCTGATTAAATTTAATCAAGGTAAGTTCTTTCATTCATCCTTTTATGCATATATGAGCCTATTTGAGGCCCCTCAATCATTTAATTCATCAAGATTGGAAGTTTGGCCTTGAAAAGTTGACCAGTCAAGTCATCTGACTAAGCCGAGGTCCCATGAGATATAACTTTTGATGTATTTGTCAAATGAAGATGACCCCGAGATATAAAATGTTCCTAAGAACCATATGAACAACGTTAATGTTCATCAAAAATACATTTGAAACTTGGAAGGTCATCATTCGTTTCAAACCATTATAGGTCATTTTGACTAAAACCCTAATTTTGGGTCAACTTCCCAAGGGAATAACTTCCTTAATTTTTATGATATTTAGGTGAGACCAAAGGAATTAGAAATCTTGAGATGTCTAATTCAAATGTTATGTTGGACAAAATTTCATAATCCTAAAATAAATACATGTGATAATGCAAAACATTATAGGTCATCTTGGACATAATTCATTGAATTTGAAAAAGTACCCAACTTCAAATGCCCATAACTTTGTCATGGAAAATTCAAATGATGCAAACTTTGAGTCTATATTTACCATCTTGAAAATATATACAACTTTTATGTTGGAGATTTTCTCATTTGAAGCATTTATCATAAAGACAGAGGGGCTTGATTAAGCTTGCTTTTGGTGAACTTTTTTCAAAATGACTTGAATATGTTTTGTACTTGAATTTTCCAAGCCAACTTTCATCAATTTGCAAATGCCAAATGATTTTTTGCCCAACATGACTTTTGTTCCTTGTTTCAAGGGCTTTCCAACCATTACTCACAATACTCATTTGGATATGCCATTTGTGAATTTCTAAATTCTTTTCATTTATGTGCATTTTGGTATTTTATGGTGAAACTTGAGTTGCAAGCATGCTTCAGTCCAATGTGCACGTCCAAATCCTTTTCATGTGAACTCAGCTAGCTTCTGCATTCATTCATGGGCCTTCCACACGCCTACACAGGCCCATGCATCCAATTTTCAAATTCTCATGCACATGAAGGAAGCGTGTGATCAGCCACATTCAACTATAAATAGAGGCTTCCTCTCATTCATTTGCTAACCTTTTGGAGATCCCAAGTGCTGCAGAAGTGAAACCATAGCCATCACTAAAGGAATTAATCACTTTTCTTCAATTTTTCGAGCTTGAAATTCAGCATCATTAGCTGAGTTTTAAAGTCAAATTCCTTAGCCTATCACTTCCATTACATTCATAGATCAAAGAGGAGCAAGGATCTTGGAGAATTCGTGGCCAGAAGTTCATCAATTCAGAGGTATAATCTCAAACTTTTTGGATCTAGAACTCTTAATTCAATGTAGCATTCTTGTGTTTCTGTGGTTTTCTGAACTCCTCACACTTGAGGCAAGCCGTTGATGCTTTCAATTCTTCATTTCATGAGCAATCCGTGTGGACACCATGATTTTCTCCTTCACATTTCTCTCAATATAGGAAGAGTGAGGGAGATCCATTGGTACAGTGATGATCTCCATCACAAGAGCTTTACTTCCATGGCCTTGTTTTTCATTTCATTAAGATTTATTTTCTGCAACTGGTGGCCGGATTCTGTTGCTTCCCCGGAGAAGATGGTGGTTTCCACCACCACCATGTGTGCATACTCCTGGCCTTTGGATCTTGTGTTCAAGATCTAATCTCGTGCGTCCGTGTTACTCACTTATTTTAATTCATGTTGTGGCGCGCTTGAGTTATGTACACTGTGTTCCCTCAGATCTGGACCGTGCCAAATGCCACGTCAATTAATGAATGTGGATCAGATGGCTGTGGTTTTTTCGCTTATTTTCACTTTCCATTTATTTTCTGTTAATTCATTTCATTTTCAAAAATTCATTAAAAATTCATTTGAAGTCATAAAAATATGAGACCAACTCCAAAAAATTTCTTGAAAAATCTGGTTTCATATTTTGATTTTTAATTATTTTTGTGACTTCATTTGATATTTTTTTTCTGAATTACTTGTTTTTATTGATTTTAATTCATTTTAAAATACTTTCTGACTTTTAAAAAATACAAAAATATTTTCATAGCATCTATGGATCATGATAAATCAATGAAAAATAGTCTCAACAATTTCTTATTTGTTTTGAGATTATTTGAGATTTTAATTCATATTATGCTATTTTTGGTTGTTTTTAATTGATTTTAAATACTTTTTGGTTCCAAAAATATCTGAGAAAATTAGTCAAAGTTTGTTTGACTATGTTGAACCTATGAGAATTTACTTGGACTTTTTGAAGTTGCTTTGAATTGAATTTGAGGTTCAACCTTATTTGTTTATTTTTTATTTGTATTTTCTTTTAATTCAAAAAATGCCAAAAAAATATCATTGACTTCTTGACTTGTCATCTTTATTTCTCTTCTATTTGGTGTTGATTGATGTTGATTTAATTCACATTTAATCAATTGGATTTGATGGTTGTCTTCTTTTCCTCTCCCTTTCATCTTCATCCTTTCTTTCCATCAATGGCCAATGAGTTAAAGTCTTGAGGTTGGTCTTGACATATGGGAAGTTTAACCTTCTTTGATCCAAACCAAATTCAATTTGATTCATGATCAAGTGAGTTATTTTGTGTCAAAGATAGGTTGCTTCCTGGTCAAGCAAATAACCAAAAGTCAATACAAGGCCCTTCCCCTTTTGTTTGGCATGGCAAGTTTATGGAGCTTGGTTTACTAGTCATGATCTCTAACTTGTGTTCTTTGCCTATATTCTTATTGACCGGTCTCAGATAGGTGTGACTACTACATTAATCCACTTACGATTGCTTAACATAGCGCTACATTGTCTTATGACAAGCTAACATAACCTCACTAACTACTAACTTTAATTTGAGCTTTTAATTTCTTGTCATTTACTTTTAATGTCATTTATTTCTTGCTCATTATTCATGTTGATTTTCATCTTTGCTCACATGAGCACATATTTTATGTTTATGTCATTTTTCTTTTTCTCATTTGAGCCCATTTGTGTATATAAATATATTGCTATTTTGTTTTGTTTGTGTTTGTTTTGATGTGAACCAAAAATGAAAAAGGAGAAAGGACTTAGAATTAGGATTTATCCATGCTTAAAGGAGTTCAAGAGCAACTAGGCATCATGCCTTTAGAATGCAAAATTTGTTGAAGAGCAACTAGGCCTCATGCCTTTAGAATGCTAAAATTCAAAGTTGATCTAAAAGGACTTCTCTTCAAACTTATTCTTTGTCCATTCCCTTTATTGTGTTATGAGATTTTTGATGTGTGCTTTTGTGTGATAGGGATCCCACCTTAAGATTGTGAAAAGAGGACCATTGTCATGACTAGCCAAGTTAAGAGCCAAGCCAAGTGGAGATCCTAGGAGCTTGAATTCAATTTATTGATTGCTTGTTTGTGTGCTAAGTCCAAAGGAAAGGAGCATCTTGAGTCATCTCTATGACTCCAAGAAAAGGAACTCCAAGGGTTTTTCTTCCCCCTCTTATCTTTGTATGCTTTATGAATAGCCCTTCTCTTCTTCTCCCCACTCTAACCAAGCCAAAAAATCATTTTCAAAATTTGACTTTGTTTCAAATTAGAAACCTATGCCTTATGCCTTTGACTTTTCAAAACCATTTTCATAAATACTCATTGTAAATAAACTTTAATTCAACTTTGACTTTATTTTTGTGAATAAGTCTAACTTGTAAATATAACCCATTTCAAGTTGTTTTTTGTGGTTCCAATGGCCACTTGTTAAAACCTTTTCAAAAACATTAGTCATAGGTTTGAGTTATCATAGTGGTTGACGTAAATCTCCCCCCATCCTTAGTGATTGGAGTATAAGTCTTCCATGCTTATTATAGGGTTAACCCCTCACTATCATGTTGAAGCCTTCCTCACATGGTGGATTGTTGGTTTAGGTTGAGTTTTCTCCCTTTGATAACAAAAGACCTTAAGGCTTTTGATTAAAATCAATTCACCAATATTTGAGATTTTTACCCCAAACTACGAGGTTTTGGTCCTCCTTTGTGATGGTACGTAGGCAATGGGTTCATCCATTCAAACAACAAAACTTGTAAATATAATCTATTCTCTTCTCATCCCCCCAATCTTTTTGTATAAATACCTTTTCACAAATACCAACCTACAACACATATTTGCAAAAAGGGTTCCCTTAGAGTACTAAGTGTCGCATTACGCGAGAAAAACCGGCGGGAAACAAGAACAACAGAGCCGCCACCGTGCGTTATTTATCCAAAAAGAGGGAAAGGAAACGCTCGAAGTAAACCTGGAAAAAAGCATGGTCTCGCGACCAAAGAGAATGGGATCGGGAGTCGGTTATGCGAAGGGAAGGTATTAGCACCCCTACGCATCCGTCGTACTCGACGGGATCCACGCACAATAGGAAGGAAAATGGTTGCAAAAACATTGCTCAAACACAAACATCGGCTGAAAGAGACACAAGAAAACAAACAAGACTGACTCGGCAGGATGTCGCATCCTGGGCCTACTTAGTCTATCAAGCATAGACATCAGAGTCGAAGTAGTTCGGACTAGGGAAAAACATGCTCGCTAGGATGTCGCATCCTATGCATACGTATCTTCTTGGACTAAGAAGAATCAGAGCATCCGTAGCTCGGCTCACGCACGCCAAACAAAACCACACAAACACGGGCAAACATGGAACCCGAATGCCAATTGTTGGACTTACATCAGCTTCCGAACCAAACACACGCACACTGGAAACCAGATGCCACTTGATGGACTTATACCGGACTCCAAGCACACAACAAGAGGATACGGAATGCCAATCGCTGGGCTTACATCCATCTCCTAACACACACAAAGACAAAACAAAAAGGGCGCCCGGAGAGATCTGCTCATCTCCTGCCTACGTACCTCATCTGGTATGAGGATCAGGGCGACGTAGTTCCCCTACGAAAGGACAAAGGACTAGCCTAACCAGATAACAGAGGGAGACACAACTAGGGAGACTACGACTCGAGCCTAGATGTTATCATGCAAAATCATCCCTAAGTCAAGGTTTCTAGCTAACTTGCACATGGAGCAAGCTATCCTAAAGCACAGGCAATAGCGAAGCAAACAATCACAAAGAGCACACACTATATACACACAAGCGGGGCTCAAACAAAGGTTAGGCTGCAAGAGCAAGCCAACTGTATCAGGGTGATGTTAGCTCTTAACCTTAACATTGAGAGTTAAGGTGAAGCAGATGAAAGGTGAGTGAAGATGAGACTTCACAGCTCTTATCCCTGGCCCGGGAGAGCTTAAGACAATGAAGTGTGGGTCCAGAAAGTGGGAACCCTTCTACACTTATGACACTGACTCAACTGTACAACTGTACAAGGATCTTGGGTTAATGTCCACAATGCATCAACACCAGTTGTGTGAGCAAAGGGACGACTCAACAGAATAGCAGGAGATGGATTGCACATCTCTTGTATCTGCCAATTGCCTTATCAAAGGTCTTTTCCTGCTTGGGGACAAAAATAAACAATCACAAGCATTGCCTCTTAAGGAGGACTTCAGACAGGTGCCTGGCCAAGTAACAGGCCAGGTCTTCCAGACTACATGGAAAAGAGATCATTATACCTCAGTGCTCAAGCTAGCAAGCAAAGCAAACACAAGTTCACAAGGGAACTATAGCAACTAAGGTACCTGAAATCAATCCAACATAATCAGTACTCAGCTCAAACAAAAGCAAACAGACAACGGTCAACAGTTAACTATACAGTCCAACAACAGTCAAAGCACAAAGGTGCAAGCCACAAGGCCTAAGCTCAAGTTTCAAAACCTACAGAACAAATTCAGAGTTAGTCCTAAACAAGCAACAAGCCAACTCCAATTGAGGGCACATCATCAAGCATAAGCAAATTGTGCTTTTAACCTGAAACAAAGCTCAAATGTGAGAGCACAAACCACTAGTACAAGACTAGGGTCAAAATGAGATCAATAAGCCAAAACAGAACATGAAACTTATAAAAAACCAAGATCAAACAATCAAGAATCAAACCCAAGTGGTTCCACATTCATATAATTCATAAATATCATTTCATGAAGCAAAGAGTACAAAACATGCAATTTGAAGCTCAAAGGACCAAACAGAATGGCTCAACTCAAATCAACTCACAAACATTTCAATAAATCACCAAAAAATTCATGATCAAACAGCATTCACAACATGACCTACACACCAAATTTCCACTCATTTGGACCAAGGGAAGCAAGTCAATGAAATTCATAAAGTCAACACAAGTTCATACAAGCTCATACAAAGCATCAAAACATGCATCCACTTCAAGCAATCATAAAACAGAGACCAAACATGATAAATGAATGAGACCAAAGCCATGGCAAACTTCAAGATGTCTATAATACACATGCCAAATTTCAAGTCCATCCAATAAACACCAAGGATTTCCCAAATCAAATGAAATCATGTCTCACAAGAAGTCAACAATTGGTCAAGCAGGGGAGAAAATCTCAATCAAATTGGAAATGCACTCAAAAATTCCAGGAAAATTCACATTCAAACTTAATATTCCTAAGTAGAAACATGCAAAAAATACAGATCAATTTGAGTTCATATGGCATGGTAACAAAAATCATGAAATTGGACAAGAATGGTGTGACACAAATTGTCACACCTCTATTCAAAAAATCATATCTCACAATCCAGAAACTCAAAAATCACAAACCACATATCAAAATGCTCCTAACGGTGTCTAGAATAAGCACAAAAAATTTCAGCCTCATCCAATTAAGCATCATTATTTCACAAGCAAAATGGCATGGAAGGTACAAATTGGATACACATGAACAAACCCTAGGCAAAACAGAAATCCACACGTGCATAAATTCTGGAAAAATCACCATAAAAAACTAGAGATCATGAAGAGCAAGATGCAAAAAATCCCAGCCAATTTGGACAAATATTGAAGGAGTTATGAATTTTGGAAAATCAGCATACAAAATGAAATAAAAATTGAAAAGAAAATGAAATAAAATGAATTATTAAAATGAGAATGGCCAAAAACGTAATTCAGGCGTTCACTAAGTGAAACGCCGCGTTTCACTAACACGCGTGGCATGGTCTGATTCGCTTCATGGGAGAAAAACATCAAAAGCATGCAAAACGTGTACAAGGAAGATCAAGGAATTTTGGAAAACGCAGAAGCTAGGGTTCTTGGATGTTCATACGTGTTCATCATCATCATGAACTTTTGTTCCAGAAATTAACAAATGATATACCAATAGACTCGTATTAACATGCACATCAACAATCCAGCAAGCATTTGTTCTAATTCTACCCATATCAACGGGATCGATCAAATTAAGTTTCACATTCAAATGTTCAAATTAGCATAACTTGCTCAAATCTTAATGGATTCGCACGATTCAAGTTGCAGAATGATCTATGCACTTAGACCTACCAAAACCATATCATAATTGCAAGAATTGGAAGCATCGAATTCCTACCTCTTGAAGATGCAGCTCTTGATTTCGTGTTCTTCAGGACTTGGAGGTTGAAAACAGATAGCCTACGATGATGAGGAAGATGAATGGAAGTGGAATTTTAGCTCAACACAACTTGAATCAGCGTAGATCTCCAACTGCCATGTTCATATGCAATTCCTCAACAGTGGTGATTTAGCAAGATTCTTCACGATTTCTTCTTCAACAGATGTTCTATTGTGCCTGCAAATGATGATCAATACAAGAACAAGCGAAAAGAGTGATGAATTTTGATGAACAAAAGTGAAAAAAGTTGGAGAGAATTTGAGAGAATTTGGTGATTTTTCTTTTTGGATCTGAAATTGTGATTGTGTTAATGTGAATTCTGTTACAATTAAGAACTTATATGATGTGTTAATCCAACTGTTAATCATGATTAGGCAAAGTGAATGAGATTAGTGCAAATGAACATGTTATGCAATTTGGCAAAAATGCCCTTTTTCAAATAGAACCAATAGAACAGTAAAAATGCATTTGAGGCAAATCCAAATTTCTGTTTAGGAGCTGTTGGAAGTGGTTTGGAATGAAAATTGCACATACTTTTCAAATTCACCTTTTTTCCCACCAAAATTTAAATGGTTCACTTGAAAAATGGACTTTTTATGTGATGATTTTTGATGAAATGCAATGATGGATTATTAAAGAGCATGTCAAATGGGATTTGCTCAAAAAAGAATCACACAATTTGACCAAATGGTTCAAGAGTTATGCCTCCTTGAAGTTCAACTTTTCTTGAAAATGATTTGATCACAACTTGCCAACCACACATGAGAAATTCATGTTCTTTGACTTTTTGGAAAGGTGAGAGCAAGATCTTCAACTTTCATGTTGGACAAAATTCCATTTGAATCTTGTATGATGATGTAAATTTGAGGAGAAGACCTTTCCATTTTTGGCAGTTTGAAATTACAGGTCACCTACTATTTTTGGAAACTTTTCATCTGACCTCAAATTCTTCAATGATGATCTTTGAAATGTCAAATGAGACTTGTATGGACATGAATGAAGCCTTTCAAACCATCTTCCACCTTCAAATCCATGAATTCAGGCACAGTTGACCATAGTTGACTTTCTAGGGTTTCAGATGAAATTCAGCTTGACTGTTGAGCTTTGATCATCCAATCTTTGGCCAAACCACTTCAAAATGATCCTTGAATCATGTGAACTTGTTGAATCAACCCTAGAGCTTTGTTTCCTTGAGAAATGCACTTGCTTGCTTGATTGACTGATCTCCTGATCATCTTGACCTAATTTTGTCTAATGGCTTCCACTTGGGCAAAGGACAATGCAATGCTATGCAGTGGACTATGTTATGTTAATTACCTAATATGAAATGAATGTACAAAATGGTAGGTGCAAATTTGAGGTGCTACAGCTGCCCCTATTCAATCAACTGGGAACCCGAATGGATGAGAGCAACGACTGTCAGACTTTCAGGGTAAACAGGGATTGAATACCGAAGAACCGTAGAAATTTGCACAATGCGGGGATCCACCAACGGAAACGTCCACTGGGATCTGATATTTATTACTGGGATTTTCTTTTCTGGTTTTTCTTTTTTCCAAGGATACAGTCACATCCATACATCGGAAGACGATGAATGGGAATGGGGATCACAACTAGATGCCAACGGACAACTAGGAAAAACTCAACGTTTACCAAGACCAACGGAGAGGTAACCAGACATTAATGAATGACTGGAAGAAATACAACCACATGTCAGCGGACATAGTGGGAAAAACTCAACGCTTACCAAAACCAACGGAGAGGTAACTCTACTGGGGACGACCAGGAAAAACTCGACGTTTACCAAGACCAACGGAGAGGTAGCCAGACATCAACGGACAACGGATGAACTGGGAAGACTCGACCAGACGTCAACGGATGAAAGGGAGAAGCTCGACGTTTATCAACACCAACGGAGAAGGAGACCAGACATCAACGGACGACGGATGAACTGGAAGACTCGACCAGACGTCAACGGACGAATGGGAGAAGCTCGACGTTTATCGACACCAACGGAGAAGGAGACCAGACATCAACGGACGACGGATGAACTGGGAAGTAAGCAATACATCTAGATGTCAACGGACAACTAGGAAAAACTCGATGTTTATCGACACCAACAGAGAGGAGGACAGACATCAAAGGATGCTGGGAAAGAGGTACAACTAGATGTCAACGGACAACTAGGAAAAACTCGACGTTTATCGACACCAACGGAGAGGAGGACAGACATCAAAGGATGCTGGGAAAGAGGTACAACTAGATGTCAACGGACAACTAGGAAAAACTCGACGTTTATCGACATCAACGGAGAGGAGGAAACTCCACTAAGGAAGGGATACAACAACCGAAAACCGAATAGGACGTCACCGACGACTCTACTGGGGAATCTGGCTGGGAATTAACCAGACATTAACGAATGACTGGGGAATAGGGTATACAATCAGACGTCAACGGACGACTGAGAAAAACTCAACGTTTACCGAAACCAACGGAGAGGTAGCTCTGCATGGGGAAAGATACAACTAGACGTCATCGGACGAATAGGAAAAACTCGACGTTTACCAAAACCAACGGAGAGGTAACTCTGAGGGGAATCAACAGCCATTAATGAATGATCTGTGGGGAACAAACAACTATACATCATCGGACGCATAGGAAAAACTCGACATTTATCGACACCAACGGAGAGGAGGAAACTTCTGGGGAGAGAGAACAAGACTCAACCAAACGTCAACGGACGATTGGGAAAAACTCGACGTTTATCGACACCAACGGAGAGGAGGACAGACATCAACGGATGACCCGGAAAGGAGATACAACTAGATATCAACGGATAACTAGGAAAAACTCGACGTTTATCGAAACCAACAGAGAGGTAGCTCACTGGGGATCAAGGTCACGACAGGGAGCAGACAGGAGGGAACACCAAGGATGCCGGTTTATAGGCAGAAACAGGTGGCCGACCAAAGCGTGAATTGGTTTGTGTTCCAAAACACTCATCATCCTGAAGAGGGCTAGAAAAGCAATCTTATTAAAGGATGGACATTCGATTCGACAAGGAATACGAATCTTACTCAGCTGGGGGAGGACAAAACTTCGACCCAAGAGCGCATGAGATATATTATCTATAGCCGTCAAAACGTAGATAATACCCTCGCATGGAAGATCATCCTAACCGGTTTGTAGGTTGTTAAAGGATAAATCGACCGACATCATCCTGAAGAGAGCGAGCAAAGAAATCTTGTGAAAGGATGGATATTCGATTCCGAACAAAGGAATACGAATCTTACTCTGATGGTGAAAACAATCAAAAGACTGACCAAAGAGCGCATGAGGTATATTATCTATAGCCGTCAAAACGTAGATAATACCCTCGCATGGAAGATCATCCTAACCGGTTTGTAGGTTGTTAAAGGATAAATCGACCGAAAAAGAAAGGCATCGGGGTACCAAGACTAGGTATGCAAAGATGACCAATCAAAAGGGGAAACCACAAACATTTCCAGCAAGCGGTGCATGAAAGAGGACCCACTGGGGATAAAGTTGCTGACTCGGAGCAAATATCCGAAAGGTGAAAACCCGTTGGGGGATAAGATTGCTTAATCAAAGCAAATATCCGAAAGGGGAAAGGAATATCAATACCGACTGGATAATGATAACCACAAAGAGGGGATTACATCTACCGGTTAATAGGTAGAAAACCACGGAAAGGTAACCGTCATCACTAGGATGAGCACAAGGGTTGACTCCGCAACGGGGAGAGCAGAGGATTCACATCTACCGGTTAGTAGGTAGAAGACCACAAAGATAGGACTTACAACTACCGGTTCGTAGGTAGAAGCCAACAAACAGTCTGCTGAGAGACAGCCACAAAGAAGCCAGTTTTGGATCGATCCAAAAAGGCAAACTGAATCAAGACATCCTAATGAGGAAAGAACTCAATAGGGAAAACCCATCCCAAGGGGAGGGAACGGAAACAACCGCCATCCACGAGGATATAACTCAGTGGGGAAATGCAGAAGAAAACGACAGACACTTTCTGCTTAAGGGGTCAACTCTACATGGAGAGATCAGACACACCCACATCTGCTAGGGGAAAAGATCCAAGCTGGCAAGATGCTACCAATCGGGGAGTAACAATGCTGGGGATACCCACTCGACTAAAGAGTCACTTGTTGGGGAAACACCTCTCTCAACCCTGCTGGGGAACCCAATTCTGAAATCGATCCAAGCGATGCTAAACTCTTTCCAACGCCCCATTCTCGGATGATCACCACGGCCTCGGGCTAATGGATGCGTTTGCAATGCTGATGCATGAGTTTTTTTTAGTGTAATGCCCCATGATTATGGAAATGCTACGCACTAGTGATGCAACATGCTATGCTTATCTACATGATGAATGTATAAAAACATGTCTCCTTCGGAGACAACACCGGAGAGCTCCAGGAACTTCGTTGAAGCTTTCATTACCACGTCCATTTCCACCCTGCTGGGAAAAGACAAACTTTGTCGGGGATGACCTCCATCGAACCCGAACTGCTTGGGGATTACCCTGCTAGAGGAGGCAACCAATCCTTACCTCTACTGGGGATAGCCCCGCCGAATCCGATCCTCTTGGGGACCTTGTTGGGGGAATACCATCAACACAACCTCTGCTGGGAAGACAGCTTCAGACTTGGAAAACAATCACAACTCCGCTGGGGATATGGTAACCTTCAGGCTTGCTGAGGAGGCACCGATCTCGAATCTGCTAGGGAGATGACACTCTCAAACCCATTGGGGAAATACGGCCTATCGGACACGGGCCGCCCTTCGATTCGTCGAACACTGGTGTTCACCATCCTACCACAGTGTTGACTTTCCACTTTTGAAAACTCCCAGACTCATCTGGACTTTTCTGATTCATCATCTTGTATTCCCGCCCATGGGGATCGAACTCCTGAGATTCATACAAACTTTCTGGTCCTCAGACTTTGAAGAGTCTTCTTGATTACCCTCTATGATCGTCGTCCTTCTTTCGACATCCTTTCACCGTTCTTCTATCCCTTTCCCCTGATTGGACTCTGTGGGGATCTCCTGTCAAAGTATTCCACCTCACAACCTGCAAGTGAGTGAACATGGCTAACAGCACCTGCAAAAGAGATCGTTAGATAAAAGCGTGCCCCAGGCGTGCCAACATTTCAACACCTACGTCACTCAAACTTCCGAATACGATTTCCAGATTTCAACCTTATAAGCATGCACCGGAAGGGATCTCTATGTTACAAAATGCAAATATTCTTTATCAAAACAAACGGATGTTTTTGCAATCAAAGCGGTAATGAAGACAAAAACAAAATTATTTGACTGAACACGCATTTTATTGACTGAAAAAGATGGCTCAAAACCGAGCAACACACAGGAAGCAATCCCTGAAAAGAGGTGATTGCACACAAAAGGAGAAAAAATCTATCCTAATGGCAACGTGAAACCGTGATCTCATCGGGTTCCAACTTGGTTACACCTCATATGTCCTCAAGACTTTCCGCACTTTCTGTCATCTGAACAAGACGCTTCCGATCGATCTCTGTCGGAGATTATCCAAGTCATATCTCAAGCACAAACGATCATGCTAGACGCAGTTGTTCGTTTCATTCCCTCTTTTGCCTGGACCGTCCTTTCGGGTTTCAGTCCACCGGGATACCCTTTTTTTCCCAAGCCGCCCTTGTGGGGTCTTCGACTTGCCGGGTGTACAGTTCTTTTCTTTTATTATCCCTAACTTTTGCCCGAACCTTTTCTCCCTTTTTTTTTCGGTTCGCCGGGATACCCATTTTTGCCTGGACTTTTTTTCTTTTTTGTCCAGCGGGTCAATTTTTTACTAAGTATCTTCTAACTGCGTCCGCATCTGCAGGGGATGGAAAATCCTCGCCACTCATGGTCGTCAGCAACAAGGATTTGTCGGAGAAAACCTTCTTGACCATGCTGGGGATTAATGATTGGGTGTCCACTTGCCCCTACGATCGTTGAGGAGGAAGGATCCTTTTCAACACCACTTACGTGGTACGCACGAGGTCGCCCTTTTCGGTCAACAACACGCTTCACTCACTAGGTACAACCGCCCTATGACAAGTAACGGCCAGCCTCTCTTCCTCAATCAGGCTCCATGCGTCATACCGAGTCTTTACCCGCTCAGTCTTTTCCAATTCTACGTCCAACGGGACTCCCCACAATGGGATCTAGACTTCAGTAAGTAATACCACTTTTATCCCATACACAAGCGAATGCGGCGTTGCCCCAGTAGGCATACGCATCAAGGTTCAGTACTCGGGGCACCAACTTTGTACTCAGCCACCAACATTGGTGTATTCAAAGGTTATCTGGGACACACCAGCTCATTCACCTTAAACTCCCCATCAGACATCAGAATCCGTTCGGATTCAGGGTCAGGCCCCTCCTCCGGGATCGGTTCCTCACAATCTTTCGATTTGAGCACCTCGAGATGTCTTCATCAGGGACCTCAAACTTCCTTGGTTGATAATCCTCAATGGTATACTGTATATCACGAATCAGTTATAATTACTTTCCATCTTGCAACCCGTCCGGTCAATGCTAGCTTCTCAAGCACATACTTGATCAGATCCATCTTGGAAATCCACAAAGTGGTATGAACCAGCATACTGTCTCAGTCGGCGAGCAACCTATGCCAAAGTACATCAAGTTTTCTCGAGCAGTGAGTGTATTGTTTCACAGTCGATAAACTTTTTGCTTAGGTAAATTGCATGCTCTTTTCGACAAGACTTGTCATGCTGACCCAGTACACACCTCATAGACCCCTCGAGGGCTGTCAATTACAGAATTAATGACCGTCTCTCTACCAGAGTCATCAGAATCAGAGGTTCCTGCAACTTATTTTTTCAATGCCCCTAGGCAACCCTTATCCACCTGACCGTTTGTTCTCCTTTTTCCGGTTCAGGCATTTCTTGTATTGCTTTTTCTTCTTCTTTTTTTTCTTTTCTTTTTTTTTGCAGGATCGACCTCGATTCCTCTTTCGTTCACAATAAGCCTCAGCAACTTACCGGACAGCACTCCACAAGTGCACTGATTCGGACTCAACCTCAGTCTGAGTTGTCTCAACCCGGTCAAACGACTTGCCCCGAATCCAACAGATGCCCTTTTTCTGCTTGGGACTTTGCTATCATGTCATCAACATAGCATTTGATTCCACGATGAATCATATCATGAAACAAAGTCACTCTAATACGTGGCATCGGTATTCCTGGGATCGATTGGCATCGCCTTCGCTCTTGACACTCGCCTCCAGGAGGAACCAACTTTCACTTCCTTTCCGACCCTGGCGGTGCTTGGAATATCAATCTTGAATCGCTCCTCGTGCGGTTGAATCACCTTCTCCTCTTGTTTCGACAACCTGGCTAATTTCAGCAGATCACAATCTTCTTCGCCTTATTCTTCGGCATGATAGATCGGATTATCGAGGTCATACAGAGGTGTAACCGAGTTGTTATCAATGAGATCAGGAGGATAACCACTTTTGAGGTCGGAACAAGACGAATGAAAATAAACATTGCCATTTTTATTTTTTTAAACCGCAAAAATAAATGAAAAACAGGGAACACCGCTTTTAATCACAAAAACATCCATTTATTACTGATGCAAAATGTTGCATAATGAAACACATGAGATGGCCCTTACAATGGACCATTACGTTTCGGGCAAAACGTATGGCTTTCATGCAAACAAAATGGAAACACAGAAATATTATTCTTCCGGATGAGCGACAGTGGCGATCTTGGAGGCCTTCCAATTCTCTGGTACACACGATTTTATCCACGCCTCGAGCTCACGGTCACGGTCAATCTCTTCACCCACTGAACAGGCATGATCAGGATCCAGCATTCCTGCACTGACAAAGGTGTACGGTGGACGACATCCTCTGTTTGGTTTAGACGACTTTTGATCCGGCTGATAACCGACCCCAAACATGTCTGCTTTTACCACAATATCAATGATCTTTCCCCAGCCTCGGGCCTCTTTGTTCTTCACCACTTCCAGGGCTTGTTTATAAGAAGAAATGGACAGTCTTTTCTCTTTATCAGCAGCAAGGGCATTCTCCACCATGACGGTTTCAATTGCTTCACTTGGTGTTTCAGATTTTTCACTGTCCGTTTCTACTTCCTTCATCTTCTGGGTAGTGTCTCCCATCACTACATATTCCTTTGTGGCGACGGCCGCACAACAATTATCAGCACTAGGGAAAGCTCCATCCTTCATCAGAGGTTTTGGGACCACAGACATTGGAACCTTTAACTGATCCTCCTCAGTCACCTCCATTCTTCTCTTGTCCTTTTTCACCATCTTCACTTTTACAGGACCCTGCCTGGGTACGGGTTTGACATCTCCATTCATTATCTGTGCCAAGTTGATGGTCTTGGAGTCCACCATGTCTTGGACGACATGCTTGAAAGCCCTACAACCCTCAATATTGTGTCCGGGTGCCCCAAAATGGAAATCGCATTTAGCATTCTCATCATAGTTTGGAGGCCTCCGCTGCCGTTCCACAGGAATCAATATCCTTGGCTGGACTAACCCCAGATCCCTCAACCTCTTGAACAGAAGAGTATAAGTCACAGGCGGCTCATCAAACTGACGTTCCTCCTTCTTCTTCTTCACTTGGCTCTTAGCTTTCAATACTTTCTGTTGAGGTGGTGGTTGTTGCTGTGGTACCGGTGGATTACCAACAGGAGTGATTACAGCGGCAGCATAAGGGTGATAACGATCCTTACCGCGTTCTTTCTTTATCTCCACACCTCCTGATTCAACCTCCTTTTTGAGTGGACCACTGCCCGATAGTTTCTTTGTTACAGTATCAGAGGGGTTATTTGCTTCGGCTGACAGAGCCTTTTCCTGAACTTTCTCCTTGATCAACCAGCCTTCAATTCTTTCCAATCTCTCAGCCATTGCTTTCTGCCCCAGGGCAAGCCCTTGCACCACACTGAACAACTCCCTTATCATCTCTTTCATCTCAAGAAGGTCGGCGCTGGGTGGATCCATCCTGAACAGAAGAGCTATGCGCACCGGTTGACACCTACAAAACAGCAAATGGGTTAGTATGACTCACACATGCAATGTCTATCCGTACCAGGAATATTTTGTCCTCTGATTCTAGCGTCACTGAGAGAAATGATTTTTCATCAATAACATTCGGACATCTGGATGTCTCTCAACCAGAATCTTAATCAAAGATGGACCCCGAGTACGGGTAGACATGAGTTGAATGCAGGTGAATGCGAAATGATGATGATGCAAATGCATGAATGCAGGTCACTGTGCCACCAAGTCATCTGAAGACCCATCAAGTCTCTGAACCAGTCACAGTCAACTGAGTCACCATAAATCCGACTTGGGGAGTTCCAAAATAAACGGAACCGGAGATTACATCTCATCATCACAGGAACATTCGCTGAACGGATGACAACTAGATCCTCTGAACCAGTACTCTCAAATTCAACCCGGGGATCCGAAATAAACGGAACCCGCTGATAAACCACGGACAGAACTCCGGCGTCCCAGAAATAAATGTCCATAATTCACAGTCACCATCAGTACCCAGAGTCACCAACAAGTCACCGTCAAGTCAGCAACAGTACCTGTAAAAATGATCATTCCCTCCCCACTCACGGGTGTCATCTAGGCCAGGGTAAGGTCGAGAGAAACGCAGGATAAACAACCCTTTCAAGAATATCATCATGTGCACACCCGACGTATGCACCGATAATACCCCATCAGAGTCTGAACTGCTCGTGATGTCAATGTTCCGCTAAGTGGCACATACCACCCGCTTCCCATGAATCACTCTATTCCTAGGTTTCCTAGATTTCACTCATAGCCTGGGTATTGGGACTTTTACCTCGAGTAACTCCCACCCCAAACAGAGAGAACACAACACAACCAGCAGATGAATATGAATGAATGAAAACATTAATGCAAACAATAAATGCAAACAATAAACAATGAATGCAATAAATAACAGCACAAAGCAACCAAAACCCTAACCTAGAGAGCGCTAGGAGAGACTCGCTTAGGGAAGATGGACCAGCAAAAGGTCAACTTCTCAGCTCCCCAGCAGAGTCGCCAGCTGTCGCATTACGCGAAAAACCGGCGGGAAACAAGAACAACAGAGCCGCCACCGTGCGTTATTTATCCCAAAAGAGGGAAAGGAAACGCTCGAAGTAAACTTGGAAAAAAGCATGGTCTCGCGACCAAAGAGAATGGGATCGGGAGTCAGTTATGCGAAGGGAAGGTATTAGCACCCCTACGCATGCGTCGTACTCGACGGGATCCACGCATAATAGGAAGGAAAATGGTTGCTAAAACACTGCTCAAACACAAACATCGGCTGAAAGAGACACAAGAAAACAAACAAGACTGACTCGGCAGGATATCGCATCCTGGGCCTACTTAGTCTATCAAGCATAGACATCAGAGTCGAAGTAGTTCGGACTGGGGAAAAACATGCTCGCTAGGATGTCGCATCCTATGCATACGTATCTTCTTGGACTAAGAAGAATCAGAGCATCCGTAGCTCGGCTCACGCACGCCAAACAAAACCACACAAACACGGGCAAACATGGAACCCGAATGCCAATTGCTGGACTTACATCAGCTTCCGAACCAAACACACGCACACTGGAAACCAGATGCCACTTGATGGACTTATACCGGACTCCAAGCACACAACAAGAGGATACGGAATGCCAATCGCTGGGCTTACATCCATCTCCTAACATAGACAAAGACAAAACAAAAAGGGCGCCCGGAGAGATCTGCTCATCTCCTGCCTACGTACCTCATCTGGTATGAGGATCAGGGCGACGTAGTTCCCCTACGAAGGGACAAAGGACTAGCCTAACCAGATAACAGAGGGAGACACAACTAGGGAGACTATGACTCGAGCCTAGATGTTATCATGCAAAATCATCCCTAAGTCAAGGTTTCTAGCTAACTTGCACATGGAGCAAGCTATCCTAAAGCACAGGCAATAGCGAAGCAAACAATCACAAAGAGCACACACTATATACACACAAGCGGGGCTCAAACAAAGGTTAGGCTGCAAGAGCAAGCCAACAGTATCAGGGTGATGTTAGCTCTTAACCTTAACATTGAGAGTTAAGGTGAAGCAGATGAAAGGTGAGTGAAGATGAGACTTCACAGCTCTTATCCCTGGCCCGGGAGAGCTTAAGACAATGAAGTGTGGGTCCAGAAAGTGGGAACCCTTCTACACTTATGACACTGACTCAACTGTACAACTGTACAAGGATCTTGGGTTAATGTCCACAATGCATCAACACCAGTTGTGTGAGCAAAGGGACGACTCAACAAAATAGCAGGAGATGGATTGCACATCTCTTGTATCTTCCAATTGCCTTATCAAAGGTCTTTTCCTACTTGGGGACAAAAATAAACAATCACAAGCATTGCCTCTTAAGGAGGACTTCAGACAAGTGCCTGGCCAAGTAACAGGCCAGGTCTTCCAGACTACATGGAGAAGAGATCATTATACCTCAGTGCTCAAGCTAGCAAGCAAAGCAAACACAAGTTCACAAGGGAACTATAGCAACTAAGGTACCTGAAATCAATCCAACATAATCAGTACTCAGCTCAAACAAAAGCAAACAGACAATGGTCAACAGTTAACTATACAGTCCAACAACAGTCAATGCACAAAGGTGCAAGCCACAAGGCCTAAGCTCAAGTTTCAAAACCTACAAAACAAATTCAGAGTTAGTCCTAAACAAGCAACAAGCCAACTCCAATTGAGGGCACATCATCAAGCATAAGCAAATTGTGCTTTTAACCTGAAACAAAGCTCAAATGTGAGAGCACAAACCACTAGTACAAGACTAGGGTCAAAATGAGATTAATAAGCCAAAACAGAACATGAAACTTATAAAAAAAACCAAGATCAAACAATCAAGAATCAAACCCAAGTGGTTCCACATTCATATCATTCATCAATATCATATCATGAAGCAAAGAGTACAAAACATGCAATTTGAAGCTCAAAGGACCGAACAGAATGGCTCAACTCAAATCAACTCACAAACATTTCAATAAATCACCAAAAAATTCATGATCAAACAACATTCAAAACATGACCAACACACCGAATTTCCACTCATTTGGACCAAGGGAAGCAAGTCAATGAAATTCATAAAGTCAACACAAGTTCATACAAGCTCATACAAAGCATCAAAACATGCATCCACTTCAAGCAATCATAAAACAGAGACCAAACATGATAAATGAATGAGACCAAAGCCATGGAAAACTTCAAGATGTCTATAATACACATGCCAAATTTCAAGTCCATCCAATAAACACCAAGGATTTCCCAAATCAAATGAAATCATGTCTCACAAGAAGTCAACAATTGGTCAAGCAGGGGAGAAAATCTCAATCAAATTGGAAATGCACTCAAAAATTCCAGGAAAATTCACATTCAAACTTAACATTTCTAAGTAGAAACATGCAAAAATACAGATCAATTTGAGTTCATATGGCATGGTTACAAAAATCATGAAATTGGACAAGAATGGTGTGACATAAATTGTCACACCTCTATTCAAAAAATCATATCTCACAATCCAGAAACTCAAAAATCACAAGCCACATATCAAAATGCTCCTAAAGGTGTCTAGAATAAGCACAAAACATTTCAGCCTCATCCAATTAAGCATCATTATTTCACAAGCAAAATGGCATGGAAGGTACAAATTGGATACACATGAACAAACCCTAGGCAAAACAGAAATCCACACGTGCATAAATTCTGGAAAAATCACCATAAAAAACTAGAGATTATGAAGAGCAAGGTGCAAAAAATCCCAGCCAATTTGGACAAATATTGAAGGAGTTATGAATTTTGGAAAATCAGTATACAAAATGAAATAAAAATTGAAAAGAAAATGAAATAAAATGAATTATTAAAATGAGAATGGCCAAAAACGTAATTCAGGCGTTCACTAAGTGAAACGCCGCGTTTCACTAACACGCGTGGCATGGTCTGATTCGCTTCATGGGAGAAAAACATCAAAAGCATGCAAAACGCGTACAAGGAAGATCAAGGAATTCTGGAAAACGCAGAAGCTAGGGTTCTTGGATGTTCATACGTGTTCATCATCATCATGAACTTTTGTTCCAGAAATTAACAAATGATATACCAATAGACTCGTCTTAACATGCACATCAACAATCCAGCAAGCATTTGTTCTAATTCTACCCATATCAACGGGGTCGATCAAATTAAGTTTCACATTCAAATGTTCAAATCAGCATAACTTGCTCAAATCTTAATGGATTCGCACGATTCAAGTTGCAGAATGATCTATGCACTTAGACCTACCAAAACCATATCATAATTGCAAGAATTGGAAGCATCGAATTCCTACCTCTTGAAGATGCAGCTCTTGATTTCGTGTTCTTCAGGACTTGGAGGTTGAAAACAGATAGCCTACGATGATGAGGAAGATGAATGGAAGTGGAATTTTAGCTCAACACAACTTGAATCAGCGTAGATCTCCAACTGCCATGTTCATATGCAATTCCTCAACAGTGGTGATTTAGCAAGATTCTTCACGATTTCTTCTTCAACAGATGTTCTATTGTGCCTGCAAATGATGATCAATACAAGAACAAGCGAAAAAAGTGATGAATTTTGATGAACAAAAGTGAAAAAAGTTGGAGAGAATTTGAGAGAATTTGGTGATTTTTCTTTTTGGATCTGAAATTGTGATTGTGTTAATGTGAATTCTGTTACAATTAAGAACTTATATGATGTGTTAATCCAACTGTTAATCATGATTAGGCAAAGTGAATGAGATTAGTGCAAATGAACATGTTATGCAATTTGGCAAAAATGCCCTTTTTCAAATAGAACCAATAGAACAGTAAAAATGCATTTGAGGCAAATCCAAATTTCTGTTTAGGAGCTGTTGGAAGTGGTTTGGAATGAAAATTGCACATACTTTTCAAATTCACCTTTTTTCCCACCAAAATTTAAATGGTTCACTTGAAAAATGGACTTTTTATGTGATGATTTTTGATGAAATGCAATGATGGATTATGAAAGAGCATGTCAAATGGGATTTGCTCAAAAAAGAATCACACAATTTGACCAAATGGTTCAAGAGTTATGCCTCCTTGAAGTTCAACTTTTCTTGAAAATGATTTGATCACAACTTGCCAACCACACATGAGAAATTCATGTTCTTTGACTTTTTGGAAAGGTGAGAGCAAGATCTTCAACTTTCATGTTGGAAAAAATTCCATTTGAAGCTTTTATGATAATGTAAATTTGAGGAGAAGACCTTTCCATTTTTGGCAGTTTGAAATTACAGGTCACCTACTATTTTTGGAAACTTTTCATCTGACCTCAAATTCTTCAATAATGATCTTTGAAATGTCAAATGAGACTTGTATGGACATGAATGAAGCCTTTCAAACCATCTTCCACCTTCAAATCCATGAATTCAGGCACAGTTGACCATAGTTGACTTTCTAGGGTTTCAGATGAAATTCAGCTTGACTGTTGAGCTTTGATCATCCAATCTTTGGCCAAACCACTTCAAAATGATCCTTGAATCATGTGAACTTGTTGAATCAACCCTAGTGATTTGTTTCCTTGAGAAATGCACTTGCTTGCTTGATTGACTGATCTCCTGATCATCTTGATTTAATTTTGTCTGATGGCTTGCACTTGGGCAAAGGACAATGCAATGCTATGCAGTGGACTATGTTATGTTAATTACCTAATATGAAATGAATGTACAAATTGGTAGGTGCAAATTTAAGGTGCTACACTAAGGATGTTTTGGGCGCGTAAAACCTTCTCATTTCATAACCAACCCCTTACTTAGATCTCTGACATTTTTATTAGTTTTTTATTTGAAAAACTTCTTACTTGGATTTTGTTCGCTTTTTAGCCTTTCCTTTGGACAAATAAAAGTGGCGGTGGCGACTCGAATTGTATGTTGACTTTTGGTTTAGTCAATAAACCTAGAAGTAACAAAAAACCCCGCTACAGAAAAGTGGTGACTCTGCTGGGGATCCGCTTGCCCCGTGGGTTTAGCCTACTTTTTGCTTGTATGTGTTGTAGGTTTATTATTTATTAGTGGCATATTTTTGTGCAAATTTGGGATGAATGTATTGTTTGTAATGTATGAATTGCTTGATATATTAATTGCTTGTATGCTTGGTGGTTTCTTGTGAGATGAGTTCTATACCCGAACTCGAGTGCACTTATGATAGGAGAATGACATAGTCTTGTTGACTTTAGTGGAGTTATTCCTTAACAAGTTAACTTGCAAGTCCATTCACTTGGTGGAGGTTTTTATTGGGATCACTAATGTCACACGAGTAGTCGTGGTTAGGCATTACTCTTTCCAATAGGAACCTTAGAAACCAAGGACTTTAGACACCTAGCCCATCTTGGCCTATTTTAGGACGTAGTGCGGAGGTCGTTCAAGTGAAAGACTTGATGCGATTGTTATGCGATACTACACTCATAAGAGTCTCTCTTGAGAATATTTTTGGAGGACGAGTAGTCGTTTTATCCGATAATGTCCGAAAGATGGGATGATGACTATGGGAACCTTTTAGAACATGATTGTCAGGTTTAACCATAGTACACTCCCGTTGGGTGGTTCTTAACCGAGACTCCATGCTCGTGACTTACAATAAACCCATGATTCATGGTCGATCCGTTCTCGTATATCCTCAAAATCAATGGAACTTGGGTGTTGATAAGGTGTAAACCATAATCCACCAAAATGGATGATTGATATTGACGATGACTTGAGCCATCCCGTGACCTTTGTATGGTGTGAGTTTCTTGATCCTTGAGTATGATTGTTGCATCCATGCATTCATTCATTCATCCGCATTCATGTCATCAACAGTAAGATTTTACAAGGAACTTAAGAGGTCTATTTGCAAATTTTCAGACATGGATAAGCAAAGAAGGTATACGAAGAAGTACAGTTTTAAACAACCCGACTTGAAAGAGTTAAGGTGTCTCACATCTTATATATTAGAGCCCTTGGAGTTCAAATCTCGCCACGGGAAGCTTCTATCTATTCTATCTACCAAGGTGGATGAAGGTCTGATGAGTGTGTAGGTGCAGTTCTACGATCCTCTGTATCGGTGCTTCACTTTTCCGGATTTCCAGCTTTTGCCTACATTAGAGGAGTATGCTTATCATATGGGTATACCTATTCTTGATCGGTTGCCATTCAGTGGTTTGGAGAAGATTTCGTCTTCTCAAGAGATTGTTGATATGCTTCATGTGGAGGTATCTGACATTGTTGCCAATATGACTACCAAAGGTGGAATTCAAGGTCTCCCGTCTGATTTTCTGATTGCCAAAGCTACCTTGTTTGGGATGGCCATGAGTAAGGAAGCTTTTTAATCCATATTTGTGCTCCTCATCTATGGGCTAGTATTATTTCCCAACATCGACAACTTCGTGGATGTGAACGCTATTAGGATTTTCTCTTCTCTTAATCCCGTTCTGACTCTGTTGGGTGACACTTATTTCTCTTTGCATATGAGGAATGCAAAGGGTGGTGGTTCCATTATATGTTGTCTTCCTCTGTTGTACAAGTGGTTTATTTCACACTTGCCTCAGACACTTGCCTTCAAGGAGAACAAGGGATGTCTACGGTGGTCCACAAGACTTATGTCTCTCACTAATGATGATATCTCTTAGTATAATCGTGTTTATGATGATGTTCAGATTATTGATTCTTGTGGTGAGTTCTCTAATGTACCTCTTCTTGGTACATGTGGTGGAATTAACTACAACACTGCTTTGGCTTGCCGTCAGCTTGAGTTCTCCTTAAAGGATAAACCTAACAATATTTTGTTGGAAGGCTTATTCTTTCAAAAGGGTAAAGATCCCCAAAACTTGAAGGATAGGATGGTCCGCGCCTGGCGCAAGGTTCATAGGAAAGGGAGGAATGAGCTTGGGCCAAAGAATTGTGTTGCTTTAGAGCCTTACACCTCTTGGGTGAGGAAAAGAGCCCTCGAGTACCGCATTTCATACGAGTATCCAAGACCCACCCCTATGATTATGGTTGAGCCTTCAACCCTCCCTAATCAAGGAGTAGAGGAGTTAAGAGACGAAGACCGTTCGCGTGCTTGGTTTCGTGAACGTGAGGAGCTTCTTCAGCAGTTCAAGGATAAGGATGCTATGATCGAGTTTTTAGAGCATCAGGTTATTGATGAGCCTGATGATGTGGTTACTTCTCTCCTACCTCACTCGTCTAGGTTTTGGAAGAAGAGATATGATCAGCTCGCCAAGGAGAAGGCCGGCATGGAAGCAGGTTATGAGAGAGAGGTAAAAAGGCTTCGTGCGACGTATCTTCCGATCTCGAAGGCTTTGGACGACTGCTCTAGGGCTCCATAGGATGTTTATTCTCCTTTTCTCTTGTATTGTATTTGGTTACCGAGACTGTACTACTTCTTTGGTGTAAAAAGTTTCCAAATATTATATTGCTATTAGGTATTCCACATATGTATTAAAAAGTTCAATATTTTCAAAACATTTGCAAATAGATCTTTATAAAGTTCCTCTGATAAAAAATAAATCATATGCACGAGCACTACATGCATCATATGCATAAGCAGGTTTTTGTTCTGAGTTCCTTGATACAGTGGTATAACTCTTTGCTCTTCATTTATTTTGAAGACAAGCTGACGCACCGGTACAACACTCGAGCAAATCATCAGAAGATCATGGAACACCTTGAGCAAGAGAACCGGGATCTGAAAAAGGAGATTGCCAGGCTGACTGCCATGATGGAGTCAGTTCTTGCTGCGCAGAGTCAAGCTTCTCCAACTCCTGTAACTCCTCCCGCGAGGACAGTCATCTCTGAAGTGGTTACCTCTACAGTGCCTGCTGCCACGACCCACTTCGCTCCTAGTCTGCCTGCTGGATTCCCCTGGGGAATGCCATCTAATTTTGTGCCAGAGGGTTTCGCTCCCACTTTTGCTTCTATGCCGGCATCTAGCCCGGTCATGTCTGTGCCACCTCCCGTTGTGCATACTTTGCCGCGTGTTGAAGACACCATCTATCATTCCGAGCCATCTGAGGGCCCAGACGTTTATGAGAAGATGGACGAGATGAAGGAGCAATTCCTTGAGTTGCGCAAGGAACTGAAAACGCTGAGAGGCAAAGATCTGTTTGGGAAGAGTGCTGTTGAACTGTGCTTAGTGCCTAATGTGAAAATCCCAGTCAAATTCAAAGTGCCTGACTTTGAGAAGTATAATGGAAACTCGTGTCCACTCAGTCATCTTGTGATGTATGCTCGCAAGATGTCGACCCAGACAGATAATGATCAACTGTTGATTCACTATTTTCAAGATAGCCTGACAGGTGTTGCGCTCTGTTGGTATATGGGGCTAGAGAGTGCAAGCATCCGCACTTTCAATGATTTGGGAGAGGCTTTCGTGAAATAGTATAAGTATAACATGGACATGGCTCCGGACAGAGATCAGTTGAGGGCGATGTCCCAGAAAGACAAAGAAACCTTCAAGGAATACGCCCAAAGGTGGAGGGAATTGGCATCTCAGATAGTGCCACCCTTGGAAGAGAAGAAGATGACAAAGATCTTTTTGAAGACTTTGAGTTCTTTCTACTATGAGCGCATGATTTCTAGTGCTCCCTCGGACTTTACCGAAATGGTAAATATGGGGATGAGGCTAGAAGAGGGAGTCCGTGAAGGACGGCTGTCCCGTGATGATAATTCGGCAAAGAAATATGGAGGATTTTCCAGGAAGAAGGAAGGGGAGACTCATGTTGTTTCTTCCCATATTAAAAGAAGACCCTCTGTGAGGAGGAAAGAAGTCCGATCAACTGTTAACCAACACCAGGTGGCTCACATAGCACCTGCTTTCAGAGAAGCTCAACAACCACAACAACAACCTCGTCAACAACAACAGGCTTACCAGCCTCGCAACAATAACAACAACATCACCAACAATTATGAGAGGAAGAGGGTGACTTTTGACCTGATTCCTATGAACTATGCTGAATTGTATCCTTCCTTAATTGATAGGAAGTTAATAACTCCACGAGATCCTCTTGTTGTGCCTGCCAATCCCCAATGGTGGTACAAGCCTGAACTTCATTGTGTATACCATTCCGGTGCGCCCAGACATGACGTGGAAAATTGTTTTCCGTTGAAGACCAAGGTGCAAGACCTCGTGAGGAGTGGGATACTATTCTTTAAGGATGTAGGCCCGAATGTTAAGAATAACCCATTGCCCGAGCATGGGAAGGCAGTTGTCAATATGGTTTAGGGTTGCCCTAGAAAATATAAAGTCCTTTATGTGAATGACATAAAGCAATCCTTAGTAGAGATGCATAGGTTGTTGTGTGAACACATTCGTTATGAGCATGATCATGATAGGTGCCATGTGTGCACTGTCAACGAAAGAGGATGCCGCAAGGTTAGAAAGGACATCCAAGAGATGCTAGACCAATGGATGATCGAGATACTTCAGAATCGTAATGAGGATGAAGTGGATGTTATCACTCCCATATTCAAGATTCTTGATCCTGTTATCATTAAGTATGATGGCAGCAAGAAGAAAGTAGTGCCAACTCTTGTGATAAAGCCAGCGGGCCCTGTCCCGTATGTGTCAGATAGAGCGGTTCCATACCGTTATAATTCTATTATGCAAGAAGATGGGAAGGAGGTGTCATTGCCCTCAACCTCTGTGGTAAGCATTTCCGACGTTAGTGGAGTGACCCGTAGTGGTCGTGTTTTCTCGGCTTAGCCGAAATCCCATGAAGACATCGTGAAGAAAGATATTAATATTGCCGGTCCCGTAGGGACTTCTTCTTCAAATTATTCTATTCCTGCTGTGAAGGGTGTTGACCCCGTTGTTGTCAAAGCTGATAAAGCTTCTATCCTGGTTGGCCAGTCTGGCATGTTGAAAGAGGATGGTGATGAGATGCTGAGGCTCATCAAGAGGAGCGAGTACAATGTTATGGAGCAGTTGCTTCAAACTCCATCAAAGATATCTGTCTTATCTTTGCTGATGAATTTAGAGCCACACCGTGAAGCGTTGCAAAGGGTGTTGGACGTGGCATATGTGGATCACGATGTCACAATTGAGCAGTTTGACAGCATTGTTGCAAATATAACTGCCTACAACAATTTGAGCTTTTGTGATGACGATCTTCCCGAGGAGGGAAAAGACCACAATTTGGCTTTACATATCTCCATGAACTGTAAAGATGATGCCTTGTCCAATGTGTTGGTGGACATAGGGTCGTCACTTAATGTATTGCCAAAGTCCACTCTCGCTAAACTTTCCTATCAGGGACCTCCCATGAGGTAGAGTGGAGTGGTAGTAAAAGCTTTTGATGGATCGCGCAAGACTGTGATCGGTGAATTAGACCTCCCGATCAAGATCGAACCTAGTGACTTCCAGATCACTTTCCAAGTTATGGACATACATCAGTCATACAACTATTTACTTGGTAGACCATGGATTCACGAGGCAGGCGCCGTGACATCCACCCTACACCAAAAGTTAAAGTTCGTCAAGAACAAAAAGTTGGTGGTGATACGGGGAGAGAAGGCTCTCTTGGTCAGCCATTTATCTTCCTTTTCCTACATTGATGTTGAAGATGAGGTTGGAACTCCGTTTCAAGCCTTATCTATTGTTGAGCCTTCTAGGAAAGGACTTTCTTCATTTGTCTCCTATAATGACGCGAAGTTGGCCATCGAGCATGGTGCAACTGATGGTTTGGGGAAAATGATAAAGATGGAAGATAATAAATCTCGGGCTGGTATAAGGTATTCTTTTAGTGTTTCTAATGATCTTGGGATGTTTCAGAGTGGAGGTTTCATCCACACCGTTGAAGATCAAGAAGTTGTCGCCGTCGTTGAAGAAGATGAAGAGGAAGACCTCGGCAACTTTGTCATACCTGGCGGAATCTACAATAATTGGGTCGTTGTTGATGTTCCAACAGTTATCCATAAGTCAACGTAATGTGTTCATTTTGTTTAAAAACCCTTCTCCCATGCCAAAAGGAGAAGTGAAGACATTGTTGGCATAATTGATTAATACAATGACATTCATTCAATAATCGCATGTTAAATGTTTGTTTTTCAAATTATTTTTCATTTTTGCTTTTCGCATGAAATTGGTGATCACCATAAAACCCTAAAAAGAGAATAAAATCAATCTTTTCATCTGCATAATGATTTGCCTGGTTTGAATTCTGAAATCTCTTTTATACTCAAAATCATTATGCAGGTTAATCAAACCCATTGAACATAATGACCCAACACCATCTCCCAACTTTGAGTTCCCTGTATTTGAAGCAGAAGAAGATGATGTTGAAGAGTTCCTGATAAGATTACCCATCTGCTTGAGTACAAGGAGAAGATTATTCAGCCACAACTTGAGAATCTGGAAACAGTCAACTTGGGGTCTGAAGACTGTATTCGTGAAGTGAAGCTTGGGGCAGTCCTTGAAGAGTCTGTTAAGAAGGGGTTGATTGAGTTGCTACTAGAATATGTCGACGTCTTTGCCTGGTCGTGTGAAGACATGCTTGGTCTAGATACTGATATCGTGCAACATTTCTTGCCGTTGAAGACTGAGTGTGTGCCTGTGAAGCAAAAGCTCAGAAGAACTCATCCTGATATGGAAGTGAAGATTAAAGAAGAAGTTCAGAAGCAAATTGATGTGGTATTTCTGGTGACTTCTACATATCCTCAATGGGTTGCCAATATTGTACCTGTACCTAAGAAAGATGGAAAAGTCCGAATGTGCGTGGATTACCGTGACTTGAATAAAGGTAGTCCAAAAGATGATTTTCCTCTACCACACATTGATATGTTGGTAGAAAATACGGCTAAATTCAATGTCTTTTCATTTATGGACGGATTTTCCGGTTATAATCAGATTAAAATGGCACCCGAGGATATGGAGAAGACAACATTCATCACACCTTAGGGAACATTATGTTATCGAGTGATGCCCTTCGGTTTGAAGAACGTCGGAGCCATGTATCAACGTGCTATGACTACCTTGTTTCATGACATGATGCACAAGGAGATCAAGGTGTATGTCGACGATATGATTGCAAAGTCGAAAATGGAAGTTGAACATGTAGAACACTTGTTGAAGCTTTTCCAGCGTTTGAGGAAGTACAAACTCCGCTTGAATCCGAGCAAGTGTACATTTGGAGTCCGTTCCAGCAAGTTATTGGGCTTTATTGTCAGCGAGAGAGGTATTGAGGTTGATCCTGCCAAGGTCAAAGCAATACAAGAGATGCCTGCACCCAAAACTGAGAAGCAAGTCCGAGGTTTTCTTGGCCGCTTGAATTACATTTCGAGATTTATATCCCACATGACTGCCACATGTGCGCCTATATTCAAGCTCCTCCAGAAAGATCAGCGTCATGATTGGACTGAGGATTGCCAAAGGGCCTTTGACAGTATCAAAAAGTATTTGTCTGAGCCTCCGATTTTGTCTCCTCCTGTTGAAGGAAGACCATTGATTATGTACTTGGCTGTGCTTGATGATTCCATGGGTTGTGTCCTTGGTCAGCAAGATGAATCAGGAAAGAAAGAATATGTAATATACTACTTGAGTAAGAAGTTCACCGACTGTGAGTCTCGGTACTCAATGCTTGAGAAGATATGATGTGCTTTGGCTTGGGCTGCTAAGCGTTTGTGATAGTATATGTTGAATCATACAACTTGTTTGATATCCAAAATGGATCTGATTAAGTATATCTTCGAGAAGCCTGCTTTAACTGGGAGAATTACCCGTTGGCAGATGCCGTTGTCTAAGTATGATATTGAGTATCGAGCTCAAAAAGCTATTAAAGGTAATATCTTGGCTGACCATTTGGCACATCAACCAATTGAAGATTATCAGTCTGTGCAATATGACTTCCCGGATGAGGAGATTCTGTATTTGAAAATGAAAGATTGTGATGAGCCTACGCTTGATGAAGGACCAGAGCCTGGTTCCCAATGGGGTATGGTGTTCGATGGAGCTGTTAATCAGTATGGAAATGGTATTGGGGAAGTGATTATTACTCCTCAGGGCACACATTTTCCTTTTACAGCAAGGCTAACTTTCAAATGCACGAATAATATGGCAGAGTATGAGGCTTGTATTATGGGTTTGGAAGAATGTATTTATCTTAGGATCAAACATCTTGATGTTTATGATGATTCGGCCCTTGTTGTTAATCAGATTAAGGGTGAATGGGAGACGAATCAGCCTGGCCTCATCCCATATAGAGATTATGCGAGGAGGATTTCAACTTTCTTTACTAAAGTTGACTTCCATCATATTCCTCGAGATGAGAATTGGATGGCGGATGCTCTCGCTACACTTGCTTCAACGATTGCTGTCAATTATTGGAATGAAGTCCCAAATATTACCGTGATGCGCTTGGATAGACCAACTCACGTGTTTGCAGTTGAGGAGGTGAAAGATGATAAGCTGTGGTATTATGATATCAAGTGCTTTCTCCAAAGTCAGACTTACCCACCTGGGGCATCTATTAAAGATAAGAAGACTTTGAGGAGATTATCTGGCAGTTTCTACCTTAATGGTGATGTGCTTTACAAGAGGAATTTTGACATGGTTCTGCTCAGATGCGTGGATAGACACGAAACAGACCTATTGATGACTGAAGTCCATGAGGATTCATTCGGTACTCATTCCAATGGACATGCTATGGAGAGAAAGATATTGAGAGCAGGCTACTATTGGCTGACAATGGAGTCCGACTGCTGCAAGTTTGTGAAGAAACGCCATAAGTGTCAAATTTATGCGGACAAGATTCATGTTCCCCCAACACTTCTGAATGTTATTTCCTCACCATGGCCTTTCTCCATGTGGGGAATTGACATGATTGGCATGATTGAACCTAAGGCGTCGAACGATCACCGTTTTATTCTCGTAGCCATTGATTACTTCACCAAGTGGGTTGAAGCGGCATCGTATGCAAATGTGACCAGGCAGGTGGTTGTGAAGTTTATCAAGAATCAACTCATATGCCGATATGGTGTGCCAGACAAGATCATTACTGAGAATGGATCTAACTTGAACAATAAGATGATGAAAGATCTGTGTAGCGAGTTCAAGATTGCACATCACAATTCTTCTCCCTATAGACCTAAGATGAATGGGGTTGTTGAAGTTGCTAACAAGAACATCAAGAAGATTATTCAGAAGATGGTTGTTACGTACAAAGATTGGCATGAGATGCTGCCATTTGCTTTGCATGGATATCGTACATCTGTCCTCACTTCAACAAGGGCAACCCCTTTCTCCCTTGTATATGGCATGGAGGTTGTACTCCCTGTAGAGGTCGAGATCCCATCAATGAGAGTCTTGATGGAAGCCAAGTTGACTGAGGCTGAATGGGTTCAGAGTCGTTATGACCAACTGAATTTGATTGAAGAGAAGAGATTAACTGCCATGTGTGATGGTCAATTGTATCAACAAAGGCTGAAGAAATATTTTGATAAGAAGGTCAAGCCTCGTGTGTTACGAGAAGGTGACCTCGTACTCAAGAAAGTCTTGTCTTTCACGCCCGATTCCAGGGGCAAGTGGACTCCAAACTATGAAGGTCCATACATTGTTAAGAGAGCCTTTTCAGACGGCGCTTTGTTGCTCACAACTATGGATGGGGAGGATTTCACTCGTCCTGTGAATTCAGATACAGTCAAGAAATACTTCGCCTAAAAATAAAAACAGAATAGCTCACTAAGTTGAAAACCCGAAAGGGCGGCTTAGGCAAAAATGAGTGTCTCGGTGGATTGAAAACCCGAAAGGGCGATCCAGGCAAAAGTTAGAGACATGAAAAAATGAATATACACATATCCCGCTAGATTGAGTACCTCACCCTGGGGCAATCTAGGCAAAAATTAGGGATTTGGCAAGTAACTGCATCATGACAAGACTTTGTTCTACATCTGTCATTTGTCAAGGATCCTTGCTCAGTCATCATCAACTGAAGTTTCGAATACAGTGGATTCAGAGTTGGTGGAGAAACGGTCATTATGTTCAATGTAGCCTTTTTCCATGTATATCACCAATTTCAAATTTGTAAAGATCCATGGAGTCTCTCCATTTGCGGACTACCATTCTCTTAAATAAATTTGAGCATTTATCCAATTCTTTGCACTCTTATTTGTTTCTGTTTAACAAATGTTTGCATTTTTTAATTGATGAATATCATTGTTTTAAAACAAATAAAGTTTTCGTAAATAAAATGTTTTAAACAAAATGAACATTTACAATGACTGAAAGGATAAGTGGGATGTCCTCAGTGCTTTCCCAAGGATGGTATGATCACCAAAGGGTAAGACATTTGTTCATATTCTGGCATTCTTGTTCCTTATATCATTTTCATCATCTTTCAAGTTGTCTCTCCAGCGAGCGCAGAAAGAATAGTACACCATCAGTTTCCCAGAGAGTCTGGTATGAGAGATTCTCCTTGATGGCAGTAGTTTGATCTGTCTTATGGATTGCTTTCCCCGAGCAGGATTTTTGGATGTTCATCCAACGCATTCCCGATAGTTTGTTTGTGTATGCATACTTGCTTCTCCGTGGAGTTTTAGCAATCCATGTTTGACATATGGATGATCTGTGAATGATCCCTTCTGTTCCAGTTTTTTTCCTTGATCTTTTAGAGATGTGTATCCCTCTATATCAGGCACTAGCATTTGTATTTTATCATTTATATGGTTGTCATCCCTTGTGTGGACTGACCTAAAATCCCTTGTAGATTGATAAATGTTGATATGCTATTCCTTGTCTCATTATCCTGACTTTCTACTCACAAGGAAGATTGTCTTTCCCCAGCATGAGTAAGAATCTTCAATGGAGTAAGCATGTGTTCCCTGCAGAGCTAGCTTCCCAGATATTTGTTTCCTCAGCAGGAAGTTGCCTAGCACAATTTTTGAAGTGCTTATTTCCCTTTTCATTTATTTTGAAAAGAAATATCCCCGGTATGTCGCTTAAGGATTCACCTCCAACTTCTCCAGCCAGGGTAGTTCCCTCGAGAGCATTCGCAGCTTGTCCCCAGTAGGGTTTCCAGATCAGAGTTTGATGTTTGTATCTCCTCCGCGTCTGAAGATTTCTTCTAGCATTAGAGCTGGTGGTGAAGATGTTTAGTTCCTTCCCCAGTGGAGCAAGTGTTATTGTTCCCCTTTGCAGAGTCTCCTCTCCGGCAGATAGAAAAGAGTGCTTTGATTGATGTACACTTGATTGATGGTTGTTCCCCACGGAGTTCCGCATCATTCCTTGATAAGTTTCCCCAGTAGAGTTTCTTCTCTAACGGATCTTATTGTTATTTAACCACCCGTCCCCAAGAGAATTGATGGAAACTCCCCGACAGATTTTCTGCATCTTCCTTATGTCAGGATTATTTGCTCCTGGAAGACTTCTCCTGTGCAGAGTGTTATCTCCTGCAGCTGAAAGCTTTGATTTTTCCTATTCCCATATGTGGTTAAAGTCTTCCCTTTGTTTATTCTTCTTTCAGAGATAATCCCCATCAGAGTTGAGTTCCCTGCTTGATCATCTTCTTTCGCTGCTTCTGAATACATCTTCTTTGTATCCTTAGCGAGTGTAGTTTTGGGATAGGGGTTGATATCCCCGATGATTTATTTTCATCCTTCTCGGGATGTTCCCAAGTTGAGTTCTCCAGTAGGCTTCTCCCTTTTTGTCGAGACGTTTGTCGAGTGTCTGTTCGTGATTCTTAGACTTGTTTGTGTTAGACATGTCTGTTTGTCAGCATTAATCATACACAAACCATGCATATACATGCATAATCATAGCATTCAGATATTCATGATTGCATTCTTTTCCATATATCTTGATTTCTATCTCCTACTATTGGCGAAATGTTCTTCCCCAAGCAGATGTTTGTGTCTGATCTCTCCATATAGAGTCAGCCCCATACGCATAAAGTGTCTATCTTTCCTTCTTTATTCCCCACTGAGTTATCTCCTCGTGGATGATTATTGTTTCAGTTTCCTCCCTAGTTGTGTATCGGGATGGAATTACTCCCCTGAGTTATATCCTCATCGGGTTGAGTCTTGTTTGATTATGTCTTTCTAGCTTGTTCCTAGATTGATTCCTTTCTTGTTATCCCCTGCAGTTCCCTGTGGTTCAGTTGTTCAATTGCTCAGTAACCAGTAATTGTTCATCCTTTCCCCAGTGGATTTTTTGGCCTTCTACCCAGTAACCGGTAGTTGTAAGTCCTATTTCTGTGGTTTTCTACCCAGTAACCGGTAGATGTAATCGCCTTTTTGTTGGTTATCTTTACCCAGTAACCGATATTGATATTCCTTCATTTTGAGTATACCACCCAGTAACCGGTGATATATCTCTTGGATAATTGCTTTTGTCAGGCAATTTATCCCTAGTGAGTCATCTTTCATTTACCCTTGTTTGGTAATGATTGTTTCTCCTTCTGATTGGTCATCATTTTATACCCAGTAACCGGTATTCCGATGTCCTTTCTTTTCGGTCGATTTATCCTTCATTAACCCTGTAACAGGTTGTGGATAATCCTCCAGGAGAGTACGTTATCTACGTTTTACCCATATAACGGTAGTAGATAATATATCTCATGCGCTCTTCCGTCGAAGTCTTTTTCTTCCCCAGTCGAGTAAGATTCGTATTTCCTTATGGAATCGAATGTCCGTCCTGTAAGTCGAGTTTTCTTTTTCAGCCCTCCTTTCAGATGATGAGTGTTTTGGATGTTCTCAATTCATGCCTGGTTGGTCACCTATTATATGCCCAGTAACCGGTATCCCTAGTGTTCCTTCCTTCTGCTCCCTATTATGACTTTTTGTCCCCTGTGGAGTCAGTTTTTCCTGAGTTGAGATGTGCCTTTTGGGTCCTCCTCAGATGTTTCGTACGATTGATATCTTTCACCCTTATACCGATCTTAGATACTCTTTCTCCCTGAGCGTGTTGTTCTCTCACCCAGTAACCGGTGTTTTGATAATATGTCTCTCTTTGAGTTTACAATGGAGCTCAGGTTTATACCACCAAAGAAGTGGTTCTAGAATCTGTGGTGGGTTTCTTGGTTGAATCAGGTTCTTGAGAACTAACGAGGGATACAACTCTGCATATGACATAGGAATCGGGTCAAAAGAGACCTTGTTCCTCTCAAAGTTTTGTTGATGATGATTTTTGTTGGTATTTTTGTTGTTGTAGGTGTTTGTTCTTTGTTGCGGTTGTTGTTGTTGACGTTGTTGTTGTTGAATTGGTGTTGCTTGTTGATTAGAAAATACCGGAATTACTAAGGATACTTGATGATGATGATGTTGACGGGATGTTGGATTTCTTCTGATCTGAGGCCTCCTCTGCATCCCACTGATTACTGCATTCGTCTCACTGTCCTTCTTCTTAACGAAATTACTACCATATCTCTTGCTTGTTGACGCCTCATCTTTTGACAAACGTCCCTCACAGACTCCTTCCTCAAGCCTCATCCCCATGTTTACCATTTCGGTAAAGTCACTTAGCAATCATTTGTTCATAGTAAAATGAACTCAGAGTTTTCAAGAAGATCTTTGTCATTTCTTTTTCCTCCAAAGGAGGAGTGATCTGGGCAGCCAACTCCCTCCATCGTTGCACATACTCTTTAAATGTCTCTTTGTCCTTCTAAGACATAGACCTCAGCTGGTCTCTATCTGGCGCCATATCAACGTTATACTTATATTGCTTGACAAAAACCTCCCCTAAGTCGTTGAAAGTGTGAATGTTGGCACTGTCCAATCCCATGTACCAACGGAGCGCAGCGCCAGTCAAACTATCTTGGAAGTAGTGAATAAGCAATTAATCATTGTCGGTCTGAGTAGACATCTTGTGGGCATACATCACAAGATGACTGAGCAGACATGAGTTCCCCTTATACTTTTCAAAGTCAGACACTTTGAACTTCACCGGGATCTTGACGTTGGGCACTAAGTACAACTCAGTAGGACTCTTCCCAAACAGGTCTTTACCTCTCAGCGTCTTCAAATCCTTGCGCAACTCAAGAAATTGATCTTTCATTTCGTCCATCTTCTCATACACATCCGGACCCTCAGACGGCTTGGAATGATAGATGGTATCCTCTACGCGAGGCAAGTTGTGCATAATGGGAGGTGGCACGAACATGACCGGGCTAGATGTCGGCACGGAAGCAAAGGTAGGCGCAAAGCCTTCAGGCACAAAGTTGGGCGGCATTTCTCACGGGAATCTGGAAGGCATATTCGGCACGAAGTGGGCGGTAGAAGCAGGCACAGTAGAGGTAACCACTTCTGAAGTAAGAGTCCTCGCAGGAGGAGTTACAGGCGTTGGAGAAGCTTGACTCTGAGCAGCAAGAACAGACTCCATCATGGCAGTCAGGCGGGCGATCTCATCCTTTAGTTCTCTGTTCTCTTGCTCCAAATGCTCCATGATTTTCAGATGATTGGCTCGGGTATTGTACCGGTGAGTCAGCTTGGCTAAAGCACAGAAGAAACACCAATCAGACATCTGGCGAAAACCTACTTATGCAAATGATGCATGAAATGCAATGCTTGATTATTATTTTTTTACTTTCAAGGAACTTACTATATCATTTGCAAATATATATATATATATATATATATATATATATATATATATATATATATATATATATATATATATATATATATATATATATATATATATATATATATATATATATATATATATATATATATAAATGGCAATTGCAATAATTTGATATGACCAAAAAAATCTCTTTTTATTTATAAAAATTGGAAGGAATACACTGAGTACAATTTCAGAAACCAAATGAAAAATACAAGAGGAAAGGAGACTAGTCATCCTAGGGATCCCTAACAACAATGTCAGAAGATCTGGCCGTAGGCGCGTACTTCCCTCGAATGCGACGGATCTCGGTCTCAAAAGAAGTCTTCATCTGAGTCTTCTCGAGGACAAGCTGATCAATAATCTTCTTCCAAGCAACGGAAGATTGAGGCATGCTAGAAGATGAAACCCCTGGCTCTCTCTATCTCTTTGTTACTCGGTCTTCAAGTAGCTCAATAAGTGCATCTTTGTCCTTAGACTCCAACTGCAACTCTTCATGCTTCTTGCTCAAAGCGCGGAAACGCTCTTCCCACACGTCCTTCTCTTGCTTCATCTTGGCGAGCACGTCTTCCAACTCCTCTACATCTTGGTTAGGGAGAGTTAATGGATCAACCACAACCATATTCATAGGTCTTTCGCAAGGATAAGGCATCTTCAACTCCATAGCTCTCTTTTTCATCCAAAGAGTGTAAGCTTCACAAGCTACACAATTGCGCGGACTAAGCTCGAATCTTCCTTTCCTATGCACATTATGCCAATGTAAGACCCTAATTTTGACCCTACACTACGCCAAATACTGGAATAGACAGCGCACCTTAGAGGGCGCTTTATTACAAAAGCGCTCTCTAAAGTGAAGAGAAAAAATAAGGAGCAATAGACAGCGCACTTTAGAGGGCGCTTTTGTAATAAAGCGCCCTCTAAGGTGAAGCGAAAAAATAAGGACGAGATAGAAGGACAACAATACATGGCGCTTTTTAGAAAGCGCCCTCTAAGGTTACCCTTAGAGGGCGCTTTTAATAAAGCGCTGTTATAAGTCCATGTGCATTTCCAGCTTATAAAGCGCTTCTGGAAAGCCTTATAGAGCGCTTCCATAAGCGCCCTCTTAGGCCCCCTTTAGAGGGCGCTTTTTTTCCACAAGCGCCCTCTAAGGTCCCCTTTTGTAAACATTAAAATTATAACATACTACGCGTTTTGTTATTTCACTCTCTGTTATTTTCGTTCTTTTTCACATTAGGGTTCTAAGGCGTTCTCCTTCCACCTCTGTTAGATCTACGACGTTTCCTCCTTCTACCAATCAAAGGTACGTTTGTTTCGTTTTAGCTTTGCCCTATTTCTTGCACTATTGCTTTGTTTTAGCTTTGCCCCATTTCAGTTTTATGTTATTGTTGTCTATGCTACGTTTGTTTCGACCTGTAAAGTTTCAATATTCATAGTCATTTAAATAGTTTGGATTTATTAGGCAATTGACGGTTGGTTTTTAGTGACCATGATAGCGCATGCAATGGGACTACATTACCCAGTAATTAGGGTTATACGACCTATGAACATCTGATTTTGTGTCAACACCAGTATCATTAGAAACCTAGGTCCGAATGTGTTTGAATTCTTCATTAACAGCCAACCAGTACATAGCGTAGCTAGTAACTTAAGAAGTTTAGGTATGGCTGTTATTTGATAGAGTAAATGGAGACATGAATGCCCTGCACAGAGTATCTTCTGAAATTGGTTTCTCTTCTGAAATTGTTTTTTGTTTATTCTAATTAGTAATGGATAATACATGGATGTCTTCCAATCGATTGTCGAGAGAGTACGAGAATGGGGTATCAGAATTCGTTAAGTTTGCCGTTGCGCACGCCGAAGACCCCAGCAGAATGATATGTCCTTGCTTGGGTTGTTGTTATGGGAAACGGGTTGACGCAGTTCAGTTGACATCGCATCTAATGAGGCATGGAATTGATCGAAGTTATACATGTTGGAATTTGCATGGTGAGAAAAGTAACGAGAATGTTGAACCGGGGGATAGTACGACCTATGCCTCAAACTATAGTGGCGCAGATACATACGATTGTGATCGAGTTGAAGAGATTGCAGAAGCACTTGAAGGAGATCTTAAGGATTGTCCCGAAATGTTCGAGAGGTTGGTAAGTGATGCAGAGAAACCTTTGTATGATGGTTGCACTAAATTCACAAGATTGTCTGCGGTATTAAAGTTGTACAACTTAAAGGCGGGCAATGGATGGTCGGATAAAAGTTTCACAGAGTTATTAGCCCTTTTGAAAGATATGCTTCCTGAGGATAATGTTCTTCCCAGTCGAACATATGAGACCAAAAAGATGTTGTGCTCTATTGGCATGAGCTATGATAAGATACATGCATGTCCAAACGATTGCGTTTTGTTTCGAAATGAGTATGCATCGTTAAATGAGTGTCCTAAATGCGGTGTCTCGCGATATAAGAACAAGTTGTCTCCAGCAAAAGTCTTGTGGTATTTTCCTGTTATTCCGAGATTTAGACGCATGTTTCGTAGTGAAACCGATTCAAGACACTTGACCTGGCATGCAGATGAAAGAATTATAGATGGAAAGTATCGACATCCGGCAGATTCACCACAGTGGTTGAAAATTGATAATGATTATCCTGAATTTGGAGAAGAATCAAGAAACCTTCGCTTGGCATTATCTACTGATGGAATGAACCCACACGGTATCCAGAGTATCTCACACAGTACATGGCCTGTGATTATTATGATTTATAACCTACCTCCATGGCTATGTATGAAGCGTAAGTACATGATGTTGTCTATGTTGATTTCTGGACCTAAATAACCAGGGAATGACATAGACGTGTACTTGAAGCCCTTAATCGAAGATTTAAAGATTTTGTGGGAGACCGGTGTGGAGGTTTATGATGGATATAGGAAAGAAAGTTTCAACTTGAGGGCGATGTTGTTTGGCACAATTAATGATTTTCCAGCATACGGAAATCTATCAGGGTATAGCATAAAAGGTCAATGTGCGTGTCCTATTTGTGAAGATAAAACAGATTGGAAGCGCTTGGAGTTTGGTCAGAAGAATGTCTTTCTCGGTCATCGGAGATTCTTAAATTCAAATCATCACTACCGTGGATGGAGAAAGGCGTTCAATGGAGAGACAGAACAAGGCAGAGCTCCACCTATATTGACGGGTGATCAAATTTTTGAAAAGGTGAAAGATTTGGATACTCAGTTTGGCAAGCCTTTTGCCCAGACACTTGTCAAAAGTGGGTGGAAGAAGAGGTCAGTTTTTTTTGAATTGCCGTATTGGAAGTCCTTGTATGTGAGACATTTTCTTGATGTTATGCATATTGAAAAAAATGTATTTGAAAGTGTTATTGGCACGTTACTCAATATACAAGGAAAGTCTAAGGATGGCCTTAAGGCAAGAAAGGACTTGAAAGCGATGGGAATAAGAACTGAATTAGGACCCTGGAAGAAAGGAAAATGAACATATCTATCGCCTGCTGCTTATACTCTATCTAGAAAGGAGAAAAAAACATTGTGTAAGTTTCTAAGTGAAGTTAAAGTTCCAGAAGGGTACTCTTCAGATATTAGAAGACTTGTGTCTATGAAAGACCTCAAGTTAAAGAGTTTAAAGATCCATGATTGCCATGTTATAATGGAACATTTTCTCCCAATAGGTATACGTTCTATTCTTCCAGAAAAAGTAAGAAGCTCTATAACTAAGTTGTGTTCTTTCTTCAAGTCAATTTGCAGTAAGGTGATCAATCCTGCGATCTTACCAATGTTGCAAAAAGAAATCGTTATTACTTTGTGTGAGCTTGAAATGTTTTTTCCTCCATCATTTTTTGACATAATGGTACATCTAGTTGTTCATCTTGTGAAAGAGACACAATTGTGTGGACCAGCTTATATGAGATGGATGTACCCTGTTGAACGTTATATGAAAATATTAAAAGGGTACGTGAAGAACCGAAGTCGACCAAAAGGTTGTATGGTTGAAAGATACATTGTTGAAGAAGCGATTGAGTTTTGTACTGAATATTTGTCTAATGTTCAGTCAATTGGACTCCCCAAGTCTCAGCTTGTTGAAAAGAAAGAAGGAAAAAATCTAATTGGAAATAAAATCGTGGCAGTATCAAGGGTCGAACGGGATCAAGTGCATTTGTATGTTCTGCACAATGAGAATGAGGTTGAGCCGTATGTTGAAATTCACAAGGATGTTCTCCGAGGTTTAAATCCCAATAGAAATGAAAATTGGATAGTACGAGAGCACAATCGATGTTTTATACCTTGGTTTAAGGATCATATTTATTCAAAGTATTATTCAGATCCCGCTTCAATAACAGAAAGGTTGAGATGCTTAGCATATGGTCCAAGTTTCCATGTTTTTTCTTATAGCGCATACGCGATTAATGGATACACATTTTATACCAAAGAACAAGATGATAAAAGTACTATGCAGAATAGTGGTGTCATCGTGGTAGCTGAAGCAATGCACATATCAAGTGTGAAGGACTTAAACCCCAAATTTGAAAATCTGTCGTATTTTGGTGTTATCGAGCGCATTTGGGTGTTTGATTATGAGAAGTTTCAGATTCCTATATTTGGTTGCAAGTGGGTTGAAAATAATAACGGCATTCGAATGGATAAGTCAGGATTTTTGCAAGTGGATCTTAATAGGGTGGGATACAAAGATGAGTCTTTTATTCTAGCCTCTCAATCTAGACAAGTGTTCTATGTCAATGATCCGAAAAGTACGAAATGGTCTATAGTTCTTTTTTCCAACAAAGTAATTGATGAAAACACTGGAGATCAAGGTGATATTGATGTTGAGATTGAATCGTTTACCAGAAATGATCAAGATGAGAATATTATATCAAATGATTCATATATTAGAAATGATCATAATGAGGGTATTTGGATCAATCCAACCGTCTGTGTTGTTAAGAGACATGTAGAACATATTCCAACCAAGAAAAGAAAGAGAACTTAGTGAAAAAGGTACAGGTCAAATGATTTTAATTGTTTTCTTTATTACAGGTAAAATGACTTTTATGATTTTAATTGTTTTTACATTTGTCATCTGATTTTAATTGTTTTCTTTATTACAGGTAAAATGGCTATTATGAAGTCAATCATTCGTGCAAGGGGCAAGGGATACTTGAAAGTATCAATTGATATTTGTTTAGATGGAGATGTTCCATTGTCGTCAAGCCTCATTCGCGTAGATGATGATGCTGGATATTTGAAAGTATCCCTCTACGACAATGGAACATGTCCATCTAAACAAATATCAATTCTATCTTCAAAAGATAAGGGACCAAAAATATAAGGGGATTACGCAGCAAATCGAGTCAGTTGCATAAAAAAAAAAGAAGGTATAAACACAATTATATGATATTTATGCATAGAAAATGTTAATTCTTGATCTTATACATCACCTAACTAATTTTATGATATTTTAGGTTCATGCTATTGATATTGAACAAAAAGAGGTTGTTGCTAAGAAGACTGCTGCTAGCAAAAAAAACATACATCTCAGAGATGCTTTTGCTACTTAGTTTTATTTCTTTTTAAGTTATGAATTGGTTGTATATTTAGAATCTTTAGAAGTTAAACGATTATATATCAGTGGATTGTTGTATATGTATGGATTGTTGTATATAAGGCTTGTTGAATGCAATGTGTGAAAAAGGGCTTCAAATTATACAGTTTTAGGTGTACTGCTTCAATATACAAGTTGTCTAAAATAAATAAATAAATATAGTGCTTTTTAAAAAAAAAAAATTAAATAACCACCCACTTTAGAGGGCGCTTTCCAAAATAAGCGCCCTCTAAACCCTTTAAATTTTCACTTTAGAGGGCGCTTTCCAGTAAAAGCGCCCTCTAAACCCTTAAAAGTTTCCACTTTAGAGGGCGCTTTCCAATAAAAGCGCCCTCTAAACCCTTAAATGTTTCCACTTTAGAGGGCGCTTTCTGTAAAAAGCGCCCTCTAAAGTGGCCCTTAAAGGGCTTAAAGAACCACTTTAGACAGCGCTTTCACCAGGAAAAAAAGCGCTGTCTTTACCTATGCCAGCGCCAGATTAGAGGGCGCTTTAAAGCGCTGTTATAGGCCAAAAAAAGCGCCCTCTTTTCCCTTATTTGGCGTAGTGCTAAGATTCCTCATGGCATCATGTTATTGCACAAGTGCATTGCCTCAAGGATCATAGCATGTTTGGCTCCTTAACCTTAGGGTTGGGACTTGTTTGAGTGTTTTGAGACCACCAAGCATGCTTGTATTGTATATTATTTCTTTTCTTATTTTGATTACTAACCAAAAGTACAAAAATATGTCTCTAAATCTTTTATTTTGAAGCTCAAGTCATCATGTGCTCCACAATATTCCTAGGAGGCTCCTAAGCCCAATGCAATAACTAAATGAAGATGAGAAAAAGCATGACAATGGTCCAAAAAGTTCCTAATCATCATATATGTCTCCCAAGTATCTCAATTTTCCAATTTGATCAAGATAACCCAAAGGGCTTGAAGATTGTTTCCCAAGGAAACCCTAATTTCACTATGCTTTGATTGTGCCTTGTCCATGAAGCAATCTCAACCTCTGATCAAATTTAATCAAGGGAAGTTCTTTCATTCATCATTTTATGCATATATGAGCCTATTTTAGGCCCCTCAATCATTTAATTCATCAAGATTGGAAGTTTGGCCTTGAAAAGTTGACCAGTCAAGTCATCTGACAAAGCTGAGGTCCCATGAGATATAACTTTTGATGTATTTGTCAAATGAACAACTTTCATGTTCATCAAAAATCCATTTGAAACTTGGAAGGTCATCATTAGTTTCAAAACATTATAGGTCATTTTGACTGAAACCCTAATTTTGGGTCAACTTCCCAAGGACATAACTTCCTTAATTTGTATGATTTTGAGGTGAGACAAAAGGCATTGGAAATATTGAGATGTACACTTCAAATGTTATGTTGGACAAAATTTCATAACCCTAAAATAAATACATGTGATAATGCAAAACATTATAGGTTATCTTGGACATAATTCATTGAGTTTGAAAAAGTACCCAACTTCAAATGCCCATAACTTTGTCATGTAAAATCCAAATGATGCAAACTTTGAGTCTAGATTGACCATCTTGAAAAGATCTACAACTTTGAGGTTGGAGGTTTTCTCATTTTAAGCTTGTATCATAAAGACAGAGGGGCCTTATTAAGCTTGCTTTTGGTGAACTTTTTTCAAAATGACTTGAATATGTTTTGTACTTGAATTTTCCAAGCCAGTTTTCATCAATTTGAAAATTCCAAATGATTTTTTGCCTAACATGACTTTTGTTTCTTGTTTCAAGCTTTCCAACCATTACTCACAATACTCATTTGGATCACCCATTTGTGAATTTCGAAATTCTTTTCATTTATGTGCATTTTGGTATTTTATGGTGAAACTTGAGTTGCAAGCATGCTTCAGTCCAATGTGCACGTCCAAATCCTTTTCATGTGAACTCAGCTAGCTTCTGCATTCATTCATGGGACTTCCACACGCCTACACAGGCCCATGCATCCAATTTTCAAATTCTCATGCACATGAAAGAAGCGTGTGATCAGCCACATTCAACTATAAATAGAGGCTTCCTCTCATTCATTTTCTAACCTTTTGGAGATCCCAAGTGCTGCAGAAGTGAAACCATAGCCATCACTGAAGGAATTAATCACTTTTCTTCAATTTTTCGAGCTTGAAATTCAGCATCATTAGCTGAGTTTTAAAGTCAAATTCCTTAGCCTATCACTTCCATTACATTCACAGCTCAAAGAGGAGCAAGGATCTTGGAGAATTCGTGGCCATAAGTTCATCAATTCAGAGGTATATCTCAAACTTTTTGGATCTAGAACTCTTAATTCAATGTAGCGTTCTTGTGTTTCTGTGGTTTTCTGAAGTCCTCACACTTGAGGCAAGCTGTTGATGCTTTCAATTCTTCATTTCATGAGCAATCCGTGTGGACATCATGATTTTCTCCTTCACATTTCTCTCAATATAAGAAGAGTGAGGGAGATCCATTGGTATAGTGGTGATCTCCATCACAAGAGCTTTATTTCCATGGCCTTGTTTTTCATTTTCATTAAGATTTATTTTCTGCAACTGGTGGTCGGATTCTGTTGCTTCGCCGGAGAAGATGGTGGTTTCCACCACCACCACCACGTGTGCATACTCCTGGTCTTTGGATCTTGTGTTCAGGATCTAATCTCGTGCGTCCGTGTTACTTACTTATTTTAATTCATGTTGTGGCGCGCTTGACTTATGTACACTGTGTTCCCTCATATCTGAATCGTGCCAAATGCCACGTCAATTAATGAATGTGGATCAGATGACTGTGGTTTTTTCGCTTATTTTCATTTTCCATTTATTTTTTGTTAATTCATTTCATTTTCAAAAATTCATTAAAAATTCATTTGAAGTCATAAAAATATGAGACCAACTCCAAAAAATTTCTTGAAAAATCTAGTTTCAAATTTTCATTTTTAATTATTTTTGTGACTTCATTTGATATTTTTTTTTCTAAATTACTTGTTTTTATTGATTTTTATTCATTTAAAAATACTTTCTGACTTTTAAAAAATACAAAAATATTTTCATAGCATCTATGGATCATGATAAATCAATGAAAAATAGTCTCAACAATTTCTTGTTTGTTTTGAGATTTTAATTCATATTATGCTATTTTTGGTTGTTTTTAATTGATTTTAAATACTTTCTGGTTTCAAAAAATTTTGAGAAATTTTTTCAAAACTTGTTTGACTATGTTGAACCTATGAGAATTTAATTGGACTTTTTGAAGTTGCTTTGAATTGAATTTGAGGTTCAACCTTATTTGTTTATTTTTTATTTGTATTTTCTTTTAATTCAAAAAATGCCAAAAAAATATCATTGACTTCTTGACTTGTCATCTTCATTTCTCTTATGTTTGGTGTTGATTGATGTTGATTTAATTCACATTTGATCAATTGGATTGGATGGTTGTCTTCTTTTCCTCTCCCTTTCTTCTTCATCCTTTTCTTCCCATCAATGGCCAATGAGTTAAAGTCTTGAGGTTGGTCTTGACAAATGGGAAGTTTAACCTTCTCTGATCCAAACTAAATTCAACTTGATCCATGATCAAGTGAGTTATTTTGTGTCAAAGATAGGTTGCTTCTTGGTCAAGCAAATAACCAAAAGTCAATACAAGGTCCTTCCCATTTTGTTTGGCATGGCAAGTTTATGGAGCTTGGCTTACTAGTCATGATCTCTAACTTGTTTTCTTTGCCTATATTCTTATTGACTGGCCTCAGATAGGTGTGACTACTACATTAGTCCACTTACGATTGCTTAACATAGCGCTACATTGTCTTATGACAAGCTAACATAACCTCACTAACTACTAACTTTAATTTGAGCTTTTAATTTCTTGTCATTTTCTTTTAATGTCATTTATTTCTTGCTCATTATTCATATTGATTTTCATCTTTGCTCACTTGAGCACATATTTTATGTTTATGTCATTTTTCTTTTGCTCATTTGAGCCCATTAGTGTATATAAATATATTGCTATTTTGTTTTGTTTGTGTTTATTTTGATGTGAACCAAAAATGCAAAAGGAGAAAGGACTTAGAATTAGGATTTATCCATGCTTAAAGGAGTTCAAGAGCAACTAGGCCTCATTCCTTTAGAATGCAAAATTTGTTGAAGAGCAACTAGGCATCATGCCTTTAGAATGCTAAAATTCAAAGTTGATCTAAAAGGACTTCTCTTCAAACTTATTTTTTGTCCATTCCCTTTATTGTGTTATGAGATTTTTGATGTATGATTTTGTATGATAGGGATCCCACCTTAAGATTGTGAAAAGAGGACCATTGTCATGACTAGCAAAGTTAAGAGCCAAGCCAAGTGGAGATCCTAGGAGCTTGAATTCAATTTATTGATTGCTTGTTTGTGTGTTAAGTCCAAAGGAAAGGAGCATCTTGAGTCATCTCTATGACTCCAAGAAAAGGAACTCCAAGGGTTTTTCTTCCCCCTCTTATCTTTGTATGCTTTAGGAATAACCCTTCTCTTCTTCTCCCCACTCTAACCAAGCCAAAAAATAATTTTCAAAACTTTGACTTTGTTTCAAATTAGAAACCTAGGCCTTATGCCTTTGACTTTTCAAAACCATTTTCATAAATACTCATTGTAAATAAACTTTAATTCAACTTTGACTTTAATTTTGTGAATAAGTCTAACTTATAAATATAACCCATTTCAATTTGTTTTTTGTGGTTCCAATGGTCACTTGTTAAAACCTTTTCAAAAACATTAGTCATAGGTTTGAGTTATCATAGTGGTTGACGTAAATCTCCCCTCATCCTTAGTGATTGGATTATAAGTCTTTCATGCTTATTATAGGGTTAACCCCTCACTAGCAAGTTTAAGCCTTCCTCACATGGTGGATTGTTGGTTTAGGTTGAGTTTTCTCCCTTTGATAACAAAAGACCTTAAGGCTTTTGATTAAAATCAATTCACCAATCTTTGAGATTTTTATCCCGAACTACGAGGTTTTGATCCTCCTTTGTGATGGTACGTAGGCAATGGGTTCATCCATTCAAACAACAAAACTTGTAAATATAATCTATTCTCTTCTCATCCCCCCAATCTTTTTGTGTAAATACCTTTTCACAAATACCAACCTACCACACATATTTACAAAAAGGGTTCCCTTAGAGTACTAAGGATGTTTTGGGTGCGTAAAACCTTCCCATTTCATAACCAACCCCCTTACCTAGATCTCTGACATTTTTATTAGTTTTTTATTTGAAAAACTTCTTACTTGGCTTTTGTTTGCTTTTTAGCCTTTCCTTTGGACAAATAAAAGTGCGGTGGCGACTCGAATTGTATGTTGACTTTTGGTTTAGTCAATAAACCTAGAAGTAACAAAAAACCCCGCTACAGCCAAGCATGCACAATCTTATGCTTCAAATGTTGGGGATCTTTACCCTCTTGATAGAAAAGACCTTCTAAAAAAGTGTTATTAGGTTTGTCTCTCAAGGGGAACCCAAGTTGACGACGAGCCAAAGCAGGGTTGTAGTTAATTCCTCCTTGTGTACCAATGAGAGGTACATTAGAGAATTCACCACAACTATAAATAATCTCCAAACTGCTCAAAGACGGATCGTACCAAACCATATCATCATTAGTGAGAGACATAAGTCTTTGAAACCACCTTAGACATTGTTTGTTCTCCACAAAAGCAGACGTCTGAGGCAAGTGTGAAATAAACCACTTGTACAGAAGAGGAATACAACAGACAATTGTTCCACCACCTTTAGAATTCCTTAGATGCAAAGAGAAATACATATCACCCAACAGAGTAGGCACAAGATTCCCAATCAAGAAAAGTCTAATGGCGTTAACATCAACAAAACCGTCAATGTTAGGGAACAAAGCTAATCCATAAATAAGCAACACAAAGATAGATTCAAAAGCATCCACACTACCGGCTTGAGCAAAGGCAGTAGCTTCCTTGATGAGGAAATCAGATGGCAACCCAAACAATCCTCCTTTCTTCACCCAATGAGCCTCTATCTCATACTTCTTCAAGTGAAGAGCTTCAACAATAAGATTAGATCGGGGAATCTCCTTCAATCCACTAAAAGGCACTCTACTAGAAATAGGTATCCCCAAAAGATGAGAATACTCCTCCAATGTAGGCACAAGCTGAAAATCTGGGAAAGAGAAACAACGGTAGAGAGGATCATAGAACTTCACTAGCACACTGAAAAGTCCTTCAACCACATCAGCAGATAAGATGGATAGAAGCTTCCCATGACGTTGTTTGAATTCCAAGGGATCTAATACAAAATATGCTAGCTTCCTTAACTCTTTCAAGTCGGGACATCTGAAACTGTACTTCTTAGTGTTCCTTCGTCCACAATCCATGGTCTGAAAATATTTGCAAATAATACCTCAGTTCCTTGAAATTTTCGTATGATGAATGTTATGATGCGCATGAATGCAAGAATGCAACAATCACAAATAAGGGATCACACACAAGGCAAACAAAGGTCAAGGGATGAATCAAGTCATTGTCAAGATCAACCATCCCTTTTGGTGGATTATGGTTTACGCCTTATCAACACCCAAGTTCCATTGATATTGATAAGACTTGATTGGATCAACCAAGAATCAAGGGTTCGTTGTAAGTCACGAGCATGGAGTCTGGGTAAGAACCATCCCAAAGGAGTGAACTAAGGATAAAAACCTGTAGATCATGTTCTAAAAAGTTCCCAGAGTCTTAATTCCATCTACCGGATATTACAGGTTAAGATGACTGACTCATCAACCCATAATATTCTCAAGAGAAACTCGTATGAGTGTAGTATCGCGTAACAACTGTTATCAAGTCTACATTTGAATAGTTTCCACACTACGTCCTAAATAGGCCAAGAGGGGGTAAATGTTCTACGGTCCTCAGCTTCTCGGACCCAATTAGAGATAATTATGCCTAACCACAAATACTTGTGTGACATTTCCAAATCCAAAAAAGTCTCCACTGAGCAGATGGGTCTCAAGCCAACTTGTTAAGGACTACTCCACCCAAGTCGAACATGACTATACCATCCTCCTATCTTAATTGCACTCAAGTTCGGGTTAGAACTTATCTCACCACTCAGAGATCACCAAGCACAATAAGCAGATTATATCACACATACATATATACAAACATCACATATATACAAATATATACATACAAAAAGTAGGATAAACCCACTGGAGACTACTCCTCAGCAGAGTCGCCACTTAATTTCTGTAGCGGTAAATTCATGATCATTAAGCTATGGATAAGCTAGAGATCAAATAACAAGAGTCGCCGCCGCGCTTTTATTGTTTCCAAGGGAAAAGGGAAAAAGTACGAACAAAACCCAAAAGTAAGAAGTTTTCAAATCAAAACTAGTAAAAAGTCAGAGATTACAGGTAAGAGGGTTAGTTACACAGAGGGAAGGTGTTAGCATCCAAAGTGTCCTAGGTACTCCTAGGGAGCCCTTTTTGTGTGAATATGTACTTGGTATAAAGTGATGTTTACAAACAAATAAAATGGGGGGATGAGAAAAGAATTCATTAATTATATTTTTGTGTTTGACAAGACCTTTAGTCTTGTGCCTACGTACCAACATAAAAATGAGGGATTAAAACCTCATAGTTCGTGATACAAATTTCAAAATGGATGCATTGTTTTTAACAAAAATTAAGTTTGAAAGGTGTAGCACCTCAAATTTGCCCTCCTCATTCATGCATTCATTTTAGGTCATTTAATATTTCATATTGCATTTCATCATGTCAATCAGAATTAGCTCCAAGAGCTTGTCTTCCAAGAAGCTTGGATATAATCCAAGTCACTTTGTGGGTTCTATTTGAATGATCAGTCAACACAAGGGAAATTATGCATCAACTAAGTTTTTTCTCAACACTCAAGGAAGTTTGTATTCATCTGGGTATCAAGACAGTCAAAGTAGGGATCCTCAAGGATTGAGATGCATTCTTGGTTTGAAGGTCTTATGGATGTTGTGTAGAGCTCTTGGGAGCTATGGTCTCATTTTCAGAGGTTTTCTTTAAAGGATCAAGCTTAATGAACTCAGTACAGTTCAAAATTCAACTGTGATGTCAAAAGTCAACTGTTGGTCAACTGAGGGTCAAATGGCTAGGGAATGACTTGAGATACTTCTGACATGTTCAAATAGTATCTATTCATTATTCAAAACATTAATCTTGAAGGAACAAAGGTCCAGTGCACAGGTTACCAAATTTGGAAAGATGTTCCTGAGCTGTCATGCTCGCTAGGCGAGCAGAATGGTTCGCCTAGCGAGCCCTAAAATAAGCCACCAGAGGCACCTACGCCTAGAAGAGTTGCAGATGTTCGCTAGGCGAGCAATCCTTCGCTAGGCGAAGCCCACACTTCCTCCTTCGTTCCAGCGAGCCTTGATGATGTTGCTATTGGAATTGCTCGCTACCTGCTCGTTGGATGCTCGCCTAGCGAGTAACTGCTAGCTTTGCTTTTATCCAAGTCTGGGAGTGTTCGCTGGAACCTCGCTGAGTGCTCGCCTAGCGAGCCCCTTCGCTACCTCACTCGCCTAGCGAGTTTGCTGATATACCAAGATCATTTAACATTTTTCATCGCCAAGGAAGCTCCAAATGAATTTTTCCCAGACATGAAAGTTGTAGATTTTTGTCTCCCCTTTCCAAAAAGTCCTATTTAAAGGCCATATGATGAATGGTTGAAGAGTTATGGTTCTTGAATGATGAAGTGTGCATGAAGGCTTTAAAGAGGCATAACTTGAGGTTGACAAGTCCAATTGGTGTGGCTCTTTTTGCTATGGTTTTGTTTTGAGAAGTACTTCAAAATGGCATGCAAAATGACCTATAATTTTGCATGATTCATCAATGGTGCAAGTCATTTTTCAAGCTTTCTTGCATGAAAAGTCAAAAGGACTCATAATGACATCATGGAATATTCTCATGTGCCAATCATTGGAATTTTTTCCAGCATTGTTTTTTGGGCCAAATCCACCTTGGGATTTGAGCCCATGCATTCCCACATGTGTGAAAAAGACATACATGCACAAAAATAACAAAAAATCATGGACTTGATTTCCTTCACTTTGAGCCCACCAAGCAACAAAAATCAGAGTATAAACTCTAAAAATTCATTTGAGCAAAACCCTAATTCGTGCAGTCCCCCATACACTCTGAAAAACTCACTTTCCAAAAATCATCTCATACTTGATTCTCATCAAATCCCTCCATACCTCTATGAAAAATGAAAACCAGTAGCATATTCGTGATCTACACACTCTAAGGAATACGAATCACCCACATTTTGAGCCATTCCAAACAGTTTCCAAACAGAGCTTTAATGGAGGTTGTTTCTTGAATCTCAAGATCTGGACCGTTTCAAGCATAATCAAAGGTAGCAAACATTCATAGGAGTTCAAGGGAGGTATTTTGGAGCGTATCTCATCACCATACTAAAGTTTTGGAAATCGTCATTTCCGGTAACTCAAATTTCGACTCTTTTATTTCGCTCATTTCTTATGCCTAAATGAAACTACATGCTATGGTGATGATGTAGATGTGTTTACTTTTTAAAATGATGCAATATTGGGTGAGAAATCTTGATTTAAAGTTTTGATGTTCAAACATTTTGTTTATGATTTGAGAGATTGGTGAGGATTCATGAAAAACTAAGGTGATTTTTGAGTTCCTAGCATATGATTTAGGGGGGTAGCCCCATTTTCATAGAGTTCTGGGCCGCGCGTGGAGGAGGTCGCCGCCGGCGATGGCCGGAATCCCACCGGCGTTACTGTTCACGACCGGAGTTGTCTTAAGGAAGAAGATGATCTCGTGGCCGTTAGATCTTGTTGACTTGTCTTTTGATCCAAAGGCCCATGGTTTTTCTGATTTTCGTTTTTATTTATTTTTTATTTAGTCACTTAAGTGACTTGTGACCAATTGACATTGTTGCACATGTGTCCCATGCCATGTACATATTTCATCCCGTTTCAATTTATTTTTTAAAAATAGCAAAAATATTCAAAAAAATCTGAAATGTTTTGTGAGTGATCCCTGACGAGTCCTTGATTTTTTGGTACCATTGCCCAATTATTTCATGACACGTGGAATTTAATATGAATTTCTGATTCATTTATGTGCATTTTTGACCATTTGCATTCAAACCTTCATGAAATCCCATATTTTAATCATTCTGACCCAAGCTTTTGTACACACTATCCTCATACATGATACTAAGATTTGGTAACTGGTTTGATTATTTTCTATGTCATTTTGCTAAGGTTTGACACATGAATTTAAATGTTGCGTTTTTGGACGTGTTTTTGCATTCTCAATTTCTCGATTTTTGTTTTCATATCAAATGAATGTGGATGCTCCTGATTTTCTGCATGATGTTTATGTATGCTTAGTGGAACCTTGTGTTAAATTCCCATGAATTTAGGATGCATTTTCAGTTTGATTTGGATTTTTGAAGTTGATGTTTGCATTTTAGTCCCTATTTTGATGCTTGCTTAGCATGAGACACTTGTGCCACTTCCTTTGAGTGTTGAAACCAACCCTTTTGCACTTGTTTTAGTGTGTATGTCATGCCTTGATGTGTGGAGCCTTGCCCCCTGACTTTGAGTTTTGATACCCTTTTGATGCATTTGTTTGACAAGAGGTTTAGGCCTCCTATCCTTGGTTGTTCTTGTGAACTTTTGTGAACTTTAATGGCATGATTCATGTGGTTACACTTTGATTCTGGTTTGGTGCTTTTGCACATGTGTTCTCCCCTGTCCTATGATGCTTCTATCAAATTTTTGTTTCATCATTCATGCTTTGTTGTGACACGCTTTCTATTGCATCCGTGCACTGTTTACCTGACACTGTTGTTGCTATGATTTTGATGTTTGGTGCAACTCCTAATTGCACCCCATCTTGCTATTCTAACTTGTTTGTTGAGTTTTTGTGAGGGCTCACATGACTCTTGAAGAGATAGCTTGCTTGGTATTCCACTTTATTTGTGGGATACCATTTGGAGATTTATTCTGATTGCTTTGCTGACTTGCTTTCTTTGATGATGCTAGCTTGAGAGACCTCTGGGTTTCTTGTTTCTTTAGTTGCTGTTACTTCGGATCTTTATCCGTGTGGTAGATCTCTTGATCCCTTTTCCATTTTTCCAGCATTTTACCGCTTTGTTAGCTGGAAGACCTCGATAGGAGGCAATGTTTTTGTGTGTTTACTTTTGTGCCCAAAGACCTCCAAGAGGAGGCACCAGTGCTAAAGACCTCCATGAAGAGGTAATTGACGGATAAAAGGGATTAGTAGTCAATCCCCCGTTATTCAGTGTGTCGTTCTTTATGCTCGTACTACGTGTCGATGCTTCAGAACAAAAGCCCAAGATCTTTTGTCCGGTCAGTCAATGAAGAGGGTTCCATCCTTCTGAACCCCCACGCTTTGTCATGAGCTCACCCTGTCCAGGGTTAAGAGCTATGAGGTCTTATCCTCATTACCCTTTTGATCTGCTCACCTCGACGTTCAAATGCCAGTGGTTAAGAGCCCATTTGATTACCTTTCCATGGCTTCTTTGTCGAGGTTGATATGACCCCTCTTGACTAAAGCCATACCCATGTATGTTTGAGCCCCCTTGTTGGTGTGTTTACTTTATGCTATATGTTTTTGTATGGTGTGATCGTCTCCCCATAGGATTGCTAGGATTCGTACAGTCTCTCGTTTGCATGTCGATTAAGGTAGCACGGTTCCTTCGTCTAGGACTTCCTTTTTCCGTGAGCATTCCTAAAACACAAACAAACTCTTTGATTTTCTTTTCTTAAGAACACGTTAACTCCTTCTACTACAGGTGAGTAAGCCTCCAAAGGTCGAGCATCCGGTAGATTGCGTAGTAACGTCGTTCATCTAAAAAACACAAAAACAAACAAAACTAGGTTAGCCGAGCTACGGTGCTCTGATTCTCAATCCTTCTTGAGATACGTATGCAGCAGGGTAGGGCCTGTGCGAGCAATAACTCTTTCTTTTCCCTACTTTGATTTTCTCTCTTTTGCATCGCATATAGGACTTTTTATACACACACTTTAGACACAAAGAGCAAGCGTGGATCCTGTGGAGTACCACAGACGTGAAGGGGTGCGATAACCTTCCCTTCACGTAACCGGCCCCCTTACTCAGTTTTCTTTGGTTCGAGACTTTGTTTTATCCGTTCCCTCTTGGTTATGCAGTACTACCTTTCCCTCCTTTTGGGATAAAAGTACATAGCTGGCGACTCTACTTTTTCTCCGTGCCACTCTTTTCGCGTTTGTACTTGGATTCGGGAAATCCGGGGAGCGACAAAAGGCACAAAGGCATAGAAATGGTTTGAATGAGTTAGTTATTTTTGGCTTTTTGAAAGTTTAAGTCAAGTATAGTTAAGTTTATTTACAAGTTTGTTTTAGAAAAGAAGTTTGAAAATGCAATGGCATAAGGCCAAAGTTTCTATCTTTTTGCAAAAGTGGTCAAAGTTTAGAACAAAATAAGTTCAATCAAAGAAGATTTTGAAAAGGGAGGGAGACATTTTTGAAATTAAAGAAATAGGGGGAATATGAAGAGACTACCCTATGTACAAAATTAAAAGTTTAGAGTTGAAAGATCTGACCAAATGGGTAGCAATCCAATAGACAAGAATGTCAATAGAAACCCAGAATTCCCTTGGACTTTTTAGAATCAAGCAACACACAAATGCACAATTATATTATCTTGAAGAGCAAGGCATCAAATAAAGATGGACACATCCAAGCTTATCCATTCCATGATCTTCCTCAAAGTAGCCCATGTAACAGATGAATTCCACAAGTCAAAGGTTCAAAATAACAGCTTCACAATGATCATGTTGCAGATGAACTCAGAAGGATCTTGAATGATGTATCAGATGGAGTTTCAAATTGCAAGCACTTGGTTTCTCAATAAGTTGGCATTGGCCAAGTCCTTTAGCATATGAAGGTTGCCTAGATTCTAAGTCCATTTGTCCAAGATCAAGCCAACAGTCCACACAAAAGTTTTTTAGGGTTTTTTGTTGTTATTATGTACATTAATGGTCAAAGACCACACAAACAAGCAAAGTATACAAAAACAAAATATATCCCACAATATGGTCCAAATGGACAAAGTGAAAGTTGCATTAACATAAACAATTAGAATGATATGAATAATGGCAAATGAAATAAAATGCTAAAAGTAAATTGCATTAAAGTAAATGGCTTGAATTTAAATGTTAGTAGTTAATAGGTTAGAAGTTAGTATTGTTTTGCTTTTGCTTTTCATTTTAAGACATTCTTTGGAGAACACTCAACCCACTTATCACAAGCATGGATCCTTGAACCAAGACATCTTCCAAAGGAAGGAAAAAAGGCCAAGTTTCCACACAATACCATGAAAGAATGGAGACTTACAATCTCACTAACTAGAATGCTTATGCCTTTTGTGTCACAAATTTAGCGCTATGTTAAGCAATCGTAATTTGACTTATGTAGAAGTCATAACTATTTAAGGTCGGGCAATAGAATTTTGGTGTTAATGCGTGTTAGAGACATAGTATAATAGACTATGCTCATGAAACATACCACACACAAAAAAGGATATGCAAAAGGTGTGGCCTAATCTCATTCATACTCATGTTAATTTTTTAATTAACTAGCCTTAGGATTTTGAGATATCATAGGCCAAATGGAATGAATGAATGAAGAAGGGGAATAAGATGAAGTGGGAGAGGAATGGATCAAAACACAAATTGGTCAAAGGAGGACTTTTACCAAATTAATATCATCCATTCATTTTGGGAGATGTAATGTACATTCCATCAATCCCCTAAATCCAATGATATTAATTTGACAAAGTCAAATCAACCTTGACCAAGGCCCAACAACAATAGTCAAACACCAACAAGTCATCATAATTGGTCAACAAAATTATTTGGCATTTAATCAAATTAAAAATACTAAAATAAGGCATTCAAATTAAATATGGTTTGTCCAATTCCTAAAACCTCATCAAAACACCAAAGAAATGGCCATGAGATTTATCATAGGTCAAACAAGGTCAAAGGACCTTGGAGAAAAAAATTCATAATTTTTGGATATTTAAAAGTATTTTTAAACAATTAAAAACAAATGCAAAATCAATTAAATCATGAAAAATATTAATAATGATCCAAAAAATAATTTTAATTTAGAATATGAAAGAGGAAATTATTTGAATTTTTTTTTGGTGAAACTCACATATTTTTTGGTTCAATATTAAAATTAATATGAATTAATGAAAATCAAAGGAATTAAAATAAAAAATAGAAAATCAAAAAAACGTGGAACACTTGATCTGCCTCATTAATTAAGGTGGCATATCAAGTGGTTGAGCGCGCGCGGTTCACCATGCACTTGAGTCAATTGTCCACACACGTGGTAATCAACATGTACGTTTGTGATTAAAACATTTCTGTTGGATCCTATGGTTGTGAGAGATGCCAACACATCGCCAGAGCTGTAGCTCCGGTCTTCTTCTCCGGTGGACCTCACCGGACTGGTCCACCTTCAACCATCACTAGAATAAAAAAGGAGGACATGATCTGAAAGAAAAAATGGCGTAGAGCACGAATCTGACCTCAATTCATCCTAACTTCAAGTATATTGAGAGATACATGGAGTTGAAATTTGAGGTACATGAACTGAGTTGCTTCGATTTAGCCTCAAAGCAACTCAATCTTCTTGCCTACATTGGTAGGACTTCAGACAACCAAAGAATCAAGATAATTGAGCAAGATTGAGAGAGAATCGAAGAGATTAAAATTTCTGGAAAATACCTTCAATGTAGGTCTGGATTCAACTATTCTTGCCTTGGCTCGTGCTTGATCTCACTCCAAATGCTTGCAGAAGAAGAATTGAATGCTCAAAAGGTCTTGGATCCCTGGAGTTTTGAATCTCAAAACAGTGAGAATTCAAACTTAATTTCAAGTGAAATTCTCAGGATTATCCTTTGGAATGAGAGGGTTAGAGGTTTGGGATCAAAGCTGGCGCGAATGTGTATGAAATTCTGAGCATATGGAGCTCTATTTATAGCCAATTCAGTTGATATTTGCACACTTGAAATGAACTTCCAAAATTAGCAATGTGTGATGCATGAGTGCATGGGCATGTGCAGGCCCATGAAATCACTCTATCTGATCCATAATTGATTGTAAGCAATGCTGAAGTCATGTTAGAATGCTAGGCAATTGTGCACGGATGTTTGAAGTTCAATCTTGCCAAATGATGATACCATGTTCAAGCCATACGCAACCTATTCATTTCTTGTCCAAAATGGATGAATTTGGGCTTTTTGGAAAGGTTAGATCAAGAGGAACAACTTTCATGTTCAACACTTTTCCATTTGGAGCTTGGAACTTGAATAATTTTGAGGTGGAAGTTTGGAAATTTTAACATATTGAAATTTTTTCTAAGTATCAAGCCATATGTCTCAATATTCTACCATGCTTAACTTTTTATGTGAGCTTCAAATGAGAAAAGTGTCTTCATCAAAGTTGTATATCTCTCAAAGAACTTCAAAATGGTCACCAATTTCATTCATTTGGATTTTAAATGATAGAGTTATGTATTTTTGAAGTTTGGAAAAATCACTTGATCAATGATATAGGTAAAAAATGACCTATAATGTAACCTCATATCACATGCTCAAAAGAGTTGAATAAGATCTCACTCCATACATCAAAGTTGAATTAGACCTCTTGAATTTGATTTTGCAACTTGGAAATCTTTCATATCATAAAAATTGAGCAAGTTATGGCCTTGGGTAGTTGACTTTCAAATTAGGGTTTAGACAAAATGACCTATAATGTTTCAACATAGAAAATGATTTTCCAAGCAAAACTAGCTCTAGATCTCAACATGAAAGTTGTTTGGAATGTAATTTAGAGTAAGTTTTCTCTTGGAATAATTTTTATATGGTGAAAATTGTAGGAGATAGGGTCTAGGGAGACCCAATTTTGAGCAGATGAATTCATCTGGCCAACCACCATCAACCAACTTGCTACTCTTCAATTATCTTGACTTTATAGGCTCATGTTAGACCATATATGCATAAGATGATGAATTTTGGTGTTCCCCTTGAGAAATGTGATCAATTGATGAGATAGCTTGTTGGAGAAGTTACTCAAGATACCCAGTCAAACTAGGGTCTCCAATGCAAATCACCCTCAAACTCTTGAAGAATGCTTGATCAAAATAACATGTAGAGATCATTGGGACTCATATATGATGTTTGTAACCATTCTTGAATCAATCCATGGTTGTGCTCTTTGTCATGAGGGTCTCAAGCCCTAGATGTGAACTTGATAGATCAATGGAGATCATGCCCTACCTACAAAAGAGTTAGGCAAATGCAAAGACATATTTTTGGTATTTTGGTTAGTAAAATGATAATATACAAGTATGATACAATCACAAAGTACTTGGTGATCTCTCCCAAAACAAACTCAATGAAAGAGGGGTAAGGAGGATGCCAAGGTGTGATCCCAATGCTAATGCTTATGATGAAATTGCATGAGGGATCTTAGGGTCAAAATTGGGGTCTTACATGGTCCATGAATGTTTTTCCAAAGCCCACGATGGGCGCCAATTGTACTTTTTGAAAGTACAATTGTAGCGACCTTGTCGATAATATATCAAGCAAGGTGTCTTTTGTTAGTGATTTGTATTCGCGACGATCTAACCTAACCCTAAAGGAATGTGTATATAACTTCTTAAATCTAGTGAAATGGGTCACATCTTCATGCTTTTTCCTTGTATTCAGTCACCCCAACCTCGTTTTATCAAGGATCGTGGCAGATGACCTCTTTTTGAGGAAGTCTCGTAATGTGTTTATCTCGCCCGTGTGCAAAGCACATGTTCACCTCACTACCTCTCATTTAAGATCTCTCATGTGTTTCACATGACTGTTATACACTAGACCGAAATCATTTAAAATATGAGGGCCTTGAACTAGAATATTTATGACAGTCCAATAATATATCACAACGGTGCTTGAATTCAATGGCATGTCTTGAAATGTTGTAACAGTTACTAGCCGTAGGTTTTGTAATTCTTGTATTGTTGAGGTTAGAACTAAGGATTGATTTACATGATGTTATTTGATAAGAGTTTCATCTTTAATCAGGAATTATGTATAGAGGGTGTGAGATCAAAGTATGCTGGAAGAAAAACTTGACATCCGTATAATGTGCATCAGGACCATTTTTAAGGGCGTGTAAGACGGACTATCGCACATGACCTCAAATTTTTTAGAATTAAATTACAGTTAAACGGTATCTCATAAAATATTTATCAGATTAAATCGTAATCAACCTATACAGAACCTCCAAATATTTCAGACGACTTTGATGTACACTCATATTTTCATATCTTATATAGTGTGTGCACTTATTTATATCCTTTATGAATATACTATGTTACTCCATATTATAGTTCCCTAACCTTATTAGCTGATTTTTCTGCTGGTACATTCTTTTCTAGATGTTTTTAGCTTCTCTCTGTTTCTTTATTTTGGGACCTTAATCTCTTTTTGTTATTTAAAAAATGTAAACGCTTAAAAAAGGGAGAAGAGAAAGTATACAAGAGAAATTTTTAAAGAAAAATAAAAGAGGGATTTGAATAACAAGAATATATATGAATATCCCATATTTTTTTACACCTATTTTCTATCATATCTATTGCAATAGTTTCTATATTTCTTGATGCAATATTATTCTTGTTTTGACATTGCACTTAATTCATCTTTATAAAATGAAAATAATTCTACTTATAAATATATTTGTTAAATTTGTGATCGAGTCTAATACAACTATTGAAAATCAATTTATTCCATAAAAATCATTATCTTTAGAAGTCGAGTATATTCTATTTGATATGTGATAGCAATGATATTTATTTCCACAAGTAGGAGCTATAGTCTCACAAATGATATAAATAGAGTCTCTCTGTCGCTCATTTTATAAACAAAGAGCTCTCAACTATCCAAATGGGTGGTAATTCTCATTCCCCTTGTGCCTCATGCAAGCTCCTTAGACGCCGTTGTGCTAAGGATTGTATCTTTGCTCCTTATTTCCCTTCCCATGATCCTCAAAAGTTTGCAATAGTTCACAAGGTTTTTGGTGCCAGCAACGTCAGCAAAATAATCCAGGTAAAAATATAGCAACAACAATAGTATTTTTGTTTTTTTTTTTTGCGTGAAAAAGGTTATTGATTGATATCACATCACATCACATGCTGTACAATGTTACAGGAACTTCCTGTTCAACAAAGAACAGATGCAGTAAGCAGTTTAGTGTATGAAGCTTATGCAAGAGTGAAGGATCCTGTTTATGGTTGTGTTGGAGCCATATCCTACCTTCAAAACCAAGTTTCTGAGCTTCAAATGCAGCTTGCAGTAGCACAAGCAGAAATACTCTATATCCAGATGCAACATCATGATGATGATGAGCCTGTAACGCAAATTCCAGAAATGGGAATGGTCCTTGATCATAACTTTCCTTCTTCAAGCAATGTAATTCATCATGATTCTCTCTCAAGAGAGAGTGTTTTTGGTTATGACGTGGTTTCTTGAATGAAAATTGTTCACATGCTTTTTGATTTTTTTAATGATTTGGATGATATAGGAATTAATGCGGTTTTAGAGTCAACTATGGCACGTGATTATGTACTGATGAAGTAATTCAGAGTGTTCTAAATAAGTGAATAAGTACTATTAGTTTAATGATTAAGATGCTTTAACATTAATGCTTTCAGACGAGGGTCGGTGGTCTTTTTTAAAAAATAGCAAACATTCTGATCGTTGGTTTACTACTATGTTTTGTTTCTACGGAACGACTAACATGTTTAACAAGCATAAAATCATTTTGTTTTATACTAGAATTATACTCTCTCCCTTGGTAATGCTTAGGTCAACTCACAAGTATCAAATTGTTGTTTTTAAAATGTTTTAAAAAACTATTTATGTCATCAAATTTGGTATTGATTAAGATGTCGATTATATTAGATTCTTCTATTTAAGATATTTCAGGACAGTGATTAAAAATAGTACATAAATAGATTATCAATTATAAAGTCTTAAAAATGTATCATTTTTTTATAGATATCATTTTAAATATATTATGACAGTTAAATCACACGAGAAATTTTTTCGAGACACAACTTTTCTCTGAAAAGAATTTCTGAAGGCAACGCGAAATATTTGGAAAATTCAACAACTAAAAAAGAGAAAACTAATTACTCAAAACACTCAAAGAATTTAGAAAAAATAATGAAAGAAAGAAAAGTTTCAAAGTTTTTGGTATTTTTCGAGAAGTGATTGGAAATCTTTATTCATAGCAAAATTTTCCATAAACGATCACACGAGATTGATGGTGAGAGAATTCAAAAGTGTCTACTCAATTTTTATTTTTTTTATAAGCATTTGTATTAATATGCACTAGGGGTGCAACCCAATACAAAGGGAAAAAAGTTACAATCCAATGAAACTAGAAGGATTAGCAAACCATAATTCTCTATTAATATTTATACTTCCCTTAGACAAAATAGAAATCCAATATCACCCAATTGATTTAATAATCAATAAAATCTCTACCACATTCCAAATGGAACGTTTAAAAACCAAATTATTTCTAACATTCCAAATGCTCCAACAAATCAAAGACCAAATAAAATCATTAACAACTTTTTCAGTCAAAGTTGATTGTTCGGAATGACATTTCAAATTAAAATTTAATTTTCTTTTTAAAAAAAATCAAAGTTTCTAATACTAAAAAAATAGGACCAATATCAAGCTAAGCCCAAATCTGAGTTAAGTCGGCCAAATAGACCGCGCATAATATTAATAATTGACATCACTCTGTTTGAAAATTTCTAAACCGTTTGGGACACATCTTCAAGAAGACAACATCTATTATATAAACACTTAAAAGATGTGAAAGTTATTTGATGTTAGAATTACAGATTTTTTTTAATTCACTACCCACACTTGTATTTTAAGACCTAGTTTGAAAAATGTTTCAACATTAAATATTTTGAAATATTTCAATAATCCTTTACTTGAATTTAAAATAAATTTTAGAATTAGTGTCAAATTATTCTATAAAGTAGTATATAAATAAAGGTGCTCTAACATCATACCAACATATAAATTTTTCTCAAGGTATATTCTCAATAAACTTGTGCTATAATGACCATGCACATATATATTAGTTTAGTGAGAACTCTAAGAATCTAAGAATTTATAGGAAGCCGCCAAACTTTCACATCTACAAAAGTGAATCTATCAAGAGTAATCACATAGTTAGATAATTCACTCCATATAAAATATATATTTAATTAAAAGTTTATATTACTCCAACCTCTAACTGCCTCATGAATCATGATTAATAACACATTTTTTTTTCATATTAGTTCACAACTTATTACCAATTGAACCTAATTCTTCGGTTCTCGAATATTTTATGTTGGTTTAAAATTATTAGCGATTCATTCATATAATGACAATAGTTTCATCCTCTTAGATGTGTTTTGGACTTTCTCTCTGGCGATTATTTTTGTTAAATGGTCAACTAAGTTTTCATCAATGCATGCACAATCGATTTAACATCACCATTAGATAGAAACTTTATAACCGTGATGTTCTTGTGGCAAATTTGTTGTCTCTTACCGTTTTAGTAATGGTTCTCAATTTACAGTAGTCATAATATTATCACAATGAATTAAGACAATATATGTTGGTTTTTCCCATAGGGAAATTGTCATACCCCAAAAATTTCCCTACCCTTTTATTCAATTTATCTGACTTATGACCTTGTTCATTTGAATACATCTGCCTATTAATCATGTATTAGAAGTCATTCATATCATTCAAACATCATTCACGTGCATAAGGTAACATCATTGATCCAAAAGATTCATGATTTCAACTGATTGTCTGAACATTTGGGATATTGATGATTTGGTCAGATGACTATGATTGATGCTCTTATTGTTACTTATGAAACAAGATATTATGAATTTCCAGTCATTTGAGATTATTACTTGGAAAAGAAGAAAGAGTGTGCTTCAATTGACTTTTGGTCAAGGTCAACTATGGAAGGTTGACTTCTGTTTATTAGGGCTTTATTATTCAAGTTAGATTATGACACATTTTAGATGCATTTTTGGAAAAGGAAGAGACTGAAGACATTCATACAAGAGTTGACTTTTGGTCAACAAAGTCAACCATGGAAGATTGACTTTTTGTTGACCAAGTCATGTTGATTTGCTCATTACTACTTTCGTTATGGTTTCAATTAGATATTGATCCTTACATTCAAAGCATTAAAAAAGAATTCAAATTCAAAATGGAGAGAAAAGTATTTTATTACTTGTAGTTACAAAGTCAATTGCAATACAAGTCAAAATTCCAAGTCAAATATAAGTACAATTACAAGCAAAATGAACATTACATGAAAAAATCTAAGTTTGACCTATCATTGATTTTTGGTCAAACTGTAGACTAAGTTTGATCCTAACACTAAGTTGATCCTAGGCCTATTTCCAAGTCATCTTCAAACATATTCATTCATCTTCAAGCTAATGCATCATGCCTTGGCCATTATGAGTTCAAAATCTCCATGTATGGCTTGGACCTTGGCATGACAAACCACTTAACTCCATGAATGATCTTGCATCAGTACCAGATGTTCAACCTGCACCAAACCACATCACAATTTCGAACAAACCCATAACATTTTAATGTACATATACATAGCACAAGTAAACCAAGGGCAATGCAAAAAAAAAGGAGACAGATTATGCATGATCCAATGTGCATCAACGCCATATCAAGTTATGCACAATCCATCATCACCTATTAAAAGCACACCTAAAACTAGTTTACACAATACCACATAACCAAACAATGCATCATCATAAAATACACCTCAAATCCATAACATGTGCATATTATAACAAACCGTACACATAAATGATTATGACATTTCACATTATCCAATTCAATATCAATACAATCCAGTTCAAGAAAACCAATGCAATGCAACATATGCACTATCCAACTCAAGCCTAGCACAAAGTCAAAGTCAATACAATCATGCCATGCAATTCAAATGCACATAGAATTCATCTCATACAAACATACACATTGCAATCCACAACATACCATTCAATTTCCATCAAATTCATAATACATACATAACAACCTAGAATACATCATCATTATACTGCAACGGTACTGTAATACCCCAAAATTTACCCTTCATTTTTCCGGGAAGCATGGGATTATGTTTTACACTTCATTGGCATCATACTAGGTCATACTCATTGCATACTGCATTAGTGACATGGAAATCAGGTCTTGATTGATCACTCCTTAACAGAAGGAGCCCACACAAATCAAGATTGAGGATTGGACTTCATTCTCTAAGTATACAAGTCTCAAAGGGCTCAGGGGGCTCCAGGTATCTTATTATGGTCCTCAGTTCATCAGTGAAGGATTCAGAGCTATCAGAGTGTTCATTTGGATTTAATCAGGAAATTAGGGTTTCATGGCTATCTGCAACAGGAAATATTTGATTGGAAGTAAAGGATCTCATCCATGTCATGATCGGAGAGGCATCTTGGCCTAGGAAGACTCACTATTATCTCAAAAAAATCCATTGGCAAACAGTGCAATCAATTCCTGATCAATTTTGCCCTAAACTAGGGTTTGGTATAAAAATCAGTTTATTTCTAATTCTTTGAGTGAAACTATTTTCCATGGCCCTCCATATGTCCACAAGGGTCTACATACAAAAAATCAGCTTTTTATTTGAGCCAGAGGTGCTTCAATTGATCATTGGAATCAGGAATCAGACAGTTTGGGAAAAGTCAACTGTAGAGCCAGAAAAGTCAACTCCTGACTTTTTGAGAGTGGAATCTCAAAATTCATGCCTAGGGGAGCCTACATGTGAAATTTGACTAAGTTTGGATCGTGGACTCATCATTTAATCAGGAATTGGAAAAGTTACTTAATTTGGAAATGGTTGACTTTCCATTTAGGGCAAGTTTTCATGATTGTTGCACTCACTTTAAGCCCATTTTCCATCAAGATAAAAGCTCCATTTGAAAATTTCTCCAATATGAAAGTTGTTCCTCTTTTTCCAAGCTTTCTAGAGATATAAAGTTTTCTCCATTTGGATCAAGATTGAGAAAGTTATGCTTAGTCAAAGTGAGACTTTTTTTTAGGATACTTAGAAAAATTTCTAAGTCCAAAAATCTTCAAAGTTTGTCAAGACTTCTTGGCCAGTTTTCTTGCACTTCAAGGCATCATTTGAAAATGTTTTCTTCACAACAATTGTACCTTTCCATGTCCTCTTTCACATCCTTTTGGAATCATCTCATTTAGATCCATGGTTTGAGAGATGCATTCACTTAAAGTTGGCATCATGACTTGATTTTCTAGGCAGCATTTAGGCCTAGCTGGCCCAATCAGTTTTGCATGGTGAGACCTGAACTTGAGGACCATTTTTCACCTTCTTCCATTCATCATTTTCATTCATGCTCAACATGAAAGATGACATACTCCATGAGATCTTTCTACTGTTTGCATTGTCTTACCAATTGGTAGCTTGATCATCAAGTTACATGGCCACAAAGTCACCACCTTGGAATGAATTTCTTGCTTGCCAAGCCATGCTGCAAACCAGCCCACGTTTTGTCACCTCATTTGGCCATGCATTGGATATCCATTCACTTAAGTTTGGCCCAAAATAACCCAAACATCATGTGTCCATTCCTAATACACCTCACTTTGCATTTTTATTCTTATGGATAACAATTGTTTCAAAGCCCATTTAAACATTTGATCCACATATTTAAGAGGCTGCAAACCCTAAACCTAAGAGGCATTGGAACTTTCGTGGCAAGCAAGGCAAGGTCAGATCCCATTCTTCTCATCAAGCCCTCAAGTTGAAGATTCTTGAAGCACAAAGGAAGCATCATTCTTCTTCCACTTTCTCTATAATCAAGAGGCAGTGGACCAAGCCTCCAATAGGTACCCTCTATCACTCATCTTCCATAGCCATCCATTGATATACCATGCTTTCTTACCATGCTCATCATTATCATCATCATGTTCATCTATGCTCATTACTGTTTTGCCATGCTAACCATATGCCCATGTTTGTTTCATGATTATTTACAAGGTCAATCATATGCTTGTGTTATTGATATTGGTTTATGCTGAATTTTTTGCCCTAGCTCGTGCCCATGTTGTCACCTTATTGACAACATTGCTCCATGATTAAGTCATCATTTTATTCAAACAAGGATACCATGTTAATCTACACATTTCGTACTTGATATTTGGTTTTTATTTCATGTCATTTGGTGCACTATAGTGTTTGTATTCTTGATTGGAAGATTGGAAAAACTCATTGCGTTTTCACGTGGCTGCATGAGCATGGCATGGTTAGGGTTTGGTTTGTGGAAGAAGATGATTACGTGGCGCTTTAAAAAACCGTTAGATCTGTCGTGCATCTTCTAATCCTGGCCGTGCATGCGTTTTTGTCTTTTAGTGACTTAATGAGACTTGACCAATTGATAACAATGTCATATGAGTTTTTTAATAAAACATTATTTAATGTGCGTCATGCCCTGAATAATGATTTTGGACTGGGCCTTGCGCAAGCTGCTTCCCACACCTCCCTTTCAAGACCCATCAGCACCAATCCATTTATTTTCATTTTCTTTTTTAATTTCCATGTTTTTTCTATTTTGATTTTAATTATTTTAAAATATTTTATTTATTCATAAAAATACCTAAAAATATTTTTCACTTTTCTTAATGTCTTATTTAATTTTATTTAATTTTTATTTTCATATTTATTTAATATTAGTATTTTATTTTAATTATTTATTTCAAGTGGTTCATTTTAACACACATTTTTTTCTTGATTTTATTTTTATGACTTAAAATTCTTTTTAGCTTTTGATTTTTGGGGTGAAGGTTGACCATTGTCCCATGGTCAACCTAACCTTTTCTTGGAATTTTATTTCCCATTTTCAATTGATTTTTGATTTATTTTTAACCTAGTTTGGTTGGTTGACTTTTGTTTTGACCTCTATTTTATTTTAATTAATTCATGCACTGATTTTTATTATTTTAAAAATATTTTGGGGGGATGATGATGTCCTGACCCCACCTTATTTAGTTTAATTTGTCATAATTTTCTTGATTAATTTTCTATTTATTTGGTATTTTTTAAGTTGACTCGATTTTTCAGTTGACTTCTTTATGATCGATGTTTGACTTAGGGATTGCTTATGGCAATTGAAGAGATATTTTGATCCTCCCTTGTCCATCTCATATGCCATGTATTAGAGGCCTTATATCTTGATTTTATTTGATCCTTACCTCATTTCCTGATTAAATTATTCAGTGAACCCTTTTGTGCATCTTTTCATCTGTCTGATCCATCTGTTACCTGTCATACTTGTTTCTTTCATACATGCTTTCTATTGCTTGATTGTGTAACATGTTCATACTTCCCATGCATTGTCTAATGCTCCATTATTTCATTCTTTGATTCTTTGATTTGATTATACACTTGTTTATTTATCTGATTTGATTAATTGTTGCCTGAAGGTGAGAAAAACAAGAAAGGGGGGGTTTGAATTGTTTGAAAAATAAGCGCTTTTTGCAAAATGAAATCACACAATGATTTTATACTGGTTCGCTTATAACACAAAGCTACTCCAGTCCACCCGGCCAAGGTGATTTCGCCTTCAACAAGGACTTAATCCACTAATCTTGAAAGATTACAAACAACCCCTAAGAGAGAAGAAAATCTCTTAGTCCTCTCAAGTCTACAGACTGCAAAGAGTCACTTGAGGAAATCAAATAAAAATTAGATACAAGATGTGTAATCTAGAGTGCTTCTAAGAAAGCAAATATTACAAACTTAAGAACAAATTTTTCACTTGATAAGCAAAAGCTTAGTGAAAATCTTTGAAGAACAAAGATGTTTTTCTTGAGCGTGATATAATTTCAGTATAGTTTTGGCTAGTTTATTTCTTGCTTACTGAAAGTTGATTTCTTCTCTTTATATAGGAGTTGAAGTAGTGTTGAAATAGAGTTGAATCTGTTGGATATAAAGATGTAGTTACGCCATTCCATAAATAGCTTCTGCAGTAGACTTTTTCTCTTAGAAGTGACTACTTACCACAATTAGTATCTTCTCTCTTGGAAGTGGAGATTAACGTCTCTTTCTAATTGAGGAAATCCATTTGCAGAACTTTAACTTGGCTTAAACGTTACTTCATCATGATTAACAATTCTGATTAGAGTCTTCGTGTATCTGGAGAATCTTGCTTCTGATGTTATTTCTTGAAAGTTCAGATGGCGCTGATAACTTCCAGAGTTTACAGAGGGCATTAGTTCAGAGTCAGAGCTTCTAGACTTTACTTCATGTTCAGATGCTTCTGATACTTTGTAGTTTTGTCCAGAGTCAGAGCTTCTTGAATGAGATTCCTCTTTAGATGCTTCTGATACTTGAGATTTTGCATCTGATGACATCATCAGATTTATTTCTTCTTTCTATAGAACCCTGCACACTTAGAAACTTTTCGTTAGGGTGCCATTTTTGGTTTCATCCTTTGTTATCATCAAAATCATGGAATCTGTTGTAGAACAATTTTTGTTCTTACATTGCCTACTTGTATGATGTATGAGGCATATATTCTTATTGTTTAATTGCCATGAACCATCCCCATTCATAAAAAATGTACCCCTCTCCCATGAAGTGTATAATATTTATTCTTTCATTCTTTATTCATCTGTTAATACAAGAATTAAAACGAACATTCGATAATCATTTCAAAACAAGATCAAAAGCTCGATCCAACGTCGAGTAATCATTTTCAAAACTTAACAGAACCAGCACGTATTCATCCATCCTTTTGTAAGTCGATTGCTTCATGCATCGCCATTTCTCTTGTAAGTCGGTTGCTTCAGACATCGCCATCTACCTGTAAGTCGATTGCCTCAGGCATCGCCATCTACCCTTATCCTTGGTTCGTCTCCTTGCTCCATCCGTCGACTCTTATTCCGTTTAGGTAGCACCCATTAGGTAGAACCCTTTGTATGATAACATAGGTAGAATCCCCTTATTCTTTGCATGCTAACATTAGGTAGATGTTCCCTTCTGTAAATCCTAACACATAGGTCCACATTGCATGATAACTCTAGGGCAGAGCTTCCCCACTTTTAGACCTTTCGTGCGTCTCCGATCTTGTGGCATGTCAGTCCGTTCTATTGCAAAGAGATAACTGCCTAAGACTCGATTCAGCGAGCTGCGACACCTACTGCTAGGACGTTGAACACATTGCCCACTTTCCTTTGACACAGCTGGTGTCCTCTTTTGTAAGTCCATGTTCAGATGGCAATCCTTAACCCGTAGTTAGTCGAACTACGACAACTCTGATTCTCATGTTTAGATGAGATACGTAGGCACGATATGCGATGTCTTGCCGAGTTTTTTGACTGACAACTAACAACTAATCCTTGTTTACTTTCGCCCTTGTTGCAATTCTTTTCTCTCTCCCTCGTTGCGATTGAGACCTTCCCTTTCTCTTGCCCTAGTTGCAATCGAGACCCTTGTGCCTGTAGTTAGTTGAACTACGTTTTGCTCTGATTCTCATTCCAGATGAGATACGTAGGCATAAGACGCGATGTCTTACCGAGCACACTTCTCTTTCACCCATAGGTAGCCGAGCTACGAAGACTCTGATTCTCATACTCAGATGAGATACGTAGGCAGTGGATGCGACATCCTTGCGAGTCATTTTCATTTTCTTTCAACCTTCTTTTAGTACATAGTACATTAGATATACCTACACCCTTTAGACTAGAACAACAAGAGTGGATCCCGTAGAGTACTACGGATGCGTAGGGGTGCTAATACCTTCCCTTCGCATAATCGACTCCCGAACCCTAGATTTGGTTGCGAGACCTTGTCTTTTCCTTCTCTTCAGGTTTTCTTCGATCGTTTCCTTTCCCTCCTTTGGGATAAATAACGAACGGTGGCGAATCTTCTGTTTCTTTTCCTTCGCCGGTTGTTTTTTTCGCACCAGTTGCGACAGGTACAATAATAGATCCATAAAATCTCAAATGCATCATTGTTAAACATAAGCTATAAGTATACATACATACATTGTCATAATACTCAAACTACAACATGCTCATACAATCTTACCACAACTGTCATGATAGTCTTTTACCCAAGTTAACCCACATATGCTAAACTAACCTAATTGTTAAACTTCCACTTAAATCCAATTAACTCCCTGCCTAAAGTATAACTAACTATCAATTTCAGTTAATTAACCAACACTAACTACAAGAAAACCATAAAACCCAACTGTCATGACAATTAACTAACAGTCTACTAACTCACCCTTAACCCACCTCAAGTTAGTTGCAAACTAACTTACACCTCAAGTTAGTAACTAACTTGCTTCCTGAGCTCCTAACTTCCAACAAAATCTCTAACAAACTAACTGCACTATAACTGCTAGCTGCCACATGTCCCATAACAAAATTACCAAATTGTCGTTGCATTTGAATTTCCCTTCAAATTGGTTTTAAACCTAACTAATATCTAACTACCAAACTAACACATTGCCACTTCATTTTTCAAACTAAACTTAATGTAAAAGAAGCACATCCCTCCCAATTTTCTCACGTAAAAAAACTAAAACCTAACTAGCTTTTAAAATTCATCCTCTACCCTTGATAAACTCAAGCCTAAGATCATTATCCAAAGGCTAGAATTGCATCTCACATAACTGCCTAAACCTCATTTCCCTCCAATTTTCCTCACACACTCATCTTTATAAACCTAACCTTCATCATCATCATCATCCATCAATTTTACCCTAACAAAGCTCGGCCAAATTCATTCCCTAACCTCCTCAAACCTCACTCAAATCTCATTAATCCACCATTTATCAGAGCTTCAAGTTGAAGCTCTAAATCAATTAAGTTACATCTTCCATCACATCACCATAATTCAATTTCCTCATCATCTTCAACACCCATCTCTGCAAGTCTCAATCTATAATCCCTAATCTCTACACTGCCACCACTCTTCTTCCTGTCTTACTAAGAACAATAAAAACATTTCAACACCAACAACAAGTTCAAAGAAAGGGGTGGAAGAAGGAGATTGATTTAAACGCAAGGAATTAGGGAGGATACACGTACCTGGGCATTTGGCCTTCTTTCTCTAGGTTTGTTTATCATCTTCAAGTTTTTTGAAACGTTCACCGGAGCAAACCTTCGCTTCGTTGGAAGGTCTCAAAGCTTAAATCCCTTATATGTCCATAAAAATCTTGTTATCATGTTGTCATGTGGAATGCCCTGAGTAAAAACCCTAAGTTATTTGCATGATTCTTTGCTATCCTACCATTTAATTTGAACTTTTGTTATTAGGATTTTTCTGGATCTCTTGTAGATTCAAGATATAGGTTATTTTTTATGTTTTGCTTAAGGAGAGATTCGAGATGAGGGTGAGAAGACGTGCATTTTGGTGGTGGTTCAGACGCGTTCTGGGTTGCGCCGCCGCCAGAAGCGATTTTCGGCATGACGACGACGATTTCAGGCGACCTTGAGAGAGTGTGAGGAGGGAGAGATGAGTATGAAGGTGATATTGTCAAATGAGAGAGTGTTTCTCTCTTTTTTTCTCCCTTCTGACCTCTCTCACGGGCTTAATCCAATGCACATTGGCCTTTACTCATAGTGCACCTTTTCGGGGTCCATACACCCCCACTTCTGAAAACAATAACAAAATAAAAATAATCTTAGGCCATGCACTTGGGCACAACACCCCAATAGCTTATACACACCGAGTTTCCAACTATGCACCCTTAGAATAGACTTTTTATTTATTTATTTTATTTCTTAGGAATTCTTTGTTACTTTTTTTAATCTTTTAAATCTTTCTTTTTTACATCAAAATCATTCCTAATGGTGATTAAGTTTAGTCTTAACAAACACTACAACAAATAACTCTTTTTATGACGAAGCTAACACCTCGAACAATAGAAAAATAAGGGTATAGGTACTAGGAGAGTCTGGTTTCATTAAAAAAAACCATTTACCTTGATTTTTAAGAAAAGGGAGGGAATATAGCTATAAAGGAGCTCACTTCGACACCCAGTCTTTGCATTTTATATTTTTTTTCGAGTTATTTAGTTAGTATTTTTCACTTGGCGCCTTTTCAAGTTCCACTTTTATCAGTTTTATTTTTTTTATTAGTATTTACCTCGACTATATGGTCCAACTGAGAGGTGATATATTTTGCATTAATCAATTTCAAAATACTATTTTCAAAATCTTATTTTAATTTTTTATTTGATATGTTCAAACCCCTCGGTTATACAAAAAACCGACGTTATACATCTTTTAATTGAATTTCCAAAATATGGCGATATTTTGTTTTTTATATTTTATATTTTTAATTAACATTGTCACGTCGGATTTTATATAAAAATGACGTGACACATATATTGCACGAAATACTTCATACGAAAATCTAGCTAGTTTTAACTTTTCATTTACCTATCCACGCTCAAACGTCATTTCGTCACTCTCATTTTGCAAAAAACCCTAGGCGATTTCCAAGTTGATATTCATCGAAACTCTTCAACAGATATTCATCAAATGTCATTTTCCCAACATGTTTGTTCTTCATTGAAACGAGTTATATATCACTTCGTTTTTCACTAATCATTTTGTTTAGGGTTTTATTTTAGTTTGTCTTTTGATCATTTTGTTTCTACAATTTTCCATTTATTTTTATTGAAACGTTAGCTAGTATAATTTCTCTTGATCATTTTGAGGTTTATTTAGATAGTCATTTCGTCAACAAATATCATTTTTCAACTGGTTTTTTCTTCACTTAAACGAGTTATATATCACTGAAATGAGTTTATATTATTTTGTTTCTACCTATTTTTCAACAAATAGTCATGGCTGATTCGACAAGCACCTCTCATACAACATTTGTTGCAACATATGTTAATACAAATCGTAGAAGAAAAACTAGAGGTGCCACGATGTATACTAAGGTGAAAAAAGCCCAAGAAACCGGTGTTCGCTATCGAGTTACAATTGATGCTGCAATCGACATGGGTTATGATGAACACGCTGACGATTTTATAGGTTACATTGCATTACAAGGTAGAAGTAAAGTGAGAATTTTGATAGATAGTTGGCACAATGTTGAAGAGGAATTAAAAGACGCCATATGGGAAAATGATCAGGTATTTTATAATTTTTTGCAAATATATATGATCATTTATTTTTTGTTTAATACCAATAACAACTATATTGTGTAAACATAGGATGTGTTCATTGTTAGTCTAGATGATGCTAATGTAAAAAGTAAGATTCTTACATATTATGGTGAGCGTTGGAGAGACTTTAAGACATAACTCACCCATGGTTATAATAAACATGGAGAAGATAAAGAAAAGCCTCTATACGATGTGTATTCATTTATTGATCAAGATGTTTGGGAGAAATTTGTAGAGTCTCGCACCACTCCCTCCTTCTTGGCAAAGAGCCAAAAAGGAAAGGAAAATCGAGCTAGAAATATATATCAACATAGATTGTCTCCTGGAGGATATCGAAAACTTGAAAGACGATGGTCGAATAAAAAATAAAACAAAGGGAGGAAGAGTTGGGAGGTTCTATAAGTTTTGATTGCACTCCATTTCCACCATCACGCCACAAGAAATGGAAGAGGGTACGTCAAAGAAAAGATGGCAAGTCCACATCAAATGTTACGCACGAAGTGACTCAAAGGATTGTAAGTAGATACTTTTTTCAACAATATTGATTTTAGTTAAATCAATTTGTTAAAGATGAAATTTCATATATGTTGTAGGATGATATGGTTGAACAAACCGAAGTCGTCCTCTTCACTTCACAAGATCTTTATGACATCTTGGTAGAAGCGATTGGAATCGAGGACCATCTTGGGTGTGTGGTATGATCTTGGAAGAGGCGTTGGCTTCAAGGCATTTTTGGACCATCTAAATCATCTAGAGGAAAAACACATAATAGAGAGATTAAAGAGATTGTTGTTGTTGAGTTGGAGAAGGAAAGGGAGAAGCAGGATAGGAGTTGGAGGAGGATAGGAAGAAATTTGAGGAGGAGAGGAAGAGGTGGGGGGAGAAGCAGGATAGGAAGCTGGAGGAGGATATGATGAAGTTTGAGGAGGAGAAGAAGAGGTGGAGGAAGGAGCATGATATGAAGTTGGAGGAGGAAAGGGAGAGGTTGTAGAAAACGGTGCGAGAGAGTGTCCAGAAGCAGTAGGAGGAGCTAGAGAGGATGATTGAGGAGAAGGTGTACGAGAAGTGTACCCGCGATGTGCTTGAGGTATAAGTTATATGTTGTTGTTATTATTGCTTGCGTATTTTAATTTTTGAATGTATTTATGTTATTTTTATGATGCAAAAATTGAATTTGTTGGGTCTATTAAGCTACACAAGTTCAAATCAGTTGGAAATTCAAGAGAATGAAGTTCAGAAAGTTACAGGTGGTACAAGCGCGAAAGAAATTTTTTCTGCCAACCAGGGAAGTAATGAACCCACACCGTCAAAAGTAGATAACATTAAGAGAATATGAATTATCATTAACAGTATTCCAGTCCCATTATTGGGTATTACATTAAGTCATGATCTATAACAGTTATTTGCACTTTCTAGGATTTATGTCCATGAATTTTTGTCGGGAAATGTGTACCTAGACAATTTTGTATTAAAAATTTGGTCCTCGTAAGTATAGTTTTCATGTTGATCTCTATTTATATTCGTACACTCTTCTACTTTAACATAAATATTTGCTCTTATAGGTACATCCATGACTTATGTGTTGAAAGGAAACTTTAAAACAAGTATCACATCTTAGATCCGGCACACATGGGTCTTATTCGTAGTTTGACAGGAAAGAATATCCTTATTTACTTAAAAGATAAATTGAAAGAGAACATCAAATATTATTATTTGGCTCCATTTTACCGCAAGTAAGTATATATATTAATTTGTGTTTTCATTTATAAATCAATTGTATACATATTAATTATTCTGAATGTTTATTTAATGAACATTGGCAACTAATTATTATATGTCCCAAGAAACTTATTATAGTTGTGTTTTGCTCATTGCACTCTTTGAGTGTGTAAGTGGTATTATTTTTAACTTTATAGTTGAATAGTTTTTATTCATGTTTAATTTTAACCGACATGTGTAATGCGATGGAGGAGTATAATGCACTCAAACATAATGTACTTGGTAAAATGTCATTCTATGTTTCCTCAAGAGTAAGTATATTTCTTGTGCATTTATTGGCATTATATTATTTGTGTGTATTAGTATGATATAAATATATGAAAATTATTTGTAGTGGCGAAAAGAACTCGACAGCCATTCATGTGGATACTATGTTATGAGATATATGCTCTATATTGTCTCCACAAGCATTAGGGATGGATGGATGAAGCATAAGGTATTAACTTAATCCATATCTTCTTAAGTTCATATTGTTGTTGTTAGCTTATCATAATTTAATTTTTGTTCTAATTATAGGAAACCAAAAATCCTACTAAAAAAAAATATGGATGACACCCGATCACATTGTGACAAAGTCTTTTTATCTTGTTATGATTCTCTAAAACAATAGTTTTTTCTTGGTTGTAAATGTGTAAATTTCCTTAATTTGAGTTTTGCAAATATGTAAATGTGTGTATTCTGTCTTGATGATCAGAATAATGTAAATTTCTAACCTTGGTTTAAATGATATGATATATTCCAATTTTGTCCCATATTTTGTTGTATTTGTGTAAAATATGATACATGAAGGTGAAACTAAGATTTAAAACAATGTAAATCTAGTATTCATTGGTTAATATATTTATAATGATATGATACAGACCAATAAAAATGATATAGGCCAGTAAAAATGATACAGGCCAGTGAAAATGATACATGCAAAAAATGAGATTTTATCCCTCAGTTATTACATTAACTGGGGTAAATGAATACCTTATTACCTCGGTTACTACATAAAACCGATAGGTATATGACGTGCGCAACAAAATTTAGAAAATAAAAAATATGCAGTTGATGAGAATCGAATCCATGACCTTTTAATTTATAACCTCGGTTTTATAAACACCGGGGTGACAAGTGATTGCTTTTCATTTCTCCCTTTGTTACCTCGGTTTTATAGCCGAGGTTAAATGCATTTTGAAGCCGATGTTAGATGTGTTATTTCTAGTAGTGAAATTATAGGATTAATTTCTCTCAATTAGGATTAGATTGGTAATAATTAGAAGTTAGGGTTTTATCTTTAAACATGATCTTCTTCCTTTAATATCATGATTGAGTTTACTTCTTGAAATGCTTGCTTGACTCTTCTTGATATAGCTTGACTTATAAACTTGCATGTTCTCTTAGATTCTTTATTCAATTAATTGATTAATATCATTTGATTAATTAATTTAATTATAAAGACTTTAGGACTTTTACTATGCATGTTCCCTTAAATACAAATTCCCATTCTAAAACCCTAGAAAATAGGTAAATATTTGCATGACAACATTAGGCTTCATCCCCCATTTTTGGTACCCTAATTCATTTAATCTTTGTCTTTTTCTTTATTCAGGTAAAACTAAAAGTTATTTTCCCAAATAAATTTAAAACACTTAAGAAATACGATGCGAATTTTGTCCCATGAGCCTTAAGAAATGGAGAAGAAATAAGAGGGTGTGTTCATTTCCTTATTCTAAATATCTTTGGGTACGGGACGAATGACCTAGTTGTTCAAAGTATTCACCTTCATTCATATAATTTAGTGCAAAGCAAGTCAATTTCCATAATCAAAGGAAGAAAAATAAGGAGGATGTAAACTCTCTCTCCCCAAATGATTCAGACACTGTTGTAGAGCTCCCTGTCTGAATATTCGTATTTTGACTAAAATCAATCATAACCAATATCAAAAATATTCCATAATCATTCTCTCTTGGTTCCAATATAACTCCTCTTGATTTTGACACCCATAATCTTCCTTTTTCCCATTTGCCTTGTTAATCCCCTGTTTTACACAAACTCTTATTATTTTTCCCATTTGACTTGTTAATCCCCTAGTCTAGGAAAGCTCTTATTCTTCTTCCCATTTGCCTTGTTAATCTCTGGTTTAGGAAAACCTTTACAATTCTTTGTCCTTGGTTCAGACACCATCTTTACAATTCTTTGTCCTTCGTTCAAACACCACCTTCAAAATTATTTGTTCTTGGCTCAGGCCAAACAACAATTTCTTTTCATAAAAGAACTATTATAATTCATTTTTTAGCGGTCATATCAACATCTTTGAGCATCCAAACTAGGATCAAACAGCTAATGTCAAAATACTTCTAGGATACGATTATAACATTGTTCCCTAAAAACAACCAACAAACACTTATTTTCTACCCTACGAACTACAAAGCTCTGATTTTCTCATTGCACTATGGGAATAATTAGGCACAAGACTTCAAAATCTTGGCGAGCACATTAGTTAAAAACTTATTTACCCTTAATTAAAACCAATTGCAAGTAACCTTTAGATAATAACACCCATCCACGTGAAATAATCAAAATGGTTCCCGTTGAGTACAACAATATGAGGGATGCTAATTCTTTCCCCTTGCATAACCGACTTACGTACCATTTTCTCTTCCCTTTGAGTTTTATTGATATTTTCTATTTCTCTTAGATAAATAAAATTCAGTGGCGACTCTGTTGTATTTTGAGCGTGCGATGCGCTCAGGTATTTTTTGCGCCGCGACGGAAATATTTATTGTTAAGCACTCTACAACCATCCTTCTCAATTAACGGTTATAAGAGTTACCATTTATGATTTCATAGTGGATTAAGAGAGAATCATTTCTTTCTCAGACTTTCAAGAAACTACTCCTTCAACTACGTTGAAAATATAATCGTGAGTTGCTTTAGAATAATCTAACAAGGTGTACAAATCAACTTTAGTGTACCCCTTCAGGAAATTGGGAAATTTGTAATATAATCATAGTGTTATGGTCCTTTTTTAAGCTACATGTACTTGTTAAGAAGTACAGGATGCATGGTACCCTATTGGTTCTATAAGAATCTCATGATGTCAAAGAACCAAAGATGACCGTCGACTTCGTCTTTGGCCGCCAAACAGTAAGCAAACTTGTCAAAGTAGTCGAGGTGAAATGATGGTGCTTCATTCTTCCATTTGACCTTAAACATGGATGACAAAGTTGCCAACGCATCGGCCAGCTGATTCTCCTCTCGAGGAATGTGATTGAATGTAATTTCGTCAAAGTATGGGATCAATTTCAAGACATCCTCCTTGTAAGGGTTGAGCTTGTGATCTCTAGTGTCCCACTCTCCTTCAACTTGGCTAATAACCAAGGATGAATCTCCATAGACTTCAAGAATTTTGATCATAAGATCAATTGTAACTTCAATGCCGAAGATACAAGCCTCGTACTCTGCCATATTGTTTGTACATTCGAAACACAACCTTGCAGTGAAGGGGAGGTGAAAACCAGTTGGGGAAGTGATGACTGCCCCAACGCCATTGCCATGAGCGTTAGAAGCTCCATCAAATATCAAGGTCCATCGGGATCCAGGCTCTGGTCCTTCCTCAGGCATTCTCTGATAAGTATGATATCCCCGTCGGGGAATTCGAAGCGCATAGACTGATAATCTTCCAAGGGATGATGTGCAAGATAGTCAGATAATACACTCCCTTTGATAGCTTTTTGAGTGACATGTTAAATGTCGTACTTGGTTAAATCCATTTGCCAACGAGCTACTCTACCAGTTAGAGAAGGCTTCTCAAAGATATATTTGACAGGATCCATCTTGGAGATTAACAGCGTTGTATGAGTGAGCATGTACTGCCTTAAGCGTTTGGAAGTCGAAGCTAGTGCACAACAAGTATTTTCAATCATTGAATATCTACTCTCACTATCAGTGAACTTCTTGCTTAAATAGTATATTGCGTGTTCTTTCCTACCAGTCTCGTAATGTTGACCGAGGATACACCCCATAGATCCTTCAAGAACGGTAAGGTACATGATCAATGGTCTTCCAGGCACATGAGGCATTAAAACAGGAGGCTCTTGTAAATACTCCTTTATCTTCTCAAAAGCGTTTTGGCAATCGTCGTTCTAAATGACATCTTAATCCTTTTGAAGTAGCTTGAAGATCGGCTCACAAGTGGTCGTTAGGTGAGATATGAATCTAGCCATGTAGTTCAACCTCCCTAGGAAGCCTCGTACTTCCTTCTCGGTTTTGGGTGCAGGCATAGCTTGTATAGCCTTCACTTTCTTTGGATCTACCTCAATGCCACGTTGGTTGACGATAAAGCCTAGCAATTTGCCAACCCTCACCCAAAACATATATTTGTTGGGATTAAGCCTTAATTTGAATTTCCTTAGCCTTTCGAATAGATTTTCCAGATTGATAAGATGCTCCTCTTCGGTTTGAGATTTGGCAATCATGTCGTCAATGTAGACCTCGATCTCTTTATGAATCATATCATGAAAGAGTGTAACCATGGCTCGTTGGTATGTTGTGCCAACATTCTTTAATTCGAAAGGCATGGCCTTGTTACATAAGGTGTCCCATGGGGTTTCGAAAGTTGTTTTCTCCATATCTTCTTGAGCCATTCGGATCTGGTTGTAACCGGAGAAATCATCCATAAAGGAGAAAACAGAGAACTGAGAGGTGTTGTGCACTATCACATCAACATGGGGTAGTGGGAATTCATCTTTTGGACTTTCTCTATTCATATATCTATAATATACACGCATCTTTACTTTGCCGTCCTTCTTGGGCATGAGAACCATATTGGCAATCCATTAGGGGTAATTGGAGACTCCTAGAAATCCTGCATTGAACTTTTTTGTCACTTCCTCCTTGATCTTCATAGCCATGTCAGGATGAGTCCTTCGGAGCTTTTGCTTCACGGGAGGGCACTATTCTCTAAGAGGTAGACGATGGACTACGATATCAGTATCAAGACTGGGCATGTCTTGGTACGACCATGCAAACACATCCATGTAATCTTTCAAGAGCTTGATCAACTTCGCTTTGACTTCTTCTTGCAAGGCCGAGCCTACTCTAACTTCCTTAGCTTCCTCGTTCAATTCAAGGTTAACAACTTCAACTGATTCCTCATGCGGCTGGATGACCTTTGCCTCTTACTTGAGTAGTCTGGCTAACTCTTCGGGGAGCTCGTAAACTTCATCACAATCCTCATCAATGTGATAAATTGTGTTACCAAATTCATACAAAACTATAACAAAATTGTCATTGGTGGTTGTCAAGGGTGATTTACACGATTTAAGGTTCATTCTTTTACTGATATGAAAGAAGGAAAAATAATTTTAAGAAAAAGAATATTTCCATTTTTTTGAAAAGTAAAATAAATAAATGAAAGACAAGGATCACAAAATTGAATGCGAAATGTGGATTTTTCCATTAATGATAAAAGGGAAAATTCATTGAGGCCCTACAAATGATTCCCCCATGTTTTGGGCATGACATGGGTTCTTTTGACTGATAAAAAAAGGAAAATAACAAGGGAAATTACTTCTTGATCATCGTTACTTCAGGTACTTCCATCATGGTCCACTTGGTGGCACCCCTTCCTTCGGTCTTTTTGAAGACCGACCCTTCTTCTTCTTCAGCATCTTCCTCCAAAACACAATATGGTCGTCAACAAGGTGCCCAACACTTGAGAAGTATTCTGATAATGGGAGCACTCGTCCCTTCTCAGCTATTGGCATTGGCTTCTTCAAGTTTTAGGAGTTGTATCCTGATCCCAAGTGGTCCTTATTGTTAGGAAACTCGAGCATTCTTCCCCATCCTTCAGGGTGTCCATTCCTTATCATAATTAAGGCATCTTTGAGGGATGCCATCGAAAATTCAACATTTTTTTATTCATCCGTTACAAGGCAAACCATTTTGACGTTGATAACTTCAAATGACTAAAATGGGATTTCCTTTATTTCTCCTTCTCCTTTGACGTATCGGAAAGACACAAGATGACTCACCATAATATCCTCCTCACCTTCTATGACCACCAGTTTGTTACCAACCAAAAATTTCCGGATGAGTGAATCTATGGCCTTCCAAGTAGGCAAATATAAGCTGAATGGATGTACATTACAAAGAAAGTGATGAAGAAGGTGTGGGGACCAATCTTCATAGGAAGATCTACTTCACCAATCATGGTCCTCCTCGATCCATCAAATGCCCTCACTATCAGCTCACTCGATTTCATCACGAGTCCTTCAATGGTTATCTTAGAAAGAGAGACTTTGCGCATCACATTGAGAGAGGATTCAGTGTCCACCAAAACTCTTGGCAGCATTGTATCCATGTACTCAATAGAAATATGAAGAGCTTTGTTGTGATTTCTTCCCTCGGCAAGGATCTCCTCGTCACTGAAACCCAAGCTTATATTAGTGGCTATGTTGTTAACCACTCCCTCGAACTGGCACACTGAAATATCTTGTGGTACATGGGCCATTTTCAAGAATTTCACCAAGGTATCCCTATGCGCTTTCGAGCACATCAACAAAGACAACATCAATATTTTTGTTGGTGTTTGGCTGAGTTGTTCAACCACTCGATAATCGCTCCTTTTGATGATGCGCAAAAACTCATCCACCTCATTGGTAGGTAAAGAGTCTTGCATTTGCTAAGTATCATCAATATGATTTCCCTTGTCTAGGTTTGAAGGATCGCTAGTACCAATTGGAGGAGGTGCAGGTGCAAGGATCCTTCCACTTATCGTGACCCCGCCAGTTCTGACTATGTTGATTATTGGATCATTGGACTTCATAGGCTTTTCTTGAATTTTATGGACATGAATGTAGATGGAAGAGTTATACATCCATGGGACTGCCTTGGTGTCATCGTAAGGGAACGATGTTGGTACCGTTATTACCATTGGAACAATATGATTTGCTGAGAGAGTTAATTGGGAGAGACTGTATGGAATTTGTAGAGGGGGAATTCCAGCATATGGTATCTCAAAAATGGACACATCTTTGAGTTTAGAGGGTCGGTCTATCAAAATAATTCCTTGATTTATCAAGTCTTGAATGGTTGTCTTCAAACTTTCACACTATTGCGGGTTAACTAAACAATATTCACAAGTTTTTGCGCAAATTGGAAATGTGTCGTTCTTCATTAAGACGTTCTTGATTTCAATGAGCGGAGTTTTCAATTCACTGACAGATGTTATCAGTTTCCGTCTGTTATCCAATTTTACCATGTTTACATTTGTATGGTTGTGGGGAGGCATGAGATTTGTTGTTTACACCCGGGTCGTTGGACACAAACATAATTGCCTTTGAGTCAATCAAATCTTGGACTTTGTACTTTAGACCTTTGCAATTTTCAATAGAATGCCTAGGAGCTCCGGAGTGGAACTCACAACAAGCATTTTCATCGTATCCGAGAGAAAGAACTATTGGAGGGGGTCCCAACTCCCTTAGTTGTACAAATGATCCTCTTAATAGATATGGTAGAATATGGTTGTACGATATAGGAATTGGGTTAAACCTTCTTTCGGGTCTCCTCTCCCTTTGTTGTTGCTGCTGATATTGTGGTTGGGGTTGTTGTTGTTGTGGTTGATGTCATTGCTGATGTTGTTGTTGTTGATAGCGTTGTTGTTGCGGTTGCTGGTAGCATTGTTGTTGTTGCTATGGTTACTATTAAACTGGTATTGTAAAAGGTTATTATTGAATTTGTTGGACGGGGGGCCACAGTGGCCACTTATTGATATAGAACTTGATATGTTGGATTCCTTATTCGGATGACTGCAGTTGCGTTAGTCTCTCCTTCTCTTTTCTTGCCATATGGGACGAAAGGGTTCTTTTCCACGCCAGACGTACTTGCGGGATTCTGAATTTTACCCATTTTGATCATGTTCTCAATCCTTTGCCACGACTTGTAAGTTGCCCATGAACATGTCTATCAACTCTCACTCTAACAACAGAGGTTGTACTCTGGCTGCAAGCTCCCTCCATCTCTGGGCGTACTCCTTAAAGGTTTCTTTAGACCTTTGCGTCAGATTCTGCAACTGTGTGCGGTTCAGTGCCATATCAGTGTTGTACTAATAATGTTTGAGGAATGCCTCGACCATTTCCCTCCAAGTACAAATATGGGTACCCTCAAGCTGCATGTACCACTTTAACGACGCTCCACTTACTGAATCTTGGAAAAAGTGCATCAGGAGTCGATCATCATCAGAGTAGGCGACCATTTTCCTACAATAAGCCTGAATGTGCATCCTCGGATCACTGGAGCCCTCATACTTTTCAAAGTCGGGGACTTCGAATTTTGCAGGAATGACTACGCCAGGCACCAAACACATTTCAGTTGCATCAAGACATAATGCATCTGTACTCACCATTGCCTTTAACTTTTCTTCAATGGCCCTTACTTTCTTCTCCAATTCGTTGGTCATGGGACCAAAAGCTTCATATAGGGAGGCAACCCTAGGGCTGAAGAAAGCATCTTGGTGGTCGTCCACTTTGATGACATGGGGATTAAGTGTAGCAGGAGGGCCACCGTCGGGTGTGCCTATATGGACTGGAGGGTCGACTTAAGGAGGAACTAGAGTCTCCATTATCTAAGGAATATGAGGATTAACAGTGTGAGCATGCTGGTTCACGCATTCTTGCACCTTTTCCCTAATCTCTTGGCCCCTAGCGACCACCTGTATCGTCTCTATTAATTTACCCATCTAAGAACTCACTTGGGATACTTCCTCTTGGAGTGCTGCCTGGTTTTGCTAGAGTTGTTCCATGACGACTTGTTGGTATCTTCACGTGCTATACTAGAAAGTCGTCTTTGAAGTGTCAATTATGATCAGAGAAAAGGGTGGACAATGAGTTTTTTTTATGTATTTATGTTTTTGAAAGATGCAAATGATGCGTGGATTATTATTATTATTATTATTATTATTGCAAAGCTCTTTAGTTATTCATATTGTTTTATTGCAAGAAATACTCAATGATTTCTGTTTGCAATCAAGAATAAAGGAAATCACACAAAATAAATCACAAAAGTTTCATTGATCCTTTGAAGGGAAATCATATGAATTACAAATACATGGGAATTACAAAGTACAAGTGATCGAGACAAATAAGCAAACTAGATGTTGACCCTAAAAGTGACCCCTTGAGACTTGCAGAGAGCCTCAATGTCAATGATGAGTTCGTCCATCGTCTTCTTACAAAATTTGACGAAACGGTAGACCTCTTCAGGTGTGTTATCTGGGCACATGATTTAATAAGCTTCCTTTAACTTGTCAGGAAAGTCTTGGAGAGCGTAATTAGTTAGCACCTCCATGTTGGTGTATTTGTCCCTCCACTCATTGTAAAGGGTTTGGAGGTTATGGATTATTTCATCTCTTTGAGCAATAGAAGCTTCAGCTCCATGGCATCTCTCCTCCCAATATCTGCATTGTCTTTGCAACTCTATGTATGCTTGATCATAGATTCCCATCTTCAGATTTTTTATTTGTTCGCAAGCTCGTCCAAGGTTGAACTGCTCGCGTAAAAAACATCGGTGAACCTTCTCTCTCTCTCTCTCTCTCTCTCTAGTTGTTACTTTGCCAAGAGGTCCTTACACTCCTTTAGAGTGGTCTTAAGCTCGGGGAGTCGGGGTTCGTAATCCTCCCTATCTTCTTTCTTCATAGCATTAAAACTTTCGAAGGTCTTCTCAAGGTCCTAATGACTCAATACGCTTGATCCAACTTATCTTTGCAAAAGTCTAGCTCAGAATTAGCTCCTTGCAGAGCTCCCCTAACCCAAACTCTTTGGCCTTTGGCCACTCGGAGTCTGTTCTTGCTATGTTCGAACTTATCACGGACTTGCTTACCCTTGTATTCCAAGACGTGGTTACGTTCCTTGGCACGGTTGAGTTGGACTCGTAATTGAGTGTTTTCCAACTCAAGCTCTTTGATTTGGTTGGTAAGTTTGTCCATGACCTCTTGCAAGATAGGCCCAGGCTCGGGCATCAATGGGAATGAAGAAGGGTCAAACAAAAAAGGCATCTTGACAACCCTAGCCCTCTCTTTTACCCATACAAAGTAGGATTCCTTGGCTAGGATATTCTTCTTGCCCTATTCTTGGTCAATACAGACTATGTTTGTCCAAGCTCTTCGCACTCTTCACGTTTGAATCGAGCGGGTCTACGGTATTTACGATGAAAGGAATGAAGTCTTTCTCCTCGGGAGGACTCAACATGGCATACCTCAATTGTCTCTTAAGTAAAGCGGGATTGTAGTTGATATAACCTTGCATTCCTATTAAGAGTACATTTGGGAACCCTCCACACCTTGCAATGACATCTTTTGTATCCCATTCTCTCTTGTACCATTGGATTGAACTTACGGAGAGAGATGTGAACTTTTGAGGCCATGTCAGATTTCTTTGAGAAAAATGTCCACTTTAAGGCATGCGAGCCCTCATCCACGGGTGCAACAGGGGAGCACAACAAAGGAAGGTCCCTCCTTTATTCTCATGCCTTATATGGAAGGTATGATAGAAGTCGGAGAGTAGAAACGATACCAGGTTCTTAGTTAGAAAGACTTCAACCGCCAAGTGATCCACAAACTTGTCTACATTTAGAAATAAAATAATTCCATGAATGAGAAGTGTTAAGGTTGCACTACAGAAGTCGGACCTTTCTTCCTTTAACATCTCCCAAGCATGGGCTTCGAGGAATTTTTGAGTCAAACCCTTGACGGAACCTTTATTTCCCCAATTGGCCACTAGTTTGTTGGTGTTGATACCCAAGACGATTGAGAGATCAGTCAAGCAGAAACCTTCTTCCAACTTGGGAAAGGGTTTATATTCTTTTATTGATCGATTGAGAAGTCTCTCAAGGTCTTCCAAGGTTGGACAGATTTGGAAATCAGGGAAAGTGAAGCATCTCAGAGGGACGTCATAATATTGAGCCATTTTAATGATGTCACCATAGTCAACTTTCTCGGTTAGAAGGTCAACGATGTTACCAAAATTGGCTCTAAGTTTGTTGTCCTTAAGGGTTGTTACCTTTGAGCAAAGGACCTTCAATGAGCTGATGTCAAGACTCTTGAATCGGAAGGTAAAAGTGTTTTTTCCTTGTTGAGGAATCCATGATTGTCGATAAAATGCGTTTGAACAAACAAAATTCTTAAGAGCTTTGCTTATTAGTTTGATGATGAATGAATGAATGTATGTATGAATGAATGATTGGTTTTATTAATTTCCATAGAACTTAGGCATGGGTTTAAAGTTTCGATCCATCGTGAGGAAGAGTGAGGTTTAATGTCTGCTTTGTAAATCAAGGTTCTCGCTTTGAATGATCTAGGATTTTTGAGAAATTGGGTGTAAGACACTGCCCCTAGAGTCATGGGCTTCCTTGACTGTCAACCGCTTATGTCAATTTACTTGTCAGGCGACTGCTTCATCAAGGTCATATACTCTAAGTGAGATCTTCGTATCAATCCTTACGAGGAAGGCATCTCGGGGGCCTATACTACACGATCATCGGTCTAGGCTGACCATGGTTAAATGTTCTGAAAAAAGGGGTCTTAGGGTCACAGACTCTAATAAAGGTAAGGATGCTTACGTCGAAAGCACGACGGTCATCAATCCCCTTAAGAGAATCTACCACTAAGTGAGGTTATTGTACGACCCTTACAAGGAAGGCACCTCGGGGATCAATACTACTTAACCTCTCATATCTGAAGCAAGCTCTCAGACTCGGGTGGAGAGTCTTTCACACAAGGTTTTCTTTGCAATCATTATTGCATCCAAATTTTCTTCCTCATGGAATCATGGTTTCGGACCAACAGACAAAACAAAGAAAATATACACAGGTTAGCAATAAAAGCAATATATACAGAAAAAATAAATAACGGATAAATCTCCATGGTGCGCAAAGAAGAGAACAACCCAAACTAGGCTAGACTTGCTTAGGAAAAATAGTCCCTAGCAGAGTCGCCAGCTAGCGCTACTAGGATTTCGGAGCAAGGAAACTATGACTAAAGAAATGCCAACGGGAGGCACAATTAGAAGAGTCTCCACCGAATTTTAATTATGTGTCTCTATTGGAGAGGGGAGGGGAAATAGTCGATAAAACCCTCAAGAAAAGAGACGCGCACGGGAAGCGCTAAAAAGAGAATAAGGAATCGGTCTCGCAACCGATACTTGGGTTCGAAAGTCGGCTACACGGGGAGAATGTATTAGCACCCCTCACGTCCATGGTACTCCATGGGAACCATTTGGGTTGTTTGCGTATGTGGGTATTTATTATTATTATTATTGTTTTATTTTTAAAAGAATGTGTGTGAAAGAGAGGGATTTTTGGTTTTTTATTATTGTCCTCGCCAAGGATTGTGGCCCTTGTGTCTACGTATCACTCATCGAGGATGAGGAATCAGAACCCCGTAGTTCGGAGTAGAAAATATTTGTGTGTTGATTGATTTTACCTTTGAAAAAATGATTTTCAGGATGGGTGCCATAAGGCACAAAAATTAGGTTTGATGGGTTGTGTTGATTTTACCTTGAACAAGGGTTTATGAAAAGAATATTTGTGATTAGATTGCACTAAAGTTTATGGGCGGAGGTGAATATTCTAGACAACAAGCCAAGCGTCTTGCATCCAAAATAATCAAAGTGGGGGTAGGAATGCTCCATTCTCACTCATTCTCCACCATTTAAGCCTCGTGGCGCACAATACTAGTCGTAGTTATTAAGTGTTTTAAATTTGATTAGGAAAATGTCGCTTGACGTTGGATAAAGGGTTTGCTTATTTGATTAAGAGATTTGACTTATGCAACATGAATGCAAAGTAACCAACAAGAAAATAAAGGGGTTTATTGTAAGGTAGTCCAAGAAAAAGTCTTGTGTATGCAAAAATGATCTAAGCTAAACAAAGGATAATGGTCTTACAAACATGTCCCTCTAAGGTGGTGCTATGATGTCATTCTTACAACGGGTATGTAAGTACAAATGAAACCCAAAGTTCACAGAGTATCACAAAGGTAATGGAAAAGGCCTTCAAGCAAGGGTCCTAGAATGAGATCCTCTAAGTCCAAGTGGATTAAATGAAATAGATTGTTTTTGCTCTTATAATTTTATCATGTTTTTGTTGTTTTTAAATATAATGATAACAATAAAATAAAGACAAATGATAAAATATGCATGATGAGTTTGTAGAAATGATTCTAGCTAAAGGTGAATTGAAAATAAAGTAATTTATATTTGGGTAAACTTATGTAGAAATGAGTTGAACAATAGATTTCAATGTACACACTACATTTAAATTAAAATAAAAAAAGTTTTGGGTCAAATAAAAGATACAAAATCTTCAAATAGAATAAATTCTTGACAAATTATCAATTCTATTTTGAAAGAATCAAACACCTTATCAATTCTCTTTCAAAGAGTAAACTAATACATTTACTTGTTTAGAAATAAATGATTATTCTTAAAAAAATTAATTTAAAATGAGACAATCTAAGAATATAGAATGAGAAGAAAGAAAACTTAAAGTAAGTTTTAGATTCTAGAATCTAAAAGCTTCGCAAATACATTATAAATTCTAAAATCAGTAAAATATTTTTGTTTAAAAATATATTTGAGAGACTTTAAGAGTTAAAAAGATAATAATTAATCTCAAAATTTTGAAACTTATTGACAACGTATATTGTGATCCGTTGTTGAAAGATCGACTTAAAACCTTAGGCTTTGATGATGCATAAAGAGCGGGCAACCCGTGGCACCAGGCACCACCATGACGCCACTGATGTGTTCATAATCCATGTGATTATTATCAAAACCATCTTTTTCTCCTATATCGACAAGGGCCGCAAAACATTTGGCGCTGCCACAGCTGTTTCATTTTCATAGCCTTATAGTATAAATTAGCTTGTCATATATTGTTCAGTTAAATATATGATATTTCTGCAATATTAAAAAAAATTAATTTATCTTTATAAAAAAATTAAATCTTTTTAAAATGTTTAATCGATGTCTTTTATTTCTAAGTGTAAAAATTATCTCCTATAATATTTTTATTTGTTTATCCCCATATTCGATGTTTAAATTGTATATTTAACCAATGTATTTTTTATTTATAAAACAAAACTAGTTTTAATTATAAAAGAAAAGAACGAAACTAGCTTCATCGTAAGGCCAAAGTCACGATAATATTCTTATAGGAAATAATGATACATTAACATTTAGCTTATTATTAGCTTAGTTCAGGATTGGATTTGGATTGCATTTGGTGGTGGCAATGATCCTGCTTAGTTATTGTGCATTTAGATTAATTTTTTGTTGTATCTGATATAGTTGTGCTTAGCTATTTTTTTTTACAATACTTAGCTACTGCTTAGCTTAGCACATCTTGTACATTTTATGTTTAATGTATTTTAGCTTTGTTCAACAAAAAAAAAAGATTATGATGAGAAATATCTACATAATTTCTCTTTTTTGTGAATTAAAAAATAAATATTAAGAGAAAATGAAAAACAATTAACAAGAAGTCTACCTCATCAATTTATCACTATTTTGATTTCTGAGCGAAACAACGAAACAATGACGATGTCGGCGAGAACTAAAAGTTTTTATGGTAGATGATTTTGATTTATTGGTCAACTTTCCTTCTTGGACCAAGTGTTTACTCAAATCCCTTTTATTGCTCTTCCCAATAGCAGATGAAGGTTGACCGTTCATCTTTTTATTCCGCCTTTCGAGAGACAAAGATCCTTGCATCGACACGCCACTTTGGTCAATCTAGGCCAACTGGACATGCGTCGTGGGGGATGTTCCTGCAGCCTCCTGTGTTGTAGTAGGAGTGGGAGTGGGAGGAGGTTCACTTGTCATGATAACTTTCTCCATCATGAAGAGACTTTTGATATACATCATATTATCGGTAAAAAGAAAGAAAAAGATTAACAATGAATTAAAAGAACAACAAAGACAATTACAAAGATAAATTTTCTCTCATCACCAAATTAAGAGCTTTTTCCTCTCCTGAGCAATGGATGCATTTGCAGCTGCCTGAGTATTAAGAAAGTGCATCCTTTGCAAGGCAATCCCTACATCTGAGGGGACGACTCCTTCCTCAAATCCCAACATCTCCTGGAAGGCTATTAGAGCATCTTTTGCTTATTCTTCTTCCAAAGTAAGAGATTTAAAAGGTACAATGTAGGCGCTCGATTCCCGGTCAAAGTAGTTATGGATCTATCATTTTTCACCCTATCTATACACCTCGTCAGCTCCGAGCCAAGGGGGCAGCCGGGGTAGGCTCTCCCTCAATATAGAGTGGGCTCCAGAAGTTCATGAGGTCACCAAGAGTGAGGATACTTGAAGTTTTTCTAACTTTCAAGGTAAACATGAAACACATTGACTGGTTGTCACAAGGAAATCAACCTTTGTCCCCGGATATGGTTCATGCTACAGGGTGCATTTGAAATGGGGCTTATATTTTTTCAATTAATTATTTCTATTGAAGGATTAGTCCAACATATGCCACCACTAGATTACTACATTATCATTAGACATCGCCTAATGTACTAGATAATAGTACAATATACGTGATAAGCCCTAATGGATAAGGGTTGTCAAAGGCTTCAGGGTTGTTATAGGGTATATAGAGATATCTCACATAAGGTGAGAAACTACTACATAGGTTCATTTACTAGTGTTATTAATTGTCCTCTAGCATAATAATAACGATGTATTTATAGCCCGAAGATCTGAACCGCGACCCCTATAATTTAACAACCACTCTAACAATGGGTGGTTGATTCTCTGAAATCCATAAGGTGTGTTTAAGTCCCACAACTTCCTATGTAACATTTTTTAACCCAGTAGACACTTTATGCATGCTTGTATGTTATGGATGAGAAACCTGGAGACTCATGTGACACATCTAGACAAGGAGCGCTCGAACCAAAACGGGGGCGCTCAAACTAGTGCAAGGGAGACTTAGTTAAGTCCCTCATGAGAGACTTAGTTGAGTCCCTTAGGCGATATTTAGTTGAGTCCCTCGGGCGAGACTAATTTGAGTCACTCAAGCGATACTTACATGAGTCCCTCAGGTGATACTTAGTTGAGTCCCTCAGGCGCCTTTTTATTATTTGTCTATGTGATGCATGTCAGCTGAAAAGTCTCAAAGTGTGTGAGGAATTTAATACAAGCAATGATGATTTACCTTTGGGATGCCCAATTGGACTTGTCCCTTTGGCACATGTTAAAACATGTAAAATCCTTTCACATCTGATTTGAAACCTATAAATCTTTTTATAATCCCTAGTTTCACTCCTTATTAAAGATCCGAGAGCCAACTTTTCCCTTTATTCACGAAATTTTATGTTCAGAGTTAGCGAATCGTTTCTCATACCTTGGGTAACTTCCTCCTTTTTACGAGCCCAAGTTCAAATTCTACACAGGTACTCTCCCTTTTTTCCATTTCCTTTCATTATGGTGATTATTAGGGATTTAGATGAGGATGGAAATATGATTGAACCTTTTACTCGTGATGAGCATATAGCCCTGTGAGATTCTTGACTATAAATTAGTGGAACTAGGCATGCTCATAAGTTGTGAGAGTTATCTTAATTCTGAGAGTGGTACTAGTGGTGGAATTGATAGTGACTTCTCTTTTCCTTCAATTATCCTAGAAAATAGGATAATCATGGTTATTTCTGACCCTGAGCCCAAAGATGTGAGAGTAGCTGCATCCATGTTCACCACCGACGACTATCTAACATCCAAATCTCAACAAATTACTTTTTCTTATTCTGGTGATGAAGAATAAGTTATTGTGGAGGCACGCTCTCTAGAGGAAAGGGTGCATATGGCCACTTATGATACCTTCTCTAGTTCCTAATTTTACTTCTATCTTCCTACCATCTGCAAGGTTGGGTTTTGCCTCCTCTTTTCTTCCTTTTTCGTAGAGGTTCTCATGAAACTCGATGTGGCTCATTTCCAGATCACTCCTAATGGTTAAAGCCTAATCAAGACTTTTGAAACCATATGTTGGCAGCTAGGGGTCTACTTAACCATCACAATGTTCTTCTCCTTTTGCTTTACTAAGGCACATATGCCTTGGGGATGGGTAACATTGGTCGGCCTTCTTGGGAGAGCTTTGCTTAAACCTCACTTTAACCACTTTAAAGGTTGGAGGGAGATGTTTGTGCGAATGAGGGGGAAATTTAGTTAATCCTTGTTCACTATTGGGGTGAATGGTGTCTTCTAGTTTCCTCTCTCCTGGATCGATAACCCATGACGATCAATGGCCATGATTTGATTTACTTACTAATTATGAGGCTGAAGTGGTGTAAACTTTAGATGGTTTTAAGGTTATGGAGTCATGCACTGTGATTACCCTGGATCAGGGGGATTTAGAGTCTCTAAACAAATATATACGTGAGTTTCAATTATGACAACTAGGAACTCTTTATGGTGTGATGACACCTTTAATGTCACCACGTTCACAGGCGCTCACCTCTCTTTCCTCAAAGATTTCTTGGTGGACTACAAGGAAATATCCAACCACCCTTCCTCGAAGTGGTCTAACCTAAAGAAGATTCATTTACTAAGGGTCATCTTCATGGTGAGGATTGACAGGGAGGAGTGTGCCAAGGAAAATAAGGAGTAAAAAGCGAAGCTCTCTAAGTACAAATGATATTTGGCCAAAGAGCAGACTTTAATTGAGACTTTGTAGGCAGAAAAAGTGATATTGTCATTAAATTTTGGAGGCAGATTCCAAGTCCAATGAGTTTGCTACCAAAGAACAGGAACTGCGGGAATCCCTAGAAAAAACCCTCAACACTTAGAATAGATTGGAGGACGAGGTATATGTGATGAAGGATGATTTGGTGAAGACCTTCAATATCTACTTTGATTGGGCTAAAGGGAAGATAACCTTTCTTCATCTTGAGTTGGACATAAGCTTTATGGACATGTTTAACGTCATCCATGATGGCAAGTTGATGGATGTCTCATCTATCTCTCAACCTTTTGGACATGTCACCTCGCATGCCCTAGATAGTCAAGCTGATTGCGAGGGTGACAAACCAATGGAAGATGCTACCTTGGTGTTGACTTATGTTAGGGACAATCCTAAAGAGAAATTGGTTCCTAAAGAGGCTTAATGACCTGTATATTTATCTCCTCTTTTTATTATTTTACTTTGGTCTTTATAGATGCGCCCTTGGAAATGATCCTAGGGGATTTTTATATAATCTTGAACATCGACTTCCTCGTACTATGCTTTTTGTTCTTTTGCTATGATTCATCCATGGTTAGGATTTGATTTCCTAGGCATACTCGCTATACACTAAGGGGTTGTAGGTTCCGCATAAGGGCTAGTATTTGACATGACTTTCGATGTGAGGACTCCTCCATGAGGATCCAACATGTTTGATAGCCTTAATAAGTGGCAAGGACTCAAACAAGGGATCCAACATGTTTAATAGCCTAAATAGGCGTCCAGGACTCCCTCATAGAGATCCAGCATGTTTAATAGCCTTAAGAGACGACAAGAACTCCCACGTATGGATCTAACATGTTTAATAGCCTTGAGAGGCGGCAACGACTCCCACGTAGGGATCTAGTATGTTCAATAGCCTTAAGAGGTGACAAGGAATCCCACACAAAGATCTAACGTGTTTAATAGC